>NC_134869.1:21001914-23401914 GCF_049852395.1 Peromyscus maniculatus bairdii | reverse complement strand
AATAAGATTTTGAGGGGCTAGAGAGATGTGTCATTGTTTAAAAATTTGCTGACTAAGCATGAAGACTGGAGATTTGATACCCAGCACCCACATAAATGTTGAGAAGTTGTGGCAGGCCACCTTTAATTCTAATGCTTAGGAGGTGGAGATAGAGGATCCCTGAATTAAGTAGGTTAGCTAGACTAGCTGAATCGGTGAGTTCTGGGTTCAAGGAAGAGACCCTGTCTCAATATGTAAGGTGACGAGTAACCAGAGAAGACACCTCACATCAATCTCTGCCCTGCACCTACACCTGCACATTTGTTTTCACAAACTACAAAGAAAGATACACACACACAACACCACACATAATACATATTCTATTTTCATAAATGTGATGTACAATATTTTCTTCCCTTTTAAGAAATCACACTAAAATTGGTAGGATTTCATACATAGGCTGTTATGGTGCTAAAGTTCTTGGATTGTGATCTGAATGCCTAAAGTACAGTTGGATTGCTTCTTACAAAATAGTTATTTTATAATCAGGTGAAATGCATTTGAGTTAATAAAGCTTCTTCTATGCTCTGAATGACCTTAAAGCAATGAATTCAAATGAAGTAGATTTTATTCCTACACTCTGCAGATGGCAAAATCACAGAACTATCAATCTGCAGAAGAAAAGAATCATGAGTCATATTTTAATTTATTAAAAGACAGAAGGTTTTAGTCTTCAGAGTTTTACTTAAGAAAATAAAAGCAAAAACCCAGAATGACAATATACACCAAGGATTCAGATCGTCATCTCTATTCATAAAAGCAAGGTTGATGAGGTGCACACACACTTGCATGGCATTCAAGGGTAGATAAACAGTTACTATAATGAATAGCTGAAACAACTGGAGCTCATCCTTTCCCAGCACTGCAGGTTTCATCTATTTTATAAGGGAGATATTTTGAGAGTCAATACAGCTACAGGACCACATAGTAAAGAAAATAATGAACCTCGATAAATAGAGATCTACCCACTAAATAAAATCACTTGTCCGAGGCACTGGCCTGTCTAGATCCTGATAGAATAATGTGACAGATATGGAATACTGTAGCTGTAAAATTTATTGGCTATATTCCAGGTGGCCACTTATGTTTCATCAGCAAGATGCTGCAATACAGGTCAGGTACCCTTGAAAAATTCATGTCAAAGTGGCATTAGAATTATTCACCTCTAAGGTAAACACCCTTCAAGATCATTCATGCACAAGCAGCTTGATGCAATTGAGAAGGATGACAGATGGTGAAGAACTTTCCAGGGTTAACCTTCTACTTGAGAAAAGAGTATGCGCATTGGTCCAACAAGAAGAGGAAGTACTAGGATTTTCTTTTAAGTAATGGTAGAACAAAGTTATTGAAAACATGTCAGCTTAACAAAATAGACTTTGTGATGAAGTCTAGAATGTGAAACTGAGTTTGAAAGTTGTTAAATGTTGGCAAATACTTATAACTACATTTCAGCCTGCAAGAACCCTGTGTGCAGTCATACAAAGTCAAAATAAACTTCAAACACCAACTTTTCTGAATTAATCTCTCTACTCTCACCACTACATTCCTTTAGTGATGACTTGTTTGGGATCTAGGTTCCTGTTAATACTTGACCTTGCTTCCACAATGTCTCTTCAGAGCTAGTGCCTTTGCTTCTGAACTTGGTTCTTGGCCATGTGGCTTGCTTGGCTTTGATGCTAATTTTTGGTCTTTGGAGATTGATGAGGAGTGATTTATTGTTGTCTATGGGATGCTCTGTATACTGTGAATATGTGTTGCTCTAATTGGTTGATAATAAAACTCTTTAACCAATGACAAGGCAGAATAAGGTTAGGTGGTACAATCAAACAAAAGATGGAGATTAAAAAGGGCCGAGTGAAGGCAGATGCCAGCCAGCTGCCTAGGAAGTGAGGCATGTAGAAAATGAGGTAACAAGTCACAAACCACGTGACAAAGCATAGATAATGTGGGTTAATATAAGTGTAAGAGCTAGCTAGTAATAAGCCTGAGACATTGGCCAAGCATTCCTAATTAATATAAGCCTCTGAGTGATAATTTGGGAAGTGACTGAGGAATGGGGTAGGACAGAGAAAAGCTTCTATTTACATATGGCACCCAATGTGGAGCCAAAATTTCCACATAAAACCTGACAAAGTTTGGAAAAGGATTCTAGACACACAAGAATGGAGTCAAGTATCGCTTCTTGGTAGCACCATTTTCTTGGGTGGGCTCCGTTTGCTGGCCGCTGGCAGAGGAGCGACTCCTTTAAGAGACAGCTTCCTGACTCAGTGTCAGTGGCAAACACTGAGTGGCTCTTTTAAGAAGCCCCGCTTCTAAACACTTACATGAGGTTTATGAGCAGCAGGTAGTGATACTCTACTTGTTGGCAGTGTGGACCCCAAAAATCTCCAGAGTTGGGGTGATAAATGTGGCTGCAGCAAGTAAATCTGCCATGAAGCTATGCACTCAGGGAACAAAGGAGTAGGGTGGAGTCAGCTGCCAAAGCCATCGCTTTGGTCCTAGCCATGCCTGCTTAGCAGTTTAAAGACTCATGTGGTCAGAAAGAGATGGAGATATGCAGTAAAAACAGATTCAGACAAAAACAAAACCAAACAACCTTAGATGGGTTACAGTATGTTTGAAAAACATGTGCATAGACTTGAGAGAGAGAGAGAAAAAGGTAAATTAAATAATAATAAAGTCCTTAGAGAAAAGGAATAGAGTAATACAAAAATATAATAGCCATGTAAAGATGGGAAATATACAATCTGGATTTTATATTTTATTGTGTTCTCTTTGGATTTATTTGACTGTTAATGAACAAATGATAACTGCTAATAGACATTTAATTGTAAAAGCTGCTAGACTAAAGGAACACATATATTTTAAAAAATATCTTGACTCCAAAATTTAAGTCAAAAGGGGACTTAAATTTAAAAAACATAACCTTTGGGGGAAAGGTTGTTTTTGTTTCCATAGGAAATGAGAGAGTATTGATTCATTCTTGATTAAGAAAAATCAGGTTTGATTGAGGAAGACCCCCTAAAAATCCTGACTACAGACATCCTGACTACAAGGATATGATGTATATTTTACCTACTCAAACATAAAACAAAAAAAAATATCTTTGGCTGGCTTGTGCAAAATACAGTTTACATTTATTTTAATACAGATATATATGTTACCTTTAAATGTTTATATATTTTGACAACAAGAGGACCAGACACCAGTAAAAATGGATAGCCCATATGACCTAACATTTAAATACAACTCTGTTACAGTTTCCTCTGAGTTCTGCATCCAAAACAGCTTCAAGGCTTCTGGCTGAGATGGACCAGCCACACAAAATACTTCAGTCAAGACTTGACAGTTATTCAAAATTTTCTAAGGGTCCCCATAAGATTACTAGTGCCCCCCACCCCTGTCAACAGGAAGTAGTCTAGAGAACTAAACCCACATTCCCAAAAAATAGATTGTGGAAGTTTTTCTTTGTTTAGGAGTTTGATTATAAATTGTTATTGGTCACAGTCAATCCCTTTCTAAAGAAGAAAGGGGGATATGATACAAAATGATAGGCAAAAGAGTAAATTATTATGATGGGGGAAAATGGTAGATTATTGAATCTAGTTTAATGCAAAAACAATTGTTAGTCTCAAAATATTTTACATTGGTATAAATTTTAGTTTATTGATACAAATTTAAAGTCAATTTTCTTAAACTATATGTATATTTGTACTCTTGTTTAAGGCATTATGTTTATGCATCTCATTTATAAATGTAATATATAATTAAATAATACAGATTAATAGTCATCTATAATAGTCAAACTTATAGCCATATTAGTTAGGTTTTCTAGGTATACAAAGATATATTTCAGATAGGTAATCTTCAAACACTTCAAAGATATACAGATAATTGCATTTAAAATGTTTTAAAAACTTAGACTGTTCTTAACAGTGAAACATGTCTGCTCCTGGCAGCACCAATTACTTCAAAGAGGATGATGGGCATCAAAGAAACTCTTTACAGAATTTGCTTTCAAGGTAGCAAGACTAGCCATTTGGACAAGAAACTGCTCTTGCCTGGAGTGCTTGAAAGGATATTGTATAAACTGGACATGCAGGACAGATAGGAAAATCACCACTGAACTTTGCCAACACAAGACAGGATGGTCCTTCAGGGTCCCTGCCTCACAGAAGAAGCTGCCAGATATTCTGCAGA
The DNA here is from genome assembly GCF_049852395.1 of Peromyscus maniculatus bairdii. NCBI lineage: Eukaryota > Metazoa > Chordata > Mammalia > Rodentia > Cricetidae > Peromyscus > Peromyscus maniculatus. The sequence goes on along the minus strand of NC_134869.1, from coordinate 23,397,675 downwards.
ACACAAAGGAAAGCAACTGAAGAACTTTGCCAATACAAGACAGGACAGCCTTTAAAATTCCCTGTTTCACTGAAAAGTCTGCCAGATACTCTAGGCCTTTAGGCTGAAGATGGATACCCCAATATTACAGAAGAATTTTGGGTGACTGTCCAGGCAGCCAGATGTCTCTGTTATTTGTGGAGTTTTGTAATTTGCTTGAAATGCACTTCTTGTTTACTCAGATAATATTATATCCTTCTGAGATCTTTGATGGAGTTGAAGACTAGATAGCTATGATTATAAATTTTTTAGTTATGCTAAAAGGTAAATTATATATAAAACTTTAGACTCACAAAGATAGAATAGATGATAGAGTATTTTCTTTGATTTTGCCAAATACAAATAGACTGGATGTTATAACTGATTGTTACTTGATAACTATATTTGTTGTATATTTTACTATGTTAAAGTTAAAACCTCCTTTTTTCATTAGACAAAAAAGTAGAAATGCTGTGGGATGTCCTTCTGTATGCTACGAATGTGTGTTGCTCTCACTGTTTGATAATAAAGCTGTTTGGCCAATGGTGAGGCAGAATAAAGGTAAGAGGTACAATCAAACTGAAGATGGAGATGAAGAAGAGTGGAGTCAGGGCAGCTGCCAGCCAGCTGCTGAGGAAGCAAGATGTAGAAAATGAGACAACAAGCCACAAACCATGTGGCAAAGCATAGATAAAAAAATATAGATTAATTTATATGTAAGAGCTAGCTAATAATAAGCCCGAGCCATCGGCCAAGCATTTATAATTAATATAAGCTTCTGAGTGATAATTTGGAAAGTGACTGCAGAATGGAGTGGGGCAGAGAAAAGCCTCTGTTTATGGTTGTTCTCAATATAGATAGTAGTCTCTGTATTGTCCCTCAAATTAAACTTTGTCAGTCGTGTGTTTGTCTGAAGACATAACCATAATAACTAATGCTTCCTTATGAAGTGTTGGTTTAATATTAGATATAATTTTATATAATCTCCAAAGTAACAATGGATTCTGTTACTTCACTGGGCATTATGGATCTGAGTGATGTGCAATAAGATTTCTGGAACTGAGATACTCATAGAATGCAGAATGGAATAAAATGTTTGTTTCCTGGGAGATACATGTGGGCTTTAGTACATGGAATGTATAAAATTCTGTTTATGTCATAGCATATCAGATGTAGATTTGTTATATGTAGCATTTATTATGTTAATCGTATTTCTTCTATAACTATCTTCTTAAGAGAAGGTATGTTTAATGTTGTTAAAGGCTTTTACATCTAATTTGGAAATCATATGATTTCTGTTTTTGAGTCTATGTGTTGAGTCATTTTTGATTTGCTTGTGTTAAAACTTCCTTGTATAGATGTAGTGAAACCACATTGGTGATGGTGTATACTCATTTTCCATGTTGTTACATTTAGTTAATGAGTATTTTATTGAAAAAAATTTGCATCAATGTTTATCATAGAAATTGGACCATAAATAATCTTCTGAATTGTATCTTGCCTGGCTTTGGTAACAGGGTAATATTGGCTTCATAAAATAGTAAGGCAATGATCCTTCCTTTGTGCTTTATAGAATGTTTTAAGGAACAATTTTGTTATTTCCTTTTTTAAAGTTTGAAAAACTTTGGTAGTAAATGTTTCCAGTCCTATTTTTTGTATAAGATATTACTGCTTCAATATCATTACTCTGTATAATCTTTTAAATTGGTTTATATCTTCTTGATTTAATTTAGTTATATGTATACAGAAATGTGTCTATTTCTTTTAGACTATCCAGATTTTTGAAATATAAACTTTCAAAATATTTTCAATCATTGATCCTCTGGATCTCATTGAACTCTATTGTGATCTCTCTCTCTTTTTTAATTTAAAATTTTATTAATTTAGGTTTCAACTCCCATTTATTAACTTGATTGAGAGATTGCCAATGTTATTTAATTGTTTTAAAAACAACCTTTTAATTCATTTTTAAATATTCTTCTTTTAACTTCAATTCCACAAAATTCTGCTATGATACTTAGTTTCTTTTTGTTCAGTGATTTTGGGTTTAGTTTTCAGTTGTTTGTCTAAGATCCTGAAGGATATTGTTATTTGTTTAATCAAGTATTCTCTGAATTTTAAATGAAAATTCTCTTAGCTACATACCTTCCTTGTGAAAATACTCCCACTAAGTCCCAAAGACTCTGCTAAATTGTATAAGTGTATTTTTAATGTTTCCACTTTATGTTTTTTTGCAAACAACAAATAGCAGACCTTTATTTTTGTCTAGTCAGCTAGTCTGCATCATTTAACAACACAATTAAGACCGTTTACATTTAGTGTTATTATTTCAAGGATTTTGTTGGTTGGTTTCCAGTTTTTTTTTTTGTGTGTGTGTGTATGTATATGTATATGTATCTTCTTCTCACATTGTATGTCTGCTGGTTTATAGAGTTGGACATTAGTGATCATATTAGTGATCATGTCTAGTCTTTTTTTTTGAAAATCTATTTATTCTTTTGAGTGCTCTTATTGTTGTGAATATCTTTCTTCCTCCTGTATTGCTAGAATTTCTTTAATTTTTTATAATGCAGACTTGAATTAATTTGTACTTGTCTTGAAATAACTTTATTTGGATATTTTCATGTAGAATCATCCTTCAGTGTTATAGTTAGAGATTTTTGATTGGGGCAGTCTCCAGAGTAGAAGAGGGGACTAGGTTAGAATATTTTTCATTGACTACCACTGATAGAAGCATGGTGGAACACAAAGACTCAAAGAAAATATTACAATTCAGGAGGGATGGGTTTTACTAATGCACAGAGAATATGAAAAAAAGGAGCAATCCAGACTAAGTATGTTTCAAGTATTTTTGTTGTTATCAAAGGCAGACGCCAACATGAAATTGTCCTTGTAAATCTTGTAAAGAAATATTATTATTTCTTAATGGTAGAAGCAAAGTGAAGTATTACGTGAAAATATGAGACTATCTTTTCTGAATAACAGTTTTTAATAAATTATATCATTTTTGCTTTGTTTTATCTCAAGGGTTTTAAATAGTTCGGTCTGTGCTTGACCTTCCTGTGGTGGTGAATGCAAATCTCAGCAATTTGAAATGACAGGGTATATCATATACTAGTTTAAGCATGAGGAGAAAAGTTAGAACTTGTCAAAAATGTCAATGATGCTCACTGGAGATCAAACAAAAAACACCAAGGCCAACCAAAATTATGGAAACAACTTGTTAAATTATGATAAATGTGTACAAACACTTTCATGCAAAGAGCTTAGAGTGTTTTTAGTGGTTGAAATAAGGGAGTGTAATGATGGAGATTGTAAACTGAGTTAATCACTCTGAGCAAACCATCATGGCTCTCTCCTACCCTCCATTGAGTGCTGTGAGTTACCAAAATAGAGATGTATGAGAAAAGAAATTATCAACACAAATGCAGAGTTGTAAAAACATCCAGACCAGAAAATTCACTAGAAGTAGTAGATTGAGAATCACTGGAATTTTGAGTCCAAGTGTTCAGATTGTAAGCCAATATTTGCCTCTTAACAACTCTATTTGTAAAACCCCTATTGAGTCTAGATATTTTCAGACTTTCAGTAAAATGGAGATTTTATGCCAAGAAGTTTAGATAATGACCTCATAGCTCATTTTAAGAATAAAATGAGTTAAATAAAAGCAATCTGTAAGGCTGTGCATTTAGGTTTTTTTTTTTACTACCAATCATAATAACTTAGATGTATGAGATCCAAGTACTCATTACAGTAAGCTATCTTTTAAATATAGCTTTGTAATTTAATCAATAATAAAATGATTATTTCTGGTCAAGTGACTGTCAGTAAGATGCTGGATATGTCAAGTTTGATCCCTGTCACTCATGTAAAAAGTCAGTTGCAGTTGAGGCCACCAGTGTTGGGGAGGTAGAAAAAGAAGACCCCTGTAAATTGCTGATAAAATAGTCTAATATAATCAGAGTGTTCCATTTACAGCCAGAGACTTTCTAACACCTAAGGTATCATGGCACCATGGCTGTACAGATGTGATGGCTAACCTTGGCTGTCAATTTGATCAGATTTGGAAATGACTAATAGCCAAGCCTCTGAGACTTTTGTGAGGGACCCTGTTTATTTTTGATTTTTGAAATTATTTTATTATATTTTGTGTATGGATGTTTTGCCTTACATATGTCTGTGCAACACCCGTGTTCAGGGCACACACAGACATCAGAAGAGCGCATCATATTCCTTGGCACTGGAGTTATTGATGGTTGTAGACGTCCACTTGGGCACTGGGTATTGACCCCAGGTCCTCTGTAAGAGCAACGATGACTCCACATCACTGAGCCCTCTTTCTACCCTCTAAGAGATACTTTGACAAAAAGCCTCCCACCCACCTTTTCATCCATAGTGAGGTGTACTAAGAGCAGAATGGAGTGTCCTGATCCATGAGGTTTTCTAATTATTTTAGAACTTTATTTTCTCAAAATGCAAATATATCATTTCTAATTCATATTGTGTCTAGTGATTGCAAATGAAGGCAAGGTATAATCTATAGTTTAAACTATTTTGGGCACTGCTTATACTCACTGTGCTGTGTACTGCTTATATTTGGCCTTCTCAAAGGACCATAAGACATAATTCTTCTCCTTCTACTCATTTAAGTATCCAGAGGGCACAACAGCAAAATATAGAAAGACTATGAAATAGCAGACTGCGTATGGAGAATTTTTTTAGCAATTTATTATCAATACATGTTATTAAACAAAAAAGGCTGTGTCTAATAAACTCACTGCTAGAGTGATGGGGAAATTTGCATGCCATCTAGAAGAAACAAATAAAAATGTTCTTTTTTGAGGGGATATGTAAATTGGAAAGAATATTAGACTAGAAAAGTCATTCTCATGGGGATATAATAAAGGTATGTGGAGTCTTGGAGGAGTACAATCACATACCAGAGGATTTTACAGAGGCATTTCCCACACACATGTTTTATGGCTTACTTATTCCTGTCATTATTATCTTCTGGGCATCAACATTGAAAGTTTGCTGTGGAAAGTTGCAGTTTTTCATGTTTGTACTCCTCTGCGATTTGAGAGCCACAGTGCACATATAGTAGAACCACTGGAGACCACATTCCCCAAGCTCTATGCTTCAGCCATTAGGAGCAAAGTTCCAGCGTGATGTGGCTGGGAGAGCTACACATGGCCCCTCAAGTGCTGAAGCAGATCCCCACCCTGTCTTCATCCGTGCTTTCTTCTTTATGCCACGAGGCACCAGATTCTGTGTGTTTATCCCAGTAGATACAACAGTCATGTCTGCATCTCTAAACTGATGTTAACATATGCAGTTAAAAAAAATCCATCTACCTCAAGACCCAGCTATACAAATCTTGGGCATATACTCAAAAGATGTTCAATCATACCACAAGGACACTTGCTCAACTATGTTCATAGCAGCATTATTCGTAATAGCCAGAACCTGGAAGTAACCTAGATGCCCCTCAACCAAAGAATGGATAAGGACAATGTGGTACATTTATTACTCAGCTGTTAAAAACAAACAAACAAAAAAAACAATGACCTCATAAAATTTGCAGAAAAATGGATGGAACTGGGAAAAATTCATTCTGAGTGACCCAGACCCAGAAAGACAAACATGGTATGTACTAACTCACAAGTGGATATTAGAAGTAAAGTATAGGATAACCAACAATCTACAGCCCCAGAGGCTGGATAGCAAGGAGGGCCCAAAAAGAGATGCGTAGATTTCCCTGGGAAGGTGAAAGAGAAGAGATCTCCTGGGTAAACTGGGGGAGGGAAGAGATGGGAGATGGGAAATTGAGGGAGTGGGTTGGGTAGCCTTGGAGGCCAAGGTGGGTTGGGGGCAGGATGAAGGGGCAGAGTAACATCTTGATGGGGGACATTTCAGGGTTAGGGAGAAACCTGGTGCCAGGGAAACCCCCAGGAATCCACAAGGATGACCCCAGCTAAGACTCCTAGCAATAGTGGATAGGAAGCCTGAACTGGCCCTCTCCTGTGGTCAGATTGGTGACTACCCCAGTTGTCATCAAAGAGCCTTCATCCAGTAACAGATGGAAACAGTTGCAGAGAACCACAGCTAAGCTGTGCTCAGGAGATCCTGCTGAAGACGGGGAGGAAGGATTATAGGAGCCATGGGGTCAAGGACATCACAAGAAAACCCACAGAAACAACTAATCTGGCTCATAGAAACTCTGAACCAACAACCAAGGAGCCTGAATGTGACTGATCTAAGCCCTCTACATATATGTGACTTCTGTAGCTTGGTCTATTTGTGGGACTTTTAATAATGGGAGCAGAGGCTGTCTCTAACACTTTGGCTGGCTCTTGGGAACCAATTCTTCATACTGGATTGCCTTATCCAGCCTTAATACAAGGGGAGGTGATTAGTCTTCCTGCAACTTGACCTGCCATGCTTTGTTGATACCCATGGGAGGCCTGGCCCTTTCTGAACAGATACAGAGGAGGAGTGGATGGTGAGGCAGAGGGAAGGAGAGAGAGAATGGGAGGAGAGGAGGGAGGGGAAACTGTGGTCAGGATAGAAAATAAATCAATTTGATAATAATAATAATAACAATGATAATGATATAAAGAATATTGAAGTGACTAGGTACAACATACAGAAACATTAGAAAAATCTAAGGGTTCAGTGGGGGTTTCTGGATGCACCACAGAACTGAGAAAATCTTAGCTAAATTACCAGAGTCATTTCAAAGACCTGTAGTATATGAGAGAGAGAAAACTTTGTAACTCATGTTGAAATCTCCAAGAAGTATGAGAGAGGAAAATAACAGTTGTATGCTAATAAATGGGACAGTCTGGAAGAAATGGATAAAGCTCTGAAAAATATACAAGCTACCAAAACAGAGTCAGGAAGAAATAGAAAACCTGGCAACAGTGTTCCTTTACTTATCTGTCTTGTTTTTGTTGTGAGACATACATTTGAGGACTCACCTTTTGAACCATCCAAGTGCCCTTTGAATGAAAATCCATTTCTACAAATTTATTGTTTATGTTATATCTCTTATTGTAATTTATTTCTACAAAAAAGCAACACCATAAAATTAAACATTTAAAGTCCACCACAGCACAGTTTTTTTTTTAACTTTTGTAGAAATAACTCACCAGGAAATGTCTATTGCTTGACTGGGATTTTGAAGCTCACCAGCAGGAACGGTTGTAATGAAAAGACATGAACCATCCATTCTAGTAGACTGGATCATCATGAGATACATACAAATTTAAGTAGTTGATCCGGGATAATCTTCTTATCTATTCACTTGAGTAGACACTATTTTCCAGCATATTGCTGAAAATTTATTTTTACATCATCACTCCAGCTTAATATCTCATTTGTAGGAGGTAAACAACATAGAGCATAAGGTAAAACTGAAAAGCTTATAAAATGCTATTGATGAGAGCATTCATATGGAAATGGGAAAATTAATTGAATCCTGCTTGCCAGTTGCAGAGTTAAAGTGAGCAAAGGCATCATGACCCATCTGTCACCATCCATAATGACTAATACCATGCTTCAGGTATTGTATATATAGCAATTACCATGCAATTAGCTGTGTTCTCTTTCATTCAGCCGGTACCCTCCTGTGTTAAAGGAACTTTGTTCCTCACATTATTGTCAAAGATCCATTAGAGTTTCTGATTAAAAAGAACCTCCTCGTTGAAACATGGTAGTTAAGCTTTCAGCTTGAGATAATTTTTCTTTCTTTGATTCTTTTAAACCTCAGCAATACAAATTATGTAGGTTTAAAATTATGTGTATTAGTTCAAACACATTTCAGAAGTCATTAACAAGCTCCAAAATGAAAATAGCTTGTTTCTCAGCACAACATCGGCAAACATACTGGATGATTCTGTACAGGGCAGCAAGAACAGATTTTGTCCGGGCACAGGGGTTTTGATCTTTAAAATTCCGAGTTCAAAGATATTGAAAAGTACTAATTTTCTTCTTTTCCATGGAAATAGCTATTATGTTTTCCAACTAACACTGGCTTATCTGCGGCCTTCGATCAGAACTCTTGGCATCAGACAGGTTTGGATGAGCCACACATCAAGTGCTGGCAGGAAGGCACAATTGGAGAAAGGTGCATATCAGAAGCAGGAATGCCACTCCCCCCTTTTTGCTTAGATCCAGCAATCTCTTTGACACAGCTCTTTTTACTCCTTCCCAAGAGAATGGGACCTAGCTCATAAGTAAGACTTTTCTCATGTCTGAAATACTGTAGGAATGAAAGCACAGCCTCTTCCAACTCTTAATATCATGTAGAATGAAATCAATTTAAAATTTTACTTAGAATAATGAAATTAAAAACCAAAAATGGCTTGAAAACATTACTTCCTACTCTAAGTTAAAAAAAAAAGTTCTTAATACTTGCTTCCTTAATGTTGTGCTTCCTCCAGAATTAACTATTTCTTGACTTTCATGCAACACTGTTTAGACTGCTGATGAATCTCATTTCTCCCTGAAAAGCATTCACTCACAGTTTTCAAACTATGTACAAGAACACAAGTTTATGGATCTATGAGTTTAAATGTGGCAGGCTTCATACTTAGATCTGCAAGAAAAAGTGCAAAGAACTTAGAATGACCATCCAGGCACTGCACACAGATGAGATAAATGTATTTTGAACAGGATGATGAGTTAGCAATTTTCTTTGTAGGAAATCTGTACACTTAGGCCTGGGGAGGTGGCATGCCATACTAGTTTGAGGAACTGAATGAACTTAAGTCCCCTGGAAAAGTATCAGGGATCTATCTATAATCTTAGCATTCCTGTGACATACTGTCATGCAACAAAAATAGAGACCTTGTCTGCTGTGGATGTCTTTCTGTATGCTGTGAATATGTGTTGCTCTGACTGGTTGATAAATAAAGCTGTTTGGCCTATGGCAAGGCAACTTAGAGGCAGACAGGAAATCCAAACAGACAGGAAGAGAGAAGAGCGGCAAGGCAGATGCTGCCAGCCACCACCAGGAGAAGCAAGATGTAAAGATACTGGTAAGCCATAAGCCACATGGCAAAATATAGATTTATAGAAATGGGTTAATTTAAGATATAAGAGCTAGCTAGCAAGAAGCCTGCCATGGCCACAGTTTAAAAATAATATAAGCCTATATGTGTTTATTTGGGTCCGAGTGGCTGCAGGACCGTGGGGCGACAGGAGCCAGGCTGCACCAGAGAAAAATTGCAGCTAACTTGTTTTAAATATAAGGTGGCAGTCAAGGAGCAACACTTGAGGCTGACTTCTGAACTCCACAGTGTGCTATGGTATGTATGTATCCCCTCCACACACAGATACATGCTTGCCTATCACACTCACAAACATACATACAATAAGACTTCTAAAAATAAATATACACATTCAATGTTAAACATTTAATTTTCTTTTAACTAAATGGAATATAAATTTATTTGCTACTTCCAATATTTCCAGAAGAAATTAAATGGAATCAGCTGTTAAATTCAATAGTTAATGAACAAATAACCATTGACTAATTACATATACCTACTATGCACTAGGTTTAATAATCTATGCTAACAGACAGTACAATGTAAAAAAATTACCACACTGAGATGTCTGGTGAAAGGGTGGGAAAAGTCCGAAGACAATAACTGGTGGATTAATAAAAAGTCTTAAAAGGGGTAAATTTTACTCTTAATATTTCCTTGAGGAAAGATAGAAAACATGGCTCAAAGATGATGTTGGGAACTAGCGTGCCATACATGATAAAACAGAAGAATTCGAAAAAAATCAATTCATTTGGAAAATACTCTGGACAAAAATATGATTTTATTGTTTGTTTATCTTTTAGCTGTCTAAATAAGATTTCTTCGTGTTCTTCTTATAGGTTCTATATAATTTTTATTAAATATATGCTTAGCTCACCCATCTTTGAAGTCTTTCTACTTGGTTTTTCTGAAAAGTAATGACTAGTACAAGGGAAGCTAATGATTCTCATATATTAAAACATATATATTTGAGTACTTATCATATACTTGGACACTGTAATATCTGTTCTTGAAATTTGTCAGCTAATTAGGTTTTCTCATCATAAAGATATATTTTATAAGCAATATTATAATGTAATCATCAATATCTAATTCACCAAGAGCTCTTAAAAATTAAAAAAGGAATTTGAATTTTATTATATGCTATTTTAGAATCCTTAAAGATTATTATAAATATTCTTTCTTCATTAAATTATTAATGTCAAAAGCATTAATGGCTTTTATAACATTGAACTGCCCTCACATTTCTGGAATAAACTTTGCTTATCACGATCTACAGCTTTAATATTCAGATTAACTTGGCATTCATTAATAAGAAAATCCACATTCATGCATATATGTAGACTATAGACTATGTTTTTGTAAGCTGTCTCAATTGTATTTTAGTGTCCTTAGGAGCATAAATTGTGGACACTGTGGGTAAGTAAGCCAAAACACAAGCTCCTCATGTTATAGGGGCAGAGAAGCAAGAGGTGCTGAGGTGGGATGGTCTGCATTCTAAGAGAAGATCTACCAAGGAAGTTCTATATGTCCAGTGATAACCACAAAGATAATCCACTCTTTGGCAGTCTCTGGGAAATGCTACTCTTTCTGAATCAGTGTTTGTTGTTATATATCGTTTCTTACTATTTTCATATTAATCCAGGATTGAGGAATACAAATGTATTTTCTTTTCTTTTTCCATATGGACTTCATTTACTTATACAGTTTTATTGGTTTTTTTTGTGATTGTGGTTTTCTAAGCATGCTATTTTTGGTAATTCTGTTCCTTTGTATACTTCCTTCAATTGTATTCTCATCAAATCATCATAAAATATGAATTAGAATATCTCATTTTCTCTTGTGTGTACTATGACTTTGGTTTACCTACTCCAGCAATGTTGTAGAGACCTAGCCCTTCCCAGATCCATGTTCAGGAGGCCATCATGTTCTGTACATCCTTAGTTCTTATACTCTCTCATGGGATCCAGGATGATTTCAGGCACCTGAAAATTACACGCTCCTCAAGCCTCACTTGCCTTTTCATGATCTCCTAGGGAAGGAGGTGTTGCTGCTTTCTTGTGATAATAGTTTTATGAAGATAAAACAAGCCTAGTCTTCATACTCAAGTTCAGAAAATTGCAAGGTGCACAGGTGTCTATTTCTCTTTGTTAGTTAACTTTATGAAGGCACAATCTGAAATACTTTCAGTACAAGGTGTATATTTTTAGTGGAAGATTAGTTTGGACAAATGTATAATGCATTGTAATCACAACTGAAATCAAGATGCACAACATTTCTATCACGCAAGCAATTTCCCAGTGGCCACTTGGCAATCAATCTCCCCTTCATCCTCACCACTAAACAATCACTGAAATGTATCCTGTCACAGTGAGTTAGCTTCAGAGTGTCATCTGATGGAAGTCATAGAAAAGTCTACATTTTATATGTGGCTGTTGCCAGTGACTAAACTTATTCATCTAGGTTGCTTTCTCTGTTAAATTGATATTAATTGATAGATGTCTGGCCAATGTATGTATAGACTACAACTATTTTTTTTAAATCACTTCATCTATTGATATACATTTGTGTTTTCTCTACCCTTTGACTAGTGTAAATAAACTCACCTAAACATTAATTCAAAGCTTTATGGGTATATTTTATTTTGCTTGAGTAAATATTGAGTAGAATTGTCTTATTTCATTTTCTGCAAAGAAAACATGCAAAAGGTCTGCAATAAGCTTGTTTGATGGAGGCTTTCCTATATGACTTATCATTTTCAGAGGCTCCATGTTATTTCTATTTTTTTCTGGGAATTTACTTCATGTCGGTTTGTAATGCAAGGAACTGAGTCCCTTTGCACATGCTAGGCAAGCACTTTATCACAGAGCCTGCATCAGCTGTTCTTTGTTTAATTTGATTTTGAAGCAGGCTATCCAAATTTGCCTTTGAACTCATGTTCTGTCTGCTTCTGCCTACTGAATAGCTGGGACTCCATGTGTGGCTCATGACATTAGAGATGATGTAGATTTTTGAAATTAATTAGTTTGCTTAGCTATGAGATAATCAAATGATTTTTTTAACCTTTCCACTTTTAAAATTAACACGTATTTTGTACATTTACTATGTGTGAGTCTGTGTGCACACACAAGTGTATGGGATCCCCTGGAGTTGGGATTACAGGCTCTGTGGTTCTCCCCAGCTTGTTACAGGAGTATTGAGACCCAAACTGTTGATCTTCATGGTGGTGCAGCAAGCACTCTTAATCACTCTGCTGACTCCCCAGAGCTCTTAGGTTCTTATTATAATAACTTATGCAAAGGCTGCTTTGCTTCTGTAAACTCCCTTTTATCCTGATATCTTTTGTCCCATAAATTTCAACTGCCTCCATGGCAACAAAATCCATATTTCCCTTGACCCATTCACCTTGCCCCTTGCTTGGCTTCCCTTGTTGACATCACCATTTATGTGTAAAAGTCCAGGCTGATGACATTGCTTTTCACTTCTATGAGAGTTATTCAAGCCACTCTATGCTGTAGCATGTATATGTTTTGTATTATATCTAATTAATTGATTTTCTGCATGGATTTATATTGTATAAAGGTACTGCCATTTGTATGTACTTTCTCATACTGATAGGGACATGAATACTGTTTACTCTCTCTTTATCAGTGATGAGCTTCATCTGCTTCACATTTTCATCAATCCTTGGCATTTTGGCTACCTCAGTAGGTACTTGGTCATATATGATCAATGCCTTAAATCACATTACCCTTATAACTAATGGCGTTGAATATCATTTCATGATTATATGTGACTCAATAACATTTTTGGTGAGATAATTGTCCAGTTTTATTATTTTACATGTTGACTCTCCCTTGTATATTAAGTATACACATCTTTTTATGTTATTTCTAATTATTTTACTCTTTTTTAAAGAACAACTTTTATGATTTGATACAATCTGATCTATCAAGTTACTGGGTTTTTTTTTGTGAGTCATACTTATTATATTAGCTAATGTCATTGTTGCTGTGGTAAAACACATGAGTAGATGTAGATGTAACCAACCATCTTATTAAATAAGAAACACAGAACCAATGCAAAGAAGAAAGCCAAGAGGTCAGAGCTAAGAGCTAAAAACCTTACCCTTCCTCTCACGGTGATCCTACATTTCTGAAAGAGACCTACTTCCTGTGCCTGTCTTTTTTTTTTTTTAATAGAGTTTCTGTTCTGCCTTCTCATTGGTTGTAAACCCAACCACATGACCTCCTAGTCACTTCCTGTCTGTACAGACCTCCAAGTCTTCTATGGTTGGTATTGAGATTAAAGGCATGTGTCTCCAATGCTGGCTATATCTTTGATCACACAGAGATCTACCTAGCTCTGCCTACCAAGTGCTGGGATTAAAGGCATGCCCAGCTTTCCTGTGGCTTGCTAATAGCTCTGACCCCTGGGCAACTTTGTTAACATACAAATAACATTTTAGTAGAAATAAAATATCACCATAAGTAGAAGCATGTCCCAGGATGATGAAATTTTTTAGCCTTAAGCCCCAAGGGATAAAGTTTAGCACCACTAGGAAGTCATGACTGTAAAGCTCAAGAAAGCTGGTAACATTGTGCCCACAGTCAGGAAACAGCAAGTCATTAATGTTCTTCCCCAGATTCCTTTCTGTTTCCTATTCTGTTCAGAACCCAAGCCTTTGGAGTAGTACCATCTCAATTAACTTAATCTGAAGTTCCCCACAGATCTGCCCAGAGGACCAATGTCATTATGATTGTAAGTCCCATCAAATTGACAAAATTAACAGCTACATGTATGGTTTCATGTCCATTATTCTCTTTTCAAAGCTAACCTTTAATTATACATTTAGATAATTACCTATTGTCATTTTAGCTTATTTTTTATAGAACATACACAGTATGAATTATTTCACTTTAAAAAATGTAGAATTGGATTTGTTTAAGCATATCTAAAAAGACAACATATTCCTGATAAATAGATTTCATAGTTTTTCCTAAAGTAAGTGTAAGAGTGTATTTCTGTACTCTATTCTGCCATGAGGTATTTTTTTCTATCTTTATATGACTATGGCACTGCCCTGGGTACCATAGCTTTATAGTAAGTAGATCATTCTAGCCCTTAAACATTTCTCTTGTCCGGTGCTGTGTTTGCCGCTCCACCTTCTCTGTAGAGCCTCATGGATTTTATAATTATCTTGCCAATTTCTATAAAAACAAAAACACCAGAAATCCTTCCCTAAGTTTATCTTGAAGGTTCACTGGATCTTCAGGTCATTTTCAATTTAGGCACATAATACATTTTTCCATGCTCATAACATCTCGGTTCTTTCACTGATATATTAAAGCATTCAATGTCTATAAATCTTTACTTATTTTTCTAAATTGGTTTACACAGCCTCAATGTAGTTTACATGTCTCATAATTCATCAACTTAGATGTATTTAGTCATGTGGTTTCATTTTGACATTCTTGGTAATATTGATTGAAACAGGAAAGTCTTGAGTTTTAATGAAATGTCATTTTCAAGAATCCATTGCCCTAGTTATTATTACAGAGGTGAAAATCTACATTTTCTTTAAGGAGCTGTATCCCTTTAGGCCACACTTTGGAGTGTTTGATAATTTTAAGTTGATTATTGCTTTTGGCAGGAGGTAAGTGTTCAACTTCATCCTTTCATGTGTGTATATTAAAAATAAATGCTATATTTTAGAGATAATAACCCATATTCTTCATGATAGTAGGAAAGGTAATGAGTTCCCAGAAGGGTAGAAGTTCTGAACTATTCCCTCAGGCAGATTGATGACTAAATAGATATGTCATTATCTTCATAAGGCTTATAGTTCAGATCTAGGAAAGGGTTATATTTTATAGTTGTTGGATATTTTTATAATACATATAGAAAATTGGAAATCTAATGTGCTATAGGTATAAAGTATATCGGTATAATAACCATTTCAGAATGGTTTTGTTTTTTTTGTGAGAGTGTAAATTTGCAATCATTTTATAACACTCATATTTTGCATGTACAATTTAACATTTACTCTATAATTCTCACTCTTTAACTCATAAACATGTTTGTTTTCATTTAGTAAAAACATACCCCCCCCCAGTTTTTCTGAATTGTGTTAGAACTTGTGTAAACTTGTTTTTGTTGTTGTTGTTGTTTGTTTGTTTTGTTTTTTTTCCATTGAGAAAATGGAAAATCATGTGCAGGAAAAGTAACACATTCCAAACTTAGTTAGATTCAGTTTGAAACTAAGAATCCACATGATTGGGTTTATTTAACGTGGGAAAGCATTCTTCCTTCCTCACTATCCTAAGTAGATCCCTGGAGCTTCTTGATTAGCCACCACAATCAAATGCATTGTTCAATGTCATTTGAAATTCAAAAAGATTGTCTAAAAGATGGTTACTTATTGAAAAAGGAGGGACTGTATTATTTTCTACTAGTATCAATCAAATTAAACCAACACAATCACATTCTTTTCATAAAAAATAGACGACAAAGAGAAGGGAAAGGATGCTTAAAAATTTGTATTGTACTGCAAGTCAAGAAAAATAAAGTATCTTGCCCAACTGAGTAGCAATAGAACACTGTGTGGAACACAGAGAACTTGGGAAAGACTCAAGGTCCAACCACCAGACTGGCATTTGCCCGGAACGGCTTAACTATCTGCAAGCAGACACAGTGGATCTGGGCCAGAGTGTTTCATGAGGTCCCTTGCAGCTCAGATGAACAATGAAGCTCTACATCTTGTTGGAACGTGAAGCTGAGAGAAACAGCAATGACCAGAGTCCCATTATATTTTGATTTGAAATTGGCATTTGTCTCCACAGCAGGCACACTGTGGCCATGTCATTAACCTTGCAATAACACAGCCCCACATTTTATGCATTTGGTCTTTTGCACTCCAGTAAAAATGACGGAAGGAGTTTTATTATTCAGTAATATAAATACATGTGGAAACTAAGACTGGTGGGCCAGCGGCAGAAAAGGAAAATGGCACATAGCTCATTGTAATATTTAAAAAAGTAACTTTCCTTGCTAGTGCTAGGTTCCTTGGCTCCTACCAGATATCCCTTAAAACCAAACAAAAACAAAAAACAAAATAAAAACAGGACAGAATTTCAACATGTATTTTATACAAATGAGTACTCAAAATACCTCACTATAAAACAAACTGGGGATAAGGGGTGGGCAATGGAAGGTAGGGGATGGAGGATGAGAATATAAGGTAATGGGATGGTCATTCCCAACAGTAGACAAAGAACCTGGATGGAGTGGGAGAGCAATGAAGGAGATTCCATGATAGAGGGAGACATCATGGGGATAGGGAGAAACCAGGTACTAGGGAAGTTCCCAGGAATCCACAAGGATAACCCCAGCTTAGACTACTAACAATAGTGGTGAGGGTGCCTGAACAGGCCTACCCCGGTAATCAGATTGGTGAATACCCTGTCATCATAGAGCCTTTCTCCAGAAACTGAGGGAAGCCGATGCACAGCTAAACCCCAGGCCAACCTCCAAGAGTCCAGTTGAAGAGAGAGAGAAAAGAGGAATTCTATGAGCAAGGGGCATCAAGATCAAGATGGGGAAACCTACAGAGACAACCAAAGCGAACTAGGGGGAACTCATGAAATTTAGACCAACACCTATGGAGCCTCCATGGGACTGGACTAGGCCCTCTGCATAAGTGAGACAGTTGCGTAGCTTGATCTGCTTAAGGGGCCCCCTGGCAGTAGGATCAGGATCCATTCCTGGTGCATGAGCTGGCTTTTTGGAGCCCATTACCTATGGTGAGACACCTTACACAGCCTGAGGCAGGGAGAGGGGCTTGGACCTGCTTCTACTGAACGTACCAGGCTCTGCTGACTCCCCATGGGAGGCCTTACCTTCTTGTAGGAGGAAATGGGGGTAGAATGGGGGGGTGGCTGGAGGGGCAGGAGGAGGGAAGAGGAGGATCTGTGATTGGTAGGTAAAATGAATAAAAAATTTTCTTAATAAAAAAAAATAAAACAAACACACACTGCAACACACACAAAACAAACAATGGAATCCATGGACTTTTGTTCACTAGCCAAAGGAATATGATATCTTGGTAATAGATAGGTGAGGGTTGGCTAGGAGAGCCTGGTTGTTAGGATTCTTCTTGACATTATTGTGTTTCTGGCCCTTTTTCTGTGTGCAGAGGACACCTCTCACATGAGAAAATTATGACTGGTTAAGCAAAATGAAGGAAATTCTTTCCTTTTATGTTTCTGTTCAAGGAATAAGGAAGGTTTATACCTACCCCTCACTCCCACCCACACATGCCAAGAGGCTACATCTTATGATAGCAAACATGGAACCCATATCTATCCTAACTGCCAGCAGATGTGTGTATCCACAGCTGGATTACCTGACCCTCTTTGCTAGGCTCGCTTTTTGTTGATTAGAGAAACTATTAACTCAAGATCAGAGCCAGGAATTTCTTTGCTTCATAAATTCAGGACTATGTTTAGTGATTTGGGCTCAACAAAACTTCCCATGGGCTCCACCTACACTGCAGATCAGGCCAGAGAGGTCTCTCACCTGTGCTATTCAACTACCAGAGGCATACGTATGCTGCGACATATAATAAAGTGTTCAAGGGGGATTCCTTGAGTTTGGAATGATGTATTAGCTAGACTTTCCAAAGTGGGAAATCACTTACTTTAGTCTATTATGGAGAGTAGAATACATTTTAGAAGCCAGGAGAAAGAGAGAGACAGAGACATAGACACAGAGAGACAGAGACACAGAGAGACAGAGAGACAGAGAAAGACAGAGACAGAGACAAAGAGACAGAGAGACAGAGATTAAGTTCATCTCCATCTCCATGAACAATAAATCAGGATGGCAAAACTTATAAAATTTGCTGAATCTTAAAAGTATATGACCTGAGGATTCATCCATATTCTGAAAGATTGTTCTCTCTCTCTCTCTCTCTCTCTCTCTCTCTCTCTCTCTCTCTCTCTCTCTCTCTCTCTCTTTCTCTCTCTCTCTCACTCACTCACTCACTCACTCACTCACTCCTTCCCTCTCTCCCTCTCTCTCTCTCTTCTTCTCTCTTGATATTATACCACAGTTGATTTTTCTGGTCTTTTTTGACTGATAATTAATTTGTGTCTCATTTTCTTAGCCCTGTTAAGGATGTTATGAACATTGTTGTTGTTGACCCACTAATAAGCACAGCTGTTTTATGTACCTAGAAGGTGACTTGTGAATAAAATCATGTATCTTTACAGATATAGTCATATTATTTTGTAGATTGAGTAGAATGTGTGCATACCTGTTGTTTGTTCCATGAAATTATGTTAATGGTGTCTTCTGATTTTTTGAAAATATTTTATTGATTTATGATGCTATTTTAAATATTTGTTTTGCTAAATTTCTTGCAATATTTTCTCTTTGCTGGTAGCTAGACTTCCCTTGATAGTCAGAAATACTTTATGTTAATGCAGTTGCATAAAATTTTTTCTACATGATTTGTATCAATGTCTAAAACAGCTTTGCTGTAACTAGAGAAAACATTTTATTCTAGATTTTAGAACATTAATTTTTCATAAATGGTACAATAATCTATACATTGATTTTTCTACTATGGAATTTAATAGAAAACTTTTGTATGATTTTCTTTTGTTGTGATACTTTTATTATCTGTTTGAAGAAAGTCCTATAGAATGTTTCTACAGAACAACCAGTTACTATTGTGATGGGCTTACCTTTATAAGACTTGATCCTTCTCTTTTACAGTTTTCTTTACTCGGTGCTCGTAGTGTTTCTGTTCCAATATGTGTGGAGAGGTTACTTTCTTGTTCTGTCTCTTTGGTGTTCTAATAAGCCTTTTGTACCTGGATGTGCATCTCTTTCTCTAGATTTGGGAAATTTTCTTCTGTACTTTTATTGAAAATATCCTCCATGCCTTTGGTATGTGTCCTTTTCTATGTCCATAATTCAAAGATTTGTTTTTTTCATGGTATTCCAAAGCTCTCTCATGTTCCATTTACATTTTAACATTTATCATATATATATAGATAGATATAGATATAGATATGTGTGTATGTATAAATATGAGAGATAGATATAGATAGAGAGATATAGATAGATAATAGATAGACAATAGATAGATGATAGATGATAACAGCAATACTTCTTCTTTGAAGTGAGAAATCATTCTCATTGAAGAGTGAGAATTCATGATGTATTTTCTTAAATTTTCTCTTTCCCCTTTACTGTCTTTCATCTTTGCCAGGTATCTATACAAAACTCGAGGACTAACTATATTGACCTTTCCAAACAGTATTGTCTTGATAGTACTGTCCATGTCCTATGAAATAGCCTGTCCTGATCCTCTTTTTTCCTGACTCTCTACATTTTAAAGCAGCAGCCCTGCATCTCACAAACTGCAGCAGACAATACAGCTCTTCCCACATCCCCTCACTATAAAGATAACCTAAGATGAAGATCTGGACTTCCTTGTGTTTATTACCAGTGTAGCATGTACTGCACATTTCTCAAGTATAAATAAAGAAAGGGCATAGATATATATAACTGAGAGCTAGAACAGTACATTACACAAGATTATTCTTTTTATTTCCCTAAATAATAGGCATGATATGTATCTCTGTGCAAGGGCTCAAAATTATCCATTTTGCTACTAGGTAACATGATACATGTAAATGAGGCAGCCAGAAAAGGTAAAATTGAGGTCAAACAATCATATTTTCAATATCCATCTATGTAATTGTCAGGCAGTCTTCCATAACACTGAGCTTCCAATTGTCAAAATAATGTCTGTAGATTCGTGTTTGATACTTAAGTGTTTCAAACTGTGCTATCACAATTTTCATCACAATGTGTTTGATTTCTTAGACTACAAATAATAAAAATCCTGATTCTATTTCCTTAGGAAAGACAAAATTGATTGTGTTTTGTAATTATGGAAAAAATAACATTTTGGATCATTGTATAAGGAAAGAACAAATTTATTAGCTTTTTTTATTGCCTATATATGTGCTTTTTAAAGGAAATTCTAAGAAGATCATACATTTTCAATCTGTTTACATTGAGACAGTTCAAATGGATATGAGGTATGCATTAATTTTGAATATGAAAATTAACAATTACTGCAGGAAATTTAAAAAGCATTAAAAACCTTAAAGAAAAGAATAAGTTGCCTATGGTTCTTTGTCTACTGTTGGGACCCACTGAGAGTTCCACCTCTACCTTAACATGTCTATTGATATTGTCATTATTCTGGTCTTATTTATGTAGCCATTTCTAGAAGCATCTGTTTCCCTGCAAACTTCCTGGTATTCTGGCTTTTCTGATCTATTTACCCCTTTTTCCGTATTGTTTTGTGACCTATAAATTCATGAGGTGTGATGCAGATGTATCCCTTGGTATTGAACGTCCCACATTCCATTGATCGCCCCACATTCCATTGATCTCTGCATTCTGCCAAGTTGTGGTTTTCTGTAATGGCCTCCATTTTCCATAAAGAGAAACATCTTTGATGAGGGGTCCTATTTACACTTCTCTGTGGGTATAAACATGATATTTATTCAAATTGCAATGATATCAATAAAAGCCCATCCTGACACAACAGGTGATATGATTAAATGCTATTTCGAGACTCTCACTTAGAGAGACCAAGTTTCAAAAATAAAATAAAATGACAAAAAGAATATAAATGACAGAAAAGGAAAAGAAAATGGAACAGAAAGTAATGTTACTCTTTCAAACCTTTTTTGTAACTTAAACTAGTAAGATAGCAGACAAGTAACAGGGCTATACTTTGTTTCATTGTCAAAGTCCTTATTGCTGAGGACACCATGCACTTCAGAAATAGGGCCCAGAAGTTCTTGGACTGAAACTGACCTGAATGTGTCCTCTTGAGGACTAGCTTTAATGGGACCATAAAGTGTCATGTAAGCTTCCAAAGGAGAGAAGCAACCAACAGTTCTCTACAGCTATGACACTTAGAAAACACAACCTTAATCAGCATAGCACCATAACCTTAAAGGTGTAATGGTGGCATGCATACCTTTGTGAAAACCAACAACTTTCTACCTGGACTTAAGTCCTGCCCCAACCCAAGACTAGTGAAGTCATGGATCTTGAAGAAGAAACTAAGACTAGAAGTTTACTAAACTATGGTATCCCCAACTACAGTCTATATATTTATTCTTATATTCACAGATAAATAGTGTTTGCTGTTCATCAAGAAAACTTCTCTTTATGACAGATGAAGACCATTACTGAAAATCACAAGAAATCAAAGTGTGGAGCCCAGTCCCAACTAATACATCTACAATATAATTTCAGTAAGTAAAGTCCAAGGACCATTGAGGAAAAGGTGGTGGAAATACTGTAAGAACCAGAGCAGCATTGTGTTTGCTGTGAGATTGTATCTCCTAGGAATGTCAGAAGCTCCACCTGTAAATCTCACCAAAATGACTGCCTAAACATGAGCTGATCAAAGGCAACAACAGACATGCTAATGTGGATGGGGTGAAGGGAGTTCAGAAGATCTCAACTCCAGACAGAGGACTACAGGCAACTCAGGAGGGATGAGAGCAGGAGAAATAGTCTTGCCCAGGCAGGAGCACACAGATTGGTAATCTAATACCAAGTGGTTAGTTCTGACAACGTACATATGAGTAACATTACACAGACTGAGCAGCTTGTACTTATGTGATTAGGAACATGTGTGTGATAATCACTAATGAAAGAAAATGGTATATGGGAAGGTTTAGAGGGAGGAAACATAAAGGAGTATAATGTAATTGTATTGTAATCTCAAAAACTGAAAAATAATAAGGAAAATGGTAGGAGTATGTGTACTTACTTACATACTTACAAGGATGTACACTTGTTCTTACTTGATATTCTCCACCGCTCGACAGGGTTACTGATTTCACCCCTCAGATTGGTTTTCTATATAAAAAAACAAATCAATAGCCTTGTAGAGGGGGGGTTGAGAGTTTCATATAGGGATCTTAATGTTTCTGCTTTTTATCACTGTGATTACAGAGCCCATCACCAGAGTGAGCAATCATGTAGGTTTGAGAGCTCAAACTCAGGTCCTCATGTTTCCAAGGCAATCACTTTATTAAATGAACTATAAGCTCAGTTCCCAAAGCAAAATTTAATTGGTATTCTATTACCTTATATTATAAGCACTAATAATGTTTTAGTGTTTGCAAATCTTATTTTGCTATTAGTGCCCAGTTTAAAAAAATTTTTTGTGCAGCATTCTAATTGAGCCACATGCTCACTTCTAGATATACCAGTTAGGTCAGGATGTTAAAGAACTATCGGCAACAAGTACCTGGACCCATTGAGACATCTTACTGGCTCTCTATTTAAATTTTTGAAAGCTCTTAAAACCACTGTCATATTATATGATCTTTCAGAATTAACATTTTGTTCTGAGCGTTCTAGGAAAATATTCTTTAATGTGTGTGCATATGTTTCTATGTAAGTGTGTGTGTGTGTACTATTGCTTCCTAGAAATATATCAGACATTTCTTTCTCAGAGATGCAATATAAAGTCAACTTCATTTTAACAAGCTAAGATCACAAGGACTAGCTGGAGTTTTGTAGTTTTTACACATCAGAAGTTATTGTTCAACTGTTGTTTGAGCCCACCCTAAACAAAAAAAAAGTATAGAGATTACATTAATGCTGTCTTCCTTTTAGAAGGAGAGAGAAACATTGGAATAAATGTGGAGAATAACACAGAGTATTAGAAATGACAGTGATTCTTATTCAAGCTAAAACAGCTGAAAGATTAGCCTAGAATTAATCTTCGTTAACAGAGAGCTGCTCTTCCAATTGATTAACTACCAACTGGAGCAGGAGTAAGCAACTCCTGTCATTTTCCTCTATTTTAAGTGTCTTATTACATATATTTTCTGATAATTAAGACTATCTTTCTCAAGCTATGGCAATGTAAGGTAGGACAATCAACAGATATGTCAGTTCCAGGAATATCATAGATTTTATGTTAAACTTTGATTTTGACACAATTGGACATTCAACACACAGGTTGGCAAGTCATAATACAGAAATATCTTATAATCCCTTTACACAGTTATCACAAGGCTAACATACTACAAAATGGAAGTCCAATATCACAGTGAGTATATTGACAAGGGCACAGTAAAGATACAGAAAGTTTCATTAGCACAAGGGATCTTCACATTGACATTTCAGAGGAAACCCCTCATGTGGCACTTCTCAGACTGCTTGAACCCTGGAATTCAAGAATCTGTTCTCCATCTTTTAACTTTGTCATTTCAATAATTTTAGGGAAATAAAAACATACACTATGTAGCCTTTTAGGACTGAGAGTTTTTCATGCAGCATCATTCTTTGAAGATTAATCAGCTGTTGGTTTAATCAACAATTCATTTCTTTTATTGGTTTAGAGTAGTTTACAGTATAGAACTCTCTCTGTGTCTCTCCTTCCCTCCCTCCCTCCCTCCCTCCCTCCCTCCCTCCCTCCCTCCCTCCCTCCCTCCCTCCCTCTCCCTCTCCCTCCCTTCCTTCCTTCCTTTTGTTGTCTTCATTGGATTTACTGGGTTTGAAGTTTGGCTGCTACAAATTAAGGTGCTATAAGCATCCATGTGCAGGTTTTGTTCAAATGCAAGTTTTTATTTCTCTAGAAAGCGCCCTGCAATACAATTGCAGGGCCATATGGGAGTCACACGTTTCATTCTGAAGGAACAGAGAAACTGTTCCCAGAGTGGTTTTATTATTTCACACTCCCACTAGCACTGTATAGGAGGACCAGTTTCTCTCCATTCTGATCAGCAGGTGGTATGTCCCCTCATTTTCATTTAGGGATGTGTGAGTTTGGTCACACACTGCAGATTTCATTTCTCCCTAATGGTGCTGAACACCATTTCATGAGTGGCCTTGCCTTCTGTACAACCCCTTTGGCACTGTCCACCTTCCAGTCTTTTGTATCTTTTTTCAATGACATTGTTTGGATTGTTTGTTATTCAGATTTTAGAGTTTTCAAATATTATAAATATATAAGTTATGTAGCCTGTCTTTTAATTTCCAGTGCATGATCTTTTATACATCAAAAGCATTGATTTATCAATTTAAAGAGCTATAAATTATGGTTTGGTGTCTAGTTTAAGATTAAATATTGGGGTTGGAGAGATGGCACAGTGGTTACAAGTACTGGCTGCTCTTCCAGAGGTCCTGAGTTCAGTTCCCAGCAACCACATGGTGGCTCACAACCATCCATAATGAGATCTGGTGCCCTCTTCTGGCCTGCAGGTGTACATGCAGGCAGAACACTACATATAATGAGATTAAATATTGGTTCCAAAATTTCTCCCATACTTTTTGTTTGTTTGTTTTTCCAGACAGGGTTTCTCTGTGTAGTTTTGGTTTCTGTCTCCCATACTTTTTGTGTCTCATATTTTCATACTGTCCATTTACATATTTCAACCCACTTTGGAATAATTCATTCATAAGTATCCAGTTCTCTACATATCTGTGTATCTATATTTAGATATAGATATATATTTGTCCCAGCAGGATTGGTGACAAGTATGGGATGTAAATTCTCCATTGAACAACAACTACTACTACTCTTACCACCACTTCTTCTTTTTCCTCCTTCCTCTTCCTCTCCCCCTCCCTCCTCCTCTCCTCCTCCTTCCTCCCTTCCTTCCTCCTCTCCCTTCTTCCTCCCCTTTCTTCCTCATCTTTCCTCCTGTCCCTTCCTCCTCCTCCTCTTCCTTCCTCCTCCTTCTGCATTTACTGTGATTTAGTAAGGTATGTTCAGGTGATTATAGTTTGTTTCATTGATCTACCGGTCTAGCAGTTCAAAGCAGCCTCAACTAATAGGTATCTGTGTTCAGTCTAAAAGTCACACAGACTGATGTCTCCAACTTTATTGTTTTATTTTACTTTATTTCATTTTTATTCTTAAAACACTTTTCTTTCAGCTTTTGAGGTAGGGTCCACTGTAGCATAGGCTGATAATGAACTCCTTATGTATCTAAAGATGACATGAACTTCTGATCCTCCTATCTCCACCTCCCAAGTAGCTTTGGAACTTGTTCCATTGGGTCACAGATAACTCTGTACTAGACACAAGCTTCAAGAATGACATACAAATCTACCAGAAGTAGCAGGTGAAAGGATGGTTCCTTTCTTTGGCCATTTTTGGTAAGTATGTTTTATTATGTGTTTTTAATTGGTAAGTTGCTTTGGTTTTAAGGATGGTAATAACATTATCCTTTGGTTATGGATCATTAAACACATCATTGAAAAGAGAGCCTGTAAGTACAGTTGTTCCTTAAGGACTTCTCTCTCTCTCTCTCTCTCTCTCTCTCTCTCTCTCTCTCTCTCACACACACACACACACACACACACACACACACACACACACACACCACATACACACACACATACACACACACACATTCTCTCTGTGTGTTTACATTTGGGATCTCTGTCTACAAAGGAATGATAGGAATTTAATACAGCTTATTTATGACAACTCAGATGTAGAATTGTTAGATCTTCTGTACCTAATCTTGAAAACATGGTTGTAGAACTTTAGAACTTTTATCTAAATAAACTCTTGAATGTTGCTCATTTTTATGTAGCCAATTAAATTTTGAGATATTAAAAGTCAGTTGACTAGTATTTTAAGCGGGGGGGGGGGGAGTCATCCTTGTGGGTTTCTGGGAATTTCTCTAGCACCCTGTTTCTCACTATCCCTATGATGTCTCCATACCCTAATGGTTATCATAGAGCCTTTATCCAATAACTGATGGAAGAAGATGCAGAGATCCACAGCCAAGCACCAGGTCAAGCTCCAGGAGTCCAGTTGTTGAAGAGAGAGAAGAGGGATTCTATGAGCAAGAGGCATCAAGACCATGATGGGGAAATGTATAGAGACAACCAAGCCAAATTAGTGGGAACTCATGAACTGTGGATTAATAACTGTGGAGCCTCCATGGGGCTGGACTAGACCTTCTGCATAAGCAAGACAGCTGTGTAGCTTAACTTGCTTAAGGGGACCACTAGCAGTGGGATCAAGATCTGTGCTTAGTGTAGGAGTCAGCTTTTTGGAGCCCAGTGCCTATGGTGGGGTATCTTGCACAGCCTTGGTGCAGGGGGGAGGGCCTTGGACTTGTGTCAACTGAGTGTATCAGGCTCTGCTGATTCCCCAAGGGAGAACTTGCCTTGGAAAAGATAGGTTTGAGGGGTGGGTTGGGGCAGGGGGAGCTGGGGGGGGGGGGCGCGAGTGGAGGGAGGAGAGGGGGATCTGTGGTTGGTATATAAAATGAATAGAAAATTTATTAATAATAAAAAAGAAAAAAAGAAACCCAATTTTTCAAAAAAAAAGTCAGTTGACTAGATATTAAGTGCTATTCTCTGTAGATTTTATGGAAACTTTTTAAATTCTCTTCCCCCATATAGTGTTCAGTTATAGATGTAACAGCTAAATATCTTTAATGGAACACACATTCAAGTGCAAAATACAAAGCTAAGTTATTTAAGTCCTGACACTAATGGTAACAGAAAAATAAGGATTGTATTTTGATTTTAAAATGCTTTTGCATTTCAGTGAAAGAATATCAATATAAAATAATTTTTAAAAAGAAGCATTATACTTCTCCATCTTAAATTAATGGAAAATTAAAGAACTAGAAATGACTAAGTGTTCAATAATGAGCTATATTTTTCATCAAGGACTATTTCCCTTATATTGGTTATTTTATATAATGTTGGATCAACATAGGATCTTTAAAATAATGTCCATATAAGCTATGAGGTAATACCTCATTGTATTCTGATTTGAATTTCCTTAATAATTATTATTGTTAATGTCTTTTTATGTTGTGTTCAACATCTATCTACGTATCATCTATTATATCACTCTCTCTCTCTCTCTCTCTGTCTCTCTCATCTACCTGTCTATCTATCTATCTATCTATCTATCTGTCTGTCTGTCTATCTATCTATCCATCTATCTATCTACATATCATTTATCTACATATTCATTCACAACTTGGATAAATGCCTATTTGAATACCTTTATATATAGTGAGTAGGCCTTACTTTTGTGTTATTTTTTCACTTTATGAAAGAGAATAGAATAGGATATTTGCACTCTATCTTTCTGGGTTCCTCTTTGTAGTACTTGCAGTCCATGTTTCTTTTCTGTTTTTAAATGCTAGTGACATCTGCAAGCCATCCAGGTGCTCCTTTTCATTATTACAAATAATAATAAACTATAGATCATGCTGAATGAAATGAGAAGCTGTAGCTAGAGTTTTCCTGCCTTGCCCACAGTCAGGACAAATCTCTGTCACCTGACAGTCCCACAGCCGCTCAGACCCAACCAAGTAAACACAGAGACTTATATTGCTTACAAACTGTATGGCCGTGGCAGGCTTCTTGCTAACTGTTCTTATAGCTTAAATTAATCCATTTCCATAAATCTATAACTTGCCACGTGGCTCATGGCTTACCGGCATCTTCACATGCTGCTTGTCATGGTGGCGGCTGGCAGTGACTCCTTCCTCCTTCCTGCTCTTTCTTTTCTCCTTTCTGTTATTCCCGCCTATACTTCCTGCCTAGCCACTGGCCAATCAGTGTTTTATTTATTGACCAACCAGAGCAATTTGACATACAGACCATCCCCACAGCAAGAAGCACTTAGAGGAATCAAAGACACATGAAGTTGATATTTACTGCCTATTTTCAAGATGTGTCGAGGGATCCCTAATAGGCAGGGAACTCTTAACTTAAGGAAGATGACAAATTACAACAGAATAGAATTAAGTGTGGTTTTCTCCAAGGGAATTGTGGAGAAGAGGTAGGATTAAACAATTTTCAGGGTCTGCTTTCCCCAAAGGCAACCTGCTTTGGCTGCTTAACTTGACTGGCAAACTACACAGTGCAATGATCCATTTTCATAAATGTGCAGCGAATTGGACTAGGGCTCTCCAAACCATGTAGTTGACAGATGCTTTACTTTTTTTCAATCAGTGGACTGCCTTGTAACATTTTACTTACGTTGCAGCAGGCTTCTCTAATCTCTAGGTTTGTAGAAATTAAATATGAAAGATGATTTTTTTCACTTTATTCTTTTCCATATGGCATCTCAACATTGTTCACTCATGACTCTGCATGGCGATAAAACAGATACGACTTCTGCTCAAGGATCTGAGCCTGTGTTTCTAAAGGCTATTGTGAGAGCCTTCTGGCTCTTCCTCTGCATCATCCTCATTCTCTTGATGATGGTGACATGCTCATATGCTAAACTCCTAGATATTCCAAACCTTCAAGCTGAAGATAGAGCTCAGTTGATCAAGTGCTTGTTTAGCATGAACTGCATGTGAGAATGTCCAGGTCCCTGCAAGGCTCGTGATAAGCAGGGAAACCATTTGTCTGAGGTGAAGAATGAAACTCAGGTCAACATCACTTTAGCAGATGCTGGGTCAGAAACTTTCAGAGTCTGACTTCATGATTTATTCTTCTTACACATTTAGGCAGAGTACAACTTTGGAAAGAGGTTTCCAGATAACAAGTATCACAGCCAAGCTTTAGGTATAGCTACATCGAAACTCCCTTGCAAAGTGACAGAAGACCTGTGACCTTTACAATAAGAACAAGTTCTAGTGGCTGATAAACAGTGCTCAGGTAAGGGCTTAGTAAAGAGCATAAAGACAGATTCTATTGATGGGGGATATAAATAATGTGGGACCTCTTTCATAAGAATGGGTTCTAGTCACTGAGAGACTAGGCTCAGAATAAAGACCTAAACAATGCTCAGGATATTGGGGGATTTAGGAAGGCTGGCTCCATGGAATAGCAAAGAGATCACCAGGTTGCTAGATGACGTCCACTTCATCCTACAGGGGGACCAGATGTCAGTCATTTTCTTCCTTTGAAGAAAAAGACTTGCATGTTGAAAAATTCTGCTTTCTCCAGTAACTTTCTCTAAGCTGTGCCTCCTACAGTGGGTACTTGTTGTGATCTCAGTGCTTGGGAAAGAGCGTCAGGAGGACAAGAAATTCAAGGACATCATTGGCTAGAGAGGGATTTTGAGGCCAACCTATACTATATAAGACCCTGTATCAAAAACAATGAACAAAAATACAGCAAACCCCTATTCAAAGGTTTTATTTCAAGCCAAATCTGTTCTCACTTCAGTTGCTGCCCAAATCAGCATCTTTGAAATGTTGTCTCCTACATCTTCCACACAGTAGTATTTACCTACAGTGTACATGACATCTCACTGAATGGAGGAGTAGACCTACACCTGTCTGGTTAGATTATGGTCTTTTTCAGTATAGATCTCAGTTCTTTCCCCTTTTGTTTCCTCATTGAGCTAAACTTTCAGTAACAAAGTCGTATGTAAGAAAACAATCAAGCAAAAACGTATGTTCTTGCTTGGTCCTCTTCTTGTATGGTGAGGAGAGACAAGAACTATCTACAGTGGCCAGAAGGACATAGTCCTTATTATTCACTCTTGTCTTACTTCTATCAATAGTGCTCGCTTATGTACCAATTTGAGTCCTTGGAACACTCTATGTTGTGACTCTGCTGCATAGCAACAGCATTATCACTTTTCACAATATGGATTCTTGGGGAGGCATAAGACTTAGCCAAAGTATCTTCATCCTGCTGTTTGTCTTCCCTGAGATCACAGAAATAAGTCAAAGCAAGAGGCACTCTGATCTGGCCTTTTCTGATTTAGGGAACATTATTACATGACAAACCTTTATGAAGGATACCGAGTTCCTGAAGTCTATCCAAAAAATTCTGTTCTTCAGCACTCAGAAATCAAGTTTTCACTGAATCTTTCTTCTTAAAGCCTAATTATCTCACAGGGAACCAGAGACAAAGCATTGGAGGTCACTAATGATGCATTTTGAAAAGTATTTCTTGGCTTTCATGGTCCTTGTTTACCTATTCTGTCTGTTCAGTTTTCCATACAGAAAGTCCTAGGATATATATTTGACATCTTAATTATACGCTTGTGTCCTTCTCTGCCAACCTCATGGGAATAGATATTTCAAGTTGTGTTAAAGACAACCTATGATTCATCTCTTTGTCTTACTCTGTAAATTCACATTTTTATTTTCTTTAATTGGATTAGGCACCCTGGGAGGCAATCATTTCCCTTTGAAGTTAGCGTTTGGCAGATAGATATTCAATGCATACAGAATAGCTTTTCGTGATGTGTGAGTCAGCCACTTCTTAGATGTGAACTTTTATAATCTGTTCAGAGTTCTGGAGGTTTGTATTGCACCTAATTGCTTTGCGTGCAGTGTGGCAGGCATCGCAATGAACCCAGTAACTCCATATCTCAGAGCCACATCCTAATCTAATCCTTCGGAAGACATTTTAATTGGTAATTAAATTGCAATTTTACATTAAATTACAATGTTATGTGATTCCACAGTGCAAATAATTTTACTAAATTGCCAGACAGGTGACACATAGCTAAGTTCTTGCATAGGCAATGACCTTAAAGTCACGACACCCCCGGGCTTGATGACTGTTGAATTTATTTTGAAATCAATTATAAAATATGTCTTACTTTAAAAACTATTCAGGTACAAATGACTCTCCAATGCAGAACTACGTAGATGTTGACAATTTTTTTTCAGCTTTCATTTTATACTATATTTATTGCAGATAGCATATTTGAGACAGCTGGGGGTCTTTAAAAATTATTCCTAGTTCTATTTCTCTGCACCTGTGCACTGGGTATTTAACTTGACTCAAACTTTAATCCTTTAATTTTTTTTTAAAGAGGCAGAATAGCAATGTGTTCCCCAAATTAACCGAAACAATTCATTTAAATTGCTCTTGTGTTTAAAAGCAGCCACCACCTAGTGATTTATGAACTAAAAGAGCGATTATTATCTATTAAAATAAATTTTAATAAAAGCTTTTAAATTTTTAAGGGGATGATTAATAAGTTATAAGAACTTCCTACTGAAAATCTAGTACTTGCATCAGAAAAATTTCAAGCAAGAGGTCTTTTTATATTATTATTATTTCTAAAATAAATGTGTGGTTCTCTGTAGTCAGTATCTATAGTCCCATATTGCTTCCTTATTTTAAACAGTTTCTGCTGAAATCAAAGCATTTATTTTGGGTAATAATTAAAAAATTAAAACTGGTCATTGCTACTTCCAGGAGGATAAATGTGTATTTATACCAAAAATTTCTTTAAAAATTACAAAATTTAAGAATATTAAAGAAATGGGTAAAAGGTGTTGGAGGGGGGAAATTAAACACCTAAAATGCTTCACATTTTGGATCCTAGTTAAAGTGTCATGTGGTTTTATCCTAGGTACTCTGGGCGGTATTTTAGGTCTTTATAGAGTGCCTATTAAATAATAAAGAAGGGCTTTGCCTTTTGATGGTGGGCGTGGTACCCATCACTGATAAGGAGTAAGTTGAGATTTGAAGACTACATCAGGGCATAGGGTATTGTCTAAGGTTCCTCCAGTGGAATCCAAAGCTGGAGCTGTAATGTGAGGCCAAGATTTGAGCTCACTGAAATTTAGAATTCTCTTGTTGCTGCTGTTGGTTTTTTTTTTTTTTTTTTTGGCTTTGATCTTTGTTTTGTTTGTTTGTTTGTTTGTTTTGTTTTTTTTATCAAGACAGGGTTTCTCTCTGTAGACCAGGCTGGCCTCAGATTCACAGAGATCCACAGCATCTGCCTCCCTAGTGCTGGAATTAAAGGCATGTGCCACCACTGCCCCTCAAAGACTTATTTATGTATTTTATGTATATGAGTGCTCTCTCTACATGTACACCTACACACCAGAAGAGGGCATTGGATCCCCTTACTGATGGTTGTGAGTCACCATGTGGAAGCTAGGAATTAAACTCAGGACCTCTGGTAGAGCAGCCGGTGCTCTTCACCTCTGAGCCATCTCTCCAGCCCGTGGAATTTAGAATTCTTAAAACATGTCAAAGGCACTAGGAAAACCAAAGTGGTTTGAATTGAATTTCTTAATGTTCACTGAACATCAGCAATGAATTTTATGTTATTATATGTTATTTTTATTATATATTAAGAGGCTTACATAATCCAACGAAGTATGCAGCTATTTATTCTGATAAAGCAGAGCCTAGATACATCTATCATTTCCTTTAGGCACCAGTGTGTTCTTTTACAAGATACCCTGTTTTCACGAAAGAGTGGTGCTCATCTGCCTCTTCACTTGACACTTGGAATTGACAATGGCAATCCATGATTCTGAAAATCAGGTTCTTGTACAGAGCTAGTATGTGAAGTAGTTAAAAGAAGAGCCTGGAGCTGCCTGCCTAATTTTGATGCACAGAGCATCTTATTACTTCTGTGTCATTCAAGTGACTCATCTTTGTGTGGCTCAGTTTTCTAATCTATCAAGTGGGAGTAGTCGTATTAGTTCACACGGTTGTGGAGAAGGGTGAGTGAGCACAAACTGGAGTGGTCCTTGCACCCAGGGAGAGCTGTCAGAATAACAGCCTCTGTTATGGTTTGCTCACCCAACGGGATTCCTTTCAGAATTTCTCTTCTTCAGAGATATCTTTTCATTAGCGAAACATTGATGATGATAATGATAATTCAGGCATCGATTTTGATACACATTCATGTATTAACAAAGCCCTGTCAAGGGTTATTGTCTAAAAAGGAAACAAACCCTTGTACATACTCTCTTCTCTTTATCATAGCCAAAATGATTTTTTGGCTCACACTATAATGTTTCACCTGGACTTCTAGACTAGCCTGTTAAATTATCTCTGAAAACCCGCATCTGACCCTGCCATATTTATTCCCTAATAATAGATCCAGTTATCTTTTCAATAATCAACCATTTGAGTAGTCCATTGTGGCTTCCTATTGCCTCACTACTAAGTATCCAAGTGTTTTAAATTAGTTTAGTAGAGAAGTTAAAAATATGTCTATATTTATATTATTAATGTCATACATATACATTATGGGATGATTAAATCAAACTATCAAAACACATATTAGCTCATGTCTGTATTGTTTTGATGATGAGAACACTTGATATTTACACGCTTGTCAATTTTCAATTATTGAGTATGTTTATCAACACACAGTAGATCTCTGGAACTTATTCCCTCCATTTAACGGAAAATTTGTATCCTTGGACCAACATCCAATCCCATTTAACTCTAACCCTTGGTAACCATTGTTCCATGTTCTCTATTTCTTACATCTCTAGATTTTCTGTGTGAGACGTCATGTAGTGTCTGTTTTCTGTGTCTGGTTATTTCACTTAATAACTCCAAATTAACCTAAGTTATCACAAATGACAGGGCTTTCTTGTTCTCTAAGACTGCATGTATATGTACATACACATATAATATATAATGTTGAGAGTCACAACTCTAGTGTTAGGTCATACATGATGTTGTATGAAGTGGTACCTCCTTTTTTTTTTTCAGCATCTCAGCAATGGCTGGTTTTATGGGAGAGGTACACTCAGCTACATATCCCTGTCTGAGATTCCTCGTGGAGAATGCCTTGGCTTGCCAAATGGCAGCAATGTCTATCTTCTGCAGAACAGGCCACTGGGAACCCCAGTGGTTCCTAGTTTGTAATAGACACTATTAGACTCTTTCCTCTCTGCCACTGTCTCCTGCTATCCTGTTTATGCTGACATCCCAATAATCTTTTCTGTGACTGTTATGGCTTAAATTTTCTTTTTTGCTTTATTATTAACATGATAATAATACAATAATTAAAAAAAAACTGGAGCTGCTTTAATTAATTCTTGAGCCTCATTGGGCTAGGCTACTTTAGACATTTGGTATCTGATATGCTATATATATGGAGTATGGAGTCTGATATCACTCCAGAAGATCTGAATCTTTGGTCCCACTTGAGAAGTCCTGTATGAATGACCCCTGCTTCCTCAACTTCATCCCCACACTGCTGTCTTCTATCAGCTTTGTTCTCTAGCTATGCTGATCTCCCTGTAGTTCAGGCAAGCTATGTTGTTAGCTTTTCTATGTCCTTTGCATAGGCTGCTTCTTTATCTGATACAAGTTTCTTCTGACCATTATCCACCCCACTTTTATTTAGATGGTTTACTCTGCAAATCTCAATACAGATTTCCTCCATGGTCTCCTGCTTTCAAACTGGGAGACATTTTTATGTTTCCTTAAGAAATCTAACTTTTTTCTTTCTTAGTACTGGGCTCAGGCAGAAGGGCGTTTTTTTCCTAAAATTATTGAATGTCTTTTAGTTCCAATCCTGTGAAATAAATATCTTACCTGTCTTCCTTGTTATTTCATTCCTAGAGTTCAGTCTACATTGGGAGCCACAATACCAGGTTATGCATACTAGTCAACTTCACAGTACCATAAAGATAAACTAGTAACCTAAAATTTGAAGAGAAAAGGTTTACTAAACTCATAGTATTAAAGATTCGAATGCAGGACACTGGGGATAAGGACATATCACAATACCTGTGGTAGCACATTGGCCACATCTTGAACAACAAAGCAGAGAGAAAAAAGTAAGGTATTGGAATACCATGATCCATCCACTTAGAAAGAATGTTCCCAATGAGCTAAGTGCTTCCTTCTAGGCCAGACTTCTTTATGGTTCACAGTATCTCCCATCCTGGGACCAAGAAGTTATATATGGACCATGGAAGAAGACTATCCTCACTCAAGCTACAGCACTCAGGAAATGTTGAATTAAAGACTGTCTTGATTATTTATCAAAACGTAGAGTCTTGAGCCCTATGTTTTCATTTGATAACCCCTTTATTACTCAATGCTTGACTTTCTCAGAAGACTTGGATTCTAGGTAATCATTTATTTTGTCACCATGGACCTACTTACTAGAGTTTTTGAGGCCATTTATTTTTTTTTCATGTGTAGAAAAAGAATTAAGTGCCAGCCTATTTTGCAGTTGTCATGGATATAAAATGAAATGATGCCTATGAAAGAGCTATATAAAAACACTGTGGTTTTATAGAGTATAAGTTATTAACATAATTAAAGCCTGGCCATGCCCTAGATTCTTCCAGCTAGAGATAGCTCAATACTCATTAAAACTTTATGATATTATTTTCCCTAGGAGTTTTGAAGAATCTTTGTAATATTTTTCAAAATAGATTTTCGAAGACAGGCCTAGGCCTCTGGTTGTTAAGATTTAGAGTAACAACACGATTACAGAGCAAAACTGGCAACTTCAGAAGTTCTTATTGACAGAAAATGGTCATATATTTAACAGTACATGCCAACTAGACAAGTTCTGTAGGCGAAGTGCAAGAATTAGCAATTCAGTTGATAGTAGACTGAATGAAGCGATCAATGGATAACTAATCACGTCCTTATATGTCTGTAGATTTGAAGCTTGCTTGGGTCTTACCAGTGACACATTTGGAATTTGGAAGGTAAGTTCATTGCTTTGCTGTTCTCATTTTTGTTTTGAACCCAATACTCTGATTATTTAATCGATGTCCAGGTTTTTGATTGTTTGAAACTGAACTCTAATTATGTTTATTAATGTGTTGGTACTACAGAGACACCTAAATGTAATATTTATTCACAATAAAATATGTGTTAGATGACAGGAAAGTGTCAGTGTGAGTATGATATGTTATTTCATTCATCACTGATGTATGTCAGCTCATTTAACTAAAATGTCACCTCTGAAGATATGTACATTGGGATAGGACTTGTAATTTATATATTGAAATTTGTGAAAATGACATTGGTCTAAACATGATTTTCCAGGCATATTATTTAGTTAGTGGTTGCCAAATTCTGAATCATGCAGAATGAAAATCAGGATAGAATTTGGAAATATAAAGAAAAGAAATTGAGTCATATTCACCAGGTGTTTTTTAAGATGTGTGTGTGTGTGTGTGTGTGTGTGTGTGTGTGTGTGTGTGTGTGTGTGTGTGTGTGGTTAGTGTGAGAGGTGCCCACGTAAGTGAGACGATCTCCTGGAGCTGGACTTACAGGCAGTTGTGAGCCACTCAACATGGCTGCTGGGAACTGAACTGGAGTCCTCTAGAAGTGCTGCCAGACCTCAGTCACCAAGATGTCTCCCAGCCTAAATTTACATTATTCGCTATTTGAAGAACAGTTAATTTGTCTTCATTTGTAGTGCTAAGACACTTAACATTTCTAGGACACAGTCCAAAATTGGGGTAAGTCAAGGCAGGAACTGGACATAAGACCTGGAATTAGAAATGATGGAGGACACTGCTTGTTGCCTCCCTCTTTCTGGTGCATTCTCTGGCTTCCTTATTTAGCCCAGGTTCACCTACTTTGGGGTGGTGCTGCTCACAGTGGGCTGGGGCCTCTTTCCTTAATTAACATTAAGATAATGACTCACAAGCATGCCCCCTAAGCCAAGATGATCTAGACAATTCTTCAATTAAGATTGCTTCTTCCCAAGTGACTCTAGGGTGGGTCAAGTTGACCAATAAAATAAACTAGGGCACTTGGCATTTCCACATCTTTTCACAGTACGGGATCAGGACAATGGAGCCCAGCTCTGGTTCATGCACCTACCTACCTCTCCCATCTCCCATCTCTGGCTTTGCCACCTTGCTACAAGCCTCCTGTTCAATGCGTAACATACTTGTTATAGATGGTTTGCCTCAGATTTCATCTGGAGAAGTGTGACCCCTTTAAATTTTATATCTTCCTTCACATGAAATAACTTTCCATCATGCTAATGCTTACATTTTGTTGTCCAAGCTCATACAATAATGTATTCTTTTCCAGGCTAATCTTATATTATACTTTGATAACATTCCCTTGAACAAATTCCAAAAATCTTACCTCATAGTTTATACTGTTTATCCAGAGTCTCCAGTCTCTCCCATTTTATTCTTCCTCTTTAACAATGTTTAGAGCTTAACTCAAACAAATAAATCTTTTTAAAAATTCTGAGGGTCTGAATCATCATATATTTTGCTTAAATTTTCTTTCCTCTCTTTCTCATCCAGGTTTTCATAGTGTAGTTTGTAAGTTCTAATGGTTCCCAAGCTCCCACTTGCTCACTTTTTATAATTCTGATTTCTTCTTTTGATGCATTACAAAACCTAATCTCCTAACAACCCCTTAATGACTAGATGATGCAGATATGAACTGTACTAC
Organism: Peromyscus maniculatus bairdii; assembly: GCF_049852395.1. Lineage (NCBI taxonomy): Eukaryota > Metazoa > Chordata > Mammalia > Rodentia > Cricetidae > Peromyscus > Peromyscus maniculatus. The sequence continues at coordinate 23,360,422 of NC_134869.1, read as the reverse complement.
CATTAGCACTTAGCATCATCGTCACATCTTCCTGCTTGAAGTTTCCTCCCTACTAACCCTTGACCTTGTGTCTTTTTTTTTTTTTTTATGGAGACAGGGTTTCTCTGTGTAGCTTTGTGCCTTTCCTGGAACTCACTCTGTAGACCAGGCTGGCTGGCCTCAAACTCACAGAGGTCTCCCTGGCTCTGCCTCCCAAGATACTTGTGTCTTTTTAATCACCATCTCTCCCCATTGTGGATTCTGTTTCTGTATCTTTAATGGGTCCTTCTCTTCTTTCTTTGTGCACATTTTAAGTATTGTTTGTTTAGAGTTCTAGCCACAACTTAGAGTTTTATTTACATATTCAGACTTTTCCTTGTTTTATTCTGTATTTAATTGTGAAATAACATCTAAAAACTATTTGCAAAATTTATGTTGCTGTGCTTGACATTTCCTGAGTCATTTGGCTAATGCTTTGAATCTTCGAATGAATCTGTATTAAAGAAAATGTTTGGATTTGAATTTCTATTCTTAAGCATTACTAAACTTGTATATACGCATTCTTTCAGCAATACTTCTTTCTGTTTTTAGCCCTGTATATTTACGATGTTACTTTATTGAGCAATAAAGACTACATGAAAAACAGGTCCAGTAACTGGCACACAGTTAAGCACCATGTAATTTTGTTATCATTGCCACGGTTATTTTTATTTTTCTCCCTGCTCACTTTACACCGATTATCCGCTATCCATTTTCCTTGGCTTTTACAGTCAGCACCACTGAGTCTGTAACTCGTAGGGTGCCCATCACTGTTGCTAGGGTTGCTTGTCCTTGGAATTTCCAGCTCACCACTCACCATGTTAGCCATGTCAGAGACTAAAAACAGCCACCAGCCAGCCTATCTGTATACGTGTGTGTGTGTGTGTGTGTGTGTGTGTGTGTGTGTGTGTGTGTGCGTTCTCATGTGTGCATCTCTGTGCATGCACTACACATTCCGTCACCGAAATTCCATCCCGATGATACTTTGACCCCATGTTTTCATTACTTGGACTAGTCTGATATACTTTTTTCTCTTTGCAGCAGCAAAGTCTTGAAACACACACACACACACACACACACACACACACACACACACACACACGGAAATAAACTAAGCTAAAGAAATCATACACATCTGTGCATCACTTTCTCTTCAAATTTTCATCCTCCAATTAAAAAGTTAAACTCCGATAATATTAACCTGAGGTTTTCTTTTTTAATATCACTTGTTTAAAGTCACTTGCTCATAGTGACTCTTTTTCACCAATGCTTTTTAAAATCAAATTTGTGGGTACCTACTTCCTGCTGATGCTTTTTTCGGTGAACGTCTCTTCCAGAAAGTCTTCCTGGATCCTATTTTTCTTGATACTCTAAGTTCTAGTCTTTGACAACTTGGATTATCTAACACATATTCATATTGATTGACTAAAGTTATTTTACATCCCAGATAACTGAAATTGTACTTCAAGACTTTCCACATAGCTATTCCTCCCAATAGTTTACTCATTTTAGTAAATGACACCTCTGGTCATTTGGATACTCAGACCAAATACAGAATCCGTCATTGAATTTACACTTTCTCTTATATCTGTATGTATGTATGTATATGCCTTCAACAAAATCTAACATCCATTTCTTCAACATATATCAAGAACAGGCTCTGACTATTTTTATGCCAAGGATCTTAGTTCACATTACCACTGCAGTCTGCTAACAATGATTAATTTCCACATAACCAGTGTCCCTGATTCTGCCTTTGGCTTTAGGGCATTCTTACAATCGGCAGAGTGAACTTTTTAAAAGTCAGTTCAGAGAATGTTACCATTTTTCTCATCTTCCCATACTTCACATATTAATTCAAATAAAACTTAAGTCCCTGGGCAAGGGATGTACCTTAGTTGGTAGAGTGTTTGCCTAGAAAACACAAAGCCCTGTAATACCTGAAATGGTGAGGTAGAGGCAGAAGGGTCAGAATTTCAAGTACATTATCATCAGCTACACAATGTTTGTTGGAAAATAAGCAAACAAACAAACAAAAAATTAAAAAAAAATAAACAAACAAAAACTTGGAAAATCCTTCCACAGACTCCCAGACATTGCATATTATAGATGTATTGCTCTAATTACACTTCTCTCTTGGTCTTTCACTAGTCTAACAAATACCTGAGATAATTAACTCACAGAAATGAATGGTTTCTTTTGACTTATAGTTCCAGAGGTGCTAGTCTGTGACTTACAGACCTCAGGGTTTGAGGCTTGTGTCAAGGCAGTATATTATGGCATGAATACGTGGCTATGTGGGACTACTCACTTCATTCAGGAAGCCATTAGAGAGGAAACAACCATGTCTGAAAACCGTCATCCACTTCATGTTCTTTTGGCTCAGTGATTCCCACCAGGCTCACCCCCTAAGGACTCGACCACCTATAAAGATCATCAGTCTAGAGATCTAACCTTTAGCAAATGGATTTCTGAAAAGCATCCATGATCCAAAGTGTTGCACTCTCCAATGTACCTACGCTTCTCTTCATGCTCCTTGTTTGAGCCACGATTTTCTTTCTGACTCTTTGAAATACACCAACTCTTCCTGCCTCTGCCACTTGTAACTTACTGTTCTAGTGCCTTCAGATCAGTGGCTCTCAACCTGCGGATCGTGACCTCTTTGAGGGTCGAACTGCCTTTTCACAGGGGTGGCATATTGGATATCCTGCATATTTAGATATTTACATTATGATTCATAACAGGAGAAAACTTACAATTATAAACTAGCAACAGAATAGTTGGGGGGTCACCACAACATGCAGAACTGTATTAAAGGGTGGCAACATTAGGAAGGTTGAGAACCACTGTTTTAGATCTTTTCTCTAGACCGTTCCCTGGTGCCCTCCAAGTCACCTCATCAATGAAATTCCCAGCTCTACTCTTTCAAGTAGCTGCCTTGTCCAAGCTCTTATAATTCCTGCGTCTCTTAACCAGGTTTATTGTTATCTCAGCAGCACTTACCACTACTTTGCACCATGTGTGATTGTGTACACATTTGAAATACGACTGCCCTCCCAATTAGCAAACTTCCAACAGAGAAGAAATGTCAGCCCTGTTGTAGTTCTGACAACTGGAACAGAACCCGAAAAACAGCAGGACCTAAAAGTTAAGTGTTGACCAACTGGGAAAAAGATCACTCTACATGTGTGCTTATATATTAGTTTTTCCTACCATACTGTGAGCTCCCTGAAGATGCTAATTAGTGATCATAATTTACTTCCAGCATCTAGCACAGAAGAAACACAATAAATATGCATTAAACCTATTAGTTAGGAAGCAATTCTCAAAGTCTCAGGTGCACATATACCTCCCATTCAGAACCATGCTCAAAGAGAAATTTTTCTGCATGACTGACGTTGGCTGTCCCTTATTATACATGTTCATAGTAACTGCATTGATGTAGCCAGTTGTGGATACTCAGAATAGACCTACGGAGTGGAATCTTCCAGAGCAATCAGATTTTTAAGACACAATATATGTGTTTATTTAAAAATATTTATTGAGTATCATGATATTCTGTTATTTTGTGACTATCAAGAAGCAACAGATTAAACACTTCTGACATCACAGAGGTATGTTCTGTTGGTTAATGAAAAATCAGTGCAATAAATAATTTAATAATCTGTGAACAGTGATGAGTAGCATTGAACATTAAGTAAATCCGTGCACGTGAAGATTATGAATGCTACCACCACTTTCTTTGAAGTTATTAATAGTGACACTGTCACAGCCACCCTCCACTGCCACTCACTGTTGATGCAATTCCTGAAACAGCAGCCTCCATTGTTGGTACCATTGCCTTTGCTGATGCCATTGTAACCATAATGCCTACTCCTGTGGCCACTGCTGCTATGATTAGTGACACCCCTTTTTAATTTTAATTTTTATCTATGTATGTATGTGCCTGTTCCTCCTGTGTGCGAGTGTGTGTGCCTGTTCCCGTGTGTGTGTGTGTTTGGTGTACCACATAAACTCATGGAATCCAGAAGAGAGAGCTGTTTCCCCTAGAGTTTAAGGTACAAGAAGTTGTAAAGTACACTATATGGGTACAGGGAACTGAACTCCTGTCCTCTGGAAGAGCAGTAAATACAGTAAATACTCTTAACCACTGAGCCATCTCTGCAGACCTGATTACTAATGTTCCTACAGTCACTGGTACTCAATGAGTCTTTAACATTCTTTTCACTGCACAGTTCTACATTTTGTGTAAAATATACTATTGGAAAAAAAAAAGGCAAGCATCTAACAGTGAAGAACAAACATTAAACAAACAAATAAGTAAAAAGAGTGGAAAAAAAATCTAACAACCTACCTGCCTATTCTCATCCTCAGTTTTTGAGACAAAAAAAATTTCACAGAATATAATGGATTAGGGTGTTAGTTCAAAATAAATCACACAGAGATTGGTTAGAGTTATCCCAAGATATTCAGGTATTATGAAGCACATATTAAAACGATAATAAAGGGGTGTTTATAAAAACCCCTCTTCAAGATGTTTAAGTACATAATACAGACTGATAAATAATATGCACAGCTACTCAGAGTAGCTGGAACTACAGAAAGCCACATCTTGTATGACTAAGAACTCTATAGTCACTGGACAGCCCCTCCTCCTTTGTGCTCCCTCCAGACTCTAGCAACCACCATCCCTTTTTGTTCTCAAGTGAGTTTGGCTACTTTAGATATCTCATAGGAGTGGATCTGTGTGGCATCTCTTCTTCGATACTAGCTTAACATTAATTTAAAGCAATACCATCAAGATGCATTCATGTTATCACCATTGACTGGACTTCCTTCTCTTTTATCTCTGAATAGTTCTCATACATACGTGATGTTTTCTGTACCCATTTCTTGATGGGAATTTAGGGAATTTTCACATTCTAGCTGCTGTGAATGTGGGAGCGAGTGTGGGAGTTGAGCCTTTAAATGAGTCTCTAGAGATGGTAGAATTGCTGCATTGTTTTGTGGTCCCCTGTTTTATTTTTTCAGGCACTGTATATCATTTTCACAAATAGAACTCATGTACATAACCCATCAAGAGTGCACAATAATCCTATTTCTCCAGACTTTCACCCATATTTGTTATTTCTTGTTTTTTTCTTCCTGCATCTCTTTGCTATTTCTTTTTTTATAATGACCATCTTAAGAGATGTAAAAGAATGCTTAAATGTGATTTTGATTTGGTTTTCTTTATCATTGTCAGTATGGAAATATTTTTCATATTCTTTCTGATTATTTGTGTTTCCTTCTGCTAGAAATGTGAGAAATAGTGTGAAATCATAAAGGAAATACCATAATAAATGAATATTCATACATATTCAGGTATATGCCTGCATCTCGGTCATCATATATCCGGCAAGATGGTGTACTGCCTTTGTAAACCCAGCCAGTGTCATTTTATCTCCATTTGAATAGTCATTGCATTTCTAAAGGTTTTGTCAGCTCTTGAAAATGCTAGCTAATGATAACATTATATATAAAATTTAAAATATAAAATATTAAAAATTTGTTTTTAAAAAGTATTTATAATTTTATTGCATTTTTAAAGGTTGTATGTATGGAGGCATGCATGTCTCAATGCTCACATGGAGAGGTCGGAAGATAGTTAGTGGGACTTGGGTCTCTCTTCCATCACGTGGGACCTAGGGCATCACATAAAAGTTTTCAGGCTTGGTAACAAGCTCCTTAATCTGCTAAGCCATCTCTCTGGCTCTGAGTTCAACTTTGATTCAACTTTGATACACTGCTTAGATAATGTGAGAAATTATATTCAGCTTATTATAAATCAAAAGTCTTAGATTTTTACAAAGAGTCAAGGGAGAATGCGATTACTTTCTTGAAATGACAAGATCTGTGTTTCCAAACAGTAAAAATGACTAATTAAATGTCATCCCTGTGATAATAAACGATATTTGTAAAAAAACGCCGGGCGGTGGTGGCGCACGCCTTTAATCCCAGCACTCAGGAGGCAGAGGCAGGCGGATCTCTGTGAGTTCGAGGCCAGCCTGGACTACAGAGGGAGTTCCAGGAAAGGCACAAAGCTACACAGAGAAACCCTGTCTCGAAAAATCAAAAAAAAAAAAAAAAAAAAAAAAAAGTACTTTTTAAACTCAGAAACTGTTCTTTGTCTTAGCTCCCTAATCAAGTAGACAATTGATATTCTGACAGAATGGATGTTTAGAAACATGAATTCTAATGGGAGAGGAATTGAACAAGCAGGTAAAATAAAAGAAAGCTTTTGACACAAACAACATTTCTGTTGGGAATTGGAAAGTAATAAAATATAATTAAATGAAAAATGCTAGACATGGCAGCTTAGTCTCCTAGCAATATAGAAAGTCAAGGGGAAAACGGGATCAAGAATGATATGAAATCTCCAGTGGTCAAGGGCTACAAAATGCCAAGACATCAATAGCACAGGTATTAAGACCAACAAATAAGCAATAGACCTCATGAAGCTAAAAACTTCTTCACAGCACAGTATAACACTTTTCAATCAAAATGGTGGCCTATGGAATGGGAATAAAATCTTTACCAATTATATATCAAATAGAGGGTAGATATCTAGAATATAGATAAAGAACTAAAAAAATTCAAGGAAAAAACAATTAAAATGGAGTATGAAACTAGACAGCGAGTTCTCAGAAGATGAAACACAAATGTCTGAGAAACACATGAAGAAATATATAATATCCTTAGCCATGCCAGAAATGCAAATTAAAACTACTCTTAGATGTCAAGAAATGGCTAATTCTTGGCTTGCTTAGTAATTGGTTGGTTTCTTATCAGTGAGTTGTTATGGTTCCTTACATTCATTACTGTTTAGAAAATATGCACAAAAACATATGCTTAGTTTTGCTTTTTGTTTTCAAATATTATGAATAAGTTACTCCATAGTTTTTCATTGTAAGTAAATATATTACTCTCACTCATTTTAAAAATTGTTACACAATGTTCCCTCTTATGGATATTTCGTACTTTAGTCAATGTTTTCCATTCACAAGCTTTCCATTTTATTAGTTCAAAGAGATGTATATAAAAGTAATACTAATATAAATAGGAAAATCAATAATTTAATGATAAATGTCAGCCAGTCTCTCCAAAACAGTTGTCTTCTTTTATTTCCTGGGGATTCATACATTAAAGTTGTATTAAATATGGTTTTGTGACACGAATAAGATTACCATCTCATGTATTTTATGTACTATATCTCTCAAGAGAAAGCACTTAAAAAATTTCAGCCAGGTGGTGGTAGAGCACGCCTTTAATCCCAGTACTTGGGAGGCAGAGCCAGGTGGATATCTATGAGTTCAAGGCTAGCCTGGTCTACAGAGCGAGATACAGGACAGGCACCAAAACTACACAGAGAAACCCTGTCTCGAAAAAAAATTTTTTTCAATAGATATCTGGGCATGGTTGTTCATGGCATTAATCTCAATACTCAGAGGCATAGGCAGGTAGACCTCTGTGATTTTGAGGCCAGCCTGCAATGCATAATGAGCACAGCCAGAGACAAATATGAGACCTTTCTAAAAAAAAAAAAAAAAAAAAAGTATGAAGAGATGAATTATTGGCCAGAAATTGTTTACATGTTAAAAGCAGTAAATTCCCAAATGGTATCAATAATGAATTTGAGACTAGTTGACTGAAAGAAAATATTGATTAGAACTCCAGACCAAAAGTTCAGTGCATCACTAACTGCATAATGAGTTTGAGCTGGTGTATCAATAAATAAACAGCGATCTAATTAGAGAGCAACTGATCCTGAGGTGTATGTCATGAATGGCAGGAACTCATTGCAGGCTGTAGCTGTGATCAAATTCTAATGAAACTATGCTTCCCTTGTGTACCTTTCTCTGATAAAAACAAGAAGGAAGTTTCACATCTGTTAGAGTCAGAATAGGACAGGGACTCTTACACAGTCCAATTAATCAGGAAAGGTTTCACGAAAAAACAAAAGACAGAACACAGGTAGGAAGCTGTGGGCTCAACCTCCACACCAAGCAACACAAAGCCGTAATTGCAGGTTTATGGTAATCAAGCATCTCTAGGAACATCCTCTAGGTGTGGAGCCTGGGTACATCTTCTATACATTTCTTTACATCCTCAGTCCAAAAGCCTGACAGTTCGACCTAGTGTTTCATTTGTAAAAGAAAATATAACACTTGGCCCATCTCAGCATGCAGGAGGAGACAGATGCAAGAGGGTTGCCACGGGTTTGAGGCTATCTTGGGCTGCATGGTGGCAATGTCTCAAAACAAAAAAAAAATGTCTTAAAACAGAAAGAAAAGGTTATCATTCCTGACACTCGTCTACTGCTTAAAGTTATTTTCCTTTTGCAGTGCACAAAAAGTCCTAAAACTGTTTTGTCATGGCTCTGTCGCTGCTGTTAAAACGCTGTTGCACATAGTGGAGGAAATCATTTCAAATCAAATCATGGAGTGGCTTACATAAAATAGCAGCTGTTTTCCAGTCGCTTCACAATGCTATGTAAATAAAACCGTTCTAGCAGCTGGAAGAGCAAAATGGTCTTTGATAACACTCTAATTATTTATTATGACTGCTTCGGCACAGCGTTTATATGAACATGTTATATTTTTGAAAGTCAGAAAGAAATCAGTAAACAAAAGAATTGCACTCCTGACCAATTTCTTTGCCTTGGGGGTTATTATGATGGGGCAGCTGCTATCCACTTTTCATAGTCTTGCAATTCCTCAGCCATGGTTCCTCTGCTGGAAGTGTACTGAGTTACAGAGATGATTTAAATAACAAGACATAAAGAAAAATGTCATTGTCTATCTCGGTAGAAATAAAATCAAGCAGGCAAAACAAACTAAAATGTTAAAGATATGAATTATGAAATTACCCTCCAATCTTCATTAAGTTTTATGAATTCACAAAAGTTTTTTTTTTCTTCTAAGCATTGTCGGGTATCTGTAAGGTAAACTATCTTAAAGATGGGGACATCAAAAAATGCAAATAAATTTCTTCCAAGCAAAAGAAGAAAAAAAAATAACCATGGTCAACCAGTTAGTTTTTCTTGACAAAATCTTTACTGTTGCATAGAAGAATGAGGTCTAAAAAGTATACCTTGCATGAGGAAAATATACATGAAAGAATGAATGATAAATTGATGAGTAGGTAGTGTTCTTTGGGATAGTATGTGCCTAATATTGTAATTTGTGCTACTATATAGGGCTGGAGAAGAAGGGATTTTAATTTAAATTAATGCATACAGCTAATACATAAACATTTTCCTATTTATGAGGTACCATGTGATGTGGTTTCTTTTTTCCGTTTTATTTTGTATGTAAATGTTTTACCTGCATGTTTGTGCACCCCATGAATGCAGTGCTAATGGAGGCCAGAAGAGGGCATCAGTCTTGGACAGGAGTTACAGACCACTGTGAGCCATCATATGGATGCTGGGAATGGAACTGGGTCCACTGGAAAAGCAGCTAGTGCTCTTAACTGCTGAGCCATCTCTCCAGGCCCTTAGAAGAAGGGTTTTTAAGGTAAAATAACCACCCCTTTTTAAGAACATTTAGTTATGGGTGATTTATTGAAATGGTCATAATAAATAGTTTTTGGTATCTTAAGAAATGCACATCTATTTTTTTCTCTTTGTCCAGTGAGGCCGGGACTTAAGGAGGAGATTCTTTACTTGTGAACATTAAGCAAAGCATTTTGATGGGACAATGGAATTGTTCCTAAGGTTTCTATAACTGTAGTTACCTGTTCACACCAGACTGAACTGTGATTTGGCTAGAGTGACTTTTAAGTTCATTCAAGGTGAGATGAGTTCCAGGATGGGAGTGACATAACAGGATGTCCCATCAATGACCAAGGGCACAGAAAGAAAGAGTAGAATTCTCTGCAGAGAGGGAACTAGAGAAAAACTCTATGTGATGCCATTATTATTCTCGGAGTACTCCTGGAGTTCTTGTGTGTTCATGCTGAGCTTCTGATGGGTTCTTCCACTTTTCTGATAATCGTCATATCTGGTGTTTGCCTCTCCTTTTTTGAAATGATTTGCCTGCATAAGTTTGTAAGTTTTGTTATATAATTGTGACTTTAACAATATCTTCGGACTCTAACCACTAGAAACCAGTAGTAACCACTCTCCACGAATGTGGAAAACCCAATGTGTCCATGTATATTGCCAAAGATTCCTGGAGAACCAGCACCAAACCCACCATGGTGGAAACCACCGTTCAACTGATTTTCTCATCCCAGTATTGCTGTTTTAATTTAACTTGCTCTTAAGAGATTCGATTGACTTCTCTAGATACTGCTCTCCTCTAGTATTCATTCCTGGATACAAGAAGGCTTCTTATCTTCAAATAAGTGTGTACAATTCTTCCCTAATATTGGAGGGGATTTCTAGATGCTCTTGGCTATATATATATATATATATATATATATATATATATATATATATATATATATATATCATGTATCTAGTAAGCTCTTACTCAGGGTCAGAGAATCTGAGCTTGCTTTACCCGATAGGGCTGCATAATGGGATGATTTGGTCACGGGCGTGGTTATCAGTTGTTTGGAAAGGTCTACACTTGGCTGTACATTGTGTTTTGATCTTGTAAGGAGGAGGTCTTCTGCCTCCCCCCTTGACATTCTTTAAAAAGCCATTTTGAATAAACAAAGTCTGTTGGGTATTGACTCAGGCCCTCCCAAAGCCTGTGTCTCGGTCTTTGTCTTCATCGTCTAGATCTATCTTTCTACCTAATATTTTCTCATTCCTCTCTCTTCCACCCAAGAACCCTTTCATAGATGGGAGCAGGTCAGAGCTGAACTTCCACAGTTACCCACAATATAATATATATATATATATATATATATATATATATATATATATATATATATATATATATATAATATAACACACACATCTATATGTGTGTATGTATATGACTTCCTAAAAAAAGAAACAACAAATACAACAAACATTCACAGGGTATTTTCCATGTACCCCTTTCCCTTTTGTGTGTGTGTGTGTTTTATAGGAATTAATACATTTAATGTCAACTTATATGGTCATCCAAACAATATCCATTCCATTTTACAGCCAGTGTTGCAGTATTTTGTTTACCTAAATGAATGTTTATTGCTTCATTTATGAGGAAAGAAAAGATGTATACCTGGAAATGCTACCCCTGGAGTGTGTGTGTGTGTGTGTGTGTGTGTGTGTGTATGAGTGTGTATGTGTGTTGTAAAAGAAGAGAGGAAGCAGTTTACTTTCCTTTTTCCTCTTCCACAGAAAGAGTAGCATTTTATACTGTTCTTACAGAAGCACAAGGAGCTAGTTGTGCATGATTTTAAGTTTCTGTAAAGAAAGGCACTTAGCAAGAATACCCCATGCTTCAGCTATTGTCCAAATTGAGAAAGTTTTTTATTGGCAATAAAAAAAGTTCCTGCAAACTTAAGTAGTTATAATATCCTCTCTAATGGCTTTCATCTGTCACATCAAATCAGATTTACTACTTCTTAAGTTATTTTTATTTTCCAAAGTAGGCATCTCAGACCTTCGAATTGAAGAATACGGCACACACTTACAGATGTGCAGAAAATGTGGTTGGAATGTGAGAAATCAAACAGCTACTGAGGTAGAGGCAGAACAGGAGCAAGATGTGGGGAACTGCCAGCTTCAACCAGCTGCCTGAAAAGCAGGCAGAGCCCTGCACCTCTTCTCTCCCACTACCCTCCCTCATCTGCAGCTGGGATGGACGCTGCACAGAGGGGACAAGGCACAGTGCGGAGTCAAAGGCAGAACTTTGACTGTCACTTTATCTGTGCTTGGAATCAAGCCACTAGGCTGTGCCGTGCTGAGAGGGGCTGTTGCCGCAATTGCTCTGACATTTGCCTAGTGGAGACCCCCTTTGGGATGTGGGAGGGTATTTCCTCCTCAAGAAAGCCTGACCACAACGTCCTTTTCAAAATATGTGTGTCATTGTGCTGATCCTACCAGATGTTCTGAATTATGCTGGGTCAGCCTTCAGGTGAGAGGGAGCAGATATTCTAATGATTACTTTTGAATTGGGAGCTTTCCCTGGCTTATAAACTTTGGAAGGTTAGGGATGTAACTGTGTGGTAGAATGATTGTGGTAGAATGAAGACATGTATACTCTATATCTTTCATCTGTCTGCCTGCCTGCCTGTCTGTCTGTCTACCAGTCTATCTATCTATCTATCTATCTATCTATCTATCTATCTATCTATCTATCTATCTATCTATCTATCATCTATCTATCCTATCAGTCTATTCATCCATCCATTGATAGACATATGTAAATAAAATTGTGTAACAGACTTTGTGAATAACTTTAGAAATATTTAACCTCTTTCCTAAACTCCTCACAATTTAGCACTAGCTCAAATATAAGCTTTGAATCTGTATATGCTGAGGCTCTATGAAGACTGTATATTTTTTCTATTATATATATTATATACATATATGTCTGTGTGAATAATATACACATTCAATATATAACCTTAAATTCATATTTATGCATAAGAGGAAAAAACAATGAGAGAGCAATTAACTTTATTGTCAAATTATTTTAATTACGGGAGAGTGGCCAGAAAGATGGTTCTGCAGTTAAGGGTACTTGCTACTCTTTCAAATACTGGACTTTGTTTCCCAGAATATGTGTCAGGTATAGCTGAGTGATAAGTGAATAGATTCTGATATATTTTTTATTTCTCATCATTTTGTCTAATTTTATATACTATGTAAAATTCTTTAAAAACCATGAATTTAAGGCAGACAAAATTCAAGCCTGGATGTATAGAGGGCATGGGAAAGATGTTGGAATGAAAGTCCTGCCTCAGATAAGGCAATACTGACCATTGATAGCTGCTGGGAGAAAGTCAGTTTTCATTAAGGGTGTGGCCTCTGGTAGGTTAACCATTCTGTAGGGGAAGTCCACATATCCAAAAATATATGTGCAGCACCAACGATACTTTTCTTTAAAGGATACATATTTGGGTGTGTAGAGAAGTGAAGCTGGATCTTGGAAGAGTTGGGAGTCTGAATGAATATGATTAAAGTGCATTATACAAAATTTTCAAAGAACTAACAAAATGAGAAATAAAATTATAACCATGAAATAATGCATTGTGGTATTACATTTAATAGTGTCAAATCCTTAAATTTATAGTTTATTCTCAAGTACTCAAATTTATTCAGTACTATATTATATAATCTACTTTTCAATCATGACACATAAGCAGATAAGACTAACTCTTACTAGATTTGACAACTTTGTACAAATTTACAGAGCATGTAATTTCAGCCAGTATTTTATTCCACACCTGTAGTATAAGAATAATAGCTAAGATATCCAAAACAAGATATAAAATTGCATATCTCTTGCCTTTTCCTCCCCACCATCAGCTGTCATCAGTTGGTCATAAGCATTCTGAATCAATGTAGTCCAGAATGAATCCAATAGACAAGCATATTTCTAGAGGACAGGTGTTAGATCTGAGAAAGTTATAGCTTACCTCAGCAACACAGAGACCAATACTCAATACTATTGGTCCTTGAGGACTGGATATGTTGGTAGAAGAAGCATTTCTATAACTGTTAGGTTCTTCTGTCTAGGATGTAGAGCAACATGGTAAAGAAGGCTGCAGGAAGGATCTTTCTGATTATGGCTCCAAAATTCTCTGTAATCACTAATCAGCTGCATATTCTTCACAAATCATCCTAACTTCTTGGTGCTTAGATTCTTTATTCTTAACAGTCATAATAACTGCTACTTATAGAAGCATGCATAGGTAAACTCCATAAAAGTAAAAATATATTTCAGAGAAAAGGTCTACTTTAAAAACAGTAAATCTACTAAACAGATTACAATGCAACCCCCCGCCCCCCCGGCTTACCTTCTTACAATTTGGTCCTAAAAGAAAAGTATTCCAAATGTTGTTTCCAAACCAATCTAAAACTGTTGTGAAAATCATATATAAAATCACGGCATTTTATGGAATTCATAGTGATTTCCATCATGTTTAAGTAGTGACATAAATCAGGAACCTCTGCTAGACAAAGGCTTGCAGGGAGTAACAACAGAAAGGGGATTTATTGGGCGTGGGATTATGTTCCTGAAGTCACAGCCTTTGTGTTGAACCACAGTTTCTTTGTTAGAGTGTTAGCTATTTCCTGTTAAGATATTTAATGGTTTGTGAAGATTGGAAGGGGGGAGGATGCTTATATTGGAGGAAAATACCTGTTGACATTTTCTGCTGGAACTCTATTAAAAACTAAGTGGGAGCGAATCTGGAGGTCATGAGAAATGGAAAGTTGGCCCAAAGGTTAAAAGCACTGGCTGCTCTTCCAAAGGACTTGGGTTTTATTCCCAGCACCTATGTGGCAGGTCACAGCTATCTGTAACCTCAGTCCTAGTGCTTCCAAGAGCAGCAGACACATACACAGTATACAAACATGCATAGAGACAAAACACCCATACATATAAAGAAATAAAGGTATAAAATGAAAAGGGGAAAAATAAAAATTATTAAAACAGCAGCAAAAGCAGAAATAAAAGAGGGGGAATCCCAGGGATGATTTAAATTCCGAGGTCCCCAAAATATGTATATAAATTTGTTGAATAAAAATGATGTCCCAGGAAGAGAAATCTACTTTGCTTTCACATTCCTTACCACAGCACACATGTGTGCAAAATTATCAGAATCCTTAAAACAGGAAGGGCGTGAAGATAGCTCCTCCCACTGCCTGTGTTTTAAATATAGACTAGAGCTGAATGTCACAGCATTCACATGAGACATGGAGATAATGGTTAATACAGGCAGCCAGAAAGATGAAGGTTGAGGAAGGCTTCGTACTCTTTGCTGTACATCCACTTGGCCCAGTCACCTACATCCTAGTCTTCATTTCACTGTTCACTTCCCGTGAATTTTATCTGGCAGCTGCTGTGGATATTGCTCTATATAAATAAAACACTGATGGCCAGTGACTAGGCAGGAAGTAGGTTGCCAGGCAGGAAGTAGGTGGGACAAGGAGAGAGGAGAATTCTGGGAAGCGGAAGTCGGGGTGGGGGCGGGGGAGACACTGCAGCCACCGCCAGGACAAGCAGCATGTGAAGACGCCGGTAAGCCAACAGCCCCGTGGCAAGGTATAGATTTATAAAAATGGGTTAATTTAAGATAAAAGAACAGTTAGCAAGAAGCCTGCCATGGCCATACAGTTTATAAGTGATATAAGCATCTGAGTGATTATTTTATAAGTGGATTGTGGGACTGTGGGGCTTGGGGAACCTGGAGAGAAGCCCTCCAGCTACAAATGGCGCCCAACGGCTCGAGTTTCCGCCTTAAACCTGACAATATTTAATAACCAATTCTAAACAGAGCCTAAACCAGGTTCCTGCTTCTTGTCTCATACGGGCAGCTAAACGCCGCAAAACGCAGGTTTAAATACTGGTAGGTTCCTGGCGTGTGCGTTTGACCGGCAGTATGGCGGGAATGAGGCATCTGCCAGCAGCACATTAAGCTGTGTGGTAGATTTAGTCTTTACTAGTATTTAAAAAAAATAAAAATAAAAAATAAAGAAAGAAAAAGAGGTTTCTGGGCTACACGCTGCTTTGATAAAAGCTTAGACCCACTATTTCTGAGAATTGATGGCTCCCAGAGCTGGCAGAAAATGTACCACTGCCATGTTGGGTAGCTGAAGTGGGCGGAGCCAGCAGCCACAGCGCCTTTTCAGTCTTAGAATGGTACAGTTTAAAGCAATAGGCTCAAAATAGGCTCAAAATAAGCCACGTAAAGATGGCTACCACACAGAGAATCTGGATTATGTTGTCTTTGATATTCGCAACTGAAGAAAAACATTTGGTTGCAAAAGCTGTTGAGTTATGCCAAAATGTATATTTTAAAGGTACCTTGGCTTCAAAATTTGGATTTAAGGATATGTTGCTTTGGAAAAGAGGTTCTGCTTTTGTTTCCACAGAAAGCCAGAGGCTGTGGATTTGTTCCAGATTAAGAAACATCAGGTTTCACCAGCCAAGACCCCCTGAAAGGTCTCCGATGACACCATGGCCCAGATGATCCAACATCCAGAGCGGTTTCAAGGCAACTGGTTCACACAATACAGTCTCACGGACTACCCCATAGGCCTAAAATTTTCTTTGCGTCCCCATAAGATACAGCACCCCCCTCCAGCAGGAAGTAGTAAGAGATGCTACGCCCAAATTCCCAAATATACCAAGCAGGCTTTAGAGGTGGAATTGGCTCACTTCCCCTCTAAACCCAGACATATTGCTTTAAAAAAAAATGGTTAAGAGATTCTTGTGTCCCAAATCAGAAGAGCCCTCTGGTGTGGGACAGAGAAAAACCAATATTTTTATTTAAAACAGGTTGGTTATAAATGTGATCTCTTTCTAAAAAAAAGGGGGGGGGGATATGATATAGATATATAGGAGGATATGGAGATGATAAGATAAAAAGGTAGATTAATGAACCTACTTTTATAGAACAACTTGTTTAAAATGTTTTACATTGGTATAAATTTTAGTTTATTGATACAAACTTGAAGTTAATTTTGTTATACTGTATATATATATATATATATATATATATATATATATATTTTTGTTTGAGGTATTATGTTTAACTCATTTAAAATTGTAATGGATAATTAAAAATAAATTAATAATTAGTCATCTATGGTAATCATATTTGTAGCCATGTTAGTTAAGTCTTCTAGGTATACATAGATATATTTCAGATAGATAGGTAATCTTCAAACACTTCATAGACCTACAGAATATGGCATTTAAATAACTTAGAAATCTGTTGACGTGAGGCACAATTGCTCCTGGCTGCACCAATTTGATCCCAAGAGAATGTTGGGCTTCTAAGACATTTCCATTTGGAAGTTTGTCTTTTTGGCACAAAATGGCCTACTGGGCAAAGAACTGCCCATGCCTTGATGGCTGACAGTACAAATGCAATGCTGTCCTTTCTGGACAAGCAGGACACAAGGAAAGCAACCACTGTACTCTGCCAAGACAGGGTAAGATGGTCTTTCAGAAATCCTGCTTCTGAAAATGGTCTGTCAGATACTCTAGGCCTGTAGCCAATTTGAATACACCAACAATGCTGAGAAACATTAGGTGACTGTCCAGGCTGCCAGCTGTCTTGGTCTACTCTTGCAAGATTCCCGAAAGTTGCTTGCATCCATCTACCATTTCTCAGGTACCATTATGTTCCTTCTCAGGTCTTTGATGTGGTTGAAAACTAGATAGTTGTAATTTCCTCAGTTATGATAAAAGATAAGTTAGATATAAAACCTTAAACTCACAAATATAAGATAGATAGGACATCTTCTTTAATATTGTAACTATAATTCTTGCTCGGTAATTGTTTTGTTGTATGTAATTTTACCATGTTAAAGTTAAAACCTTCCTTATTAAAAAAGAAAAAAGGGGAAAGTGCTGTGGATATTGCTCTATATAAATAAAACACTGATGGCCAGTGACTAGGCAGGAAGTAGTTGCCAGGCAGGAAGTAGGTGGGACAAGGAGAGAGGAGAATTCTGGGAAGCAGAAGGCTGAGGAGGGAGACACACTGCAGCCACAGCCAGGACAAGCAGCATGTAAAGACTCTGGTAAGCCACCAGCCACGTGGCAAGGTATAGATTTATAAAAATGGGTTAATTTAAGATAAAAGAACAGTTAGCAAGAAGCCTGCCACGGCCATACAGTTTATAAGTGATATAAGCGTCTGAGTGATTATTTTATAAGTGGATTGTGGGACTGCGGGGCTTGGTGGAACCTGGAGAGAAGCCCTCCAGCTACAGGCAGCCTTCTTCATGGACATTCATGTTTGCATCCATGTGTGCATGTGTGCGTGCGCGTGCGTGCATTTGACAGTGTTCTCAAAGTTCTTATGTGGAATATTACACACATAAAGTATATTTGTAAATACTCTAGAAGAAAGACATTAAGATGATTTGGAAATAAACATTAAGCATTTTGCCATTTTTTATTGAGAATTTTTTTAAATTCATTTTACATACCAACTACAGATCCTCCCTCTCTTCCTTCCTCCCTCCACCCCCCCTCCAGCCTTCCCCTCCAAACCATCCCCCATTCCTTCCTCTGACAAGGTAAGTCCTCCCATAGGGAGTCAGTAGAGCCTGGTAGATTGAGTTGAGGTAGATTCAAGCCCCCCCCCTGCATCATGGCTGTACAAGGCATCCCACCATAGGTAATGGGCTCCAGAAAGCCAGCTCATACACCAAGGATGGATCCTGATCCTACTGCCAGGGGGCCCCTTAAGCAGATCAAGCTACACGACTGTCTTGCTTATGCAAAGGGCCTATTCCAGTCCCATGGAGGCTCTACAGCTGTTCATCTAAAGTTCATGAGTTTCCACTAGCTTGGTTTGGTTGTCTCTGTAGATTTCCCCATCATGATCTTGATGCCCCTTGCTCATAGAATTCCTCTTTTTTGTCTTTGATTGGACTCCTGGGACAGGGATGGAGTGGCTAGCAATGAAAGAGATACCAGGATAGAGGGAGAAATCATGGGAATAGGGAGAAACAGGGTGCTAGGGAAGTTCCCAGGAATCCACAGGGATGACCCCAGCTTAGACTACTAGCAATGGTGGAGAGGGTACCTGAAATGGCTTATCTCGGTAATCAGATTGGTGAATACCCTAACTGTCATCATGGAGCCTTCATCCAGTAACTGATGGAAGCAGATGCAGAGATCCATAGCCAAGTACCAGGCAGAGGTCCAGGAGGCCAGTCAAACATTATGCCATTTTATTTATATATTTATTTTAGTGATATTCAGTTTACAAATTCTTCCACTTGTGTAGCTATTCTCAGGAATTTTTAATTTTTATTTTACTTCCCAAGGTCAAATGACATCAGGAAGCAAAGGGCAGGTACACGTACAGATGTGGTATCTTTTCATTTTCCATTGTTGGTAAACGCGAGATAACAAAAATTAAAAGAAGATAAATACAGTGGTGTGTACCTAGATTCATGAAACATAAACTGAGTGTTAATGAATGATGCCCATTGCATTAAGAATCATCGTGTGAAGGGTTTTGGAGCCCTGGCAAACCTTACCAGCTAAGAAAGCATCAACACTGATGGCACTTTTTGCAATGACCACATGAGATCTGGGGCAAATAAATTGACTTTTAGAGCATGCCCAAGTTAATCAAATACTAGGGCAAAATAAAAACCCTAGAAAAAAGAATATCTTCTAGATTATTCCAATATATCTCTAGCTGGTGCAACTCAGGAGAGCATGAATAGGTTGGTATTTTTCTCTCTTTGCTGCTTCATAGATATGAAAAATGGCATTCTCCCATCAAATAATTCTAAATGGTGCTACTTTGGTTTAAAGATTATTAAGTGTAACATTATGATTGTCAGTATATTTTTTTTCCTTAGTCTAAAAGAACCTTAGGTTCCATCTGCTGTCCCCAGATGCATTGTCATTCTTGAGTCAAATTTCACCTACAAAGTAAAAAAAAAAACTGATTAAAAGTGGCTGTTCCCCTTCATTTCCTTGTCGGTGATTTGCCAATTAACCAAATGGGCGATCTCCTTTTTCTGCTGAACCAGCACCCACTCTAGTCTGCAGGTGCCTTTCCATCAACTTAATGTACTCGAGTTTCCAGCTGGGTGACGAGAAGCCCCCACTACTACCACTTCGATTTCCTTTATTTATGTACCGCTGGAACACCTCTTTCTTAATTTCACAGTCCACTGTCACTCTCGGGATTCAATACTTTGAAATTTTCTCTTCAGTTAAATTTCTAAAATATTGTGTGATTTTTTTTTCCCTTTCTACACGGCAACTTCATAAAACTCCCCGACACTGGTATAATCTTTACTTCTTCAGTGTGTCTCTTCTAGCAATGTGTCATGAACCAACTTAGCTCTTAAAATTGCTTTTTAAAGACTTAGGAGTTTCTTATACAGGGTTTAGCAAATACCTGTGGAGGGCCTCCCTAGACAATGTGTGATGCATTGGATTGACATTCTATTTCCCATCTGTACGTAGCAATTCTGGTAAACTAAGTGACAAATGCCCGCCAAATTTAAGAGATATTCTATTGTAAAACATGATATAATATATCCTTTAAAAATTATTTAGGTCTTGCTCAGTACATTCACACTGTCTGTGTCAGAGGCCAGGATTTTAGGTTTTTTTTTTTTTATTATTATTTTTTGACTCCAGACTTCTCCAGATTGATCTGTTATTTACTTTGAGGAAGAAGTCTGCTAACATGTGTGAGTGTCATCTGCCAAGGAGCTATGTTCAAATTTCTTTTTGAAGGCTCTGTGAGGTGTCAGATAAATATGCTATGTTTTAAACATTCATTATTAAAGGTCGTTCCTATAATCAGCACTGTGGCATATTCAGAGATTTGACTCGCATATTCTTGAGATGTGTAAAGACAACAAAGCCCCTCTGTCTTAGTGACTGATCTCAGCTTACCCTACATCCTCTATCCTCCAGGAAAGTAATTGAGAATTGGAAATGGCTGCAGAGGGAGCAGAGAGAATTTAGATACTGAACAAAGTCCTCCAGGCTTCTCTCTTCCCTAAGCGTTGAGTGGTGTGTTTGGCATACCATTCTCTTTCGGAGAAATCTGCCTTTCGTGTTATTTCCTGTAGATGTAACCAACCGTCTTATTAAATAAGAAACACAGAAACAATGTAAAAGAGAAAGCCGAGAGGTCAGAGCTCAGAGCTAAAATCTCACCCTTCCTCCTGCTGTCCCAGCTTCGCGAAAAGAGACCTACCTCCTGTCGGTTCGTATTTTTAAAGTATGTTGTTCTGCCTTCTCATTGGTTGTAAACCCAAACACATGACTGCCTCGTCACTGTCTGAATGTACAGCCCCCTAGGTCTTAAAGGCATATGTCTCCAATGCTGGCTGTATCCCTGAACACACAGAGATCTTATGGGATTAAAGGCGTGTGCCACCACCGCCACACTCTTGCTATGGCTCTAATAGCTCTGACCCTGAACACACAGATATCTATGGGATTAAAGGCGTGTGCCACCACCGCCACACTCTTGCTATGGCTCTAATAGCTCTGACCCTGAACACACAGATATCTATGGGATTAAAGGCGTGTGCCACCACCGCCACACTCTTGCTATGGCTCTAATAGCTCTGACCCCCAGACAACTTTATTTATTAACATACAATCAAATTAATATTTCAGTACAAATCAAAATAATATTTCAATACAATTAGATTACCACCACATTTCCCCTTTTCTATTTTAATAAAAAGAAAAAAAGCAAAAGGTTATGACTAACAAAAGAAAAACTATATACAAAAGTACAATAACTATATACAATATATACAAGTAATAAATACCTAAACAGGTATTTGACGAATCAGAGAAAATAATTCCATTATCTATCCTATTTTGATAATTCCAAGATGTATCTAATGTACTTTCTATCCTAATTAATTTTCAACTATAACTAACTAATCTTCAACCATAACTAACTAATCTTCAACTCCCTCAGAGACCCAAGAAGGGAATAATATTAGCTAACAAAAATAAAAACAGGAAGTGCATGCAAGCAACTTCCAAAAAATTTTGTGAGTTGACAGAAACAGCCAGCTGCCTGGGCAGTCACCTGAGGTTTCTCCGCAGTGTTGGGGCATCATCTTCAGCCTATAGGCTTAGTGTATCTGACAGACTCATTTGTGAAGTAGGATGTACACAAGGTCAACAGTTCAACCTCACATTGGGTGAGAGCAGTCCACGTACCAGAAACACCTGAATTCCACTAGTGTCCTGTCATGATTCAGGATTTTAAATTCTGGAAATTGTTGACAGTTTTTTAATTCATCTGTCCATTCTTCTTGGCTGTGTATATATGGCTTCATCTCAGCATCCCCTTCTTCTCCACATCCCTCTATTAAATGCCAGTCTACTTTTGAGAGGCATGAGCTTTCAGCTGCTGTTCCATTGTACAACAGAATCCATCGGCCCTCTGCCTGTTAAGCTGCCTTCGAAGAAAAGGGCACCGTATCTTTTCCGGATGCGAAGGCCACTTCAGGGATGGGGCCATATTGTCCTGGCCTCAGAAGATGCCTTTTGATAAAGCCATAACCACACTTGTTTTGGCAAGAATCAGTAGTCCCTTGTTTCGTGATCTGTCTGTCCATTTTGTCCTGTTGATTCGAGGATACTTTGTTGTCCAGTGGCTAACTTTTGCCAGAATGAAAGTTGACTCCATATGCAGTTTCTTCAATGCCCATATTTTCTCTAAAGTAGATTGGTACTGCCAGGAGCCGACATGTCTCAAAAAAGAAAAATTTTCTAAGTTATTAAAACATTTTAAATGCCATATTCTGTAGATCTCTGAAGGGTTTGAAGATGACCTGTCTAAAACATCTCTGCTCAATTTTTAAAACATATCTAATATGACTACAAGTTCTATGATAATGTCTAACTACTAGCTTTCATTTCTTTATATCCTGATAGTTGATAATAATAACATTCAAGGATCAGAAATTTGCATTACATTGTTAAATGGATGGAATAAATACAATTAGAAATATACATATAGCATTTTCTAACAATATCAGTTTCAAATTTGTGTACAATATAAAACAATTCAATCCAATGTAAAGTATTTAAAACTAGTAATTGTCTTTCTCTTTTCTTTCTTTTTTTTTTTCCTTCTTTCTTTCTTTCTTTCTTTTTTTTTTTTTTTTTTTTAAACAAGAACCTTAAATCTAATCTCCTTTGCTTAGCCTTTTTCCTAACCCTTGACAATAACTTGTAACCAACCCCCCTAAATACTGAAAATTATCCCAGACCCAAAACCCATTAAAAAGACCAAAAAACCACCCGCCCCACACCACCTCTTTGGGAATGTGGGCGTCGTATTCTTAAAATTGCTTCCTGCTGGGTATGGGCGAAGTTTTCTTTATCCTGAAAGAAAAATTTTAGGTTAATTGTCAAATTCTAGGAGAGGTAACTATATCCTTCATTATCCAGTCTGTGTATAATGCCAAAGTTTAGGGTTTATCTCAAGTCCTTATTCAAGTAGTCTTTGAGACTGAATCATCTCAGCTAGTCATCTCAAAATTGCTCTGAGCATCTTGTAGTTCATAGCTGATCTGTGGATGATGTTTGTCAGCTTAATATTATTATTGTCCACGTGGAATTGTTGTTGTTGTGGGGCCCCATCTTCTTTCTGGAGACTTCAGTTGATGTTAGGCCAGGCCGTGATTTCCTGCAGAAAACTGATAAGAGACTCGAACACAAAAACATATATATGCAGCTAGCCTTTTTTCTAGAATTAGTTAGTACTCTATGTGACCATTCATATCTTAACAAAGTTTAAAATGTATATATATATTAATATAATATATATTAATCTTGTAAATTTTGATATAAAATTTATACTTTGAGAACAGTTTAAAGAATCAGAATAGAATCAAAGAGTTGAGATTAGTAATAGAATAGTCCCTTAATTAATTTTGCTTTTGTCCTGTACCATAGCAGAAAATGGCTCTTATTCTGGCATGATACAGGGAGTTTGCATTTTCCTTTTAACAACATGCTTGATTTTAAAGAAGGAGAGAGCCATTCTCCAACTCCAAAGTCAGCTTTAAATTTTAATTGAACTGGGACTGTTAGAAGACCAATAGTGTTAAATCTTTAGAGAAAAGCAGAAACAAACATTTAGGAAGACATAAAATTTTTTTTAGATAATATATACCCATACACCGTTTCACTCTGTTTCTTGGGATAGATGATTTGTCCCTTTTCTTCAGTTGTCTCATTTGTCCAGTGTTCTTCAGATTCCTTAACCTTCATTCTCCTAAAAGACAAAAACAAAAACCTTTCCCCAAGACTAATTTTGGGGATGTTTTCTTTTTGACAAGTTATTATCTGATTAAATGAAAAGGCATGTGTTATTGATACAAGTTAGTTTAAATTGGATGTTCATGCTGGTTGATGAACTATCACCTCCTCTAATTAAGAGGTCTCTCTTGTTCAAATCGAACCTTTATCAATTTTGATGGTACCCACAGCTTATCTTCTCCTGTAGAAACAAAAGCAAAACCACGTCCCCAATGTAATACATACCCTGGTTTCCATTCTGAGGTCAGCACATCCTTAAAGTATATAGGCTGATTTAATTCTGTAGTTTTTTCTATTATCCAATGTCTCTCTGCAGCTGTTGTTCCTTTCTCATTGGCATTCAGAAAATTCAAAGTTAGAAGAGCATTATGCAGTCTATTTCTGGGGGTTTTTGTTACCCATTTCTGTTTATTTAGCATATCCTTTAGAGTTCTGTTTGATCTTTCTATAACTGCTTGACCTGTAGGATTATGTGGTATGCCTGTAATATGCTTTATATTGTAATAAGCAAAAAACTGTTTCATTTTAACAGAGACATATGATGGAGCATTGTCAGTTTTGATTTGTGCAGGTATACCCATGATGGCCATAACTTCTAGCAAATGAGTGATTACAGAATCAGCTTTTTCAGAACTCAAAGCAGTTGCCCATTGAAATCCTGAATAAGTATCGATAGTGTGGTGTACATATTTCAATTTTCCAAATTCTGCAAAGTGAAACACGTCCATCTGCCAGATTTCATTTCTCTGAGTACCCTTTGGGTTACATCCTGCTGGTAATGGCGTCTGATTGTAGAAGGAACAAGTAGGACATTTCTTTATTATTTCTTTGGCTTGTTGCCAGGTTATGGAAAAATCCTTTTTTAAACCTTTACTATTAACGTGATGTTTTTTATGAAATTCTGAGGCCTCCAGCACATTTCCTATCAATAATTTATCAATCTCTTCATTGCCTTGTGCTAGAGGGCCTGGCAGACCAGTATGGGATCGAATGTGAGTTATATATAAAGGATGATTCCTTTTCCTGATTGTATCTTGTAATTGAATAAATAGTGAAGTTAATTCTGAAGCATCAGGGATAAATTCTGCAGTCTCAATATGTAACACCACTCTTTCAGCATACTGAGAGTCAGTTACTATGTTGAGAGGTTCTGAAAAATCCATTAATACCAACAGAATAGCATACAATTCTGATTTTTGAACTGAATTATACGGACTTTGAACCACTTTACTTAAATTTTCTGATTTGTAACCTGCCTTTCCTTCTTTGTTGGCATCTGTATAAAATGTACGAACTCCAGATATGGGTTTTTGCCGTACAATTCGAGGCAAGATCCATTCAGCTCTCTTTATAAGATCAATTCTATTGCTTTTGGGATATTTGCTGTTAATTTCTCCCAAAAAATTACTGCAAGCTCTTTGCCAAGGTTCACTTTCTGTCCATAATTTTTCAATGTCCTCCTTAGTTAATGGTACGACAATTTCTGCTGGGTCTATGCCTGCTAATTGACGAAGTCTCAATTTTCCTTTGTAAATCAAGTCAGAGATTTTTTCCACATAAGTTTTTAATTTTTTATTTGGTTTATTTGGTAAAAATATCCATTCCAATATAATATCTTCCCTCTGCATTAATATTCCAGTAGGAGAACGCCTAGAAGGTAAGATAACCAAAATGCAATCCAGCTTTGGATCAATACGATTCACGTGTCCTTCATGCACTTTCTTTTCTACCAAGGCTAATTCTTTCTCAGCTTCAGGTGATAATTCTCTTGGACTATTTAAGTCCTTGTCACCTTCTAAGGTTTTGAACAAATTAGTCAGTTCATCATTTTTTACCCCAACAATAGTTCGTAGATGAGAAATATCTCCAAATAATCTTTGAAAGTCATTAAGAGTCTGTAGTCTATCTCTCCGAATTTGCACCTTTTGGGGTCTAATTTTTTGTAGCTCTATTTTATATCCTAAATAATTAATAGAATCTCCTCTTTGTATCTTTTCAGGAGCAATTTGTAATCCCCAGCGAGGCAAAATTTTCTTTACTTCTTCAAACATTATTTCTAAAGTATCTGCATTTGAGTCAGCTAGTAAAATATCGTCCATATAATGATAAATTATAGATTTAGGAAATTTTTTACGTATCACTTCCAATGGCTGTTGTACAAAATATTGGCACAGAGTTGGGCTATTCAACATTCCCTGTGGGAGGACCCTCCATTGAAATCTTTTAACCGGTTGAGAATTATTATAAGTAGGCACTGTAAAAGCAAATCTTTCTCTGTCTTTTTCTTGTAAGGGTATTGAAAAGAAACAGTCTTTTAAATCAATAACTATGAGAGGCCATCCTTTTGGTAACAGAGTAGGCAAAGGCATCCCAGATTGTAGAGAACCCATTGGCTGAATTACTTTGTTAATTGCCCTAAGGTCTGTTACCATTCTCCATTTACCAGATTTCTTTTTAATAACAAATACAGGAGAATTCCAAGGGCTGGTTGATTCTTCAATATGCTGAGCATTTAACTGTTCTTCTACCAGCTCTTCTAAAGCCTGGAGTTTCTCTGTTGTTAAAGGCCATTGCTGGACCCATACAGGCTTGTCTGTTAACCATTTTAAAGGTAGAGCTGTTGGTGTCTTTGGAAGATCATCAGTTATTGTGCCCTGTTCTTGTATAATATGGATGGCTGGTGACCACTCATTAGAACAATATCTTCTAATATTTCTCTCAGTAACATGTGCTAGTTTATGATTTGTTTCTGAGATTGGAGGGATGTTAATCTGAGTATTCCATTGTTGCAACAAGTCTCGACCCCACAGGTTCATAGTTATGTTAGCGACATATGGTTTTAATTTTCCTCTCTGTCCTTCTGGACCTATACATTCGAGCCATCTTGCACTCTGTTTCACCTGAGATAATGTCCCAATTCCTAACAGTTGAACGTTTACCTCCTGAAGAGGCCAAGTTGGATGCCAAAATTCTGGTGCAATTATGGTAACGTCCGCACCTGTGTCTACCAGACCAGACAACAAAACACCATTTATTTTTATCGTTAATTTTGGTCTTTGTTCATTAATAGAAGTTTGCCAAAAAATTTTCTTTATGTTTTCTCCTGAATTTTCTATTCTCTCTGTTTCATCATTCTGACCAGCATGATTTATTCCAATAGGCATTTGGTTATTTAATCGCTCTCCAGAGCAGGCATTTCCTCTATGGCTGCCGGAAAGGTTTGAACTGGATTTGCACTGGGGGCCTGCCTGAGGCCCCTCTGGGAGTTTCCCGAAGACTGAGGCAAAGGATTACCCTGTCTGTCCTTTGTTGATCTACATTCGTTGGTCCAGTGTTTTCCCTTACCACACCTTCTGCATACTCCAGAAGGAAGGGGCATTCTGTTGCCATTGTTCCTTGAAGAAACATTGTTTCTGGAAATGACCTGTCTACAGTCCCTTTTCAAATGTCCTTGCTTTCCACATCCAAAACATCTAACACTCCTCAAACCTTTTGAAATTACTTCTCCTACCCATGTATCATCATGCTCATCTGCTTCAACATTAATTGTTTCTCTAATCCAATCTTCCATAGGTGCAGATCTTGCCCTTAATGGCCTGATTATTCTTTTGCATGCTGCATTCGAATTCTCAAAGGCCAAAGATTCAATTATTGCCTTACCAGCTTCTGAATCCGAGACCGTTCTCTTTACTGCTGAAGCCAGTCTTTGTAAAAAATCTGTAAAAGACTCTTTTGGGCCTTGCTTCACCTTTGTAAATGACTCAGATTTTTTTCCTGGTTCCTCAACTTTGTCCCATGCATTCAAGGCTGCCGTTCGACATAAAATTAGGGTTTGGACATCATATAAACATTGTGCTTGTGCTGAAGCATATTGGCCTTCGCCCATAAGCTGATCCTGGCAAACTTGTACTCCTTTATCCCTCCACTGTTTTTCTATGTTTTTAGCCTCCTCCTTAAACCAAGTCAGAAATTGAAGTCTCTGGCTGGGTTCCAGAACACCTTGTGCGAGGTCCCGCCAGTCCTGTGGTACTATCCTATTATATGTTGACCAAGTGTTTAACATTTGCTTTACATATGGGGAATGCATGCCATAAGATACTATTGCCTCCTTAAACCTTTTTAAATCCAACATTTCAATTGGAGCCCAAGTATTTTGTGTAGCTATTTGATCAGGCATCTGCTGTACTGTTACAGGATAAATTAAGGGTGACTGTGTGAAAACAGGCTTTCTTTCTGCAACCTTATGATCCCGACTTGAAACAACTTCACTGTTAATTTCTTCTGTCTGAATTTTTACAGGTTTAACAAGTTCTTCTAACGCTGTTATCCTGGCACTTAAATGGACTATCTTTTTAAATATTAAAATGTGGATTATTATAGTGATGAGGTGCATAATTCCACCAATACTAATATTATATAGTTGTTCCATTGCCAGACTGCCTAAAATTTCGAACAAAAACCAATTTTCTTCCAATGCACACATAAAACCCATTTGTTTTTTAATGTGGAAAAAAAATTCTCTTTTAGATAGTTTCCTTTAAAATATCTGATATATTATGACTTACCAAATCTGCGTAGAACAGTAGAAATCCGAGGGGATTTTCAAAGCAGCCACCTAGTGTCCCAGGTGTAAATCCAGAGAGAGAGAGAGAGAGAGAGAGAGAGAGAGAGAGAGAGAGAGAGAAGAGAGAACGCACAAGAAAGCGTAGCCGGCTAAAGCTTAAATGCAGCCACGTGTTCCCTCTTGTGCCGAGTCAAGGCTTGGGTCTGGCTTCCTTAAGCTCCGACCACGTGCGTTGGCTTTACAGGCAGGGCAGGTCTGAGTTGTTTGTAGCACCGGCTTTAGGCAAGCTGCTCACAGACCTAGGCCCGGGCTAGAAGTTGCTACCCGGACTAGGACGCCAGCAGCTCGGACTAACAAGCCGATCGCCGCCGGCCGCCGTGTGCCGCCGCTGCCGCCGCCGCCGCGGGCCGCCTGCCGCCCTTGCGGGAAAGCGGACCTGCCGCCAAGCCAAGCAGTTTTTAATGGATTCTTGTCACGTTGGGCGCCAGATGTAGATGTAACCAACCGTCTTATTAAATAAGAAACACAGAAACAATGTAAAAGAGAAAGCCGAGAGGTCAGAGCTCAGAGCTAAAATCTCACCCTTCCTCCTGCTGTCCCAGCTTCGCGAAAAGAGACCTACCTCCTGTCGGTTCGTATTTTTAAAGTATGTTGTTCTGCCTTCTCATTGGTTGTAAACCCAAACACATGACTGCCTCGTCACTGTCTGAATGTACAGCCCCCTAGGTCTTAAAGGCATATGTCTCCAATGCTGGCTGTATCCCTGAACACACAGAGATCTTATGGGATTAAAGGCGTGTGCCACCACCGCCACACTCTTGCTATGGCTCTAATAGCTCTGACCCTGAACACACAGATATCTATGGGATTAAAGGCGTGTGCCACCACCGCCACACTCTTGCTATGGCTCTAATAGCTCTGACCCCCAGACAACTTTATTTATTAACATACAATCAAATTAATATTTCAGTACAAATCAAAATAATATTTCAATACAATTAGATTACCACCACAATTTCCTCTTTTCCCTATAATATTACAAGATGGTATCTGGGTGTATAGTTTGGGTTAAAGAGGGGGAGAAAAGCAGCATAAAATCTATGAAAGGCAAAAAGTAAAAGGCTTTCAGAGATACCTAGATAATCTTTATAGCCTTTAAATTTGCAAGGGAACAATAGAATGCAGGTGTATTCAAGTTTGCTAGTGTGCTGAACTTGAAACAGACTGGGCATTGAGGATGACTGGAGATACCTCATGTACTCACCCTATAAATTAAAGAGAAAAGCAAGAAACTCAGTGATAGGGCACAGGGGAGGAAGTTTATGCATAGTGTGTCTGCTTTTGAGGTTTTTCTCATATTTATTTACTTATTGTATTGTGCATGTGTGTGTATTTATGTGTGCGTGCATGTGTAAGTGCATGTACGCGTGTATGTGTGTGTGTGTGTGTGTGTGTGTGTGTGTGTGTGTGTGTGTGTGTGTGTGGTGTGTCTAGGTCAGAGGGTAACGGGAAATTTTGTTCCTCCTATGATGTGAATTCCTGGATTGAACTCAGGTTTTCCATCTTGATGGCAAGCACCCTTAACCACTGAACCATCTTGTCTACCTTGTCTCTGGAATGAAGATGGAAGGAGGCCATGGGGCTCAACAGGCTTAGGGTCTCTCACAGGTCTAACTTGCCAGAGCATGGGTTTTGAGGTGGCACCTACAGGGGTGGGCAGCTGTGTTGATAAGTTGAACAGGCTTGGCTCTCTGACTTGGTGAAACCCTCTTGAGATTCTAAACCCAAGAATTAGAAGATAATAAACATGTCCGGTTAAAAGCCATTTGTTTTTAGTAATTTGTTACAGCAGGGCAGGGAGACTACACTGTTCTAGATTACTCCATATGGTGCAAAATAGTTATCTTCAACCTCTGCCTTACCCAAGCATATTCCATTTTACTAGTAGTTTTTTACTCCATTTTGAGGGGTAAGAATGACAATAGCTCCTTGGTGGACCAGTAACTGTACCAGCCATCCACCAAATACTGGCAAAAGGCTTATTCCTGGTAGTAGAGAGGAAGACACTCTCTAAGTTTATTGGGGTTAAATGAAACTGTAAAGCCACATGGAGATGTTAAAATTCATACCAAGGAAACCATGCCCAAGAACTTATCAGACATATCAGACCAAGAAAATGTTTTTGGTACTAACTTGGCCAGAACCTAGTAATGTCAGAAGGAAGCCTTGATTTTTCAATCTGTCTTATTCTAAATGAGCATATCTTTACTAAAAATGAGTCCTGAAGATGGCATTGAAACTGAGAGACTCCTAAAAACCTTGTGAATGGGTCTAATGGACTGACTGTTTCCTCCCTGCTCCATGTGTCCATCTAATGAAGACATACCTATGCTTAAGTGGTTACCTTCAGTAATATCTCATACCTGGGGGCCTCCCTACTCCTGCTCTGCAAAAACTGCCTTCTCGGTAAGCAGTCTCATTTATGGATCTATGAAATAATTCTTTCTAAAACTTACACTGTGTGGTCCATGAACTTGACTCTTCAAATTCAAGGAACAGGAACATGGAAGGCACTGGCTCATGTTGGCTTTGGTGACTGTTGAATATTATGGGATACTAGTCATGTAAACTGAGCTCACCAAGAGCCAAGAAACACTCTCTGTCACTCTCAAAGACATCCTACTTTCCCCATACCAGTTCTAACGGAAAGTTAAACAGATTGTCTTCACTCTGTTTCTTAACAACCTAACACACCCAGGAAGGCCAGGGCATAGAGTTCTGTCTACTTCCTAGGCCACAATGTGATTTTCTATTTACATGATCTTCTAAACTGTAAAAAATGTGCTTGAATCATAATCTTTCCTTCTATTATATCTGATTCTTTAATTTCTGATCATACAGGGGGTGAAATCTATGTTCTCCTAGGCAAACTTGAATGCTGATATGTTAAAGGTTGTTAACATACCTTAAGATATTCTTTTAATTAGAGCTTGGCTTTAAAAAAAAAATACCAACGCTTTAATGTTGGTTTTGTTGCATCACCTAAAATGAAAAATTTTCATTCTAATTTCCCTTTATATTTGTGTGATTCTGGCCCTTAAGAAACAAATAGATATTCTATTCATAGATATGACCAAATCAACAAAAAAGATCAAGGCTCTGGAATATAATATATATATATATATATATGTATATATATATGAGAAACAATAACAAATGTTATTACTTAAATGATATTACATCATTAAAATATGTATTTGCGATATATAAGTATATCTATGACAATATAAGACATATCAATATTGTATGTGTATGTGTGTGTGTATTTGTGTATATGTGTATAATTTTTAGACGGGGTCTTGTTATACTGTCAAAGGTAGCCCTGAATGCCTGCATTAAATCTATACTCCTGCATCATTCACCTGATTTTAGAAATAACTAGGACTGCAGGCTCATAACACCATGACAGATTTATTTGCAAGTTCAAATCAAATCAGATGCCTTAGGGTTTTGCTTTTTGTTTGGTTTTTAATTGAATGTATGTATAATGAGTGTTTGGATGTGTGTATGTGTGTGTCTTTTTGTTGGTATGTACATGTGCATGTAGGTACCCATAATGGCCAGGTGAATCAGATCCCCTGGAACTAGAGTTACAAGCAGCTGTTAGCTGACCAATATGAGATCTGGGAGCTGGATCGATGTCCTCTGCAAGAGCAGTGTGCATTTTTAACCACTGAGTTATTGCTGCAGTCCAAATGCTTCATCTTTAAATTGGGAAACTCTGGCACCTTTAATAAAATTGAGTTATACATAATATTCATTGCAGCTTTGGTGTGCACATTTCTTAAGATCATGGATTAAAGTGGATCTGTGAATTGCTGCCATTAATGAAGACTGAAGAATCACTTCATTCATTACACTCTTTCCTGAGGTTGCACTTTGAAGCACTCTCAAGGGTTTGTACTCAGTTATTATAAGTCACGTGCATTCCCTCAGTATTTAGAGGATATTGCCAAACAAAGTGGGATATGGCTGTCATTGATCATTTTTATCTTTCTTATCCTAATTCTCTTTAAAATAGAAGGTCACTTTATTTTTGGTTTCTCTACTCATTTTTCCTGCCAAATAAATTTAGATTATTCACTTAAAATACATTAGTCAAATATATCTAATATTTCAGAAAAGCATGTGACAAAATGATAATCATTAAATCTCAATAATATTAAATAAACTTTTCACAGAAACCATTGCTTAGGTCATGTTAAAAAAAAGTGAAGTAAAGCAGAACTATTAACTTACTAGCCTCAAAATGATCCTGACTTTCATCTCTGCATATTTGCCCCAATCCTTTATCTTATTTTGGATATCTTAGCTATTATTCTTATACTACCAGCTATTCATCTAGATCAGTGTGAGAATGATGCTTTATGCATTTGAACAGCCATTTCCCATGAAAAAGTTCCTCCCATGTCACTTTGCCAGATGAAAGCAATGTACGAGTAAAACCAAAGCCAGCCTAGATGACTACTCCTCAAAGATTATACAAGCCTCGGGAGTCCCATATGTGTCTGCTCATGAGTACTATGATTTGGTAGTCTGTAATGCATCAGCAGCTTACTAATGAAACTGTTTACCTTTCTCCCTCATCCACTAGTTATTTGAATTTGTATTCTTTGCTCTGTTCTCATCATTGGTATCGTAATTCAGAGTGTCGTTTTGTGTGTGTGTGTGTGTGTGTGTGTGTGTGTGTGTGTGTGTGTTGTGCCTGTACTTCCTTCAAAGCCATGTTGTATAATAATTAGTGGTTCATGTGGACTGGTGGCTATGGAGCTCCCATGGGACTGGACTAGGCCCTCTGGATATGGAAGATGGTTGTTTGGCTTGAACTATTTGGGGGGCACCCAGGCAGGGGAATTGGGATCTGTTCCTGATCTACGGGCAGGCTTCTGGGAATCCGGTGCCTGTGGTGTGACATTTTGCACAGCCTTGGTGCGGTGGGAAGGGGCTTGGACCTGCCTAAGCTCAGTGTGTTGGGCTCTGCTGACTTCCCATGGGAGACCTCGATTTGGGGGATGTGGGGATGCGGGGTGCCTTGAAAAAGAGGGCTGGAGGGGTGGGAGGAGGGAGGAGGGAGGAGGGGGGAATCTGTGGATAGTACATGGAGTGAGTAGAAAATTTCTTAATAAAGAAAAATGAAAAAAATAGCGGTTTAATTGCTCATGTATGTTGCACTAAACTGAACCATCTTTATTAATCAAAGAGACAGAGCAGTGGTTGAGTATTTAAGTTCTGAATTTAAATCCTGGCTCCATCCTTTAGTAGTTTTATGATTGGGAACAGGTCATATAATGTCTTGCCTCAGTTTTTTTTTATTTCATGTGTAAAACTGATATCTCTCTGCCTCATAAAACATTTAGGAGAATTTTTGTTTAATTAGAACAACTTGAACATGATACTCATTTGGTATGCGAGAGAGTATTATTGAACACACACTGTTTGTATTGTCATAAGTAAAGATGCTTCATGGAATATCTTTTGAGTAAAACAATTTCACAATGGAATCGATGACAAAATATGCAAACAAACTTCTCCTAAAATGGAACTCTTTGCAGTAAATATGGCTATAACAATTCCATGTTACTTCTGACTGTGTTGAGAAATCAACCCAATGGATTCAACTGCTGCGGCTATGAAAGTTAATCCTTCTGAAATGAAGAAGTAAGCAGGACAAGATGTACAGAAGCAAGGGGAAAGCAGCAAAAACCCTCGGTGGGAGATATCTCTGTCTTCCACTCCCGTCTTGCTCTCTCTCCAACACAGGAGGAGGAAGGCACTTTACAGAGGAAAATCCACACAGTATTGAATGGTTGGCTGAGCACTGAAGTACAACAGGTTAGTAACTCAGCTCAAACATGATTTTCGTCATAACTGTAAAATTAACAAGAAAGACATACATAATAGTTAAAATTATAAAATGCCAAAAGACAAAATATATTAAAATCACTTTTAAAATTGAAAGTAGATTCTTTTCTCCAACAATACATCCAACCAGTTTTCTTCTACTCCTCTTAGCTTTCTCCTTCTCCTCCAGATCCACTCCCCTTTCATTTCCTCTTCAGAGAAGAGCAGACCTCCAAGAGTTAACAAACAAACAGGACAAACAAGGTACAATAAGACAAGGCAAAACTCTCATATTGGTGCTAGAAAGGCAACCCAATGGAAGGAAAAGAGTCCCAAGAGCAGGCAAAAGAGTCAGAGACGCACCCACTCCCACTGTTAGGAATCCCACAGAAACCCCAATCTAAATATTAAGATCTTGATGAAGAAGTCATGGAAAGATTCTTAGTTAGTATGCTTCACATATCCTCTGTGTATTGAGGAGCATTAAATGTATTTAGGATTAGTTTCTGAGACAATGAATTCCTGATGAAACACTTAAACCCATTTTCTATAACTAGTAATCAGAATGTCTAGGAAAATGAATATATAAAAAATGACTTTCTGGAAATTGAGCTTTGTAAATTCACCTTTTGGCTGTTTGCTATAACCATCATTTTTATCATTGCCATTGTTACCATTAAGAAGACAGTTTGTGTGTACTGACAAAAACTTCCATGTGCAAAATGGATTTCTCCTACATCCCATCCAACAACTACTCAATATCAAAACCTTCATCTATGATTTTGGTTCTACACAAGTAACTGTCTTGGTGAATGCTAATTCATACAAATATTCAAAGTTCATGCCACCTTGTTCTCTGAAGATTTCCCAGAATCCCTTTGACAGAGCAAATTATTTCCCCTTTTATTTTTAGCACTGTACATGTTTTATGTTTCTATTTACAGCCTCACTAGGCTTCTGGTAACTGTGTACCTACCTATGACCTGTCCCAGGGGTGGGGCAAAGACAGGAGCCCTTAAGACTCGAGATCCAGATGTGCTGGCTCTCTTGGTTCCTTGTGATCCTGGATGCTAAATGATAGACTGAGCAGAGTTCTCCAGAGAACCCTGCTGGACTGCACTTCAGCTCTCCTGGATCCTGAAACAATCCCTTTAATGGCTGTAAGTTACCCCAAAATAAACCTTCTTTTAACTACTTGGAGTTGCCTTAATAAATCCCCCAATATTCTTCCTTCCGGTGTGGGCCTGCTCTCATGTAGTAATTTCACTTGTCCAGAATATTTACTCATGTCATTACACCCTCATTACTCCGCCTCAAAAAAAAAAAAAAAAAAAAAAAAAACACTGTACAAGAAGCTACTTGGAAGCTGGAAAAATACCATAAAATACTGCAGGATATTAGTTGTTCCAGGAGAAGGCACAGGCTTGGGATGCCCCCCGCCCCCCATGATTACTGTGCTGATGAAGGCTGATGTATTAACTTTGGGCAGTAAGAAAGAGAAAGTTTCTTTTCTGCCTCCAACAACTCACATTTCATTTTATGAAGTCTTGGCTCCCAGCTTTTACCCTCAGCAAATTCACAATGCTGAGATTGTGTTTATCAGTTACGGTTTTCAGACATTGACATGTGTCTGTCCATTACTTGTTGACCCTGACAATTGTTTGGTCTTCAACATTCATAAATCTAGGCTCTCAAACTTCACTCTTCACTTTGGGAAATTCTGGGTTCCATTTTCTGTCATATATTATTTAGAACCCATGTAATATCATCAGAAATGTGCAAATACCCCTAAATTCCCCCAAAGAATTTGAGACTTTCATAAGAAAATTATTGGTCCTCATCTGCTTTGCAGTTTTGTTTAGTATCTTAACAACAGCTTTAGAGTCTTTGCATATCAAATGGTAAAAGATGAGACTCCCATTGTTAAGCCAAAACAGTTTTATCATAATCTATTCCTAGGAAAAGAGACAAGGGTGTTGATATTATATATTGTAACTGGTGAAATAAATTCCTAGCCCCCAAAGGAAATAATGTTATGAATAAACTTTCTCTCTTTAACTCTTTGGGCACGAAGGTTTACAAATCTAAAATAGCAATGCTTTGTATCACTACCCTCCAATATGATTGTTTTCTGTCATCTCAAGAATACTGTCATATAGACTCTGAGGAAAAACCTTTATAGCAATTGAAAGATTACATCAAACGTCTTTCTACATACAACCCTATAAAAATCAATATGCAGCATTTAGACAAATGAGGAATGATTGATTTGGCATAGGGAATTGCTCTAACTCAATCTTTCTTTTGGTTACCTACTCTCTGGGAATTCTCTGCAATTTTTTCCATGCCCCTATATAATGGCTAGTGTTAATTGTCAGCTTGACAGAGTCTAGACTCACCTTGGAAATAAGTCTAGGAGGTATTATCTTGATTACATTAACTGAAGTGGGCAACCCACCAATGTGGGTGGTGCCTCTCTCCAGCGGGCATCCTAGACTGTATCCATGGACAAAGCAGCATTCATTTTGCGCTGTCTCTTTCCTGATTGTGGGTGTGATGTAATTATGTGCCACAGACCTCTGCCACTTTGACTTTCCCTCCATGATGGGCTTCACCATTGAACTAGGAGACAGAATAAAACCATTGCCCCATAAGTTAATCTTATCATGGTGTTTTATCACAGCAACTGGAAAGGTAACTAAGACACTGTATCTGGAGAGTTTCAAAGTATGTATATAATTGTTTCTAGACACAGAGGACCCAGCAAACTATGGGAAAAAACCTTAATGTTTAAAGAAAACCCTAATTATCTATTTTCAGATAAAATGTTACTTGAAAAGTATTCTGAATTTTGAACTTTGAAATGAGTACTTTTGCACAGTATTAATTGGCTTCTTAATAGGCAAAAGGAAAAAAAAAACATGTGGTAAGTGGAAAAGGAACACTGAAAAGAAGTGAGCAAGCTGTGTCTGGGGGCAGATATCATTAGGGAAAGTAAAGAGGTAGCCTAGCTACAAACAAATTGCACCATGAGCAGGACTCATGAAGCATGCATCTCTTCCCTTTAGGATCTCTTTCCAAACAATGTATTGTGTGTCATCAAAGGGAAATAAAATTTAAGGTCTAGAAGACGTTATTAAGGATGCAGTAGGATGTGGCATTTTGTAGGGTTTAAAGACTTGTGTATTAGGAGCATTTTCTAGGGTTTAGTCATGTGTGTTAGGAGTGAGTCGCTCGCTAGTTTTGTCCTTATAGTATTTAAATCCTTATCATTCTAAAAGGCATGGGCATGAACTACCTAGGATGCTGGACAATTCACAGGAACTTTCCCGATGAATGGAAAAATGGATAAATCTGTTTCCTTGTAAGTGGAATGAAAAGGATTTAGTTGCAAAAAGTTATCAAGAGCCTTAACCGTCCTGCATAATTCAATACACCACTAAAATAACACAATGCCATATGACCCCAAGATGTCGGCACTCTTCCTTCTCACTATGGGGTATCACAGAAGTGGTAAGTTATAGAAAACACATGTGTCGGGGAGGAAAATCCTGATGAATTGTGTCCCACCACTGCTTTGAAGAAAACTCATAGTGGCACAGGTAAAAATACAGATTGTACTGGGCAAGAAAGCAAACTTGAACAGATGCTGTATAAATATCAAGCTTTGAGGGGAGACAACAGAGGGAACCTGTGAAACAAACAAAGCTGTATCATCCAAAACTAAAAGCACAGATAGAAAGGAAAAGAATTAAAGAAAAGTGAGTGAACGGATCGTGTGTTTAATGCACAAGAAGCACCACAAAGTTTGAGTGAGAGATTTTGATAAATACGTTGGTAGTACATTAATTCAAGAATCAGTGTCATCCAGTGTGGCTGGGGCTACATTCCCACTTTGTCAATCAGTACATCTGCCTCTCTGCTTTCTGCTAAATACCTCACTTTGATTTTCACATATTAGGAAGGTCTGAAATATTTCTGGAGTTTTTCTGTGTGCTATGGATTGTATCTGATGCTAGACAGCTAGAGAGTAGATAGGTGAATAGATCTATGAATAGATACATGATTGATGAATAGGCAGATAGATAGATAAATGATAGATAAATAGATAGAGATTGAAATTTAGGTGCATTTTTAGAACTACCAAAAGATGTAGGTTGAGATACTTAACATTTTACATGATAAGGATTCAGACGTTTTCTAAAATGTTGGCAGTATAAAATGTTATATGAAAACTAAGAAACCAGGCTAAGAAGTTAAATCTGACTTTGACTTCGTTCTCTGCACTCAATAACTTTCACTAAACTGGAGATATTGTCACTGCTTTTTGGTTAATTTGCATTTTCCAAATTAGTGAAATAAATTTATCTTAGATCTCTCCCTCAGCAATTTAATATAAATCATAATCTGGCATAGTTGGCAGCAGTGGTATTTTAATTAGAAATTATTTTTAACTTCTTAGTGAAACATAAAACAAGTACTTTTTGATTGCTGAAATCTGGTGACCTTTCCTCCATAGGATTGAATGCAACTGGGAAAAAACACATCATTAGTTTCTCAAACTTGTCTGGACATGAAAACTTAAGGCACTTGCTTATGAAGACAAAGAAAAATAAAAAGTACAGAAAATGTGTTCCCCTCATCGCCATTGCTTGGTGTTTATCACCACTAGTGTGATAAACTTAATAAATGGGCTATTTGCTGGGTGGTAGTGGCACACCTTTAATCCCAGCACTTGG
The DNA here is from genome assembly GCF_049852395.1 of Peromyscus maniculatus bairdii. Lineage (NCBI taxonomy): Eukaryota > Metazoa > Chordata > Mammalia > Rodentia > Cricetidae > Peromyscus > Peromyscus maniculatus. The sequence goes on along the minus strand of NC_134869.1, from coordinate 23,321,249 downwards.
GAGGCAGAGGCAGGCAGATCTCTGTGAGTTCGAGGCCAACCTGGTCTACAGAGCAAGATCCAGGGCAGGTACCAAAACCACACAGACAAATCCTGTCTTGAAAATAAATAAATGAATGAATGAATGAATGAATGAATGAATGAATAAATAAATAAATAAATAGGCTATTTAACCAAAGAAAAAGAAGAGAATTTTGGGTAAACTAGTCAAACTTAAAGTCCATGCTATGTCATTGCTCCTAATAAAATATTTTGATTTTGGATAACTCTGTAACATTATGGGACTTTTCTGAGCATTGGCAGTGGCTTCCAGCTTTGTTGTATTTGTCTTCAATGAACAGATAATAAAATTATGCATATTAATATATGATATTCTTTAATAAACTATACTTTTTCTACAGCATCAGCATGTGAATTTAGTACACTATTGGCTTGTGGTTAATCCTACATCTTATGTACCTCGTCTGCACTAATGCCTGCTGCATGTTAACACCCATGAAACACATTAAATGAAAGAAGTTCCAAACTCAGTTTTTCCTCACACTTACTAGGTGAATGGAAGATTGCTACAGGCTTGATTTAATCACCATTAATTGTGTATTAGTTATGAAAGAAGAAAATTAAAACCACTGTGCACTGGGAACTTTTTATGCACATAGCTCTGCATTAAGATGTGACACCTCATCACATCCTCCTCATAATCCTAAGCATTCATTAAATTCTCCACTTTACGAAGGGGAAAATGACACTAAGAAACATTATAACTTACAAAGCTTCCTCGGTGCCCATGCACTCAGCAATGATTGATTAAGACCTCTGATGAGCTAGCACTGTAGTGAGCATTTTAGAGCCAGTGATGACACAACAGGACATAATTGTCCCTTGGAACATACACAGTCTGTGTCTTAAAGGTAGGAGTCTAGCATAGTTTGTATCTCTCAGCATATCTTGTCCAAGTGTTTTAATCTTGACATGATTCTCATAACTCGTCTGGTAGGGATGACAACATTGCCACCTCCCTAAAAAGCTGTTTTAATTGTATATAAAAGTAGATATGGTCGAGTTTATGATTTGAATGTGAAATATGCTCCAAAGGGCCACATTTGAACCTATTGTCCACAGCTAGTAGTACTACTTAGGGATACTGGAGTGTTTTAATAGGTGAGGCCCAGATCATGGCCATGGTTGCTATGGGTAGATGTTCCAAGGTTATATTTTCTCGTTCTCACTCATCTTATCCTTCTTGTTTTATGATTAAGATGTGAAGAAGCCACCAGCATGCTCCTGCAGCCACAAACTCAGCCTCTCCTCCTGCTTCGCATGCCCTGCCATGATGAACAGAAGCCCTCTGAAATCAGAAGCCACAATAAATGCCTCTTCTGTTTAGTTGCATTTCTCCAGTCATGTTTCACAGATATGAGAAAAATAACAAGCAAGATCCTAAGCGAGACCCCGGAGTTTCTGTTTCTGATGTGTCTTTATCCACATATAAAAGAAATACCTGAGTTGGTAAGGTGAACTTACATTACTCTAATACAATCACTTCAGTAAAGCTTTATTTTGCAGCTATCTTATGGGTAGAGTTTCTTGTCTCTCCATCTCTGAGTAAGAGCCCAACTACACCAGCACATAGACTGGTCTTGTTTTCTGTTAATACTGCTTTGGTTAAATAGGCTTTTTCAGGGTTGACCTTTCTCCTTTCAAAACGGATCTGTTGCACATCAGAAATTCAACACAGGTATCTTTAGGCTTTCATGACTTTTCAGATGTTTCTCTGAAGCCACCCAGACATAAAATTGGAACGTCATGAAATGTGACTCTGCAGGGTGTTGCTGGACATGCTGTGCCTTGTTGAACCCTGAAACAAATACGTTATAGTCACAGAACCAAGAAAATGGAGCAGCCAGTAGTTAAGCATGCTTCTTTTGTTCTGCAGATAGGAACACGGTGACTGGAACATCTGAGATCTATTACCAGCTCTGAGTAGAACTGGAATATGGACATTTCTCATAGAACCAAGCACTGAGGTAACAGAACAGCATGGTTATGTCACCCTCAACTGGCCAGTAGGGTAGAGTATAAAAGAAGAGAGCCATGAAGAAATATTAAACTCTGCCCCTAGCAATTAAACCATTGAAGACCTTTATTAATATCATATTGATGTTTTGTAGAAGCCAGTAAAAGGTATCAATTTTATTTCCTCCAAAATCATACAATTGACTAGGCCAAGAAAACAGCCTCTACATTTAATTTTCCATCACAAATTTTGCTTGTGTCTTTAATGTGCATTGTATCCTAATAATGGAATCAATTTAGAAAAATCCATAAATTACCAGATTCAAAAAATACGTTCCATGGAGCACATTAAAGGTCAACTCCACTAATCTATTTTCTTGAATAATAGTCATGCTTTGTGTTCCCACAGGTAAATTATGCTATTGAATAAAATTTCCTTTCTCTTCATAGTTCTCAAGGAGAATATAAATTCCCAACATTTCCACATGCAAGTGTGTGAAAGGTAAGATGGTTTGAATTATTTTTTAAATCACAGTAGTTTTATTTTGTTGTGGTTTAGAGAAACCTTCATTTTGAAATGCGACAGAATGATCTGAAACTTCAGAGAGCTTACAGAAAATAAATTTTCTGGTGGTGCATGCCCTTAACCCCAGCACTCAGGAGGCAGAGGCAGGCAGATCTCTGTGAGTTCAAGTCCAGCCTTGTCTACAGAGTGAGTTCAAGGTCAATCAAGGCCACACAGAGAAATCCTGTGTCGAAAAATCAAATAAGTAAATAAAGAAGAAGAAATAAAAATAAATAATACATTTGCAAGAAAAAAACCCTTTGAAATTGAATATATTTCAGAGGGATAATTTCCTGTCAGAATTCACTCTTCATTTTCCTTGTTTATATAGTTTCTTCCCACATATTTGGTTTATCTCTGCATGCCTCTATCTTACCTACTTTTCTTTAAAAATCAGAATCTCACTATGTAGCTCTGACTGGCCACACTTGATAGCCTTCCTTCCTTTCATGAAGTCTTTAGCTGCTTTGGATTTTTATAGAGGTGAGAAAGCTAAAATATTTTGTTTCCATATTCTCTTGTGAAGAAGTTTGACCAATGAAATGTGACATCTGATGAAAAAATGCCAAAAATTCACTTTTTTGAAAGAATTTTTTGAATTTTGATTTCTTAAAACCTTCATCTCACATAGTCTACTTGTCACATGCTGCTGTTCTAAGAGTGCCAGGAAGTTATGAGAAACACATGCCAGGAAGTGATCAGGACTTTTTCATGGTTTTGGTATAACTTGAAGGTCATCTAACAGTTACCGCTGAAGATTTTATTTCAGGGCTGGAGAGATTCCTCACTGACTTAGAGCAAATACTGTTTTCTGGAGTTCCTGCCTTTGAGCCCCAGTGGCCAGCCCAGCGAGCCTCCTTAAACTCCATCTCTGGATAACTCCAGCCTTCACGGGGACCGGCACTCTGGCACATGCACAAACATACAGACCCGTGCACAGACACAGAACTAAAAGTAAAATAAATCTTTTAAGAAAAGACTTCATTTCATGTGGCACTTGCGATGCTTTCATTAAACCGAGACAGAGAAATTATCCTCAGTGCCTACACAGAGTCTGATTTCCTTCAGATGCTCCGGTCTGCGGGAATTTCTTACAGCATCTTATGCTGCAGCATCAGCACCACTAAGAACAGGTGGTGTTCTTATACTTCTTCGAGATTCCCAGTGACTTATGTGATCTGTCAAAACATTAAAAAATTTAGAATAACCACTAAAACCACAATCATACAGGAACACTACAACACCTCCAATTTTAAACACCTTTGTCCTTTATGAGTTTTTCTTGGCAAACGTAAACCTTGATTTCTGTATTAATTAGGACATTAGGCTGATACATCACACCTTACTCCTATTTGGCTTGATTTTAAAGCAGGTAGTTGATACTCTAATATGTTCTGAAACTCACTTTCTACTCTCTGGCAACAAGTCCAGCTGTACTATTGATTTGAGCCCCCAAATAGCTGTAATGGACAGCTACTTATTGCCAGTCTCTGGCTCTCAAATGAAAAACAAACAAACAAAAAACAAGAAACAACCCTCACAACTTTCATGCCTATTTTAAAACCATTATAGTTTTGGTTTTTTTTATTACTAGTACATGTTATGTCATAACATAATTTAATTGAATTATCCAAATCCAAATCTAGGGAATTTGTGCACAAGAACTATTTACCAATCAAGCCATTAATTCCAAGAAGGATTTAAATTGTCACAGGCAGTGATGTACCTGAAGCCTCAGGAAGATGTGGAACCAGGAACTATTGCTGCATCATACTTGCTCTATGTTGGTCTACTCATTATTATCTCCTTTCATGGCGTACTCCCTCGTATGTGGAAATAAACAAGGCACCAGTAGTGTCTCAGCTCACAGCTCCAGGAAGAAATGGCTGGTACTGTCTAAGATCCAAGTTTAAAAGTCCTAGGAAGTATATGTGGGGATATTTTATTTGTATGCTAATAAAGTTTGCCTGGAGATCAGAGGAAATAGCAAGCCAGTAAACACAAAAGTCAGGCAGTGGCAGCACACACCCTTAATTACATGGCAGGCAGGGTCTCTGTGTGTTCAAGGACACACTAGGGAACAGCAAGTGTGGTGACACATGCCTTTCATCCCGGTACCAACCACAGAGACCTGGAGGTCTGTACAGACAGGCAGTAACAAGGACGTGAGGTAGCTGGGCTAAGAGCCAATGAGAGGGCAGAACAGCAAGGCAATAAAGGCTCGGGTAGATAGGAAGTAACTCCCTTTTGGTAGCTGCAGAGCTGGAGAGGTAAGGTCGGTGGCTCTCACTATTTCCCTCATCTCTAAGGCTTTCACCCCTATATTTGGCTTCGTGTTTTTTTATTTAATAAGACCGTTTCGAAATTCGTCTACAGGTATATATGATAGTCCTACCCTGAGTGCTCTTTAAATAGCTATGTTTATGATGTGGGGGTCACAAAAGAACACAGCCCAGGAAGGTGGATGAAACAGAGGAGGAAGCGTTGGAGACAGAAGTCAGAGGAATGGTTCTTCATGTGAAGAATTCAAGATCTTGTATAAATCTTTAATTATATATGTTTTTACTTCAATGTATCTATTCTTAATAGAATTATTGGCTAGCAAGGTGACTCAGAAGGTAAAAACACTCACATGTGAGCTAGTTAATCGGAGTTCCGTCCTGAAAACAGTCTAAAGGTAGAAATGACAGAGTGCATCGAATTATCCTCTGATCTCCATATTCATGCTGTGGTATGGACACCCCCAACACACACATAACATATACACATACACACACTTAGTAATATTACATAAAATTAAAATTTTAGCTAATTATAAATATTACTATAAATATATATTGCTCTTAAATTTGTTTAAGCACTAAATCAAAGAGATATGATTATGCAAATATTTATATTATACATTCACTACTCTAAACATAATTACTGCAATTGTTAATGTGGAATATGACACATTGAATACAGAATGAGCAACAAAAATTCAAGATTAATTGTTGGTATTAGAATTAGATAAGATTCAAAGTTTATATGAAATAAAAATATGCATGAAAAATATTAATTATGTTTCTTAATAACATGCTTATTAGTTTATATTGAACTAATGAGCTGAGTAGAGTTCTCAAAAGATGAAAATCACAGTCAATAAACATTTAAAGAAATATTAATCACCTATAGCCACCAATTTATTCACTCATTTATTGACTAGAAGACCTGATTTTTTTTTCCGGTATTTAACTTTTGTAGTGATTTATATATTCTAGGTATTAATTCTTAACATGATATAAAATGGGCAAATTCCCCCCCCCCACACACACACACTCCTCAGTTATCTCTTCACTCTAGCATCTATGCCCTCTTCTATTTGGAAATTTTAAATGCATGTAATTCTATTTGTCAATTCTTGGGATAATTTCCTGTGCTATTGGGATTCTTTACCAAAAGTTTTTACCTATGCCCATCCATATCTTGAGGTGTTTTTACTGTTTCAAAGATTGGTGTCTCATGAAGATTTTGATGGGTTTTTGTTTGATTTTTGTTTAGAGTGCGAGGCAATAAGTCTAATTTCATTCCCATGTAGTTGATTTGTATAGAGTTCGTCACCTCTTAGGGAGATCAAGACAACCTGTGTCGTTAACTAGCATTCCAGCCTCAGCACATCATCAAATGACCATTGGGAACTTCCATTTTTATAGAAATGATTAGAACAGAAGCACCTGGCGAGCTTCTTAAACTGCACGTATACTGAGATCTCCCCCAATCTCCACCACATGTAAATGAATCAGAGAGGGAGAGAAAGAAAGATGTGATTACTGTTTGGGTATTTCTTACAACAACTTTCAACTAATAACCATTGTTTTAGGGTTAACTCCACTATTCTTCACATGATATGCCTTGGTACACTAAGATATTCCCACATAGAAGTCTTCTTTCTTAAACCCAGGCTTTACCATGTGTCATCTTCTCAGTGCCATGAACTGTCTCCTTCAGAACAAATGGGAAGAGGATTCCTAGCAATGACTTACTTCAGGGATGAGCTTACCCTGAGGATAAGGCTTCAGTTGTGAAGTGTAATCCAGCTAGTAGATAAAGTATCTGAAAATAATGGAAGGCTGATTACTTAAGCATGAGACATTTTTACAGCTCATATGCTTTTAAATGCATACAGTTGGCATGAGCAGGGTGGCCTGTTTTTAAAAAGAACAGCTGAATTAAGTCAATCCCCCTGTGTAAAATCCTGTCTGCTTGATCTGTTTTCCAGATGTTTCCATGGCAAATGCTTTTTTTTTTTTCTTTTTTCATTTTTTAATGTGAAGCCTAGTCATAGAAAACACCTGGGTAACATACAGCTCTTCCCAGAAACAAATCATCATTTTCTTCTTAAAACAGAGGCAGATTGATTTTAAATATGAGAAGAAATGATCCTACCTCTCATGAAAATACAAAGTGACAAAGATGTTTAAATAAACATCAATCTATATTATCATAAAGAGCTTTGAGTCTCTGAACCACAAAGTAGTGGATGCTTTCTGTAAGGCTGGTTGAATTGTTAGGCATCTATATCTGAAGGCTTTTCTATCGGCATTAACTTTTCTACATAGTTTCTGATGAGAATATGAATGTAAGAGATAAGACATTGATTGGGACATCAATAGTTGAGACTTAGGCATCAGGCATCCTTCACCATTTAAAAGCTATGTAAATCTTGGTATTTTATTTGATTTTCTGATATTTATTTTCTTTATCTATAGTATAGGGATGATAAAAATACTAACTCAGAAGGTTGTTATGAAGATTATGCTTATGTGCACATACTTTCTAAACCCACAGGAAATGCCTAGTGAATATTAAGGTCAATAACATAAATGGCCCAATTGACTATCATCTTCAAGATAAAATGTTGCCCCCTAGACACTCTGCATACAGGAGAGAGATGTGTAGCTGGGTCTGTTTGAAGGGCACCTGGCAATGTGATCAGGATCTATCCTTGGTACATGAGCTGGCTTTCTGGATCCCATTACCTATGGTCAGACAATTTGCTCACCCTTGATGCAACAGGGAGGGGATTGGTCCTGCCTCAACTGAATGTACCATGCTTAGCTGTTTCCCCATGGGAGAACTTACCCTATTGGAGGAGGGGAGGAGGGGTGGTGGGGGAAGGTGAGGAAGAAGAGTGGGAGGAGGGATGAGAAGGGGATCTGTGGTTGGTATGTAAAATGAATGAAAAAAGTTTTAAAAAAAGATAAAATGTTGCACATTATTTAGAAATTGAAAGTTCATTAGAGAATTGAAAGAGTCACTCATAATGTCTTCTTTAGATAAAAGCATAAGCTAAGAAATGGAGTGGTAAGTTATACGTTCCCATCCTCCTTGGTGCTATTTGGTTAATTTATAGAACTAACTCATTTTGTTAATAATTGTTAATTTATTTTGATAGATTACAGAGTAAATTGCTTGAAATTATCATAACATTTAGTTATGAAAGTCACTAGTAAGATTGGGGTTTATACATATTGACCTATGAAAGAAAATACTAGTAATATACACGTAGGGGAAGCCAGAGGGTCGAATAATATAAATAAATAAGGAAGATTAGAAAAAAGATGCAAGAGAAAACCCTGCATAAATATTGGTAGAAAAATTATGCCAGATTGTTATACTTTCTGTGCACAGTACAAAGTGCCATAAATGTGATTTTATAAAAATATAATTAGAAATACCGTCAATGGCTTAACAGAATAGTTAATAGTTTTATTTTAAAAGCTTGTCTTTTCAAATGCTTTGCTAATTTTTAACCCTAAATGGGCGAGGCATTGTAAGAAGTATTTATGTAATCACAAAAACTGGTAAGAGTTCTGTAGGCATTTCAAAGGGTTGAATTCAAAGTTACCTATGTTAAACCTGACCTTGCAGTTGGGAGGTGGTGGCGCACACCTTTAATCCCAGCACTTGGGAGGCAGAGCCAGGTGGATCTCTGTGAGTTCGAGGCCAGCCTGGTCTACAGAGGGAGATCCAGGACAGGCACCAAAGCTACACAGAGAAACCCTGTCTTGAAAAACAAAAAAGAAAAACAAAAACAAAAAACAAAAAAAACAAAAACACCTGACCTCTCTGTTAGTTGTTGTTTTACCACATTGAAAGAATGTGGTTAGAGGGGCTGGTCTCGGAGGTAAAGCCACTGGCCACAAGCCTACGGATCTGAGATTCATCTTTGGAACCTGTATTGTAGGAGATCACCAACTCCCTCAAGTTGTCTCTGAGCTTCACAGGAGTGCAATGGCACAAATAACCATGCCCTTACAGGATAAATACGTGGAAATGTATTTTAAAAACAGTGTGGACAGAAACAAATGTGGCTGTACATTTCATTTCTGCCCCACACCTTCTCTTTTTCTTCAACATTTAGTTCACAGTGGCTCCCGACTCTTTGTCAGTTTTATTTTTAACATGAAGTAGAAATCATACTTTGGCTCTAAGCATTTTATTCAAAGGAGAAAAAAAATCCTGTTCAAAGCATGAAAGGAAAAGTGTCATAGAAAGATTTTTACGATGTGATCATTAATGCTTTTAACTTAAAATAGTCACATCAAGCCTTGATGAGGTTTAAATTGCAGGCAGCTTCCCAGTAATACCGCGAAAGTGAGAAAGCTAATTTATATTTCATTACTTTCAAAATCAATGTCCCTATAAAGTAGCATCCCAGATTATTGTAAACTTATTCAAGAAGTATTAAAAATAGCAGATCTCAGGATGCTATTTTGAAGATATCAAGATCATAACTGTAACAACGGTGCATTTACTTTCATGTGCCAGGCTTTCTGAAAAGACTGTGGGACCTGGGCCTTCCCAATCGAGACTTCTGCAAAGGTTCCAATACTCAGAGCACAAAACACAGCTCTGGGGCTAGAGAGACGGCTCAGTGGTTAAGAGCATTGGCCGCTCTTCCAGAGGACCTGGGTCATTTACATAGATTTGTGCGTTAACCTGATGAGTTAGATATATCCAAACCCTTTATCATCTTGAACTTACCTGAGGCTCTGTTCTTGAGTAGTCTTGGCTTCTGGGAGAACATAGGGTTCCGCCTCAGGAAACCGGAAACCACTCTCATCTGATCTGGTCCCCTCAATAGACAGGAGTCCCGGATACTTTAAGCCTCCTTCTCAGGGGACCAGTGAAGTTGCAAATGAGGATTACTGCTATAGTTACTATTAAACATTCCATTGAGAAACTTTCCCATGGAACTGGCTTGCTGTAGCTTATTTCCATGGATTCTCCAACAACTTACCCCCCTTTCTTGGGTAAGAGTTATTATTGCCACACCCACATTTAACGCTGTTTCCCGAGGCATCCCGTCTGTATGTATCAAGGGGCCCACTGAGCTTTGCAAATTTTCACGCCAACATCTCCTTGGCTCCAACTTTTAGAATACGTTTGCCAACTTAACTTCTCCCTTGGATTTACCACACGTTTGCTAGTATTGTTAGTGAATTTTGTTTATTTGCTCGTTTCTATTCTAAGCACTTACATCTTATTCTAAAGTAATTCTAAGGGGAAACTGCTTTTCTGAATCCTCTTGGCTCTAGGCTTATCACTGTAGCAGGCGAGGATACAGAATAATTATGAAGTGGTATATTTCTCTGTCCTGTCGTCTTCTGTACTCTGACATAGTGCTTACCTGCCTCTCTGCATTCATTCTGCTTTTTAGTTTATCTCTCCTTTATACACACTGTTCTTGTTGCTTGGTTTTATCTTCTTTCTGTCTTGAGTAAAAGGCAGTGTGGTTTTGGACTTCATTCACTGCCTCAAATGGGCTGTGCAATGCAACCCAGATGTGTAGAGGAGAGATGAATGGTAAGAAGGAATTGAGTGGATATGCAAGCCTTTTGAGAAGACCCAGAAGCTGACAATGAACCTGCTGAGAGATCTTTCCTGCCTTTCCTAGGGTTTCCTTGAAGCTCAGTGGACACAGAGATATGTTGTATTGCTTTCTATATCTCCACCTCCCTTTTCACTTGAAATTATCTTCCCTTCACCTTTCTGGGATCTTACCAACTAAATGTACCATTAGCAACTTAATCTTTACCTTTGTTTCTTAAAGGAACCATCAGACACACCCTTGATGGCCACTGACTATAATTTTAACTTACTGTATGTAAGTGGATCACTGGGATCCTTCCCATAATGTGAAGGCTGCCAGAGTGCTCAGAAGAGATTCTTCCCATATTAACAGACAAGAGCACTGTCCTTTCCTACTTTTAAATTTACAGACCCTTCATTCAATTCAATTCATTACTAGTACCTTAAAATGCCAGTCTTTCTTTATAAATTGAGCACATGCCTTCTGTGAAATTGCTATGTGCTACATTTTTTTTTGCTGTACTTGATTTAACTAAGCAAATAGCAACAGTAGCAGCAAAACAAAACAATATCCATGTGGAGATCCACTTTTGTAGAGCGACACATACACTTAAATAGTAAGCATAAAAAATAAATGTAAGCATGATTTATCTTCCAACTTCAACTATATTTCTTTAGGAAAAATATTATGTAGATACCCACACATGCCTACTTATTTTGGAATTATATACACAGACTACTATACTGATAGTTATTAGGATTTTATCTTTTGCAAAATAAAAGATAAAAATAAAAATGAGTTGAAGATTTAATATTTTTACTATGGGGTATTTTTTTAAACTTTTCTGATTTTCAATGTCTTATTAAGAAATAAACTTCAAAATATAAGTGTTCAGTAAAATGATAAGCAGTTTAACAAATAATTTAAAAAGTAAATCCATAAGAAATGGATAAATTCCTAGACGAATATAGCCTATCAAGATTTGGTCAAAAAATATATACACGTTACACATATCCATACTACTTAATGAGATTTAAGCAGTACTAATACTTTTTTTTTCCTACAAAAGCAAGTTCAGGATGAGGTGGATTCACCGTCAGACTCTACCAAACAACTAAAGAAGATCTAATACCAATTCTCCTAACACTGACCCATAAAACAGAATGGGAAGGAAAAGAGTCAAGTTCTGTGAGTCAGAATTACTCTGATAGCAAAGCTAAGTAAGAAGACAGCAAAGAAAGAAAACTGTAGATGAATTTCCCTGATGAGCATGAGTAAAAAATTCCCAATACTGGGGAGGGGGGCAGGAAGGGGGAGAACAAGGGAATCTGTGGCTGTTATGTAGAACTGAATGGTATTGTAAAATAAAATAAAATAAAAATTCCCAATAAAATTCTTATAAGTTGATTCAAGAACACATGAAGAAAATCATATGCTATGACGATGCTGTTTTCATTTCATGAATGTAAAGTTGCTCCCAATATGCAAGTCAGTAAGGCCTATTCCACACACAAATCAACTTAATGACAGAAACCACATGGTCATCTCAATTAATACAGAACAGTCTTTTGAAAAACTTCAATATTCCTTTATTATAAAACTCCTAAAGAATCCAGAAGTTAAAAGAACATACTTCAACAATAAAGGTGTCATGCAACATGCCTATGGCTCATGCAATTCTAAATGTAGAAGAGGTGGGAATATCACCTCTAAAATCTGGAATGATATAAATGGGTCCTACTGTCTTCACTCTAATTTAATGTGGCATTTGAAGTCTCAGAGCAATATAACAAAAGAAACACAAACAGCAAAGAGACATGATACAATTTCTCCAGTTGCAAAGTGGATCCTCTACTTAGATGACCAAAGGAATTTACCGTGAATCTTAGACCTGACAAACACTTTCAGCACACTGTAGGACAAAACATCATTAATCATAAATTGCCATGCTTTGTATCTATCAATAATGAGCACATTGAGAAAGAAATCAGGAAAACTATCCTGTTCACAATACCTTAAAAACAAAATTTAAAAAAAAAAAAAAGAAAGAAAGAAAGAAATGAGCCTAACCAAAGAGGTGAAAGACCTATAGAGTAAACAATTGAATGCACTTAACAAAGAAACAGAACAAGCGTCCTTGTGGTATGGTTGAACATCTTTTGGGTATATGCCCACGAGTGGTATTGCTGGGTCCTGAGGTAAGTCTATTTCCAATTTTCCGAGAAACAGCCATGCTGATTTCCAAAGAGGCTGTACAAGATTGCACTCCCACCAGCAGTGGAGGAGTGTTCCCCTTTCTCCACATCCTCCCCAACATAAGCTGTCACCAGTGTTTTTATCTTAGCCATTCTGACAGGTGTAAAATGGTATTTTAGAACTGTTGTGATTTGCATTTTCCTGATGGCTCAGGATGTTGAGCAATTCCTTAAAAATGTCTTTGGGCCATCTGAGATTCTTCTGTTGAGAATTCTCTGTTTAGATCTGTGGCCCATTTTTTAATTGGATGATTTGGTATTTTGATGTCTAGTTTCTTGAGTTCTTTATATATTTTGGAGATTAGCTCTCTGTCACATGTGGGGTTGGTAAAGATCGCTTCCCATTTTGTAGGCTGCCATTTTGTCTTATATACCATGTCCCTTGCCTTACAGAAGCTTGTCAGTTTCAGGAGGTCCCATTTATTAATTGTTGCTCTCAGTGTCTGTGCTATTAGTGTTATGTTTAGGAAGTGGTCTCCTGTGCCAGTACATTCAAGGCTACATCCTACTTGCTCTTCTATGAGGTTCAGCGTAACTGGATTTTTGTTGAGGTTTTTTGATCCATTTGGACTTGAGTTTTGTGCATGGCAATAGATAATGGGTCTGTTTGCATTCTTCTACATGTCAACATCCAGTAAGAGGGATTATAGGAGCAAAGGGGGTCAAAATCATGATGGGAAAAACCATAGAGACAGCTGACCCAAGCTAGTGGGAGCTCAGGACTCTGGACTGAGAGCTGGGGAGCCTGCTTGGGACCAAACTAGGCCCAGTGAATGTGAGTGACAGTTGTGAGGCTTGATCTGTTTGTGCAGCATGGGACCAGGACTTAAGCTGGGTGCATGAACTGGCTTTTTAGAGCCCATTCCCTATGGTGCGATGCTTTGCTCAGCTTTGATGCAGGGGAGAGGGGCTTGGTCCTGCCACAACCTGTTATGCCAGCCTGTGTTGACTCCCCAACAAAGACCTTACCCCCCCATGAGGAGTGGATGGGGTTTGGGGTGGGGGCAGCAGGAGAAGGGGAGGGAGGGAAACTGTGGTTGGTATGTAACATGAAAAAATGAACAAAAGAAAGAGAGAAATTGAAGAAGATACCAGAGTATAAAAAGCACCTCCTATGCTGATGATTGGGCAGAATTAAGGTGAAAGTGGTTGGTATTATCAAATCAATTTAATAAATTTAAGCAATCCCAAGAATTCTAAAGATCTCCACAGACGTAGCAAAATGAAACTAATATTCACATCGAAGCACGAAAGACCCTGAATAGCTAAAGTAATCCTGAGCAGAGTGAAGCAATGCTAGAAATATTGTGATACCTACTCTCAAACGTTATAGAGCTATAGTAAAAGCAGCAAAGTATTGGTAAAAAAACAACAACAACAAAGACATGATTACCAAATGTAATAGACAATGGAGGAATAAACCTATACACTTTTTGTCATCTATGTGTGACAAAGCATCTAAAAATGCACATTGGATAAAACACAGATGATCTAGCCATAGGTGCTGGAGAGAAATGTTTTCCATATGCAGAAGAATAAAAACCATTCCTATCTTTCAAAATATTAAATTCAAAATCGATCAGAGAACTTGTGCAAGAATTGAAAATTTTCAGTGCTAGCTGAAAACAGGGGAAAATGCTTCAAGATACAGGTATAAGCAAAGATGTTCTGAATGGGTCACCAATAGCACAGGAAGTAGTCCCACAAGTTGACAAATGGGATTACTAGAAATTAAAAAGGCTTCTACACAGCACAGGAAATGATCACCAGAGTGGAGAGACAGCCTACAGTGTGTCTAAATTTCCAACTATGTATGAATGTTTGGGATTGATATCCAAGGTATCTGAAGGAACTGTAAGAATTAAATAGCCAAATACCAAATTAACCTATCAACTAATGATAAGAAATGCAATTATCCAATACTAAACTGAAAAAGTATTCAATGTCTTTAGCTATGAGGGAAATTAAAATTAAACTTGCTTTTGAAATTCCATCTCAACCCTGTCAGAATGACTGTCAAGAAAATAAATGATAATCAATGATCATAAGTAAACAGGGACATAGTTTCGCTTCCTCACTGGGGTGGGAATGTAGACATGGACAACCATTGTAGAAATCAGGTTAATTAGTAAATGATGACAGAATTATCGTATGGCACAGCCTTACTTCTCTAAAGAATATTCTTGAAAGACTGCAAGTCAACTGGAAGAAGAAGAAGAGATTCTGAGGACGTAATGCTTACCAGCCCCATGTGGCAAAGAACAGTTGACAAGGAAGAGGGCTGTAAAGAAATCAGAGAATGCATGCTAACAGCCTTGTGTTACGTGACAAAACTGTTCTTGGGGAGATGCTACTCACACATCTACTCCCCCCAGATAAAGAGCTCATGACAGACCAAAGTATGGATCCCACCGAAGTCTAACTAGGTGAACCTATGAGTTTCATTGGAAAGGGATTACTTACCAGAGCAAAAATGACTCAGACAGTTGTATCTTCAAAGCCCACTGCAGTATACGTAACTGCTCTCAAAAGCTGGAGCCTGGAGTACACGGCACAGCCTGTAAGCAGCTCAATGAAAGTGTCCCATCTCAATTGGTCTAAGCCTCTTCCAGGTGGCTCTACTGCTTTCTGCTTTTTCCAGACAGCAGATCTCGGTCTTTTTTGGAGTTGGTTTCTCTGAGAGTGACTCTCAGAAGCCTTTCTTACTCACCTTTGGGCGGGAGGGGTCCAGTGAATCTGATCAGCTTTAGAAACTTCCTGAAGCTCTTTTGATTTCATATCTTCTGGCTTAAGAAGCTTCCCTGGAGGATAGTGTCTCAACCTTAGAGAAAACCACTACACAACATCAGGTAAAAATGCTACTTTTTAAATCCAAACTCTATTTTGTGAAGTAAGCATATCCAGGAAAGCAGAGCATTCCTGTTTAGTCAATGTATCTTTCCTCCTTTACTCCCCCACCCCACCCCAGAATGCATAAAGAACACTGCAGGGAAAAGGAGGCACTTTCTTCATAGCATGGTAAGTGGCGACAGGAAGTTTAGCAAGTTGGGAGAGAGAGGAAACAGACAGCCAGTGACTGACTGCAGTGCAAGCTGGTGAGAGCAAAGCAATGCAATTAGTGGATGTTAAATAAATGGCAAGGTTCACAGTCCAATAGGCATCTTTTGAGGAAGACCACAATGTCTTATAGATGGGATAGATTTGTACAGGTTTTTATATAGTAGAGAGGAACCTGGTGAAAAGTAAGCAACTGAGGATGTAGGGATAAGAAACAGTTCACAGAACTTGGACATGGAAAGTTAGAGCCATTGAGAACACAAAAGGAATGTGGGCTCTAAATGATATAGCTATATTTCCTGGAAGCAAAGAAGAACAAAGTTAAGAGTAGCTATTCTGATTTAGAGAAGAGAAACACAATTCTGAGTCAAGTGTTTTCCATTTTCCCTGAAATGTGGGAGGTGATGTCATTTACCAACAGCAGTGTAGATAGAATTGGATTTGATGATGTAGGAGTTTTTTGAAGGACAAATTGGAGAAGGAGATGAGCAATACTTCTTCAGTGGAGAAAAGAGAAAGATCAAGATTAGAACACTTTTATGTGAGGCTGGGCACCCACTGATCTGGAAGAGTATGTATTGGTTATAGATATTTTCCTACCTTTCAGTCACAATTCATGCATCTAAACCAAACTATGGAGTAGTCCCATAGACATATAGACAGTACAGAATTAAGTAATACCTAAGAATTGGGCCTAGGAACTGCTGGTGGATGATGTACAATTTTCGAATAGGACATGTAGAAATCACAGTTCACATCCTAAAGTAAAGTAAGAAGACGAAGAAGCCAAAAATGAAGAGAAGACATGGAAGAACCTCCCATTTTGCTACAGAGGGTAAATGCTAGTTTTTATTAAAGCTTAATATCCAATGTGCAAGTGGCAAAATATTTAAATTCCATGTCTGTCTATAACACAAGAATCCTGCATCCAATACCAAATACAACTTTTTGTCATTTTTTAACTGAAGAAATTAAGATTCACAGTGTTTGAGAAAAACAGAAGAGTTATACAAAACTAACAAAAACATGAAGTAAGTATTAAAACATATTGGAACACATAGATTATAATATTTTAGCATATATTTTAATTCTATCTCCTTGGGAAATCAGAACAACTTTATTTAAGGCACAGATCTACTTCTAGACAATGAAACAATATCCCGACGTGTAAGATAATTCCACTTCATTCCCGCACGGATGACAGGCAGGGTGGGGTGGCATAGTTGGTCCACCAAATATATGTTAGAGAATGTGACTTCCTGACTATCTTTGAGGGGTGTGTGCAGTCTTTTTCTTATTCGTTTGGATAACAGTGGCTCCAACATTGCAGTATATATTACAGTTGCTAAACAGGGGACCTATGATTGACCATTCTCAGCAACAATTGTTCTTTGGTGAGGCCCTTAAGAAATTTCCCAAGATGAGAATATATATTTAAACTACCAATAATCTGTTAACCATCTTATCAAATGTGACTTTCTGACTTCTATTTTATTTTGCAGCCAAGTATATAAAATAAAAGTAGAATAACTCACTCAATGCACTTTATTATTTTACCACGTTCTCTGAATGGAGATAAGGGTCTAACAGAAAAAGGGAAACATTCTTGGTACACAAAGAAAAAAGAGAGAGGACAGAGCAAGGAAGGAGGAAGAAAAGGCAATGAAGAGGGAGAACAAAGGAGAAAGAAGATGGCTGAGAGCTTACCAGGGGACCTCTTCTTACATTCAGCCTCCAAATCTTCAACAAATTTTATAATCAGCCTAAGAACCTTTGTGGTGAAATCTGGGATATGCCACACAGTTCCTCATCAGGTACTAGGGGTATCCAGGGTGTTGCCTGATGTTGGTTCAAAGCATAGACCACATGGGACTTCCTTGTCTGGAAGCATTTGGAGTCTACCTAGTCAGAACAGAGAATAAGGAGCTTAGGTCTGTATTCCTGAAGGCCTCTGAACTCCAGTTCCCCAGAGACGGATTCCTCAGGATGTTGTAGTCATTGAATATCACTTCAACTTCTTCCCCAACCTCTTCCACTTTCCTCCCTGCTGTACACCAATTATTCTCAAAGACACTGACCAATAAACCTCCCACATGGAGAACTCATCAGAGCGTGCTTCACAGAGACTTAAAGAGAGGGGAACCGAAGTGATTGGATTCCCTATAGAGCTAGTAAAATACAAAGTCCATCTAAAAATAAAAAAGGCACTTAATGACTCTTTTAAATGATAAGTCAATTAGGTTACTTTTCACTAATGTTCATACTGATCCCTATTTTGTTAAGCAGTTGAAAAGCTTCTCTTTAGACCTTCAGAATTCTCTTCTGTTAACCTGCTTCATGCTTTCTGAGTTCTGGAGGATCTAATGCAACTACATGACTCTCTTCATTTTTGGGGGTGGTGATGGTCAGGTGATGTGCAAATAGAAGTACAATATGTCCAAAAAGACTTATGTCATGGAACATAAGTCACTCTATGATTTGCTTTTGTGACTCAGTATTAAAACACCTCATTCTGTCTAGGTTGGTAATATAAGATGAACTAATTTTTAAGTTACTGCATGATCGGTACTTCGAATAAACATATGTTCAAGAATATTTACACTTCAAACACATATATGAATATATATAATCATGAATATATACATATATTCAAAGAACAAATATGTAAAAATGTATTGTATATAAATATAAAATCTTATATAAATACAATATTTTTAAAAAAATATACTATACTAAATTTTCAATCTGTATTTTCCTTGATTTTTCTGTATAATTTTACTATTGTTAACTACATGCCTAAACCTTCCTTATGCGAATGATGTATTTTGCAGTGGGGTTGATAAATTTAGTGTCATTCACATTTTATACTGTCAATTACTCTTTGTGGTAGCTGTGCTAACTGTACAATACAAGAAAAATATAGACACACCGATGACTCACAGCTCCACTTGAATTAATATAAAAAAGGAGATCCTTAGGTAAGCAGGTATCAAATGTAACTTGCATTTACTTGTCCACTAAGATGTGTTCACCTATTTGTCTGTTTTATTTTAGATATTTGTGCACATTAAACTTTGGTGTGCTTTCATTATTTCTAAAAGTGTATACACACAGATGGATTGTGAAAATTTTGGCATTAGGCAATTTCGCTGATGTGGGAAAATCATAGGGCATCTTTATAAGAAACTAAATGACAGAAGTCTATCACTCAGTGTTGGACATGACCTCATAATGCAACCAGAAAATACAGTAAATAAAGGAGTGACATGGTGGGTGATAGCCCAGACAGCTGCTTTACATGGAACATTTTGTGATGACTAGAAGGAACACATACTTGATATGATAAATGTATAGCACTGTAGATTCAAAGTCAGTATCACAGTCGTTTATTTTCATTACCAAAACTCTGGTGTTCTATACTATACCTAACTGTATGTGCTGCACTCTGTGGGACTGCCAGTGCTGTAGGTTTATTTACATGAGCAACACCACTAACACATGAGTAATGCATTATTCTACGACAATACAACACCACTAGTGGATGGGGAATTTCAGCTTCATTATCTCATAAAGGAGAGTTTCACATATGCTCAATAGTTAACAAAAAGCATTATTATAGGGTACTTGACTGTGTATTTATTGAGAAAGGTATGGACTGGAATTCCAAACTTTTAGTCTTTAAATGTATAGAAATTTAATTTGCTTTAATGAAAATAATTTAATGACAAAATAATTCATCCTTTGCCAATAGAAACTATGCTCTGTGCTGTGGTGATATTGTGTTCCCCAATATATTTTGCATCCTAATAAACTTCTCTGGGGTCAGAGGACATAACAGCCACTAGACAGACATAGAGATCAGAAAATGGTGGCACACACACCTTTAATCCTAGCATTCCGGAGGCAAAGATCCATCTGGATCTCTGTGAGTTCAAAGCCATACTAGAAACAGCCAGGCATGGTGACACACACCTTTAATCCCAGGAAGTGATAGCAGGAAGCAGAAAGGTACATAAGACTTGAAAACCAGGAACTAGAATCTGTTAAGTTTTTAGGCTTTTGAGCAGTAGTTCAGCTGAGATCCATTTGGATGAAGACACAGAGGCTTCCAGTCTGAGGAAACAGGATCAGCTGAGGAATTAGTGAGGTTAGGTTAGCTGTGGCTGGTTCTATTTCTCTGATCTTTCAGCATTCATCCCAATACCTAGCTCTGGGTTTTTTTTTAATAAGACCTTTTAAGATTCGTGCTACACTATGCATACAACATTCTCATAGACAGCTGTAGCTTCTGGAGGGTTCATTTTCCTCCCTCAGGTACCTTACCTGTGATGCTGAAATATCCTCAGTAGATCATATTCTCCCAACTCAATGTGAAGAAAGAGAGACTGGGATGTTTTGTATAAGATTTAGAAGTTCTCTGCAATTCGTCTGGCATTCTAACCTCAAGCTTTGACCTTCAAATCCTGTTCTCTTTTTTCCTATCCCAGAGTTACACTTGCTTTTCAAAGAACTTCAAGATGTAAGGATAGCGGGCCCTCTTCCCCCATCTCACTAATCTCAGGTACCATTTGATCTCAGATAGTTTCATCATTTGACAACATTCCAAAAGCTTCTTATTTATCTCCATAGTCTGCTTTGCAGTTTTTGAGGACAGAGTCATAATTCAGCCTGCTTATGGTTAGGTGGCACATACCAATTAAATATATGTTTATCCTTTACATTCACTGTACAGTAATGGGCTCATTTCTCTTTTCTATGAGTCTGATAGACCACAAGACAGAGATGAACAAAGAGACGGCAGAATGAAACACTAACTGTCCCTGAAGAAGGCAGCAATGAAAGCAGGTTATCTTTGGTACCTGTATGCTTATAATTGATAACTCTGCAACTTCTGTTTTTACCTACTTGTAACCAATGGGGCTGTGAAGATCCAAATATTAACATCTAGTGTCAGTCAGCGCAAAGGGTGTGCCAAATGAAGCCTTGGCATCTCAGCTAGTTTCAATCTACTGCAGGCTATAAAATCATAATCCCTGCTTATTTTTTTCTCAGTAAATGTCAGCTACGCCATTTCTGTTTACAGATGAGTGGGTTTCAATCTTGAATGTTTACTCTCTGCCTCTATTACAGAAAGGAAAAAAAAGGTTCTCTTAGCTTGCCTTTGGGAAAGCAATATTGTCTGCATTTGTATTCTGAGCTAGACTAAGGGAAGACATTGAAGAAGGGAATTACTCTATGTGTCTGATCGGATTGCAGATTTAGGAAACCAGAAAGGTTGACTGCTTATAAAAACACAGAGAGAGAAAATGGGAGATGATGTACTTCCAAATTGTGGGAAAATGGTAATAGTCATGACCAGGTGTTTGTAGCATCACTCTGCCTATCCTAAAATCTTAACGGCAGTTCTACACACTAAATCAAACAGCATTTTTGATTTCATAAATGAAAATAATTACTATGCAGTTTAGAAGCCATATTTTAAGTCTTTCTATTAAATATCTAGCAGTACATAGCTGAATTTGTAGAGATAGAAAGAATACTGCAATGTATTTCATTATGACAAAGACACTTTTCCTCTCCATAATGGTAACATGGGGAAAAAACACATGCACATGAAAAAACATAAAAGTAGGCATTCTGATATTGTTTAAAACAAGTGATCTTATAAAAATTGACTTAACTTACCATTTAATAGATTCATTAAATGCCTTTTTTATTTTTAGATGGACTTTGAAGAGTAAAATGACTATGTATTTGCAGAAGAAAACAATTTAGTTTTTTCATTAAGCAACTCATATTTGCTTTTTAACATTTTTGATTAAAAAAAGAAAAATAATTTATGGTTCTATATTTTAGAATTAAGTACTATGAATCTTGTGGTGTAGATGTAACCAACCGTCTTATTAAATAAGAAACACAGAACCAATGTAAAAGAGAAAGCCAAGAGGTCAGAGCTCAGAGCTAAAATCTCACCCTTCCTCCTGTGGTGGTCTCAGCTTCCCGAAAGACAGCTATTTCCCTGTGTGTAAGTAGTTTCATAGTCATTCTGCCTTCTCATTGGTTGTAAACCTAAACACGTGACTGCGTCGTCACTGTCTGTATGTACAGCCCCCCCAGGTCTTAAAGGCATGTGTCTCCAATGCTGGCTGTATCCCTGAACACACAGAGATCTATGGGATTAAAGGCATGTGCCACCACCGCCACACTCTGTCTATGGCTCTAATAGCTCTGACCCCGCCCCCCCCACAACTTTATTTATTAACATACAATCAAAATCACATTTCAGTACAATTAGAATACCACCACATTGTGGTTTAAAAAAAGCTTTGAATTTTTTAATTTGAAGTATATATGATAGTACACCCTGTAATCCCAACACTCAGAAGGAAGAGGTAGGGGGATTGTTAGGAGTTCAAGTCTACCTTGTGGTATGCAGTGAGTTACAAGTTAGCTATGACTAAAGAGGCCTTGTCTATGGTTTTATTATTTTGGGGGTTCTTTGTAATATATACAAAAGATAAATTATATACAATGCTATAGCTTGTATATTTTAATTTGCTTTTTGACAGTATAACTTTATGAGTACAAAACTATGTCTTTTGGAAATATATAAAACACTACAGTGATGTGGGGCTCTTGTTTAAAAGACTCTACAGTCTTGTCAATTTTGAAATTTATATTTTTTCATTATGTGCTAAAATTATAAAAAAAAAAGGGCTACAATAAACTTTTCAAAACTTCATGAACAATTTTTGAGGTACAAAATTCCTGAAGAGGTTTAGGCATTGTTAGGTGTGGTGGCATTGTATTTCCCAAAATATTGTGCACCCTAATAAACTTGTCTGGGGTCAGAGAACAGAATAGCCACTAGATATAGAGGTCAGAAAATGGTGGTACACACACCTTTAATCCTAGCATTTCAGAGGCAGAGATCCACCTGGAAATCTTTGAGTTCAAGGCCACACTGGAAACAACCAGGCATGGTAACAAGAGCCTTTAATCCTAAGAAGTGATAGCAGGAAGCAGAAAGGTATATAAGGCGTGAAAACCAGGAACTAGGCAGGTTAAGCTTTTAGGCTTTTGAGCAGCAGTTCAGCTGAGATCCATTTGGATGAGGACTCAGAGGCTTCCAGTTTAAGGAAACAGGATCAGCTGAGGAATTGGCGAGGTGAGGCTGTGGCTTGTTCTGTTTCTCTGATCTTCCAATGTTCACCCCAATACCTGGCTTCAGGTTTGATTTTATTAATAAGACCCTCTAACAATTTGTGCTACAGTTAGGGTTAGTGAT
This sequence comes from Peromyscus maniculatus bairdii, assembly GCF_049852395.1. Lineage (NCBI taxonomy): Eukaryota > Metazoa > Chordata > Mammalia > Rodentia > Cricetidae > Peromyscus > Peromyscus maniculatus. The sequence goes on along the minus strand of NC_134869.1, from coordinate 23,298,214 downwards.
AAATGGTGACTCTCTTATTGGTATAAGCAATAGTTATGTCCCAAGGCTCATGTTGTGATACCTCAGTAAAACCCCCCACTCTATCCCCTACAGACAAAGAGAAGCTTAAACCAGGATTCCTAAGTGTAGATAAGAACTTAGACCCCTTTTCCCCAGGTGGCTGAATCTGCTACAGGGATTTTGGAAAACACAGAGTCAGTATATTCGACCAAAAGACTAAAAAAAAGGGAGGCAGGTTAAAATAAATTATATGGTCTGTGCCTTTAGGAACTAGCCTCACAAAGAAAGGGGAGCACTCCTTCCAACCTCCCTGATGTGAGTAAGAGATTTGGAAGAGCCTCCCTGGAGGCTTGTAAACTTAGAATACACCTTACTTTTGCATTCTGTACCTAAAGTCTCCATGGCGGCTTTGGGGACACGATCTAGGCACAACAAGACCCTCACTCTATTGTCTCAAAAAGGGGGCCTTAGACAAAGATATCTCAATATAGATAGACCCAGGCCAGTTTCAAGTCACCAGAAATGATGGCGCCAGCCCCAGGAACTCAAAAGAACAAAGTCAGAATGTCTGATGGTAACCAATTAACCACAAAATGCCCCTCTCCGGAGATAACATGACCAGACCCTGGAGATGAGTTGTAAAACTCCTGACAGGGCAAACAGATAAGCCAGAATAAGATAAAGTCCATGCCCGGGGAAAAACTGGACCAATCAAGGATGGACCTGCACTAACCCCCTCCCCTCTAAGAAATTTTATGGGTTTTGCCTATAAAAACTAACTTCCCCAAGAAAGAGTAACTCTTCCCTGCCTCACTTGAGATGGCTTGAGATGAGTTCCCTGTCATGACTTGTAACAGATAAACTTTGCTTTTGCATTCTGGTATGCTTGTCCTTGGTGGTCTCTCTGGTTACGATCTGGGCACAACAATGTGACAGAATGATGTGGATGACCCTTTCCCAGTAGACCACAAGATCTCTTATCACCCACGGACAGAAGTTTCTACTGATGGAGAAATAGAGTAGTGAGAGAGTTCATGCGCTGATACCAAACTCAGTGGGATAAAAGGACAGCAAAAGGCATACTGTTGAAATTTAACTCAGTTTTCAATAGTTGGATTTGTCTCAGAGAAAAAAAAAATCCAAAACAGAATTATAACTTAAAGGCAGGAACAGTGATGTGTCCTTTTCACAAATTTACACAAGCTTCATGTGTGTATAACTCTCTCTCTCTCTCCCATTTCTAATTATTTCCCTTGCATTATCCAGATTGTCATTCTATTCAAATTTTAGATTTTGCACAAAAAACTGGAGCTTCACATGGACATGTTCTGACAAGCCATCTGCCACCTTCTAGCAAAGCAGTCTGTTCCGCTCTCCTCCACCCCCCACAGTAATACAGACACTTCCAGAGTAGAAAACATGTGGCATTGTGGCCTATGTAACACACCTTCTCACGAATCTAAGTAATTATTAATTAGTACACATTATTGACAGTATTATTTGGGATGCACGATCAGGATTAAGAGAGTGTACACACCCTCAAGCTAGAATAATAACAATCCACTCACATCCTGCCCTGCAGCATACTATTTGTAGTCTGTAATTCTGTGACACTGTGAATGCTCACCAGGCAGAAAATTGTAATTGTCAGGTGAAAATCCTCTATATCAAAGTGCTGTGGTGGAATTAAAAATGTCCGTGCAATAAAATTTTCTCGTGCGTCTAAATACAGCTATATTTACCTTATTTTTCAAAGTATACATTTTGTATTTCTATAGAATTCATGTCTAAAAAAACATACGAATAAACCCTGACAATAAATTGTCCTTACTTTATCTACCCAAATCGACATAACATAAATGGAGCTTCAATATTAATGCAGACTGAACAATTAAGTATTTGTCAAACCCAAGATTCTTTCTCAGAAGTTGATTTTAGCACAGTGATTTCTAACTTTAAAATTTTTCTATAGTAGAGTTTTCATTTGAAAGTAACTTAAAATTAAAAGTTTAAGAGACTATTGTAAGTTATCTAACTATGATAAGGAAATAAGAGTGACAGGAGTTATTTGTCAATGTGTAGAAGCAGAAAAAAAAATAATACTTAAAAATCACTCAGAGAATGGTCCAGATTGTTGAATGTGTCTTTATTTCAAATTGACTCTGTGGAAAACTTCTGGTTTCTTACTCCCAGGGAGACAAGAACAAATGTCTATTAACCACAGATAAGGCATGGACCACCAACCAAAGAAACAGTTGTACTCAAGCCTGATGAACTTACTGGTGTCACAAGAACATGAGTGAGCGGTTCCTAAGAGAAGCAAACACAACTTTCAAGGCAGTGCAAACCCAGGGACCCGGAAAGTGGCATCCTTAGGGCTAATTGGCCAGCTCGCTGGGAGCTCTGCTGGAAAGTCTCTGCCCTGACAGCAATCCTTTCATGTTCACATCCCCTTGGAGGGAGCCTTGTGAATCTTGTTTTATGAGCTTCCCGATAGGGATGCCCAGAGTCTGGGGAAACTGCTACATCCAGCATGGGATATCTGAGGGGAAAAAAAATCTACGTACACTATGGTCTTAGGTCTGTTAACTTTATTCCTCTATGGCAAAATTCTATCAATACAGCTAAAGCTCCATCAGGCATTCAGGGCAGGAATAAATCTAGCTACACCAAGCTCTTTGTCCATCTACTGTATTTCTCTGGGATGAAATCCTGTCTATATAGCTTTAGTTCTGTTCTTCTTTGTTCCCTCATTTACTGACTTCTCATAGTCCTGCTAACCATTAAGCTCTTATGCTTCCAACCTCATCTTCGTCCTCTGTTTCTTCACCCTCCATCTCTACTTGCTCTCTACTTCTGGCTCTGATGAGCTCTACAAGAATTCTGCCTTACCATCTACATTACTTCTGTGTTCTTCCCTTCTCCCTGGTCATGCTGTTCTGTCTCTCTACAGAAAAACACCTGTTTCTTTTACCCCTGGCCACAGGGTTCTCTGCCTCCTCAGGAATGTTGCTCCACCCTACCTTCCACCTTGAGATGTAAAAACCTCTTTTGTTCTCTGGAAAGCCACTAAGACTCAAGGCAAGGGGATGGTCTGAGCTTCATTAGCACAAGAAGCAAAGCTATGCATCTCCTGCCAGCTTGTCTTTGCCTATGGGACCTTATGCAAGTACTGGCTGGAAAGGGGAAGTTCACACACACATACACATTCTATGGGAATTGTGAGCACAAGAAATTCATAACAAGGCACAGCCGAATATTAAGCCGTGTAACACCAAATGTTTCATGCTAATGGCTTGCCACTTGACTGACCCTTGGCCTGGTCAAGGTATAGCTTTGCTGCACAGCTGGACTCCTAATAACATATTCTTGTGGCTCATCACATCCTGAGTCTTAAGAAACCCCTTCATTCCTCCAAGGGGCAGTGTTTCCTTTCACAGTCACTGGGAGTAGTGGGAAGATGAGCAGTTTCCATGATTAATCACTTCCTCAGAGGAAAATAGGAGTCTTATATACTCCTAAGTCTGCTTTTTCTCCATTGCTCCCTATGCTGGTTAAGAGTCTGCACTCGACACTGTTGCTTCAGGTTCCCTTTGAAAAGCATCTCTCACACCTCCATGTCCCCTCCTCCCCACAGCCAGACCTCAAGCACACTTCTTATCTCCATGCAGTGACTCTGTTTATCTCTACCCTCTTAATTTTTCCAGCGTGACCCTGCCACTGGAGTAATTACAGGCTTCCTGTCACCACGACTGCTGTTCCCTTTTCCATCATAAAATATGATGGATAATCAGAGTTGTTCCTCTAATGTGACAAAATATGAGTGCGTTTTCTTTCTTTTTTTTTTTTTTTTTTCTGTTTTTGGTTTTTTCAAGACAGGGTTTCTCTGTGTAGTTTTGGTGCCTGTCCTAGAACTTGCTCTGTAGACCAGGCTGGCCTCGAACTCACAGAGATTTACCTGCCTCTGCCTCCCGAGTGCTGGGATTAAAGGTGTGTGCCAGAGTGCGTTTTCTTGTGCACAGCCATTTCGTTACAAAATTGTTGCTCTTAAAATGAGGCTCACATTTCTTGACACAGCTCAGTCCTTTTTACTTCATTTTACCCCAATTGGGTTTAGCTTCAGGTTTAAATAACAACCAGATATACCTCACTGTTTCCCAAGTGGATTCCATTCAATGTTTCTGATTATTCTTTCTTTCTTTCTTTCTTTCTTTCTTTCTTTCTTTCTTTCTTTCTTTCTTTCTTTCTTTCTTTCTTTCTTTCTTTCTTTCTTTCTTTCTTTCTTTCTTTTGAGACAGGGTTTCTCTGTGTAGCTTTGTGCTTTTCCCAGAACTTGCTTCGTAGACCAGGCATGCTGGCCTCGAACTCACAGAGATCCGCCTGCCTCTGCCTCCCGTGTGCTGGGATTAAAGGTGTTCATCAAAACCACCCAGCCTGCTTCTGATTATTCTAAACCTCTTTAAATTTTGATGAATATAGAAATATTCATATCTGTGGATGTTTGCACATGATTTTCTCTTCCAGAAAAGTTCCTTCTTAATCCTCCTAGAAAAATTCCCATTATTCAACTTGGAATATCTAATCTTTATTCCCCTTCCAGGATAGTGGATTTCAAGCACTTTGGGACTTGACACATCTTTTCAAAAGTCCATTTTATAATAATACCCAGTTCTTTCTCACTCAAAAACAACTTGAAAAAAAGCTTCATGAAAAATTATTCATATATTTTCTATGTAATTCAGTCTTATATGTTGTATTCTTTTCTTCCATAGTTAAATCAGTATATCAAATTTATAAACTATCCTTTGAAAACCATGGCTCAAATGTAATTTGTGCAGGGAAGTGTTTCTCCCCCAGTTTACGTCTCTGGATACTCTTCCGAGATGATGATGGAGAATCATCTTCTTAGAGCCCATGTTGGTTTACCTTTCTTTCTTTCTTTCTTTCTTTCTTTCTTTCTTTCTTTCTTTCTTTCTTTCTTTCTTTCTTTCTTTCTTTCTTTCTTTCTTTCTTTTTTTGCATTCTTCAATAGAGTGAAAGTGCACTGAGGTCGACATGGTACCAAAGGCTTCTTGCATTGAGAACAGTGCTGTTTTGATAAAAAGTTGAAACATGTTGAATGCTAAATAAATTAGTAAGTTAAGTGGACTACTTGAATTAAAAACACTAAAAAGTCAGGTTGATGGGATCCTGTGAATAATAAGTATGAAACATGGAAGTGAGTGATTTATTGTATATTCAAGAAAAAAGTTCAGGTCAAGAAAAATTTATTGAAATAAGGTTTCAAAGAACTATCCTGAAGTAAAGAAACAAGGGGCAACTCTCTAAGTACAATGGTTGTATTTCGTCTTATTTATCCCATAGTTTACAGGGTATGGATGTATAATAGGAGGATATCCTGAGAGTCGTAGATTATCCATGGCTATTGTTCTCATAGAGTGTGTCCCAAGAGATATACTGCATGGGCTTTCACATTTAGGTGTAACAATTAGTCTTTCAGTTTTGTGCAAATATTTTTAATGGTGCATTACAAATGGATGAGTCAGAAGGAAGCTTCTCTTCAATTTAATGCTGAAAAGCACCTGAATGTGCTTCAAAATACTCAATAGTTGAGTGTGTGTGTGTGTGTGTGTGACCATTCACTTGTAAAATGTAAAATTTGATCAAATGATTTCTGCTCTCTTTGAAGTGTAAAAATTGATAATTCCATGCAAGTAGACCTATCCAAATGCAAGAATGGATATTATATGCTTTTACTTCTCACTATTATTCTATTGTTTAGAAATGCTTTTAAACCAATTTTGAATTTTTTTTACATTAGGCAATTTATGTTTTACATCCAAAAGAAGTAAGTTTTAGCCTAGATGGTTTTATGGTATTAAAATTTTGTTGTAAGAGATGAGAAAAAATACTTCATAATATTTCCCAAACTCCCAAAAGGACCATTACAAATAATAGTTAAATGTGATAATAATACAATAGCACACAGAGAATTATGTTTCACACATAATTAACCTCTTTTGCAATTTGAAATAAAAGACTCAAGGTGTTTTAAGTGAAAATTACTATCCATAACTATTCTCTCTCTCTCTCTCTCTCTCTCTCTCCCTCTCCCTCTCCCTCTCCCTCTCCCTCTCCCTCTCCCTCTCCCTCTCCCTCTCCCTCTCTCATCTATCTCTGTGTGTTAATGTGTTGTGTTTATCTTTTAAATGGGCACTTGAAATGTAATAATAAATTCTTTTTCTTTTTTTATTTGTTTTCTTTCTTCCTACCTTTCTTTCTTCCTTCCTTCCTTCCTTCCTTCCTTCCTGTGGGTGCCATGGGCCCTGGCCCCCGACTGGGAGTGGCTGCGGCCTTGCTTGCTGACCTTGACCAGATGTCCTCCCTATTCAGATTCCCTGCCGGTAACCACCCTTCTGAATGCTTAAGGGAAGTTCCTTGTTGTGTATCCTGCATTTTGGGCATTAACAACTTAGATGCAAGAATGTAGAACATTGGGTCTGGAATGTAGACCATTGGTAGCGAACTTCTGCCCTCCGGGGGTTCCTCCATTTGTGCTGTAAGCCTGTATGTATTTAAGGTTTCTTCCCTCTTTCAATAAACGGCATTCGACATCCAATCGTACGAATGACCCGCTGTCTCTTGTCTCTATTTTTAATCCGCAGCCCTTCGCTCAGACATGGTGAACGGGTATCGGTAATGCGGGCGTTACCGCTACACCTTCCTTCCTTCCTTTTTTTTTCCAGAGGAGGTTTTGCTATGTTACCCTGGCTGGCATGAGAGTCATAATGCAACTCAAACTCATCTCAAATTAATGACACCCTCCCACTTCAAGCCTCCTTATGTTAGGATTACAGGCATGAGCCAGCCCACCAGGTTTTAAAATGTAATACTAAAGTTCTTCTCTTTTTTGGCTTTTTTCTTTGATTCTTCCATCTTTACTCTTGAGGAATCCAGAATTGAATGACTGAAGTACTTTAGGGACAAGACAAAGCTCTGTGAGCATCAAGGTTTCTAGTTGCAATTAAGGTGTCAGAGGACCCTTGCAATTCTGTTGTGGAAACAGAGACCAAAGGGAACAAATGCATTTTGCTAATCCTGGACATTTTCAATTTGAGTTTCTTCTTCTGTTTACTTCATGTAAGTTTAACATGCAACATGTCTTACAGAAGATATCTACCTGTCTTTTTAAGATTGTCAGCTTGGCTTGTTTACTATTTTGAGTATGAAGTTTCACCCAGTAAATTAAAGGTGTTCTGTAGGCAGCTCCCACATCCATGGAACATCACCCATTACTCATTGCCTTACCTACAGGTAACTGTGGATAAGTCCCCTCCCATTTTCTGAATGAAGAAAAAAAAAAGCGTGGATGAAAAGAGAATATTTTGTTGTTTCAATAAGTCGTGTCTTTGTAGTGTTCTTAGTGATAAGTGTCTAAAGGCCTTGAGAATGTAGAATTTTCTAAGGCTGCAAATTTTAATATTCCTAGATTTTCACACCCAGGCACACATATGTTATATGGATGTGGGGTAAAAACAGCCTACTAGTTTAACATTTCATATAGCCTCAAAGAAACTTATTGTTGTTACACATTTCGTCTTCACATATCATACATACTCTTCTTTGTCATCACCCTGAGCTTGATCGTCTTCACAGTCCTATCTCCACTCCACAATGCCCAGTCTGATGTTATTTCTCCATCATAGGGTTCTTTAGAATAGCAAATGGCTGGAGAAAACAAAACAAAACAAAAGTAATGTGAAGCAACACACAAAACTGAAAAAAAAATCAGAAGATGTAGGCTTTGACATCAAACTCTACCTATAGGACATGAGGTGGAAAGATTCCCTTTACTTTTGAAAAATCTGTAAGTTGGTTCCTCACATGTACAAATAAACTTTCAATACAAAAATGTAGTGATACTTTATTTGTGCATTAATAAATAAAGCTTGCCTGGAGATGGGGGGGGGGCAGCCATTTTAGGTAAACAAGAAGTCAGGCAGCACATGCCCTTAATCCCTCAGTAGGCAGGATCACTGTGTGTTCAAGGTCATACTAGAGAACAGAGCTAAGCGTGGTGACACATGCCTTTAATCCCAGTTCCAACCATAGAGACCTGGAGGTCTGTACAGACAGACAGTGACAGAGCTGTGTAGGAAGAGGAAGTGAGGTAGATGGGCTAAGAGCCAATGAGAGGGCAGAAAAGCAAGGCAATAAAAGCCTGGGTAGACAGTGATAGATTCGCAACCTGCCCCCACAGTTGGGCATGCCCAGCAGACCTAGACACTTCCACCTAACCAGTTCTGGGTCAAAATAGCCAGTTCCCGGTCAAAACATTTCGCGTGACCAGGACCCATGGCTTTGCGTGGTTGCGTAAAGCGCGCAGAGCAACCATGTGATCTATGCGCATGCATGGAGTAGCCACATGAGCCTGGGTACACATGCACGACCCAGCCTTTATAAGCTGGTGCCATATTTTTGGCTTCCCTCCTTATGCACACGTCTTTCCGCAGGCCTGTCACATCTGTCTCTCTCTCTTATCTTAATAAAACTCTTGTTAGTGGATTCTGTCGTGTTTCATGACATTTCCTCGCAGGGAAAGGGCACCGCTAAATAACAGACAGGAAGTTGCTCTCTTTGGAAGCTGCAGAGTTGGTGAGGTGAGGTTAGCTCATGGCTTTCCGTATTTCCCTGATCTCTCTAAGGCTTTATGTGAAATTTCTGGCTCTGTGTTTTTTATTTAATAAGACTATTTAGAAATTCATCTACACAAAAACATTGTAACATTAGTAAATATTACTGATACTTTCATTTTCTGACATGCTTCCCTCAGAACAAATTAACCTTTTATTTCTCAAAATGTTTTTATTCATTGTCTTTCTAATGTGTTGTTATATGTATATTTTATTTCCAGTTGCTGCATTCAGAATTCACTGGGCAGACTGAGAGGAAATTTACATGCATGTCATCTCATGAAACTGTTCACGGATGGAGTCATGTGAAGAGGGTGCTGAGTGGTCGTCAGAAAACTCCAAGAAACCAAGACCTCAGTTCCTCCAAAAACACAGAATTGTTTGGGGATTATGCTTTTGGGTCCCTCCCTGATATAGCATATAGGAGTGAGTTTATGTCAAATTACTCATTACAAATGGCTATTGTTATTTGTTTACATGCCTCAATGGAAAGACATGTTTTTGCCATGTGCAGCTTATCTAATAAATGGGGCTTGACCTTATTATTGTATACTTTACCCATGTGACTCCTCTTATATGAGGGTTCAGAGTATAAATTGTTTGATGCTCTAAATAAGTTGGCTACTGCCTGAGACGTTAGTCTGCCTCATTTATTGGCTCCGTTCTCCCAGGTTCTACCACATTTAGAGCGGTAAATACTGTCACACTAGCTCAACTTTTTAAAAATTGAAATAGGTAAGGCCTCCCATGGGGAGTCAGCAGAGCCTGGTACATTCAGTTGAGGCAGGTCAAGCCCCTCCCACATCAAGGCTGTGCAAGTTGTCCTAACATAGGTAGTGGACTCCAAAAAGCTGAATGGGGGTGGGTGGGTTTAGGGAAAAAGGCTGGGGAGCAAGAGGAGGGAAGAGAGAGGGATCTATGGTTGGTATGTAAATTTAATAATAAAAAAAAACCCTTAACATAAAAAGAAAAAAAAATGAAATAGTATTGCATCACTTTCTCCTCCATTTTCTCCTTCCAGCCCATCCCACTTACCCTCCTCACTGGCACTCCTTCTATTCAGCCCACTCTCATGTTCATAGCTTCTTTTTGTTTCATTGTGTATATGTTTATATGCATGTGTGTGTGTGCCCATGTCTGTGTGAATGTGTGCACAGATATATACAAATAGAACCTGCTGAATCTGTTTTTGTTGTTTGTGTATGTATCATTTCAAGACTGACAACTCTGCATTGGACAATCAGTCAGGGGTTCCTCCCTGGGTGGGTTTTATTTTCTTTCTCCCAGCAGTCATTTCTTGCCTGTAGTTCTTTGGCAAGGAGTGGGACCTCATGAAAATTCCCCCTCTCTAGTTAAAACATTCAAATGATGTTTCAATTGCTCGTGTCTTGTTTATGCAGCCATTTCTAGTAGAGACAGTTTTACGGCACACATCTTGGTATTCTGGCTCTTACCATCTTTTAGGCTGCTCTACCCTGGTGCTCTCTGAGCAATAGAGGCAGGAGCTGTGATGTGGATGTATACATCAGGGTTGAATTCGCCATGGTCTATTGATCTCTGCAGTGTATCCAGTTGTAGTTTTCTGTGATGGCCTCCATTTGCTATAAAGAGAAGCTTCTTTGATGAGGTGTAACAGCTGTGTATGAGGAGTACAGCTGTGTGTGTAAGGGTAAGATTTAGAATATAGCAATAACTTATTCTGGTCAAGAAAAGTAGTAGATTCTTTTTTAGGGTCCACGATTTCACTAATCCCAGAAGTTGGTTAGGTTTCTGGTACCAGGCATGATTTCTCTCTTGTTGAGTGAATCTTAAGTCCAAGTATTCAGCTGTTGGCTGCTACTGATGTGTGAGTGCTCCTTCCTGTATCTTTATATATATATACACACACACACACACACATATATACACACACACACACACACACACACACACACATATATATATATATATATATATATATATATATATATATATATATATATTGTCATTCTGGTAATTAGTGCGGTTCACAGGTATTGCAACTAGGTAGGACCCTTGTTCAGCAATGTTTCTAGCAGCTGGATTCATGATAGCCAGGTAATGCAAAAAACATAAATGATCTTCAACAGCTGAAAAAGATAATAAAAATATGGTACATATACATAATATAATCCTATTCATTTGAAAAAAAATTGAAGTCATGAACTTTTCAGGTAACTGAATGGGCCTAGAAAGGATCAGTTTGAGTGAGGTAATCCAGACCCAGAAAGACAAGCATTGAATGTTCTTTCTCATCTGTGGTTTCTAGCTTCAAATTCTCCAATGTCAGTATACAGACAGCATGGAGTGACCACAGCATGGAGAAACCAGGAAAATATAAAGAGGTACTGGGGGTAGTTACAAGGGGAACAACAGAATATAAGTGATATGAATGGGAAATGAGATAATAGGGCAGAGGTTCCAGTAGGGGATGAGGGAAGGAGGTCAATACAGAAGAAGAAAGATAGAAAAATAGCACACAGGTTGTTTGATAAATCCTTGGGGAACTATATTATTTTATATTTACCTAAAGTTTTGCACAATACATGTAAGTAGATACATATTTAGAAAAAAGGTAAGCCAACTTGAACTGACATTGCTCCCCACAAGAATCAGAGACTAACAAAAACTCCATACCAAACACGAGAAACTTCCTTACAAAGTGTTCGTCATGGTAATCTTAGTGCCTCTCAAAATAGTATAGATTATTTATGTAGCTTTTGGAAGCCTCTCAGGGGTTGAGGGTGGACCTCTGTTGCTGAAGATACCACACACTTAGGACATACAACTCAGATGACTTGAGATGGATCTGACCTGAAAGCCACTTTCGGGAGGTCTAGCTTTAATGGTTCCAGAAAATACTCTGCAATCTTCCAAGGAAGGGAAGCAATTAGCTCAACTTTTTAATACAGGACACATAACAGATACTTAAATTCTTATGCAATGAAACATTAATCTTACTAAATAGTTTGTCTAATCACGGTGTTATTGCATTTGGATGGCTGCCATGACCAAAGTAGTCAAATGCTTTATTGGTCAACTCCAAATTCCTTTATAGCTGGATTACTCTAGAATATATCATTTTGATGCATTACAAACACTTTTATGAGTTTCAAAGATTTAGAAAAGTAAATATTAACTTTTTCTGTTCTTCAAATACCAACTTTAGAATCATCTAAAACTTTTGAAGACTTTTTTCTTACATGAGTATATGAGTTGTTTGGGCATGGGTGGGGGTCATTTTCCAAATGACATTCTGTAGTTTTTTTTTAAAATTTATTTAGTATTTTATTTGATTTTATAAAATGGTATACTGCTTGCTTTTATAATTGGGTAGTCTAGACTCATCTTTAAAATAATGCAGCATCTATTTCAAACATAAACACTAGTGCCCCAAGGATCCTCCAGTATTAGTGAAATTATAGAATGATAATGACTAGTTCATCAAATTAGAAAGGATTACACTATTAGACACCTGAAGAAATGGCACTGAAAATGACTGTTTATTTTTTATTAGGCCTTCAGGGAAAAATCAAATTCATGAAGTACATTAATTCTGCAACCACCATAATTTGTTATTTTAACTTCTGAAGAGACCCAAATGTGTTTGCTGCATATCTGCAGCCATATTGGCCATGGTAATAGCAATGAATGCTGTCTCTGAGCAGTGTGCATAATTTTGCCTCAGATGAGGTCATTCCTCTACTAAGTAAATTACTTTTCTGATTTTCATATCAAAATCAACAATATTTTATGTTCAGTTGTAATTTATCTTATTCTAGCATATATAAAGCATTCTTATATTAGAGAATGTATAAAATGACCTGAACCAGGACCAGTAGTTCTCTAGAGCTGAGTTTTTGAACACTGGGTCCAGGGACAGAGTAAAATTAACCACCTGGCTGACATCAAGATTTTTCCTGTTTTCCCATTTCTTATTACTTGCTTGCCCTTGGGCTGTATTAGTGCCCTTACATTCTCATAAAACTCTTCAATTTACTAAAACTACAGCCCGATGACTTCAGCTACTTAAATCCCATCTTAATTGCTATGCTTGCTGTGTCCATTTCGAACAGATTAGACACAACCTAACCGATTCAACAGCACTTTGCTGTAAATGTTCCTATAATTATAGCTGGCATCTTTTAGAAATGCTCATCAGATTACTGTGAATGATTATGTGAAAGTGCTAGACCGGACGACTGCAGTTCCTTCTGGATGTCTGCTCCAAAACTGTCAAGGTAAGCAGACCTGTTCCTGTTCTCTCTTTCTTTTTTTAATTTTATTTTGATTTTTTGAGACAAGGTTTCTCTGTGTAGTTTTTGGTACTTGTCCTAGATCTCACTCTGTAGACCAGGCTGCCCTCGAACTCACAGAGATCTACCTGACTCTGCCTCCCGAGTGCTGGGATTAAAGGCGTGTGCCGCCGCTGCTGCCACCACCACCACCCGATTCAGACCTGTTCTTTTAAATATCCCATGGGATCTAACACTGGCATCACAAGGCTTGTAGGGAAGCTCACTACCTGGTCTTCCATAGTAGATCCTCTACCCTTACAGGATTCTTCTTTCTCTCCATTTCATACTTACGTGAAAAGATTTCATATGGGAAAGGTGATTATTATTTTCTTTTATAGATTTCCCTTTTTAACGGTTGGTCTTGAAGAGACACATTTGAGATGAGGGTTCGGGCATTAAGACAATGAAGATAAGGAGTATACCAATTCCCACAGTGTTGCTTCATGACACTGATGCTTGGAAGACTAGTAGACCCTAAAGAACAGAGTACCAGAAAGTGGCACATCACACATGCAGAGACAACCAAAACTTACCTAGAAATTTTGTTGTAGTTAATCACCTCTTAAGAAATTTGCAATAGTTGATAACTTCTTTGAACACAGAGTTTCAAAATTTAATACTAAGGGGTCCAAGAAGTTGGCATTCTAAATGGGAATAGACGATAAAAATGTAGTAAAGTAATTTGAAAATAAAGCTGTGGATATGCAATGGGTACACAGACTAGAAAGGAACCATTTGTGACCGTCACTAGGAGGTAGATCTTTAAATGAAAGTGCTGCACCATTTCTTCCCTCCTACTTCTAAATTACAATTCTTCCCCCACTCCCCCCACCCACATTCCTGCCAGCTGTGGTACCAGGAAGCTTTCTGCATGTGCCTGCTGCCTTCAGTGGTCAATATACATAAACAACAAACATTATCAGCTGGAAGTCTTGAAAGAAGTTGTTACAAAGACTCATAACTACTAAGCCAGTATATAGAGGGCCTTCTACTGCTCAGATCAATGTCTTCCAGAATGCTTGTCTCATCGCGCTTCGTGTCTAGCTAAATTTGGTAGAAATATCAACAATCTCTTAAAAACTGAGGGGGAGGGGAGCTGAGTGAGAATGAGGATCGAGGAGAGACGCAGCACATCAGAAAACACGATCGGACAGAATAATGCCGTGAAAAACCAGCTCCACCCTGTTAGGGTCAAATCCTCATCCTGCTGGCACTGCCAACACACTTGACTGGCTGAGTCATCATCCTAGTTCTTAACGATCGAAGTACGTGTTTTAGTGGGGTTACTTCTTCTTTGCATTCCCTGTCAACAACCCCAAGACGTGCTATGAATATTATTATTTTATTTGACGGAGTGTAGCGACAAAACAAATCGAGATGGTCAGAAACACTCATACTGTCTTCGACACAGTCTGGATATATGAGGAAAATTAAAGCACTCTTGGTAACTGAAGAATCGTAAATCCACCAGGCGGTGGTGGCACACACCTTCAATCCCATCACTCAGGAGGCAGAGCCAGGCTGACCTCTGTGAGTTGGAGGCCAGACTGGTCTACAGAGGGAGAGCCAGGACAGGCTCTAAAACTGCTCAAAGAAACCCTGTCTCGAAAAACCATATAAAAAAAAAATCTTAAATCCATTTTCCCCCTAAAATGTCTTGAAGTGAGAAAAATTATGTGACCAGTACAGCAGGGGCTTTATTATGTTACACAAGCGACATTGTGCAAACTACCATATTAGCAATTCTGGGCATCTTTGCTCAACTGGAAAGTCCTGGATTTGGTACACTAGCAGTCTTTAATTAAGATAATCTTTCTTTGCAATAGATACATTGAAAATACCAGCTCACATCTAATAATACAAAGTAAAGTTAGACACACTTATGTTTTATAAGTGGTAAACATTTAATATAAATACAAACTTAGATTACACAACTGCTTTCTGAACTCTGCAGTCTTTTGTGTTATAGTGGAGGTATATTCCTATGAACAGCCACTGTGTAAAGATATAGGTCGGGTCATTTTCCAATGTTGAACACATCTCTGTTTGTCTCCAACAGTGTTGGGGAGTTCCTAAGGATGTTATAATGCATATGGTCAGAAACATGACCTAAGGATATTATCATGTGAACTCTCCTACACGCTCCTGAACTCTTGCTTTGTATGAGATTTCTACCATGCTGGCACCACAGTTTTGTGCTGGTTAAGGATAGACCAAAAGAAGGCAGATGTGTCCTCTTTTATAATTCCAAATTAATGTTTCCTTGTTCCCCATTGTCTCACCCTGGACATGATATCCAGAAATGTTTTACTAAAAGGACAAGGAAAATAAGGGAAGACAAAGAGAGAATTAAAAACAAACAATGAACGAACAAACAAACAAACAAACAAGCAAACGAAAAAGAATGCTTCATTTCTCTGTATGGCTGTGTACAAAAGCACAGACTCATTCTTGCATCACCAACAGGATAATTCTGTTTTTTTCTTGGGCTGCTCCTCTATACTGGAGACTAGTTTCTCCACCATTTAAAGTGGTACAAACCTGATTTGTTTTTCTCTCTAGAATTAAGAGCCACAAAACCTAGAGAGAATTGGGGGTCCTTTCCCAGTACAAACCCCTGGCATTCCTGTTTTTAACTTCTGTCCAAGGTACCTTTCAGTGACTTTTTACGGATGTATACTCACAAGCATCAGGGTAATTCTGGGGCACTTGT
Source organism: Peromyscus maniculatus bairdii (assembly GCF_049852395.1). Lineage (NCBI taxonomy): Eukaryota > Metazoa > Chordata > Mammalia > Rodentia > Cricetidae > Peromyscus > Peromyscus maniculatus. Next base: position 23,282,492 of record NC_134869.1, on the reverse strand, counting down.
GTAGAAGGGAGGTTTGCATTTCTCACATCATATATTGTCCACATGGAGGATCCTGCTGCCAATGTGTCAAGAACACAACATTCTTTATGCTTTTTTTTAAAATAGTGTTTAATGCCTGTTTCAGATCCAGTGTGGTGGTATTGTGTTCCCTGAAATATTGTACACCCTAATAAACTTATCTGGGGTCAGAGACAGAATAGCCACAATATTAAACATAGAGGATAGGCAGTGGTAGCACACACCTTTAATCCCAGTACTTGGGAGGCAGAGCTAGGCAGAAATCCATGTGTTCAAGGATACAGCCAAGCCTGGTGACTCACACCTTTAATCCCAGGGAGTGATGGCAGAAGGCAGAAAGATATACAAGGTGTGAGGACCAGGAACTAGAAGCATTTGGTTGGTTAAGCATTTGGCTGGTTAAACATTTGGCTGGTTAGGCATTTGGCTGGTTAGGCATTTGGCCTGGTTAAGCATTTGGCTGGTTAAGTTTTCAGTTTTCTAGCAGCACAGTTCAGCTGAGACCCATTCTGGATGAGGACTCAGAGGCCTCCAGTCTGAGGAAACAAGACCAGTTGAGGATCCAGCGAGGTGAGGTAGCTGTGGCTTGTTCTGGTTCTCTGATCTTCCAGTTCACCCCAATACCTGGCTCAGGTTTGAGTTTGTTAATAAGAACTGTTAAGATTCCTGCTACAATCCAGTATCACACCTGCATGTATGAAGGGAAGATTCTGAGATAGACAGCTCAAAATCTTCCATTATAAGAGCAAACTAATAGGATTGAGAGATGGTTGATGGGTTAAGGAATTTGTTGTTCTTTGAGAGAATCCAAGTTCAGTTCCCAACACCCATAATGGAGGATTCACAATTGCTTGTAACTCCAACTACAGTGGACCTAATGCCCTATTCTGGCCTCTTTAGGCACCTTAAAATTCCTAGCATGGGGGCACACACACACACACACACACACACACACACACACACAAACACACAAACGCATGCACACGCAAATTAAATAAAAGAAACATGTCTGTTTCCAGAAAACTCAAAAAGTACATTCATGTTTATAGTCTGTTATCTGAGTAGTAACATATGGCTGTGCATAGTTGGAAAGAACAGTCAAAACAGAACGGTGCGAGAAGTAAGTGTGAGGTTAGCCATCAAAACCACAAAACACATCTGAGACATACTATATCTGTGTCCAGGACAGTATAGGGTTTTCCCTGCCTGACTCAGTGGCCCAGTCTCATTCACTGTCTTATCAGGTAAAATGACAATTGAGCCCATAATCTCTTATGTAACTATCACAGCTTTACTTGATGATCTAAGAACTGCTTTCATAAGTGCTCACATACCTATATCCACCACACTAAAGAAATAAAAGTGTGCTTTTCAAAATGAAATCAAATACATAACCTTAAAAGCATTTTTTAACAAGAGGAATATAATCAACATAGACGAATCTAACTACAAAGAGAATTGTTTCTCTTTTAGCACAGCAAAGAATAGACGGCCTCTTCAGGGACACAGGTACATGAGCCGCACCATTTCAAAGGGATGTTTGCAGCATTATAACTGAAAGCTATATTGGGACAACTCAAACACTAGTCTTCCCCACAGCAGAGTTTACCTGGCACCAAAAATTTAAAGATGAGTTTAGTATGCTCATAAATTGTTTGCTTAGTTTTTTTATTTTTTCTATAACATACCATTAATGACTATGTCAAATTCCAAGGAGATACCAATTAATATTAGGAAATAAAACTTACATTTAAATGCATTTTTGGCTAAGCAAGAAGATTATAAAAAGTAAGTAGAGCCCTTCTTCATAATTTCTTATATCCAAGCTTTTTCCCAAGGCACTCAAGGATACATGTATACTTTTCTCAGGTTGGAAAGTATTTCAGAAGACTTTATAAGATACAGCATGGCAGGATACTTCTAAGAGGTGTCTAATGCCACAGTCTTTGAGGGACATTTGTCAATCCACCTTCCTCTACAGAGCAAGAGGGAAAAAAAACATGTTGGAATGTCCGCTCAATAAAATAATCAGAAGAAAGGAGTACAAGATTGAAGACAAGGAAAAGAAGAAGTCTGAGAGAGCAGCAGTAGAGGCAGAAGTAGAGCTTAGGGTGTGTGATAGGTGGAACAGTTTTCTTTCTGTTAAGGAAATGAGAAGCATAGTTGGCTCTTCATACAGTGTTCACAGAAATGAGGATATGTCACCTTGAACACAGAGCTAAATGCATCCGTCTGTGTGAACCCAAGCTTTATGCTATGAAAAGATGGCTATGTGCTGAGTAACAGTGAACCTATGTGCCTCAGGGTATGTTAGTTACTGTGACCACCTCAAAGAACAGAATAAGAGGAGAAAAGGTTTATTTTACCTCATGGATGCAGAAGTTTCTGTCCATGGTCAACTGACATTGATGTTTTTTAGATCTGTAATAAAGCTTCAAAGCTATAAGTAATTATATTTAATAAATATTTCTATTGAAACAATAGAACAAAGTAAATGAAAGTACTAATCAACTAGTTTTTCAGCATAAAAATTTCCAATATATTAGAGGAAAAAAATAGAAGAAAAAAATAAGAGTACGTCAATAAACCAAAAGCTTGCATGTCTTCCTAAAACAAATGTAGAGAAGGGGGTCTCCAACTTGAAACGCCTGAAAGTTTCTAAAAGTCGAAAAGAAGGAGAAAAATATCTGAAAGCACCAAGACAAGGAAACACATTCGCTTATGAAAAAGTAATATGGAACTAGCAAAACATTCTAGTATAACAATGCATTTCATAAAATTGAAAAACAATGCCTGCAGGCTATTCATAAAAGTTGTATTGCAGGGTACCCTTGAGTTCACTCTGTAGTTTAGGCTTTCTTCAGTGTGTGGTCACCTCCTGATTTACCCTCTCAACTAATGGGATGACAGATGTGTGCCATAGTGGCCAGCTTGCCAGCTTATTCAAGTCTTTAAAGTGAAAAGTACTGTAACCCAATAATTCTGTAGCTTGTGTGTGTGTGTGTGTGTGTGTGTGTGTGTGTGTGTGTTTGTGTGTATGTATGTGTGTGTATGTGTGCACGTATGTATGTATGTATGTATGTATGTATGTATGTATGTATGTGTGTGTTTGCTCTTTCTTAGGAAGATAGAAGGAAAATTCTGCTGCTCCCAAGCTTGCTGAACCAACACGCGTATTGTGGATACTTATAGGACCATGGGTGACTTGGCAGCTGCTTTCCTGTTCGTCTATCTAAGGGTGACAATTTTTTGGCATTAAAAACAATATCTATTAATTTCTTGAAATTCAAATATAATTATATGATTTTCTCTTCCCCCCTCCGACTCCTCCCTCCATTCTCTCCACCCCCAGCCCCTCTCTCCCTCAGTTTTATAGCTTCTGACCTCTTTTCCATTGGTCATTGTTCCATATTGTTTTTTGAACTATGCTGTCTCCAACATAGTTCATTCAACATGGAAATGATGAATGACGAAAGAGATAAAATGCTAACTACCTTGACTTTGATCATTATACAAGATACACACGAATTAAATTCTCATGTTACATCCCACAAACATGTACCAATCTAGGGCAATTAAGAATAAATGCAATTAAAAGTTTCTTATTAAAATGTTTGTCCTGTAAGGGACATCAGTATTTCAATGAAGAACCAGTTGCGGAATCACATGTTGATAAAGTGAAGTTTTGTCATGAGAAATGACTTGAGGCAGCTTCCAAGCAATTGTAAGGCAACTTATATAACAACAAATTTTGCTAAGAATATTCAACTATAATTACTACAGGAATTATACATGGTAATCTCCAAAGCACTACATTTTAGGAACTAAAATACGCTGTTTTTTTTTTTAATATTTTACAACATTGTTTTGAAATATCTTTTATGGTGGGTTATTATTTCATTAAAATTTGCTGAAGTCAAGGAATAACTTTAAAAAAATACATTGAACATCTGCAGCATACTAGACTCTTGGAAAAAGGATTTGATTTATGAATGGAGCCTAAGAATAAAATTCAAGGCCAAGTTTTACACTCTATATAAAATGATTGAATTGAATTATTATCATGTATGGTTTGGTGGTTGAAGGTTGAACTAGTGATGCTTGATTTATGGATCTTTTCTTCATAAATTATTATGTATTCTGTAGCATTCATATTCTTTCCTCCTCTGAAGTAGAACCAATACTAGGATAGTATCAACATTATTGCAGAATCAAGGTACTGGTAATGGTGCCAACTTCAATGTCTCTAAAAATATTTGTAGTTCTTTCCTATTTTTTAACATTCATTTCCATAGGGGAAACTATTTTCCTCTCTCTCAGTATTCCTTAGTTTCCTTTAGTTGTTTTTCTAGGATGGAGGCCCTGCAATGTCCTCATGTCCATACCAACATGTGTGTTGGTGTCAGCTTTGTTTGAGTCTTGTTGATGCGGCCTTATCATTAAGACTTTAAGGGTGTAGCTTGCCTGATGTTTCTGAGAGATACAATCTCATAGCCAGCTTCTTCTTCCTCTGACTCTTTATTACCCCTCCGCTCCTCTGTGATGTTCCCTGAGCCTTAGATGAAGGATTTGTGTTCTAGATGTAACAGCTGGGCTGGGTACCACAAAATCACTTGTTTCCTGCATTTTGATCAGCTGTGGTTTTCTGTAATTGTCTCCATCTGTCATGAATATATATTATATTTTAAAATTATTTTATAAACTAGTAGATTTCTATAAGGCTTCTTCATGTACACTAAATTTGGGTTAATTCACTGTAGCACAATTTCTAATTGTTCTTTGCAATAAAAACCCATAGCCAGATATCTGGGTAAATGCTGAAAGATCAGAGAAGCAGAGCAGCCAGCCACCAGAATGTTCTTACCAAGACTCCTCAGCTGAAAAGACATTGGGCTCCTGTCTCCACCCTGCCTTATCACTTCCAATCTCCACCTAAGCCATATCACTTCCTGTCTCTCTGTACAGATCTCCAAACCTCTGTGGTTGGCTAATGGCGATACTGTATATACATTTCTAATCTTGTTCAAGATATTATACCTAGACATCTCATTTAACAATATAGTGCAAATTTCTTTCTTTAAATTTTTTTTTTCATTTTGCATACCAACCACAGTTCCTCCTCCTACTCCTCCTCCCGCTCCCCCGCCAACTCCCTCTCGACCCACACCTCCATCAATTCTTCCAAAAGGGTAAGGAACTCTCTACCCTCTCCTTCATAATTCCCCTACTCCCAATTAATTCTTTAGCCCCAAGTATATGTCCTCCTTCCTTTCATGTTACCAGTGTTCTACTATCTAGGTGAATTTTTGTCTTGGGTGGGAAGATTATAGGTTTCCATATAACTTTATTATGTGCCCTTCATTTTGATTAAGCCTTTGGCCAACACTATTTTCTATTCCCCACTTCATTCCGTGTTTAAAACGTTTTGTTATTGGGATCTGAGTGAGTCAGGTTAACAATAAAAATCAGTTTTCATCCCAGGCAAGAATTAAACATGCAACCTTTTTTTTCCTGAGCCTCCTCAGTAACTGGGACTAAAGGTCTATATCAGGAGCATGTAAAATATATTTATTTTTATCACAGCCTATGTCACAAATCACTTATATAATAATTTCTACTGCATTTTAAAACAACATAGTTATAAGAACCAAAGTCTGTTGTAAGTAGCATGTCCCTCACATATTATATCTCAAAGTATATTATATTCAATTTCAGAGTAATGTGAATTATTCAACATTGCAAAATATTCCTCTCACAAGGCATGCAGCTATTGCGAGAACTACATTATTGCGAGAACTACATTAATTCTTAAGCACCTCTGCAACTGTAAATTAGAAGACAAAAAAATGGATAGTCCAGACAATTGTAAAATGATACTTCATTTTAAATAAAAATGTCATCCATTCATGTTATCTGAAGGGAAGAATTTTATGACTTAATTAGTTTGATATTTATCTCCCTATTGATTTCTGTCACTCAGAATTTCCCTATCTTTTAAGTCAGTCCTGAGCTCCAAGAAGAACAGAACAATCTAAATGATGGTAATACTTTAATGCAGTTGCCTTTTTCCTGGTGAGAGGGTACAGAACAAAGTATATGGAGAAACATTTTTTTTCTGGTTACTGATTATACACTGTCATTATTGAGGGTTGGATTTTGTTTGTCAAGATCTGTGAGGGATCAGAGATTTTACCATCCTCAGAAGATATCAAATAGCCTGTGGATGTTTGGAGAAGACAAGAAAGCCTTTAGAGAAGGTGAGTAGGAAAATGCTTTTAGAGGACACCAGTGAATCGAGACCTAAATCTGTAATAGGGAGAATCATGTAAATAATTCTCAAATAAATGTGTTCCAGGTGCAAAAAATATTATAATGAAGGCAGGGACCTACTTGCTATGCTTAGAGAATGACAGTGGGTTCAGTCTGGATAAAATAAAGGCGGTAGTTCATGCGAGGTTGTACATGCCATTGAAATGTCTTTACTTTTATCCAAGGCAAGGAAAACCTCAAAAAGTTTTGGGTGACAAGATCTGATTTCTAGCTTTAAATATCTCCTCCCACTACCTTGCACAGTCTAGGTGTTATGAGGACAAGGGTAGGAATAAGGTAGATCTAGTTTAAGAAGCTGACAGTACTTAGAAGTTTATCTAGACTAGACAGTTAAGGAAAGGCAGCTTTGGGATGTTGGATTAGTCAGTAAAAATACTTTCACCCCAAATCTAATGCAAAAGCTTGAAAGGGCCAGAAATAATACACATGAAAAAATATATTATATATATATATGTAAATAATTAATTAATTTCAGACATATATCCTTATCAAAATGGCATATACCCAACAGCCCATAACTTTGCTTTGAAAGATATCCTGTGATTTTTTTTTTTGATGCAAAGACAAGGAGGCTACGAGAAGTGAATGACCGTGATGTGATTAGTCCATAATAAGTTACAGTTTGACATAAGGAATGATGGATTCTACTCTGTGTTAAGTACTAATGGCAAGGGGGCAATGTGGTAACTTCTCGGCTACCTCTTATGGTTTACCAAATGCAGATGGGCAATAACAGATCGGGAAGCACCGACAACATTTGAAGCATGATTCTGCTTTGAAGGGTCATCCCATTTCATCCCTAAAAGCCATAGAAAGAATCTAGAAACTAATTGTTCTTGGCTGCTTTTAAGTTAAAAGTAATTGTAATTCATTGACTGACTACCTTCACTCATCCTCCTGCTTCTCCTCCTATTCTTTCTCCTCTACCTCCACCTCCTGTTTTCCTCTTCCTCCTCTGGTTTCTCTGCTAATATTTGCTCTCATAAATCCCTCAGCCGCATACGAGGAAGTCCTTATTAGCTTCACAAAAAGGGAAAAATTAAAATTAAATTGAAGAAAAGGTTTATCATTACAATTTGTCCTTAAAATTTAGGCTAGACATTGGACTTAGTATGTTAAGAGATCAACTACCAATTGATGTCTCAGGAGTCAGTCAATACGTGATCATTAGAGTTGGCCAAAAGTTCATGATTTGGGCAATAATAGTTCACTAATCCATGTTACTTAGTAGATAGAGATGTTTTTAGTAGATATAGATGTGTTTAGAGATGTGTTTAGCACACACAAACACTGGGTTCAATCCCTGGCAGACATGAAAATATACTAATGGCGTAGAGATACCACTGTGTTTAAACTGAGGTCCCTATGGATCAGTTACCTAAAGGAGTATGGTAGATAGAGCAGGAACACAATCAGCTCTAGAAATCTCTTGCTTGTATTTCCATGGCTTATTTTTCTCATGTTTAATTTCAGGTCTTCAGATAGTGTTGTACCCATTTCACAAGACCCCCAGAGACCCCCAAGGAGATGGTTTCTGATGCAAGCACATAAAGGTCCTTTTATTTAGGTTCAACCTGGGCACAGCAGATGGAAGGAAATGTGGCAGTGGCTACAAGCCCAGGTGTAGAGAGTTTTTATAGGGAAAAAAACCACAAGCTGGGAATTGGCAACTTGGGATTGGGTAGAAGGGGCAAGGTGATTTTTTTGAAACTATTGGTCTAGACTTTGGGTGTGAAACCACATTTGCAACCATTGGGTTAGACTTTTGATGGGGGAACCACAACCCGCTGAATAGAATTATCTAGACTGCTCAGCAGGATTATCTAGATATCTTCAAGGGCCATAAACCGCAGACAGGATGTCTGCAGGAGGATACTGCTCTGGTCCTTCCTGGAACTGAGTACAGCAGGTGGTCTGAGATGGTGGCCCTTTACCTAAAATGGAGCCTGTAAAGTTAAGTCTAGACCTTCACAATAGCTTCCTTTATATAATGTGTCCAAATTCTGCCATGTTCATTTGATCTCCACTTTCCCGCTTCATCTGTTGTATTCACTTCATGGTTCTTATAATTACCCCAAACTAATGTTTTTATCTTTAAATTATCCAACTTTCAACTATATGAAATAGAAGCTAAGCTTCTAGGGTTTGTTTTTTTTTTTTTTTTTTTTTTTTTTTGTCACCGTGTATCCCAACATGGGCATTTGGGTTCATGTGGCTCTGTGGAAAGGAGACTCAGAGGCATCTTAAGAATGAATCTAGCCTTTCATGGCTGCAGGGGGATCCAGCCTCGAAAGACTGAAGCACTTTCCCTTTGTCTGGGGCCTTTTTATTTCTCTCCATGACAGTTTAGCCAGTTGATTTCCATATGCTCAAAACAACCTGAAAGGAGTCCCCAACAATATTCCTCACATTTTTCAGGTACCATGGTTTTCTGGGTTTCCTGAAGCAAGTTTTGCCTAGGTCTTTGTATCTTTGGGAGACTCTGAGACAAGATTCACATAGGGCAGCTAGAGAAACAAAAGGTATCGGTTAAACGAAAGATGGATTAGGGATAGGTGCTATGCTCTGGAGCCAGGCCAGGTGTGGCCCAGCGGGAATGCAGCCACAGTTATTGTTTGTTTGCTGGTTGGTTCTCACTATATAACCCAGGATGGCTTGAAACCCACTGTACCTCACAAGATAGCCTCAAAATCATGGTGATCCTTATGACTCAGTTCCTAAGTGCTAGGATTACAAGCCTCTACTAACACACCTACTTGGAATTGCTTTTAAACATACTGTCGTTATTAAATTTGGTATTAGATATTTTGTAGAGGTTCACAATGAATACAGGCCACTGTCATTCTCACCTTCCTACCATCCCTGCTTACCTCCCTACTCACAGATGTCCCTCTCACATTCAGGTCTATGTACCAGGAGTCTCTGTATCATCTCCATCCATTGTAACGATAGCCTTCTTTGATTAAGATTGGCAACAGCTTTTGTCAGTGTGTTTAACCATAGATATTTAGAACGCAGTTTGTTGATATGCCAACTTACTTAAACATTGTTAATAAGTCCATTGCCAAGGCCTATGACTTGTCTAGGCCCGGGATGTTAGCCAGGCATACAACACTAAACATGAGTCACCTTCCAGATGGCCTCAAATCCAATGAGAGGGTGGTTGGTTATCACCATTACAGTTAAACCACTATTGTGAAGGTGAGCACATCAGGTCAGGCAGGTTGCATAGTGCAGTCTTATATGTATGAGACTCAATGTCCTAGATACTCCATTTATTAAACAAGTAAACAAGTAAAGAAACAAAGGTGTAAATAGCTTATTTATTTTTGAGAAGTGTAAAAGCAGTTTCTCTAGAATACTGTAGGAGAAACATGAACTAAAGCAAAGACTATATATATATATGTATATATATATATATAAATATAAATTTTTGCATAAATATGTCTTTAATGAATCGTCATTCCCTTTTCTCCACTAGAAGATATGCAACTGGACGTCACAGAGGCTAAGCAGAATGTGGTGGTATCCATGACCATTGTCACCAAGGAAACAAGGAGTCTGTATCACACTCAAAGTGATACTCCGATGAGGAAAAGGCTAAGTTGGGTGTAACGTCATCAATGTGGTTTGCCATTCCCTGGAATCAGAGCTTTCTCTGAAGATTTACATTTATCTCTAAATATGCTGCTTCATGCATGAAATTAGAAAACAGAATATACCACAAGTTATTGATATTTAATAATTTTGATTCTTACTAGTATGTAATAAAACTGGCCTGTTTTGTAAATTACAAAAAGTTAGAAAACAAGGCACATTTCAAAGCAGCTTTAAAATTTAAAATAACCTACTGTTTATTGTGTTAAAAGTACCTTGCATTTGTTAGCATTTCATTAGCATCTTATGATAATAAAAATTGGCTTTACTTGTTTTAAGACAAAAAAGTTTATAAAATTCACATACATTGCTGACTCCCCATGGGAGGCCATACCTTTTTGGAGAAGAGGATAGGGCGATGGGATGGTGGAGAAGGCTTTTGGGGAGCAGGAGGAGTGATGAGGGAGTATCAGTGGTTGGTATGTGGAATGAATAAAAATTTCTTAATAAAAATCACATATATATGCATTTGGTACCTCAATAGTAGATATTACTTCTAATATAAAATCTTATGAAGATGCTTTTTAAATATTTTAAGTGCTCCTCAGAAGTAATGTCCTTTGAGCCACACAATCTTCTTATTTAAGAAGAGATTGATTTAGCAATAAGGATTGAAATTGAAACACCTCAGAACATGAGGTCTGTTGGACAACTATGATGTATATAGTCAATATGTGCAGTCACAACACACATTTGTTTGTTCCTGGTCTATTAATTGAGGTGTTTGAGATCAAATTCAAAGGAGTATTTTACAGAGGTTGAACTTACATGAAGTAAAAAATTAAATATGCTAGAGACAATTTTTCTGCATGGAAACTTCGGGTAAGTAGTAGTGTAAGAGAAAGTAAAACAAACCACAAGGAACATTGAGAAGAAACCTTGTTCTATCTGGGGAGCTGTGGCCCAATATAAAAGACAGTCAAGTGAGGATCTCACTATTAAAATTCCATTTCTCAAAGCAGCACAAGCTGATTCGTTCTCCCTTTTGAAAGAATGACTTGAGAGAGTTGCTTAATTTTCATGCATGTGTACTGCCCCAGCCAGCGGGGTCTTCAACAGGGACCTGAAGGGAGGGCCGGCGAATGAGAGGGACAAGAGACATAAAGAATGAGAGCAAGACAGGATGTCTGATCAAGCTCCAAAATTTTATTTTCCTCTTTAGGCATATATAGACGGGGGCAAAGGAGGGTGCAAGCAGGGAGGGGACTTTAATCATGGGTTGTTCAGCCAGCAGGGAATGCTGCTCTGGGGGTTATCTATCTACCCTTGTCTAACTGCAGCTTGGTCACCTGATATCTGAGAAGAGGTTCTGGTATCTGTGGGAAGAGGTTCTGGTGCTATGGAGACTTAAGCAAGGCCTAGATCTAAGAAAAGAGGAGAGAAGCCCAAATATGGCGGCATGTGTATCAAGGGTCACTTAGGCTTATGGCTCCCGTCAATGTATATTTTCATTCTATGTTACAATTGATCCAATAAAATGGAATTTAGAGAGGAACAGCTATGTACTTATTATACATTATTACACGCACTCATTCATTTCTTCCTCTATCCATCCTTCTCTAGAAGATTTCAATGTGCCATTTTTTTCTTCGTTGTCATGTTGTATTTCCTGGTGCTCTGGTTCCTGTAATAAGATTTCTTCAAAACCAAGAAGGATTTCAGATTAAAACATGTTTTAGTCCTGAATCACTTGACAACCTCTCTTAGTTTATATTAGATGAGTATTATTAAGGTAAAAACCAGTTTCATTCAACCTATTTTCTATTTATTAGTTTACTCAGTATTAATATGACAATATTAATACTTTCATATTTCTGGCTTTTCCTCTAAAAATAAGAGACAAACTCTGTATTGTGATATATACAAATGTATCCATTGTCATAAAATAAAAATACTACTGACAAAAGAACTTTCTGCTTAATTGCTGTATCTTGAAGTCTTTATCTCTTTACTTAGTACTTTTCCACCTCAAACTCTGGGAACTTGATTACTTCCTAAGCTTTTGTGGATGCCAACGCACTGAGGCGTTACCTGTGTGCTTTCATAGATTACTCATGGCTTGTGGCTTCCAGATTCTTCTTTAGTTTGGGCTAGTTTATATGGGAATCTGCTTGTTGCACCAAATACATTGGTTCTTACTCATTCTATTTTGTTTTGTTATTCTTTGGGAGTGTAATTGTGACATACTTATGCATTAAATTGTCTGCAAGTATTTCCATTTAGGTTAGTTATTTTCATTTCTTGGTTCTTGAGTTTAGCTTCCTTCTCTTCTTCTAAGGAAGACATTTTGTGGGCCACTAGAGACATTTATGCAAAAGACAGAACAACCTTAAGCTAAATAGAAGATGCCAGTTTTATTAAATACCTGTGCCTATTGAAGCTATCTATAAACCCAGCATCTGCCTCCTCTTCTGAGAGGTTCTGGCTTGCAACCCTGCAAATGCACACACCTTCAAAGACTCCTAGAAAAAGAAAAAAAAAAACCAGTCAAACAGTGGCATTAGTGTTAGAGCTAATGGCTCCATGTCTACAGATTGAATTCTAAGGCATAGCTTGAGATCAAAGAACTCAGGGGAGAAACTAAATGGTTCACCCTTCCCCCTTTTATGCTGTATTTGTTTCATTTTGTAGCTCTATAAGTCATGCTTACCTATGCTGTGTTGGATGCTGGAGGCAATTCAATACTTAGAAAGCTCTTCTTGAAGTTGGAAATTCCCTAGGCCATTCTTGTGTGCCAGACTTTTCCCAGTGAGATGTAGAAGCCATGACTAGTCACTTCAGATGGGAGGCTGTGTGGTTGGAATGATAATGACCCCCTCCATGTCATGCTTGCCTGTCTGTTGCCTGGCTTTCCACCATCAAGGACTCACCCTCTGAAACAATAAGCAAGCCTCCAATTAAATGCTTTCTTTTATAAGTTGCCTGGGTCATGGTGTCTTTTCATAGCAATAGAAAAGGAATTAAGGTAGAATGTGGTACCAAGGATTGGCATATTGCTGTGACAGGCCTGATTACATTGTAGAAAACTTTGGGACTGTAGACTAGAAAAATAGTTTAACACTGTAAGTGAGGCTTAACACACCATCCTAGTAGCAGTTTGGAAGACAACAGTGCAAAGAGATATGTGGAATGTGAAGGCCGAGCATAAGAGGTTTCAGAGGGAACCATATTAGCAACCAAATGGCCAACAACCGTTCTTGTGACATTTTGACAAAGAATACGACTGCTTTCTGCCCTTGTCTCAAGAATCTGCCAGAGGCTAATTTGAAGAGTTTGAAGTAACTTCATTGGCGAAGGAGATTTCAAGACAACCTAACATTAATCTGTCATGTGATAATTAGTGGTCACACCTATAAAAAAAAAAGAGCAAGCATGACAAAAAGAAATAAAAAAAATAAAGAGCTTAAGGAGACAAAAAGCACCAGGAAATTTAGTGTTGGAGCCTTGGTTTGTGCTGAAAGTGATGAGAAATGGAATAAAGGGCATGGTGCTCTCACTGCAAGTCCCCACTCAGCTAATCCTGCAATTTGTGAAATGAAAATGCCTAGAGAATTAAAGGGAAGCTTATGCAATTGAGAAAAGCATCAACACATAAAAACTTATGTGAATATAATTCAAGGTGTCCATCAGGTTCTATCCCAAGGTAGCAGCAGATTAAGCAACACTGGCTAACTGGTTCTAGCTTTGAAGTCATGAAGGATACAAGAGTAAGGGGTTGGGAAATCTTCCTCCTCAGTTAAGGAAAGATGAAAGGCCAGGCTGTGGCAGGGAAGTGGAGGCATGGAGACCTGAGTGGACATTGCATAACACTATGAAAATGAAGCCTAGATTGTGTTGGAGATGCCAGAGCTATGGGATACCTACCAAATAGAGCTAGAGATACGGAATGGAATCAGCCCAAAAGAAAGAAGTGATCTCGTTAGCAAAACTAGAAGGGAAGAGTCATCTAAGCCCTTCAGCATTAGACCATGTAGCACTATGGAATCTGGAGTTTGCCTGGCTGGTTTTTGGTTTGCTTTGCTCCAGTATTTCCTTACTGTGACCCCTTCCTCTCTCCTAAAAGCAATAAAAGGACTGATCGGGAAACCTCAAATATAATAGAAGCTTTTAATAACTTAGAAAACATGAGAGAACAATTAAGCTTATTTTTATATGATAGCAAATTTAAACTTTGCCCCTCCCCCATCACATCATTTAAAGTTTTTATGAAACATATCAGAGCAATTAGAATATGAGGATGATACTCTCTCTTGTGAAACATTTTTATCACCTTGTCACATTTGTACATAATTCTGAAGTGCAGTGTAATGGTTTGGTATAGACACATATATGTTTGGGAAAGGATCAAAAAAAGCAATGAGTGTGTCTTCCAACTTAATCTTTTATTATTGTTTTGTAGAGCACATTCAAATCCTCATATGGTAAAAGACACAAAACAAGCTATTGTTAAATATGTTCACAAAAGATAGAGTGGATTCCTTTCATCTGGGTGTCACATTATGTCCTTGACCATCTTCTTCCAATTACTCTCTCTATTCTCACCAATTTTTTACAGCCCTATCCTAATATCTTTTTCTATAAGTTAATCTTATTTTTCTTTTCTTTTGAAGAAAAATGAGATATTTAGTTATCTGAGACTACCCACTGTGCTTTAACATATCATATTGCATGTATCTGTAGCTTCCAAACATATACTTGATTTTAGCCTGTCTTAAACAAAGTCATTTGCAAAATGTTACAGGTAAGATTGTTTTTCTGTTTAAAATTACATGAAAACCCTTGTGGTGAAATGTTGCCAGGTGCTGTAAGATTTTATAAATCACGAATAAATCAGTTACTGAAATGTTATGTAGACTCTTGCAGGTCCCTGCTAGCCACATCAATCCCTGTGAGTCCATCTGAACACTAATTCAGTGAGCGATGTAATTTGGTGTCCTCTACCTTCTTTGACTCCTACAATCTTTCCTCTCCCTCTTCTGTGGGGGTTCCCCAAGCTCCTATGGGAGGGACCTGATGGAGACCTCTAGTTTAAACTATCTCTCCACATAATGATTGGCAGTGGATCTTT
Organism: Peromyscus maniculatus bairdii; assembly: GCF_049852395.1. NCBI lineage: Eukaryota > Metazoa > Chordata > Mammalia > Rodentia > Cricetidae > Peromyscus > Peromyscus maniculatus. The sequence goes on along the minus strand of NC_134869.1, from coordinate 23,267,419 downwards.
GCACCCTGTTCCATCTGCTTCCGGAGGAAACCTCTCTGATGATGATTGGACAAGGAACTGATTCTAACTCTCAGTGCCATCCAGTATCTGACTGTTAGCTTGGTGTTTTTGGAGAGTCCTCACAGTAGGAGAGGGTGTGTCCCTGACTCTTTCACCTACTCTTGGAACTCCTTTCTTTCTATTGGTTTGCCTTGTCCAGCCTCAATATGAAGGCTTTTGCCTTGTCTTATTGCATCTTGTTATGCCATGTTTGGTTTTTGTCTCTTGGAAGCCTGTGCTTTTCCGAAGGGAAGTGGAGGCAGAGTGGATCTGGTGAAGAGGAGAGGGAAGGAGAGCTGAGGTAAGTACAAGGACTTAAAACATGTCAGGATGCATTATTTGATATTTATTTTCAGTAATAGAATATATTTTTGGTGTTTAGTGATTGTGTCTAAGGAACAGAATTATTTTTTAATCCATCTTTAATAGGAAGCTATACTGTTTATTAATATTTTCAATTTAAAATATAATTACATTATTTACTTTACTCTCTTTCCTCCCTCATATTCTTTCCATATATCCCCTTGTTCCTGTTGGAAATCACAGCTTCTTTTTTTAAAATTTTTATTGTTACACACATGTCAATCTTACAGATTTTCTAGTATGTATTTTACTTAAATAAACTTGATAGATATATTTTACTTTCTTCAGATTTCCAATTAAAAGAGACAGATTCATAGTTAATGATTGCAATGTGAAATGTTTAGTTTCAAAGATGTATTTAACACTAATCTATGTTTTACTTTAGGAAAAAAGTTAGAACAATTCATATTTATTCTTGAATATTAATGTTTTGTATCAACTGTCATGATAACTGATGCTCTCTTCAATTACAAATCTAAAGAAAATATCTTAAACCTCTTAAACTTCTTCTAAAATGTCCTTAGAGTCTATGTGTTCTTATCTACTTGTACAAATAGGCAGTTGTAGCTTTGGTTAGGATATGTAGTCATCATGACTTGGTAATAATGTAGAATATTTGAAACAGGAGACATGGGATTCAAATTATAGTTTCACTATATAATTATAAATATATAAACTTACACATTTCATGGAAATTTTTGAGACCTAATTTCCTCTATGTAAAAAGTAAGGCATTAACATAATGTATTTTGATGATGCAATGCGTTAATTGATGTGAAACCATAGTAGCACAATTTAGATGATTAACAAATATACATATTTTCTCTTCTCTCAGTCCCATTAATCAGCTTGAAAATTTACAGATGGTTTTATACAAATGAGTAATAGATTATACATACTCATGAATTAAATTACCTTTCCTATGCAATGACTTGCTGAAAATAGAATTATTCCCAAAGTGTCTGCAATGTTTAAATCATCTCGTGAGACCTCGAAGACGAACCAAACAGAAGCAGGCAAACAAACCCTGGCTTCATTACAAGTAACAAAATAAATTATAGGCTGGTAATGCTTTATACTCAAATCTTGACAGAGGCATGATTTGCTCCCTGGCAATCAATATGAGGAAACATTCTATAAAAAGATCATCATCTAGCATATTGCATTTTTTCTATATTCTATCATTTATAACTGGAGGAGTCATAAGTTTTTAGATGAATTATGATGACTCTATAGGAAACTCTAATTGAAACATGTATCATTAGTATTTTTATGGCAACATTTGAACTTGTAGGATAAAGGATTTTATTTTTATTTTTTTAGTCTCAGGCTGGCCTCGAACTCAAGATCCTCCTGCCTCTGCCTCCTTCAGCAAATCCTACCGGTGCGCGCCACCACAACCGGCAAGGATAAAGGATTTTATATGAAGAATACTTTTTTTTTAAAGAACATCTTCATTCCCTAACAAATTTGTCATATTGTATTGTCCAGGAAAAATAATAGTAGATATGTGAAATATATTCATTCAGTTCATGAGATACAATTAAATATTAATAACACATGTGGTGATTTGAATAAGAGTGGCCTCCCGTAAGCTCATATGTTTGCATATTTAGTACCCAGGTGAAGACTGGAAAGATTGGGAAGTGTGACCCTGTTGGAGTAGGTATTTCCTTGTTGGAGGAGATGTGCTGTTGAAGGTCAGCTTTGAGATTTCAAAAGCTTATGCCAGGCCCAATATTGTTCTCTTTCTGTCTGCTGTCTGAGGATAAGGCTGTATACAGCTCTCAGATACTTCTCCAGCACCATGCCTGTATGTGTGTCACCATTGGCCTTGTTCCCTGCCATGATGAAACTGTAAACAAGCACACAATTAAATGCTTTCTTTTATAAGAGTTACTTTGGTCATGGTGTCTCTTCACAGCCATAGGACAGCAACAAAGACAGTATACATAGTGCATAACTTATTATTTAGTAAGAATAAAGGTCATATTTGTATGGAAGTAAATAATGTGAGAACAATTCCTCAACTTTCAGAATGTGCTTTTAAAAAATGCACAAAAACAGCACTGGAATGCCCTAATTATTCCTCAGAAATCCATTTGCACGAGCTTTTGTATATTAGCGGATTTAAAAATTAGTCAATGTAATTTCAAATGTTGAATTTCTGGCATTGATCCAGCAAGATGCTGTGGGTTAAAATAGTTTACAATGAGCAATTTCACATTTTATGTGTATAGAATTCCTGCTGGCGGATGTCTTTCTGTAAGCTGTGAATATACGTTGTTCACATTGGTTAATAAATAAGCTGCTTTGGCCTATGGCAAGGCAGTTTAGAGGCAGGTGGGAAATCCAAGGAGGGAGACAGGAAAGAGAAAGGCAGAGTGGAGACACCAGGCTGCCATCCTAGGAACAACATGTAATGGGATACAGGTAAAGCCACAGAACATGTGGTGATACATAGATTAATATTTGTGGGTTGAGTTAAACTGAAAGAGCTGAATAGCAAGAAGTCTGCCATAGGCCATGCAGTTTGTAAATAATATCAAGCTTCTGAATGATTATTTTATAAGTGGCTGAGGGACCACAGGACCAGGCCGGAGCAGAGAAACCTTCTGTCTACAAATGCCAAATATGGAATAGATTATTGTTTAAAATGAACTCCCTTATTTTGCTAAAAAATACAATACCTTTCTGGGTAAAATGACCCCCATGTCATCATTATATTTGTTGCATTTCATGCTTTTTTTTTTTTTTTTTTGTATCTACCAACAGACAAAATAAAAGGTATGCATTGGGTTTGGGGTTCTTTGATGTTTCTTCTACTTGACTGTAGATGATTTGATAATGGACAGCTTCTCAGAGGGTATTACACACCCTGATAGCAGCTATATTTAGCTTGCTGTAGATTTTTCATTAAGTTCCATGACAATTCATTAATATTCCATCCCTAAGTTATTTTCTTCCCTGGGAGAGCTACATATCCTAGCTTTATGGAATTGACTGTGAATGCCACTTGCTTTACTGGTAGCTGTGGGGACAGTTGTTGTGTTGTGTGTAGTGGCTGTGGGAAAGGGTGTTGAGTGTAGTCTGGGAGAGCTTTAGTCTCAGCCCATGATTTGCCATTGCTTTTAAATTTTTCCATATTATCAGAGAGCTTCTGTTATTGAGACTGAGGAGCAGAGCATGGCTTCATGTCAGTTGACATGTTCCATCAGAGACAATTTGGAAGAACAAGATTCATGTGAGAGTAGGATTATAAGCAAGGATGTATAAGCAGAAACAACAGAAAATAAAACCATGTATGTGTTTTTTCTTTCCAATATAAACCAAAAGCCAGAGAACACACTATGGCCTGGGTGAAGAAAATTCAAATGAAAGGACAATGAATTCTGTCCTTCTGAATCATGTCTTTTAGATTCTTGTGAATTGTCCAATGGTTAATTGACATGAGTTCGTTTGTTGTCTTTCATTCCTATCATTATTTAATGATTAAATAATCATGGGTTTAATTTTGTCAATTTAACCACTAGCAACATTTTGTCATATAGACTATGAGGGCAAATATGGGATACAGAGCATTGATAAGCAGAATACTACAGTAGTTAAAACCATTAAGTTAATTGCTGTTATTTTAATACTACATACTGCAGCCAGGACACCTGTAGACACTTTCACATGAGCTGTTTGTACTTACCTTGGTTAACTCTCTCATCTTGTTTTTTGTTCATTCCAACCTCTGTTCTAGCTCTTGGTTTCTGCCTAGGGCTCTCAAACATTGTATGTGCTCTCTGTTCCCCAGCACCAATCTCATGCTAATGCAAGTGTTTGTTTTTATTTCTACTTTTACTATCAAGCTGTTTTGTTGATCATCACACTAGGATCCTATTGTATAATGACTCGCTCTTCTTCCATGGGATTCATTCATCCAAGTGCCAATCTTTATGACTGATATACTCAAATAGCATCTTGATGGACTTTTGTACATGTTCGTAATTGAACATTATATATCCAGGTGTTCCTTCCAAATTTTGCTACTTTTAGATGATTTTCCAATGGGAAATTCAAAATTCTCTGCAGAAGATAAAACTGAACAGATTCAGATAATCTCCTGCTCAGCTGATTAGCTTTGCTATCTAGCAATTTTCTTCTTACACACACTCATAGAGTCATTTTGAAATTGTCCTCCACTGATCTCTTATTAGGTCCTAATTTCCTAAATTACTAAAATAATAGCATTATCATGATTACATGTGTTTATTGTACTTCACATTATTATAATAATAATCATCATCATTTTTATCATGCCTCTGAAATATTAATAAACGCAGCAGCTGTCAGAATCATTCATTCCCATTAGCTTCACAGTGTACCATACAATCCTAGACAACACAGCTTAAAAATATGACAGTGGAAAGACTTCCCGGGATGTCTTTTTTCCCCCCGCCCCAGAAAGTTATTTTAGTGGTTTAGACGGAAAACATATGCATGCTGAAACACTGACATTGTTGAGGTTCTCCTAGGGAGGTAATTTTTTATGCAACAATATGTCTATTATTAGTTCTTATACATTAGCCCTTGGTAAATAGTACTTATTCTGTCTGCATATCTTGACAATGACTTCTCCCCACATTATAGCCACCCACTGAGACAATCATTGCCACCATTGAAACACACAACAAACCATGGTTTTATTACTTTAATTTTCCAAACAAATTATACCATGCTAAATTACAACACATGGAAATAATTCTTAAAAGACAAAGGAAACAGCAGAGTTTTGCATTTTTATTAAGTGAGCTATCTGTAATTTCAAATAATGGGCTATATTAAGTATTGTCCAAATGAATACACACGTGTGACTCTGTCTTTGCAAGCATCAAAGTTTCCTAAACCCTTTTTGAACTAAAATAGAGAAAACCATGCAAATTATCTTGACCTTGGTGTTTTACAGCTCAATAAATTTGTACTCTACGAGCTGCTAATCACAATTTATGTGGTGCATACTGGTGTTTTTATGTTTGAGAATTTGTGGTATGTGTGTATTGTGTATACATATATGTATCTGTAAAATTTATGCCACAAAGTTATAGGATGTACCTGTTGTGCTTATCTCTAGATAAAGGGTCTAGATAGTCTTTAGATAAGAAATAGTTTCATAAATATTAACAGAGTCTATCATAAGAAATGTATTGTTCAAACTGTGATCTAACAAAGATAGATTAACAGTTTGGGAAGAGCACACCAACTGGTCATCTAAGGTCAAATGGTCAGTCCTGAAAACATACATACAAATAACATTATACAGGTTGAGTAGGTTATATTTAGCAATGTATGTATATGCATATATGCAGGCAATAATAATGAAAAATAGAGGCCATGAATTTGAAGGAAAGCAGGAAGGGATATATGGAAGGTTTGGATTGAAAAAAAAAGGAAGAGAAATGTTGTAATTATATTATGATCTCAAAAACAAAAGAAAAAGAACTTGGCTTAAATACACTCTGAAAGGAATTGGAGGAAGATTGTATTCTTATCAAAGAGCTCAAAAGATGAAATGCTCTTCAACAAAATGTCTGAAGTTTTTTCTAACATTTTTTGGGAAAATAGCCACGATCTGAATGGAGATGGCAAAGTACAGTGTCTCCTTTTAGTCTGAATAAATTAGGAAAATTCTGTCTAACTATTATCCTTCCAGTCACATTAATTTTCACAGTGTCTTAAGAAAGACTCCGTTTGGGAAACAGAACAGTGGGAGCCTGTTAGGACACCAATTCAAATGCCACCCAGCTGAGTAATGATGTGGTTGTTGTTACCGCACTTATTATTTTATGGTGGCTCAGTGAATCATGTCACTTGAAATGACTCCATCCCTCAGTTTGCACAAATGCCTCCATTCAGGCTCATCGCTGCACCACCAGTTTCTCCCAAGAGCACCGCGGGCTCTCTTCATGTTTAATGAGAGGCTGACAGAAGGGAGGAGATGGTCAAGTGCGGTTGCCACCTATTAATGGGACTGATTACAGTTAATTCTCATGCCCCAATAGTGTCCATTGGGAGGTTAATTTCGGTAAGACTTAGAGCAGATGGTCTTAATTCAGAGTGTACATAGAACTACCTAGGGAGTTCTTAAAAATATATATTACTGGGGTTTAGCCCAAAGCTACCAAATAGGATCTTCCAGGCCTTCTTCCCATCAAACGTTATTTAACTAGGGCCTCTAAATAATCCTGTTGCAGCTGTTCTTGGAGTCCTTTGGGATCTATTCATTTTTTAAAGTGGGGTTTTGAAATCTTTCTCAAACTTCAGCTCTTACTCTTTTTATCTGGACGTCCTGGTGCAGTTCCCATGTTATTTGAACTTCATCTATAAAATGGAACGATGTTCCATTTCAGTTGTTTTGAGGACCATGTGAGAACCACAAGTAGCCTGGTTGCAAGAGCACCTCATATACAGCAGGTTGCCACAAAATATATGATCACTGGAGCATTCACCAAATCCACTTCTTCTCAGTTTTAGACATAGACATAGGAATTTAGCTTCATTCAGGTGGTTAAGCTTAAGCCAATTGGATTAAATAGATGGATTATAATCACCTCCAAGTTTGACTTTTAGAGACTTCTCCTGCTGACCTGTATAGTCATGTCCTCATTCTGCGTGGTTGAATAAAATCTCCAGTGGCCTTAGGGTTTATATGGTGCATACAGGGATTCTAAAAGATAAACCAGACCATAATTCCTAAGTGACTATATTCATCTACCAATAAACTTCAATTGAAAGAATTTAGGAGTAAACAATTAAGACACCTTTCTCTTCATTTTTTCCCTATCCATTGAAATATATCTTGTTCCATACTTGTGGGAATTGCCAAGAACTTAATTGTTCATAAGATGCAAAGAATTCCCAGCTTCCTAAAGATACACTAAGAATTCACTGAATCTGACTATTGTCTTCCTCCTTGAAGATTAGCAAAAAAGGCTCATTAGGTTCCTAAGGACAAGGCAGCTTGTTCATAATGAAAGTTCTCTTTCAACTTCTGCAGCAACCAAGATAGTATTATGCTTATGCTAGATATTAGAAGCAACAAAGAATACCGTACTTGGATGCCTGAGTAGATGCACATCCGACCATGTTTCCATCTCAATGTTTGAGCAACTCTTATGACCAACAATATGTTACATTAAAGGAATAACACTTGTTTACTGTTTCAGTTTTGGATGATCTTTCCTCTTCTGCCTACAACTTCTATGGAGCCTTCACCTTCTCATGTAAAATAACATTCTAATATTATAGAGCTGGTTCAGGAGGATGACATTTTTGGGAGTACATGAATAAATAGAAAAAAGGAAAGGATGAAATAAAATAGACATTACAAAAGAAAATTTTCAAGGCTTCTTCTCTCTGTCTCTGAGTCCCAGGGTCACATTTTTTGTTTTATTTGTTTGTTTTTGTTTTGTTTTTTGAGACAGGGTTTCTCTGTGTAACAGTCTTAGCTGTCCTGGAACTTGCTCTGTAGACCATTCTGAACTAGAACTCACAGAGATTGGCCTTCCTCTACCTCCGGAGTGCTGGGATTAAAAGTATGTGCACCATACCTGGCCCAGGGTCATCTCTGGCCCTATGAATACTATATTCCCAGAGTTCACTCATATTTTCTCCCTGTTCCCCTTCCTGGATTCTTTCATAATTACCTTATTTGCTGCAATGACTCAGTTTATTACACCACTCCATTCTCAGAGGTCACGAGACCCTAGTTAGTAACCAAGATTTCATGTTTCAGCATTGAAGTTTGGAGTTTCAGACATAGTTCAGCTCATTTGATAACTGAGCAACCATCAGTGATCCCTAGAAGCTCAATGTTTAGAAAGGTTTGGAATTACTGACAAGAGAAAAGTTTGGAATCACTGCAGAAAAAAGAGAAGCTCGTCAGACAGTGATATCATTTCTAGTTCAAGGGGCAGGTGATGTACTGCTCAGATCAGGAGTTTCCTTTCTACTTTTCTCTCAATGCAATAAAAAAGTAGAAGAGAATTATTTCAACAAAAATGGCAAGAACCAAGGAGCAATTCATTTTGTCTTTCAGAATGATCGAGTGTGGGCATGCCTTTACAGAGAGGAAAATGCAAGCAGGGATCAGATATTCTTTCCAGATTGAAGCAGTTTAGAAAACAAGTTATGAAAACAAAGATAAGAAGATTATAAACATGGTAATATATTTTAAATGGTTAAGTTGATCAATTTTTGGCCAATGAATGTCATGTTTTACTTCTTTCAATATAGCAGTCCCATGACTAAATGCCTAACCATGTTTTGTGATTAAAAACAGAAGCTAAAATTTGAGACTCTCCATTCTTGAAGGATTAGTTCAAATGGCCTCTGGAAGCCAAGTCACTCAATCAGACTATTTTTTGTTTGTTTGTTTATTTGTTTTGTTTTGTTTTCTCTTATGGAAGACAGAGTGGGAAATGCTTTACAATAGGAGAGTAAAAGATGAAAATAGAAACGTCAGGCCAATATGGAAAGAGGGTTAAATAAAAGAGAGAACTGGAAGTTTTTAAAGATAGGGAATTATATAATTATATCAATGGTTCCTGATATAACTACAAAAATATAAATTCCGAGATAATAAATTCTTAGATCATTTTTTCTAATGTCCTCTCCTTAGTCTTTTCTTAATATTTCCTGATTCCCTCTTTCATCAAGGAGCTGGGCTTCATACCTACTAATGCTTAGATTTCTTTCTGTGTCCTTGATGTGTAAACATCCTACTTCTGCTGCTGGCCAGATGAAGTTGGAGTCCCTGACTCTGCAGCAGGGTTTAAGTGCACCAGGAAGCTCAGATAATATATCACAGGGCATGCTTCCCTATGAGTCTTACCTTATTTTAGACACTGCTCTGAATCTTAAACTCACAATGAATTTAATAAACTTTCCTGCACAGAACTGCCTCTTATACTGTGCTTATGAAACGGTATCTGTCAGTTACTCAATAACTGACTTCCCCCAAATTTCTCTTCACACCATTTTGTGATCGGCAAGCTCATTTCCATATTTTCCTTTTCAGTTGCATAATTCAATCGAATGAAGCAGGTATCTGATCTGCAGCTCCCTGAACTCTCATTTTTCATCTGAGAGAATAAAGAGATAAATTTAATGATGCCAAGTCACTAACATTGTTTGGTAATGTGGACACATCAGGTCAATACTTATTCTTGCATACAGGAATGATTTCTCTTTATAATATATCTCTCTATCATCTTTATATTACATAAGAGAAGATAGAGCCATGATGTGAATTATACTGTGTTTGGCTGTGAAAGCTAGGATAAGTCAGCTACCAATAAATACAATAGTAGATGTTCATATCAAGATTTTTTGAGGAAAAACTGACAGTAAAGAGCTACATTTCAGCTCTAATTTATGCGACTTTTCAGACCACACATGATGTTTGACTTAAATATATTTAAATGCACTTAAAAAATGAAGTGTTGAGTCAAATATCAACCACATGTAAAACTAAAAGCACAGAGAATAATGATTGTTAGTGACACAGGCATTTGGGGTAAGAGTATAAAGTACTAATTTTTAAGCATATCATTCTATGCTTAATTCTAGAGGGAAAAATATGAAATAAATGAAGCTTTCACATTAGCTGTATTGATATCTTCAGTTTTAAGTGCAAACATGGTAAAGGACTTGTGTGTGTTAAACATGTTACATCTCTTGCTTTTTGATAATGAAGTACTTTAATACTTACTTAAAATGTATTTTGGAAGAAAATGATGTATAGAATTGCAAAGGAAGAATGAACTCTTTTTCTAGATTTCTAGGCAATAATTATTATATATAAACTGAAACATTTAGTTATTTAATTCATTTTTAAAAAATCCTACCTACATTTGAGTACTAATTTTTGGTTGAGTGAGCCAACTTTGACAATCCCTTCACATTCTGACTTTATCTTCTTTATTTGGGTTCCCATGGCTGTGCACATTTAAAATGCAAATTTCACTAGTAATTACCTTTGTTTTTAAATTTGTAAACTATTTCCCCATAAAACATACATTATAGAATTTTTCTTCATATTAACATGTATGAATAAGTTATTTCCAAGGATAATGGAAGTACATTGTCACAATTCATTGTATCATTTGAAGACATGTTCATGTTTAAATGCTATGAAGTTGTGCCCATTTCAGGAAAAAAGTAATTGAACCAAAGGAATGGATAGAGGGAAAGTTGATTTATTGCTTTTGAAAATGGAATTTAAGTAGCTTAGAAAAGTCCTTACAAACTAAACATACAAAATAGATGAAAAACTAATACTTTAGCTTCTGACAAGGATTAGAGTTGATAATAAAAAGAGAACCAATCATAGATTTTCATATGTATAAATGGTGGTTCTTCATTAGGATGTCTAGTCTCCTCATAAGCCACAGAAATATTTAAAAATAACCCTGAATATTCAGAATTAGAATAAGAATCACTCTTTACCTTCAAGTCTAATTAAATATTTTCCTTTTATGCTTGGTATAATAAGACACGTGCTGATGTAGAGCTTACTAATGGCCACATAACTTAAATGAAGGTTATTATCAGAATTCCTCTAATTTACTACATTGCTATAAGCAACAAATCAGCATCAGAACTGATCTGCTAAGAATTTAGATTGCTCATAAGACTGTGTAAGATGAAGCAGAAGGAAAACCAATTAGGGCATTATCATCATGCCAAACACTATGATCATTATCATAACAATGACTGGAATATTTTTAATATTCACAGATTGTCAATACTTTCAGTGCCAGAACCTTTCTGTGATTCATAATCACCCTGGGAGTAGGTAAGATGTGCACTTTATAATCATGTTGATGTTAGAAAAGTTGACAAATACACAAACATGAAAACAAATGACACAAATTAGAAAGCACCCATGATTTCTCTGTATTAGCTGATAGCTTACTTTTCTATTGCCATGAAAAAAAATGACCAAAGCAACTTACACAACAAAGAGTTTATTCAGGAATTACAGTTTCAGTGGGTAAGTCCATGACCTTCATGCCGGGCACCATGGAAGCAATAAGTCAGACAGGTAGTCATGACAACGGAGATGTCACTGAGAGCTGATGGCTTATCCACAAATAGGAGAGAGTGAAGATAGAGGAAGAGAGAGAGAGGGAGGGAGGGACAGATGGAGGGGAGGGGGAAGGCTATAACTAGGAATGGAATGGCAATGAGATTTGAACTCCCAAAGCTCATCCCCAGTTACACACCTCCTTCAATAGGACCACACCTCTTAATTCCTCTGAAAAAGTTCCACCAATCGAGGACCAAGAATTCAAATAAATGAGCCAATGCGGGCCATTCTCATCCAAACCACCACAGCTGGTATTTCAAGAGAGGAATTTAGAATGTTGTCTGTGGTTGGAAGAAAGTTAAGATGTAGTATCTGAAATCCACATAATTTATGAAAATTATACATAGATTTCCAATATCTGGTTAAAATATACTAAATACCATTGAAATACATGCAGAAAATAAACATTTTTTTTGTTATGAAAACATTTGCATTTATGTAATTTGAGAGTTTGAGAGTTCTATAACAAGTGTGCATATATCTATCACTAATAATATTATTTCTGTATTAAACCAATTAACAGCTCAAATAATACATCTTGTACTATTTTGAAGCAAATTTTACACATTAGGTTACTTCATTAAAAATACTTTCATGAACTGAAGTTCATAGAAAAACAAAACATACCTGTAACATAGATTCTAAAGGCTGAATGAATAGAATTTCAAGATTGTACGGCCTGGAATGTTACAGGTCCAGAGACAGACTGCTATGGACTATCTTTAGCCCCATTATTAGCCATTAATTTTATGCCTCTGTGTTTGATCCTTGTGAATATCTGCTAAATTTCTTCTTGATATGTCTAAACAGTCCCATAGCCTCCATCTGCTTAGGCTGAGATGTCACATGGCAGCGTCTGAGGACTGTAACAGAGAGTTCTTGTTTTTCTGATATCTTGATGCTCCCATAAATGCATTATTTTAGAAAATGACTTGATTTATGACTCTCTTATCCATTGCTATAAAGAAAATCATGAGACTATGAACACATTGGTGCTGTGGGATGATCCGTATGTTAAATTGCTCTGATTGGTCAATAAATAAAACACTGATTGGCCAGTGGCCAGGCAGGAAGTATAGGCGGGACTAACAGAGAGGAGAAAAGAAAGAACAGGAAGGCAGAAGGAGTCACTGCCAGCTGCCGCCATGACAAGCTGCATGTGAAGATGCCAGTAAGCCATGAGCCACGTGGCAAGGTATAGATTTATGGAAATGGATTAATTTAAGCTATAAGAACAATTAGCAAGAAGCCTGCCACAGCCATACAGTTTGTAAGGAATATAAGGCTCTGTGTTTACTTGGTTGGGTCTGAGTGGCTGTGGGACTGGCGGGTGACAGAGATTTGTCCTGACTGTGGACAAGGCAGGAAAACTCCAGTTACACATTGGGACATGGAATTTGAGGTGATTTGATCTGTGTTTTGGGGTTATGGTCACTCATATTTAGCTTTAGAATAAATTACCTTTGAAATAAACTCTGTATTTTTTTTTAATGTGGACAAATTAGAAACAAAAGCTATGTCTATTTTAATTGAATAAGGATTTAAAGAAAAGAAACTCTTGTTAGATTTGACTATGCAACACTGCTGTTTTTCTTTTGAAATTTACTTTCAAATTCCTGGTTGAATTTCGCTCCAGGAAGAATGATGCGTTTCAGGTAAAGTGTCATAATTATGTGGGAACACTCTGAAGTTACCACAAATCTTGCACATTTTTGTTTTCTAAGACTTAGCCTTACGGTGCAAGATATTCAGCTAAATGGACACTGGATCAATGGCTAGATTAGATAATTGATAAGTTATTCATTAACAAAAGACCTCTTTTGAGCCTAGGCATACAATTTTTAATACTGCCTGCCAGTGCTAGCACTGTGATTGTTGGCCAGTTCAGGAGTTTTAATAGAACTTTTATTCTCACTAAATAGAATAAAGAGATTATACGCATGGCTGTCTTTAAATGGACAAGTTTCATGAAATCTCTATATTGTCCTACACTAGATCCAAACTCTTTGTAAGTTACTTCTATTACACATATTCATTCTTTCACACCAGGGGGCTGTGGTGGTATTGTGTTCCCTGAAATGTTGTGCATGCTAATAAACTTATCTGGGGTCAGAGAACAGAACAGCCACAATATTAAACATAGATGGTAGGCAGGGGTAGCACACACCTTTAATCCTAGCATTCCAGAGGTAGAGATCCGCCTGGATCTCTGTGTGTTCAAGGATACAGCCAAGCATGGTGACTCAATGCCTTTAATCCCAGGGAGTGATGGCAGAAAGCAGAAGGGTATATAAGGCATGAGGACCAGAAACTAGAAGCTTTTGGCTGGTTAAGCTTTTAGTCTTTTGAGCAGCAGTCCAGCTGAGACCCATTCTGGATGAGGACTCAGAGGCTTCCAGTCTGAGGAAACAGGATCAGCTGAGGAACTGGCAAGGTGAGGTAGCTGTGGCTTATTCTGCTTCTCTGATCTTCCAGCATTCACCCCAATAACTTGCCTCAGGTTTGATTTTATTAATAAGAATTTTTAAGATTCGTGCTACATTGGGCCCTGCTCAGAGATAATATTTTACTTAAGTAAGTTGTTGTATAAGATGCTTTTCTACACCCCCCCCCACACGCTTATCACAAATGGAGAATTCATGGCAGATCAAAGTAATAATTGTACCAAAGCCCAACATGGTGAACCAATGACTTCTTTGTTGGGATTACTAAAAGTAGTATGGGTGAGATGTTACCTACAGAAGCCAGGAATCACTCAAAAACAGCTGCATCACCAAAAAGCCTGCTCTTATGCTCTTACATGTGTGACAGCCCCAACCATGAAAACTGAATCTATGGAGTTCTTTGCGTGAACTTCAGGCAGCTCCTCAAGTCCCAGAATCTTCTCTCTATAGCAAGACTGGTCAGAGTCTCATTTCCCAGGAGTTTCCTTTTTAGGAAGCTGTGAAGGTCCTTTAAGAATCTTCCAAGTTTCAGCTTTCCTACACCTCCTGGCTTTCAGCTTCCACTTCCCTCCTAGGGAGAATGTTTCTATTCTATGGATACAACTCAATCAAAACTCCCAGAGATAATTTCTTCTCATGTCTCTCTTCTCTTCTCTTCTCTTCTCTTCTCTTCTCTTCTCTTCTCTTCTCTTCTCTTCTCTTCTCTTCTCTTCTCTCCTCTCCTCTCCTCTCCTCTCCTCTCCTCTCCTCTCCTCTCCCCTCCCCTCCCCTCCCCTCCCCTCCCCTCCTCTCCTCTCCCCTCCCCTCCCCTCCCCTCTCCCTCCCCTCCCCTCCTCTCTCTCTCTCTCTCCTATTTTCTTACTTCAATTCAAATTATTTCCCCCCTGTGGAGAGAGAAGAAAATTATACTTTGAAGAAACACTTATCTCTAACATCAGTTAATTTTTACCTTCCAGACATAGCATATTATACTAAAATGAATGATGAGGTCATTTTAGAGATGAGACTATATTGGAATAGTTATTACATATAAATATAGTGTTCCAGGCTCCTTTAATCTTTCTTTAAATTATAGAGCTGGGATGCCCTGAGCTTAACATTTCAGCAGACCAGGTGGGATGTTGGGTCTCTTGAAATTTCATACCATAAACAGTAAGTCTCTGATTTAAAAGTAAAGTCTTTCAAGGGCTCTTGCTTTAGATTACTTTTACCGATCAGCTGTCTGGGGGAACTGCATGCATCCTTTGCTTTATTTTTGAGCAATTTCCAGATATTTTAACCTCATGTGTTTGAAAATATCCATTGGAACTTGGAGGTCTCATCAATAGTATACAACTGAGTATTTCAGTATGCAATAGAATGAGAGGAAAGGGTAGGCCCAAAAGAGCATCTTCCATCAATGATTAGTCAAAGGGCCAGTAGTGGCCTTTGTAAGTGCAGATGCTTTCAGTCAAGATTGCAATGGCTATATCGTCCTTGGAAGATGGTATGTAGCAGCTAGTCTTAGGTTTCAACTGCTGTGATAAAGACCATGGCCAAAAACGAATTGGGAAGGATGTGGCTTATTTCACCTTACACTTCCAGGTAATAGTCCACCACTGAGGGAAGTCAGGACAGGAACTGAAACAGGCAGGAAGTGTAGCAGAAGCCACGAGAAGCACTGCTTCTTGTTTCTCATGGCTTCCTCAACCTCCTTTCTCTTATAGCATCCAGGATACTCTGCTTAGGAGTGGTACTGACACCGGTGAGCTGGGCCTCCCACATCAATTATTAGTCGAGAAAAAGCATGACAGACTTACCTACAGACAGCTCTTATGGGGATTTTCCTCAGTTGAGAGGCCCTCTTCCTGAATGACTCCAGCATGTGTCAAGTTGACATAAAACTAATCAGGAAACAGCTCTTACCCTTGTCTTGTGACTCTTACATTCTTTCAGCATCTTCTGCTGTGTTCCCTGTGACTTAGAAGGCACGATATACATGTCTTGCATAGGGCTAGGCACTCATCAGTCATTATTCTCAGAGCCTTGAGGAGCCATTTGCCAGCATTTATTGCTGTTGTTTGTTTTCGTTCTTTTGGTGGTCCACCATCCAGCTCCCAAATAAATCACACAGGGAGAGACTTATTATTACTTATAAATGCCTGGCCTTAGCTTGGCTTGTTTCTTGCTAGCTTTTCTTAACTCAAAATTAACCCATCTGTCTTTTGCCTCTGGGCTTTTACCTTTCTCCTTTTTTGTATACTTTCCTTTTTCACTCCATTGCTGGTTTTGTAGCTGAGTGGCTGGTCCCTGATATCCTCTTCCTTCTTTTGCTCCTAGATCCCTTCCACTCCCAGATTTCTCCTTCTATTTATTCTCTCTGACTGCCAGCCCTGCCTATCCTCTCTCCTGCCTTGCCATTGGCCATTCAGCTCTTTATTAAACCATTAGGTATTTTAGACAGGACAGTAACACAGCTTCACAGAGTTAAACAAATGCAACATGAACAAAAGTAACACACCTTAAAATAACATTGCCCAACAATTTATTGAAAAGATAGGCTTCTCTCATTAAGTATGAGATTAGCGTCTGTCTATATGTACAAAGATATTCAGAAGACATTCACATGGGTTCTTTAAAAGTTACATTTGTTTAATGTGTATGTGTGTGTGTGCCTGAGTGTATGGATGTATGTGCACCATGTGTTTGCCATGCCTGAATAGGCCAACACATCTCCTAGAGATGAAGTTATAGGCAGTTGTGAGCCACCATAGAGATGATGGAATACAAATCAAGGACTTTTGCAAGATCAGCAAGTATTCTTAACCACAAAGACATTTCTCCATCCTCATGACACAGCCCTTAACTATAACTCTGCTGTGTGCATGGATATGCTTTAAAATGAGATAAGAAAAAAGGAGTCTCTGCATCTAAACAGCAATCTGCTCTTACCAGTTTTCCCAACCACAAAGTCCTTCTCTTACAAAAGGGAGGAATAAGGACCAGATCATAAAAACAGAAGGGACAAAATTCCAGGCTTCATCTGGTTCCTGTTTGCAAAATAGTGTGAATATCCTGGCTGAGATATAAAATGATTTGAGATAGTACAAAAGACAAATATTAAATAAATATGGTGGAAAAATAATAATTCCCAATAAGGATTCTTAAAGCTTGTGTTTTCTATTTTTTTTTTACTTCATAAGTAGTCCTAGCATGATTTTTTTCCATTTTTACAAGATTTTGTATGTGTAGCAAATTCTCTTTTACTTTTTGCTTATTGTCATCTAAAATAATGAGGCATCTTAGCTCCTAATCCTCAACTGGTAATCACCTTCCATTAGATTTCATTTCTTTATTTGTAATGATGCTATTTTGAAATTGTCTTATTTTATTTTACCTATGATAATGATGATGATGATGATAAAGATGATGGTGAGGATGATGATGGTGATGAAAATGGTGAGGATGATGAGGATGGTGAAGGTGATGATGGTGATGGTGATGATGGTGATGATGATGATGATGATGACATGGTTGTGGTGTGTGTCATATGTGTGAGAATTTGAGTGTGAACATACAAAGTTGCCCCCGTGAATTTCACAGGACTTCTTTTCAGAATCAGTTCTCCTCCTCTTCACCCTTGTCAGGGCCTCCCTTTTATCTGCAGCTTTGTGGATTCCAGGCTAGCTGGCCTGCCAGCATCCAGGAATTTCTCTCTCTGCTTCCCATCTTTCCATAAGGGTGCTGAGTTTACAGGCACAAGCCACTACATTCACCTTTCTGTGGGTTTAAGAGTCACACTTAGGTCCTTGGGCTTCAAGAGCAGATGCTGAAAGAGGGCTCTTGCTGGCCTTGTTTATTTTTGAGAGGTAGTCTTTTCTATATATTCCAAGTTTGGCTCTAATTTGCAGTTTAGCCTCCACCTCCTGCATATTAGATTTATAGGAATGTACTTTCCAATTAGAATTTAATGAATTTTAATTTTAATATATTTTGTTATCTTATATTTAAAATAAATGAACACTACGGGATTGATAAAAGTATAAACTATATTGACTTTTCCAAAATGCAGAATTTTGAGGATACTCATAGTACCCTGACTACCAGACTTACCTGGTAAAATTCAATAAAAATAAGAATAAAAAATTTCTTAATCACTAATAATTGCTTCAAAGCTTGAAATCCCATATTACATTATTTATAAGACTACAAAGTAAGCTTTTAAAAGAATGGTCTGGTTAAGATGGCTAAGATTTGCATCTTTAATAACACAGGTACTCAACTTCTATGTATCAGGTAATAACTACTTGAAAGTAATCATTCACATATTTTTTGCATCTTTCTGTAGCATTCCTTTTCTTTCATCTGATTAAAGCCTGCAGGGACAGAACCAAGAAAGTGTGGACTAGTGGTATTTAGGAATAATTAATTGGTTCATTAAGTTTTTTTTTTAAATTAGTTACTATTTCCTGAACTCAACTTTTCTTCTAGGCTCTCTATTATAAATAAAGACACAATATTGCTCTGATTGGTTGATAAATAAAATGCTAATTGGCCAGTAGCCAGGCAGGAAGTATAGGTGGGATAAACAGACGGAGAATTCTGAGAACAGGAAGGCTGAGGAGGAGACACCAGCCTACAGTCCAGGGAGCAGCATGTAATAGCACAAGCTAAAGCCATGGAACATGTGGCAACATATAGATTAACATTATAGGCTGAGTTTAAGTGTTGGGGCTAGTCCATAGTAAGCCCTAGCTAATGGCAAAACAGTTCTAAATAATATAATAAGCCTCTGTGTGTTTGCTTGAGGGATGCGAGAAGGAGAGATTTGTCCCGACCGCCAGCCAGCTGGGACACGGGAAATTTTCCAGCTACAATACAACATAATATAAGATAGGTGATCTGTAAGATCTACCTTTAAAACATCTATGTTTGACTGTGTTGTACCTCAGGGAGATTGATGAACACGAGAGAGAGAGAGAGAGAGAGAGAGAGAGAGAGAGAGAGAGAGAGAGAGAGAGAGAGAGAGAGAGAGAGAGAGAGAGAGAGAGAACACTCCTATTCGTCCAGAGAGGAAACCTATATAATAGACCAAAGTAAAGTAAAGGAGTCTGTCATCTCGGTGGAAAAGAGAACCAAGAGCAACAACACATGTGAAGGCACAGCATCTCCAGACATAAGGCTTCCTGTACAACAGCATATTATAAAGCTCTTTGAGAGTAAAGGAACAAAGGATGTGCAGAACTTCCAAGGGGGAACTCTGAATCCATATTAAGAAAGGTCTTTCATTCTATGTGTTAGCATTCAGACTAGCCCCTTGGGGACCTGATAGGGTGCCGCATCCCTGCGCATACAAGCTCTCCAGTGCCCAGGCGGTACCTGCTCATGGGCTCATTGCGACGTGGTCTCTCTGCTCATGTGTCGCGTCCCCTCATAAAAGGTGGGGTCCCCCCCCCCGTGCCTGCTTTCTCTCTCTTCTATTTCTCTTCCTATGAGGTGGAGGTCACATTTGCACCTCCCCCTTCCCCCTTTCCTGTCTTTTCTCTCTCTTCTCTACTCAGCCACAGCCTGCTTTCTCTCCCCCAACCTCCACCAATAAAACTCTAGCTAGAGGTCATGAGAGTGTTGGGAATGACAGTACCGACTGTTCTGAGTCCTTTCCAGGTTGATTGGCAGGACACTAACTCCCTAGCCCTTTACTTATCTGTGAATTAATTGCCTGAATTATTTATTATCCTGAATTAATTGCCCACTCCCTCTGGGCATCTGTTTTCTTGCATTCTTTTCCTCACACATCTCCAGAGAGATTCAGCCTTGGAAGGTAGTCACTCCACGTGGCCACTCAGTTCCTGTGGTCCTTAGCTGCCTCCTCACTGTGGGACTGTGAAGACAGACAAAAAGTAGGCTGATTAAGGCCCCAATATGCTGTGTTTCTGTCTTGTCTTCTTCTTCTTCTTCTTCTTCTTCTTCTTCTTCTTCTTCTTCTTCTTCTTCTTCTTCTTCTTCTTCTTCTTCTTCTTCTTCTTCTTCTTCTTTTTGTCTTTCTATTTTCTTCTCCTTCCTACTATTCTTAGAACATCAGAGGGGCTTTTTTTTTTTTTTTTCACTTAGAAATCAGTTAAATGCTCTTCCAAGATATAGCATTGCAAAAACTGAATGGTTAAAAAAATACGGTTAAAACCAAAGGAAGTTATATGTTCCATTATAAAATAAAATAGGCAGTGTCAGTTATATCTTCAAATATCTGTTACAATATGAGTAATTTTTAATGAATATTTTCCTTTGTAGTTCATCTCAGTTTTTTTTAATTACAGGTAGAAAATCGGATAGTTGGTTTTTTGTGTTGGGCTTGCATCATTTTAGAGAAAATATTACTTATAATTGTATTGAGTTTATATACTTTAAGTAAAATAATTTACAGAATTTTTGTTGTTGCTTACATGTTGTGTTTTGTTTACATTAATCTTTTTTTTTAAATATTTATTTTACATCCTGGCTGCAGTTTCCCCTCCCTTCTCTCCTCCCAGGCCCTACCACTCACCCCCTCTTTGTTCTCACCCTCCAATCCGCTCCTCCTCCATTTCTGTCCAGGAAAGGGCAGGTCTCCCATGACATGCCATGCTTTGTTTAACATTAATCCTAACTTCCAGTCTTTTGTTGTAATCCATTCACTGGGGACTCATGTACATCAAACTAAATTTATAATTTATCCCCAAAATGCAAAGAGTCCTGATGAGTCATTGATTAATCCATCCATACATTAGTCTACCAATTGGCACATACTTATTGTGATCCCCCTGTGTGGATTCACTTCCTTGGTTAACTGTCCATTTGATTTCAAGCTTTTAGATGTAGCCGGAAGGTTTCCCCAGTCCAAGCAGCCGCACTGTCCCACATTTCTCTGGTCCCACCCAGCCCTGTGGTCTAGCAGCTGCTTATAAAATAATCATTCAGAGGCTTTTATTAATTACCAATTCTATGGCCTATGGCACTCTTCTTGCTAGCTAGCTCTTATAATTTAACCCATTTCCATTAATCTATAAGTTGCCATGTGGCCATGGTGTTACCGGTTTGCCTGCATCTTGCTTGTCCTTCAACAGGAGCTGGCATTTCTCTCTCCTTTCCTTTCTTCTTCCTGCCTCTCTCTTGGATTTCCTGCCTGGCTGTAACCTGACTTGCCATAGGCCGGAGCAGCTTCTTTATTAACCAATCATAGCGACACATATTCACAGTGTACAGAAAGACATCTCACAGTATTTAGGCAATGTTCTACTATGCTCCTGCCTGCCTTTGATAACATTCATCTTGATATCCATTGTCAGAGAATTTCAGCACAATTGTGTCAAGCATGCATTTTACCTCTCATTTGCCTTGCTCAGTATTTTCATGATCATGCAGAGTTCAGAAATACACAGTCCAGATAGCAAACCTCAAGTATTCAGATTTGGTCCTTTTATGAATGGTTTTTACAAATTACATTATTTATAAAAGATTTAGAGGAGATTGTGAAAAGTGAGATTCAGAAACATTTTTGACAACCAAAATGTCATTTTTAAACCTCAAACTGAGCATCATTCACCATTAGCTGCACATAACCTCAGTCAAGCAACACCTTCTACATTTTAATGCCATTCTTACGTGTAGCCAAGGATTCAAATTTTGGTTTAGTTTTTCTTCTATTCATTCAGTGAGAAGCTTGAATATACTGTTTTTTCTTTACCTTCTGTAATGAGCAGTACAGAGCATGACAAAACATTACTCAATATTCATTCAGTGACTAAATAAGCCTAGGATGCAGGGAGAGAAAACCATCAAAATAGCAAAGAGTTTACAGAGTACAGAAATATTACTGATAGTTAGCGGATGACTAAGAAGTACAATGTAATGTCAAGGGAATTAATTACTCATTTTTGCTACATTATAATTATATTTCCTCAAGGCAAGATTGGATTCCTCTGTTATTTTATTTACAAATAAAGCTTAATACTTTAAACATATTGTGCTTTACTTTAAACTGAGAATGGTAGCTTCAAGTATTTTCTGCTTAAACTTACCTAAAAGTCCATGTTAAAATTTAGACGACCCTAAGCTAAAAATTATAGATAACACAAAATGAAACAGCATCCATAAAATACAGAAAATATAATAGGAATCTGGCAAACAAACAAAGCCAAATGAACATACAGATAATTGATATTAAATATCTCAATGATGCACTCTGACTATTGATAAAAATGCAAATATCCAATGATGTCAATTAATGGGTGTGGAGTCCTGTTAAACTCTTGGTCAAGGTTACAGAGTCCCAGGAACCACCATATACTTTGTAAGGTAACATAAATTGTCAGTCATTTGGCCAACAATGTGGCAATATCTTGAATACTTAAACATGTTCCCGGTCCCTAAGTCAGCATTTGTAGCGCTGAAGAATTTTTCACATTCACACAAGACATATAAACACATTAAAACAAAGAACAATGGATAAGCAACATGGAACATATTATGTAAAATTAGATGCTCTTAAACGATTGCAGATGCCACCAGTTCTTCCTATCAATGTGAAAAACATTTTAGTCATAGTATTAAATGAGACCGGAATGCACAAAGTTCACACCAAGAGAGTAAATGGTGAAAATATCTTTGACTATATACAGAACAGAAGATGGAATTGTATTTTAAGCCTATGTATTTTAAGCTACATGTACACACAGCAAATGTCTTGTTGTGATATCTTGTGAGGAGTGTGGGTTTGCGTGGGTTGTGTGGAAGCCAAAGGACAATGTTGGGTATCATTCCAGAAGGACCCTCCACCATTGTCTTTGATGCAAGGTCCCTCAGTGGGCTGCAGCTCACTAACTAGGCTAAACTGGTTGTACAGAAGGCCCCAGGGATCATCTGTTTCCACTGCCCCTGTGCTGGGTGTAAAATCTAGTGACACCGTGACAGGTTTTTTTTTTTGTTTTTTTGTTTTTTTTTTTAGGTTCTGGGAACACATCTCAGTTGGCACACACTTTATCAGTGAGCTATCTTCTTTCCCCATGGTGTTACCTTCAAGTTATCAGTGTTTCCGTAGCACACACCAATTTTTTTTTGTGTGTGTGTGAAGAAGCCAATCAAATCAATGTGTTTTCTTTTCTTCATCAGTTTTGTTGTGAAAAATAACATGCTCCAAAACAAGGAAAGTTTATTTCAAAAAATTTATATCTTTGGAACGCAGAGTTTTCTCAAAACAATTAGAGCCAGTTATCATGTCTTTAACAAATTAAATTAAGAAGAGGAGGCTGGAAACCTGTAAGAGAAAAGATCAGGGAGGCTGCTGAGAGGTTATGTCCCCTAGAACGTCAGAACTGCACTGATGAAGTCTCACAGGCATGGCTTCCTAAATAGGACTTGGACAGGACAAAACAATAGCCATGCTAACATGGAAATGGGGAAGCTCACAAGGCCTCAACTCTAAACAAAGAAGTACAGGCAACTAAGGTGTGCTGGGTAGCTAAGGCATGCTGGGAGTAGGACAAATAGTTTTTCCCAGGGAAAAGCAGACCAATCAGTTACCCAATACCATCTGCCTTGAAAAAAAAATATATGCACACACACACACACACACACACACACACACACACACACACACACACACACACACACCTTTTTACAGACTAAAAAGGCAGTATTTATATATTGAGAGTATATATAATATATATATATATATATATATATTTATGTATGCAACAAAAATGAATGAAAATAGAGATCATGAATTTGAAAGAGCAATGAGGGTTTAAGGGAGGAAAAGGAAGTAATGACATAATAATATTATAATCTCAAAAAGTAGCTAGTATATGAAGATATATAAAGTTAATTAGAAGGCGACATTTCCATACTGCATCATGATATATCACTCCTTACTATATAGCCACAAATTTACTGTAGAAACTAACATCAAGAGTTGAACCCATGGGGTAGGTGATTTAGCTCAGTGGTAGAGCACTTGCCTAGCAAGCGCAAGACCCTGGGTTCGATCCTCAGCTCCAAAAAAAAAAAAAAAAAAAAAAAAAAGAAAGAAAGAAAGAAAGAAAAAGAAAAAAGAAAAGAGTTGAACCCCATTTCCACAAGCGTTGTGTATTGGGTGGCCTTTTGAACCCTGTTATCAACGGAATTTACCAGAACTTATGTGTGTATGTAGAAACTGAATCCGTAAAGAAACTTAGAGCTTTTCAGTATTTTTCCTTTACTCTGCTAGAATACTCCTTTAAGGTCAGTGTACAAATAAGCTGTTCTAGAAAGAAATGGTGCTAATAAAAGACAGCATCAACTATCAGGCAGGGGAGAGAGATCTGTGTGGACCTTATGGCCCAATTTAACCTCAAATAACCATATGAGGGGAATTAGGTAAGTCAGCATAAAGATCAGGGGCTAAGCACTGAGTTTTCCTGGTTCATCTGAACCAAAAGCTAACCGACAGAGAACCTAGCAGACTCAGTACTTGGAAGAAAGGAGTTACTATTGAAAAGGAAAACAAAGCAAAACAGTCAAGAAAATAAAAACCTTTAAAACATGATAAATTAATTGGCTTTAGGGTGCTGTCAAACAGAACTTAAAAATGAGTAAGAAATCTAATAATCTAATAGCTAAACCTAAGACACCAGCAAGGCACTTACCATAGGATAAAGACCAATTTGTGATAGTTGTGGCAGAAAAAACACTAGAAATATTGGCTACAGGAAACCAAAGGGCTTCTTGACGAAGCCATCTTGACTTAGTATGTATCCATCCACCCATCTGTCATCTGTTACTCTGGACCTGGCTGGCTCTGTACCTCACCTCAGAGATCTGGTATCTTGCCTCTGTGGCTTCCACTGCCCGAGCCTCTGTAGCCTGACTCAACACCAGGGCTTGTCTGGACCTGCTCATCCGCCGCCTGCAGCAGCTCTGCATGCCTTCAGCAGCTCTCCAGCCAAGTGTGTTAATATCTTCTCCAACCACCTGAATCTGCATCAGCTCTCTGTGAGATCTCTGAAATCTGCAGATACTTTAATCCCTTTGTGGCCATTGAATAGCCTAGGTGTGTGTGTGTGTGTGTGTGTGTGTGTGTGTGTGTGTGTGTGTGTGTGATGCCTATATATATCATTAATCATAAATGTATAAAATTATTGTTCAATATGTAATGTGTAATCTGAGAAATAATATTAATAATTAAGAATAGAATAAAATGGCCTATTTTTCCAGTGGTCAGCTGTCAAGGAAAGTTGATACATTTTGATAAATTCCAGACAGTAAAAATGACACAGTTGGTGAATTTATTGCTAGTCCATAAATTTGACATCACGGAAAGACATAAATATGTTCATCTATATTTCTGTCATAGCATGCTCATGTTCTCTGCCCTGAGATTTATAACATTCCATATACCAGTCATGCTGTATGAACAGGGTTATGCTCCGAGAAGTGTGTCCTTCAGTAGTTTTGTTACTGTGTTAATATCAGTGTTTTTAACAGAAGCTAAACTGGCTCCAGTCCTGCTAGGCAATATGATTTTATGGGATTGCCTTGGTGTATACATTCTGCTGTTGATGGAAACATCTTTATGCAGTGTATGTCTGTACAGTGTTTTATCTTGTATGTAAAACAAACAGCAATTTTGATACACACTGGAGTTTGATAAACACTAATCTGAGAAAAGAACAAACTAAGTATTTCTTTGCAGATGTTCAAGTAATCAACCATTCTGCATTTAGAATAGCCCTTGAATCACTCAAGATTACAAGGATGGGTGGGGAATTTCAAGATGTTTCTGCCTGCCTGCACTGTTAATTCTATGCTGTTTCAGTGTTAATCTGATATAAGTTTTGAAATGTCAACTGTTTTTATAATGAGATATTGGGATGCCTTGTATGGATATGTAGCTTGTAAAGATATCTCCTGAGTGAAATAATTTGAGGGTATCACTGCTCTGAATTGAGACTTCTGTGTGATATTTTTGACTTTTTACAGAGAACATTATTGATTTACTTACATCACCTATAGTTAATATGTAAAATCTGATATATTTTTAAGTATTTGCATACTTTTGCAAGATCACGAAGAATATAAAAACATTTCAATAACTCTCCAAAGCTTCTCAGTAACTCTGTTCTGCCCTCTGGCCCCCACTGCAGTTAGGCTACTGTTGATCTGCCTTCTGTGAGCAGATTCAATTGCTTAGACTAGATTTTTATATAGACAAACTAAAGTAGCATGGACTTAATTTTTCTAGCATTTCTTTATTCTTATTCAATGTAACTATTTTCAACAACTGCCTTTGCTTTCTTTTCACCAGTTTTACTGAAGGGCAGAGCAGAGGGGCTGTTGACACTGTCAACCAGAAAAACAAGCAGATATACAAACATCAATCCCTTTATGTCTTAGAGAGAAGTCTCCTATAGTTATTTTCCTATATATTTCTGAAGTTATATTTCCTAAGTCAGATATCTGGCCCCTCTCACAGTCTGTTTCTAGTACATGTGTTTCCTATAGAGGCATCATGGTTTTCCTTATCTCTCCCCACGATTCTTCGTACTGAAAACCAGTGACTTAACTCGTGTTTTAATCTAGTCTGTTTTCCTTGACATCTGAAGCCTTTGTGTCACTCTTCATCTTGTGTGTGTGTGTGTGTGTGTGTGTGTGTGTGTGTGTGTGTGTGTGTGGTATGTGATCACCTGGGACAGCAAAGCACAGCAAGGTTTTCAGAGTTGCCTTTGACTTCTCCACTCTTTCTATTACACTCTACTGGTAGCTCGCACAGGTGTTAGGGTCCACTAATTATCATTTGATTCCATTATTGATTATGGTAATGCTCTTGCAGTCTAATATGTTCCCCCATATGATCCATTTAGATGGGGGCTCCTTTGTATGTGGACCTTCTAAAAATCATCTTTGAGGTTAGTGCTTTTAAGGTCTCTCTGTTTCTCTTTACTGCTGCCCATTGACCCTTAATCACTTAAGTCCTAATCTCCCTCTTCCATATTCCCATTGTCTAAAAGTGACCTTCCAGATCATTCCCCCACTCTACTTTCTGTGATGTTAGTTCGCTTGAGTAGAGCTTTAAAGCTCGCTGGCTTAATGTCTTGTTTCTCGGTTCCGGTAAAATCCTTGGCACAGTGCATCAGCAGGATGGGAGTGCAAGTGGGCCACACCCTTTGGAGTAACTCCCCAGCTTGATGAACATGATGCTGGGTGGCACAACCACATTTGGGTTTCATATTTTCATATACCATTATGGAATTTCTATGAGCAAGCTGAGACAAAGACTTTTTTTTAATTCATGAAGTGTCATCCTCAATATTCCTTCATTCCTTTGAAATATATTCTGTGTGTACATATGTTTGTTGGAGTGTGTATGTCTATATGTGGAGGCCAGAGGAGGACACCTTCCTCTATCGCTCTCCATCTGAGACAGTATCTCTTACTGACTCTGGAACTCACCATATGTTGGGTAGGCTGGTGGCCAGCAATACTCAGGGTTCTTCCTATCTCTTGTTTCTCTCCTTCCACACAGATTGGGTTGTAGACATAACTGGCTGTCCAGGGTTCCCGGGATTTGAAACCAATTCCTCATGGCTATTTAGTAAACACTGTTACCCTCAGAGGACCTCTCCAGCCTCTTGGTCTTCCTTCTTTCCTTTGAGCTTCCATCTAAGATTGATGCTGACTGAGAGAAGAGAGTTCAGCCTTGAATTCTCCAAGACATGATATGTGAGTGATAGTTTTCCTCTTTTGAGATGCTGGAGCAGCTCCTTCATCCCTTTGTGAAGGTTTGGGGGATAGAACATCTTGCCATATGGCCATGTCTGCCCCGATGAAGTTTTTGTCCCAAGAAGCCAGGGTTGTGAGAAGATGGAGCCTGTGTCTCATATGTCTTCTGTCTTTCAGATGCTCGTTGTCCTCATTAAAATTGAAGAGATGTTCTTGAATAACCATTTATTCATTTCCTGCATGCCCCCAAGACAATTCCCAGTGACCTTAAAGGATTACTTACCCTTTGTTTTATTTTAATGAGTTTCACTACAATGGTTGAGTCTCTGGGACGTGAAGTTATCCATAGTGTAGCTCACATAGTCATTCCAGAATGCCTGTTTTCAGTTTCTATAACTTATAAAGCCACTACAGACATTATTGTCCAAAGTTTGGTAAGAGCATGTGGTTTCATCTTCCATGGAGAAAACATGGCAAAGCTTCAGGGGGTAGGGGAGGCATGACATTTGTGTCTTTAACTTTTTAAGGAAGTATTAAATTGTTTTCTAAGATGTTTGGGACACTGATTTTTGTCTTGAGAATATATAAAATATGCAGTTTCTCTGCAACATCTGCAATGTTTGGTATGGTATAATTTTGTTTGTTTGTTTTGTACTTAGACTTTATGACAGGCATTAAAGTATCTCACTATGGCATTTGTTCGACATTCCTGATGATCAATTATATTGATTCATTTTATGTATGTATTTGCCTTCTATAACTTTAGGAAAGTATCACTTCAAATCTTTTTTTTTTATTTTTAAAAATTTATTCTCTTACTAATGACTTTAGTGTTCAGTGTGTCTTTTAAATTATTTTTGAGTGTTTAACTTTTTTTAGTGTTTCTATACTAATTAGATTGTTATATTAATTTTAGCATATAACAAGAAATTCAAGTTTTTAAATTAAATGTAATTAATTAAAATACTTTTTTTTGCAAGTGGGGTTTAACAGAATTGCTTGTAAAATTTATAAATAGTATAAAACACAAACAGGAGGATCTAGAATAAAGTTTTTCATACTGAATGATTTGTGAGCTAAAGTAATTTTCCCTTCTTTCTAAGCCTCTATACTTGTGGGATTCTTATTATTAAAATTTATTTTTAATAATTTCATACATACAGAAAACAAATGCTGACCACTCCTATGCTTTCTCTCTTGTCTCCTTCCTGACCCCACAGCAAACACTTCAGCTATTTAGAATTTGCTTTTTGAGAAGTGGCTCCTACCTTCAAAGGGCAGGTTTAAATATAAGATGATCTTATTGACCCTTGGTTCATTCTAATTCACTGACTCATTTTCTACCATGATAGATACAAGCCTAGATGAATTACAAATGTCTTAACAAATAATGACAATTCAATTGGTCTTGATTGACAGTCTTATAATTAATTACAAAAAAGAAAATACTTTAATTTGTACATCCTTGCTGATCAATTTCTTATTTTTATAAATGAAGTTTCTATCTCTGGATGTTTGTTCGTTTTATCTTTAAATTGTGTTAATCCAGGTTAAACATTCAGCCTTTAGTAAAATAGACAAATGTCTCTTCCTGGAATCTGCCAACATCTAAATTAGTTTCTTTTTCGGTCTGAATCTGTAAATGATTTCCTTCTTGTAGATCTAGGCTTTCTCACTTCCTTTTCCATTTTGAGAAGTTAAAAAATAATAGATGCAGTGTCTGCTTAATTATTATCTTCCAGCTTTTTAATAATTTCTTTGATTATTTCTGGCATGTTTCTGAAAACCTCTTTGCAGTTCTCTTGAGGTCTTTTACTCAGCCTGCATGATCAATTGCTTCACAAAGTACACAGCTGTCCCTTTGAACTTCAGTGTTTTATTGAGTTTTCTGCCTATTCTTGGATTCAAGTTCTTTATTTGATTTTTTTTTGATTCACTAATTTTCATCAATTAATAACAGAAGAAGGGAACCTACTGTCCCACACACCATTAATGGTTATGAGTAAAACCTACTCAATCTCAAAGCAGAAAACACATAAAAGATTTATTTTCTCACAAAATTCTGAAAATACACAGTTGTATTTAAGGATTTAATAGCATGATCACAGCTCATTCTCTCTGTGTCTCAGTTTGAATTGCATGTGTACTCTATTAAAAATGTCTATCTTTGCTTCATGGTTGCTAAAAGATCTGGACTTAGAGCTATCAGGGATTAAAACAAGATTTTCTCTATATTAGTAGCTTCCCCATACCAGAAATATACTGAGACTATCTCTCATGGAAGAAAGGGGTCATTTGTAAATTTCTGGTCTAATTAGCATAGTCAAATGAGGAGGACATGTTGATAGTCTTATGACAGTGCATTTGCTCCTGGGATTAAGAATTGTATGTAACATTATTCTAACTATTCAAATGGACCTTGGAGAGAGAGAACTTCCTAAATGTAAATCTATCTGATCCAGAGTCCTAGGCATTCTTACCCTCTTCTTTGTTGGTCAAGTACAAATCCAGGCAAGTACTGAGTTGTGCTCGGATCCCGTAATACCTCTGGTGATCGCACACATCACCATCTGAATGCCCTTCCCCAGGTTTGCTAATACCTGTCTACACTATTACTATGGTAGCTGCTGCTCATGGTATAGGTAAATTGAATTTGAGCTCGTCTTGAGGAGGTAGAAGCAGAGGGTGCTGACTCAGTTCAGGCATCTAAATGTTAAGTATAAACTATATAAATCCAAATATTGTTTTACTTTGACACACATTTCTTTATTTCAATTTCTCTCTTGTTCTTTATTTCCTATGTTCACTACTTTGCTGGAGTGTAGTCTATGGACAGCTCCTTCTAGGAATACTCCATGCCTCTAGACCATACTGCTTAAACTTTGATTTCTTGTTTGCTCATACAGAAATGAAGCAATATCTTTTACTTCACTGATTAGATAAAACACTATTAAATGAATCTCTGTCTTCCCAACCTTTCAAGTTTTTTGGCCTATTGGGTCATATCTGTGTATATACTATTGTCCAGTAAATTCATTTTCATTTATGTATTGAATTAAAAAACATGTTATTTAGCATTCTATTTTAATTATTATAATTTAGTTAGATGCTTCTGGGATTCAGAATTCTTCCTTGTTTCTTCTACTCTTGATTCCCAAAGGTTCTTTTCCATTATAGTTTTGACTGGAATACAGTTTCAAATAGATTTTAAGGACACATTTGCATTTTTAAGCATTGTTTTTCTTTTACTTGCTCATGGCCCTTAATTAGAACCAGTGTTAATATTTTCCACCAAAATATTTCTTTAGATATTGATTCATATTTCAGGATTAGAATATTATCTAATCCATTGCTGATGCAAGTGCAAACTTGTACAGCCATTATGGAAATCACTGTTGTGGTTCCCCAGGGAGACAGAAATTGATCTTCTCAAGATCCAGCTCTTGGCCGTAGACAGAAAAGATGGCTTATCTTACCACAGAAACACTTGTTCAATCACATTCATTGCTGCTCTATTCATAATAGCCAGAAACTGGAAACAATCTAGGTGCCCCTCACCATAATAATAGATAAAGAAAATGTGGTACATTGACACAATGGAGTATTGCTCAACCATTTGAAAAAGATGAAATTCGGAAGTACATTAGATGGAACTAAGAAAAACCATTCTTTAGCGAGGTAACCCACACCCAAGAAGACAAACATGGTGTGTATTAGTTTATATGTGGATATCTAAGCAGGCTACATTATGTAGAACCACAGAGGTCTGGTGTATAGTAAAAGACTGGGAGGCAGATAGATCTAGTTAAGAAAACAAAATAGAATAAATATTGATGGATGGGGAAAATTAATAGGAGGATCAAATGGGAAGTGGGAGGTAAACAGGGTGGAAGGAAGGCGTATAGTGATAGACAACTGAAATCAAGGACCATTTGAGTGATAGTACAGAAACCTAATGCAGAAGCTTCCTAAAGTATGTGCATACATGAAGGTGATCTTAATGAAATCACCAAATAACAGGGAGACAGAGGTCCAACTGGATATTTCTCACCCACAAATAAGCTTCCAATACTAGGAATGGGTAACACCTGATTGAGTTGTTGGCAAGAGGGTTCCCATGAGAATCCTTCCTTGGTACCAGAAGGTTCTCTACATGTTACCAAGGAGAAATTCAAACACCAACCAAGTTACTAACCCTCTCCAGTGGTGTTCTGCCTACCAAACAGACCAAGGCAAGGTGGCACAACACTTGTAGGAGTAACCAACTCACATCTGATTTGATTTAAAACCCACTCTAAAGAGATGGAATCCATACCTAATGGTGCTTGGGTGATCAAGACCCTGAGACTTGACAGCCCAGGGACCTAGGGGAAAACTAAATATTGCTCTTCTCTTAAAGGATTATAGCAATAAAATGATCCCTAATGACATTTTGCTATACTTACAAGTCACTGCCTTGCTCTGCCACCATCAGAGAAGCTTCCTCATGCAGTAGACAGGAACAAATACATACCAGCAGCCAGACAATGTGCATAGAATGAGATATTAGAACTCAGCCTTAAATGGTATATCTTCATCAAACCCCTTCTTTCATGGCTCAGAGAACCCTGCAGAAGAGGTCATAGAAAGGGTGTAAGAGCCATAGGGACTGAAGGACAGAAAAACAACATGGCCCTCGAAGGCCATGTGATCAAAGCTCATATGAACTCACAGAGACTAAAGCAGCATGTATAGAGTCTTTATGGGTCTGCACCCTATGGGGTCCTAGAGCAGAAAGGAGAAGTGGGCACATGCCCCCATCTCTAACCCAGATGCTAGCTCCAATTTATCACCACTTGCAAATGAGAATTTGTTTTACTCAAAGGGAGCAGCATCCCTGGGGAGACAAACTCCTGTTAATGGCAGGCTGCATGCTCAGCAGGAGATGGCCAACCGAAAATGAACTCTGTGAGAACTTGGGAGGTGGTTCCTTGTCTCATGATGCTGTGTCAAAGGTTTTAATCTTTTTCTTTCCTTTGTCCTTTCTTCCTTCTTTTTCTTTTAAATTTTTATTTTATTTTCACTTCTTTTACCCTATAGGTTATTTGTGTGTGTGTGTGTGTGTGTGTGTGTGTGTGTGTGTGTGTGTGTGTGTGTGTATTTCCAGTTTACTGTTTCTATTGGATTCCCAAGTATAAGCATGAATGTGTCTCTGCTTCTATATCTGTTTCTTGTGCCTTTTCTTGGGTTATTTTCCTTCTTTTTGTACTGTTATACTCCAATGTACTTGGTTTTGTCATATCCTATCATTTTTTTTTTAGTATTATCCCTTAGAAGCTTTTTTTTCTTTTGTAATGAGAGAGAGAGAGAGAAGGGGAGTGGATCTGGATGGCAGAAGAGATGTGGAGAAACTTGAAGGAGTAGAGGCAGAGCAAACCGTAATTAGAATATATTACACGGAAGAACTCTATTTTCAATAAAGGAAAACTCATTGTGTAGAGTTATGTATTTTTCTTTCCCCTTTTCTTATCTGATAAATCTTAGGAATCCTTAAAAGATCAAATAATTATTGCAAATGAAGTTTATGCTGTACAAAACAATATGAGCAAATATTAATTATCACTACCAGTGTAGCTGTGCTTTCAACTGAGTTGAGAAGTAACCAACGAAATTTCTTTTCCCCCTGCACTTTATATACTGAAAAAACAATTGGCCTAGATATTTGGCTTACTCTCAAATATGACATTTTGAAAAATTACTCTATAATACTATCCTATTTCTTTGACAGAGAGAATATGGAGAAAATGATTAGATTTTTAATGATTAGTGGAAAATAAATTTGATTTATATGTGGAGTTATTTTGGACTATATCAGAAATGTTTTCGCATCATTTTAGCTTCTTACTTAAATGGCTATGGTGATTTATAGAATAAACATCCAGTCAGATAACTTTCAAGAATGTTATTTATCCATTCTCCCAAACACTGTATGTCAAAATTTCCTGTGTACTCATGCATTTCCTGCAGTCTCGATGATCAACTTTTTCACAACAAAACATTGCTGTTGCCAAGATGTTGGATTAATGACTATGTTTATCTTCATAGCAATGGGAAATATTAAACAATACAGAATTCTAAGCTCAGAGAGCTGACTAATGCTGCAGAACTAGTTGAAATGTGACTAACTCAAGCAACGTGTCTTGAAAAACTGTAAAATAATATTGACTCTTTCTGGTTGCGAGTCAATGTCAGAAAACATATTTTATGCCAGCAAAATTACTTTTGTTTCCCTTTGTATATGTTAATCCCATATTCTTTTGGAATATCAATGCAAAATTAAATGTTTTTTAGCTACTATTGTAATTTGAGCATGTTTCAGCATGTCAAGTTCTTAGCAGTATGAATAACATGAACTAGGAGGATGTTGTGATTGGCTTTTTAAAACAAAATGTCTTTTTCATAGCTGGTTTCTTACATACAGACTATTTTACAAAGAGCAATGTCCACCTGGATAAAAGTTCAGGCTGAGCATAAGCAGTTTTGAAGGCACCAGAAGAATGTGAGCAACCAGGTCTAATTGGCTGTCATAATACAGGGAGACCAGAACTCAGGGTTGAATCTGCCTAGAAGTATTCAACTAGGCGTTGGCTTCTGGAAAATGGGTCTTGGTGTAATAGAATGATTGTTGTCATTGTTTTATTTTATTGTTCTGATGAAGTAGTCTTAAGGCAGGTTTCCATTTGTAGAATATTATTAAGTACCAGAAGCAGTCATGGGAGGGCATTCTGTCTACCTGAAAGAGGAAATCTGGAGACAGTGGAGAGTGAAATGTTGAACTCGGCAACAACCAGAACTACCTGCAGGGATTTGCCTCATTGAAGAAAGACAAAGCGAGGCCACATCCTCAGCTTGATCAGAGACCACAAACCTCGTTTTGCCTGATTACAATTGATTCAACACCCGAGAAAGAAAAAATAGTTACAGGTTTGCTGGGGGATGTCTTTCTATATGCTGTGAATACATGTTGCTCTGCTTGGTTAATAAATAAAGCTGTTTGGTCAATGGTGAGGCAGAATAAGGTGAGGTGGTAGATTCCAAGCAGATAGACAGGAAGAGAAAGGAGAGGCAGGGAGACACCATCCTGCCATCCAGAGAGCAACATGTAATGGCACAAAGGTAAATCCACACATGTGGCGACATATAGACTAATAGAAATGGGCTGAGTTTAGTTATAAGAGCTACCTAGCAAGAAGCTTGAGTCATAGGCCATGGCCATATAGTTCGTAATTAATATAAGCCTCTGTGTGTTTATTGGGTTTGAGCAGCCGCGGGACCAGGTGGGACACAGGAAGACTTGTAGCTATACAGGTGGATTGAGCAATTCCAACCATGATGAATCCAGAAAGAAACAATCAAATTACTGTATCTTCCTATGTGTTATTTCATTGCAGTTGGGACCTGATGATTTATGACAGAAACTATCTGCATAGCCAGTGTGTATGTGGGCTTGGTAGGATTTAATGTAATTGTAAGATAATTCATCTCCCCAGGCTTAGATTTAAATCAAACTGTAAAAAAATTTTTTTTCATCAGGAAAGAACGTTTTTCTCTAAACAATAAGAATAATTTGTTCTCTTCTCTCCTTCAAGCCTCAGTAAATTTCTGTTTGCATGCATGCTCACTTCCATCACAAAATGTAGCCTGAAGTTTTTCAAAAACTAGTCTATTCACCACCAAGAACTGGTTCCTATGAACCCTAGATGTGTTTAATCAGTAGTACATCATTATGTATTTAGAATGTCTCAGAGTAATGAAAAATTTAGACGGTGGTCAGCTGCAAGCATCTGTGTTAACATACATGGCTATAGTATTCTCTTGTGTGTGTAGGGGTCTATCAACAATGGCCTACATGTTTTCAGCATCAAATTCATACTTCCTTATAGAGTATTTGTCAAGGCACCAGGAATTCATAACTTTCCTCACACTGCTCTCACACAATATCTAAGTAATTTGAAATTTTAGAGTGTATTTGCAAACATTTATTCTAGCTTGCCTATATTTGCTACCCTTCTCTAAAGAGAAGTAAATGGGCAAATACACAAACAGAAATTTTGTAGCTTTTTACATGGGGTATATATAATTCTCTTTATCTAAAATGGAAGGTTATTAATCATGTATTCAGTAATGAGCTTTTTAGTCTGCAGGAGGAAGGGGTTCTAGGAAAACCATGAGTGATTGAGATCTCCTTCCTTCCTTCAAGGAGCTCATAACCCAGCAGTTTAATTAGGACAGGAGGAAGAACAGTTAGTTTTAACAAATTCCTAGAAATGACTGGAAATTGCTAATAGCTACTTCTACTACACTTTCCACAAACTGGCATTGTATTTGGTAATTGTGATGGACATTCACGACCATCTGGAATGACAGTCCCAGGGGATTCCATGCCCTCTTCTGGTCTCTGAGGCACTAGATTGCAGGTGGTGTGCAGACATAGACACACAAGCAAGCAATAACCAAACAAACAAAAAGACCCTTCCTTCCACATTAAAAACCTGCATGCAGCAACCATAAACATGAAAAAAAAAATTAAAAGTAGTTTAAAACTTTCTCC
Organism: Peromyscus maniculatus bairdii; assembly: GCF_049852395.1. Taxonomy (NCBI): domain Eukaryota; kingdom Metazoa; phylum Chordata; class Mammalia; order Rodentia; family Cricetidae; genus Peromyscus; species Peromyscus maniculatus. The sequence continues at coordinate 23,231,136 of NC_134869.1, read as the reverse complement.
TTAAAGTCCAGATGTGAGCAATCTCTAGGATTTCAATCAAGACCTTCAGTCATGAAAACCCTAGTCATTTCTAGATTCTGTTCCACTAATATTAGGGTGTGGCTTACTTCTCCATGCCAAAATCAACACTCATTTGAAGGGTCAAATCCTACAAGGCAGTCTGAAGAAAAGAGGCAAGGCAGACATATACTGTCAACTTTTAAAATCACCCAGGAAATACTACACACAACGCTTAAACACCAAACCCATTGGCCAGCTTATATTCATTAAAATGACACCCAACTTCTGAATGGACAGTGGTTACTTCCAAGTTCATTAATACCAGTGGTTTAAGATAACAATTGGGAATTGCAGCAGACAAGTGGGAATCTTTGTCATAGTTTGTATTTAGGTATTGCAACTGTATACTCATGTTCTTTATGTATTAACCTTGAGCAATAATCATTTTTCCTCTTCACATTACAGATATGGGGTACAGTGTATTAGCCTTTGTGTCTTCTATGTGTCGTTGAACTCACAGAGATCCAGACGGATCTCTGCCTCCCAAGTGATAGGATTAAAGGTGTGTGCCACCACTATCTGGCCTCTATGTCTAATCCAGTGGCTGGCTCTGTCCTCTGATCCCCAGATAAGTTTATTAGGGTGCACAATATATCACCACAGATCTCCCAAGTCCAACTTTTTTGCTGATTGACCTTTTGTTATTTGATAATTTCATACATGAAATTATGTATACTGATTTATTCCTCCTCTCAAACCCTTTTATTTTCTTCCTACCCCTGTCCACACCTCTACTCCTTTCCCAGATTCATTATTTAAAGTTGTGCTTTGTGACCCATTTAGTTTAACCAAGGCTACCTGTGTGAACACTGGATTGGAACTGTCCCTTAGAGCCTGAGGACAGCATCTCTGGGTAAGCGAATGAAGACAATGCTTTTCTCTTTCCCCAAATCTATCAGTAGGAAGTAATTAAGCAGGATACTGGGAGAGTGTGAGCCCTGGAGCCTCTACTCTTTCTGTGACTGTCAACTGGCCTATTCTGATGTTTTTGCAGGTAGCCTCAGCTGCACTGAGTTCATGATTGTAGTGACTGTGTCTAGATAAACTCTTGTGCAAACACATTAGCTTTCCTGTATGTGGCAACCTGCTGTTAAAACACTTTCATAAAACTACTAAAAATTAGCCAATGAGGAAACATTGCCCTGGACCAGTAAGAAGGTGGCTCAGCAGGTAAAAGCATTTGCTGTTGAAGTCAGATAACAAGAGTTAAATCCACAGAATTACTGGGGAAGGGAGAAAACCAACATTCCAGTGTTTTCCTTTGCCCTCTGCATACAATGTGCCACCCCCCTCCACATATACATCATACACGTATACACTCAGTGAACACAAAAATATTTTAAAGATGCATATCAGAATCTCAACTCTCTAAATCTGATGGCTTCATTTAGAAGGCTTGAACTCTAAAGTCTGTTTTTTTTTAATTTTTGTTTTTCAAGATAGGGTTTCTCTGTGTAGCTTTGCACCTCTCCTGGAACTCACTTTGTAGCCCAGGCTGGCCTTGAACTCACAGAGATCCTCCTGGCTCTGCCTCCTGAGTGCTGGGATTAAAGGTGTGCGCCACCACTGCCCGGCTAAAGTCTAGATTCTTATAGGGAGTGGGTACTTACTATTTTTTAAAAAAGATGTTAAAACTCACCAAAAACTAAAAAGTAGATTTTAAAAAAAGAATCAACTGACCTTCTTTAAAATTCTTCTTTTTTAGAAATAAATACCTGTCTAGTGATGAAATGGCAGCAGGGTGACATTCTAGTTTTAATGTCATGAAGAGCAGACTGTTATGCACCTGCTGCTGCCCTGGACTAATTTTTTCTGTGGCAGTTCTCTATTGTAAAACACATGTCTCTGCAGGGAGGGAAGTTCTTTAAGAGTATTGCACACTCACTTTCTTCACTCACCACCTACCTTATCTGCCTGCTCTCTGGGATTTCCTGAACCTGATTGTCCTGGACCTGAGGATTCAGCCTCACCATAGGCTTTTTTCTTCCCTACTTAGTGGGCTTAACTATTGAGACACATGACACAAGTCAAGTGTAGGTTGCTGTATAGAGTCCTTTCTTGATTGATTCTGAGTCACATGTTGGATAGGCATGCTTCCACACCCTGGCAGGCATGACACATGTCTGACTATGTCTACTTAGACATCATTGACCCAACAAACCAGCTTCCAAGTTCTGATCTGTATGACTGCATTTGTGCTAAGGTCACAGCTTCTGTAGGATATGTCTAGTCAGTGATTAAGTGTGGTAAGACCATGACAGACCTTTTCTCAGATGTTTGGGACTAGTAATTCTTCCTTTCCCCATTGACTGCTCTGCTTTACTGGGCTTGGGGCTCATAGTAGGCTAAGACAAGCTCATCCACACTCCATCTGTCTTCACTCCATCATACTGGTATCATAATCTAGCTATTTCTCAAAGCTCTCTACTTATTCTTCATTATATTTTAGATGAATTTCCTCTATGGAAATCATTGCATATTTAGTCCTGTTTTAGGACAGGGTTAAATCTGCTTCTCACAAGACCCAGAATAAAATGCAATATCTCTTCACATATTGTTAACTAGGCCTTCAATTATTTCATGTTGTACTCTCACGTTTCCCGGTTCCTTTCTACACTGGATTATGATCATTTTGTCTTTAGGAATTGGCAGCTTTTTCCTCTACTCTAGTTCAATATTTATGAAGCGTTCAATATTGTTTGTCAAATGGAAGACTAAATCCCTCACTTCGCTGAGCTATCAATCCTACAGACAAACATGAATAAATCTATTTAAAAATGACTTACTCTAAGTCATTGTGGTTGCTACAGGATACCGAAAGCTACTAAGATAGATCTCCATTTTTTTTCACATCTTAATTTTAAATCTGGAGAAGAAATATAAATATGTTATTTTAAAGGTGCATACATACAAATGTCTGAGTTGGCATATGTGTATGTATTTGTGTGAAAGAAGTGATGTCATGATACTTAGAGTGAAAATAGTAAGAATTCATCTTGGATTAAAGATAGTGCTCAGTTGGTGATAGTACTTCATGTGGTGAGACACAATTGTTAAACCAGATAGTGAAAACAGTACATAATAAATAATGTGGGAGAACTTCCTAATGCAGGCGATCATGGGGCCAGTGGGCATAAGCAGACTTTGATGCCCACCATGAAGTTAACTGAGGATACTAAGACTATGGGCAGCTTTAAATGCCACACTAAGGAATTGTTTCAGAAGCTCTTTCCTTCTATTCTCTGTACAATGGCTACCAACACTGACCTCTTGCTGTCCCAGGGATACTACATGTAAGTGTACCTCAAGGCCTGTTCACTCACTTAAGCTCCAGTATGATTAATTTTGTCTTTCTTTGGCTTTTTACTCAAATGTTATTTTATTAACTCTTCATTTACAGGCCATTCTTACTAAGTCGTCAAACACATTCTAATACTTTATGGCATGCTACATTAGTATACTCCCCCGTGAGCCTTCTAAATATTGTATAAAGTTGTTTAATTTTATATAACCATTAAAATGTCAATTCAATGAGATCACATAATTATACTTATTCATTATTGTATTTCTATTACAACTAGTAGTTACTATGCAATCAAGAATTAGTGTCTGAATAAATTTAACTGAAGAATCAAATGGGATGCAAATGTGGGTGACAGTTGTGTGGCTTGATCTGTTTGTGGGGCCCTTGGCAGTGAAACCAGGATACATTATCCTGGGTACAAGAAGTAGCTTTTTAGTGCCCATTCCCTATGGAGCGATGCTTTGCTCAGCCTTGATGCAGCAGGGAGGGGCTTGGTCCTGTCCCAACTTGGTATGCCAGCCTGTGTTGACTCCCCAAGGGAGGCGATGCCCCCTATGATGAGTGAATGGGGGGTGAGATGGTGGGAGGTCGGGGGGAGCTGGAGAAGGGGCAGGAGGGGGAACTATGGTATGTAAAATGAAAAAAAAATTAAATAAAAAAGAATCAAATGGAAGTTTCCTTATGAAGATAGGTAGATTATAAATAGTACAGTGAAAAAATGCATGCAGTTATATCATATATATATTTATGTTATATATTATATACTGTATATTGAAGAAATGCATAGGTAGATAGATAGATAGATAGATAGATAGATAGATAGATAGATAGATAGATAGATAGATAGATAGATAACCATTAGAATAAGTCACCTGGAGCCAGAGTTACAATGAGAAGTAAAGAAAGCAGGTAGTAGTTGATCATTCTAAGCCAACTATGGTCAAACTGAACATGGTCACAAATAATAGAATTCAAAGTAGAATCATCATCAGTGAGTGAGACAATTCTAGAGAAATCTCCTGTCTCTAGTTCACATCTACTAAATCTGAAAATTAGAAAATAGTTTGTAAAAGCTTGTATTTTAACAGATTATCCAGTGATTCTAAAAACACTAAAGTTGGACAAAAATACATATCAATATCTATGTATCAATCTGTTTATCTATGTATCTATATATGTGTCTATGTATCTATCATCTATCTATGATCTATCTATCTAGCCATCCATCTTTTTATTATCTAATATCTATCTATCTATCTATCTATCTATCTATCTATCTATCTATCTATCTATCTATCTATCTATCTATCTGTCTTCTATTGTCTCTCTCTTCTCCCCATCTCCTTCTCTCTCTCTCTCTCTCTCTCTCTCTCTCTCTCTCTCTCTCTCTCTCTCTTTCTGTGTATTGGAGTCAGCTTGATTATTTTATTTCAATTCATATGTACACTAACATGAGCATTTTGATATATGACAGGAGATATATGAAGGATATTACTGAAAATTACTTAAAAATTAGGAATCCTGCATAGGAAAACTAACAGTTCCACTTAAAAATGTAGAAATATAGAAGGGTAATTTTAAGGAAAAAACAGTATTTTAAAATTACATTGCAGTTTGTCTATCAATCATTGATCTACCTATTTATTTGTGTGAAGACAGCTACATAAATATATTGTGAAAGGAAACTGTAGTGTTGTATAAATTTTACCAGTTTAATTCATTGCACACAAGGTGTTTACTGAAGTCCAGCTTAACAAATGACTCAGATCAGGTACTTAGAAACTTCAAGGACTTCTTTGAAAGAGTTTGATGATTCCTAAATTTGATGATGTCCTAAAACACCAGCAGTTCCTTAATAATCTCTATGGTATTTTCAGAAAAAATGTTATCAAGTTTTCCTAGATCAGAATCAAAGTTGTAAAGGTCAAAAAGAGCCATGTCATACAGCCAAACTATACAGTAGGATATCAATAATGACAATGTCTCCTATAAAGTTATCTTACCCAGGACCAAGGAACATCATTTTAAAAGTCTTGCATTTTATGAATAAGTTGTATTCCTTAATTTCATTTTTTAAATAAAAAATTTATATTAAAATGTATATCATTCCCCCCTCTCCCTTTCTTCCTTCTAACTTCTCCTATGTATTCCATCACAATCCCTATCTTTGCTCACCCAAATTCATGGACTCTGGTGGGTTTTTTTTCTTTGTTGTTATTACACACACACACACACACACACACACACACACACGCACACGCACACGCACACACACAAACACATACACACACACACCACACACCATGTAGATCAAACTTCCTCAGAGTATATAACGTTACTTGTATGTATGATTTCAGAGGTGTCTCTCTTCTATTGGATGACAAATTGGGGTGGGGGCACTCCTACTTGGGGAAGACCATTTCTCTTGTTCTCAGTATTCCATGGTGCCTTATGGTTCTTTGTCCAGGGTTTGTGCATGTGGCATTTACCCCTTCTGTGTTAGTGTGTCTGTTGTTCTTGTTCAGGTCTTGTTTAGACTGCCTAAACTAATATTTAAAGGAGGAAAAAGATGAAAAGAATCAGTTTCACTTTTCATTGTGGACTAAAACTAAGGGAAGAAAAAGAAGTCCCTCGATATTTTCCCACATATGGATTCATTGTAAAAACTGTTTCCATAAGTGAGCAGAATTCCACAGACTGAAGATTGTTTGGCTTTACTTACAGGGAAGCCACAAAAGAAACCAAACCATTTTGTATTGGGGTGGGGGTGGGGGGATGTTAATCATAATTTCCTTCATGATTCTTCTGAACCTTAATCAATACTTCCAAGCTCAGTAAATCCTTGTTCTATCTTGAGTCTCCATTTCTATAGATGTGCATAATAACAGTTATTTCACAGAACACTTTTCTAAATGCTCATGCTGCTAAATTACTGTGGGAATAATTTAATTCAAAAGAGTAGCTGCACTTAGCAAAGGCGGAGTGCTCAGCTGGCTTCTACTCAAAAACCTACTGTAGAAGCCGAGGCCCTAGATTCCACTGTAGTCTCCAGCTCCTAGCATATTTTAATGGATACTGGAAGGAAAATAAATATAGGTTTACTTGATGAGTGCCTGCTTGAAATTTTCAAATGGAAGGAACAAAAACATCCAAGGCTTCATTTATTTTCTCATCAACTATTTCAAAAAAAAAAAAAAAAGCAGAGAATGAAATGACTGAACATGATGTTTTTATTGCAAAACTGAACTGTTATTGTTTTTCAAATATTAGCTTTACTTTCTCATAATGAGTTTTCACACAGCATTAAAAAATGCTTCAATCCAATCTTATTGATTTATTTAACATGTGATTTTTATAGCTGTAGAAAATTGCATTCTTGCATTATGATTTTCTGCTTTTTTTCTTCATTAGATCAAGTATTTGGGGGAAAAGTTTTGCTTTGTATTTCTAATAAAGCATTCTCCAAAAAAATGACTTAGCCATTTTTTAAAAATTATTTAACCAAAAGAAGAAGGCGATTCTACAAATTTTTACTCCTTTATTTACCAGATGTGGGGGTAAAATTCAGATGATCATGTTGACTTAAATTTATACACAATATGCTAGGAGTGTACTACCCTCTCCAAGAACAATTTGCAGCCATTTTATGTTCTTATTTCATTTGAATCTCAGGGAAAGACTTTAATTAGGAATATATTGTTCCAGTAATTAGAATGGAGATCTGAGAACAGGACAGATAGTTGTTTCTTCTTGGAAATATCATGAGCACTGGTTGCTAGGAGACATTCAATTGTGATTGAAGGTACCGGATGAAATGGATTCTTGGCCACTGAAATCTACACAACATTTAAAATAAAAAAAAACCCTGTGTATGCTCTGAAATATGCATTTGAATTTCCTAATGGCACTAGTAGTAGAAGACATGAACATGAATTTTCCATTGTTAAGTATGAGTTACTTCATTTTTCAATTTCCCCCCAAATTTTCCTGATTGCACTTCATAGTCTTTATTACTATTTATTTGTTTGTTTGTTTGCTTGCTTACTAGCATGCACAGAATTTGCAAACAAAATTGTTTTTTGTTTTACTTTGTCTTTTGTTTGTTTGTTTTTTTTTCCCCCTAACTTACATTGCATCCTCTACTATCCTCTCCTTGTAACCTCCTTTTCATTTTGCTTTTCCTCATGTCGTATTATCTTCCCTGTTCCCTTGGTGCCTCTTTCCCCTCTTGTGGATGGCTTTCTACTTTAATAACCTATACTCAATGTTTTCCCCACTCTCATTAATACATACAAACCTTATATATGTTTTCCATAAGAGACAGAATAGTAATTTTTTTTTTCACTCTTGGTTGGAGCTACCTTGCTTTGTGTAATGCTTTACAGCTCCATACATTCCCCTACAATTTAATGATTTTATTTTTCTTTATTGAATAAAATTCCATTCCATATTTGTACTGTCAACATCCATTTTTCTGTTGATGGTCCTCTACACTGGATCTATTTGTTTGCTGTTTGAATATTGCATCAACATCCTTGGATATACTGGTTTCTTTGTAGTAGAATACACAGTCCTTTGGGAATATGTCCAGGAATGAACTAAAGTCTTATGGAAATTCTCTTTATCATTCATATACCGATTTCCACAATGAGTGTACCTACCATCCTACTCCTATGAGCAGTGAATAAAAGCTCTTCTCCCCCTCACCTCCTCGTCAGCATTTGTTACTGTGTCTTTTCTTGACAGCAGCCATTCTGCTGACGGTGAGACACATTCTCAAAGTAGTTTTAAGAGTCTTAGACATTTTTAACTGATTACCCATTTGAGATTCTTCTCCAGAGAAACGTCTGCACATTTTGTTGGATAAATTTTTGAGTAGAAAGTTTGATTTGGGAGGACTTAATTTTTGCAGTTCTTTGCATGACATAGGAGGATATTAACCTCCTATCTCGTGTATAGTTTTATTCCCATTCCTTAGACTGTTCTTTCCACAGATCGTTGCCTTTGCAATACAGGAAAACTTTAAATTGAATAAAATCCTGGTTGTCAATTGCTGTGGCTATCTCCTGTGCAAATGGAACCCTGCTCAGAAAGTTCCTGTGGATAGCTTCATCTTGAGGAGTCTTCCTTATTTTTTTCCTCTAGTGGTTTCACCATTTTATATTAAGGTGTTTGGTCAACTTTAAATTATGTTTTATGCAGAGTGAAGTTTGGATTCATTTTCCTTCTAATTATTGTGTTTGCTCCAGTACCACTTGTTGAATTGGCTGTCTTTTTTCTAACGTAACTTTTCTGCACTACTGTCAAAAATGAGGTCGCAATCTCTGTGTGATTTTTTGTCTGGTCCTTTCTTAGAGTCCACTGGTCTGGATATCTGCTTTTATATCAGTGCTAAGCGGTCTTTTGTCACTACAGCCCTGTGGTATAATTTGAGATCAGGTATTGTTCATCCTCCAATAGCATACTTTTGTGAAGAATAGCTTTGACTTTGTGATTCTATACCAATTTTAGGATTTTATTTTTGCTCTGTGGAGAATGTCACTGTAATTTGTTGAGTATTGTATTGAACCAGTCTGTTCATTTTGGAAGTATAGCCATTTTCACAATAGCAATTTTGCAAATCAAAGAAAATAATAGTTCTTTACATAATCTAGTGTCTTTGTTTCCTTGTTTAGTGTCTTAGTGTTTTATTGTAGAGTTCTTTAACTAGGTTTATTCCTAGGTACTTTATTTTTTGTTCCAGAGATATTTTGAATTGACTATCTTTTCTAAGCAAGCTCCTTACTGATATATATGGAAGCTAATTATATTATGTCAACTATGTCTCTTGCAACCTAACTGAAAGTGTTTATTAACTCTAATCATGCCAACTGCAAATAGGCCAATAGGTTAGTTTTATGTCTTCCTTTGTTATTTTTAATCCCTTTTATATTTTCTCTTGAGTTATTGCTTTTTCTATGTTTTTGAATAATATATATATATATATATATATACACATATTATTCTATATATATAAGAATAGAAAGAGTAAGCATTCTTGTCTCATTCCAGATTTTAGGTGAAATGGTCTTAGATATTTCCCCATTTTGCATGTTGTTTGCTAGAGCTTTGTCATATATCATTTATTTTTAAATTATCTAGGACAAATTCAATGGCATGTTGAATTTTGTCAATTGCCTTTTCTACTTCAGTTGAATTGCTATTTAATAATTTTCTAGTTTTTGAAAATAAGTATTTGTCACTGGATTGCAATATAAGAAACATTTGTCAAAAGCCAACATGGTAAAGTCAAGAAATAAATTACAAACTACAGCATTCTAATAATACATATTAAAATTAAAAATGATTGTGAAAGATCTATTTTTTATTGTAAGGGAATGGAAAAAATGTAATAAAAGTATAAGCAAAGTGCAATGTAGATGGAAAATCTAAATCGTCAATCATAAGTTAGTTCTAAGTGACTAAATAAAGTTGACTGATTCACTCAAAGGTGGAGGGGAGAGGGAGTGAGAGAAATAAGGAAAGGGAGAGGCAGAGAGTGAGAGAGAGAAAGAGAGAGAGAGAGAGAGAGAGAGAGAGAGAGAGAGAGAGAGAGAGAGAGAGAATGAGAGCATGAAGTTGGGAGGGAAGGAGGTAGATGCAGAAGAACTATTGGAAAGGAGAGAACACCGGGATGGGTTACATCAAAACACATTATACATACTTATGAAATCCTCATTAAAAATTCAAAGGAGAATACACAGGTTGCTAATATTATCGATGAGCTGAGGATTGTTCCTATGGAACTATGAACCAGACATACATCTCTAGAATAACCAAAGGTTGTTGTGAACAACTCTATAAGTACAAACTTAACAATGTATTTGAAAGTGTCCATGTAGCATTCATTCATCCAATCTTAGTAGAATACTTAATAACCATATAACAGAGTAGGGACATTGAATTTACAATTAGAAAATAACATAAGGAGAGAAATATCAAGGCTTACATACTTGCAATGAAATTCATTAATGAATTGATGAAAATAAACATAAAGTCAATAACCTTGACAGAAGTTTTTCCAAAAATAAGTAATATTAAACATGTGGTTGAGTCAAAAGTAGAAATATGCATATTAAAATGGAAGATGGAATAAAATCAGAGATACCAAACTACATATAAAGTGTAAAAACATTTTCAATATAAATGGTGTGTTAAACACTTCAAGATCCCATTTTAGTGATTCCTGTAGCTTGTTTTGAACTCAGACATCTCATATTCTGGTAATGCCTCAATTACAGACCATGACTATTAGCATAGATCAAAATGCTTTATAGTAATCATAATTAAAATGGAAATGTAATATGATTTTACAATTAAATTAAACTTCTTGATTATTGATCTGTTAAAAAAACAATCTAAACAAAAACTTGATTTGAATGAGTACATAAATAAGAAATACGAACAATCATATATAAGGCAAGTGTAAACTTAAGTGGATTAAGGTGCTGATTATAATAGATACACTAGATGAAAATATGTTTGAGGCCAATATAAAGGTGGTGAATCATATTCTTTTAATAAAATTAAAACCAGAAAAAGCATTACTAGAGACTCAGTATGAACAGTAAATCACATAAATCATAATTAATATAAATAAACGAATTAAACAAACCATGATACCAGATAGCTATTCATCATAAATAACTGAGCAGTTCAAATTAAATAATGATATTAGTTGGGCAGTGGTGGCACATACCTTTAATGCCAGCACTCAGGAGGCAGAGGCATGCAGATCTCTGAATTAGAGGTCAGCCTCCACTACAGAGCAAGTTCTAGGATAGCCAGTGCTACATGGAGAAACCCTGTCTCAAAAAACCAAAATAATAATAATAATAATAATAATAATAATAATAATAATAATAACTGCACAAAGTTTGACTGACAAACTTTTTAATAGCCTGGACTTTCAGGCAAGAAACATAAGTTAAACTTATCTACACATATGGAAATGACCTTCTTTAGAAACATTAATTTCTACAAGTTAACAGAGATTCTGTCAACTCTACCATGAAAACTAGCTGGAATCCACATATGAATGTGCTCAGGAGTAAGCAGTAGTTAATGTATGAGGTAAACCACTGTGCAGCTGTGTGGACAGCTAGTTACTTCACCTACCTCCTTTATAACTTCTGTAGAATGACCTTAAGTGAGCCCTTCCTTTCTTGATATTAATTGTGCTTCTTTCCTGACAATAATTTCTGTAGAAAAAAAAATCCAGCTCCCCAGGTCTTATCCCCAGTTTCATAACCAAATCCCAACATAGTTCTTAATAGAACTTGGAAGGACAATATTCAGCTTCATATGGAAACACAAAAATTAGGATAGCAAAAACAGCCCTAAATAATAAAAGAACTTCTTAGAGGTACCATCAACCCCAACCTCTAATTGTATTTCAGAACTATAACAATGAAACAGACATGTTGATCAGTGGTATCAAATTGAAGACTCAGACATAAGTCCACATAACTATGAACACCTGAATTTGATAAGAAGCCAGAAATTCATACTGGAAAAGAGACAGTATCTTCAACAAATGTTGCTTCTCAGTCTGGAAGGCTGCATGTAGAAGAATGCAAATAGAATCACCTTGCAAAAAACTCAACTCCAAATGGATCAAAGACCTCAATATACAAGATACACTGAATCTGACAGAGATAAAGTGGCAAATAGTGTTAAGATCATTGACACAGGAGAAGACTTTCTGATCAGAACACTGATAGCCAGGCACAATTAACAAATTTAAAAAATGGGACTTCACACAGAAAGTTTTCTGTCACAACAGGCACCATTATTTGGAAAAAGCAGCTGTCTACAGAATGGGAAAAGATTTTCCCACTACACATGTGATAGAGGGCTAATATCTAAACTATATAAAGAGTCAGAAAACTGGACATCAAAGAAACAACCCAATCTAAATGGGCTATAGATCTACACAGAGAAATCTCAAAGGAGGAAACTCAAATGGATGAGAAACACTTACATATACAACATCCTTAGTCAGCAGGGAACTGCAAACTGCAACTAATTTGAGATTTCATTTTCCACCAGTCTGAATGGCCAAGATCAATAAAACAAATGACAGCTCAGGCTGGTGAGGATATGGCATAGGGTGAGCACTTATCCATTGATGATGGGAGTGCAAACTAGTGCAACTGCTATGGAGGTCAGTGTGGCAGTTCCCTAGGAAGCTGGGAATAGATACACCCCAAGATCCAGCTATACCACTCTTGGGCACATACTCAGGGGACCCTTCCTCCTACTACAGAGATACTTGATCAGCTGTGTTCACTGCTGCTCTACTCATAATCGTCAGAAATTGGAAACAAGCTTGATGTCTGTCAATGGATGAATGGATAAAGAAAATGCGGTACATTTACACAGTGGAATATTACTCAGCCATTAGAGAAATTATATTATGAAATTCTCCAGGTAAATGGATGGAGCCAGAAAAACATCTGAGTGAACTAACCCAGATACAAAAGACAAATATGGCATATACTCACTAACATGTACATTGTTAAGTCTTTAGAAAGCAAGCTACAATTCGTATCACCACAGAAGTTAGATATAAAGTAAGGTAATGGGGAAGGAGAGGTTAATCTCTTTAGAAATGGGACATCAAAGAGATAGTTACAGATAGGTGGGGGAGGTGGGAATAGAAGGATCAACATGGAAGGGAAAGGAAAAAGAGGGGCAAGGGAAGGCATAGAGGAAGTGACAGCTACTGCTCAGGGCCATTTGAGGGGTAGTATGGAAAAATAATGTAATAGAAGCTTCCTAAATATATGCATTATGAAGGCAATCTAAACGAAATTGACAAATAATAGAGAGACAAAGCCCCAACTGGACATCTCTGTTCACTGAACAATGCTCCTATTGCTATTAATGAGTTACTTCTAATCAAATTGTTGGCCACAGGGACCCCATGGTAATCCTCAAACCACTCAAGCTAAGGCACAGGTTATTTGTTGCTCTCCACAAACTGGAGGTAAGGCCCTATTGCTGAAAACAATGCCAACACAGCCCATTGAGAAATAAAGATGATGCACAGATATCTACAGCAGCCATCCCTATTGGCTAGTATTGCTACTGGAAGGTACTCTACACATTGTCAATGGAGAATGGTAAACTTTAACCAAGCTACAAAATCTTTTTTCTGCAATAGTGTCCCACCTGCAAAGTGAGCTAGGGTAATAGTGGCACAAACTTGTGGAGTAACAAAGTAATTAATATCTGATTGGATTTAAGGTCCACTCCATGAGATGGAATCCATGCCTGATAAAGCTCAGATGACCACAATCAGAGACCAGATTGGTCAGGGACCTAGGTGGAAACCAAGTATTACTGTTCTGCTATATTCGTAGATCAGTTTTTGCTCAGCTATCATTAGACAAGCTTCTTCTTGCAGTAGTTCAGAACAAATATAGAGACCCAAGCTGGATGATTTACATAAATATATAGAAACAGAGAGGGGGGACATAGAGACATAGAGACAGAGACAGAGACAGAGAGACAGGGAGACTTTGTAACACTCAGTCCTAAATGGAATGTCTTCTTGGAATGTCTCCATCAAATTTCTCCACTCAGGGCCCAGGGAAAACTGTGGAAGAGGAGGTAGAAAGATTGATGGAGCCAGAGAGTATGGTATTGTACTCCCCCAAATATTGTGCATGCTAATAAACTTATCTGGGGTCAGAGACAGAGCAGCCACAATATTAAACATAAAGGATAGGCAGCGGTAGCATATGCCTTTAATCCTAGCATTCCAGAGGCAGAAATCCATCTGTTCAAAGATACAGGCAAGCATGGCGACTCACGCCTTTAATCCCAGAAAGTGAGCCTTTAATCCCAGGGAGTGGTGGTAGAAAGCAGAAAGGTATATAAGGTGTGAGGACCAGAAACTAGAAGCATTTGGCTGGTTAAGCTTTTAGCTGGTTAAGCATTCAGGCTTTTGACCAGCAATTCAGCTGAGAGACATTGGGATGAGAACACAGAAGCATCCAGTCTGAGGAAGCAAGACCAGCTGAGGATCCGGCGAGGTGAGGTTAGCTGTGGCTTGTTCTGTCTATCTGATCTACCAGCATTGATCCCCATAACTGGCCTCAGGTTTGATTTTATTAATAAGAACTTTTAAGATTCATGCTACAAGAGAGGATGAAGGACACTAAGAATAAAAGGTCCTCTAAACATGGCAGAAACTACAGACGTATGAACTCACAGAGACAGTGGCAGCAGGCCAAGGGCCTGCCTGCATGAGTTTGTGCCGGATGGTCCTAGCACAGAGAGAAGAGGACAAAGGACCCCATCTCTACCCTTGGAGTGATCTCCAATTGATAACCAATCACAAATGAAAACTCAGTTCTCTCCAAGGGAGTCTCTGGATATACACGCCACTTTTAAGACCAGGGACCATGACCAGCATTAGACTTAAGGTTTTGATGCTGCATTTTTTTTAACTTTACAGATCCTTTATGTATATATTATGAATTACAGTTTTGTGGTTCTGGTGGATTCCTGTGGGTGTGAACATGTGTGTCTCTGAGTCTACTTGTGTACCTTGTGCTTTTTCTTTGTATATTCTTCTGTTTGCTTGTTAGTTTTGTACTATCCTAGGGTTTTGTTGGTGTTGTTGTCTTATTTTGTTTTATTACTATTATTTAGATGCCTGTTTGTTTTCTCATGAAAGACAGGAAAAGGTGTAGATTCCAATGAGAGGGAAGGTAGAGGCATTTTTTTTTTCTGAGAAGTTGAGGGAGGGGAACCATCAACAGGATATATTGTGTGCAAAACATCTATTTTCAATAAAAAAGAAAGCAATTAAAAGAAACGGAAAGCATCCCTTGGATATTGCACATTAGTGCACACAAGCAGTGGATGTAGGTTTCAAGTTTCTACTCCAGAATAGCGGGTAAGGAGTATGTCTTACCAAGTGAGAAACGTGTGACTTTTTTCTTCACATTTCACTGATGCGTACTTTGGATGACAGCTCAGGAGTGCTATAAAGTCCAATTTGGTGAATGGTGAGGCCCCTGGAATAAATATAGTAAGCTCTTCTCGATAGGTTTTTAAATGTTCTCTAGGTCATTGCTAGTTATTTTCTACCTAATTGTCTAATAAAATGCTAGCAATAAATGAATTTTATTTTCATATGAAAAGCTTTCACATGTCATTGGGCAAAGAGTTTTGTATAGGACTTATTATTATGTATTATTAAGAATTGAATTAAATTTATATTTGATTTAGTAATTAGCCTCTCTAGGGTCTCTAGGGAAAATATATTACTCATATAGTTCATGGTCACTTCACACAACCTGAAGAATTCAGTCTTATTTTGAGTGATGATGGACAAATCACCTTTAATTGGTGACTCAAGAAATAACCCGCCTTATTATGAACTAAGTATAGCGAAGCATAGCACCTTTCACTTAGGAGTAATTACAGTCAGACTTCTTATTCAAAGCGAAAGCGGAAAGGCCACTGCCTCAGAGCCAAACATTTAAACTAGAAATGAACAATTGAACTGTATTGAACAAAGTACTGTTACAAGTTCATTAAACGGTGTGTTGTTTGTCTTGGTTGCCAGGAAGTAATTCTTAAGAAGTAACAAATTGCAATTAATTTGTTAATCCCTGGGGCTCTAACATGCTCTGTTCTTTTAGTAATGCCATTTTTATGCAGATCTAAATGCACTAAATATTCAATGTAATTATTTTAAAAATCTCCCCTGAACGCCACCATCATTCAGAATTCAAGAAAATATTTGAATAGTAAGATATGAAATGGTGATGTTTTGATATTCATCAAAGAGAAAATTAAAACGAAAGTCCCAAGGGAAGTAAAGCTGAATATCTTCATTGTAACCAGTGTTGGTTTAGTAAAATAAACAATTAAAACCTTTTGTCTCTCCTGTATTTTCATAAGGCTGACTTAAAAAGTAGTACATGAACACAAGATTGCAAAAACATTCTGAACATTCTCTTCAGACATTTGCGGTAGGCTTGTATCCAATACGAAGACTTCTATTCTTTTGAAGTTGGGTGTACTTGTTCACTACTCTACCCAGGGGGATTCTCCTGTCACATTTAACTAGGATGAAAAAGTGCCCCCTTTCAAAGACAATAACATTTCTGTTCATTTCATTTACTATGTGTCTTCTGTCTGTTAGAATATATGACAATATAATTAGATATTTCACAAATTTTTTAAAAATTCAAAAATGCCAGTCACTGTTAAACATCTAAAGTATCCTGCTGTTTCCTATCTTAGTATTTGTCTTGCTCTTGGTTATTAGTCTATTACTCATGAATATTAGAATTCTTAGATCATACATAATAATAATAATAAAACCCTACAAGATGATTACAGTACTGATATCATCAAACAATAAAACATCAGAAGTACCAACCTTTTTAAACTTATTTTTGTATAGTGTTTTGTATTTTATAGAAACACATTAATAAAAACTGTTCATTAAGCAAAGTTAGAAGTTCATTTACTTTGAAGGAAAAGCCCACACTCACTGTTCATATTCCCACAATAAAAATAGACATAATATATTGAAACTTTTGCGAATGATCATTTTGGCTGGAGATGCAGCTCAGCAGTTGATTGCATGCCTAGTATGTACAACATGTGAGAAGTCCCAGCTTTTATCCCCAGACATAGAAAAAAGTAAAGTTGATAATTTAAATAAATTGAATAAAAATAGTAAAAAAGGAAAATATCAAAAACAAACACTCTTAATTCTATGTTGAGTAAGAGCTTGAGGATTGGTTGAAAGATCTGAAGTATAGTTCATTGGTAGTTAATACTCTCGAAAAATGTGTTCCTTATTATGGAGCACCTGCAATTTATGAAATTAATTTCACATGTGTATATCTTTGCATGTATATTTAGGTGTTTACCCCCCTCCAATTCATTAAAACAGCCCCTTGTGTTTTTTATAGGAATTTGCATTCGTTAAATTGCTCATTTAATTCCTCACCTGGCATGATGCTGAGACAATGATCAATTTTTCATTTGAAGCGATTACTATTATTTCTTTAAATTCACATTTTATTTTACCCCTCTGGTGACTAGTTCATTACTTCTACAACTCAGATGATAATAACAGTAAACTCGAGGACTTTTGGAACTGGGAATTTTCCCCAGGCTTCTTGTTCCAATGTTGACTTTCTGATTGGGCATCCTCATGTGTGCCCATAGCTAAGAAACAAATGGTTATATCAGAGTGTTAGCTGTTCTGGATTAGAAAAGGAATTAAGGTTGACCTTCCTGCTCTCTCTTTTTTTTGGATCTAGTTCATAACCTAAAGAAATGAAACATATTTAATATTTCCAATTTATTATTTATTAAATAAATTTGTTGTTTTGTTACTTAAGATATGTGTTCTCAGTGAAATTTCTTTACTATGAAACATTTGTGAATCGAAAACTAGTTTGGCTGTTTCAGATGTAAGTTAGTTTAACAAAGAGATCCATGAAGTTACTTGTGAAGATATAAGTTTAAATTATTCTGATTGTGTGCATCAACATATATAACAGAGGAAGAAAGGAGTTGGATGACATAGATTGAGTGATGCTCATGTTTCCTTTGATCCTACATGTGAAAATTAATGAGACATTGTTGGTGTAATGCCATAATTGCAGAACTTTAAGTTTTAATATTAAATGTTTCCATTTAAGATTCAAGGTGAAAATTTTAGAGACCTAGTAGCTATCTGCTGAATCCCATGGAAACCTCATTTTCAGAGGCATATGCTGTGTAGTTTCTATAACCCCCATCACTGCTTATTGTAATATTCAACCTGAAACTCTTTATTTTTCATATTAACTGCCTATCCTTTTCAACCACTGTAGATTCTCAAGAAAATGACACTGTTTATGAAGTCTGGTTCTTCCAAAACCACCATTTGAAGATATGTGCAAGAATAAAGAGAAATATTGGACATTTGATGAACTTCATACTCCCAGCATAAGAGTATAGATTTGGGAAAAGTTGTTAGAGAGTGTATTCTATAGTATAATGAGAAAAGGGGGTTCAGTGCCGTGTCTGATTAAGCAGTGACTTAGGCACCACTACACTAGAGTTTAGCAAAACAAATATGAAAATTTTATAAAATCTAGCACCTCTTTATTAAAATGAATAGTATATAACTGCCTGAAGAATTATTATAATGATGGAGAAGATCGGAGCCTAACCAGTCACACAAACTTTTTGATAGTGCATATGTACACCTTTACGGTATGTTGAAAATAATATTTAAAAACCATGATCATACAGTCATTAAGTTATTTGCATATCATTTTAACTTATGCATTTCGAAATAGTATTAGAGTAGGAAATTGGTCCACTCTCATTACAAATGTCTCCCAAAATCCATGGTGAAAAACGGCTGCTGAAGAAATTAAGCTCTGGAATGGAAGCTAACATTTTTATTGAACTTACAGAAAACACATTTTTACAAACACCAGAAATGAAAGTATGAATTTAGGACTACTGGCAATGGTTGAGAGAAAGCCCAAACTGACCTACTCTGGTGATAGGATGGCCAAATACCCTAACTGTCATGCTAGCAATTTCATTCAATGGCTAAAGGAAGCTGTTGCAGAGATCCATGGCCAGGCCTCAGGTGGAGCTCCAGGAGTCCAATTGGCAAGAAAGAGGAGGGATTTTATGAGCAAGAATTGTTGAGACCAAGATTGGAAAAAGCACAGGGACAAATAGCCAAATGAATGAAAACACATGAACTATGAACCAATAACTGAGGAGCCCCCAACTGGATCAGGCCCTCTGGATAAGTGAGACAGTTGTTTAGCTTGAACTGTTTGGGAGGCACCCAGGCAGTGGGACCAGGACCTGTCCTTAGTGCATGAGCTGGCTGTTTGGAACCTGGGACTTATGCAGGGATACAAGATCAAAGACCTCAACATAAATCCAGCTACTCTGAACCTGCTAGAAGAGAAAGTAGGAAGTAGTCTTGAATGCATTGGCATAGGAGATCACTTCCTAAATATAACACCAGTAGCTCAGACACTGAGAGAAACAATCAATCAATGGGACCTCTTGAAACTGAGAAGTTTTGTAGAGCAAAGGATACGGTCAACAAGGCAAAGTGACAGCCTACAGAATGGGAAAAGGTGTTCACCAACCCCACATCTGACAGAGGACTGATATCCAGAATATATAAGGAACTCAAGAAATTAAACATCAAAATTCCCAACAGTCCAATTAAGAAATGGGCTATAGAGCTAAACAGAGAGTTCTCAACAGAGGAAACTCAAATGGCTGAAACACATTTAAGGAATTGCTCAACATCCCTAATCATGAGGGAAATGCAAATCAAAACAACTCTGAGATACCACCTTACGCCTGTCAGAATGGCTAAGATCAAAAACACTGAAGACAGCTTATGCTGGAGAGGATGTGGAGCTAGGGGAACTCCTGGGGGGGGGGGAGGCTTTGCCCTGGAGGAGGTGGGAATGGGAGGTGGGCTGGGGGGAAGGATAGGAGGGTGGGAGCGGGGAGAACAAGGGAATGTGTGGCTGATATGTAGAACTGAATTATATTGTAAAGTAAAATAAAATTAACAAAAAGAAAATTAAGAGTAAATAGAAAGAAATACATGTAAATTCAAAGGATGTTTCATTTAGAAAGTGATATTCACAAAAATCACCAAAATATTACTTATGTGTTTAGTAACTGATAGGCATGTGAGACATCTCTTCAGACTAATTTCTTGTACATTTTTTTTTCAGCACAGCTTTGTGCTTGCATTTTAGCTGTCTCAGTGCTGAACTCAGACTCAGTCTTCGATTAAATGGGGCGATAGTTGGAGAGTACAGAGAGATCCTAGCAACAACCACCCTTAAAATTAATTAATGCTCTTCTGAATTTATTAGCTTCTCTCCATCACAGGCACAGGCAGAGCGTCTTAAGAAGTACTGTTGTCTTTCTTCTGATGTTGCAGGATTTTCTCCAAACTCTCTAGAGGGATGGGGCAGGGGCTGCTACTTATATACCATGCTTTTTCCTTAGCTATTATCCCTGTGACCATCCTGCTGTTTTTAGAAATTATTTCCAAAAGAGATAGGTGAATTTTTGCAGTATGGAGATATGGCTCAGTGATTTAAAGTAAATATTGCTTGGACCTGAGTTTGGTTCCTAGCACCCACTTCAGGTAGCTCACAATGGCTTGTAAGTCTAGCTTCAGGGTGTTGTGGACTCCATAGGCACCTACCACACATAACACTGATACACACACACACACACACACACACACACACACACACACACACACACACACATTAAAATAAGTTAAATCTAAACAAAATAATTAATTCAGAAGTCTCTGAATTTTACAGATTTATACTACAAAGACAAACCTGTCTCATGAAAAGAAGTTCACATATTAAGAATGTTTATTGGGCCATTGAGATTGCTCAGTGTGTAAAGGTGTTTACCACCAAGTATGATGACCTCAGTTGGATCCCACACCACACATGGTAGAAAGAAACACTTCCTCTTTCTACAGGTTGTCCTCTGACCTCCACACACATGCCCTGACATTGTTGTTTGGACTCTTGAGAAAAAGGCCTGAGTCATTTGGTGATGAGAACTTTGAAGGAAAATTTCAGTTCACCATCCAAACTGGTTGAACAATTCCCCTCCTATCCCTATAGCCTCCCCCTAATGTTCTAATATATGTATAATGTTATTTCACTGTGATCTTAATTTTTAATTTCCTTGGTGAATAGCTGTGTTGAGTATATTTCAAGTATGGTTCGTCTTTATTTCTTTTCTGAAATGTATTCAAATCCTTTGAGTTTAAGAGC
Organism: Peromyscus maniculatus bairdii; assembly: GCF_049852395.1. NCBI lineage: Eukaryota > Metazoa > Chordata > Mammalia > Rodentia > Cricetidae > Peromyscus > Peromyscus maniculatus. Next base: position 23,209,896 of record NC_134869.1, on the reverse strand, counting down.
ACTTGATGTAACTGAATGCAAGTTCTTTCTCATATAAAATATGATTTGCAAATATATTCTTCCATGTAATGGATTGTATTGATCCATTTCACGGCATGTTTAAAATGATATAACTTTTAAAATATTCATTCACTGAGATCAATGTTAATATTGAAACAAGGCAAAGACATTTGAAACATAAAGCAGTTGTACTTCATGATCAATTTTCTCAACGAAAGTACTAGCAGTAGAATATAGCTCACTTGTCTCTGTCTCTCTGTCTCTACCCCGTGTGTGTATGCGTGTGTGTGTGTGTGTGTGTGTGTGTGTGTGTGTGTGTGTGTGTGTGAGAGAGAGAGAGAGAGAGAGAGAGAGAGAGAGAGAGAGAGAGAGAGAGAGAGAGAGAGAGAGATGCCAGGAATAACTGGTGTCATAAATTTCTGTCTACAGGAATGCTAGAATATATCTAGAAATAGGACCTTTGCATAATTGGTTATTGATGTTTAGGGGGATCTATTGGTTTAGGATGAGTCTTTCCACGAAAGATACAGGCACGTGTAGAGTGATTTAGGTCACGTCAAGGAAGAGTCAGACACTGCAAAGATGTGACTTGCTGTGAAACAGAGACGCTCCAAGGACATCTGTGTAGCCACAGGAAGTCTGGAAAAGGCAAACAAAGTTTCTTAGCTAGATCCATCAGTGGAAGAACTTGTCTGCCGATGTGGTAATTTCAGAATTCTTGTCCCTAGAACTGTGTAAGTTTCTGTTTGTCAACTCAATTTGTGGTAACTTGTTAAGGAAATCCAGAGCAACAAATAGACAAGGGCAGTTCATCATTTGAAAATCATCCATTTTCACTTACCACATTAACAACTAAATATTACAAACCACAATTATTATGATACTAGCAGAAAAAAAGTGTTTTGAAAAATGATGAAAATCTCCAAATGGCTAGAGCAATGGCTTAGTGGTTGTGAACACTTGTGGCTCTTACAGAGGACCTGGGTTTCATTTCCAGCCTCCACATGTGAACTTACAACCATCTGTTTCTCCTCTCCAAGGGAATCTGATTCCCTCTTCTGACCTCCGTAGGGATCAGGTATGTATGTGCACATACATACAGGAAGACTAAACATGCATCAACAGCAAATAAATAAATAAATAAATAAATAAATAAATAAATAAATAAATAAATAATAGGAAAATAAGAAAAGTCCATTGAGATCTTTTAAAAACTTGCAAGCAACACTGTACTCTCTGCTTTTAGCCTATGTCCCAAACAAGGCAGTATGTTTTCTCTTGCTACTCTCCTGTGACATTATACTGGAAGTCCTACTGTGGAAAGGAACATTAGAGGAGCAAACTCATAGATTTGATAAGCCTGTTTTTGTTTGATGTGGATGTTTATGTAGGAAAACCTAAGGAAAGTACAAGAGTAATTTCCCAAACTTTAAGTAAATGTAGTAGTGTTGTAGATTCAGATGCAGTTAATGAAGCCAAATGTATTCCTTCCTGCCTTGGCTAAGCTGGATTTCTCTATGTATTTGAGGGTAGCCCTGAACTATAGAGATCCTTTTGCCCCTTCCTCGAGAGTGCTGGGAAAAAGATATGCATAGCCATGCCCAGTTGTATTTATTCTTAGTGAAATGTTTTGTACAAAGTTGTGGAAATTAATATATTAAATGTCTATGTTACCTTTTAATTGACCTCAAAATGCAGATGTGTTATAGATAGATTATAATGAGAGATAATGACAGATAAATAGCAGATGGATTTGCAACAAATATAACCCATAACTTGATCCACTGATTGCAGTGGTTTGATCCTTCTTAATCCCAATTTATTTATACCTTCTCAGAATTTACTGCTGTTTTACATTTACAGTGCATTAATGCCACTTTTTGCAATTATACTACCTAAAGGTTTGTCTATAGTTAATATTTTTTTTACCTGTTACAAAAATGTATATAAGGCATAAATATTATTTCTTCTCTAATTAAACTGTTTGTTACTTGTTATTATGTTGGTGATGCATATTGCTGTCGATACGAGTAGCTTTCCTCATTTGTTTGGATCCATTGTGTTTATTTTTATGTTGCACATAAGGTTCTGTAGAGGGGATTTTTTTTTTTTTTTGGTTTTTCGAGACAGGGTTTCTCTGTGTTGCTTTGCACCTTTCCTGGAACTCGCTTTGGAGACCAGGCTGGCCTCGAACTCACAGAGATCCGCCTGGCTCTGCCTCCCAAGTGCTGGGATTAAAGGCGTGCGCCACCACCGCCCGGCCTTGTAGAAGGGATTTTATGAAAACTGTCATCATGAGTGGTGTTTTGCATGTTTCATTATGCACATAGGTACTAGGTTCTCTAGAACAGATTCCTGGACCAGGAGCACCACATTGGTATTTATACTGGTTAGTTTTTATTATCATCTTCACACAACCTATAGCTGGGAAGGGAGACCCTCAATGGAAGAATTGCTTTGATCATACTGGCCTTTGGCTGTGTCTAAGGAATTACCTTGACTGATGTTTGAAGGTTCAAGCCCGTCTAGGTGGCACTATCCCTATGCAGGTGGACCTATCAAAACAAAACAAAACAACAACAACAAAAAAAAAAACAAGCAAAATGTAAGCCAGAGAGAGAGAGAGAGAGAGAGAGAGAGAGAGAGAGAGAGAGAGAGAGAGAGAGAGAGAGAGAGCATTTCCCCTGTGAATTCCACTACAGGTTCCTGCATTGAGTATCTTCTTTGACTTTCCCCAGGACCATGTATTAACACTCTCTCATCATCATCATTAGAGTCATCTTTGTTCCACATCATCTCTAACAATTAATATCTTTGTATTATATGCATCAGTCTGACATATGTGAAATGACATTTTGTCTAATTTATATTTTCTTATTTTAAGTGCAATGGAATATTTTTCATGGATGTTTGTTATGCATTCTTTAAAATTTATTTGTTTGTTTATTTATTTAACATACTGGCTGCAGTTTCCTTTCCCTCCTCCCCTCCCAGTCCCTCTCCCCTGAACTCCACTCTACCCCTCTATCCAATTCTCCTCCATTTCTATTCAGAAAAGGGCAGGCCTCCCATGGATATCAATAAAACACAGTATATCAAGTTGCAGCAAGACTAAGCTCCTCCCCATGTATTAAGGCTGGGCAAGGTGACCCAGTACAAGGAGCAGGGTCCCAGAAGCCAGTAAAAGAGTCAGAGGCAGCCTCTGCTCCCACTGATAGGAGTCTCACAATAGGACCAAGCTACACAACTGTAACATACATGCAGAAAGCCAAGGCCAAGGTCAATCCATGTAGGTTCCCTGGTTGTTGGTTCAGTCTCTGTGAGTCCTTATGAGCCCAGGTTCGTTGGTTCTGAAATTTTTCTTGTGGTGTCCTTTTTTTTTTTTGGTTTTTCGAGACAGGGTTTCTCTGTGTAGCTTTGCACCTTTCCTGGAGCTCACTTGGTAGCCCAGGCTGGCCTCGAACTCACAGAGATCCGCCTGGCTCTGCCTCCCGAGTGCTGGGATTAAAGGCGTGCGCCACCAACGCCCGGCTTGGTGTCCTTTTTTAAAATGTGAGTTGTAAGATTTTATAATTTGCCAGAAACCTTTAAGTTAAAAGTACTGATTTCTAACTAACTTCTAGATTCCTAAAAACATTGGAATTTCATATTTTCAATTGTTTGTTGTCCATATAGCTACACTTAATTAATGGCCTATTTTGATAAAAGTTGTCTCTAATATTACATTAGATTACAGGCATTTCTCTAAGCCAACACATGCAGATCTAATATGCTTTATGTGTACAATGTGTGAAAATTTATCAAAGCATTCCCTCATTGGTAAATATATCCATCAAGGTCCCAGTTGGAACAGATGGTTTGTCCAAGCAGAAGATCATTTAATAAAGGAATTTACTACGTAGAAGTTACAATGATACAAAGGGGCTGGACACTCTAGAATTCTGCTGTCATGAGTAGAAGAAAGGAGCAGATGTTAGAGACTAGAGGTCAGGGTGATTGTCAAATAGGGTATGAGATCTTCCAGCAAAGGAACAACACAAAAAAAAAAAAAAAAAAAAAACAGAAAAAGTCTAGAAAGTAAATTGGTTCATGCTTCTATTTTTCTTGGCCTCAGTTACTCCATTGCATTGGAAGAGCCTCCCAGAATTCGTGGGAATTCTTCACGTGATTCTTGCAAAGAAGCTTCCTGAGTTGTAGACACGGAGAAATGAATAGGGAAGGTCTGAGGCATCCAAAGAGCACAACAACCATTTGTGGTGGCAGGAAGGACCTCGCTCATTTAGATACCACAGTGACATGTTCAATCAGCATGACTAAGTGTTATATTTACATCACAGTGCCAAAATGCTTTTTTTTTTCTTCTTGTGCAGAAAGCTTAAACCAAATATCTTCCCTCCCCACCAATGAGACAATTCATACCAGAAGTGGATAAAATGTTGTGCGATATCCTAAACTAAATTAGGGAGAACTCATGAAAGTTGGATCAATGGCTGTGGAGCCTGCATGGGACTGGACTAGGCTCTCTGCATGGCAAGACAGGTGTGTAGCTTGATCTGCTTGGAAGGCTCCTTGGCGGTAGAATCAGAATCTATCCCTGGTGCACAAGGGGGCTTTTTGGAGCCCACTATCTATGATGGGACACTTTGTCACCCTTGAGACGGGAAGAAGGTCTTGGACTTGCCTCTACTGGATGTGCCTCTCCATGGGAGGCCTTGCCTTCTTGTGGGGGGGTTAGTGAGGGGGGTTAGGAGGGGGAGGCTGGGGGGAGTGGGAGGAGGGAAGAGGGGGATCTTTGATTCATGTGTAAAATGAATGAAAAATTTTTCTTAATTAAAAAATAAAATAAAATAAATAGGTGGGCAATATTGATCAGTTAATTCACTGTTCACATTTCTCTTTCTGTAAATATTTCCATTCTCTAATTACTTTTCTTATATGATGGTGTGTAGATGCATTATAGATTTTAGCACTGTTGATTGCCTCCCATTTTTCTTCTAGTTTATTGTTTTTAATTATTATTGCTTATGGTGGCAGACATATGGAATATGACCACTGAGAAAATTATCTAATATAAATGTTTTAGGTGATTTTGTAGTGGAGTATATTCTAGCAGTAGCTATTTATAATTTATAGCACAACTTTGCCTACATGTTTCAGCACAACATGGCCTTATGATATTCAAGCTGGCAGGAGTGCTCAGCAGCTTAGTGTGCTTCTGAAACTGACAACCTAAATTGGGTATTGAATCCCACAGAGTACATCGTGTACACACAAGTACACACACACACACACACATACATAGACACATGCACACATGCACATACACACTATGTCTATAAATGTCTTAATTTTATGATTTTAATGAATGATATGAATTCACATTTTACCACTGGTAATCCCATGCCTAGGTAAAGTATGTTGGACGTTCCAAGAACCAACTAATCAATAAGGAAGAAAAGGAAATTTTGTGACATGCCAAGGTGAAAATTTTTAGTGTAACCCTTTCAGTCTAGAAACATGAATGTCAGAGTAATTTGTTCCATACTCCCGCCTTCCATCTCATACTCCTTTCTGAATGCCATTAAAAATGGACAGCTCAATCTGAGACTAAGGAGTTTATATCAAGAGCAGCACACCTTTTGTTCTGTCGGCTTACCTATAAATTCTACTGATGTCAACAGAAGTTACCAGGTTACCGAGTCGAGAAAAAGAGGTTGAAATATTTTCACTATGTGTTTCAGAGTTTTGAGAAATTATTTATTTACAAAAGACATTAATTTTTCTCCCTTTACGAGGTTAAGTCAGCTTTTTTTCATTAAAGTATAATAATAACATCAAATTTAAAAAGTGAACATTAATAGAGTTGATGCACTCCCTGGATCTAAATGTCAGTTTGGCTTTTGAGACCCCTGGTAACCAGGGCACATTACAAAAGGCAATGCCATTAATAGCTCTCATGTTCTTTTTCTTGTCTAAAAAAAAATAACTGAGATTATACTTCAGAAAGTTAAGGATTTTAAATAAGTATAAGACATACTTTTTCAACATTAAATGGTAGCCCTTAGGAACTTTTTTCATGTGTGTTTGAAGCCTTACTACAACTACTGAATCATTACATCCTTCATGACCATTTCTTATTTACTAAAGTAATAATTGCTAGCAAACTTTCGCCCCCAGAGGTTTCTCCTTTCTTCCAGAACAAGAAGCTAGAATTCACTCAGTTTAGAAATACATCATGCCTGTGACCAAACAGGTTCTTAGGCAAACAGCGAAACTAATACCAAAGAGTAGTGACTCCATACTAAAAACAAATTTCTAAAGAAAACATATTCATCTTAAAAAAAAAATTCTACTCCACCATGCTCTTTATTTCAGAGACTTTCAAGTTCAAATAATTTCAGTGTTTGCATTTGAAAAGCTATGCTTGGAAGTGCTAATTGCTGATTGTTAATGGACAAGGCAATAGGCAGATGGGAAAGCAAAAAAAAAAAAGATTAGAATGAATCTTACTAATTAGAATTAGGAAGAATGAATTCAATGTTGAGTCAAATTACATGCCAGGAGATGAAAAATAAAAATGTAAAAGACAAACACATACGGATAAGGTGTGAAGCTTCAGCGTTTGTCAGGGGATGTGTTTATCAACAAAATGAAGAACAAAAGCAGAGTATTTGCACAGGGTAACAAGCTATTGGCACTTCATCCTTGGGTAGCATAGTCTTTGTTTATTATTTGTTCAATATGCTTTAAAATAATAAAGAGGATAAAGAGAAAACAAGGGACAATTCTATGCTTACATGCACCAGATAGTTTTCTTGATAAATTAAATAATTTAGTCCTCAAAGATGCATAGAAACCGAATGCTGTTATTATCCCCTGCTAACATATGAAAATCAGACACAAGGATTCCACTGCTCTCTCACAATGCATGGACAGTAAGTATGAGAACATGAATCTGACCTGAAGATGCTGAACTCCAGAGCTTGGGCTGTTGGTACCGATTTTTCACTCAACGGTTTCCAGAGAGAGACTGGGCCCAGTTTCAGTCATGTTTTTAGTGAATGCTTAAGCTCTGCCCAGTGCACACCAATTTCAGTAATTTGTGGAAGACAAAATAATATATGGTTCCTTTGCTTCTTGGCTTAAAAACAAGACACATTTTTTATATTATAAAATTAAATATAAATGATATAAAAATTATTCTGTGTACATGAAAGAAGGGGGAAAGGAGCAGGAAGCTGTGAGAGCTTCTTCCCTTCTGATTTCTCAAATGATAAAGTAGACCATTTACCAGCTCCAGCAAAGTGGTTTCTTCCTTTTGATTCTGCAACAATTCTTCGAATTTATTACAAATGCAAAATGCAAATATTACAAGCACAAATACAAAAACTAAGTTGTAACTGTCGATTTGGTATCTGCAAAAATAATAAAACAGACCACATATTTTTTCAACTGTGAATTCCAGAATATGATACAGTGCTTTTTAGATGGAAGAGAGTGTTACATACTTAAGTTGATACATTAATGATGCACAACATCTAAGCTTAATAGATCTTTCAGAAAAAATTAGACAAAAGAAATTCACTATCTTGGTGATATGTCCTTTAGAAACATTGGGTTTTCATTACACACACACATACACACACACACACACACAGACACACACACACACAGGCTTGAACTTGACAATTTGGATGGGATTTTTAGTAGGTAAACTGCATTGAAGATTCTGAAATAATATAGATGCTATGTTTAGTTAGAGCCTTGAGGAAAAAAATTCTGACATGGGGGAAATGATGTCCTCCAAAAGGATGGAGACTTTCTCATCTCAAGTGGACTTAACTCAGAGACTAGAGCTCCATAGTCTCCGAAACCTAGTCAGTTGCTGTGGGTCCTTTTCTCCCCAACTCAATGTGTTTTATGGACAAGGAAGGGTGAGATTTCAAAAGGAGTTTTACTATCCGGAGGAAGCTTGAAGCAGGAGGATGAATTGCAGAGAGGAAGTAAACATGCTTCCGTATAGTGGGGACACTCGAAAGGGTTGTAGGATTAATACTGGAGGTGGTTGCCAATGAGGAACTTTGTCTGGGGATCAATAGGATTTCTTCCCTTTAAAGGAAGTATACTCAGTTTTGAACTTAGTTGGCCTAAGGTGTGGAAAGGTGGGCTGGCAGGTCCGGCCATTCCACTGAGAGCATTCTATGAGGTGTGTCTAGGCACATTACCATGCTAGTGAGTGTATTGGGGGTCCAGGTCACAATTCCAAGGACCCATGAAGTGCTTGGTTATACATGGTTTCCAGTCAACTTTGCTCATCGGGTTGCTGTCAAAAGATGGAAAGAGATTAAAACCTAAAACAAGGGCAGGATATGAGCCAGTGCCTCTGTGCATCAGCCAGAGCCTGTGTGTGTGAACTAGCACTGCTGAGTGTGAAACAGCCTCTGTGCATGAGCCAGGGCCTCTGTGTGTGAACTAGCACTGGTGAGTGTGAACCAGCCTATCTGCATGAGCCAGAGCCCCTGTGTCTGAACTAGTGCTGGTGAGTGTGAATGAGTATCTCTGGGCATGAACCAGAGCCTCTGTGTGTGAACCAGCCTCTGTGCATGAACTAGAACCTCTGTGTGTGAACTGGTGCCACTGAGTGTGAATGAGTACCTCTGTGTATGAACTAGAGCCTCTGTGTGTGAACTAGCTTCTGTGCATGAACCAGAGCCTCTGTGTGTGAACCAGTGCTGGTGAGTGTGAACCAGTACCTCTGTGCATGGACCAGAGCCTCTATGAATGGACCTGCCTCTGGGCATTATTCTCTGGCTTCTGGCCAGGACAGAACTACTAACAGAAAGAAGGACACCTCTGGCCACGACCAACTACTCATCGAGTACAGTAATAAGAACGGTATTTTCCCCCCTGAGATTTCTGCCCTAACCATCACCTGTTCTCATCATCACCACCCTTTCTGCCTTTACAGGGAAACCTTTTGTAAAATGGGAGAAAGAGGGAAAAAGGGTATTATGCAAAACAAATTAAATTGTAAAGATTCCAGTGCAAATCTCTGACAAACAAATGATCAATTCTTGCTGGCAGAAGAGTCCTGGTTTGTGGAATATTTTCAGTAGACTATACCTAGTTGATATTATTTCATAAGAGATGAAAATTTAGAATTAATGGTTTATATGGTATAATTTTAGGAAAATTTTATTATATTGAACATAGAGTAGAACTACTTCATTATCAAAATAGAAATTCTTGAGGAAATGATGGATACTTAGAAACATTTATTAGTCTGTACCAGACCACATCATGATATAGTAAGAAAGAACAGAGAGTCTTGTTCTCCACCTCTCTAATTTTATCTGTTCCTCCTTATTACTTTGAAGTGATCAGAACAAATTGTGATTGAATGATACCATTGTTTATATATGTCTGATTATTGCTTTTGTTTGGCAGGATTAGTGATTGCACTGATTGTCTCTTGCATGTTAAGTGTGTTCTTTACTACTGAAATGTACTCTTTCCTTCCCTTTAGATGACTGATGTTTTGTGCTATGTAAGGGCCCTATACAAGCTACTTTAAAGATGTTGTGATTTTTCTGAAGGAATTATGAAGTTGTTAGCAATTTAAAACAGAGAGTAAACTGTAGAATAGGATGTACAAAGCAGAGAAATAATATTACAGGTATGTAAGGAAAGTTCATGGTAGCAGACATAGGTACAGTGGTCACGGTAGAAAAAAGAATGGACCTTTCAATGTTATGGCACAGAAGCTATCAGAAATGTTATCATTTAAATTATAGCACAGTAGGGGACATCTACAAGTCGGATTTTTAGGTAAACAATAAAGGGATTCCAGACCAGCTCACAAAGCTGTAAAGAACAAGCTATTAAATCATTCAGGTCCAAGTACAAAATGATGATGTCTTACAAGACAGGGAATTTAAGACATTGTAAGCAGTTTTTTTTTCATGGCTCAGGTAGTATTAATGAGAAGCTGATAGATAAGCTTAGCTTAGTAATCGAAGCTTTTTTAAGGAAATGAACAACAAAGTGATACAGTTTAGTCTTGATGAACTGACTTCCAACCAGATGAAATAAAGACTACCTCAAAGACAAACTCTGTAAACAATATGATCAGGGATACACCAGTCTACTTCCAGAGCAATTTGGTCCTACTTTTGAGGTATTCTACCACTGCATTTTTTTTCTTTAATGTCCTTGCAATTGTAATTAATTTTGGGGAAGTTAAAACATAAATGTCATATGTGTAAACATATGTGCATATACAGTTTCTCTTTATTTATGTTTTCTTTTGAAGAGAAAAAATTCATCCAAAATAATGGAAGAAATTGAAGTGTTGCTAGCATGCAAACCATACCTCAGTAGTTCTGAAATGCATGGGAACATATAATAATCAATTATTTAACCTTATTTTCCTTCTAGGTCATCTCCGGAACACACTATTTGGTCATTACAAAAGCTCTCCCAGTGAATGATTTATGAGATACTCCTTCCATAGGTACAAGAATATGAAGCTCCATTATATTATACATTTGGATTCACCAGGGAGTGCATAAAACCACCGAATGATATCCTGTTTAAATGTAAGGGAAAGTTCTGGGAAAGAAACTGAACCAATATTTCCAGATAGAAGCTACATCTTACACTGAACCTGCTACAAGATTGATTATCTGATTAGTGCTCAATGATGTGGAAAGGTTGAAAATTTGTAAGTCCAGAGCCAAATTATCTTGGGCTAATTTTAGCCCCTTGGTATCTCCATTTACTGCTCATCTCTGTCTTTGACCTATCATCCTTGTGACGATGTAGTAAATTCTTTTGACTGTATATACAGGTCTCTAGTTTATAACAAACCTTAAGATAAGAAGAGTGTCAGATTATATCTGAGACCTTTAACAGAGAGAGCTCTACCTATCTGATGACCTGGTGTTTTCCACTCATGTATCTGAAAAGTGATTTGATTTGTGACTTTTTAATTATGTCTTCTCGAAACTGCTGTCATGTTGGAATAAAGAATTTGAAGTTACCTAAATCTGTGTTCTACAAGCTTGTCCTCAGAATAAAATCCCTTATGCCCTTTGAGAAGCAAGCTATGTTTCTAAGTCAACACAGCAGGAGTTTTCCTAGTCTTCTCTTCACTCTGCAATATATTATATTTGTATAACCAACTTCTTACCCAAGTTCTGGAAGATGACTTGCCTCACAGAGTTGAACTGTAGTGGAAGTGAACTTTGTTCCATTATTGGTACCCTGTCTTGGACGAACAGACATTTCTTCATGCTTCCCATGAAAAGTTAACACATTTTTTTTTTTACTAATACTACAAAGTCAGTTACGTCCTGAAGTGAATCATTTTATTTCTCAGCTTTATGACTTTGCTAAAAAAAAAAAAAAAAAATAAATGAATACTTAGTTGCCATTCGAATCTTTTCCAGTAATACTAATTTCAAAATCAAGGGTGAAAAAGAGTGAACAGATTATAATAAGACTATGTTCAAAATGAAGATCGAAAAGAATAAATAAATTATAAAGATTTGCTAACTCTTAACCTGCAAAAAGACTGCTCATATCTCATCTTTCCTTAGAAAGTCCTACAAAAGATCATTATTTCCTACGTTATCCCCATCCTTCTCTGAGCTTCTGTTGCTTTTGTTGTCCATTGCAGTGTGGTGGTATGTTGTATATCCCACTAAACTTGCCTGACGATCAGAGGACAGAGCCAGCCACTAGATTAGATATAGAGCCAGGCAGTGGTGGTACACACCCTTAATCCCAGCACTTGAGATCTCATGCCTTTGCTTGGGAAGCACATATGCCTTTAATCCCAAGATGTAATATGGCAGGGCAGATAAAGGTACATAAGGCGTGAGGAAACAGGAACTCCCTCTCTTTAGGCTGAAGATTTTTGCTTTGTTTTGATTTGTTTTTTAGAGACAGAGTTTCTCTGTGTAGCTTTGCACCTTTCCTGGAACTCGCTATTGGCATAGTTATGGGGAAATAGGATCTCATTTTTTGTTTTGTTTTGCTTTGTTCTTTGAGACAGGGTTTCTCTGTGAACAGCTCTATCTGTCCTGGAACTCACTTTGGAGACCAGGCTGGCCTCCAACTCACAGAGATCCGCCTGCCTTGTCTCCCAAGTGCTGGGATTAAAGGCGTGCGCCGCCGCCGCCACCACCACCTGGCTAGGCTGAGGATTTTGTAGAGGTAAGAACTAGTGGCTGGCTGTTCTACTTCTCTGATCTTTCAGCTTTCACCCTGATATCTGGCTCTGTTTTTATTTTATTTTATTAAAAGACCATCTAAGATTAAAACAACATTCAAGTTTTTTTTTTTCTTATAAAGTATACGATACTAGGTAAGCAAGGATTTCTTTCCAAGGTTTCCAAGGTCATAGTGTAGTGTAGTATTACTTTGGACTCTGATAACATACTTCACTTATAATTCCTCATTTTTTTTCCCTTAGCAACTCTAAACAAATTTTTAAAAAAATAATGCCTATTATGTATTTGAATGATATGTATATGTAAGATCACAAACCATCTTGGTCCTACCTAAAGCCTGCCTCTACACTCCTTGTCACTTAAGCCAGGTCAGACTAGATCACGTGGTCTGACAACTTGTCTAAACTGATGAAAAGTTATGACTTAGAAACCTCCTTTGTTCCCTAGATTTGGCAAGAGAGGTCCGTTTCTCTCTCCCTTCAAGACCTCATTAAGATTGCCTATGGTCATAATGCTGCATCTCTCTGAATGAAGCTCCTCTTTGGACCTCAAAGCCTACTCTTTCCCTTAAGGGCTGCGTCTTCCAGTAAAGCTCTTCTAAAATGTAATCCATGCCAAGTGAGCACATACCTCCTGGGGATAGAACATCCTTATCCCCAGCTCCTTATGTTACACTTGTGTCTTGTCACTCACTTCCAAACTCCACAATCCACTAGTTAGGACTTTATTCTATATGGACAAATAATTTTACAAGTGTCCTATAAAATTTCATACTTTTGGATCCTACCAATTGGATGGGATATTCTGATACTATGTGAGCTTCAGTTGATATCAGGAGTGATAGTATATATGAATGGGTGCTCATTGAAGCTTTCTGGAATACCTTTCATAACATGTTAATTTCCCATAATTACATGTATTGTGTAGACCAAGGTCCAGCTTCTTTGTCTTGTTCACCACAGTTACTACTCTGAGCTCTCAAAAGTCACTATTACAGTCTGTCACAAGTAAGGCTAATTTACATTCTATCAATAGATAATGATTTTAATATTCTATCAATAATAATGAAACTATTTAATTCTATCCCGTGATGAGATCAAGAGTATAACCATCCTAACTACAAATAATACAAAAAGATATGCTCGGAGCAACAGAAGAATGTAGACAGAAGTCTAAGTGGAAATCCCTGCTGCTTTTGTCAACTTGTATACTCATTAGTTTAAACTGTGGTCCGTAATTTACCAAGTAGCCAGTCCAAAATGTGCTAAAGATAAAAGACTTTCTTCATAACCTTCTTCCTTAACCTTGATCTTATTCCAAAGAAATGGAGCTAAGTCTTCTTCTATCCTGGTGGACGGTTTTAAATTAGGGCTCAGTACCTACTTGAGATATGCTTATTCCTCATAGGAGTATTTAATAGTTTCTTTTCTTGTTATTTTAATAAAATACCCTGACTCGAGAAACTTAAGGTATTGTATGTTCACTTTAGCACAGTAGTAGATCACAAAAGAAAAGTCACAGAGACACTAGAGAGACTATCGCTCCACATTAGTAGTCAAGAACAAAGAACAGTAGATGTATGCATGTTAACGTTCAGCTCACCTTGTTGTCTTTTATACAGCCCAATATCCCATGCCAAGGAAATAGTACCACTCACAGCCAGTGAGTCACATGGCGGGATCAAGAGTACAACCATCCTAACTAAATAATAATTTAAAAAAGAAACATTATTACGATAACTCACTACAGACATGCTCAGACGCCTAGCTCCCCGTGATTCGAGATCGCATCAAGTGTGCAGCACAAACATTAATTTTTATTAATTAAAGCCAGTGAACTAAGTTTTCCATGCCTGGCATTTGCATTTTTGTGAGATCGTCTGTGTATCTTCAGAGAAGCATTATCATTCTTTGTGGCATAACTCCATATATGTGTACATATATGTGTGTGTATGTATATAATGTATGCACATATGTATGTATGTATTTTTAAGTAAGCATATATGATAATATAATTTTTATGGATTGTCAAGCATCCTTAGTCTTACTTATTGCTCTGTATTCCTTCTCCATTTGTATTACCCTCCTTGCCCCTCCCCAGTACAAATATCTCCCTTTTTCCCCTTTGCCCTTCCACTACACCCATGCCACACCATCCTTATTTCTAGAAACACTTCTATGGCATATTTCCTCTTGACTTGTATGAAACCCACATCAATTCCATGGCACCTGTCTACTTTCCTGTCTTCCACAGTTGTTTCAATTATATGCTTAAATATAAAGATTCAGGGCTGGGATACACAAATAAAAAAGAACACGCAGAATTTGCCTTTCTGGGACAGAGTAACTTCACTGTGAATAGTATTTTCTCATTCTAGCCATTTACGTGCAAAATTTATGATTTCCTTTTTCTTTACAGGTGAATAGAATCCCATTGTCTCTAAGGACCACATCATCATTATGCATTCTTCAGCTGAAGGACATTTAGTTTGTTTCAATTTTCAATTGAATGGCAATACACATGTCTGAGAAAGTATCTCCTTAATAAAATATTGGGTCCTTCAGGCTCAGACCAAGGAGTGGTATGCCTGAGTCATATGGTATATCTACTTTTATCTCTAGAGAATTCTCTACTTTGATTTTCATAAGTGCTGCAACGGACTGCAAGCCCACCAATAGTGAATGAGGGCTCCCCTCCCCCCACATCCTTGTCAATATTGTGGTCACTTGTTTTCTTGACCTTATCCATCCTGATTATAATAAGAGGAAATCTTAAGTATATGGTGACTAAATAGTAAAGACATGATCGGAGAATATGTTCCAGGCTGAATAATTTGCATTCAGTCATGGACTTTAGACCACATGTAACTAAACCCAATAGGTGTCACAAATTCAAGCCCACATCAAGTGTTCAAAGTCATAAAATGTAGGAGACAAAAAAATAGACTTTCTAGAATAATAAAATAATATTATGCTCAAACTCTCAGTTGATGATCAACACCAGAGAGCACATTAGTTGGTCACAGTGTCAGAGAAACAAAGTGTAATGTGAATAGTAGGGAGTTTATTTCATGTGTTGTAACGATGCCTTCCTCAGTTCCAATATATAGTGGCAATAATGAATTTTAAGGTCACGTTCTATATTTATCAATTTCCAAGAAGAACCAGACATTGAGCACAAACATTTATTCCTTAGTATAAAGGAAATAGTTTTGAAAAAATGCAACCTTGGGAGATGTTCTCATTATCCAATTATCATAGAATATATTTATATGACAGTCGACTATGTATTTAGACTCTGAGATCTAGCCTATTTGTCCTATAGCACAAACCTGTATAGCATGATATTTCACTGAGTATTGTAGATAGTTGTATGCACTAGTGTTTGTAGATCTAAATAAATTTAAGATTAGCAGAAGCAGAAGAAAATCTTAAGTAAAAGGCAAACCGGTGTATTCATGTCCAGTTTATAGATTTGAGATTTGCTCGAAGTTAATGGACAAATGATGACACCCAGGAAGCTGAGGGTGGCATTATACATTACTGTCGGTGTTAGAATCACGGTGTGACTATTCCATAGGATTCATAAAAATCCTTTCTTCAATGATAAATTAACCTTTATTTATGGTAAGTTTTTACTTTATAAGATTTTAATTTTTTTTAACATTTTGACTCATTTCAAATAATGCTTAGTTTAAACCACAAGCACATTGCATAGCCATAAAAAGTCTTTTCCTTTTCTTAAAAATATTTACGAACAATATAAATCAAATGAAGTACACTGTGTGTCTGGACAGAAGTTAACCAGAATTTTAATCTTTTTTGAATTTCTTTGGGCTGAATTTAGAGAATTGGAATAACTACACTGAAATACTTAGTCTGAAGAAGAAATGAAACATTTTCAATTTCACCTCAGGTAAGAAGCTATATGGAGATTCCAGATGAAAGTAGAAGAATTTTCAAACTCATTTCCCAAGATACCTGCTAGAGAAGCATAATAAAAATGGCTTGTGTGCAGTAGTTTTTTTTTAATATATATATTTTTACTTTATTTATCCAGGCATGGCAATAGCTTTGCCAATAGGCCAGGCCAGGTGAGTTCAGATGCTACGATTCCTGCATCTCAAATGCTGTTTCCCTCCTCTCCTTGCAGAACTGACTTGCTACAGCTGACTACAATTCCCATGATCCTTCACGGCTTTCATTCCACTCAGCTAGCTCTTATTATTTTTTTCCCTACCTCCTTAGAATCTGACAGGCCAGAGAGAATTCTGATTTCAAAGGGATGCTTACATTCTGTACTGATGCGGTCTAGGAATGTAAATGTTCAGTGTCACACTGCTAAGTGGATAAAGGTAAGACAATTTATTACAGGTTTTTATAGTTCTTTTTTTTTAAAGCTTTTGAAGAAATCGTGTTTTCTTTAAAACCAATGTCTTTGTCACTTATTTTTTGTTCCATTTCTGCAAATCAAAATGCAAAAACATTTTGGCAATAGTAATGTATGTGCATTTGAAATGTGACATTAATACGATTACAAAGAATTCTCAGAGAAATCTCCCTTAATAGTATAATAGACTCCGAATACAACTTAGTGAATTGGGACATAAGCTTTGCACAAATGAGTGACCTACCAGAAACAAAAACATTGAGTTGATATTTTGCCTGATATATGTGTCATCATATTAGCAGAATGACAGATGTTTTTCAATTGCATAGAGGGTTAATTGCTTCATCACTAACACTACCTAACCAGTATGAATTAATATTTCCTTCTCAAATCATTTTATCTTAGAAAGTACTTTTGCACACTTTGCCAGTGGGATCTTAATACTTAAGATAAAAACATATTAAGAAAATCTCAATTAATTATAGCAAAATTCATTAATGTGCTAATAAATATCTTTAGAAATCTAAATCTTACTCTTAGTGGATTAACCCTATTTCCCCTTTAGTGTGGACTGTGCTTCTGTCTTAAACACATGTATTCAATGATTGTGCTTGACTACTTCTGCTTGGAATTGGCATAAAACTAGTATGGCAATATGCCATGTATGTGGTTTACACAGTTGCAAATTATTAAAGCAATTTTTATCAATTAACACAGTTCCTCTGAGAAGAATGAGGTACATGCATCATTTTTCAATGCAACTTTGCATAATTGGAATAAAATGCAATTTGATCTATTAATCTAAAAATTAAATGCAAAATACTTAATATAATACAGAGAACAGCACTCTGAAATTGCATAACTATCCAGTGTGTGGTCATTTTCTTCTCTGCCCCTTCTCTCAAAGCACAGAAAAGAAATTCCATAAAATATAGTCCAGGAAGAGAGAATATTAAGAAACAATGAAAGCCACAAAGAAAGCCTGAGGTAGTCAAGGCTGCACCACCTCTCCAGCCAAGCAGAAAACTCACATTTGTATTTAACTCTTTTTCAAGCCTCTACTCTGACTCTGACATTGCACACAGTAAGATCGAATTAAACTGCCCAGATTAATCGTAAATACTTTTTGAGCATTAGGTAGCTTTTCCAACTTCTAATTGGAGAATCTTGACTTTATTAATTTTCATGCTCCTGGGAAGAGAGCAAAGTGGTACTTTTAATGGTCTGTTCTGATTTAACTTATGTGTGCTGTATATAAAATTATGTTACTCTATTTAGAGTTTCAATACCATTTTTTTAACTGCTTAAAATTGTAGCAGTACCTACAATACCTGGTTCTAGCATCATACATTTCTCAGTACCTTTTTGTATTCATCCTTATTTCTTTTAAATTACTAATGACAATGATGATACAAATAATACCTAGTATTTTTAGTGTACAAGAATTAATATAATTAGAAGAACAGGTCATCATAACCTACCTTAAGTGGAATTTCAATGTTTCCACAGGTTTTGTGTTCAGAACCTTTTTTTTTTTTTTGCTTGTTTTTATTTAAGAGAACCTTTCTTTCTTTTTTATTTTTTATTTAATTTTACATATCTGCCACAGATTCCCCTGTCCTTCCTCCTCCCGTCCCCCCCCACGCCCTTCCCCCAGCCCACCCCCCATTCTGATGTCCTCCAGGTAGAGCTCCAGGAGTCCATTCAGCAAGAAAGAGGAGGGATTGTATGAATGAGAATTGTTGAGACCAAGATTGGATAAAGCACGGGACAAATAGCCAAACTAGTGGAAACACATGAACTACAAAACAATAGCCGAGGAGCCCCCAACTGGATCAGGCCCTCTGGATAAGAGAGACAGTTGATTAGTTTGAACTGTTTGGGAGGCCCCCAGGCAGTGGGACTGGGACCTGTCCTTAGTGCATGAACTGGCTGTTTGGAACCTGGGGCTTATGCAGGGACACTTTGCTCAGCCTGGGAGGAGGGGACTGGACCTGCCTGGACTGAATCTACCAGGTTGAGCTGAATCTTCAGGGGAGTCCTTGTCCTGCAGAACCTATGTTTTTAACCTTCCATTGTGTTTCAGTCTTTTTAATGGGCAACACTTCAACATCTCCTCCACCTTCTCTAAATTTATTGAAGAAACGTATCCATGGTCTCGGTACTAACTTAGGTCTTCTGTTCTTTGTTCATAACTTTGCACTCTTTTTTCTCACTTAGACAAAATTCTTTGCTGCTTAGCTAACTACCTTTCACTCTATGCCTTCTCATTTTTCCCAGCTGCTTCATACCAAACAATCTAAGTTGTTTAAATGTCCATTTTGCATAGCAGAGAGATACAAAAGTGATTAGCTGTCAATCAATACATTTCCTGAGAGCATGAATGGGAAAGACACAAGTAGTAAACTGTAAACCATAGAGTGCTGTCCTCAGCACCTAATTCCTTGTTCTAAAGGATAGGTTTGCTGCCAGACATGTTTCCTCAGCCAGATATTTCACCAACAACAGATTTTGTTTCCAAAAGACCATTGTTCAGTCTCTGACTACCTTTGGCCCACATCCGAATTCTTTAAGAGCTTCCAGATTCTCTTCTCACTTCAAGTGCTGCTGCTGTATGTGTGCAGGATGGAGATAGAGTCACAATCCACCTGCATGGCACCAGGGCCTGTTCTAACTTGAAGCAAAGGAGCAGCTGTGTTGATGATGCTCATGTGTCGGGACTGGACAGTTCCAGCCTACTCTCTCCTTCTCTGGGCGCTCTTGCTTTTCTTCTCCTTCAAACAGAGCCCATCTTTGCTTTTGAATTTAATTCTGACTTGGCTGTAATAGTAAGTGAGAATTATTCTTGAGGAAGTTATAGATACACTAACGGTCTAGTCCAAATTATCATCTGCTATTCTACTCAACAAATCCCTAGCTTCAAGACACTGAAGAAAAAAAAAAAACATTTTTTTTTTCTGCTGTAGCTTGCTATTGACTAAATATGGAGAACTGAAAACTGGTAGGCTGAGCCAGGAATAAAGGCTCTGCTCCGGCCCATTAGCTTGCTTGACTGGCAAATGGTCATTCTTTGTGTTAGGCAATAGCATGCATGTAATTAGTGGTGCTTCATTTTTGTCAACTTGTCACAAAATAGAGTCGCCAAGGAAGAGGACTCTCAAGTGAGAAATTGGACATGTTTGTGGAGCCTTCTACTGACCAGTGATTGATGTGGGAAGCCATCGCCTACTGAGGGAGATTCTAACCCTTTGGTGTATGAGAAAGCACACTGATCAATCCTCCTTGGTTTCTGCCTCCAGATTGCTCCCTTGAGTTTCTACCTTGATTTGCTTGTTTTCAATAATGAACCAAATCCTGCAGGTCAAATAAACTCTTTCCTCCTCAAGTTGGTTTTGGTCAGTGTTTTATCACAGCAGCAGAAAATAAATTAAGACACACTTCAAGGCTGTCTACTTCATTTGGTGCATAATTGTACTTATAGAAATCATGACTTAGTATAATGATAGAATATACTCCGAGGCCATACTGTTTAGGTTCTAGGCACAGTGGTGATAATCACAAGCTGTCTGATGTTGGACAGCTTACTTAGTGTCTTACTACTTTGGTTTTCCCAACTATATATTGAGGATATTAGTTTCACCTATGTAATTATTTTTATTAGAAGTGAATTCATATAGTATGTGACCAAATATTGACATACGTTGTTCAACAATGTCAGTGTTCAACAATGCAGTTGCCATTGTTTAGTTAATACTTGTGGGTTGGCTGAATAAAAAAAAGTAACTCATTTGTCCTGGTTGTGAAAAATAACTTAAAAGTTAAGATCTAGTATTATACATCTTTGCATATTTCATATGTGTTTTATTGCATGTGTGCAAAGTTGGGCTAGAAGTAGCAGCCATTAGAGTGACAGATTAGAATAGATCAGATATAAAGGTTGTAAGAATAGCAAAAGCACTGTAATTATTATTTTGGTGGATTGTTCACCTATGAATGCCAAAATCATACCCATGATGATGGTAGAGTCGAAATTAAAATAGTTTGTATATTAGACATTAACATACCCAGGACAGAGAAATGTGTGAACCAATGATATGACATTGAAATTGCAACTGGTGCACAAAGGCTTCATATAACACGGATATTCTTTACATAAAGAATTTTCATTGAAAACGTTAACAACTGGAGAAATGAGGAAAGACAACACTACATAATGTGTGATGCACTGACATCCATTTAAGATGACTATGAACCCTTCATATCTTCCTAAATGTCCTAAAATTGTCATAAAATATATATTATTAAAAGATATTTTTGAGGCAGGGTTTCATCCTGTTTTCTAGTCTGGCCTGAAACTCATTTTGTAGTCCATTCTCTCATTAAACTCATGGCTGACTCAGTCCTCAAATGACAACACAGAGGCATAAGCCATGATTCCAAGATCTCTATTATCTCTCTCTCTGAAAGATATGCAAATTAATACCAACCGTATTGTGAACTGAATTTCTGGGATCCTAACTCCACACACAGCGAGTACCACTGAGGCCGTTGGTATAAATCCAGTTTGACTAATTGATGTACAAATGCAGAAATTTTGTTGCAATCAGTTCTTGGGGGAAAGACAGAAATCTATCACCAACACAAGTCAAGACAGCATCCTCAAAGAAGCCAACACTATTAGTACCTTGATCTCTGACACTGTGGGAAAGTATCTTCTGTGATTGAAGCCACACAGTTTGTGGCATTTTGTTTTATTTGGGCAGATCTGGTAAACTAACACCAACAGGTGAAATAGCCTGTTCTCATAATCCCTTCATTTCAATAAATTATAAGGTCAAGTTAAAAACCAAAGGGCCGTTTTTAATTTCCATGGTTTCCTTGGACAGCGCATATTTCTCCTTCATCAACAAGCTCTAGTGCTACCTTGACTTATTTCCCCAACCAATCACAACAACTCATCACTGTTATTTTAATCTACCACTACGTCTCTTTCATTCACTTCCAGCCCATCTCATACTACTCTGTGAAACTCTGCTATAGCCACAGAGACTTCTTCCTTCTTCATAAGGGCTTGTATTGTTTTCAATGTAGAAAAATTTCACTTTTTCACTGTTTCTTCTGCCTAATTACAGCTCCACATCATTCCACCCAGAACTCAGCTTCTTACAGCCTTGTCTGCATCTTTAGTGATTCTCAGCTAACGTGTTCTTGAGGAAGCATTTTTAAATTTCTTAATCAGCTGGCTGTTTTATATTGGTTTATTTTTATTTATTTATTATTATCTGAATGGCTATGAAGTCAGACCATGGTGATGGTGATAGGGTCTGTTTGATAAAGAATGCTAATTAGGATTTACACTGTTAACTGTTGTTCTCAGAGTTGAAAACAAAAGCTATTAAAAATATTTACTTTTTTTCTTTTTCAGGATAGACATTCAAAAAAAACATCAAAGTTGATTTATAGGCAGCAAAATTGGCCATATTCTGAAGGCTACAACACACAACTACTCTACATAGTGTGTGCAAAATGCCTTTGGAAGAGGAAATGACAGTGGTCCTCATTCTTTCTCCAAACAGTGAAGGGTAGACACTGAGAATGCATTCAAGAACAGGAACTCACAATCCTGCTGACTTCTATGATTGCTCATGCTATGGCATCATTCTGTCTATTGAAAGGGGAAGGAGAATAGAGAATGTTGGATCCACCTGCAGTCTGCTAACCAGCCAGGCAGGCATGTGGCTGTTTCCCATAGGTGGGCATTCCATAAGGACTTCAGTTGACTTGCTTACATACAAGACGTGTGATACTAGTGGTGGGAGGCTGTGGTAAGTAGCAGTGGAGTGAGTGCTAAGGCAAAGAAAAGTAGATAAGTACAGTTTTAATGTTTAAATTCTGGTGTTCCATAGTTAGAGTCCCCAAATGTCACATAAGATCCTCATAACAGCATCTCACAATAGAAAAGAATGCAGAAACCCATGAGACAGGCCATCACGGCTGCTATGAAACACTTGCCAAAAAGGAATCGACTAACACTATTTGGGAAAAGATACACCAGCCCATTTGCTTTTCAGAATAAGCTCATACCCGTGGGGGAAAAGGAGAGAGGGAAGATCATAGTTCCGATAGGAGACAGACGTTTTAAACTGAGAGAAAGTACCAGTCAACAACCAAAAATAAATTACCAAAGAATTATAGATTCTTTAAAAGAAATTCTTAAGAAACAAAACTGGGTTGGGTACAGAGGAAAAGATCATCTTTTCACACCACAGATGGGAGACTTCTTACAGTACTGGCTGCAGCTTATTAGTTTAGTAATTCTTTTCTCAATAGTCTCTTATTGCTCAAGTGTCCCCAATGCTCAGAAGAGTGTATGCACTTGAGAGCAGATGAATTGGAGTCTTTTCAAACTTGGTGACAGCTGAGAACAACAAGAAAATAGAAAGGGAGGCCAGCTTTTATATTCTAGGCAGAGCTGGTCTGTAATCCAAATACTCTGTCATTAGATCAGCTACAACTATAGCCACAAATATCTGTCATTTCAATGTCTACAAAGAAGGATACTGAGAAGTTCCCTTGTGCCTCCAAGACCCCCCCAGTGTCTAAGAATCACCTAGATTTGGAATCAACAGCAAATTCTGCTGTTGATGACTAAATTTCATTTTGAAACTGAGCTGCAACAAAGAATAAATGGTACTGAAGCCACTGTGCTCAGGCAGTGTGAGGGACAGAAGCTTCTTCCTCGTGGTTAGTGGTGGAACATTCTGAGCAAGAGCCAAGTCAAGCTGCTGTGTGAAATCTGGACATCAACATAGATAAGGAGGCACTCTACAGATGCTCTAGTTGTGGTACTTTGCTTACACACTAGACTGTCTTTAAGCTGCATGTCAAAGTCATTTTACCTGTGTATCAATGTGAGGGAGAGGGAGACACATAGAGTTGGAGGATGTGGTAATAGAGACTCCTAAGGGAACACAATCAGAATCCTAATGGGTTCACTCATGGTGTAAATTTGCTCTTGGCCAGGCACTGCTTACCTCCATCAGTACAAGCCAACCAAGAGAATCTTTCACACTGGCCATTTCCGAAAAATTTGTTTTCCTGATTCTCATCTTCCCTGACATTTATTCCTCCCAACTATTTTTTTAAATCCATGACACCAAAAATGATGAGGGAAGGAAGACTCTATGAATGTAATTGATATGTTGCTCAATGCTTTTTACAGTGCAGTACTCTGATTAAAAAAAAAAAAAAAACAAATCTCTTGGTGTGTTAACCTGAACTACAAACTTTGATTTCTCAGGTTGACATTTATGGATTGTTCTTCCTCATTTTCAGTGACCTTTAACACTCTCTATTTTTTTTTTAAGGAATCCCTTTCATATATCACATAGAAATACAGACAAGTAAATAAGTCATTTTCATTTCTTTGCAGAGGAAATATGGTGACTATTTTAATGTGAAGTGAATGTCAAGAAAAACATGATATTAGGTCTAACTGGAATAAAGATGAAACATGAGAGACAGTACAGTCGTTCATCTACAGCACGAGGCTTGGCCCACTTTAGTTCTGGCTGTATTTCAATGGTGTGTAGTTTTGACATTGACATGAATTACAAGCTTGTGTGTGTGTGTGTGTGTGTGTGTGTGTGTGTGTGCGCGCGCGCGTGCGCACGCACACATGTATTAAAGAGGTTGTATTAGAAATGTCCAGTATCTTTCCCTAATGTTACCATCTGAGGCCACTTAAGGTTGGCAGTAACCCAACTTTACAACTAAAACTTGCAACTGAAAGATGGATCTTGTTCGCTATTGTACAATTCCTCAATCTGTTTTGAAACCCCATTAAAGTACATTTCATTTAAGAGTGCTATACAAAACATGTATAAAAATGAGCTACAGTTTTCTGTGAAAAATAATACTTTAAACTCTCATCCCGTAGAGGAAGGTACATTAGCAAGTTATAATGAACGGGCCTGGGGACATGGATCAGTGGTTAAGGGTGTTCACTATGAAGTTTACAGATCTCAGTTTAAACACTCAGCACCCACAAAAAAAAAAAGCAGCAGCACACACTCCTGTTGTAACATTAGTGGCTTAGGATGTGGAGATATGATAGCCAGGACTTGCTGGACTTCAGCCTCAAGTGAGGTTCAGCAGAGGGCCTTACACCAAAGAAACAAATCCAAGAGTACCAGAGAAAGACATTTAGCATCATCCTTTAGGCCCCAAGTCTGCACATGGAACACACATTCTTCATGTACGCATGCATCTTCTCCATGTATAAATGCACAGCTTCTTCACATACACATACAAGTATTCATCATATAGACAGACACATCTTCTTCATGCACACATACACATGTCCTTCATGTACATAATATGCACAATAGCAAAAAAAAACTAAGTAAATAAACCAATCAATAAAAAGTCACGATCAACATAAAATTCACTGAGAGCAAGGTTCTAAGCAGTGCGTGGCTTTGAGCTATTTTATTATATTTAATAAGCAGTCGAATGACTACCAGTTGAATAAAAGAATGCATACAATTTATAGGAGTGAAAAAAAAACACTAGCTTCCTGTAGACATGTGCCACTCCCACCTAGGCTAATATGTACACAGGCAAAACAAACAAATGCAGCCTCTGCTTTAGATATTTGAATATCTGATACCCCTCCTCAGCCATTCTGAATGCCAAAATGAATGCAGGCATTTAATATCAGCACTGGCCAGTAAGTAATGCTCAAGCTGATGCACTCTGCTCAGAATTAGCCTCTTACTGCCCTTTGCAAAGCCTTATTACTCTGAGTGGCAATTTTGAATCTGGCATCTACCTGTATCTTTGGTTTCTGTTCTAAGTCAGTTGGCCATTTTCACCATGCTATGGGTGGAGCATAAGCAGTATTTAACAAAGATGTTTTAATGCAGACTTCAAACATAAGGGCTAAGAGAAAGTCAGGTACTCATGAGGAAGGGTTTGGCACACCTGAGAGCATGGGTTTAGGCCCTCAGGGAGGAATTATAGAAAGTAAGGCATATCCAAGTATGAGTCTGGGCTCCTGGAATGGGGGAACAGGTTATTCTTTTATTTTTCTTTGCTTGTTGTTTTACAATAGCCAATATAAGAATTCGGTGGGGCTTGAAATGATTATCTCTGAAAGGTTGCTAAGAAACACAAATGAGATCATTGGATGGTTTTGGAGGGCTACTGGGTAGGATTATACTTGAGAAGGGAAAAGTTTGGTTCACAGGAACACAGGAAGATAGGCTATCTTTGCTGTACGCACAAAACAAAACAAAAAAAAGCTTTGCTTTAAATTCTCAGATGATGTCTGGGGAAAGGATTCAGGCACATGCCTAAGTCATGCACATTCAGCTCTTAGGTCTACTTCATAGTGATGTTAATAAGAACTGTCCACATATGAAAGGAATATGCACTCTCTGACAGCAGCCTTTACAGCCAATGCCATTAATTGTGCCAGAATTCTTGTTTCTCTCTGGCAAGAAACTTAGTCAGACTCTAGGGTGATTAGCTCTTTTCCTGTCTTATGCTCCCATAATTTCTCTATTGAGCACACACATATGTTACAGCCCAGGTACGTAGGTAAGAGGGCAAATCTGTATTTGTCTCTTGTTGGTTCACTCCTGTGTCATGCAGGTGGGGAAACCAACCAGATCATTTGTCTTAGCAATAAGGAGCCATCTTGATGATCCCAAGTTTGATGTTGTTGTACATCAACCAATGAAAGTAGGCACTTGGTGATAAATTTTGGATGAGCAGCATGATATAGAATCAAGACATGAATCTTGGGACCATTAGTAGATTAGTCCTATTTTATTACAGAGAGGATTGGCTCACAATGGAATTGGTCCTCAGTAAGAACATGTATAGGTACAGAGCTAAGGCACACTTTCAATTTTAAAGACGTGGGAAAAGTAAGAATAAAGACAACTTCAAAGGGAAAGAGGAGGGAAAGGCCTGAGACATGAGGTGGCTTGCTGAACTTGGTACCTTGAAGTTAAGAGCAAAAATTTAACACTTAGGGTTATTTTTGAGAGATATTTGCTGATTACTGCCATCTTGCTTCTTTTCTGGTTTATTTCCATACTGTTTGTTCTTCCATTTGGGAGAAAAAGGAGACTAGTCAAGAGAAGAGGCAGCTGTCAATGGTAATAGAAAGTGAATATGGTCAAATACAAGATACTTGAACAAAATTGTCATTACAAAATCTGACTTTATAATGAATGTTCATCAAAAAAGTAAAATGAAAGAATTCAAAGAATGTGTCCTAGGATTATATACAAAGATGCAACTATATGTACATATGTATATATGTAGACATATATGTGTGTTAATGTATCAGTGATTATTTTTAAAGATGGAGTTATGTTGCATCTTTTGTTTGTTTGGTTTTGGTTTTTTAGAGACAGGGTTGCACCTTGTAACAGCCCTGGTTGTCCTGGAACTCACTCTGTAGTCCAGACTGGCCTTGAACTCACAGAGATCTTCCTGTCTCTGCCTCTCAAGTGCTGGGATTAAAAGTGTGCATTACCATCATCCAGCTGTTATGTCTTTAATGATTAAAAAGTACTTTAAAAATAAGCTATGTAAGAAATTTCTGCAACATCTTTACTCAAGATAAAAGTTTTTAAATAAAGCAGTAAGATTAAAAGAATGAAGATGTTTGATTTCAATTTTTAGCAATCCATAGCTACTATTAAAATAAAATATGGGGCTACAGAGATAGCTCAGTGGTTAAGAGCTCTTGTTGTTTTTGAAGAGAACCCAGACTTAGTTGCCAACACTCACATAGTGCCTCACACCATCTGTAACACTAGTTCTATGTGATTACATGTCTTCTTCTGTTGTCTTGTGGACACAAGATAAACATAGTACACATACATACATAAAAGCAAAAATTAATATACATTAAAATGGGTAAATATAAACAATAAAAAGATATCAGGGTGGAGTTTTTTTTTTTAAAAAAAATCACAATAAAAACATGGTGGTATATCTTGATATGAATATGCATACATATTTACACACACACATACATATATAGGCATAGATGTTTTGATTTTGCTGTGCTTGTGTTTTAATTCCTTTTCTCATGTTTTAAAACCTTCTATGACCAAGAGCAACTTATGGAAGGAAGAGTATATTTTGGGTCATGGCTCCAGAGAGTTGAGTCCTTCAGTAGGGTAGGGAGGCACAGCCGCAGACAGCAGGCAGTGACAGAGGCAGGAAGCAGAGAGACCACCTCTTTAACCATAAGCAGAAGGCAGGTAGAGTAACCTCCAAAGGCAAGGCTACCAACTCTCACAGATCACCCCTAGTGAGGTACTATTTCCAACAGGGCTACATCATCTCCAGAGACTGCCATTCATAGGGGATGAGGTGTTCAAGTACTTGAGCCTACGGAAGGCATTTTCCATTTAACCCACCAAGAGCTGTAGATTGAGATAACTAATGGACTCACAAGTGCTCATCAAGCAATATGCTAGCAAGCACCATCCTTCATTTTGGCTGTATATTTTTAAAGTAATATTTGATATATTTAATTTTGTCAGCAAAAATCCACATGAAAGAAGAAAGAAGTAGGTATTCAAGAGAAAAGTATATGTTGAATGGTTTTTTGTTCCTTCCATTGTTAACAGTGAATAACAGTACCTGTTGAGCCTCTTATTAGGTTGAGCAAATATCTTTCACTGGAGCACACATTTTTATATGCAAACAGCTGACAGTTTCTGCTCCTTCTTCCAACAGATAAAAGTGCTTCATGTTTCTAGTTATTAACATCTGTTGGTTTGACAAAGACAAATTCTATGGCATTTTATTCAAATTACCTATGAAGTAGCTCAATGGTTTTCATTAGATGGAAAAGATGAAAAATAAATAATGTAATAGTAGTTATAATGTGTTATTATTAGCACATGAAAGACAGCAACAACATGGTGTGCTATTGCCTTCCATCTTGATGTACAATGATCGAATTACTGACCATCTATCAGAAGTTAGGAAGAGCTATCAGAGCCCTGTACCAAGAGCTTCTCCAAAAAATGGTGCATTCTTTTTATTATTCTTAAATATTTATTTGTGTATGTGCTGTGTGGGTTGGGGTGCACATGTTTGTGGGCCGTGTGGTGGACAAAAGAACACTTTGGTATCCTCCTCCATTACTTTCCACCTATTCTTTCAGGAAGGGTCTTTCCTGGCACCAGCTCTCCTGTTTTCATGGTTGGAAACTGGTAAGTCTCAAGGATCCTCTTGCTGGTGTTAGACCCATCAGCAAATACTTGGCTTACTTAATATTTGGATCTGTCACCCAGTCCTCAAGTTTGTAGAGCAAAGCTCTTTCCATTGAGTCATCTCTCTAGCATTGGTACATTGAAATTATTAAATTGCCTATGTTGTAGGAAATTTCATGTATGAAAACATAGATGAAAATATCATCCCCATTTGCCATTTGTTCAAAGTCACCTATGTATCGGAAGCAGAGATAGTTTTTGTTTGTTGTTTGTTTTTAAATAACAGATTGTTTATTTTGGAGCCAAAGGTAAGTGGCTTTGGTCATGAAATGCAGATTCAGTTTGTCCAAAAGAGCATGTTCCTATGTGATCAACAGTTTGAAGTTTCTTAGTAATAGAACAAAGTCACAGCCGGGCGGTGGTGGCGCACGCCTTTAATCCCAGCACTTGGGAGGCAGAGCCAGGCGGATCGCTGTGAGTTCGAGGCCAGCCTGGGCTACCAAGTGAGCTCCAGGAAAGGCACAAAACTACGTAGAGAAACCCTGTCTCGAAAAACCAAATAAATAAATAAATAAATAAATAAATAAAAAAGAACAACGTCACAAAGCAAAACACTTTTCAGATACTTGGGCGGAAAGATAGATTAAGTTTGTTTCAATCAATCCGTGAAATCAGTTGAAGGCCTCAGCTGCTCTGATGACATTCTTGGCCTTCGTACCCTAAGACTTGACTTGATCTTCCTGAGGGTGTTAGGTCATACAGGCAGACAGGTTAAGTAGTAAATAGCTATCTAGGGAGTCTAAAAATAGCCCAAGTTAATTTGATTCTGGAACTTTAACATTTCAGCTAATCAGTCATGCAGCCATGTAGAATGTGGATTTTTCTGGGAATGTCAGTTCATATCTGCTTAGCTCTCTAGCTTTCCATTTCCTCTTCAATTTTGACCTTGATTTCTTAACACCTGTTGAGCTCTTTAGTATTTTTAGGGATGTGAGTTTAGTGATAAGTCACTGTGTTCTCATTGAAATGGTGTTTTAGATTTACTGGAAACAGGTCAGTAATGACTCATTACCCAGCCTAAATAACTATAATTGTTTATGTAGATGAGTGTCTTAATATTTTTCAAAAATAAAACCATAGATACTGTTAGTCAAATAAACAGGAATTCTTCCTTAGTAATGGGTTGTTTTCTATTCCAGAGCATATATTCACTACTTGTTTATGTTTTGTTATTTTATATTTTTCACTAATTTTCATTAGCATTTGATGGGAAGTAGTGAGAAGACATCAGATACGATAAATGATGTCATAGAAACTAAAAAGCTTTGGAGAGTCTTCTGAAATTCAAGCCAGTATTTTAGATGGCTGGACTGTAAGTTATATATTTCCTCTGGTCCTTTGTGACAGTTATTGGATTGGATTGTAAAAGAATTGAGATCATATTGAGAACACATAAAGACACACTTTCATAGAGAAATGCAAGGTCATAGCTACAAAGAATCCAGAATCTCAACTATTATAACAGTCTACCTCTGTGTTCTTAAATGAAAATAGACTGTCCTTGCCCCATAAAATTTAAAATGCAATTTGAATCATGGATAATTCTTATTTAAACTTTCAAGGAAGGAATGGTTTCAAATTTTTATATATACCAAACTATAATTAACTTTGTTAATACATACATGAGGCAGAGTCCAGAAGTTTGAGCTTCAAGTAAATCATGCTGCTCTATTAACAGCTGCATGGTAATGTTGATCATTAATCAAAGCATGATGGGTTCTTAAAGCCCATAAAGATCAATTAAAACAAGAGTTCAGTCTTCATATTCTTCTGATATATGTGGTGTCTTCATACCCTTACACACAAAGAAAATACGAAAACACTTATGGGACTAGCTACTACCCCTCCATCATTGGAGTATTTTTTTTGTTCATGCTGGTATAGGGCCAATCAAGTTTTGACATTTATAATTTAAGTTTGAACTCTAAGGATGGCATATTACTTATGTCCTATAAGATTATCACTGAGAAAATTTGAACTTCCATCTTTTCAATTAAAAGTGAAACATTATCTGAGACATGGCCAGAGTCATGGAGCAGTGCCCAGTCTTATCAAATGTTCTACTACCTCCCAATGAAGAGCCCAGGGTTCTGACTCAGCCTGTCTATAGCGTTACTTAGTCTTTCATGATCGGAAACATTGGCATTGCTTGCCAGATTGATGTCATCTGATCAGAATTCTACTTTTCTGGCTTTCTTCTGAGTAAGGGAATCAGACCGTTGGGACCATTCTTCATGCTTAGAAAAAGGGACAAATCAGAGGTCAGTCCTACATTGATCTACAAATGGTTAAGTCTAACATATATTCTGGAATATTACCTCATATTAATAAAACCAATTCAAGTCAGACTTTTAAATTGTCAGGAAGGGAGTTTTTGCCAAAATACCATGGGAACCATTATCTCATTTGTCCTATGGGGCTTGCTTGCTTCATCATCTTTAGGGAAGAAGTTGTACACCTCATATTTTTAAGAAAAAAAATCCAGTTTTCTATAGTTTCTTAAAAAATATCTTAATATCACATCTATATTTTCGAATAGCATATTCATCATCTAAAATAATTGTTACTTATCTATGGTAAATACATTTGAAATGTCATCTTTCAGCCAATTTGATATATTCACTATCATTATTATCTTCAGTCATGATGGACATGGAGAGTTGGGTGCTATGTGAAATAAGCCAGAGATAGGAAAAAAAAGAATCTTGTGATCTTTCTCAGATGTAGACCTTAAAACAGTAGAGCAGAAAGTAGTGATGATTAGAATGGCGATAACCAGAGCCTGGGGGTGGAAGAGAGAGGGGAAAAAAGCAGTCCAAGAGTTCAAAGTTACAATTATATGCATTCTAATGACCCCTGCTCAAGTGTTCACTGTACTTGTAAATCGTCTCACTTGTGATGGATTCCCACTTTGGTCTACCACATCTAGTAGCTCATGAACTCACCTGTGTTTCCCATAAAAATGGATCGTCTCATGAAAGAGACGGATGAACCTATACATGCTTGTTTTCTTGCCAGTTTGTTTCTGTTGATTTTACATATATGAATGGACTTGTAGGTAGTTTTCCTGGGATATCTGCTTTGCTACCCTGCCCATATGTTTGTAGAGAAGGAAAATTATCTCTCTTAACCTACATAAGAATATGTATAAGTATATTGTGGAAAGTGAGTAATGTTTCTAGTATTACCTTATGAAAAAAAGATGCTCAAATGAGGTAAAAGCTAAACTGGATCACTGAGAATTCAATTAGTAGATGGATGGTCTTATACACAAACCACTGCATCGTTTAGCAATATACTTGCATTAATGCAGTAGGAAAAAAGAAAATGAAGCAATTTTGTATCAGTACTAGTAGATGACTTGCATTTCCATGGGATCTGACACCCTCTTCTGGCCTCTGAAGGTACCAGACATACATGCTGTGCAGATACATACATGCAGGAAAACACACATTAAAAATAATTTAATCTTTTTTTAAAAACAGAAACTCCCTTTTTCATATGCTTTGAAATACTCAGGAAAAAAACACAGAATTTTATGTACTATATTAACACAATCTAAGAAAAGAGAGCGATTTAGTCACTGGTATATTTGAACATTAACTTTTCATGACATGTGGTAATGAAATAATGAGATGAAACAACTGCACAAGGCCTTAACAAAAATGTAATTTCCAGTACATTATTGATATCATTTTTCATACCCACGCTCAACTACAAAAATTTAGGTTCCGTTGCTACGACAAAATATTGATGTCATATATTAAATAAAGAGCAGCGGGTATCTATCAAGAATAGATATATTCTCTGATGACCCTTAATGAGATTCTTTGAATTTCTCTATAAAAAAAATCAATATTTTCCTAGATGTGGTAGAGATTATGAAAAGACTATTGAGTAGGTAGCTGATGAAAAATACTATTAAAATATCCCTCCAAACTAACCACGATTTCTTTAGAAAACCACTGTGAAACTGTGAGTCATCGCTGAGAATTTAAGAGGAACAAGGAATCTTACCCTTTCAATTGGTAGTGAGAAAGTTAATGAACCACTTTTTCTTCCTAAATTATAATGATTGCATCAATGAAAACTAGTTCAATGGCCTGTGCAAAAAACACATATACAAATAACCACAAAATCTATTACTGAAAATTCTGTAGCTCATTAAAATTAGTCACGAAATGGGGTAACTAAGGTTTTCAGCTCTACACAGGGATCCTACAAAATGAGCATTCAGCAATATTTTCAGACTCTAAAACACTAAATCGTGTTTGGAGCTCTTGACCCAGCTAGGCCATCTAACCTGTTCAAGTCTCAGGTCAGCACATACACAAAGACTGTGAGGTCCCATTAAGGTAATTGCTTTAACTCCAATAATTTTAGATATAAAAGTTTCATGATTTTAGGCACAAAAATAGCATATGCAATGAATTTTACAATATTGGGTTCAGTGAAAATATTATTTTTCAAAAGTACCAAATGCAAAAGCCTCTTTACGTGTTGTTTCTTCTCAAATATTTATTGTCAATGTCATAAAATATTAAAATTAATGAAAAAATAGAATGTTGAAATGAATTATTCAGTTCTCAAGTAATTATTCTGTTTTGGATGACTTAGGCTTGAAAAGCTAATGGAAAATGAACAGTGAAAAACCAAAAGGAAATGCTGCTTCCCTAGATGACTACTTATAAAGCACAGCTTCACTAGTGTTCAGAGTTTAGACTTACAGTTAACACTAGTCATAGGTTTAAATGTCAGTGTCCACTCTAGTAGTTTTACATAAAAATATGGTGTAAAGGGAAGTAGATTTAAACATGTGTATACACAAAACACTATTCTAAAATAATAGTTTATTTTACCAATTGTAGAATTAGTACAAAGCATGAAATATATGTCAGTTTCCTTTTCTGTTTGGGAAAAATTGGCTCTTGAATCTTAAAGGTTAAGAAAACAAATCAAAGTGGGAAAAAAGTGAGGATGCATGTCAAGTTTACCCACAGACGTTACACATTCCCCACAGAGTAACCATGTCCCTAATGGTAATAAAATCACAACTAACATCTTTATTAAATCTGAATGGCATTCTGTTACAATGAAATATGGAATACCACCGAAGTTCACTCCTATCTGCTGTACTGAACAGATAAACCACCCACAAGACTTAATGGAACAAGAATCTCTTTAAAAATACATGAAGGAAAAATGTGTTTTCTTTATGAGCTCCACAAATTTGATGCATATTCAAGTGTTTTCCTGTGGTAGCTTCCAAGTTCCATTGATTTTGGTGTGGGAGGCTGTTACCAGGAGCTATATGACAGCATTGATTAAGTTCAGCTTTAAGAAAATGAGAGCAATCAGGATTAATTTTTTCCCAGTTGCTAATGAACACTTGAATACAACAATGTCAGGAATGACTGATATATTAATCAATTTGATATCTGCCTGGCTATCTTTCCTTCTTTTTCTTCTTTCCTTCTTTCTTGTTTCATTCTATTCCTTCTTCCTCCCTCTTGTCTCCCTCCCTCTCTCCCTCCCCCTCTATTTCTTCCTTCCTTCATTCCCTCCCTCCCTCTTTCCCTCCCTCCTTCCCTTCCCCTGTCCTTCCTTCCCTACTTTCTTCTAATTTATTTTGATTTTGAGGTGATTTCTCAAATATCACAAAGGGAAGCAGAAGGAATTTTTGGCCACAAAGATACAACAGTCTCTCATTTTCAGAGAAACTGAAGGAAAACACACACAACAATATGGAGCTTCAGGAACTACTGTGACCTGTGATCAATTTTCTTAACAGTTTGTCATACGTGTATAATGTTTTCTTTATGTTTGTTGGAAGAAATGAAACTTTTGTTCTTCATAGTAATGTCACTTGGCAAAGGATGATTGAGAAACATGGTTTTGAGAAAGGTGATCTTTAAGATTTTAAGATTGCCTAATACCTCTTTTCTGTTTTTATTCATTTTCTATATGAGTCTTATCTTTATTTACAAAATTACATTTCTTTGGGAATATTTTTAATTAAGTTTTTAGTATTTAGAAAACTCTATTTGTACAAAAAAATACACAAGATAAGGTCCAAAGAATTCCTTGTGGTTGTTACATTTTCCTCTACCCCATGGAATCGTGTGTCCAACCTGTTATCAAAGCATCATTAAACTGACCTATTTGTTGAAATGACAATATTGGTTACAAATCTTAAGCTTCAGTATAATGCAGATGGTGCATTTCATTACACATGGGACCTTTCCATAGTTTATTGATTGCTTGAGTTCATTGAGACTTTACTCAAATGTACTTGCAATCACACTTTTCAAAAAAAGTAACTTTCATCTTTATTTTTTAAAATGGCATTTGACTCACATCTGATTAATACATTAGCTGGGTATGAAACTCTACTTTTGAACCAGTTTATAATCCTGTACCAAAAGTATTTATACATTTTTGATTATATTATACTTATCTTTATTATCTGTTTTTTTGGTTAAAGTATTATACATTTTATTAATGAAATTTCATGCATTTATAATGCATTCTGACTACTCTCACCTCCCAACCCCTCTTATATCCCTCCTACCGCAGTCAGCTCTGAGGACTTTAGGACCTCCTTAGCCCTAGGTTTTTAACTGGGTCACAGAATCGAGCATGAACTCCTTTCAAATTCAACCACAGAGAACTCCATTGCCCTCATAACAGATTATGCTGCTGTGACAACTGTAGAAATATCTTGCCTGGTTGTTTAATATTGTAGTTCATGGCTCTTCAGCTAGGTAAGATTGCTGATGCTCCTCAGCATCCTGCAGAACACTTTCCAGCATTACAAAACGAACTGTTAGGAAGACACTTTCAGCTCAGGTCCAACTTGAATTTTCTATACTTTGCAAACTAGGTATGTGGTATCTTCAGAAATATGGCCTTATATAGTTATGGTGCCTAACTAAAAGTAGTGGCAAAGGCATATATTGTTTGGGGGGACCTCTGAGGCCTCCACAAGTAACAGTTCATATCATGAGCTATCCCACTAGTGACTTGCAGATTTTTGTTTCAGAACCCATGGCTTCTAGAAAGAACCCTATCCATTATAGTGGTATATTGCCATCCTCATTCTAATTTATTTTTAAAATTTATGCATTTTTCTTTTCTTTGCCCCCTTCCTTACTAACCTAAATTTCTTTCTCAAAAGCAAACAACAATGCAATACCACAACAAATCCTCCCAAAACCAAGAAAACAAAATAAAACACCTCCAAAAAAATGAAAAAATACTCCAAACTATAACCTAACTAAAGTATGCAACACACACAAACACACACACACACACACACACACACACACACACACACACACACAAACAAAACAAAAGAACAAAAACAAAAAACAAAAGAAGAAAAAATCCTAAGGAGTCCATTATGTCTCTCAACTACTTCTGAACATTAAACCTACCTTGGAGTGGTTGGTATACTCAGTGTCACTCCATTGGAGAAAACTGATTTTTTTCTCTCCCAGCAGGTATAAATGACAGTTTAGTTGTTATCCTTTACCATAGTGGCTAAGTTTCCATTCATTCAGTTTTTAAAAATACAGCAAAATAAAATACAGCAAGATTTTTTTTTTAAATAAAAGCTAATCACATTGATGTTGGATAAGACAAGCCAACAAAAGGAAAAGTGCCCAAGAAACTGCATAAAAATCAGAGACCCACTCATTTGCAACTTAGGAATTCTATAAAAAGACCCAACTGGAAGCCATAATGTAAGTGCAGAGAACCTGGTACAGACTCATTCAGGTCCTGTGCATGCTGTTTCAGACTCTGTGAATTCAATTGAACTTTGCTCATGTTGATTTAGAGGGTATTTTCCTGGTGTTCTCCATCCCCTCTTGCTCTTACACTGTTTCTACCTCCTCTTTGTGGGTTCCCTGAGCTCTTGAGGGAGGGATGTTATGGAGACATCCCATTGAGGGCTGAGTGTTCAAGGTTTTTCTCTCTTTGCGTAATGTCTGGCATAATGTGGGTCTCTATATCAGTTTTCATCTGCTGCAAGTGGAAGATCCTCTGATGATGGCTGAAGAAGGAACTAATGTATGAGTCTAGCACAATGTCATGGGGGTCATTTTATAGTTTTTTATTTGTTGTTTTCTACAACAGAATTATTTGGTTTTACCTTAGGTCTCTTGGCTATCTAGTCTCAGGCTCTTGGTCACCAAAGCAATGCCATGTGTAGGTTTAATCTCAAGGAATGGGCCTTAAGTCAAATAAGTTATTTGTTGGTTATTCCTGTAAACTTTGTGCCACCATTGCCCTAGCAAATCTTGCAGGTACTACACCACTGTAGATAAAGGTTTTGTGGGTGATTTGATAGCATGCAGAGCATCTTTCTATACCAAAGACACTGGAGCATAGGGGTGAAGGCTCTGTTTAGGTACCAGCTCAACATCTTTATGTTTGATGAGTTCTGTAGGTGGTGTTTTCTGCAAATCCAGCCTTTCTGTCAGGGTGTAGAAAGCAATCCACAGTTTTGGCAACAGTCTTGGTTGTTTGGGGATTCCAACAGGGCACCTTTGGCCAATAACTCAATTAGACACAATCCAATATCAATCCTGGAAGCTTAATTTCATGATAGGTGATTGCCAGTTGGGAAACCATTATTTGGATTTTCATTTAGATTGTCTTCCTAAATGTTTTAGCAAGTTTCTACTGTATTAGGCTACCATATACTCTCTCAAATGCACCTTAATTTTAGCTCTGTATCCTTCATTTCCTCCTTGATACCCTTCTTCCTTCTCCCTCCACATTTGATCCTGAAATTCTAGCTCTATCCATCCATGTCTATCTATTTTATTTCCCTCTCCTAACAAGATCTGTCTGTTCCCTCTAGTCCCTTGCTCTATACATATCCTCTGTGGTTCTCTAGATTGTAGCTCAGTTATCATTGACTTAAGGGTTAATATCCACATATAAGGAAATGTATATCACATTTTGTCCTTATGGGTCTTGGAAATTTCACTCAGAATATTTATTTTCTAGTTCCATCCATTTGCCTGCAAATTTCAAGATGTTATTTTCTTAACAGCTCAGTAATATTCCCTTGTGTAAATGTCCCACATATTCTTTGTCCATTCTTCTCTTGAGTGACATCTAGGTTGTTCACAATTTCTGGTTATTGTGAATAGAGCAGAAATGACATGGTTAAGTAAGTGTTTCTGTGATAGTTTGAAACAGACTTTGGGTATATGCCCAAGAGTACAACAGCTGGATCTTGAGCTAGATTCATCTCCATCTTCCTGAGGAACCAGCACACTGATTTCCCTAGTGGCTGTAAAAGTTTGAATCCCTACCAGCAACGGATGAGTGTTCCCCTTTTTCCACATCCTTGTTAGTAGGAACTGTCACTAGTTTTGTTCATCATAGCTATTCTGACAGGTGTAATACACAATCTCAAAGCAATTTTGATTCGCATTTCCCTGATGGGTAAGACATTGAACATTATTTTGTGTTTCTCAGCCCTTTGAACTTGTCCTATACAATTTAAATTGGCTTACAAAATAGTGGACTTCCATATGGCCCTTTGACACATAGTTTTTCAATGTTAAATCTCCCCTATCTCCTCTTCTCAAATCTCGACACCTCCTGTATTTCTCCCTCTAGTCCCAAATTACCTATATTCTACTAACCTCTTTTAAGGTACCTATCTCTCTCAATGTCTCCTTTAGTTTCTTAGCCTTTAGAGGAACTCATTTGAAACATACAGATCTAAATAATCAGACGTAGAACCCATATTTGATACAGATTATGTGACATCTGCCTTTCTAGACATGGGTTATTTTACTCAATTTTTTTAATCTAAAATTTCCACTTTTTCCTAATTTAATTTTCAATTACAGCTGTGTGAAACTCCATTGTATATTGCATTAAGTGATCTATTCATCACTTAACAGACATCTAGGCTTGGTACATTTCCTGGCTATTGTGATTAGAATACCACTGAACATGGACGATCAAGTTTCTCAGTAGTATGACACAGAATCCTCTGGGTATATGCCCAACAGTGTTTCAGCTGAGTCCTATAGTAGATCTATTCATAACCTTTGACACCTTCACATTGATTTCCATATGACTTTTCTAGTTTACAATACTATTAACAGAAAGGCTTCCCCTTTTCTGGCATCCTTACTAATATTTCCTACCATTTGGTTCTTTCTTGTAAACTGCTCTGACTGATGTGAAATAGAAACTTCAAGGCATTCTGCTGGAATATGTTTACAATTAATATTCCTATCGATAATGAAAGGAGTAGTATTTATAATTTTATATTGATATTTAAGAAACATCTATTCACTTCCCAGTTTAGAGAATTATAACGATTGAGAGAGCTAGTAACATTCCTAAATAAAAAACATACATTTCATCATTTTTAAGATTCTTTTTTTTTTGACATTTAGAAAACATCTTCTGTTCAGGGGGAAAATATCCAAACATTATGAATAAAGCAGTGAACATTTTACTTACAGTAACGGAAGTAATTTACCACTGAAGTAAGCCACCTTACTGGACTTACTCCCTTGTATCTTAAATCATCTGCTTTTCTATATCTCCATACTCTTCTTGCCAGCACTGCATGTGAATTCCCAGGTACCTTTCCTGCTGTTCATCTCCAGCATCCCTTGGGCTGCACTAAAACCCACAAACTTGAAATTGTATCCTCTCAATCTCTGCTTTCAATATTCATATTTCCTACATTGCTCTGTTTCCATGGTGACCATTGTCCTCAGCCCCGTCCTGGTGCACCAACTTAACACTCTTCTTCTGGTTTGTCAACCTCTTATGAAAACTGCTGTAAAGATTTATCCATCTATCATTTCTGTAACTGCACCCACATAGTTTAGCATAGCTGGAAACAAATGCATTGCTCTTTCTGTATTACCACCCTCCTGGTCCAGCCTCCCATAAACGTTCATCTGACTTCTCTCCTGTTTGAAGACTTATGTCTTTCTTGTACCCTTGCTCCACGGTTGCCCTTCTTACTTTTCATATGACTCACTGCTCTACACTCTGGCTGTCAGTTCAAATATCACTTCCTGCAGAGTCCCTTCCCGACTGTAGAACACAATATGCATATTCTATTTTAAGTTCACATTTTTTTGTATCACATAGTTATTTTCTCTTAAAACATTCCATTCATTTATTTCACAAAATAAAACACAGAGTTCCATAGGAATGAAATTATGCTCAGGTGATGTTTTGTGACATTTAAATTTCTGATACAGTAATGTACGTGCTTTTCTATTAATGCATTTAACCATAAGATTTGGATGTGGATCTGGCAATTACTGTAATGGCTCAACAATGAAGGGAGTTAATGATAACTTTAGACATCTTTAATAGCTATACTAAAATACAAAAACATCTGTGACTTGTACCAATAAAAATATACAAGTAGTGCTGATAGTATTGAAGTTTACTTATAATTAAAGAAATGTCACATTTAAGATATTTTTTTTACAAAAATAAATACAGATTTTTTTTCCTATGACGTGAAGAGGTTGGTACCCATTAGGAAACATCTTTACATAATACGCCTTTAAAAAGTTATGCGTTAGAATACTGGGCCTGGTGTTGTGTAGAAAAACAAACTTCCCCTATTTTAGAGAAATTTTGCAAAGAAACCTCGCCTATTTATATATGAGTAGCTGGGATTCTCTAAGGGAATCTTTGAATCTTTCTGCAGGTAGGTGGAAACTGAAATGTACAAGATGAAGGGCGGAATTAGGAGAGCAGGTGGGAGGAATGAGTGAGATGCTGTAGGCAGGAGCAACATACAGCAGCGAGCTGGGAAGATATTTGACCTGGGGGTGGGCAGGGAGAAGGAGGCAGTGAGTTTTAGGAAGAGCACTGTGAGCTACTTGGTAGAGAACCTTAGGAAAAGGTCCCTTAGAGCAAAGACAGGAAGGTCAAGGGCACAGCTTGAAAGAGCACTGGGCTGTGACTAGCACACAGTGGAGAGACCTGCCCACTCAATCACACTGCTGCCGGTATGGTGAACGTCTCTTCCATGGATACCTAGGGCAGCTATTTCAGGACGTCTTCCGGCACCATAAACTCTCTATGCAATGTAAGGTTCCTTGAAAATAAGGAGAAATGTGCGCTATCCAATTAATTCAATCCCCTCCACGAAGTTTTCTTAAAGACCTCTCTAGATTCTACCATGAATCAGGAGCGATCCTAAATTTATGTGGTTTGGGGTCCTGTTCTGGATTTCCTACTTACTGTATGCGGTGCAGCTCAGTTTTCACGAATAAAATGGGTTAATGGAGAACCCGGCTCACCAGATAGTTAACCCCCTAAAGAATCGAGCACTGCATTTCCTCAATTTCTCTTGCTAATATATATTTTATTGTGTGTCAGATTAGAATCTGTTTGTTTTGACTTGTTAGTTTGTCGTTTTATCATTTTTTTTCTCCCTGTATTAAGAAACATACTTTATGTAATTTTTTGTTGTTATTCTACAAGTTGTATTTATGTTAAAAATCATCAAATATAGTTGAGTTTAGTCAACATTTATTAAGAATATTGAGATTAGTCGGGCTGTGGTGGCACACACCTTTAATCCCAGCACTCAGGAGGCAGAGCCAGGCAGATCTCTGTGAGTTCGAGGCCAGCCTGGTCTACACCGCGAGATCCAGGACAGGCACCAAAACTACATGGAGAAACCCTGTCTTGAAACTCCCCCCCCCAAAAAAAAAATGAAGATTGAAAGTTTATAAAAAAAATATGGAAACAAAGAGAATAACATTAACTATGCAATGATACAAAATGACCATAAAGTAGTATTAGGTTGTACAAATTCTTCTTAAAATTGATTTTGTTGTTTCTTGCTAATGTCCGTTAAATATGGCTTTTACCTAATTCTTAAACATTAAACTGACCTGATGACCTCTTGGGGTAGGGAGAGATTGCATTAGTAGAAAGCTTAATTTATTTAAAATGAAGTTTTCACAGTCTGTATTAGAAATATACATAATTTCCAATACTGATGTGAGAAAAATTATACCAATATTATGTATAATAGTCCGCAACTGGAAACAGCTTATGTGTTCATCAAGAATAGCAGAGAAAATTCCATATCACATAGGGATAAGAATATTAAAAGTTAACAATTTTGAGAGCAAAGGGAGGAAATCCCATGAGAATCATATTGAATGAAATGATTCAGAGACAAAAAATGTAAGATGTAATTTCATCCACACAAAATTAAAAAAAACTTGATTGACAGCTGCATCAAAGTTGTGTTTTTAACTTACTCTGCAGTGGGACTGGATAGCAGAGGAGGAGGGGACTATGCCGGGGTGGGGCGGGTACAAGGACACATCCCAGATATCGGATGCTTCTTGTGCAAGATTTGCAGCTGCTTGCAGATTTACACTCATCGTATGAAAACTCCTAAAGCTGCATGTTTCCAATTATTATTATTATTTTTTTTTACTTTTCTGTTTGTAGTAACTTAGAAAGCTAAAGGTACTTTAAAAGTTCCTCCTGAAATAGCCACTAATGGACTCTGCGTTGGTATATGCAGGGAAGGTGAGGCAGCCCAGGCTTCTAAATGTAGAGTTTATTCGAAGCACAGAGATAGGACATTCTGTCATCTAAACTGGCAGCCTTAGTTGACATCTTCAACAAAAATAACACCTTTGGTTGACTTCTTCCTGAATATTCAATTTCATTTAACTGACAAAATACATCATGGGTAGAGTTTGAACTACTTAAATAGATCATTCAAATTCTATATAAAGTAAAACATGGTCTGGATCTTTAGTTTTCTTTTTCTTTTACATTGATGCCACAGACATTTTGACCCCAAGGTTTTATGTATTCTATATTTTGTTTTATTGAGTACTTCTGTTACACCAATATTTTGCAAAGGAAAATCAATTGAGTAACCCTCTATTTTATTTTCACTCTTTAGAAGGATTAAATTCTGTGAAGTATTGGGTTTCTGAACCTTAGTCATCTCCTTTGCAGAATATAAATAAAATATATCACATTAAAATAAATATGAAACAAGAAGAGAAATATACAACTTGAAATATTTTAACCTAAAATTACAAAATTAAATCTTAAACATTGTAGAAGCTCTCATCTAGTTTGTTTATTTTTGTTTTAGTTTTTATGGAGATAAATTAATGTTTTTTTTCTGTCTGCATGTTTTACTTTATTTTTTTAATTTTTTAGAATTTTTTTAATTTTGTATCTCTGGCCATCATGGAACTTTTTAGGTATATCAGGTTGGCCTCTACCTCACAGGAATTGAGCCACCTACCTCTGCCTGCCTGAGTGCTGAGATTAAAGTCTTGAGCCATCATACCCAGCTTGCATATTTGATTTTAAAAAACCTATCAAAGTCAATTGATAATCAGTCTGTTAAATATTTTGTTTAAATATTTTAAAAACTTAAAGGATAAACAAATTTAGAAAAAATATTAAATATCAAAAACTGATTAGACAAATAGATTGATTTACAAAGTAGATTTCAAAGTTTTACACATACCATCTGTGGCTAACAAAATTCTAAGCTTAAATACAGCCCGGGAAGATGATTTATTCTTTTGAGTACAATATCAACTAGTTTTAAAAAGCATTATATGTACTATGCATGCATGCACACATGCGCATGCGCACACATACACTCACATTGTGTACTTTGACACTTCTTTTTTTCAAAGTATTTTATAGCATAGCTAGATTTTAAACAATAGATATTCATCACAACTGTGGCAGTTTTGTCCACTTGGCACATCCTAGAATCACTAGGAAATGAGTCCAGAGGGACTGTCTAGATTAGACTGGCCTGAGGCTGTCTCTGTGGGGATTGTACTGACTATGTTAATTTACACAGAAAGACACAGACTAAAATTGGATCACACCATTCCCAGGTTTGGGTCCTGGGCTGTATAAGAAAGTAAGGGAATGAACTGAGAACAAGCTTGCCTCTAGTAATTCTCTCTGCGTTCTTGACTACCGGCTTCACAGATGTGACCAACTGCTTCCCTTCTCTGCTGCCCTGGCTTCTCTAAAATGACAGACTGTAGCCTGAAATCATAAATATTCCATCCTGTCTCCCTTAAAGTTTCTCTTTCATGGTGCTTTATTGTAACAACCGGAAAGAAAACTAGATCAACGATCAATTCTCAGTTCCTTTAATTGATGTGAAGACACCCCTCTCACCTCAAAAGGAAGAACAGAGAATTCCTCCTCCAGGCAAATATGATTTGCACTGACTCTGGAGCCCAGGTTCAGACTGCTTCAAATACTGGTTTGCAGTTGGGTGGCTGCTTTGTGAAGATGTTCTAGAAACAAAAGAAAGTCATAAAGACATTGAAATGTATTAGTGGGGATATCAGGCAAATGAATTATAGCGAAGGAGGGAGAACTCTGGCATAGCCTGGAATGTTTCTGGTGACATTCTTTGCTTTTGCATTGGTGGAAACCAGGGTTTTTTTTTATAGAGTCCAGAAGTGTTTACCTTCTATTCACAGTGACTCTAAGGCATGCACAGAGGTGGACAACATATTGCTGACAGTGAGAAAAAACTTGGCTCTAGATTTGCAACATTCTAACCATCCATAATCATTGCAGTCCATGAATCAGCTCCATAGTTGTCTGATGTAGCATCTTTTTTTTTTTTTTGAACTTCAGTTAACAGTTTGCATCTAATCCATTAACCTCACACCAAATTCTACCAAAGACTGTAATGACATTACCATCTCAAAAGTCATCTTCAATTTTGGTTATTGAGTTTACATTGGCTCTATAAAGAACATCAGATGCTGTATCTAAACCTCTATGTAACTTATTTAAAAGGAATGAAATCATATCACAA
This sequence comes from Peromyscus maniculatus bairdii, assembly GCF_049852395.1. Taxonomy (NCBI): domain Eukaryota; kingdom Metazoa; phylum Chordata; class Mammalia; order Rodentia; family Cricetidae; genus Peromyscus; species Peromyscus maniculatus. Next base: position 23,165,092 of record NC_134869.1, on the reverse strand, counting down.
TTAGTAGAATTCATTTTTTTCATAGTCTACACAAGGTATCTGATGATATAATGGTGGAATTTGTGTGGCATTAGTATTAATGACAATATTTTGTTAATGGAGCCACCAGAATAGCTTTGTTCCACATTTCATAGACTCAAGAAATTTGGAATTGAAAGTGCATGATGTGACCTAATAAAAAATCCATCCTTATAAAGTAAACTATGAATACAAAAGCAAACATCCGACTTTCTGAAAGAACTCCAACTTCTAAAGTATATTTTTACATCAGTTGTATCTTCACATATTCATTACTATCTGTAGCAAATCATGAATATCAACATTGTACTTAAGTTAACGTTTATCATCAGTTTCTTAGAGAACTTAGAACAAAGCATGTATGTTATTAAACACTGACTCTCATTTACTTCAAATCTGTTGCTTCTAAAAGCTTACTGTAGGATAAAAATAACAAACATTGGTAAAATAACTATAGCAAGGACATAAAGAATTTTCTCAATATATTCTCGGAAAAGACCGCACAAGTTCTAGCCTTAAATTTATTTTATATAAAATCCAAAGTTGCAATTGCCCACCCACTTCACTGTGATAACTTGAAATCCACTGTTAGGAATTTTACGTATTTGCCCTCAAGGTTTTTGTGCTGGAAGGCTACTTCTTGGCATGGTGAAGTTAAGAAGTGGTGATCGATTTTTGTAGTTGGTAGAACCAAACATTATTGATACTGAATATGCTTTAGTGGGCTAGGCCCACACCAAGAAATGACTGCCATTTAACAGAATGGCTAACTATTAAATACAACTATTCTCAGCCGGACAGTGGTGGCACATGCCTTTAATCCCAGCACTCAGGAAGCAGAGGCAGGCAGATCTCTGTGAGTTCAAGGCCACCCTGGACTACAGAGTGGGTTCTAGGAAAGGCGCAAAGCTACACAGTGAAACCCTGTCTTGAAAAACAAAAAAACAAAACAAAACAAAAAGCAAACAAACAAAAATACAACTATTCTTCTGTGAGACCATTTGTAGTAAATAATCTTTTTGTCTTTAAAGAGAAACATAACTTATTTTCAGGAGACTCATAAAGTTTTGGCATAATTTATTTCAAAATAATTCAATTTATAGAAATTGTAGTCTAATATTATTTTGCCTTCTTTATAAATTGGATTCATAAAATAGACATCTGTTGAAAATACAGTGAGATAACTTCTACATTTTCAGACAATTGCAGACAATAACAGCTTATTATTCCAATTTCCTTGCCATAGTCACTTCCAATGTTCCTCATTGAAATTTAATTTAATCTGTTAAAGTGAAGCATTTTTGTATGTCCTTTTATTTTTCTAACTGATTTTAATTTCATGGATGTCTTGTGACATGTCCAAATTTAACTGAATAATTGAAGTCTTTGTATTGCAATGATGGCCATTATATTGGCTGATCATCACATAATCATTTGGCTTGTTCAATCTAATCTTACTACTAGGATGGGAAACATAAGTCACAAACTCAGCAGTTAATTGCTGATTTTTCTAGTAATTGAAAAAACTAACTAGGGCCATTGACTTTTTTTTTTTAGATCTCAGTATGAAATCTCAATTTAATTTTAATAGTTTCAACTCCTTATAAAAGATTTGAATGTAAAGTTCTCTCTAGATGTTACTGGAGGAGTCAAGGAGTGGGGAACAAGTGGAGGGAAGACCATTCTTTTGTGAAAATTGTAAGTATTAACCATTCCACTATTAACTCGTCTCACTTGAGTAAAGCTATACCACATCATGGAAGTTTCTCCACCCAATATATTGCTCTTTTTCAGTTTTCTAATCTACCTCAAGGATTATCTAAAATATCTTATTATCCTCCAGTCTGCCCAGATGAAGTCTCACACAGCATTCTCTGATTCATCTTTCAACACAGAACAGAGCTCTTACCTCAACAATAATTACTCATTTTTGAGGCAGAGGAGTGACCATGATCTGGGAACATAGATTTAGGCTGACCCAAATAATGAGTTAGAGTATTAGTTACTTTCATAGTGCTCTGATGAAACGCCATAACCAGAAGCATCCCGTGGAAGAGGAGTTCATTTGAGCTTACAGTTCCAGAGGAATGAGAGCATGATGGCAGGAGGTATGGCAGTGGGTAGGAACAGGAAGCTTGGAGCTCACATCTTCAAATGTCAAGACAAAGCAAGCGACATAAAACTGGAAATGGCACGAGGCTTTAAACCCTCAAAGACCCCCTGCATTCATTTACTTCCTCTAGCAAGGCTGTGCCCCTTAAGCCCTCTCCAAACATCACCACTAACTGGGGACCAAGTATTCAAATACCCCCATGCCTATGGGAGCATTTCTCATGCAAACCACCCCATTTGGTTTTAATTGTCAACTTGACACAATCTAGAGTCACTTAGGAGGATAATATTATTGAGAAATTCTCTACAACATGCTGGCCTGTGGGCTAGGCTTTGGGGATTGCTTTGATTATGTTAATACATAAAGGAAAACCTAGCCTAGAAATTGAAAGCACTCTTTTCAGGAATTGGGTCTTGGACTATATAAGAAGGGAGAACATAAATTGAGTAAGCAAAAGTATGTATGAATTAATTCCTTGTTCTCTGCTCTTGACCATGGATGAAATGTGATTAGCTGCTCCATGGTACTTTGACTTTCTCATAAATGATACACTACAATTTGTCACTGTGACCTTCAATAACACCCCTCTCCCCATATACACAGCAAGTTTGCTTTTGTCAGGGTAATTTATCACAGAAATAGCAAACGAACCTAATGTGAATATAGTTTTATAATTTTTTTATTATTTGTAGAACAAAAGCAATTCAAAGCTCAAGCTACTTTCATTGGTAGAAACATGAAATTTAGATCAGAGCAAGGAGAACTCTTCTACAGGCTTCAGATACTGTCTGACAGCAACCTCAAATTAGTTAACATTTCTCCACATTTACATATGATGGCTACAAGGATGTGAGGCAAGATACAGATAAAGGCATTGAGTATCTATTGAAAGGAATAAATAAAACTCAAGAAATATTTTGCTTTGGTGTCTGTGGCCTTCCAAATCCCTACAATCCTGGAGATCTGTAGAATCAGGTTTATGGGATCTTTAATATAAATGTAGGTTATTGTGGTAAACTTCATTTTGCAAGTCCAGTCAGAGAAGCTATCAATTCCCAAGAACCATCCATTCCCTTGAAAAATCCTTCAAGACAGATATGCTTTTATTTCACTTAATATCTTCAACATCTATAATAGTGTGCATCATTAATAAGGGTGCAGGCAGTCTGTTAAATGTTAAAGACTTTGTATAAAGGTTTTAGTGAGGTACAAATTAGAACTAAATACAAAACAAGTAAAGGGTGTGTCTTAGTCAGGGTTTCTATTGCTGTGAAGAGACACTATGACAACGGCAGCTCTTGTAAAGGAAAAACGTTTAATTGGGGTGGCTTACTTTTTCAGAGGTTTAGCCCATTGTCATCGTGGTATGACGTGGTGGCATGCAGACAGACACGGTGGCAGAGAAGTAGCCCTGTGTCCTACATCTTGACTTGCAGGCAACCCAAAGTTGTCTGCCGTGGTATACTCTTTTTGTTTGCTGTGACTATGTGTCACTCAGTTTGGTTTAATAAAAAGCTGAACAGCCAATAGGTAGGTGGATTTCCAGGGCAAGGAGAATGCTGCGAAGAAGAAGGGCAGAGTTGCAAGGAGACACCAAGACTCAGAGGGAGCAGCATGGGCTGTAGGGAATAAAGATAATGAAGCCATGAGGCAGCAAGTTAATGAATAGAAATGGGTTAATTTAAGTTATAAGAGCTAGTTAAAAGCAAGTCAAAACTATTGGCTGAGCTTTCATAATTAATTATAAGTTTCCATGTTGTGATTTTGGAACTGACAGGAGGGATAGAAAAAGCCACTTCCAGTCTGTCTCACTGGGTGTGGCTTTAGCATATATGAGATGTCAAAGCCCGCCTCCACAGTAACACACTTCCTCCAACAAGACCACACCTACTCCAACAAGACCACATCTCCTAATAGTGCCACTCTCTTTGGGGTCCCTTTTCTTCCAAGCCACCACAGGGTGTAATTTACACTAAGTGCAAATGTCAAAGTTGAATGTTATTTATACACTGTCAAATGAAAGTTGTAAATGCTGTTAGGTTTGTTTCCCTTAAATATTATTATTTGTGTGTGAATGAAAGTTCCTGGAAAGAAATGCTCTTTACCCTAAGTCTACTACCACAGGGATTGTTAACTCATCGGAACTGGAGTGGCATGGAGAGACTGAAATGTTGCAAGTCTAGAACCACATTGTATTAGCCCACTATTTACTCCATTAATAGCCATTTATTACATCCCTCTTCATGTGATCTAACATCTTTTCACCATTAAGTATATTCTGGAGTATATGAACAGACTTTAGCCTCCACCAACCCGAAGGCTGAGGACGCCATGAGTCCATAGCACAGAGTTCCCTGATTGGCTGAAACCCAAACACCTGATGTTTCCACCCACACATTTGAAAGGCATCTCATTCATGACTCATTCATGACCTTGATTATTCTGTCACCATGGATCATCATGAGACTGTTCTCACTTTTAGACGTGGAATTTGTGTTCCTGGGCCATGGTCACTCATAGTTATCTCCAGTATTAACTATCTGCTATCCCCTCTAAAGTGAGAGCTGTGTTTTTTGTCTTTGAGAGTTGTTATATTCTGATTCCATTTTCAGTCTGTAGATATGAGAGAAAATAAAATCCAGAAATTGTGTACATTTAAGAAAGGGAGTAGATGGGTTGAGAATTTAGCTCAGTGGTATAGTTCTTGCCTAGTAAACACAAGGTCCTGGGTTCAATTCTCAGCTCTCGGGGGGGGGGGGGGGGGAGAGAAGAATTGTATAAGTTGTTTGGCTGGGCGGTGGTGGCACACGCCTTTAGTCCCAGCTCTTGGCAGGCAGAGGCAGGCAGATCTCTGTGAATTCAAGGCCAGCCTGGGCTACAGAGGGAGTTCCAGGAAAGGCATCAAAGCAACATAGAAAAACCCCTGTCTCAATACCTTCCCTCCCCCTCCAAAAAAAAAAAAAACAGAAAAAAAAGAAAGGGAGTAGATAGTTCAAATAAGCACCAATGTTTCTTCCAAAAATAATAATTGCTCATTTCAATAATAACCTTTGAAGGTATGCATGCGATACCTACATGGTCTGCTTGAAAAATGAACTTCGTGTTAGAACTTCCCACCAACATCATCACTTCTGTGACTGTCTTGTGTTCTGAGTGGTAGTGAAGACAGATGGATACACACACACACACACACACACACACACACACACACACACACACTCACACACACACATGCAAGATGAGAATGCCAGGTAATGCTGTCTTCTTTGCAGTGCTATAAACAGGGCTTCATGCATTGACAGTGAGCTGATCAGTAAATATATCTGCTAGGGAGCATGTGGGGAGCTGTGTGTGGAGCACAGTTATATATGGGATTTGTTTTATTGCTCACTCACAATGTTCTAAAAATGTCCCCTTTCTATGTATAAAAGGTGACAAGGCACCATAATTCTTCTTGCTCTGCCTTGAAGTGCATTCTTTAGAGCAGAAAGGTCAAATTCAGTGAATTGCACAGCACAGGAAATGAAAAGCTGGTTCTAAGGAAACAGGTTAGGAATGTTAAGTGTTTCAGGGCATGAGACAAGGCCCAAAGGAATTTCCTAGCAGAGTTCAGAATACAAAGACAGGAGCTGGCATGATGAGAATGATCGAACTTAATCACAGACACTCTGCAGGAACCATTCTCTACTGATCTAATGACCTCATACGTCGATTTACAATGAATTCCTCAGAATAAACGAAGGAAAACGAATCTTGCAGTTTTCTATGTCTCCTTTCTTGAACTCTCATCAATTGTGCAATTTATCAAAACTTGACAAAGCCTGTGGTACCATGAAGGCTGTCCAGCCAGTTACGGAGCTGCTTTAGTATCTGATCAGAACAACTTGACATAGAATCATGTTAAATAACTTGGTCATGCCATTGTGCTATAAAAAGACCAGTATATAATTTGTAGTAATAAACTGCCCTGGTTCAACTTCCTCATATCACTACAACTACAATTCATTAATAAGCATGAATTCATGTACAAGAAATGGAATGTGCAAGTAGATGCTAAGTTTAATTCCTGCCGACCCAAGCATGTCTGTTCCGCACATGTGAATTTTGATTTCTATTGGAAAAATCTCTGACTTCTGAACATAATTGCAATATAGTAGGTATCTAATGGCATTAGAGGCAGTTCCTGACTTTGAATGGCACTCCTGCAAATTACTCATTTTAATGTCTAGGTGGCAATGTAGATAAAACAACAGGTTAACAGTGAAGCCTGGGCTCCTTTACCTTTTGTTAATGGAAGTTCCTGGGGCAGGGGACTCTGCACCTACATTAAACTTTTTACAAGGCTGATTGATTAGGACTTTCATGATTGTGGAGAGTTGGAATGTTTCAAGTGCAAAGCCAAATTATCATGATTTAGCTTAGCTCCCGAATAGCCATGTATTACACACTTCTGTGTGCAATGTAACATCCTCATGACTACCTGGTGAAACAGTCCCCCACTTTTGCCAACCAAATGGCTACAGATGTCATCAGAAAACATGAAACTTGAAACTTGGATTGTCCTGCTTGACTGTAACGACTTGTGTTTCTACAATGTAAATTGTCTTGATGCCCCACTTCCTTTGTTCTACTATAATAAAAATGATGAATCCATTAGCATGTTGGAACATAGTATTTGTGGTCATATGAATCTAACCTGGCCATGGTCACTTAGGATCAATGTGTCTTTTTTATTTAATTTTATTTTTTTTTATCATTTTACATACCAATTCCAGTTCCCATTCCCTCCCCTCACCTCTCCCCATCCCACCCCCTACCTACTCCTCAAAGAGGCATCCCTTGGAGAGTCAACAAGTCTGGCATACAGTTATGTGGCTAGATCTGTTTTGAGAGACCCTGGCAGTGGGATCAGGACTTATCCCTGGTGCATGAAACAGTTTTTTTTTTTTTGATCAAAGTGTCTCATTCTCCTTGACTTAAGATCTATATTTTGTGTTGACACTTTCATATGCAAACACCACATGATTTCAATGTAAATTAATGAAATATCAAATCGAAGAGCATTATAGACTTAATCATTGCAAATATTTTAATATCTGTATTCCAACTCTGCCCCTTCTATATATGTCATGATATCAGCCCAGTGTGGTTAAGTAACTTAACCAAGATTACAATAAAAGAACCTAGAAATAATTTTTCTTTAAATGTATGGCCTAATTCTTTATTGTAGTTGTATCTTCAAAGGTTCTGATGCCTTTAAAAAATCCTTGTGTGCAGCTTCCTAGCTAATTAATGATTAGCTTACCTAACCCGCAGATAGTGTTTGAGGTCATGGGAATTGTCTCAGTGGGTAAAACATCTGCTGAACAAGCCTTGCAATCTGAGTTCAGATCCTAGAGCCAATGTAAAAAGCCAGCTACAATATTGTATGTATCTGTAATCCCCAAGATCCTATGGGAACATGGGAAATATAGGTGGGAGAATCTCTGGAACTTCATTAGCCAGATGGCCTCAAATGTGCAGCAATACATGATGTGAGACCATGCATCACACAGGTGAAAAAAGAGGACACACATTAAAGATTGTGCATGCCCTCATTCACATATGAACATGCAGCCATACACAGATGAAAGTAAACACACATTGCTCATAAGCATGCTTTATCCATACTCAGTATACAAGCAAGTATGCATGCAGAAACACACACAAGCACACACACACACACACACACACACACACACACAGGTGGGGGCAATGTTTGAATTTCTTTTGTGTATACTCATTGGACTTACAAGTCACCATAAAACTATTCAGTGCCACCGACGTTCTTTTATCTTACACAAAAACACTTTCTGAAATAAAGATTCATAAGACTGTTTCTTACTCTGGAGCTACACAAGATGCATTCAGACCACGATACTTTCTAAAAAAAAAATCACCAAGGATAAATGACGTTAACGTTTGATAGTCTCAAATGCCAGTGTCCTTTAGAGGATACATTAAGAAAATTCTTTTAGATGAACAGGTAAAAAGTGAAACAGGAAAGATTACGCAAGCAACCTACAATTCTTTGTCCTTAGACTCTGAGGTCCCTGACAGAACTCTGACACAAGCTCACAAAGCCTGGAATCCAGGTCTAAAGCATCTCTCTGGAGTCACTTATTCGACTATTGTGTGGGAGCATGGCTGAAGGCAGTGGTATTATCTTTGATCCTACTTAGGGATAAATTCTCATCAGGCTGAGTTAGTAACTGCTAGATTGAAACAAAAACCCTGGGAGAGGGGAGAGGGTGGAAATGGAAGGAGGAGAAATTATATAATTATATTTTAAATAAAATTTTAAAAAATTAAAAAAGAGAATCATACTTCTATGTTCAGGTGAATTTCCCTCCGAGGGAAAATAATTTGTTATTGATCTTTTTGTCCTCATACTATGTTTCTGAATCCCCAGTAGCTGTTTAACATCATTGTTTGCATGAATGATGACAAAAATGAACCCTAATCTTAAATCATAGAAATAATTCCAGTTATTGGTTAGAATATACACACGTAGCAAGAATCCTTGGGATGGTCTTTGCATAAGAATTCCTGTTGGTTTTTTTTCTATGTTATTTTAGTGTGCATGCAGGGGCTGATGTGGTGCTTGCCATAGCAGATATGTGGGTGTCAGAGAAAAACTTGTGGAGAATTGGCTTTCTTTCTCCAGCATTTGATTTCCAGTTATTGAACATAAGTAACCAGGCTTGGACACAAGTGCATTTACCCTTTGAGCTATCTGATCAATTGATAAGAATGAGAACATTTTCATGAAATGTAGCTCTATCTATAACTTCACCAATTCAGGCAAAATATTTAAGATTATAGCATGCCAGATGGCTACGCTTTAATTCCAACACTTGGAAGTGAAGCTGAGAAATTCAGGAGTTCAAGATCATCCTTTAACTACAGAGCCATTGTGAGGCCAGCCTGGGCCACATGAGACCCTATCTCAAGAAAAACATAAATCAAGAAAACAAAACAGAAGAAAAATTTAAGGTTGAAAAAGATGCAAAGCCAATCATAACAAAAGATGGAATGTCTCCCACTTAAAACTGCATTAGGGACTGTGTAGATTCAGTGACAACTACATGCCAACTTCTGCCCACTGTGGTGACTAGAAATTTCTGTGCTCAGTCCCAGATGAGACCTCTCAGTCAGTGGCAACAGTGTCACAAATACAACAAAACTCCATCAAGAGACAGTAAAAATACCAAATCTTTTTTTTTTTTTAATCTAACTTTGTAACTAGGCATTTGAGATCAGGTAGATGTTCATGTTACTTTGGACAACTGCTTTCTCTATAAGAAAATGAATTTGTGAAGTCTTTTCTATCCAGCGCAAGATCTTCCTTTAGTAAGGAAATTATTTTTAAAAGCAATAATGACTATGAAATATATCCTCATGTGGAAGCCCACAGAGACTCCATAGTGCTGTGGATATCAATCGCTCTGTATGCTGTGAATGTGTTGCTCTGATTTGGTTGATAAATACAATGCTTATTGGCCAGTAGCCAGGCAGGAAGTATAGTATAGGTGAGACAAGCAGAGAGGAGAATTCTGGGAACAGGAAGGCTGAGTCAGGAGATGCTGTCAGCCACCGCCATGAGAAGTAAGATGTAAAGTCCCAGTAAGCCACAAGCCACGTGGCAACTTACAGATGAATAGAAATTGGTTAATTTAAGATATAAGAACTACATAGTAAGAAGCCTGCCATGGCCATACAGTTTATAATATAAGTGTCTGTGTGTTTACTTGGGTCTGAGCGACTTGGTCTTATTCCATCTTGACTCAAAGTCAGGGAGTCTGAGCTTGTTTTGCTCTTCAAGGATGAATAACAGGATATTTTCCCAAAGACATGGTTACCAGATGTCTTGAAAATTAAGGAGGTGCTTACACTTGTTTGTACTTTGAACCATGATGTCATTGAGAGGGGGAAGTCTTTTACCCCTGTTGCTTAGGGTATAAAAAGGCCCTGAGAAATATACTCAGGGTGACTGTGGTATTGACTCAAAGCCCTCCTGATGCTATTCTGTGTCTGTCCTTTTCTTTTACATCTGTGTCTCTATTTTTCATATCTATTATTTCTCAATTCTCCATTCAAGACTGTTTGATTGTCAGGTGGAACCCAACACCCTTGTGCTTCCAAAATAGTATTTTTTTTTTTTTGATTTTTCGAGACAGGGTTTCTCTGTGTAGCTTTGTGCCTTTCCTGGGACTCACTTGGTAGCCCAGGCTGGCCTCAAACTCACAGAGATCTGCCTGCCTCTGCCTCCCGAGTGCTGGGATTAAAGGCGTGCGCCACCACCGCCCGGCTCCCAAATAGTATTTTATATCCATCTAATTTCAATACTCCAAACAGCCCAATGAGGTTGTGTCATTATTTCTACTTCATATTTTGTAAAGGAGAAAACTGAATCCAAATGATATATAAATAGGTGGTAGAAAGTCAGAGAGTGGGAATGAAAGGTAGGCCGGCTGTATGGATTATAGCTTCACTCTTTTCACACTATGCCAAACAAATTCCATTGAATCATAATATATCAAAGATAATTTAAGGTGTCCAATATCTATTTTCTTCATGATAGGTTTCCTTATGAAGACTCTCAGAAATGTCATTCCTGAAAAAGAACAGAATGTAAGAAATCCCAAACCCTCTTGAGTAAAGGAGTGAGAGTATTGGCTGTCTATTTCAGTAAGATAAATGTATAGTGCTATTCATTATATTCTTCTTACCCTCCAATCTCCATTGTTAATAAAATATTTATAGTAAAATTTCAGAATCATTGCTGGAATGTTTCAGTTTCACCTGAAGCAATATGAACAATCTTCTCTTCATTCTCTTCTGCCTTAGTTTGCTCATCAAAAAAATGAGAATATAGGACTGTCCATGTATTGGTTTCTAAAATGAGCAACACATGTTAACATGTCTAGGATAATGTATACGATAGTACACAGATTATGAAGGTTGTTCATAACTAGCTTGGAAATATGAACAGCTTCTTCACCCTCTAGGTAATATTTAAACTAGAAAGAACAGAGAACATTGTAAAGTTATTCCAATTTCTCAGTGATAAGTGAATTATGGAGCTCTAACCTTATCAGGTGTGCATAAGAAAATGATCTTTTACTATTAATTATTACTGTCTAGTCCAAGGCTTAGGATACTAGAATAAGAATTTTTATGTGACTTCTCTTTTCAGAACAGAAGCATTATTTAGGTATTGTTGTGACAAAACACTATGACCAAGGCAATTTGTAAAGGGTTTAATTGAGCTTATAGTTTCAGAGAACTAAGAGACCATGGTGGTGGAGGAGCAAGGAAGAGAGCAGCCAGCGTGCAGGGCAGCTGAGAGCTCACATCTTGATCCCAAGTAGGAGGCAGAGAGGGGAACCCTAGGAATGGTCCATGACTTTTGAAACTGCAAAGCTTACTTACCCTCACGTGACTCATCTCTTTCAACAAGGCCACAATGCTTTTTTTTTTTTTTTTTTTTTTTTTTTTTTTTACAGAGACAGGGTTTCTCTGTGTAGCTTTGTGCCTTTCCTGGAACTCAATCTGTAGCCTGTACTGGCCTTGAACTCACAGAGATCTGCCTGACTCTGCCTCCCAATTGCTGGGATTACAGGCATGCACCACCACCACCACCACCACCACCACCACCACCACCACCACCACCACCGAGCAAGGCCACCACTCTTAATCCTTGACAAATAGTTTCACCAAATGAGGACCAAGAATTTGAATGTATTAGCTATGAAGGTCATTCTCATTAAAATCATCATAGTTATTTACCAGACATAAATGTTTTGTATACAGAAGGTTCTGTTTTTGCCGTTTATAATGATAAAAACTCCATGTTCTCAATAAGCATGACTGTGCTGTAATAACATACTGAACATTTTCCTGGATAAAGAGTTTAAAATACTGAAAATACAAAAAAAGTAATGATCAAAATTAAAATCAAATATGTAATTATGATAATAGATGTTATCTGGGAGGTAAATTATGACCACACAAGCAATTTTCTAGTCAGTTCTGTACATTTAATTTGCAATAATATTTTCTCTTTCCCTATAAATTCTTAAGAAACCAATGAAACAATTATGCCCCTTATTTTATTTCTGCTCTTTGAAAATACACTTAAGAGAAAGAAATACAAGAGGAAAATAACAGAACTCCATCTAAATAATTAGGGGAAATAAGATTGAAGATAAAGATTAACCAGAGACAAAGCATTATCTCTAAGTACTCAGAAACCTTTATGCAAAGATCTGAAGGGAGCACTCTGAGAAGGAGGAAATGAGTGTTGTTTGCCCTAGGTTCTTCGTGTAGCCGAATTGGACAGTGATACCAGTTGATTCCTTACTTTAGAAAGGAATATGATACCTTCCTTTCAGGCCTGCCTCTCCCCCAATCTAGACTCTACCAAGGGAATCTGACTTTCCCATAGGAAGTTCTCCAAAGATGAACCACGTGGCCTCATTGCTCAGCATTAGCAGTCCTCTGTCAGAAGAGAGTGTGAATTTCACTTTCTACACAAAATCATACTGTTTTAAAAATGATGCTTTGTAATGACATCAGATACATTTACATTTTAATTCATTTTATTGTGTTTTAGACTACACCATATTCATGTGAACGGAAATTTTGTTTTCCTGTGTCTATTTTTCTTTTTTGAATAGCTGAAGCCAATATATGAGGAAAATAGTCTGTAGAGGCTTTGGGTACAGAGGACAGACCAGGTGTCCCTTATTTTCTCCTTGAGAAAACTCCACAGTTATCTGCTATCTGCCAGAGTGCAATCTGAAATTCCACTCCCAATTTGGCACCTCTTGAAAACTTGACAGAATAAAAGTTAATCATTTCCCAAAGAAAAGATCAATTAATGGATGAGAACAAAAAATATAAGAATTAGAATTAAAAAGTTGACTACATGAAATTAAATGTAGTAGATATTATAAGCCAGGAATATCGTACTCAATTCTTAATTTTACCCATTGGGTTATGAGTATGTAAAACAGTAGTTATAGATAACTGGGAAAAGGGAGCAAGAGACTCAGATCTTGTGAACTTTAGATTAGAGTTCAGAATAGTTTCAAAAACATAATTATTATGTTTCTTTCCATCATTAATATGATAGAGTTGAAATTAGATTTTTCTCTACTAAAATGTCTTTTTTATATTTCTTATAAAATCAAATCACAAATTACAATATTTGTGAGCTCCAATATTCATGTGTTTGTTCCAACCAAGCTTCCTTACAAATTCTTTTATTAACAAGCTGGGAGTAAAGGAAATAATACACATGAAATATTGTTTCATTAGCTTCATATTTTTTTCTGGAGAATTACCAGATCCAGAGTATCCTAAAATATTTTTGAGAATGTAGCACACCAGCATTTCCTTGAGTAAGTTCTTCAATACATGCAGTGCCTTTCTGCATCTGAAATAAACGCAATTGTAATTACTGTTGAAAAAGTATCAGGGAATTCTAATTTAACATTCTTTCTGAAATTATTTAGAAGCAGGAAGGTTATAAAGAAGACTCCTTGTATGGATCACACTGGATAATATGTGTGAAACCTAACTGAAGCAGAGCACAAGAGGAGTTACAGTAGGGGTTGTTGGAATGATCTTGTTGTTAGCTTTCTCTCCAGGATGGGTTCTGAGAATGATGGACTGGAAAGCACAGGGCATCTCACATGTGTGACAAGGCTTCATGCAAGCATGAAACTTGGCAGCTCCAACAAGTCTCTATTTCCTTTGGAGATAGGGAAAACGAGGTAATTGTTGAGAGGACTATATAGTATAATATATTATATTATTTAGGATAACTGGTATCACACACAACTCACTTAATGACAGTGTACTTCACCATCTACCTCTGTACAAAACTAAGAGATTGAATTCCTCTTTAACAATTTATTATAATATATACTGAGAAAATACGTTCTACTGAGATTTAAGTTCCAGTGTATTCACACTCTGATTCACATGGCAATGATGTCTTGACTGCCCTTGCACCTGATAACCTAAGGATTAGTAACAAGCTCCCTGAAGCCCTGAAGGCGAAATTAACTATGACTATTCCAGTAAACACTACCTGTTAAGCTAGAGGGTAATTGCATCTTATTGTCTGATGTTTTACTGATCTGAATTATTTTTTAACACATTTTGACTTTATTGTATTACCAAACAGAATAGTCCAGCCTCTTGTTACATAAGTACTTAGCACACCATCTGATATGAGACACTTAGTAAATATTTATATACTTGAAAATCAAAAAAGATTTACTGATTTTATTTTATGTATATAAGTGTATTACTTGCATGTATGTTCAGTTCCCACAGAGACCAGAAGGGCCATTGGAACTGGAGTAAACCACAACACAGGTGCTGGGAAATAAACTTTAGTCTCCTACAAGAGCAGTAAATGCTCTTAACCACCCCATCATCTCTTAAAGTCATTAATGATAAAATCTTTTGTAGAATGAATAAATGAATATGAATTATATGTGTGCATATATATAAAATATATAAAACCTGGTGAGTCCATTTAGTGTACTTTATGCATGTATGTTTAGGGCTAACCAAATGGGATTGCAGAACCTTTCAGGGGGCTTACACCTGAAGAAGACTTATGTCCTCTCTTTCTGCAGCCTGTAGTTGTAGCTCTTCCTCTATCGACGGAGCCTTAAGAGGTTTCGTATCAGCTGGCATATCAACTGATAATGTTACTTTGCAGATTTCATTTGGACTACTATACTGTTGAGGTTTCATGGGTACAGCTTCCCTGTCATATGTAGAAGGCACTATCTCCCAAGAGACGTTCTCGTCTCTTCCTTCTTGAAATATTTCTGTCTTCATTTCCATAACATTCCCTGAGCCTTAAGTGTAGATGCTGTGTTGTCAGTGTCGCAGTTGGGTTTAGGTGACCATGTATAGTTGTTCTCTTCAGTTTGGCCAGTTTTGAGTTTCTGTAATTATGTCCCTTTGTTGTAAAAAAAATTTTTTTTAAAAATTGATGATGGATGTAAGCATCACTTATCTCTGGGCATAAGGGTAAGTATCTAAAATGCAATTGGAAAATAATTTCTGGTTTAAGAAAGTAGTCGTAGTATGTTCTTCTCTGGAGTCCATGGCCTCATTAGCCATGGGTAGTTGACTAGGGTCATAGCAGCAAGTATGTGTTCCCTTCTATTGAGCAGGCTTTAAGTACAATTAAACAGATGTTGGTTATCCAAATGGTAAAGGTGCCTCAATTGTTCCTTTCTTGTTAGCTTGCCATGATGGCCATTGTTGGGCTCATATGATTTACACTTGAGTAGGACTCTGTTGATTGCTTTCTCCCTAGAGAGCTTGCATGGCACCTTCCTGTAGGATGAGAGACAGTCCTTAAGGGTGCAAAGTTAGTTCCAGTGTGATTCTTCCAATCATGTCTCTGAAGTGTGTGTGATTTCAGCAAGGGTCTTATCTTCAAATTCCAAGTCAACCAAGAGCAGCAGCAATACCCTGTAGTTTTGGGGATCTCATGGACTACCCTGACCCGAATTTCAAAGGGATGCTTCTGATGCTTGGAACAGAGTTCTTTTCTTTTCTTTTTCTTTCTTTAAATTTTATGTGCATGTTTGTCTGTGTGAAGGTATCAGATCTCCTGGGACTGGAGTTACAAACACTTGTGAGCTGCCATGTGGGTGCTAGGAATTGAACTTGGGTTCTCTGTAAGAGCAGCCAGTGCTGTTAATTGCTGAGCCATCTCCCCAACCAAAAAAACAGGGGTTTTGTTAGATTGTCTCTGGTTCTTGGGGGAACCACTATCACTCCAACTGATGTAATTTCATTTACTCTATCTATCTATCTATCTATCTATCTATCTATCTATCTATCTATCTATCTATCTATCTATCTGTATATCTATCTATCTATCATCTATCTATCATTTATTTGTGCATCATTTATATATCTATAATCAATCTATCTATCAGTCTATAAACACATGCACATATGCATATACATAGATGAATAAACATCATACATTATATATGTGTTTTTAGGAAAATATAAAGTATTTCCCTATGATGTTTCAAACATCCTATATGCTATTTATTTCTCATTTTGATTTTTGATTTTTGATATCTTCTATTCTCCAGTTAAGGCTCTCCCTAAATTATTCCCTACTACAACACTTGTGTTCTATTCTCTCCCTTTCTATTATTCCTTCTACTCAATTGACTCATGGACCTTTTTTATTTTCCAAGTCTGCACGTACTCCAAGTTGCATACTCATATCTAAAGACTCTAATATATCACGCACAAATAAGAGAGAACCTAAGTCATTTGTCTTTCTGGGTCTGACTTACATCTCTTAGCATGATATTTTCCACTTCTGTTTACCTTCAAATTTCATGAATTCAATTATCTTTACAGCTCAATAGAATTAAATTGTGTATGTGCACAACATTTTCATCGTTGAAAGACATTTAGGTTGCTTCCATTTCCTACCTATTGTGAATAAAGCAGCAAGGATTGTGGATGAGCAAGTATCTGGATAGTAAGATGTTGAGCTGAGACCTTCGGGCATATGCCAAGGTGTGGTACAGATAGTTGATGGTAGGCCTGTGTTTAGTTTTTTGAGAATTCCCCACACTGATTTCAATAGTATTGCATCAGTTTGCAATCCAATCAGCAGTGAATAAGGGTTTTTCTTTCTCCACATCCTCACCAGCATTTGCTGTCAGTTGCTTTCATTACCATAGTCATTCTGATTAGAATAAGGTGAATTAGTATAATTCTAATAAGTAATTAGAACTAGTGAATCTCCAATTTCTAACTAAGGATGTCGAACACTTTTAAAAACATTCCTTATCCATTTTTATTCCTTCTTTTCAGAACCCTGTTCTGACCCATAAATCATGTTTCTTCTTTGGGTTGTTTGTTTTCATGACTCTTTGTTTTTTAATTCTTTGTCTATTCTGGGTATTAAACTCTATCAGATGTATAATTAGCATATATTTTCCCCCATTTTTTCTCTTCCTCTTTACTTGATCCCCTCTGCCTGCCGTACTATACAGAGCTTTCTGAGTTTGATGAGGTCCCAACTGTTGACCTTCATTCATGAACAAAAAGACTCCTATTTGGAAAGTTCATTCCTAATCTTACATTTGGTAGGACACTGCCCATGTTTTCTTTTATCACTACCTTTGACAGACAAATAAGTTTGAATATCATCTTCATGGGTTTTGTGTGCATTCTACCTTCCAAACTTTCCTTTTTGGTTCTTGTATTGTTTCTGTAGAGTTTTTTTTTTTAAGAATGTATTTTGTAAACAAATATATAACTATGCATAAAGTACATTTATGAGCTTGTTTATGATTATTCATTTGTTCATTTAAAGAAATATTTAGCTGCATCCAGTGACTTTCAATGTGTTTTCTTTTCCTTATCATTCAATAAAAGTGTTTTCCTAACTCTTGGTTAAATATTTTTGAATTGTGGTTTACTTACAAACAGGTCACATAACATAAAAATATGTGGGCATATCTAGATCTTTTCTTATTGTTGACTTCTCATTTAGTTCATGGGTACAGTTTAGGTTGCAGTTTTCAAGATTTTAATCTTTGAACAAGACTCATTTTATTGGCTAGCAGAAGGTCTGTCTTGGGCAATCTTTCAGGTTCACTTGGAAAACTTCTATTTTTAGAACTTCTTGTAGTGTTGTAAATAAATTATAATTAGATCAAGATGCTTGATAAAGGTATTCAGACTCAACGGGAAAAATCTTTCCAAATTTGCACCATCCTCCCACCAAGTCTTCACTATATTGGTAATTTCTACTGTTACCTATCATTTTTCTTTGCTCCCGCAAAAACACTAAGATGTGCTTCACTCATCACATAATTCTCTTTGAACTCCAAACAAACTAAACATGACTTACAGACATATCTACTGACAAAAGCACAGTGCATCATGGAATCCTTGACTGAGTGCTACCTGTCCCATGCTTCCCCTAACATCTGCATCCCAGAGGAAAGTCAGGATGGGCTCCATCACCCTCCTTTGACTTTTGTGTTGCAACTGAAATGACAAAACTATATCAATCCCACGAGATCCAAAATTTTGCAGGACACTGTACTTCTCTAACTCGTCTCTAGTGTGCTTTCCCCTCTTTCCTCATTGCCTAGACACACTGCCTTGTATATTACTCTTAATATGTATAGGTTGAAGGTTTAGCACTATTTTTTTTCTTCTCTTGAACTTAAATACCCCAAGCTACCTGATTTTCTCATGGCTGCTTCTTCCTGTTATGGAACTCTGACCATAACTATAACCTATTCAACGGGATCTTCCTTGACTTCCCATAGTCAAACACTACTCATCACTACCTTGCTATGTGATGTGAAATGATTTTGTTCTTATATCCATTATTTTCTTTTACATTGTAATATAATACTGAAAGTAAGAACTAGGTAAATCATGTTATGAGCTTCTTTTGAGCACCTGCTCCTTGTTACAGTGTTTACCACATTAGTAATTGTGTGTAAATATTTATTGATAGATTAACCTTATTCTCTCTGAGTATTTTTGAAGGATGCTAACATGGTTGACTTAAATATCAAAGATAAATATCATGGTCAGTAGGTCTATGGCTCTTGAATACAAAGTCTTCGAAGGGAAGATTCATGGAAGTCTCCCGCTTGTTTTATGACCTTCATTTTGCTGCTTCACCTAAACTCTCCACTATATTTTTAAATGAGTTCCTCCTGTTTCAAAGCAGTGTATGAAGAACAGATGGCTGCTTCTCTTCCCATCCTTTCTCTCATTCCGAGACCATCATGAAACCAGACTTCTTTCTTTGTTGAGGCCTAAATAATTCTTGCATTTTTAACACTTCCTGAAGTTTTGATTACCTACCCCTTAATTCCTTTCCAGTACTTTCTGTTTGTAGCCTTGTCCAGTAGAACTTTCCACCATAATAGGAACACTCTACATCTGGGCTGTCTAATACAGTAACCATTAGTTAGTGACATGTGATGAATGAGAACTTGAAATGCAAAGCATCGAAGGGCTGAATTCTTAAATTGTATTTAATTTCAATAAATTAATATGTAAATATCCACATATGGGTAGGTTCTAGCAAATTACCACAGCTGTTACATGCTGTGGAATATTCTGTGCACTCATTGTCAGTAGCACATTTTATTTACTATTAGGTGGCTGTAGTAAATATGCATTTAAATATTTAAAAGTTTGAAGGAGAAAGGTATAGCACAATGCATAAGACAAATTTTAACTACAGGGTCTTCAGTTTAACTTCAATACAGTTAATTTAGCTCTTGTCAATTATATTTTATGAAAGAAGCTGATAGTCTTACTGACCTGATGCTTAATATGTCAGATTTACAATAGTGATTTCTAACTTTCTTCATCTTTAGCATTTAATATTCTTATAAAAAGTATATATTAATTTCTTTTCAATGTATATTCCAATGGAAGATGAAGGAAGGAGGAAAGGAACAAAAGATGACCTCACATAGTCATCTCCAGTTAAAGCTGGAGAGTCCTGGGACTAAGATGAATATATTTGGCTTCCGAGTAATGGGCACACCCTGGACCCTTCAGGCTATGAGGGCCTAATATGATAATGGTACGTATATATAATTATATATAATTATATATATATATGATATGTATATACATGTATTCATTCTTAAATGACTTTTCTAACATTGTAAAACTTTGCCTCTGCATGTACATTTTTCTCAGATGTCCAGAAACAATGCTATGTTTAAACTTTTAACACTGATGCACCCTTTGACATTGTGGTTATTTTCAGACATCGAGGTAGGGGATGTGCACTGATTAAAGACAGCCGGGAGCATTTACAAATCAACTTCAGATTTCTGAGTCATGGCTGTCTGATCTCTTCCACTATGCTCACTGTTGAGAAGAATTGTGTTCACTGAGCAAGGAAGAAAAGATGCTATCAACTCTAAGTAGTAAACACATTTCCATGATTCCAGATTCTTATATTGTATTTCAGTTCAGATTCAGGAGAAGAAACGTGACTGTTCTCCTTTGTTTTCTTTTTTTTTTTTTAATTAACAAATAAAATGTCTTGATTTAAGAAAAGAACATCCTCCTGGGAAGCTTGTTTAATTGAACTCTGCTTAATACATAGCCCAAATCTCACCTTCATATTCTTAGATATGAAGTATAAAAGGTGCCTTTTATATTGAAATTTTATTCTTTCTGCTTGCCATAAAGCATGGTTATAACTTTCTCTGTCATTTCTTGCAATATGTCAACATTTTGGCTCTAAGATGGAGACTAACAGCGGCCATCAGAAAGACAAATCTCAGAACAGTAGATGCTTCATAATGTCCCCTGTCTTCTCTCCTCTTCCATATGTGAATCACGGAATGGAGAGAATGGCAGACATTGTATTTTTAGCATTTCTGGAATCCCCTATCCTTAAATTCCTTTTGTTTAAACTTTTCTTTGTATTATATAGCTATTTCCAACACAATATGGCAAAAGGGTAACATTTTTAAAATTAGCATTGAAAAACATGTTTCAAAAGAATTAAAATAGCTAATTCATCATCTTAGCTCTGGAATGTTAATGGCTGCAAACAACACAGTTTACCACCATCTGTCTCCCTTGTCTCTCCCTCTTTCCACTCTGTCTCACAGATGATGTGAATAGCAGTTTTAATAAAAGTCAGGCTATCCACATACTATACAGTTGTATTCCTTGGTTTTTGATGGCCCAGAGACAAAAACCTAGCTAAAATAAATATTCAGTGTCATTTTTATAAGTCAGTAGCCTTCAGACAAGCAGGAATTATTTTTCAGCAGTACAGATAAGTTAGACTTTTCAAAATCCATCAATTTAATTAGCACATGGTAAACTGAATAGTGCAACTCCAGCACTCACAAACATAAAACAAGTCTCACAGTCTTTAGTGGATGAGTTTTTCATCTCCTGAGAACAATATGGTTTCATTTATTCAGAAAATTTAATAATATTTATAGGACTTTTAAATATCAGTGTGGTTGTAACATATCTGATATAGGTATTTATTCCATTACCAATTATTAAAGAGAATTTTTGAAACTGTTTCTTTAGAGCTATGGAGATAACTCATAGATGAATCAGCATCACTACCTCAGACATAAATGTCTGTCATTTCCATGCTCAGTTAGTGAATCAGGGTTGTTGGAACAATTCTTGGTGAGGTAGAATAGCCAATTCAGAGATCGCTAACTTCAGTGAGAGATCATACTTTAAAAAAAAGAAGTGGAGAGCCACAGAAGAAGACAAGCAATGACAACCTGTATTTTCCATATATATGTGCAGACATGTGTAGTCCCATGTATGTGTGCTCATATACATGTGAACAGATATACACAACAGCTCACATGCGAGAGAGAGAGAGAGAGAGAGAGAGAGAGAGAGAGAGAGAGAGAGAGAGAGAAATTATTTTAGTCTTATCTTATTGATTTCTGAAAGGCAATTGATCACAGAATATTGATTTTCTTAGCCCCGTGATGAATTCTAAGAATTGTATGTGGCTTATTTTGGATATTAACTTTGAATCTCTCAACATTGTTTGTACTGCTTGAGTTTTCAAGTGGGAAAAAAAATCTTTCATTCTTATCTTAAGCTTATTTTAAAAATAATTATGAAGGTCTGAAATTTTAATTAAGTTTCCCATGTATCTGTTAACCTAATTATATACTTCTTGTTTTAATTTATTGTGACAGCATGAACTAACTGGCATTCTAATTTTACTAAGGTTTAACACAACATGGCCATGGTATAATTTTTTATACAAGATTTAGCATAAAACTCTTTTAGGTAGTGAATTAACTGTGCTTATGAGACAGCAGCCTGCAAATTTTCTTGAAGTGCTATACTTCTTAAGCTTTTTGTTATTTTACTATAGTTTGTCTTCTATTGTTGCTCTTTGAGAATTTATATAAAGGACTAGAATTATTTAGCCTTTAATTGAAGACATGAGTCTGAAATTGAACTGAGAAATTTGAAAATGTTATTAGATATCATTGATAAAATCTTTTATGCCTCAAGTCTTTGGGGGATGTTACACTTTTCAGGGATTAGTTATTTTAACTAGATCTGCTACATGCTGTCTCAGTGTTAATGAGATGCTGTTTACTATTTGTTTAATCTCTACAAAAGTGATGCCTGCCTTATTCCCCATTTTCCGAATCGCTGTGTCTGTGTCTCTGTCTGTCTGTCTGTTTTCTCTCTCTCCTCCCCCCCCATCTCTCTGTGTGTAGAAATATACAACCCCCTGTCTTCGTTTGGGTTTTATTGCTGTGAAGAGACACCATGACTATGGCAACTCTTATAAAGGAAAACATTTAATGAGGTGGCTTACAGTTCAGAGGTTTAATCCATTATTGTCATGGTGGGACATGGTGACATACAGGCAGGCATGTTGCTAGAAAGGGAGCTGAGAGTCCTGCATCTTGATCCACAGGCAACAAGGAGACACTGTCCCACTGGGTATGGCTTGAGTATCTATGAGACCTCAAAGCCCACCCCCACAGTGACACACTTCTTCCAACAACTCCTAATAGTGCTATTCCCTGTGGGCCAAGCATTCAAACACTTGAGTCTGGTGGGTCCATTCCTATTCAAACCACCACAACATGTGTGTGGAGAACAGACATAATGCCTTTCTCTGTTGTTCTCCATCTTAATTTTTGGATGCAAGTTCTCTCATTTGAACTGGAGGTCACTGATTCACCTAGTTTTGGTGGCCAGCAGGTCCTAAGGCTCTTCTTTTCTCTACCTTCCCAGTGCTGTGGTTATAGATGTATGACAGGTGTGGCTGTTTGATTTTGTCACTTGTTTTATTTCCTTCTTTTGTTTACATTGCTATTGTTAATATTAAAATGAGTGCTAACAGACAAAATCAGGCTTTTATAACAAACCCTCTACCCAATGAGCTATGTTTCCTAACCCTACTTTGCTCTCTTTACCAGTTTCATCTAGAAGTGTCAGTGATACTTTCATGCACAGCTCATATTTGGCCTTTTGGAGTGACTCCTTTGTTTTGTATAGCAACATCTTTTCTGTTTGATATTTTGCAGTTTTTATCTTTGATTTTTATTTTCTTTTCTTTTCTCTAGCTCCTTGAGGTGACTGGTTCTATACAGGCTTTGTACATCCTTAAAAAGCATGTGAGGTTTTAATATGGTTTATAATTACCACATATCAACAATACCCAATTGTCAATAAATATGATTTCTAATATGAATCAAATCATAATGCATGCCCTCCCAGTTCCAGAATCTTCTATTGTTCAGTTGCTTATGCATTATTTTTATTCTTTTTATTGATTTCTCATCAGCATATAAGGTAATAAGTTTCATATATACATTAATATGCATATATAGGCTACATTTCTAAATGTTTTGCCTCTTTCACTATCTGGACCCAGCCCCAAGGTAAGCAAACTGCCAAATTTCTCACAATGGCATAAAGTATTACATTTTCATCTTCTGTTCCCGGATGAGTCTTCCCATTCTGGCAGAAAAGACCCTCCCAAAAACATCTTCTGCACCAATTAAGGATCAGAGGGATTCTTCATATAGAAACGCCCACAATTATCTGCTCTGATCCCCAGTGTGTGCACTCTTTCAGCAACAAATGTTCCTACATGTGTTACCTTACTTTTTACAGTGCCCCAGATGCTTACTTTTGATGTGCATGTGTGTGCACACATGTCCATATGTGTGATGAAGGAACATTCCAGTGTCATCACCCTGTCTGTCATATTTGGAAATACATGCTGAGGTATTTAGCCCAGATTTTAGATCTAGTCTAAAGTCATGTTTCCCTAGTGTTTTATTGATGCTAATGGCAAATGGCCATGGATAGCATTAATAAAGAAAGAACACCTTAAATTAATCTCACTTTGTGAACTTCTTACACTATCATGATGATGAGGTTTTGAGTTGGAAATCTACAAGTAGTTCAGCATCAGCAACCCTAGGAACATTTTTCTCTTTGTTCTAGCCCTTTGTAACGTTTCCTGAAATCCATGGGACTTCAGGGATTAAAATCTGTAGGTTTTATTTTGGTGCCACTTTCATACATTAGATTGGATCCCCAAATCTAAATGTTCCTGAAGGAAATTCTTTCCCTGAGATGACTTGCTCTAGGTATTCTGGTTTTCATCTCATCTTCCATTCAGAGGCATTCTCAAACCTCAACTGAATTTTTCCAGGTTTGCAAAAGGACAATAGTGTCCAAGTATATCTGCTCCCAGTTTACTCATTACCAGACTGAGTTTGTATTAATGACAAATTGTTTTTAGTCATTTGCTTGTTTGAGACAAGTTATGACTATGTAGCTGAGGCTGACCTTTAATCCATGATTTGCTTTCCTTTGTCTTTCCTTCGCCAGTCTTGGGATTAGTAGTCTGTACTGCCACACTAATTTTGATGTTACAATTCTTTAATATTATGTCAGCCTTAGGAGCACTGAATTCTTAATTCTACTTAATAATGCTGTTTTTGGTGCAAAGTATATTCCTCGCCATACCTTGCCAACCATATGGAAGCAAGTGGAACTGACAGCGTACCATGAAGGCACCATGACATTGGAGGCAACTCTAAAAGGATGGATCATAGCAACCACCCCAGGGCCTGGATTTGGGACATGGTTCTTGACACATAAATCTGTCATCATCGTGCATTCATTTGAGAAATAACTGAATTTCTCCCATGTCATGGAACAGTGGCTGAAATAAGCCAAGACAGCTATTGCCCCCCCCCCCCAAAAGCCCTACCCTCAATGTGGCGAGCAGGCAAACAAAACAAAACAAAACAAAACAAAAAAACCCAGAGAAGTGCAATTCTCTATATAGTATTATGTAATGATATGAAAGATAAAGAAACACTACAAAGAGAATATGTATATATATATATATATATACATATTTAAAAGAAGATGTTAATTAGTAAATTGCTATTTTCTGTGGGTATGTTCAGAAAGTTCAGTAGGAAGCATATGACAGAATATAGAACATGGGATAAGGCAGCCCCAAAACAAGTAAATGAATGCTGATCATAAAGTCTTTTCTATGACATAAAATGTTTAAAGTTAACTCAAATGTCAGCCAATTTTAGGTAGGAAGAATCTTAGGCTGGGCGGTGGTGGCACACGCCTTTAATCCCAGCACTCGGGAGGCAGAGGCAGGCGGATCTCTGTGAGTTCGAGGCCAGCCTGGTCTCCAAAGCGAGTTCCAGGAAAGGCGCAAAGCTACACAGAGAAACCCTGTCTCGAAAAACAAAAAACAAAAACAACAACAACAACAAAAAAAGAATCTTAGTATAGGGGACTATACTAGATTTTAGGGGGAAAGGAAATCAAGAAAGCTATCACTTAAGCAATCCACTAGAGCAGTGGTTCTCAACCTTCCTAATTCTGTGACCCTTTAATATATTTCCTCATGTTGGGGTGACCACCAATTATAAAATTATATTCATTGTTACTTCATAACTGTAATTTTGCTGTTGCTATGAATCGTAATATAAATATTCGATATGCAGGATGGTCTTAGGTGACCCCTGTGAAAGGGGTACCTTGGAGCCCCAAAGGGGTCATGACTCACAGGTTGAAAACTATTGCACTAGAGATATGATGTTAGATTTATCCCTCAACACCTCAACAGCAGAAGATATAAGAAATGACAGGTCTAAGGGGCACACTTTGCCTTGAGGTGTCACTGTCGGTGGCTTCTGGGAGAGTGAGAGTCACTTACATTTGGGGATATAGTCACATCCAGTCTCATATAGGAGGCTCTGGATGAACTCAGTAGATTAATTAGCTAATTACTTTTAAAAGGAGGTCATGAAGTTGGGAGGGGGATGTGATGGAGTTCCTGGGAGAGTTGGAAGCAGAGAGTTACAATAGAGAAAGATGGTAAACATACAAAAAATTCTCAAAGAAAACGAAAGGCACATTTTGTAAACTGTTTTCAAAGATGAATATACAATAAAGTACATCATATTTGAAACAGATTCTACCCTGGAATGAAGAGACCATGTTGAATAATTAAAGAAAAATTCATTCCTGTGACTCTATTATTGTGAGACATGGAATCATTTTAGAAGATTCTGAAGAATACAGAACCTGAAGTAATGAGGTAGTCAGTTGAAGCAAGGGCAGAGTGAACTTTGAAAAGATGACACTAGAATGAAAAATAAGGTGTCTAATTAAAACCCAAAGTTATATATATATATATTACTACTCATGGCTCTCAAGCTTGATAAGTTTTTTCACACTAGGAAAAGTCATGTGAATTAAAAGGAGGGGCAGTGTCAGCAAGGCTGAAATAAATGCAGGAGTTTAATGGAACCATTGCTTGAATTCTGGATGTAGGCAAGGGGACCTCTAACAGAAAATAACACAGATAATAAAACACAGACAAAAGCAGAGCAATGAGTGGCCCATGGTGGTGTTATGCTTTGAATGCTTCGTGAATGATAATGTGGTAAAGGCGTACTCAGGTACTATTGGAAAACAATAAAATTTTTGAGAAATGGGACCTGGCCATAGGCTTTAGGTAATCTAATCAGGCTTGTGTGCTCGAAAGGATTAAACAATCTGAAACTCTTTTTCCATATTTCCTGTTGTTTGCTCTATGGTTGTCATGGGCACACCCACTAGAAACCAAAACAGTGGGCTAATTGAACCAGATCTGAAACTTCCAAAATTGTGAACCAAAGTAAATTCTTATCTTTCTAACTTAACTACCTAAGGCATTTCATGAAGGGAAATTAATTAACATAAACACTGACTCCCATGGATGTAGGAAAAATTTTATACATATCCAATTATGAAAATTTATGTTCCTGAAAAGAATCTCAATTTTGAATGGCCTAAGATTTATTTTCCATGATAATAGAGACGAAAAGAAAAAAAAAAGGAATTTAAAGCATTCTATAATAAAATAGAAATATTTTAAGATGGAATTTGACTGTGAATGATGACCGGACACAAGATAAAAATTACAGAGAGGTAACAAAGCATGTCTATATGAAATAACTTGTTCTAATAAATGACTTTCAGGTAGCAAAACTAAATTATACAACTAGTACAAATGAGATATGGAAAACCTTCTTAAGAAATACTGTTTCATGCTTATGGGGTATAACAAACTAGGGTTGGGATAAATCTTGAATTATTCACTTTAGCCTCGGTATTTCCTCTTTATAAATATGGCAATTATGTTAATCACCTCTCATGATGGCATAGTGCTATGGTTTGATTCCATATGTATCTCATTTCAACTTAATGATTCCTCTGGGGAAGCATGGAAATTTCTGAGCTATATACCAAAGAAGAATTGATTCGTGTATTTATTGATAAGGCAGCTTCTGCTATCCAGAAACTGAGAAGAATACAGTACAAAACTGTGTATTGATTTCAGATCCAGTACTAGAAGTAATAATATATTGGGGTAGATGGAGCTGGTTTTCTGATCCTGAAATAAACTTGGCTTGTTTGAATTCATGTTTATATTGAAGGAGCAATCAATATCTTATGTGAAAGTGGATGGTGTGCAGAGGGAAGCAATTAGTAAAGCTGTGTGTATCAAGATTGAAGCCCTCTGATGCAACATGTTATCAGAGAGAGAAATGCAAGTGTAACTTAAGCAGTTACACATTTAAATGAGATCCTAGAAGGACAGATTGTATTTGCTTCCTCACTCCCATAGGATTGGTAAAGGTTAAAGATAGTATCTAACGTCTCACTACACAGATACAAATAAAATAGTAAAGCTATGGACATATAAAAAGTGTTTGATATATAAACAAGATGAATAAAATATGGTTCTTCATTAAAGCCTTTGGGTAAATATTTGGCTGTTTGTGTGACCTTAGGGAGACACTGAAAATGAGGTGAAGAAATATGGTCTAATAGAAGAAAGCCAGTTAGGTTTATTGAATAACATCAAAAAAATAAGAAGTGTGTGGAAAGGTGAGCATTCAGCCATAAATCCATTGCAGAGGATGAGAAAGAGTAGTAGATTGGAAGTAGGTGCTTAGCCAAGTCAAAATCAGGAATAAAAAAATATCCAAATTAAGAAAGAATAACTCACCCATTAAAATTATAGGTCTCAGAAACCATTGCAGCCTGTAGGAGAACATGTCAGCAGTGTGGTGGTGCCAGCCAGTTCTAAGATGATTCAGGTGGTGGAGAGGACAAAGGTGTGATTCTGCAGACATCTCTGTGGAGGTGGGCATGGGGAGGAGAGTAGAACTGAGTAATTGCAGGGAATAAACAAAAGTCCTTTTAGCTTGTGTTCTTGATAATGGGAGAGGAAGCTCCACATTTGGACAAGGGGTAAAAATGAGAACTGGTCTTGAGATGATCAATGAAAGAAATCACACACTATGTAGATGTGGTTGTGATCCATACTCCCTCAATTTATCATGATCTGGAAGGAATCGGAATCTCAAAGAGCAGATTCTCAGGACCTCATAGCATCTGTTACTTCAAAGGAACACGAAGAGTTATCTGTTGATGTGAATTCAATGTAGTGGTGAGGATCGAAGCCCAAAAAGCTAGTTTAACAAGAGGAGTGCAGGAAAAAAAAAACTTACAAAATAGAGTGGAGGAAAGAACCCTAAAGGCAGGACTGAACAAGAATGCAATTGTTTTATTGTTGTTACCTTTAGGGTATTTTTGAAACTGTACCAAGAGACCAAACTCCCATCAGATTCCTCTCTTGAATCACAAAAAATCATCCTCTTAAGGTTAAAAAACCTTCTGGGGTTGATTTATGTCAAGATGTACTCCGAAATTATATTTTCTACTTACTATATTTGAAAGCAAATTGCTTATTTTCCCTTTACTTTTCTGTTATCAAAAAATACTTTCTACTTCCATTATTCTAATGTCTTGATGTTACATTCCTTGTGCTGTTTTCCCCAATGTCATTTCAGTAATTTCCTGACTCATAAAGAAAAGGAACTCTAGCCATGCTCTTAGATATAAGAGCACATGCTCTTAATGTCTAAAAATGGCTACGCAATCGGGTTTTCGGGAAGGTTGAATCCCAGACTTTAAAAGCACTCATATACCTCACATCAATGCCTTGTAAAGCCTCCAAACTCTTCGGAGCAGCCACGAATCTAGGAAGCTCAGATGTAGAAGATGAAAACACATACTAATCTTTATAAATATGAGCCAATCATTAAACTGTTAAATTAGTGGCTAAAGGCAATGATTAAGGGGAAAACGGAAGGGCAGATAGGATGAAGAGAGGTCATTTCTAGAAGCAATGAAGATGTAAGTTATAAATCTAAATTAAAAATTGCATATATTAAAGTCGGTCAAACTTCTCTTTGTAATCCAGGGGAAAAATAGAAAACTTAGAGAGATCTTCAGATTGAATGATTATGGATCAGATAGAAATTGAAGTGTATAGATAGAAATTGATAGCATTGTTTGCCCTGGAAAAAATTACATCAACTTGACACAAGCTGGAATTATCTGAAAAGAGGGAGCTTCAATCAAGAAAATGCCTCCATAATATCCAGCTTTCTTAATTAGAGATTGATGGGTGAGGGCCCAGACCATTTTAGATGGTGTCATACCCTGGCTGGTGGTACTTGGTTCTAAAAAAAAGTAGATTGAGCAAGCCAAGATGAGCAAGCCAGAAAACTTACAATTGGATTATCCATAAATTCTGATCATTTTAAAATCTATTACATGTACAAAATTTAGAGTTACAGCTAAAAAGCCACAGGGCACATGGAAAGGAAAACTGAAGTGACTTCATCTGTCAAAAGGAAAACAGAAAACCAGGAGCAACAAAATAGGAAACTAATAATAAACAGAAAAAAAATAGCCATGGCAGACTTAGAATATCAATAAATACATTATCTGATGTAAGTGGATAAAATATAATTTTTTTCAAGAAATAAAGATTTCCAAACTATGTAAAAATCTCTGTAGCTGAAGTTTTCTTGTGTCCACCCTTGTCCACAGTCGCTCAGACCCAAGTAAATACACAAAGGCTTATATTAATTAAAACTTCTCAGCCATTAGCTCAGGCCTACCAACGACTAGCTCTTACATTTAAACTCAGCACATTTCTGTTAATCTATATATTGCCATGTGTTCCATCACTTTACCTGTGTGCCATTACACGGTGCTCCCTGGATGCTGGACTGGCATCTCTGCTCAGCCTTTGTCTTCCCAGAATTCTCCTTGTCTGCTTATCCTGCCTATACTTCTTGCCTGGCTACTGGCCAATCAGTGTTTTATTAAACCAATGTACAAAAGCATTAATCCACAGCAAATCTCAAACTTAAATAAATGTTATTTATAAATAATATACCATAAACTTTAAGAACATCAACAGTCAAAAGAAAAAGGATAGAAAAATGGATTTATTACCCTTACCACTAATTAAAATAAGGAAGGAGGCCTGGAAGAACATGGCTGGGCTGCTGGAGGTTCTTCATATGGAAGGAATTAGTATAGCTTTGTGTGACTCCAGTTAGTCTCTAAGACGTAAGTGTCATCAAAGGTGAGTCTGGTGTCTTCCCATTCATGAGATCTCTCTTGCATGCACTTGAGCCATGGTGTTATCTGCCATTTTACCCTCAGTAGAGGCTGAACCAATGAGACTGCCCTCATCACTTCTGAGGTTGCCGATTCATTTTAGTACTCTTCATTTATCATCTTCCCAATTATTAAGAATGTTGACCTTGTAGCTAGTTGTGGTCCAGTGAAAGTCATTTAACTTCTCTGGATCCCAGATTTCTCAGCTGCAACATGAATTTAAAAGGTGCTTCTTTGGGGAGGATGTCTTAAGGATTAAATGATGTGAGTAAAGCCCTGGCACACTTACTCAGCATTCAGCTCCATGATAACTATTGATGGTTTCATATTTCACTGTGTAGTTTCTCACTGTGTAGTTTCTACTTTCAAACTGTATGTTTCCCACTTTCTCTCTCAGCCACTTCTGGACCTGCCTAGGACATCTCAACTATTCTTCATTATCAGTCTTGAATAACCGGATTTGTCCTTTATCTTTTATTCTTGATTTCTATAGCATTTTGTTAGGGGAATGGCAGCCTGAATACATATGGTGCCAAAAGATAAACCATCCTGAACCTGGTTATTTTCTTCAGAGGTGTAAATTAGTGACTTAGATGTTTTGATTTGCTATACTGAGGGCTAATCAAGATAAGGAGCATCGGTTTATTCTCTAGGTCAGTTGGGGTTACAGCAAAACCATCTTTCACGGGTTCCGGATGTGCTGTACTCTTGAACATTTGTTTACTAAGTGAGCGGAAGAGCTGGAGTGAGAGGAGTGAACTCTATTATAAAACCAAGCCACAGAGCTCTGTGCTCTATCCTACCAACCGCATCATCCTAATATTTAAGGACAGGGCACTTCTCCACAGACACCTTGGGTGTGATCTGAGAACAATATAGACGACGTTAGAAGGCAACAACAAAGACAAAAGACTTAGACAACGCGGCATACATCATGACCTTCAACATAACTCATTTTGGTGTTTGTCTAGTTCTACATTGTTTTAAAGAACAGAAGAACATTGTTACCTTTCATAATTTCTCAGTTGATCCCTTTGTAAGAGGTTCCAATGAACATGTACTTGACATTTTCCTTCTCAGGCCAGCTACATACACACAGCATGGAATATAGACACAAAGTTCTTCAGTTAATATCACAGATGTGTGCTGTCATTTCTCATGATTTGTCTTTCTTGATTATTTTAACCAGAAAAACCTAAAGGAAACTTTTCAATGAATTAAGTTTAATTGAAGAATTTGAATTATAGCCACGGAAGGACAGATTTTGGCAAACCATTTAAAGACTCTCAGATCTCTCATCACCTCCTGAATTCTAATTAGGCAAATAGAAATTGGTTTCTCTGTCAGAGCACTCTGCCCCAAAGACAAAACTCCACCACTAAAATTAAAAGGAACAAACGTCAGCAAATCTGAGACATGAGGGTTTATAGTTAGAAAAAATTCTTCATTAAAGGAACGGTACTTTTCATGTTCTGTGTTTATCACCTACCAAAGAAAATAATGAGAACTATTTTTCAAAGATAGAGAATGAAGATGTCTGTATGTGAATGCTATGTGTATGTACATATATACATATGGGATTTGATCAAGTTACAAGCTTT
This sequence comes from Peromyscus maniculatus bairdii, assembly GCF_049852395.1. Classification (NCBI taxonomy): domain Eukaryota; kingdom Metazoa; phylum Chordata; class Mammalia; order Rodentia; family Cricetidae; genus Peromyscus; species Peromyscus maniculatus. The sequence goes on along the minus strand of NC_134869.1, from coordinate 23,132,704 downwards.
TTATCTTAGATATACTAGTGAAGTTTATTATGATAAAAAGTAAAAATTGGAAAGTTTTTTATTTGCCAGTGATCGTCAATATTGTGTTTTGTTTTTGCTTTGCTTTTCATTACACTTATGCACATGCTGTTTTATCATTTATCCATTAAATCTATGGTCACTTCCTTTAGGAAGTGGAATGTCAAATTTTAAATCTTCTATTTTTAAGGTGAATTCATGAGCCAGCTACGTTAACAGTAAGGGGATCTCTATATGAAATGTTAATTATTGTATCTAAGCAAGCATGTGCTAAGAGAATTACTTAGGAAGTTTGTGTGCTTTTTTATTGTTTGTTTATTTTGTTTTAATGAAATGAGAATAAGGATGATGCCCAGGATCCTTGATGTTCTTTTTGTGGGCTACCTACTACATGGGTTGCAGAATTAATCCACCTCTTGTAGGGGTTTGGTAGGGGTCAGACTTGGTTCTGATATTTCAAGGCAACTGTATGAGCCGAGGGCCGTGGTTATTCTTCCTGGAAGCAGAGGCCATTTCCATATTCATTTCTATCTTTGCGTCTCTCATGCCTGTTGCACAGGAGTAGGTCATCATAGTGACTCCATAAATAAATCCAGCTTGGAGATACCTTCTTTAAGTAGGTTTCATATTACCATAGGATCATATTGAATTCTATTCTCTCCTTCACTGTGAGCTCATGCTTGTAGCCCTTCTCCCACAAACATATGCATGAGGTCATCTAACATGACCTTCATTATATGACCTGTCTTTTGTCTACTCCGAAATTTCTCATGATTTGTCCTTAATATCAAGAAAAGCATAGTCCTTCAAAATTCTAAAGGTGCCATGCACGTTTTAGCTCTCCACTTTTATACCAGTTTTGAGACTTCCTGATCAGACTACCTCACAAATATTTTTAAAGCCCCTTTATGTTTTTATGTTATGTATAAATTTTATGACACTTCATACATTTTATGAGGATGAACGGGCAATGAACACACTCAGATCTGATCATTTATCTTCCCGGCTATGCTCTGTCTAGCACAATGCCATCCACATACGTATTCAGTGAGTGGCTTATGGAAGAGCTGACCAGATAGAAGAAATCCATATCCAAAAATAGAACTGAAGGGCAACGGAAATGATAAAATACTTGTTTGGAGTCAGTAAATAAGAACAGTGATTTAGAAACTCTTGCATGAAAATATTACCCAGTGGTGATAAAGGACAGAGAGGCATAACTCCATAAATACCACCTTGCTTTGAACTGAGTTAAAGGACATAATTATTAAGTTAGCCACTCACTGCTTCTGGAGCAACAGAAAGTTGAGATTTAAAAGTTAATTTCATCAGCAGGATTTTGTGGTGCATGCCTTTAATCCCAGAACTTGGGAAATAGAGGCAGGCAGATCTCTGAGTTCCAGGCCAGTCTAGTCTACAAAGTGAGTTCCAGGACAGCCAGGGCTACACAGAGAAATCCTGTCTTGCAAACAAAACAAACAAAAAACAAAAACCAACAAAAAGAAATAAGAATTAAAACAATAAATTAGTTATTAATTTTTCATAGGAAAATTCCTTGCCATATATATGACTATATTCGCAATTATTTACAACCAACATAAAAAAGTTGTCTCTTGTGGTTTTAATGAAACAATCTCTCAGGATCAATGGCTAACTCAGGAAATGTCCAAGTCAACATAACATTTTATTATGTATTTTTATTTGGTTAAAATTTCTCTACTGTTATTTACAAGAAAAATTTACAAGGTTTAACAAGAAAATGTATCCCTATCACCTAATACATTCATGTCTAATACATAAACTAGAGATATCCTGTACACTTTCCAGCTATATGTGATTAAGAAGTAAGTGGGAATGTTTAATAAGTCCAAGAACAATGCTATTCACTGGTCCAAAGTCAACTATACAGAGAAAATGAACAAATATTGTACACCATTTTCATTGCTGAATAGTTTCTCAGTAATTTGTAAACATGAATATCAGTTGAGAATCTGGATCATGGGGCTGCACTGGAGGCTATCTTGTTTGCAAAAACATTAATTTAGAAGGTAAATATACCAATGAATATGGAGTTTTGAAACTGAATGATCCTTTACTTCTAAAGCCTTGTTTCATTTCAGGAACAGAATTAATATCAGTGTCTATCACCTTTCATTTAGTGATGGAGGGTAAGGGGTCATATGATTCATGCGATGTCCCTATTCACACTCACTGAAAATTACTTATGAATTAACAGGGTTAGCTTCTAAATAGGGAATCATTGCATCTCTTCACCTTTAGGGGTATACAGTTCCCATTCTGAGGGATTTATAATAATACACCATTAATACTAACAAAGATATTTCAAACCCTATAGGTGATGAGTACAGACTCACAGTAATCATAAGAAGGTTTCTTAACTTTTGCAGACAAAGTCAAGGCTTAGAAAGGTTAAGCAAACAGATGTTACATAGCTCATGTCACAACCAGAACTTGAACTCAGCATATTTAGTACCAAGTCCATGCAATTAACCTTAGTGGTTCTTCTACTCCCTAAAAGTTTTCAGACATATCCAGCTGTCATTAACCTAGAAATATCAAATTAGCTCCTCATCTAATACTGTACACAAATTACTTTGCATCTATGTTATCGTAAGTGTTGATCAGAATGGCCAGTCATTCTGAGAAGTACAAGAATGGAACACAGATTAATTGTATTATAAAATTAGTGTTTCCAGAACATTCATTTCAATGAGAAGAGACAAGTTCTAAAAATAAATAATAAATAAATAAAAATTCAAGCAGGGCATAGGAGAAGACAGGAATATTAGGGGATGCATTTTAGACAAGAGGAGGTGGATGAGGAACCTAGGAAATAACATTTAATTCAACTCCTAAGCGATGTAAACAAGAGAACATGCCTTGGCATTATCCAAGTGACAAGTAGCATGTCTGAGACTGCAAGGTGATGGCTGAGTTATGCAATCAGGGATGTGTTTGTGCTGGGGCACAGTGTCAACAGCAGGACACAGAAAGAATGGGCTGTAGTACATAGAGATAGGAGCAGTTATATGAATTAGAACAGAGGATTAAAATGATGGAGGATATTTTGCTAGACACATCACTGTGTATCAAGAAAATAATTCTTTTGTCCTTTTTTTATTAAGAATTTTTTTTTTCATTTTACATACCAATCACAGATCCCCCTCTTTCCTCCTCCCACCCTTCAGCCTCCCCTCCCCCATCCCACCCCCTATTCCCTCCTATAAGAAGGTAAGGCCTCCCATGGGGAGTCAGCAGAGACTGGTACATTCAGTAGAGGCAGGTCTAAGCTCCCTCTCCTGCCTCAAGGTTGTACGAGGTGTCCCACCATAGGTAGTGGGCTCCAAAAAGCCTGCTTATTCACCAGTGATGGATCCTGATCCTACTGCCGGGGGAGGGAGGGAAGCCTAAGCAGATCAAGTTACAAAACTGTCTTGATCAGTTTTGTATCAGAGGGCCTGGTCCAGTCCCATGGAGCCTCCACAGCTGATGGTCTAAATTTCATGAGTTCCCACTAGTTTGTTTTGGTTGTCTCTGTAGGTTTCCCCATCATGATCTTGATACCCCTTGCTCATAGAATTCCTCTACTCTCTCTTTGACTGGACTCCTGGAGCTCAGCCTGGTGCTTGGTTGTGGATCTCTGCATCTGCTTCCATCTGTTACTGGATGAAGGCTCTATGATGACAGTTTGGGTGCCCAGGGATCTGAATCCTGGGGTGAGCCAGTTCAGGCACCCTCTCTACCATTGCTAGTAGTCCAAGCTGTGGTCATCCCTGTGGACTTCTGGGAACTTCCCTAGCACCCGGTTTCTCTCTATCCCCATGATGTCTCCCTCTATCATGGTATCAAGAAAAACCGAAAAAGCCTAAAGCGACAGGATAAGAGGCAGTGAGTCCATAACAACAGTCAAGTCAGAGAAGTGACTTTCCTGCTGTCATCATGAAGAGATGCTAATGACTCAGTGAAAATGACATGGTGTGAGTCTGACTATGTCTTAAGAGTGGATAGAGAAGAGTAGACTGGGGTAGCAGAATATGCATTGAATTAGTAGCTAATGGTGCCTCCTCTTCTGAATCTTAAAAAGTTAAAAAGTGATTGCCATTTAGGCAATAAGAAAAGCCGTGAGAAGGGATTGGGGGAGGCAAGAAAGAGATCAGCAAAGCTGTAAAGTGTTCACTATTTATTTTTATTACATAGGTTTATATACATGTAATATATAATCAGGATCACGGTACCCATTGGTCATGGCAAAGAGCATTATCAAGAAGGTAACTCAATATATGTGTCTGGTTTAGAGGTAGATATTTGGAGCCTTCGAACAGGAAGCTGGCTCTTTAGGTACATATAGAGAAGAAGGTGCTGGGAATTTAGAAATCTACTAGGGTAGATTTAGGAGAGGTTAGCATTAGATTTATAAATTTAGAGGTCAGAGAAATTAGAAGGCAGAAAGGGAAAAAGGAGAAGACTAACAGGGGAGGGAAACAAGAACAAAATCAGTCAAAGAAATAAACAAAAAACAAGATGGTAAATTGAAAGCCAAGACAAAAATGTTTCAAGCAAGAGGCATTGTTTAGCCAAGTCAGGTCCTGCCAGTTGCTAAGGCCAAGACAGCTGAATACTACTGGAGTGGATCCTGAATGTCACTGTATTCCTTGACAGGCAATTTCAGTCAACTGTTGACTTCTAAGCCTAAGAGGGAAACATGTATATAGAACCATTTTGGCTTTTTTAAATATATTTATAAAAGTGAAAATTTGATTATCACAAGTGTTTTATGTTGCATATTTTATCCGTTTTATGTTGCATATTTTATCCGACCAAAGAAAGAATTTGTTTTTAATCAAATAGCAAGTTTCAATTTTTCTAGATTTCTATTCCAGGACACACATATTGATTGATGGAATCATGGAAATAGTAATTATTAGATTTAAAAATTATCCTAACTTCATGTTTGATTTCAAAATGTCCTCCCTAGGTTCATTCTTGAACATTTATTCTCAGTTTATGGTGCTATTTTGGTGGACTCTTGGAGGTGAAGTATTGGCTGGCAGAAGTAGTTCCTCAGGGACAGGCCTTCAGAGATGATAGCCAGTTCTCGATTCCAGTAACATTGTGATGATTCCTTTTGCACAACCATGTGAACAAACTCTACCAAATGCTGTTGCAGCCATGAACTGGGGGGCTCCACTGTCCATACCTTCCCAGCATCATTGGCTGCAGCACTCTCAAACTTTGAACTCAAGTAAATTTGTCCTCAAGTGAGTTCTTTGTGGGGTATTTTAGTGCTGGATACGAAAGTGTCTGATAAGATTGGTGGCATACACTATAATGCCAGCTATTCAACAGGATATGGCAGAGGGATTGCAAGTTCAAAGTCTCACTGGAGTAGATTGTTAATACAAGGACAGCTTGGGATACTTATTGTGGTTCTGTCTCAAAATAAAATTTAAGGACAGGCTTGAGATATTAGCTCTTGGTTAGAGCTCTTGCTTCACAAGTACATGTCCCTCACTTCAATCCTAAGTAATATAGAAAAGATGTAATGATTCTATCATACAACAGGAAGAATAATGTACTTAATGTTTTTTTTTATACTTTGATCACTTTTGTTTTGTTTTGTTTTGATTTTTTGTTTTTGTTTTTGTTTTTGTTTTGAGACAGGGTTTCTCTGTGTAGCTTTGCACCTTTCCTGGGTCTCGCTTTGTAGACCAGGCTGGCCTCGAACTCACAGAGATCCGCCTGGCTCTGCCTCCCGAGTGCTAGGATTAAAGGCATGTGCCACCATCACTTTTAATTTGATGAACTATTTAGTTTTATAATTTTATTAGGTGTAAAATGATTCAGACCATGAATCTGTACTTAATATATTTGACTACATTTATTTAAAGTTTTACTTTAATACTAAATGAAAGCTATGTCATCATGAAGAAGCAGTATTTTATGAAAAACATTCTGGGGAAAGAGATCTGGGTGTTTCTCAATGATTAAAATTGCATTCATTCTTATTAGGTAAAAATGAAAGTTGAAAAGAAAGAAATGTGTATGTATTATAAATTATGTTTGTTTTATATGGCATATGAATGTTATATAGTTGTAAACAAATCATGTAATTCTAAAATGTTACTTACAAACATAGTGTATACATGATATATAATATCTGTGTATATGAGGCATACATATATGTATGAAATAGACATAGTATAAGTGAGCATATGGAAGGCATGATCTGTATAAATACATTGAAACTTTATGACATTTATTGTCATATTTTTCATTTACACATACATTTAACTCTAAGTACCTCACAAAATACAATTTCATAATCTCATGTGTAGATATGTGGGTCAGTGCACATGTGAGTGCAGGTACTAGCAGACTCTGAAAAGGGCATCAGATCTCCAGGAGCTGAAATTATAGGCTGTCATGGACTTCCAGGTGTGAGTACAGGAACCCAACTTAGGTCCTCTACAAAGCAGTTTGTATACTTCTATTCCCCATCCTAAAATAGCCCATCTTTCTTAATCTCATGTGTAAAATTTTCAATTTACGTATTTAAGAACAGTACAATTCACACTCTGAAACAATTTAGACTTAAATTGTCTGTCCCTATTCTTTCTGCATTCCATTGGCTGCTTGAGGCTAGTTCCGTCTGAAAGATTCCCAAATGTCATTGTTTTGCTGGAAGAAGCAAGGGAGAAAGGGATGTCTTAAATTAATTCTTTAGACCATATTTATGCCAGATTTCTTTTCTTTTCATATCCTTTTCTGCCTCCGGTGTTAGTGTGGTCCTTTAAACAAGGCCTGGAGCTATTCATTGCTAAATGATTCACCAATAAAGAATTTATTACATTTTTTACTAAAAAAATTAATCTGGTTTAAGGAAAAAGAAATTAGAAATTATCTTTTGTAATCTTGTATCACAGGAAAAAACAAAAGCAAGCTTTGCAAACACTTTTTAAATGGGTAAAAATTGCATCGAGCATTTTATTTTTGAAATTTATAATCCTTTAAATATAATTTCATCATTTCCTATCTTCCTGTTCCTCCCTCCAATGATGCACTTTATTTGAAAGATTTCCCCATGTCAAATCACTATGCTTTTAGATAAAACCATATCTTCCTTTGATTTCTAACAAAGATATTTTCTTTGAGATTATTCTACTGGACTAGTCTGTACCCTTTAGACCACGTTATTTATTATCAGACCTTCTTGGGACTGAATCCCCCATTTTGGCATGCACCTGCTTATGTTAGTTTAGGAAGAATCTTTTGTTTTCTGCGTCTCATCAAGCTATATTAGGACAGAATCCTCTTAGGTCCCTTGAAACAGAAAGTCTTCACCTGACCTTACCTGTGATGCTTCCTTTCACTTTGCTTCATTGTATTTAGAATTGAGGCCACCTCTAATATGAGATCTCCTTTTTTGCCCCATTGAAAAAGTTCCTAAATAGAATCTATTTTGGCATCTTGCTGCCTATCTCTGCACTTTCTTTGACAATTTTTTTTTCAGATTCTCCCTAAACAAAGCAGTTTGGTGGAAATACAGAAAGTTTAAGTGTATATATTCTTAAGTTTAAATGACAAACACTTCTAAGTTTCTACTGAGTTGTTTGCTACTTCAAAACAGGTCTGCTTTTAAAATAATTATATTAATTTTTCTTTTAGATATTCTCTGTTAAAAAGTCAACATATTAGAGGGACGCCCATACTTCAACCTGTTTTATATTCTGTATTTGTTTTTGTCTTGTGTTTTAAGCTGAACTCTGGTGAAGCATGGGTAGTTCTTTTCACATGTCTTGTACATATGCTCTGCTAAAGTTCTGTAAATGTATGTAATAGAAGTGTGTCACCAACATTTCAGCCCTCTGGACACTTAGCATACATTGATTGTTTACAGAATTGAGCTAGGCAACAATAATTTAAAGTGTCTTGAAATCATTACACAATTAAATTTCCTTGAGTTCCATGTCACCCAGAAAAGTCTCTCTGAAGGACCCATTTTAATCTCTTCCGCTGGGACTGATCAAGAAAATCAAAAATAGAAACCTGGAGGAGGGCAGTGTTGATCTGAACTACAGACATTGTTTAAAAGAGAATGCCTGGAAATGGCTACATAGTACAATCGTTCACCCAGACCAGATGCACAATGCAAATTGTTTGCTTCAAAGTTCAGTGCTTTTTATAAAGTCCCATTTCCATTGAATACATTCTCAAAAGAATGTGAGGTTATTTCTCTAAAGGATAAGCATGTGGAATGTACTTGATTATGTCAATGAAAGCTGATTTAAACTTTTTAACACAAACAATATCATTAAAAATCATTAATGTTAAGGTCTATGTAGTGATCAAATCTGATAGGACCAACAACTCAATTCATAAGCACAACATGAATATCGATCATATTTTGAGATATACCTTAAACATATACTGTGTGCTTGCTGGCTGTAGAGTTTGTGAAGGAAATAATTATGAGTTGATAAGATGTCTCAGCTTTGCCTTGTGAGCACAATAGGGATTCCCGAGTCCAAAGAAAGCATGTATCACCTAAATTGTATCATTTTAATTTTAGTCTCATCTTTGGAGTTTGAGGGCTGTATGTAGTAAAGAACACAGCAATACCATCATTGTGATCCTTTCCCTTTATTCTGCTGGTGTTCTAAAAAGAGCAGCAACATTTTCCCAGTTGTTGCCAATTTCAAATCAGGAACAATTAGAGCAGCATCATTTTAAGCCCAGCTTTTCTCAGTACCAGTCTGCTATCCTTTTATTTTTATTTTACGTTTTGAACACAGGTAAAACAAAAGTATAGAGGGAGAACACAAGACAGAAAAATTTAAGCAGGGAGTGGGAGGAGGATGGAGGAAATGCAAGGATTTGAAGGAATTAATCCATATGAAGACCCGTATGAAGGGCGTATAAAAAAGCCACAGGGAAACGAGTTTTAACCGAATTAAGTAACCTAACTGGGGCGATAGTAGAACACAGGTGTTGTGAGAGAAAGTGGAAAATGGTGGGTAGTGGTTTAAATGGTGATGGGAGTGGGGAGGCATGTAATGGGTGAGGAGTGGGTAGGGGAATGGACTAACCAGAATAAAAGATGTAAGATGTAAGAAAAACTCTTATGAAGACTTAGTATCCTTTGTGTGTGTGTGTGTGTGTGTGTGTGTGTGTGTATGTGTGTGTACATATATGTGTGTGTATTTATGTATATTTACCAATCTGCCAGGGAAAACCACGCTGACTGATGCAATTGTGACACACGTTATGGGTATAGCCAACTACTTTCTGTTTAGATTTTTGACCTACTCAACGGGAAAGAATTCAAACTCCATGCTGCAATGCTTGTCCGAACCCCACCACTGGGAAGTCTTCTGCCCTCAGTCCATAGAATCCTGAGATTGAAGGCACGTGTCACTATGCCTGGCATCAGTTAGAATTCTTGGTTATAATAATAGCTACTGGCTCTGACTTTGTGTACTTCTGATGGTCTTTCCTGTTCCATAGCCAAAGCATGCTGTACAAAAGGAATGTCTAGAGAATCCATTTCCAGTGAATTGTTAAGTGACAAGCGAGGTTATTCTGGATGATTCTGGGGCAATGCTGAAGCCCAGATAGGAAGAGTTAAAATGATTGTATCCATTGGAAGTAAACTACCCACTCAATCTTTGAAACCAACAGTCGATTACAAGTATATTAGCATAAATTTCTGATTTTAAAAGCAGTTGCACAGAAAAAAAACTGCATTGGAAAAATATCATAACATGGAATCACAAGACAAAATTTGCCAAATAAAGAGACCAATTTTATATTCCCTAAGGCATAAACATATCTTAAACACAACATCAAAAACAAAACTTTGATTCCTAGCCACAGATTTTTATTTTTAATTTCTCTTTGGACAGCAGTTATGTACACACACAAACATATGCACAAGCATGCATACATGTACACACATTACCCCCCCCACACACACATACACACTTACTTGAGAGACTTCCCACGAGTCCTGAACATTAGCAAACTTGTCTTTTCAAACTCAGAAGTGGCGATGAGGGTGGTGGAGGGTGGGAAGAGACACTGAGAAGCTGATTAGGACTGCTAACGTATGGAAATGTTTGGCTAGAAATACGCTTGGGTTTCAAATGCAGTGGGTTCCAGTGTGGCATATGTTTTTACTACTTATACAAGTGATACTTTCAGGGTATGTGGAAAATATAGGCAAATGTGAAGAAAAAAATAAGTGTCTGTACATTCTACTACGTGTTACTACTTTGGTTCTCTTACTCTTTTTGCAAGTCATTTTTTCTATGCATGTATGTTGTCCAGACATGTGAAGGAATACAAGCAGAGCCTCACATTGTCAGGTAGTCCCTCCTAAGGAACACGTTCTAGAATACCTACCAATTTGGAAGGTAGCTTCAACAATGTTACAACTTTTTATTGTTTTATCTCTTTCCTGGACTTAACCCATTCCTGGATTAAAAGAGGGTGGGGGTGGGGAAGAAACTTCTCATAGCAGAAATGCTTCATGGGAAAAGAATGACCACAGTCATACATGAATGGATTAGTGTACACCTGGTGGAATGTCTACTCTTCAGGAACAGGAAGTATACTGAACCACAACGAAGCTTAGAAGTCAGCTTTCCAGTCATTGCTTAGGGGAAGATATGTGCATCCTTTCGGGTCACCGCTCTGATACTCCAATGCTCGCCACATCGTAGTTATCAGAGAGCTTGATGCCACTGTAAAATGCAGCGTATTTTATTGGGAACTAGGATGTATTAAACTCTTTATGCAATATTTAGACATCGTCAAAAGGCAAAAAGAAAGGACTGAGTTTTATTGAATAAACCACTCGAGGTCGCAGGAGAGATTTGTGTCTGGAACCCAGATATCCTAACATCAAAATATGTGTTCAGATTTTTCTTATTTCAGGTTTCATGTATTACTCTTTATAAATAAAGGGAATCTACCAATATAAGAGTAGTTGCTTACAAAATAAATATAACAAATTTAACATAAACTCACAATATCACTATCCTTGAGGATGTATATTTCAAAAGAAAAAGAAAATTAATATAAATTACTGTCTTTGCTCCTACTACTAAGAGTTTTCAGGTCATTGGGGAACACATTACAATATGTTATGGGATCTCAGTCTTTTCTACTTCGTTTCTTTGCCTACCAATCACTATAAGGTAAAGGACTTGTGCTTAAGCCATGATGTGTTGTCTGGCAGTTGGCCCAAAAGCAATAGAACCAAGAAATCACAAATTAAAATCTCCACAACTGTGGGCCAATATCAATCTTCCAAAGATGTTTACCTAAGATATTTTGTTACATTAATAAAAATCTGCCTAACAGAAGTAGAGGTATCTAATCCGCCAGGGTCTAGCTCCAGGCATTTATTTCCTGTGTCATGGTTTATCTCGCATCCTTTATAACACTTGCATCCCCATCAATCAGACTTTCCTCCAGCACTTTAGCTACCATCTGTTTATCCAATGAATCTTTCCTCCCTGCATAAGAAGTCCAGAGGTCCTTGGCGCATTGTAATTCCTTGAATCGTAAAATCGAGGAATAATGATTACACTGTGCCATGAATAAGATATTTAAGATGGGGTACTAAATTTTGTCACCATAAAAATGTTTTTCTATCACCTATATCATAAATAGTACCTTTCATGAAACCAGTGTTTGAGTAACTGAAGAAAACTTTGCAATTAGAGAAGAAAATAATATTTTTCTTACAAAAATAAAGGTATCCTATCCCAACATCATTTTGCTAGAAGGCTCAAATGTCCCTGAATCCTGAGCTAAAAAAGTCAAAAGGTATGTCATTTCCACACAACTGTGTACTTCAAGGCTGTGTAGTGGGAAGGACAGGACTGCTGCATTCACCACCATGTCACTGCTACCAAGATTGGAATGAAGTGCCCACTGACTTTTCTTTCTCAAAATAAAATAGAATCAAAGCCCAGGCTTTGGAACAAAGACACCAGAGATTTCCAGTTTCCAACTGGAGAGCAGTTGTAAGCTAATTAGTCTTTTTGCTCGGATATCTTTAGAGCAGCTGAGAAATGAAGTATTCATGAAAGGGAAACGTATCAATGATCAGAATTTCCAGTGTTAAAAGTTGTTAGAAACACTAGAATGCTTTACGTGGTGGGAAGGATAATAAAATATTGTATTCTTCTTGGTCCAATACGTTCTGACATACTCATCCACAAACAGAGTAAGAAAAGAGAAGCAGGAGGGATGAAACTCTACCTTACTTCAACTGCAGTTTTTTCCCTGTCCTTGTTCCCTGACAATTGTTCATTAAGTGAGGAAATCTATGGGCATACACAATCATTTGTTCTTTGTGTGATCAAGTGCAGGGGTGGGTCATATACAGGATCTGTCAGAGGAAGTACATATTACAGGTGAACAATTACAAATTTCATGAAGATATAGTAGTGTGCATTCATCCACAGTTGCTTTTGATGAGAGCCACAATTTTCATAGCTGCTTGCTACTAGGTAGGACTGATCCGTAAAACGTACCTGTTTTCTTGTTTTTCTAAAAATTTTACTCTGCCTGAGTGCCCAATGATTTGAACATTTTTAAAATTCTGCCCAAGTTTAACACTTAACATATATATGGTATAATTTTATGAGCATCTGCAGTTATTTAGATAATGTTTTATGCTTTGAAATCAATGCAGAGACTTTAGAGCTGTGCCAAATTTGCATATGCAATAATGAATTGACTTCATTACTTCTAACAGTTTCATTTTGTAAATGCTCCCAGTGCCCATTCATACTGTTTAAAGCTGCAGCAAGAGAAGCTCTCTATAGATGTAACTAAAAGTAAAAACAGTTCAGACTAAACTGCCATATGTTTAATTCCTGGTACAGTACCAGTTGACGTCATAGGCATCTTAAGTGTACTGCTCTGATGTGAAATGCACTGTTCAGGGAGTGCATTCCTACAGACGATTTTATCTAATCCCTATCAGAGGAAGTCAAGATCCAGGGACAGATGGATTTATCGTTTTGATCTGCACAATCTCCGTACTTCTCAATGACGCACAGAAATCGTTCCATGCACACTTAACCTCTCAGTGCTCATAGTTGATTGCAAACAATTGCACAGCTCCTCCAGAACTCTCTCACTCTAAGAGCATAACGTTTCTAACACATTTTCAGAAAAGCCAAGGCCATTAGAAGATCAACCCCACGCTCTACTGACGTCTGAACATGTTTTCATTCTTCTCCTAACTCGGGTTGTGAAAAATGGAATTCTTTTTCTCCAGAATTTTACTCTCTCTGTACATTTTATTTATCACGTAATTTTCTAGCTTTCCATACCATATTAGAGTAATATTTGATTGCAGACTCTTAACTTGTAACATGTTATTTAATGCTTTCTCCTGGTCTTCATTCAGCTCTGGGAGCAGCTGATATTAACAAATACAATCAGTTCCAGAGAACAGGGTATCTTCCCAGGAATGTGGGGTTGAAAAGTTTGCTCTTCTGTGACATTCATTTCTTTGGGTAGCTGTGGTAATAGCATCACTCTTCTTCCCATCTGTCCACTTTCCTCTCATTCCTCTCCTCCTCTGCTTACTTCATTTCTCTACCTGTTGAGTCTTCCCACATTCCCTTTCTTCTCCTTTGTCTCTTCCTCTACTTTCTCCTCTTTATTCTCTCATCATTTTTTTGTTGTCTATATTGTCTTGCCATCCCTGTTTGCTTTTAATTGCCATGTTAAAAGATATCTAGTGTCTTATCCTAATGGAAACATACTTTTGATTTTATATTTGCAAACTTCTTACTTGAGCACGGCGTCTACGTCACTCCCATTCATTCATCTTTAAGACCTCCCATTTCCAATTCTCACCTTTAAAAATTATTATTAACACATATTGCTCTTACACTCTTTCTATCCTCTCTACTATAATATATATATACATATATATGTGTCTGTGTATGTATGTATATATATGTATGAATGTGTATGTATACATACGTATGAATGTGTGTATATACATATGTATGTATGTACATATGTATGGATGTGTGTATATACATTTTTATGAATGTGTATTTGTTTATACATACATATGGACTGTGTGGGCTTGCATATACATATGTATGAATATGTGTGTATATATAAGTATTAATGTGTGTACACATATGTATGAGTTTATGTGTGTGTGTGTGTGTGTGTGTGTGTGTGTGTGTGTGTGTGTGTGTGTGTGTGAACTGATTCCATCTAGTGTGCTGGTTTTATGTACATGTGTCTATCCTAGGCTGACCTCTTGAGACTGGACAATCTATGTGGGAGCTCTTCCCTGAGGAGATTGATACTTCCTTTCTCCACAGCCATTGACTACTTGTAGCTCTTCATCTAGGCTTAGGAATATGTGGAAGTTTCCCTGTCTACCTTGGCATGTCAGTTGGTGTTGTCATGTCTTGTTTAGACAGGCATATTGTTGTGATTTTATGGAAACACTTTCCTTGTCATGATTATAGGAAATTATCTAACAGCATTCTGGACCTATGGCTCTTACATTCTTTCCATTACATCTACTGCAATTTCCCCTGGACCGTGGGTATGAAGGTTCCATTGCAGATGTATCAACTAGGGAGGGACTTCCCAGTCACTTATTCTCTGCATTTTGAGCACTGTGGATCTCTGTACTTAAGGCCATCTGTTATGTAAAGAGGCACCTTTAATAAGGGGTGAGACTTATAATATCTGTGGATATAACACATTTTTAGAACATATTTAGAAACTATACTGGTTTAGGACATAGTAGCAGGAGGTCTACTCTAGGGCTTATGAGCTCTCCAGCCAAGGGTAGCTGGCTAGGTTTGTAGTACCAACACAAATCTATTCCTATCAAGTGAGTATTCATTTTAATTAGACAGCTGTGGGACCCTCTTAAGATAAAAGTACCACTGTTGCTCCATTTTCAATATTTTCCTGGTCCCATCATTGGTCCACTAGTTTTACAGCTAAGTAGGACTACCAATTGCTCTTCTTGTTTGGCATCTTGCATCACATCTTCTGATACAATGAGAGCCAAGCCTCAGATAAGAGGCTTCAGGTCAGTTTCAGCTCAAGTTCCTTAAGTCATTTGCCGGAAGTATGTAGTATCTTCAGGAATATGGTCTTACCTTTAACTTCTGAAAGGCAACCAAGACCATTGTTGGCAACTAGTGTATATATGTAAAATGAGACTCCTATATTCTTCTGACAAACAATTAAGGGGAGGATTTCCATGATGGGACTTGGGCTTTGTGAGATAATATCATGGCGCGCGGGGGGGGGGGGGGGGGGAGGGGGGAGCAGGAAGTATCACTACCTCATATGGCATAACTCCATTTAAAACATACACATGTGTGTGTGTGTACACGCAATATCCTTAATGTTATTTTATCTTCTCCCTCTGCATTACCCTTCCCCCCCTCCCCAGCTGAAGTACCTCCTCATTTTCCTCATTATCATCTTGAAAACCCCTGTGTCATACCATCTCTTTAGAGCTCCTTCTTCTCCACTTTTCTCATCATCCCTCCCTACTTGGCTGTCTCCTGGGACACTTCAGGCAGTATACTCAAATCTAGAAAATCAGGATTAGAATCCACAAGTAAGAATGAGCATGTGCTGTCCATTTCCTGGGTCTGGGTCAGTGCAATGTCTTATCAAATAAAATTACTCGCTTCTATGGTGTAGCCTACACGCTTGTATCACTAAAATTTGTCTATGTATAATTTTAAAAAGCTGTCTTGTAGAATTAGTGGTCTTCTGGGAAAAAATACATAAAGTAGGTTGCTAAATATTATAGAAGAAAAAGGTTTCTAGTCAACTCTGTTGCTGAAACACCATTTATATAGCATCCATGTTCAATAATTAATTATAGATATTAAGACTCTTATTATCTCTACTCATTTTTATATTGAGCACATAGTATATATTTTTGTATTTTTCTTTTTTTCTTTCTCTAGCGAGGTGCTTTTATTTTTTAATTTTTTTCATTTTGTTTATTTTTTATTTTTGTATTTTTCATTTAAAATAATATGTCCAAGAAACTAAAATTTGAGAATCAAGAATATGCAGAAACCTTAAACTAAACACACACACACACACACACACACACACACACACACACACACATCTTTGTGCTAATGAAATATCTGAATCAGTAATGACATTTCCAACCTAAGACTTCCTTGGAGTCCAAAAAGCTCTGTCTCTGTCTGATAGCCCCTACATTTCAACTAATTCTTGGTAATGGACCTTTTGTGTGTAGCGAGAACATCTACTGCTTTGGAATAGAATGGAATAATCAAGATTGTGATTGTCATGCCTATCTGGATATAACACAGTTTCCGGTAAGTAAGCTTGTCCTAGTGGAAATTTCTATCTTCCAATGATCTTCTATACTTTCCAATGGCCTTCTTTACCTTAGCAGATGACTTGATTGAACTATACACTCTACAAGCAGAATCCGTATGTGATCTCCACATTGCTTCTTTACAAGAAACCTGTTCCATTCTGTTCATGCTTGTGTAAAAAATATTCTTCAGTGCAATATTTCAAACTCATTCTCTTAAACACCTCTGTTACCAGCACCAACTCTGGACAATTTTATATCTATATTGCTAATTACTATTAACCTTTCCTCTTTTCTTTTGTCAACAATATATAACTTCATCCTTATTCTACTGAGCTGAATCTGTCAAGATCATCATTTACAAAAATTAATTTAAGTGTCAGATTTTTCTGCCAATGTCCTCATTGCCTGCCAGCTGAAACTCAAGCTATTTATCAAATATTAATGCTCAGATCACTATTCTTCATTGGGAATTCTCATATTATAGTGGAAATATTGGCATTTGAGTTGAGAAATAATATATCAAAAAGTTTTGTTTTCTCCTTTGATCTAAGTATGGGGGTAGTTCAACAAGCATACCAGATGTAGATAACTCAAGGACATCTGTTGATTATTTGCTCCATCATTTTGGAAGCTTTAAATACCACTCTTGATGGTATTCTTCATCAGATTCACTTAGATTGGATTGGAGTTTTGTATAATTCAAAATCCAACATAAAAAGTTTTCTCCATGGATGATACATATGATTTACATCCCAGTAATGCCAAGTACTATATTCTATGACCCACACAGTCACACAGGCTTGCCAATCATTTTCTGAAAGCATAAAATAGTGCAATGGGATTTATTACTCTGACCCACTCAAAGGGCTATTATTGGAAACTGTTACCAGTTTTGAACTTCTGCAGCAACGGTAATAACTTAGCTATATATTCTTTATACAAATATAAATGCAGAGAATGGTCATCTGGCTTTCTGAAATCAGACTACAGTTGAAATCTAGCACTTCAAATTCCTGTCTTCTGATCCTAAATCTCACCTCTGATGAAATGAATAATCCAAAACAAACCTGTCATTGCCTTTGTTCCGAAGCATTTCTCTCAGGCAGAGTTAATGGACTCTTCTGCATCTTCAGCATCCTATTAAGACATGCTCAGCATGTCTGGAATGCCAATGATGACCTTGTATTTTAATTAGCTGCTTGCATGTCATTCGCCCAGACTAGACTTTAAATGCCTAAAGCATAGTACTGTATCCTTTACATATCTTTGTGTTCAACATACAGGCAAGATAGAGCTGTAACACAGCTCAGGAGGTATGCAGTTCTCATTTAATAAAAAAAAAGTATTATTGATGTTACTGATTACATTTTTAAATGACCTTTCCATCTCCCATTGTATGTTTTCTCTATTCTATTATGCATCTAAGCACATCTTGTGCCTATAGATGGGTTCTGCAGTATTTAAAGCTCTTTCTGAAGCATTTGATATTCATAACCTCACTAGGAAGCAGACAGAGCTGATATCATTTGTCTCAGTTTAGAGATGAGGGCACTGGCATTTAGAAGAAAGAAAACAAAGCTATGATGACATAAAACAAGACCTTAACCCAGATATTCCGGCCACTGAAAGAGCAAATGTGATGGACTCTAGCTTGTATCCATCTACCACAAATAGGCAAGAGAAAATTAAGATTCTATTATGAAGTCACTCTCAATAAAGAAAGAAATACAAAATAACATGGGGTGGATCGCTGTGGATAATATTCAATTTATGAATAATGGAGACTGTTCTGAGGTATGTTTTTAGAATTGGTTAAGTGATCAGTTGAAGATGTTCAGATAGCAGGAGCCCCAAAGGAAACGAATATGAAGCCAAGGAGAACAGCAAGAAGATTTTTAAGGCCACTATACTGTTTAGCTTATTCTATAAACTTGTCCAAGCCTAAAGGATTTTCCCCAAACTGAACAGTTCCTTCTCAGGTTCTCTCAACCAGAATACTTCTTATAAAGTCCACAACTATCTGCAAATCCACTGTTCTTACACTTGGATTAGTTGAAGATCCTTGGGCATACTGAACTATGTTGGAAGTCTGAGTATCAAACAGCAAAAGCAACAACTTTGCTGATCCCCCATATTTCCTTTCTCCGAAGACTTGCCCTCTTATGAGCAGTTGCTCCAGAATTCGGTCCTGCTGTCTGCTTCTTCCTGTTAGGCTAGATTTCATCCTTTCCAGGTGCCTCTGTCCTCGTTGACAAGAATATTGATTTCTGCCCTGTTCTCTCTGGCTTCCCAGGCCATTCACCTACGTTTCTCTGCCTGTTTCTCCTTTTTATCTCTGGGTGATCTTAGCCTCTACTGGGGCACGTATTTCTACAGCCTCATGAGACTTCTGATCAGCAATGTAGAGAGCTTCATCCAGTCTGGCAAATTTATGTTTATGTGAACTGTCTGACAGTTTTTCTAAGGGAACTCTATGACTCTGCATTTTCTCAGTTGGAAACAAACAAACAAACAAAACAAAGGAGGAATCTTCTTTTACTCTTGTTACTCCTGGACAGTTGACTTCAGACTCAGATAACACATCATAAGTACAGGGGGAGGAGGCAGTCCAGGGGAGTTTCCTACTAATGAGTCTTGGGGCCCCTTTGGGTCTTTCAGGATTTCTAAATAAACCTCTGTTAGGTCCAGAGTTGAATGCCACTCCTTCTGAGATGGTGTGTATGAGATATACCAAGCAGAATCCAACTTATCTGCTGTTCAAGGCAGCATGGCTCCAGTAATGTTCTGCAGTAGGGATTTCTCTAAGGATGGCCTTGTCTTTTTTGGTCATTTCTTTGATCACTTTCTCACCAGGTCTTTTCGTGTTCAGATCCTCTGCATTACGATCTTCTTGGGAACCAGGTCAGTGTATTTGCTCCAAGCGGTCCTATCCTTTTACTGTCCTTGCCAAGCAGTTGCTTCACATTTAAATGTAGCTCTGTAGGATCTACCCAAATGGCCTTACATTCCACGTGCTTTTCTTTTGCCCACACCCAGTGGATCCTGAGTCCATGAGTTTCTGGAAAAGCATTTCCATGTCACAAGCACTCTAACAGGCCAAGTACCCAGACTTTCTGGATCCTCCACAGGGAATGCACTTTTTCTAGAGACAAGTAAAGTTGGAACGGAAACAGCAGAGGAGGCACAGGTAAAATGCTGATGAGCGCCATCAGCAAGAGACAGCATTGCAGGGTGGGTCTTTCCCACCATAAGGAACTGAAAGCTCACAGCACAGGAGCTCTAACGGCAGGACTGTCTGAACAGGACTATGCCGGCCACACCCAGCAGCAGAAACTAGGGAAGGAGAGGCAACAGCAACTCCCCTAAACAAAGAAATTCTTGAAAGTTATGAGCTCTACAGGGGAGGGGTTTCTGAGCTCATCAGATTAATGAAAAGCAATTAATTATAAAAAGCACAGGGACAAATAGCCAAACGAATGGAAACACATGAACTATGGACCAATAGAGGAGCCCCCAACTGGATCAGGCCCTCTGGATAAGTGAGACAGTTGACTAGCTTGAACTGTTTGGGAGGCAGCCAGGCAGTGGGACCGGGTCCTGTCCTCAGTGCATGAGCTGGCTCTTTGGAACCTGGGGCTTATGCAGGGACACTTTGCTCAGCCTGGGAGGAGGGGACTGGACCTGCCTGGACTGAATCTACCAGGTTGAACTCAATCCCCAGGGGAGTCTTTGCCCTGGAGGAGATGGGAATGGGGAGTGGGCTGGGGGGAAGGCAGTGGGGGGGGCGAGAGGGGGGAGGACAAGGGAATCCGTGGCTGATATGTAAAATTAAATTAAATTAAAAAATAAAAAAATTATAAAAAAAGAATAATTAATATGAGACCTCAATTTAGGAAGCTAATTCTACTGTCTCAGCCTACCTTGTGGCTGTTACATGCTAAGAGTTTAGCAGCTTTGGAAAGGTACTAGGCAGGATATAAGGTGTGGTTGTTTGAATGAAAATGGCCCCCATAGGCTCATAGGAAGTGGCACTATTAGGAGGTGTGGTCTTATTGGAGGAAATGTGTCACTGGGCGTGGGCTTTGGGATTTAAAATCCTCAAGCCAAACCCGGTGTCACTCTCTCTGTTGCTTGAGGATCCTGATGTAGAACTCTTAGCTACCTCTCCAGCACCATTATCTGCCTTTGTGCTACCATGCTTCCTGCTCCGATGATGACAATGGACTAAACCTCTAATCTTGTAAGCCAGCCCCAAGTAAATGCTTTTTAGTTGTTGTTAAGAGTTGCTGTGGTCATTGTGTCTCTTTACAGCAATTAAAAACCCCAACTAAGACATAAGATGTGGCTGATCCTTTCTATAGGGGTAGCCTCTGTGATCTAACAGCAACATAGGCAGGAGCATTTGTACTGAACTCAAAAGTTCAAATACATCACTTCTTCTGCTTAATGCTATGCCTGAGAGTGATGTTTTAACCTCGGTTCAGGAAATGTATTATTTCCTAAAGTCAAGTGCTTTGTGTATTTGTGGGGTGGAAGGAGGTGGAGTAGTGTTCCCTTGTGGTGGAACTTGCCACCTATTGCCATTACCATGGGGCTTAGACAGCTTCTCACTCAGAAGTGCCCTGTGTAACCCTGAGTTAGAATGCGAGAAACAATAAATGCACTAAACGCTGCAAGAAAGAGTGGAAATCATCCTCAGAGACCCCATGGACTAACTTGATTCTTAAATAGCTGAGGCTCTGTGGCTGCAAATAAGGTAACTTGACCTAATTAGTTTATTTAAAAATTCCCAGTCTGGTGCACTATTTACTTTGTGGCAAACCATCAATCAAAAAGACTTAATGTCTTCTCCAGAAACATCTGGCTCTCAGTGTTTTCCCAGAATACCCTGTCATCATGTCTAAGAAGAGTGAGCTTTCTTATAAAAATCTGTCCTTCCCTGGCTACCATTTCCAAAGGTACCTATCCCACATCCTATATTGGACAGCATCCTGGCAGAGTCTGCCCTTAGCTAGTCTACAAAAAAAAAGTCTCTGCCGCTGTCCTAAGGGCTTACGGTTTTTATCAGTGACAAAAGTCAAAATAATAAATGTTATTAATTTCTCTTATTTCTCTGATGAATAAAATTCTTATTTAAAATAGATTTTTATCTTTTTTTAGTTTTATGTATTTACTCACAAACAGTAAAATCTTTCCATTTATATAAAGAATATGAGTTTGGAAACTGTATACATAAGGCTATAACAAATATCCAGCATAGTTTTAGCGGGGCCAACATAAGAAGCTTATGAGTTCTAAGCCATGCCCAGCTGCGGAGCAGATTAAGAGTCTCCTCTAAGCTGCACAGAGAAAGGGACAGAGGTGTACTTCAGCTGGAGAACACTTGTCTCAAATGACACGAGAATGGTCCTGAACACTGGAAAAACTGTATGCTAGTATATATGTGCATACATGATTATATATACTTCTACATCCTTACTGGGTAGCCTTGGCTACCACTAGTAAGTTCCTTGCTAGTAGACTTTTGTCTTTGTTAGTATTTCACATAAATTGTGTGTGTGTGTGTGTGTGTGTATATACTTGTTACTGACTGTATTGTTTCTTTTCCATTATTGATCGATAAATGAAATAATATGGACCCTATTGCTGTTCCTAAATTTGTTTCTCCAAAACCCTTGAGTACTCATTAGCTGAAAAGTCTGCTGCCACCCACTTTAACTCATTAAACTATATTGTTTCAAAAATAGCAAAGTAGATTTATTTAGCCCTTTAGGGTTTGGGGGATTTCCATCATCTGTGTAGCACATAGAGCTACTGGCTATTAAGGAAGTAGAATGTTCTAGAAATGAGACCCGAAGGAGATCACTCATGTTGACTCCCAGGTTTGTTGCGCTACTGTTTAGTGGCATCATCTGTCCCTTCTCTTTCTGAACCCTCCCTTCTCTGGAAGTCTCCCTTGTGACTAGAGGTCTCCTCACCCAAGCCCTCAGGATAGTCTCAGACTATAAAGAATTGCTCTTTTCATTCAGCCTATCCACGCACTAACACATCGGTGAGAGGGTCATGTGTAATGTCACACTATCTTGGGAGCTCTGGGAATCAGAAATCCTACAGAAAATGCCACTCCAGGGGAGAAAGTGGATGACCCCAGGTGCCCTGACCCACAGCAACACGAGAAAGACTCATTTCCAAAGAGAGGCTCTAATCTGCCAGTTCTGGTAACTGAATCAGCTTATTTGGATGTCCTGGCCTTTGTTTCATATATAATTTGTAAAATTATTGTAGGTGAGGTAAAGAGCAATGGAGAATTCCTCACTCCCCAGGCATGGTCAATCTACTAATAATTCATACACACACACACACACACACACACACACACACACACACACACACACACACATTCTTTTTTTTTTTTTTCATAATACAGGGCAGCATTTGGATCCAGAACTAGACCGTAGAATCTGAATCTCTAATAACAATATTGTTTTCCTTGATAAATCCCCAAAGCCTTCAGATGCAAAGTAGTTTTCCCCCTGCAGAAACTGACCAGTTGATGGACATTTGTATTGATTCTAATTTTGTCTGTTTTTCACAATGTCACTTTTAACACATGTCTCTAAGTCTCTGTGGGCAGATGCTTTCATTGCATTTGGGAAACTACTGTGCCTGAGTCATACAAAAAGTTATGAGACTGCCTTCTAAAGAGGCAACATAATTCTTTTTTTTAACTATATTTTTAAATGAAAGTATTCATATCATCTCACTCATTTCCTTTCCTTTATTCAATCCTTTAAATTTCCAACTCCTACAATGTGGCCCCATCTCTGTCTCAAATTGATTTCCTCTTTTTCTTTGATTATTACTGTTATACACACACATACACTCACAGATTGTTGAATCCATGTTTCATGTTTATGTATATGTGACTTCAGAACCTCAGCACTTGTGTTTTAGCCAGAGTGCTAGCTTAATTTTATGTCAACTTGATACAAGCTAGTCATTAGGAAGGGGAAATCTCAATAGAGAAAATGTTTTCATTGGATTTACCTATAGGCAAACCTGTGGGACATTTTCTTTTTTTTAATTTTCATTATTAAGAAACTCTATTCAATTTACATACCAATCACAGATCCCTCCTCCTCCCTCTTTGCCCCCAACCCACCACCCATTCCCAACTCCTCCAAGTCAAGGTCTTCCATGGGGAAGCAGCAGAGCCTGGTACATTCAGTCAAGACAGTTGTTTAGTTTGAACTGTTTGGGCTGCCTCCCAGGTAGGGAGATCAGAATCCTTCCCTGGTGCATGAGCAGGTATTTTTAGAGCCCAGTGCCTAAGGTGTGACACCTTGTGCAACCTGTGGGACATTTTCTTGATGAATGATTCATGTAAGACGGTCCAGGTCACTCTGGGCAGATGGTCTGGATTGTTTTAGAAAGCAAGCTGAGCAAGCCATAGGGGGTAAGCCAGTAAGCAGCATGCCTCCATGACCTGGACCGTCTTACATGAATCATCCCTTTAGTTCCTGTCCTGACTTCCCTGGATGGTGAACTACAAGCCATAACGTGAAATAAACCCTTCCCACCTACCCAACTTCTTTTGGTAATTTTTGGTTATTATACCAATAAAAACCCTGAAGCAGAGGTTGGTACTGGGTTTATAGTGTTTTTGTGACAGACCTAACAATATACTTTTGGGGAGATTGTGGAGTTATTTGAACTTTGGGCCAGAAAAGGCATTGTGTCCTAAGAAAACAGTGAGCTTTTTTTGTGTGAACTTGGAAGACAAGAATTTTGAGAACAGTGCAGATGATGGAGGGTGGGCTTGTGACATTGCGGGGAGGGGGGGGTGGATTTGAGAGACTCTTGAAGACTATGTTGGGACTATTCAATATTTTAAATTAAGATAAAAGAAAGTGAAAATTTAGCTTTACCAGGACAATTAATGCTGGGTAGCTACAGATGAAGCATTAGCTTTGATTAAGAAGAGACCAGCATCATTGAAGTGATTTCACATCTGGAAGTTGTTTTCACAGAATCGACATACAGAACCTATGGCCAGAGAGGGCAACGTCTCTACTGGCAGCCAAACTTGGTAGTGTGTAAGAGTCTTGCTGGTGGTACTGGATCAGGAAGCCTGAAGGGATAATGGAGAGCAGTTGACACTAGACCCCATATGAGGTTAGGAAAGGTGAACTTGGATCTGCAATTGCAGTAGAAGCTCCAGGATTGAAGGGGTCATGGAGAAAAGTTGAGGTTTGGTACTAGACGGCAGAGCCAGAGTCCCAGAAGGCACAGGCCAGTTGTGTGTGTGATATTCCAGCATTTTGGAGATGCCGGTACCATTGCATAACAACCAAGGACAGCAGCACATATGAATTAGATCCAACCGGAGTCTAGCAGACAAGTTGCATATTTTGCAAAAAGTAGAGGTGTAAAGGTGGCCGAGGCCCCGTGGAGTCCAGAAGATGGTGAGTGAATCCCAGATGCCTGACACTGAGAGTTTTACATGTTCCTGCTTTTATTTTGCTTTGATTTTATTTGACCATGCCCTCATTCTTCTCTCTTGGAATAACAAAATATTTAAATTATTTTTTTATTTTACAAGAACCCACTGTCATGACACCTCAAATACTCCATAGGAACATTGAACTTTTAGTGAGACTTCAGATAGTTTGTAGAAACTGAACTTTTAAACACCTAAAAAATTGCCTTCTTGTGGGGGGGGAATGGGGGCATTTGGAGGGGGAGGCTGGGGGGTAGGAGGAGGGAAGAGGGGGATCTTTGGTGTGTAAAATGAATAAAAAAGATTTTCTTAATAAAAAAATCAGAAAAAAATTTAGACTCTTGGACTTTTAAAAGTTGGAATGATTTATATTGTGACATTTATATAAACATGCCATCTTAGGGGCAAATGATCACTAGCCAATTTACCAGACAAATACATCACACACACACACACACACACACACACACACACACACACACCACTATTTAGAAGGCACAGGGTAGGATTTGTTTCAGCTCTTTAATTCTGGAAGCTTCTGTAACAAATTTTTCCGAGAACAAACACTGTATATATTAACCTCTTATATAATATTTAATAAATTGTTTTGCTATTTTGTTAGCTGTGACAAATACTATAATAAAATTTTCATGTCTTTGTCCAATCAACTAACTGTTATTTTTAAACCTAGTTTTCCAATGGATTATAACTCTTTTCTTCCCTAAAGATTTCAAAGAGGTTGTTAAATATGAAGAAGACAGGTTTAAAGTCTGTGTTGAACAAATGGATTGAAAAAGTTGGGGAAATGCACTGTGGGGAGAGGAAGGCAGAAAATTAAGAGTTTGATTTTTGACATGTTGAATTTGAGATACCAGGGAGACATTCAAAGTAGATGTAAATTAGGCTGTTGGAAGTTCCAGTTTGGAACTCAGAGGAGAGAAGTGGGTTGATGGTATAAATTTGGTCGTCATTAGCATAGGGATGGTAATTAGAGTACTGGGAAAGGATGAGGTAATGTAGGAGGAAAAGGTAGAAGGCAAAAGCAACCAGGGCTGTTCCCTAGAACTCAGATACTCAGAGTGGGCTGAGTGGTACTTCTCTGAGAGGTGGGAGTGGGCAAGTCCCTGATGTACCCCATCTGACAGGCATGGCCTAGGCCTGGTGGATTCTCTAGGTTAGTTGATTCTGAAAAGAGGAAACCACATTAGGGGCTTCTTAAGTGAGGTTTTAAGCAGAATGATGTCTGATGGCATACCTTACAGCCTTTGTCATTTTGAGCATGAATGTGGCATGCTGAGTCATTCAAAAGGATGACTGCTGCTAAAGACATGTATTACCACCCTGACAGACTTCTTTGTCAGCACTAGCTGTTCTGTGTTTGAGGAACAAGACCCATACCCCAAACAGTGACCCTATAGACCTAGACTCCTTGTCGTGTACAAAAATACACAAATATTCACACACATGTGTACGTGTGTGTGCTTTGCTTTCTGTAGTCTAAAAAACTTTTACTGAAAGTAAGCCTGTTAACCATCTGTTTGAAAAGGACCAGGTAAAGCAAGGATAAGTTTTTGAAGCAAGAACAAAGGTTTATTCAAAATCTTAGTAAAGTGAGCTGGAGGATTATTGTCTGGAGATGCTCCCCTTTGTTCAACCTATGTTTCCAGCTGATGTTATCCTTAGGTATGGAGGAAAGGTAGGTCTTGGGTTAGGAAAGAATTGATAACTGGAGGCTGGGCCATCTAGAATGGAATCTTAGCACTGGTACTTGATGATCTGTTGGCCATGGTGCCTCTGAGTCCTGTGAATCAGTTACTCTTGGTTTTTCAGTTTTAAAGGAGATAAGGAGAACAGTGGCATTTGAGGTAAATTAACCTTGTATGAGACAAATGTCACATAAACGACTGCCACGTCTCCTTACAGTGTTGAGCAGAAACAATATGACCCAATGGCTCAAGTGACAAAGGAAACACATACCATGGAAAGATGAGATGCCAAGCCTTTTCACCTTGTTTTTGTCGTGCATCAGAAATCTGCCTGCCACATGGCCTTTAAGGCCCTGAAAATTATTCTAGGCAAGTATTTCATTATAACCCACACATCAAAGATGTTATTTCTGTCAAAGCTGATAGGAGGCTAATATACTGCTCATCTTCCTGTCTGAAAATCTATCTATTTATATCTTTAAATCATTTCTTTCTACCTATCTGTCTGTTTGCATATCTATCTATCTATCTATCTATCTATCTATCTATCTATCTATCTATCTATCCATCTATTTTTCTAATCTATCACCTATCTATATATCATCTATCTACTGTCTATTCTTATCTATTTTATATACCTATCTACCATCAACCTATAAATCTATCATCTATCTATGTACCTATTATTTATCCACATATTTATCTATTATATATATGACCAATATACAAAATCATTGATCAACCCTCTATTATCTGTTATTTAAACACCTATCTTTCTGTCATCTATCTATTTATCTGGCTATTTGGGATAAATTTCAGATTTTCAAAGGATCAGCTAGCACATTAGCACTGAACTATGCCCATAGTCCAAATTAATGATTTTTGAAGGCAAATAAATGAAAGAGTGTAATGCTAGAACATTTACTTAAGGATTACTTTGGCTATACTCTTAGGTTGCCTACTCTCTGCAGATAACAAATATAAAGACTGAGAAATTAAACTCAAAGTCTAAAGCCAAATAACAGCAGAACACTTGAAGGGCTGGGAGAGTGCTTGAAGCCAAGCAGAGTCTACAGAAAAGTAGAAATGTGGAGGAAAGGAAATAGCATAAAAGGTAAAATTTGCATATTTCTTCTAATTTTAGTCTATCAGAGGAAATCACTGTTCTCCAAAATTAGATAAACTTTACCAAGCCCAAGTTCTTTCCAGTTAACTAATGAAGTAAGTTCAGGACAACCACTTCTGTTTGGAAGTGAGAGTCTCAAAGAACCTAAAGAGGACGGACTTGAATTGTGTGTGTAAATTCTTTCCAGTATTTTGACTGAGCCCTGAATCATACATACATACATGAAGCTGACTGAAATCAGTTCAGTTGAGGAGGAGACTGGAGAGAAGGAAGAAATGAGCTGAGATTGAGACTACCCCAGGATCTTGAGTTGGCCACTGGCATGTGGTCAGGTTGATTTTCTGCTTAAAAATTAACCCAAATATAAGTTATATTGGAGAAATACAAAAAGATCTAGAATTTCTATTTCAAGAAAGCCAAATGCCCAGTATATAAAGCAGAATTACTGATGAATTAGCATCTGGGAAAGAAAAAATTCATTCTGAAGAAATATGACCACCCAGGGAGATAACCTCAGCAAGCTAGATGTTAAAGATCTAGATATTAAATGATTGGATGAGGATTTCAAGTCATTGTTGATGAATAGCACACTTCTCACTCCAAAAGAAATAAATTTTTATTCTGAGATGAATGCAAGGGACCATGGCCAGGGAACAGAAATTTAGTTGCCTCAAATGACATGTTCCACATTGAAAGTAGTCACATAAACTTTATAAGCACAGAACAAACGTGAGTATTAAGTCAGTACATTTTCTAAACACAATGGGTTGGGGCATCAGATAGACAAATGATAGCAAAGCAGGTATGCTATAATCTCAGATACTGGCTAATGATAGTCTTATCTTTTCAGTTGGTGAGAGTTAATGGTATCCTAAATTAAAACATTCTAAATTTTTTTTATATAGACAAAGGAGGTGAGGTAAGACACAGGGATTGTTGATATATTTATAACACTGAAATAAGTGTGGGTTTTAATCTGCAGCACTCCAACTTCTTTAGGAGTTGGTTTAATACTATATCCCATTAACACATTAGCAGCTAGCCTTGAACAAGGTGAGCTAGTTCCTGGCTCACCTGGTACCCAGTCTTTCTAGTGGAGTGAGTATCATATCCAACCATACAGCTCTTGATTACTGTGATGGCACTCATCCCACCACAGCACCAGTGGGACACGTCTTGCCAGGAAAGTCTTTATTAATAGTTTGAAGAATTCACAGGTGGATAAAATTGATAATTACTTTCCCTCAGTTCAGTGGCAGCTTGATTGTTCAATGTTGTATGACTTAAGTACGGACCTTCAGCAGTGGAGTCTTATCATCAAGATCTAGACGGTCGTCGGGAATAAGAGCGACAGCCTATAATCTGAGGCACCTATGGGAGGGACCTCACTAGCCAACAATGCCAACAGAAGTAACCCATCTCTAACACTGGGCTTCCTATTTGTTAGCCTGTTGTGTATAATAGGGGCATTCTTGCCCCACTCTAGGGTAATACATATATATATATATATATATATATATATATATATATATATATATATGTATGTATGTATGTATATATATATGTGTATATACATACATATATATATGTATATGTATTTTAAGAAGGTCCTGAGGCAGCAGTTTTCATGTAACCTTCTCAGAAGTAATATCTCTCCCTGACTTCCTTCCTCTACCTACCCTCTTACCCCATCTCATTTAATCCTTCTTGTTTTTTTTTTATCCCTCTCCACTTTTAGTCACTGTGCTCCATTGTCCATCTCCTTAAAGCCCCTCTCCCTTACTAGTCTCATGGCCTCTGTGTGTATTCCAAAGGAGACATAGTTGTCTAAAGATCCAGCTATTAAGGAAACAAGAATTTGTGAAATATGCCTGTAGATGGACAGATCTGGAAACAATTCATTCTGAGTCAGGCAACTTGTAACTCAGTCCCCAATGGACAGGTGTCACATGTGTTCATTCACTTGTGCATGTTAGTTATAAATTTTTAGATATGTGTGTGCCATTAGGAACACCCATAGAGACCTTTCCTAAGACAAAATTCTCTACAAATTTGATTCAACATAATGTGTTTGTTACTTTAGAATTTTTTTTTTTAATCATGGGCTGTGATGTTTAGATTCACTTGACATTCCAATACAAAAACATTCCCACAAAAAAATATCCCAGTGAAAGTGCAGTTTTCATTGATTCATCTGTACCAGCCATCATGTGGCCAAGTCACCTCACAGTAGTAGGACATGTTATTACAGAGATATAATCATGTTGCAAAGGAAGTGTATAAGGTAACTCTATGACAGCAGAGCAAGTAGTGAACTGCAACTGTGGTGAGGAGAAAGTCCTTTGCCAGTGCTCACAGAACATTGCAAGGGTCAAGCTCACAGTGTTCCTTAGCTGCCTGCAGTTCTTTGCGTAGGTTGAGGCCTCATTGGCTTTCTACTGTCCACTTTGGCATCGTTGTCCTTATTCAGCTCCCGTTTACGCTTTCCTGTTCGTAACACTTTATGGGTGTAGCTTCTGACATTTCTAAGAGACACAGTCTCAGAGTATGTTTCATGACCTTTTGATCTTCAAATCCTTCTTCTGCCTTTTCTGCAATGATCCCTGAGCCTTAAATGTAAGAGATTTTTGTAGATGTACCCTTTGGGGTTAGATTTCACAACTCTGTATTTTGATTGGGTGTGATTTTTCATCATCCCTGGAAGCATATATGCAAACAGAATTATACAAGCTTAGCAGGCTGTATTTAGGAATGTATGCGTGTATACACACATACTTATTTATATATCAACAATCAATAAAAAAAATAGAGATCGTGAATTTGAAAGAGACCAAGGAGGGATATATGGTAGGATTTAGGGAGAAGAAAGGAAAAGAGAACTATATAATCGTGTTATAATCTCAAACATGAAAGAAACAACTTAAAAATGGTTAAAATATTTTTAATGTGATACATTAGATCTGGATGTAGCTTCAGTTTGGTAAAAGCCTAGACACCTCAGTAGTACATTTATCTACAGATTCTCAAACACTTTCCTTTTGTTATATCCTCTCATCCCTACTTCATTGACACATCTAGCCCCGCCCCTTTAAATTAGATTCACTTCATTACATTTCAGTTAAGGTCAACTTTGACACACTGAGCCTCACTTAATTTGCAATATGTAGTGCTAATGATTACTTTCCATTTATATCATTTTATTAAAACACTGGAAGACACAAATACAAAAACTGTACCTTGATCTTATAGGGTTGCCCTTTCATGTTTAAGACCCAAGATCCTGTCTGTATTCACCTGAGTGGTCTTACAACTTGGAATTGCCTTCACTGCACAGTATTTTACATTACATTCAATATTAATAGCTAAAGCTGAATCACTCTCTGATGTATAGACTAAAAAGTACTGATTGCATTCTCAGTAGAGTGAACAAGATAGGTCCATGTCAGTCCATAAGATACTTATGATATTATGGTGTAGGCTTACTAAAAGGTGTCTTTCATTTGTTGATGAATGTGTAAAATCAGCTATTTAAATGAAACATTGCAAGTCAGTGACAACATTATACTGATGGAAGACTTTTATCTTTTATACCATCCCTTATAGATCAAGACAGCCACCATTTAGACAATCCAACTTCTCAGTATGACACGCACTGAAATTCTTCAGTCTCAAAATTAGAAAATATTAGTCGATCATTTTGTCAAGGTTTGACTGGGAAATGTCAGTATCAGGTGTTTGAACACAGCTACCTCCTTCAGCACAGTTTGAGAAAACTGTGGAACCTTCCAGAGGTAGAATGTCACTAGAGGAGTTAGGCAATTGGCATGCACACTGAGGTGTCATAGCAGGCCCTAATTCCCTCTTCTCCATTTTCTGTGTATAGATATAAGGTGACCAGCCAGCCTCCTGTCCTTGCCACCATGCTTTCCCTCCATTTAGTCACATCTTCCCTGTCATGATGGACTGTGTCCCTCTGGAGCAGTAAGCCAAAATAAACTCTTCTTCCCTTATGTTACTTTTGTCAGGATATTTTATCATAGCAACACAACAGAACTAAGGTTCACTAACCCTAGTTAAAACAGATAAAAGATAAAAAGGAAATATAAAATCAGCTCCCTCTGTTCTTTTATTCCAGTGGCATACTTTCAAAGATTAAAATTACACAAAATATACAAGTGTAACATGTGTTTAAAACTTTCTATTGCTAATAAAGAATTAATTCCTAATTCTGGGTCCAAGAGTTAACTGAAGCTGGAGAAAAGCCTAGCCTCTTTGTCTTCATTTCATATCTGGCTCCTTTACTTTGGGCTAGACTACTGCTGAACCTTCTAGGTAGACATGCCAATTACTCAAGGAGTGGCTAGCCAAATACTGGAGACACATAAACTAATTTACTGGACCCCCTCCCCCATACATACAAACAGAGAAGGTTTAAGGTATAAAAATTAGAGTAACCAAGCCTCAGTACTCTCAGCTTTTATTGTGTCCTGATCCACATCTCTGAAAGGCCATAAAACCTTCCACTCATTCTCATAAACCATCAGTCACCTTGGATCCCAAGATCCAAGAAAACCGAGCAGACCTGCCTGGGTCACATGGCTCAATATCCCATGAAGATCTTGATACTGCCATATCAAGTAATAAAGACCTCTTCAAACCCTTTGTCGAGCCAAAACTGGAAAAAAAATGGTCAACTGGATTACACCTTGAACAAGACTGCCTAATTATGTTTTCCTCTGGCACAATGATTTTTTCACTTAAAGTTCAGATGGTAACCTAAAGACATAGCTGGAGTCACTGAACCTCTTTATCTTACCGACATGTCCAAGTAGATTAAATCTCCTTTATTTGCCTTCATCATTAACTATTAACTAATTGAGGCATTGAGACAGGTGACCCAGCTAGGTCTGCTGGGTTTTCTTGAGCTGGGCTTTTGCCCTGAAACTTCCATAACAGAGACAACCACTTTATTTTTATTCAAATCCTGTCTTCAACACTTTTGAAACATTCTGTAGCATATCCTTTGGAATATTTGGCTACTTTTTATTTTTCCTAAAAAAAACTTACATAATGTGGAGCATTCTGAAATGTAAATAATAGGATTGTATATGTCACAGGGAGTCAAGCTCTTGGCAAATGTAATTGAGAGATCTACCATTAATCTCTGAACACAGCAAAGTCATCATTACAATAGCATCTCCAGCCTTGCCCCAGAAGTGGAGTTTTAATATGCACAGAATTCTGTAGGAAACATTCCAGCTTAGGTAAGGGATCAATATGATATCTGGAGCCCACTTGCAAAACCTTTATCACTCAAGACTGTATGGAAATACTTGTGATTTTGTATGTGAGAAGAATCTCCATTTCTTCTTCTCCCTTCTAAACTTTCATTCAGCTGTGTCAGATAGTGTTCAGGAATGTTCAGGGTTTTCTTTTATTTTCAAGTTTATATCAACCATGAATTCTGCTTACCTCTGTACCAATAATTGCTTTCATTTAAAACATCAGAACAGATTTTTTTCAACAATGATAAAAGCTATCCTGTATTACACATGTACTTCATTCTTTAATATCTATCTCACCTAGCTTTGGTAGGTAATAGTTTTGGTTAAGATAACCTAATGTATGTGATACTAGATTTTAGAGATGATAGCAAGAACTTTGAAATATCAGGCGCTATACTTAATATTCCACTTGGGCCACAAAACTATGGAAAATCTAATGCCGAGCCAAATATGCAGTTCTCACCAAAATAACTTAGGTTGTTTGCTTCAAGAAATTCAATAATTCAGATTCACATATACACGAATATATGTACATCTCTATATATGACGTTGCAAGTTGTGTATCTATATAGATATCTATATAGATCTACATGGAACTAGATCTCTCTATAGATATAGATATAACAAAGTTGTGTTACAGAAAAGAAAGTTTGATGAACAAAGACACTTATAAAGCACTAGGTAACAGGTTTCTTTATTCCCTCAAATTCTCCAATCTGATAAATTTATCATTGTTTATTCATTTTATAGTTGAATATCATCCAAGACTAAAAATAATCATAGTTTTATTGCCACACAACTGAGAAACATTTGGAGTAGCTCAGTTTTAGCCCCGTGGTGAAAGGGGAGAAGAGAAATAGTTTCATTGTCTGACATGCTAACATTAACTCCAACCTGTCAGGACTCTAGAGCTATGTTTCAACAATAAATCAGACTATGGAGATTATTGACTTCTCTTATGAGGTTCATGAATCTGACCTTTGGAAAGAGAATAGTGCATGGATCCTAGCTCACTACCAGACCCTAAGTAGTAGCTGGGTATTTATTGTTTATGGTATACAAACATGAATGCACATTCACAAAGTATAGACATCCTAACAGAGTGAGTCACTCTGATTTCCTGATTATTGCAATAGAAACCAAAAGTGTATTTCATTGAAAACCATCTTAAAGGTGTTCTAAGAGTTTATGACAATCAGTACCTTCATCAAAGTGGTGCGACTACTTTGTGTTGCCACCCTTTCACTTCCTTCTGTAAAGAGACCCCCTTCCTGTTCATTAAAAGAACATTCCTTCTCTACCAATCCAGGCGTTTAAAAGACACTCCGTGTTCTTGGTTTCTGTTTGATTTGAAAGAGACCTTGACTTTCACTTCTCAACATAATGCTGAACAGCACAGACCAATGACCAGAGGGAATGTTTCAAGCTAATTAGCATCCAGAGTGATTAGGTAGGGATCTTCCTTACTGACTTGCCGAGAGAATCTGGTGTGATGTTGCATCTGATAATAAACTATGCCTACCTTACTGCCAGCAGAAATCCTTTCCTAGAATTAGTATGCTACCAAATGGTGATTGGTTTTTCATGTAATTTCTATCTGAACTTATAAAGAAACTTTAATTGCCTGTCAATGCACTGCTGAGAACTTAAATAAAAAATGTTCTACTTATAGCTTGCATGTTTTATTAATACTTAAGTTTAAAAGTGACATATCCCTTGATACATAGATTCTACTTAGCATGCATATTATTACTCTAGGCATATTTTCCCTAATATCTAAAATATCAGAAAAGCAACTTTTGAAATTTATTGCCATATTAACAAGTAACCTTTCATACTTGGAAATAAGGAAGCTCAGACTATTTTACCCAAGGCTATTATAATTTAAAGTATGAAACCTACTTTTATTTTTTGTCGTGTCTGAAGTGAATTAAGTAGAACAAAATAATTTTAATGAGAAGGAAAACTTCTCAAGTAGCATTAGAAGAAACACTGCTGTGGTGTTTTCTATAGTCTACAATGTGTAAAGTGTCACTGGGTCATAGTCTACAATGTGTGAAGTGTCACTGGGGTCAAGCTTGAAATGATTAAAGCAAGGAGTATATTTACAGTGTACACTACAATGACTCTAAAACACAAAACTGCATATTTGAAAAACATTACTAGTTTTTAAAACTAACTAATAAAACCAACTTCTACAATCAATTAAAAGGAGAATTCATAACATCAAAATATCAGCAATAAACAACTGGAAAACATTATTAGAAATACAAAAGCATTTATAGGAGCTCCTCCAAACTAAAATATGTGAAGTAAATATTTACCAAATGTACAAAAATCTTCTTCAAACTTAAAAATGCTCATGATATAAATTTAAAAGAAAAAACATAAAGGGGAAACATAACTTTGTCATGGAATAGAAGAATAAGTATTGTGCATTACTATTTCACTAAATAAATTGCCAATACTTCTTGTCCAATTCTAGGAAATCTCTCTGTAGTCATACTGAAAGATGGTAATAGAGGAGGACATCACTTTGAGCAGCTGTTCATATATGGAAGAACCTTCCTCAGCACTGAAGAAGCCAATTGAGACATCACAGCTGTTGGTTTAGCATACGAGAAAAAAGAATCATTGGAGGAAACAGAAAAAAGATCTGCCCTGGTTCGTTGCAACATCCAGTTCTAAGCTGCAGAGAGGTATGACTTGCAGTTTGAATGAAGGAGAAAGAATACAACATGGGTCTTAGACTTGGAAGCCAATATTGCATCCAGAATGGAAAACATCAGTACCTACAAGAGTCCCATGATCCCTGGCTGAAGGCCAGTGTCTGTAAAGGAAACCTCTGAATTAGCATCTATCTGATAGCTTGGGAACTGTCAGAGTTAGCCACAACAAGAGCATGGGAAAAGACTCCATTCATTTGAAGGTGGGAAGGACAAGTATGCATAGGACTTTACATTCAGGGGAGCACTTACTGCAGAGAAAATGAACACCCAGCAAATATCTGTAAAACAACTGCCCATGCCAAAGCTG
Organism: Peromyscus maniculatus bairdii; assembly: GCF_049852395.1. Taxonomy (NCBI): domain Eukaryota; kingdom Metazoa; phylum Chordata; class Mammalia; order Rodentia; family Cricetidae; genus Peromyscus; species Peromyscus maniculatus. The sequence continues at coordinate 23,096,625 of NC_134869.1, read as the reverse complement.
ATGGACATGGGCTCTGGCCCCAACCTGTTAGAGTCATGGGGTCCCAGTGGGATGGACTTGTCTTCTCACCAGCACTACTTCTGGCAACTGCAGATTTCTTCAGACACAGCTCTGGACTCCAGAAGCATGGCCCTGGATCCTATCCTTCTGTTTGTTGTTAATGGTGGGTTCTGATGATCCACTATGAATTTGTGTTGTAGATCTGGAAGTTAAAAGGCTCCCAGGTTCATTTTTACCACAACTCTAACAACCACGAAGGAGAGACCCACTAGCTGCTTGGGAAAAGAGGAGTGGATAGATGCAAGTGATGGCTAAGGGCCCTAGAGCTAGACTCACCACCAGAGGGTCCCACATCAGAATTTTATGGCTCCTGACCCAAGAATGGAATTAGGAGATAAGGCTGGACCCACTCCAGCCTGAAGCAGGCATTTGGGGATGCAGGACATCCCTTTGAAACACAGCCTCCCTCAGTCTTGAACAGCACACTAATTGTAGGTTTATGACAGACTTGGTGTGGAAGCGCCCTCTAGTGATGAAATAGCTGCATTTACCAACAGGCTCAGAGAAAAGCATCCAGGAACAGTTAGAAACAAACATAGATTACGAAAATGAGAACACATAGCTAATCTTTCAGTATGTGTATGTCTTTATTTTTGTATTTTCTATTATTGAAAATAGTTTTTTAATCAAGAAATTTTCTATTCATTTTACATACCAATCATAGATTCCCCTCTCTTCCTTCCTCCTGCCCAACCCGAGCTTTCTCCCCCAACCCATTCCTCATCCCCTCCTCTGAAAAGATAAGACCTCCCATGGGGTGTCAGCAGAGCTTGGTACATTCAACTGAGGCAGGAACAAGCCCCTCCTGCTACATCAAGGCTGCGCAAGGTGTCCCATCATAGGTAATGGGCTCCAAAATGCCAACTCATGTATCAGGGATGGACCCTGATCTTACTGCCTGGGGCCCCTTAAGCAGATCAAACTACACAACTGTCTTGCTTATGCAGAGGGCCTAGACTAGTCCCATGGAGCCTCCACAGCTGTTGGTCTAAATTTCATGAGTTCCCACTAGTTTGTTTTGGTTGTCTCTGCAGATTTCCCCATCATGATCTTGATGCCCCTTACTCATAGAATCCCTCTTCTCTCTCTTCCACTGGACTCCTGGAGCTCAGTCTGGTGCTTGGCTATGAATCTCTGCATCTGCTTCCATCAGATACTGAATGAAGGCTCTGTGATGGCAGTTAGGGTATTCACTGGTCTGATTACTGGGGTAAGTCAACCCAGACCCTCTTTCTACTATTGCTAGTAGTCTAAACTGGGGTCATCCTTGTGGATTCTTGGGAACTTCCCTAGCACCAGGTTTCTCCCTATCTCCATGATATCTCCCTCTATCAAGGTATGTCTTCCATTGCTCTCCCATTTCATCCCTGTTCAGGCTTGACTATCCCATTCCCTTATGTTCTCATCCCCCATCCCCTGCCCTCCATTGCCCATCGCTCATCCCCAGTTTACTCATGGAGATCTCATCTATTTACCCTTCCCAGGGAGATCCATGCTTCCCTCTTAAGGTCCTCCTTGTTAGTTAGAGTCTCTGGAGCTGTGGTTTTTAGTCTGATTGACCTTTGCTTTACATCTAATATCTACTTATGAGTGAGTACATACCATGTTTGTCCTTCTGAGTCTGGATTACTTCACTCAGGATAATATTTACTTCCATCCATTTGCCTGCAAATGTCATGATGCCATTGTTTTTCTCTCCATTGTGTATATGAACCACATTTTCTTCACCCATTCTTCAGTTGAGGGGCATCTAGGTTGTTTCCAGGTTCTGGCTATTACGAATAATGCTGCTATGAACATAGTTGAACAAGTGTCCTTGTGGTATGATTGAACATTCCGTGGATATTTGCCCAAGAGTAGTATCATTGGGTCTTGAGGTAGATTGACTCCTAATTTTCTGAGACACTGCCACACTATTTCCAAAGTGGCTGTACAAATTTGTACTCCCAACTGTAGCATGAATCTTAAAGAGTCTTTGTTAATAAAAACAAACCTGGAGCCAGGTATTGGGGTGAAGGCTGGAAGATCAGAGAGACAGAATAAGCCACAGTCACCTCACCTTGCCAGTTCCTCAGCTGAGCCTGTTTCCAGAGACTGGAAGCTTCTGAGTCCTCATCCAAATGGATCTCAGCTGAACTGCTTCTTGAAAGCCTGAAAGCTTAACCAGCCTAGTTCCTGGTTTTTACACCTTATATAGCTTTCTGCTTTCTGTCATTACTTCCTAGGATTAAAGGCTCTTGTTGCCATGCCTGGCTGTTTCCAATGTGGCCTTGAACTCACAGAGATCCAGATGGATCTCTGCCTCCCAAGTGATAGGATTAAAGGCGTAAGTGCCATCATTTTCTGGCCTCTATATCTAGTGGCTGTTCTGTGCTCTGACCCCAGATAAGTTTATTAGAGTGCACAATATTTTGGGGAACACAATACCACCACACCCACCACCAGTGGAGGAGTGTTCCCCCTGCTCCACATCCTCTCCAATATAAGCTGTCTTCAGCGTTTTTGAGCTTAGCCATTCTGACAGGTGTAAGATGGTATCTCAGAGTCATCTTGGTTTGCATTTCCCAGATGACTAAGGATGTTGAGCAATTCCTTGAATGTCTTTCAGCCATTTGAGATTCTTCTGTTGAGAATTCTATGTTTAGCTCTGTGGCCCTTTTTTAAATTGGATTGTTTGGTATTTTGATGTCCAATTTCTTGAATTTTTTATTTATTTTGAAGATCAGCCCTCTGTCAGATGGTCCTAGGGATTCCAGGTCCTGAGGCCTGACAGCAAACACTGTCATCCACTAAGCCATTTTGTCTACCATCACTAATATTTTCATAAATAGGTGCTACAAAAACATGTAAAATGAGGATGAGAAATTCAAAGTGTAGGAGAACTGTGGAAAAATATGAAAATATTATCAGTGTTTTCTCCCATTTTTTTGCTTCTTTTTCTATCTATACAATTAATGTTAAGTTGCTACCATTTCAAAATAGCTTGTTATAATCAATAGGAGGCTGTTTTTTAGCCTCATGGTAACTGCAAAGCAAAACTTTGTAATACATACATATAAACATAAGTAAAACACATGATAAGAGAAAAATCACCTAACCTCAAAGGGAATTTCACAAGACAAAGACATGAATTACACTAACAAAATGAGCAGATCCATATAAAAGCAACATTATTATACTGAAACAGTCATTACCTGTTGATCATTACCTTTCATATAAATACTTTAAACTCTTCCAATAGCAGATACAGAGTGATGATACCTGGAGTGGTGGCTGACACTAGGAATCTCAGCAATAGTGAGACTGACACAGGAGGATTGCTATAAGTTTGAAACCATTATGGGCCATGAAAGGGGACCTGTCTCAACAAACAACAAAACAGTGCATGCATTCATCAGGACATGAAATGAGAAAGAAAGACAAAATGGAACTTTCCTGAGGAGCCAATATATGCTACACACAGGAGACTCATTTATCTGAGGACACACATAAAACGAAAGGGTAGAAATGTTTAGTTCATGTAAATAGAATACAAATATAATCAGGAGAATTGGTAGAGGGAATATATATATATATATGTGTGTGTGTGTGTGTGTGTGTGTGTATTCTATTTAAGAAGAGGAAATGACAGTTAATTATATATGTCTAGTATCCAAGTATATAAAAATAAGCATCAAAGATGGAATTAAAGGTTAGATAGACTCCAGCAGATTACAGTAAGAAGAGGGGACATGAGTACCCACTTTGAACAAGGAGAAGACCATTCAGTCAAAACTTAGTTAAGCTAGAGGGGCATGCCATTTAACACCAGAAAAACATACATTTGAATCCATAGCACATGGAATACTCTTGAAGATACAGAAAGTGGTCAGCCACAAATGATTCTTAAAATAACATTATACCAAATATCCACTCTGAACAGTGTGACAAAACTATAAGTCAGTAACAAAAAACATGCAGAAATTATTATGTACATTGAACTCAAACAAATCATTTTTGAACACCAATGAATTAGGGAAGAAAAGTAAAAGATATATTTTTTTTAAATCTTGAAAGTAATAAAAATGAAGACAGCATATTCTTCCCAATGGGTAGAGTCAACCCAGTCTTGGAAGAAAGTGAAGGTTACAGCATTTATGATGCATAGGGATCTCTAATAAAAGACATGTTTACATCTAAAGAAACAAGAAAAACAAATTGAACAAAAACAAGTAGTTCAAAAAAGACTAGAGGTAAGAGTAGAGATAAATATTCATTTTAAAATAATACAACTAATAGAAAATGAGTTATCTTTAAAAACGAGCAAAACTGAAAAACAGCTAGATTTTTTTTTTAAGGAAGAGACTCAAACTAGTGGAATCAGAAATTAAAAGGACACATTGCAGCAAACACAGGACAAAACGAATTGAAACTACCTCTGACACCTGTATACCAACACACTTGTCAATAAGAAGTGTGCAACTCCCTCACACTTACCCACTACCAACACTGAATCATAGAGGAAAACTGAACAAACTATTAATGAACAAAAGAGAGTGAATAGAATAAAAAGTCTTTCAACAAAGGAAAGCCCTGGACCAGATGACTTCACTGCTGATTTCTATCACATATCCAAAGAATAACTTGTAGCTGGAGTTATTTCCAGTCCCGCCCAGGGCCCTACAGCCACTCAGACCCAAATAAACACACAGACGCTTATATAATTTAAACTGTTTGGCCTAATGGTTCAGGCTTCTTGCTATCCAGTTCTTATATCTTAAATTAACCCACTTCAAATCAATCTATAAGTTGCCACATGGCTTGTGGCTTACTGGTACTTTTACATCTCTCTTTTTCTGTGTCTGGCTGGCGATTCCTGCCTCAGGCCTCTTGTTCCTCTCTGCTTGTCCTGCCTGTACTTTCTGCCTGGCTATTGGCCAATCAGCATTTTATGTATCAACCAATCAGAGCAACACATTCACAGCATACAAAAAATATCCACAGCAACAACTACTATGGATTCTTCTCAGAATAGTTTAGTCTTTTTCTGAGAGGATTCTATACTTAGGCATCAAACAATTTCACATTTATTCATTTGTTGTTTTATTTTGTTTTTTGGGTTTTTTTTGGTTTGGCTGTTTGTTTTTGCAAGACAGAGTTTCTCTGTGTAGGCCTGGATGTTCTGCAACTCATTCTGTAGACCAGGCTAGCCTTAAATTCAGAGGTTTGCCTGACTGCCTCCTGAGTACTGGCATTTAAAGGACTGAACCACAATCTCCTGGCCCACTGTTTTTTTTGTTTGTTTGGTTTTGGTTTTTTTTGAGGTTTGTTTTCAGACAGGTTCTTTTGTAGCTCAGGCTATCCTTAACCACATGATGTAGTCAAATATCTCTTGCAACTGCTGATCTTACTACCCCTACTTCCTGAGTGCTAGGGTTACAGGTATGTGTCACCTTGCTTGGTCGTTATAAGTTCTTGACAATGATAAATTTTCCAAATCCATACTATAAAGTCCCCAAATAGACCATTAAACAAGTGGAAAATTATAATCCAATGTCCCTTATGACTATAAATGTAAGCTAGAATCTTTCACAAAGTACACAGGGTCCAGCAGCCAACTGGGATGACTGTTCACCATGATTATGTAAGATTCATCCCAGGCCTGCAGGATGAGTCAACATATGGAAACCAAATAAGCCTGAAACACTACATCAATTAGGATGAATAACAGAAATCTGAAGACCATCTGAATGATGAAGAAAAGACATTTGGTAAATTTAAATAAATCGTTGTGATAAAAAATGCTTAACAGATTGGTGACAGGGTGGATATAATAAAGTCTACATACATTAATGCCAGCGTTAATTCACACTGAATGGGGACAACAAAAAACTGGAAGGAAATGAGGATGCTCACTTCATCACCTTTATTCAAGTCTTAGCAGAGAAACAGAGCAAAAGAAAGAATGAAAGTCACTCACACAAGAAAGAAGGAAATTCGGTTGTCACTCTACACAGATGACATGATTCTATATGCAGGAAAATGTCAGTGACTCCACCACAAAGGATTAGAACTAGTAAACAAATTTAACAAAGTTACGGGCTAGATATACAACATACAAAACCTACAGCATTCCTATGCACTAAGAGCAAATGGCATGAAACAGACATTTTAAAAAAGAAAGCCCCATTTATAGTAGTTACTAATCTTACACTACCTAGATACAAATTTAGCTAAAGGGGTGAAAAGTCTTCAAAATTAAAACTTCTGTATTAGTTACTTTTCTGTTGCTGCGATAAAACACCATGGCCAGAGGAACTTAGAGAAGGAAGTTTATTTTGCCTTAGGGTACTAGATTAGTAAGAGTCTATCATGGCAGGAAGGTGTGGCAGAAAGCAGAAGGAAGCTGAGATCTCACATCTTCTAATGCAAGAAGTTGCTCGAGGCTTTTAATCTCAAAAGCAGGCTTAACCACCTAAATCACATCAAACAGCACCTTTGACCAAGTGTTCACACTCATGAGACTCTAGGAGACGTTTTTTTCTCCCAAACAGGACAACTCTAAGACATTGATGAAAGAAAAAAAAATTAACACAACCCATGATAATACCTGGAAAAGTCAGTGTTATTTATCCAATGTGGTTTGTAGATTAAATACAGTTTTTGTCAAAATATCAATGACCTCCTTAAAAGAAGATGATAAAGATTTTGATAAATGTATACAAATAGGCCTGTGTTCAGAAAATGTTACAAGAGAAATTTCTTCACCTTCCTTTAAATTTTTTCTGAACATAAACTACATCCAAAATGTTTTAAAATAGTTGAAAATGGAAATAGGATAAAAAAGACAGATTTTTTTAAAAAATTATGCATTTTTCCTCAAATTTGAATAAAAATCATGCCTATTTTAAAATAGAGAAAAAGCAGAAAAAAATATTCAGAGATTTTTGTCACAAATCTCTTATGGCTATGTAACTAAGTGGTGCTTTTGAATAAATAAATATTAAATCTGTGCTTTCTCATCACATTTAATTTCATAAATTCCATAGTGCCAAAGCGATTATTTTCCATACTCATCATTGTCATAATTTTCTTGCTTATGCAACTTTTCAGTTCTTCTTTCCAGTAATTTGAAGTATCGTGTTATTAAAAATGATGGAGGGAGTGGTCAAGAGAGTGAAAGCTATGCTGGTATTCCCCAAAGGAGACAGGGGACAAAATCCCCATTCCCAACTCATGATCTCTAGTACCAAGAAGTTCTGTTTAGAATGTAAACAACTTTATCTCATAATTTCCAGAGAACAAAAGATAAGCATGTGTCAAAAATTTACCTACTTCATTAAAGAGGGAACTAGCAACTTGGAAAGGCAAGTTCAAATTACATTGGGATGAACACAAGTACTTTTGTCAGAGGGAAAGCAGGCTTCAAACCAGAATGCTAATTTAAATACAAAACTGGTGTAGATACTAAGGGACCTTGGGTCACCCAATCTAGCTGAAAGAGTGGACTCAAAGTTCAGTGAGACAGTCTATCTCAAAAAGACAACATGGAGCATGACAGAGGAAGACATGCGGCATAAAACACTGACTGACAAATATCCATGAATAGGTTAGCCCACATGTACATGCATCATACACACACACACACACACACACACACACACACACACACACACAGACAGACACACACACAGACACACAGTCACCCATGACACTTTTCTTTATTATTGTCAATGCAGTTAGTTTTGAAAGAGCCTTTCCCACCAGGTGATTGGAAATGTAATTGGTATTATTTTCACTATAAGATAATATAACCTGCTTTCTCTTGTATGACCATGTGGTCCAAAAAAAAAAAAAATAGATGGAAGTAGGGTCACAGGTCTGTAGACCTTTTTGCAAAGAGGGATAGCATCAACTATTCTGTTCATATTTAATTACAACTTTAGGAAAGGAATTCCATCATCAGAACTCAAATTGTCATAATTGGTGCAACTTGCAGCAGTATGCGCTCTAGGTCTTGAGAGATCATCTTCCCAATAAGGCTGCTCCCCTATGAGAGAGACCAGGAAGGTTATTATCCCCTGAGAATGACCATTTTCCACTGTCCACCTGCAACAAATCATAGCTCCATGTTCTGAAAGAACAGAGCTAAACTCAAGCAAAACAAAAGAAATCCTGGATGATGACATTTTGATGGTGGTTTCTCATGCATGTTAGTTACTCCCAGGATAAGCATGTATTTCTTTGTATTCTGTCTGGCTATAGTATTCACAGTTGATATACAACATAGAAAGAAGTTTCAGTGTAAAGAATGTTGCTATTTCATGAGCGTCTTCTAACTTCCGTGGCCAGTCCAAGTAATTTATTCACAAGGAGGCCAAATTTCTTCAAAACTTAGAGAAACAAAGGAATAAAAATGCATTTTTTTAAACTTTGAATTTCCTTATCTGAATTTCTAAGTCAATCCTCAACTGTGGGGCAAGTGGAGGTTGCTCCCGTGGCAGAGGGACATTGGAGATAGAGAGCTATTTTAGAGGTTTGGCTGTAATGACATTATCAGAGCAGAGTATAACAATGGGGCTTTTGTACTTTTGTGAATATTCCTAGCACAGTTTTGTACATTAATAAAATAGATTCACTGAGCTAAATTTTTTAATGACCAACAACAAAAAATTATCTTTATTCTCGGTAGTTTATGATGTAGTGGTATCACTGTTATATGAAAGAGATCACTGAAGACTATTCAATGAAAAATATATTTAAAAAAAACTACAAGGTGGATATACTGTTTTCTAGATGTTGAGACAGTCTTCAAATTTAAATTTTCCCCCCATTTCTATTTATTTATTTATTTTTCTATTATGAGCTTGATACAGTACAAATTCTTATCCTAATAATGAAATAATTGATTGAGGCTTGCCCAGTAATTGAGTAAAACCAAAACTTACTATAAGCCACAGTCATCCTAGGTTCCCCCCTGCTATATAGCCTCCCTGATTCTGTGGGTTGCAGTTTGATTGTTCTTTGTTTTATATCTAGAATCCACTTATGAGTGAGAACATACCATTTTTGTTCTTCTGGGTTTGGGTTACCGCACTCAGGATGATATTTTCTAGTCCATCCATTTGCCTGCAAATTTCATGCTGTCATTGTTTTTCTCTGCTGAGTAGTAGCCATTGTGTATATGTACCACATTTTCTTAATCCATTCTTCATTTGACAGGAATCTAGGTTGTTTCCAGGTTCTGGCTATTACAAATAGTGCTGCTATGAACATAGTTGAGCATGTATCTTTGTGGTATGATTGAGCATTCCTTGGGTATATGCCCAAGAGTAGTATGGCTGGGTCTTGAGGTAGATTGATTCCCAATTTTCTGAGAAACCGCCATACTGATTTCACTAACGACAGTCAATGTCGGAGAAGATGTGGAGCAAAGGGAACACTCCTCCACTGTTGATGGGGATGCAACTTGTACAGCCACTGTGGAAATTTTTAAAATTTGTTATGGCTTCTTTTCCTAAGCAAAAGTTCATGTTAACACTTCGTTGTTAATTTGCAATTTCATAGTGTTTTCCTTTAAGAGAAACCTTAAAATGAACTCTCATAGCTCATATAACTTTGATCAAGCCTTTGTTCTAGTGACTCTTCAAAGCCTATACTATCGTCTGTGTGGCTCCCAGAGACTTTTCATAGATAGTATTGTTTCTGATATTCTTAAATCCCTTACAGAACTGATAGAAAAGTAGATATTACCATTTAAATTCATTCTTCTGTGGAATATTGCATTTTATATGGTCATTAACCTGATAGTGATGAGATATTCAAGCTGCTTTTTTAAAACACAAGATATCAGGTGTTGTCAGCAGTACTAAAGAGATTCAGGTTTTCTTTTATTTCTGTGAAAGAATCAATATACCTGTTAGTACATGTATAAATTCAAGGGGATATTTTGCACATAATTGGTCACTTGGTGGGAGACTTCTTCCACAATCAACAAGAACATGAAATATTGAGTTATGCTCAGATTGATTGATACAAAGATTGATACTCCCAGAAAGACGAGTTTCAACTTTGTACAGCATTATCACCAAAGTGACAAACTTTCAATTTTGTCTGATTTCTTAGTGCAAAGAGTGTCTCAGACCCAATCCAAACTCAATAAAATGGATTTACAAAGGGTGAATTCTAGAAGTTTAACTTATTGGAGTCAAGAGATACTTACTTCACTGAAATATTGAGGCTTAGTGGCTCTCTAGAGAAACTGACTGAGAACAATAAAGGTTTTTACATATTAAGGTGGAAGGTAGGGTAGAGGAACATCCCTGAGGAGGCAGAGAACTGTGTGGAGAGGGAAAGAAAGGGCAGCCATCTTTCTGTAGAGAGACAGAACGGCATGGCGAGAGAGGAGAGGATGACAGAGGATCCATAGAGGGTAAGCAGATCTTGGGTAGAGTTTTCTGAGTGCCAGGAGTAGAGAGTAGTGGAAATGGAGAATGAGGAAATAGAAGACATAGACGAGGCTGGAAGCATAGGAGTTTAGTTATTAGCAGAACTATGGGCTAGGGAACTGGACAGAACTGATGCTATGTAGACAGGATTTCATCCCAGAGAAATGAAGTAGATGGATAAAGAGCTTGGTGTATCTATATTTATTCTCATCCTGGATGCCTGATGGAGCTATAACTGTATTGATAGAATTTTGTCTTAGAGGAATAAAGTTAACAGACTTAGTGTACAAACATTTTCCCCCCTCAGATATTCCACACCAGACGTAGTGAAATCCTCAAGACCCCAGGTATCAATATGATATTTTCAAAAGAAAGTTGTTTTTTTTTTTTTGGCAAAATAGGAACCGATTATGTGCACACAAATATCTATGTATATATGTTCAGACAGACAGTGAGAGGGAACTCATGAAGACACCCATAGTAATGCAGCATCACTAGAGAGCTCATTACGCTGATTACTGTCCTCTATTTGGATAATGAACTTCCCAAAGCCCGCTGAAAAAGAATCATTGGAAAGGAAGAATTACATTGGGTCCCCAGTACAATATATGCTTATTTTTCTTCATATAAGGGGATGGGATTTTTGCTCTGTCTCTTAACAAAGGACTTAAAATATTCAGAGACAGTTTTGATTGTCTTACATGGAGTACAACCGGAAGTACCTACTTGGGTATGGCATCAAGATGCTGGTAAAGTTCCCGCACTGAAGGAAGGAGTATAACATGCTTAACCTTTCCAACAAAGTCCTTTGATATCTAACTCAGCAGTGTCCTGGTTAAAAACCCTGCTTGACATACAGAGAAGTATAAGTGTGATCCAAGGGATTGGTGTGATTTGCACTTCAAAACAAGGAATAGGCTAGCATTTTAATGAGCCTTTCCACTTAACCATTTAGAGAGTCATGGGATAGGATGTGAGGGGAAGCCACAGATGTGCACTGCTCACTGTTTTAGGAAGGAGGAAAGTCTTAAATGCTATGATTTCTGAGTTTTCTTCAAAACAGAAAAGCAGAAATTTTCAAGCAAATGATTAAAAAATGTAAAATAAATGCAGCTCCTGACTATTCTGTAATAAAAAAAATATGTGTTATACTTAACTATATGAGAAAATAATCTTAATACTTCAGAGTAATATTGTCTTTGTTATTAAACATTATTAGGTGTTAAAGTGTTCCTTATCAAGATAGCCCAAAATAAACATGAGTCTAGTAAAATTCCTACAAGATGGAAAGTGTATATTAAATGTTCATTGATTTGGAATTGAGAAAGAGAGAAAATATCACAAGGAGGGCTTAAGAAGTAATAAAAGCATAAAATATGGACGCTACGGAAATGGTCCTATGGTTGAGTGCTTGCTGCTCTTCCAGAGAACTCAAGTTCAGTTTCTAGACCTAAGTCCTCATGCTAACAACTGCTTCTAACTCTAGTTTCACAGGATCTAGACCCTTCTTCTGGTCTCTATGTGTATCCTAGAATGTGCATAACAAACTATGTTGATATTTAGCTGATGATCAGTTGTACTAAAAATACAAGAATTAACTATAGTCAGACTGAGATTGAAATAGCAGGTCAGTTTGAAATTAACAATACCCTTTTCCTTGTTTCTTTATTTTATCTATTAGCAGAATGTTGAGCTGTGTTTAGTCATTGTTGTTATCTCTTTTAATCCTAGTTAAAATTTTTCAGGACCTTGGCATAGCCTGGTTCTGGGCTTGTAGATCCATCCTCGTGTTTCAAAAAGCTGATTTTTCATGGACTTACCTTACCTGTTACCCAACCCTACATTTTTAGTTTTAGTAATAAAAGTAATACTATTCAATATAGAGTCAGAAGATTCAATCTTGATATAATTTTATAGTCAAAAGATAGCTAATTACCTATAGTGATGTTAAAAAATTAACATTACTTCAGATAGAGACAGTCATGGGACCAATGTGTCTTTAATATATCCAGAACTGCCAAAGACTTAAGATAACTACTGTAACTACAGCACATGGTAGTTCAAAATGCTTGTCAGCCGGGGTAGTACTGCTGCTGCTCTAGTTGGTAGCACGAACCTTGGAAAACAGGGCCTGAGAATGAAATATGAGGTGGACTAAAGTCTCATGCAATAGCCAACTTTATTCAGAGCAGCAGGCCATTTATACTCTAAGAAGATCACTTGAGTAAAGTTCTCACGAGTTCAAGTTGTGTATAATCACAAGGACAAGCTGCACATGGCAAAAACCATGTTTTTTGTTTTTTTTGTTTTTGTTTTTTTTTTTTTTGTTTTTTGCTAGAGGCATAACAAATGGCAATAGCCAGCTGTCATGAGTACACTGAAGAAAACTCACCATCTCTGCTGCACCTGAGAGGGAGAAGAAAACAAATTTCAAGAACAATTCTGGGTTTTTGAAGAAACTGAGGTCATAAGACTCTCATCTTGTTTCCTTGCAGTTTTCTTACAAACACTCAGAATTCTTATACAACTCCATTTTGAACTGAGTTTTGAGAACTATGGGACTCAAAAGTTTCATAATCTTGGATGGGAGCAAATTTTATCCTAGAGTGCCCAGGATTAATTTTGATCATGAAATTTCATATCCTTATCTAATTTTTAGAAGTTGAAAAGTTTCAATCTCAAAAGACATTTCTTTTTAATATAATAGACTATGTGACTGTTTCTTTTATTTTTAACATCATAATTGGGAAAATGCAAGAACAAATAGGATTGATAATTAACATGGGGTGTTCTTATGATACCATTTGAAATGGAGGGTGTCCTTGTGGCTTTTCATATACACTTTTTTCTTTTGTCCACTGTTGTGGAACAGCTTTCTCAAGAGTTTAAGCATTTCATCATGCAAGGTAGCTTCTTAACAAGAAAGATTAAAACCTCAAAGCAGCTTCGGGAAGCCCCTGAAACTGATCAGATTCAGCTCCTTCTCCTCAAGAGTAAACGAGGCAAGCTGCAAAGGAGACAGACTCTCAGACCAGATCACCTGCCTGGAGAAAGCAGAGGTGCCTGGAAGAGGTTTAGACCAGAGTCATTTGGAAAGGACACTCTCCAACCTCCAGGGCTGCCTGCTTGCTGGGCAATGTGATCTAGGTTTCCCAGCTTTCCTAAGCTGTCACCAATGCTGGGGCAAGCTTTGGTTTTACACCTGTCTTTAAGTCATTTCTGCTCCTGAATGTAACTCCAATAAAACTTATTGGTTAACCCATATGGACTTTGGTGCTATTGTGACTTAGGCCTGTCATGGGTTCCCTATATTGGTTGAACAGACAAATGTGTTTGTCTACTCAAGAAAAGCCTTGTCACACTACATCCCCCTCTGCCAATTCCTCTTTTGTATGATGCCAACTTTGCTCTGGTCTTTCTTGTCCTCTATAGTCTTTTTCCTGCTTTTATGTCACATCATGTGGCCTGGTCCTTTATAACCTTTTAGCAACTATCATAGTTCTTCATTTGTTTGTTTCCCTGGGGATTGGATAGACGGTCTTGCTTTTTCAAGTAAGCATTTTACCTCTGGTCTACAACCCCAAGGAACTCCGATGGATTTTTCACTGGGTTGTTCACAAGAGCTAAACTTTCTACAATAGAGAATAAGCATGTCTCTTACTACACAGGGTTTTATATTAAAGGTGTGGCTTTATAACCAATACAAGAGGGTAATATAAAGAGTAATGGTGTGGTGGTTTGAACGAGAATATCAGCCATAGTTTCATATCTTTGAATACTTAGGCCCCAGTTTGTTGAACTATTTGAGAAGGATGAGGAAGTGTAGCCTTGATGAAGGAGGTATGTCACTAGGGGCTGGCTTTGAGTTCTCAAAAGTCCATTCAATTCCCAGTCTTCTTTGTCTCACTCCCCGCCCCTCCCCCCCCCACATTTGTCATTAGGTCTAAGGATTTAAGTTCTCAGCTTCTTCTTTTTCATGTATCTGCCTCTGCTGCTGTGCTCCCTTCCATGGTCACAGATTCATCCTCTGAAACTGTAACCTCCTAATAGACTCTTTTTCTTTTTCTAAATGTTGCCTTCTTCATGTGTCTCATCACAGCAATAGAAAAATAACTAATACTGCATTTAAACAAGGTTACTGGATATATTTTGATAACAAGTGCACACAAAGACAAAGTCATAACGTTTGAAGTCAATGAGTCCCTATTGCTACATTTTCCTTGTCATATCTGTATCTCTTCTGCAGAGCCGTATTTTCTGTTTGCCTCTGTTTCTTGAGATTCTCTCTGACACAGTTTCACCTTGCATGGTCATCTCCTACTTGCCTGTTATGTTTTGGACTCACTGATCACAGCAAGCAACGTCAACTATATGATCAGTGATCTTAAAGTCTCTCTTCCTACCTAGTCATTTCTTGTAAGTGAAATTTAAAACCATACACAATTAACATAATTAGGGTTGGAAGAGTCCGATTAACTCCACATTGACTTTTAGCATATCACCTGTGGTTTTAATCACAGGGCCAATATCCATTAATATCTTCATCTCTAGCTTTCCTGGATGTGGAGGTTTAAATAGGTATAGTCCCATAGACTCATGTGTTTGAATGCCTGGCCCATAGGGAGTGGCATTATTAGAAGATATGTCTTGGTTGGAGTAGGTGTGGCTTAGGAGGAAGCATGCCACTGTGGGGGTAGACTATGAGATCTCATATATACTCAAGCTATGCCCAATACACAGTATTTTCTTCTGTTATCCTGCAGATCAAGATATAGAACTCTCAGATTCTTCTCCAGCACCGTGTCTGCCTGCATGTCACCATGTCCCACCATGATGATAATGGACTAAACCTCTGAAATTGTAAGCCAGCCCCAATGAAATGTTTTTTTTTTTTTTAAGAGTTGCTATGGTCAGGGCATCTCTTCACAGCAATAGAATACGCTAACTAAAACACTGGAGTTCTCTACTTGGCACTGGTCATTCTCCATTTGTTTGAAAATTAGTCGCTCATATCCTCTCAGTGTATCCTGGGAAGGATATCATTAAGTATCCTTAATATCTTTGTTCTACCCGATAGTCTCAATTTTGCTATAGTTAGTATTTTATTTTTTTCTCTACGAGTGCTCCCCATAGCATCTGATCCTAGAGTTCTGGTACGTATCTGGCCAATCAGGCTCCAGAGAGTATTATGAAGCCCCGGTTTCCCCTTTTGGTATGTATTTTCCAAAGCAACAATTGACCATGCTGACAGTATCTATGCCGTGATTACAAGCATTCTTACTATCTAGTCTCCTATGTCATTCTATTGCCAGTGGCATACTGTGCTGATGGCTGTGTCCTTGTGATAATTCTTGAAAGTGGACAAAGCTACCCATTTAATTTGTGTTTTTTTTTTTTTAAATTGCTTTAGGTCTTTAACAAAATCATCTTTGTTTCTCATTTAAGTTTTATTTTTTTAATATTCTTTTAATTTTCTAAAAACTGCTAGAAACTTGATTAGGCTTGTAGTGCTTAAGAAGACTTCAGATAATGACTTCAGATCCAAAAATCACTTCAGTGTTATAAATTAAAGAACTATCCAATTAGAGAGACAAAGATTACCTAATTAGAAAAATATGGGAAACGTGGGAATTCTGTGAGCTTTTAATTAACTGAAACAAGAAATATTCATAGTTTTTCTTTTCTCAAATCTGACTTGGTTATAATCAATCAAAAGAGACTTAATCAGTGCTAGCTTTCAGCATGGCAGTAGGTTTGTACAATTATTCCAGAATGATTTCTTTAAAATTACTCAACTGTTAGTCTACTATGGAATTGATTTTCCCAGTGCCATACAGCCTCAAGCTACTATAGGCAAATGGATAGGTTAACTCTTAAAATGCATTCGAATGAAAGCCTTACTGAGTCTATAAGCCAAATTTGTAACACATAGAAGCATATTCAACAGTTATGTTACTATTGATTAGAACAGTCCTGAATTATTAACAGATTTTGCTGGTAGTGGTGACAGCTGAAATCAGAGTTCCCAAAAGACCTACTTTTCTGAAAGCATAGTGACATCATCTAAATATATAATAATAAAAATTATAGTGTTGGTGCTATGATAGTCTTAAGAATATTCAGAGTTATCACAGGCATCACAAAGTTCTTACTTCTGAATCACACTGATGACTCAAATAGGATCAAGTAGTCATATTTCTGCCTTTATTCAAATATTGAAGTATTTATTCCAGTGATAAACGAACAAGATTATTAACATAATAAATATACAGCATCAGAATTATCATATGCTAAGGGGAGAGGGAATGGTGGTTGCAATTAACTACATGAAATGTATACAGAGAACATTATAAAATATGCATAATAGAATGAGATAATGGAACTAAGTTCTAATGCTATGGCACAATAGAGTGACTATAGTTTACAATTATATATTTTGTGAAAATTTAGAAGAATTCAAAGACTCCAAATATAAAGATATGATAAGGAGATAGAACTGCGAATTGTCCAGACTTGATTATTACAAATTGTATAAATTATCAAATGACTATACTATAATTGCATAAATATGTATAAATATTATGTCAGTTAAAAAGAGAAAAGAGCCGGGCGGTGGTGGCGCACGCCTTTAATCCCAGCACTCGGGAGGCAGAGCCAGGTGGATCTCTGTGAGTTCGAGGCCAGCCTGGACTACCAAGTGAGTCCCACGAAAGGCGCAAAGCTACACAGAGAAACCCTGTCTCGAAAAACCAGAAAAAAAAAAAAAAAAAAAAAAAAAGAGAAAAGAATGTACACCCAAATATATAGCCATGCATAATTATTCATACCAGCCATTTTCATAAGAGATCCAAATGGTATTCAAATGTGTTTCAAGAATGGAAAAATAATTACTGTTTGCCCAATATAATATTATACAGAATTAAAATGAACGTACTGTATTTTCATTAAAAATACAAACTGGGAGTAATAATCTGTTGTAAAATAAAAGACAAAAGTGCAGTATTAATAATTTTTAGTTTAAAGATCTCAATTTGTTTATTGGAGCGGTTGACTTTAAAAGCTAGAATTTTTAGTCCACAAATCAGTCAAAGTTCTCTAATGCATAATAGAATGAGATAATGGAACTAAGTTCTAATGCTATGGCACAATAGAGTGACTATAGTTTACAATTATATATTTTGTGAAAATTTAGAAAAATTCAGAAAATGGACTATGACATGAAGTAATCAAGAGATAGGACATTTGGCTGCCCAAGACATCTTAAAATTGAACTAGTAGGGACTGGAGAGATTGCTCAGTGGCTAAGACCACTTCCTACTCTTGCAGATGACCCAGATCCAGTTTCCAGCAACACATGGCATTTCACAACTTCCTGTAAATCCAATCTCAGGAGATCCTACACTTTTTTCTGGCCTCCACAGGTGTATGCACATGCATGGTACACATACACACATACAGGCAAATCAGTAATGCATTGAAATAATAAAAATAAATGAATAAATAATCTTTATGAAGAGTAATTGTATTTCCTCTAAAAATGTCAAATTGTGTTCGTGGATATAATGATATAAACTGATCAAATTTGTCAGGAATCCTATTTTTTTTTTGGTTTTTCAAGACAGGGTTTCTCTATGTAGCTTTGCGCCTTTCCTGGAACTCACTTGGTAGCCCAGGCTGGCCTTGAACTCACAGAGATCCGCCTCCCTCTGCCTCCCAAGTGCTGGGATTAAAGGTGTGCGCCACCACTGCCCTGCTCAGGAATCCTACTTTATACATCACTCTCTGAAAGTTATTATCAGATTTTATTTGCCTCAATGGCATACTGTAGTGGATCCAGGACCTTGCTTATTTTTATTGGTAGAAATCACACATGTCTGTAAGGTGCTGACTGAATTGTTGTTAAAGGTGATACCTAAGCCCACCTTGTCCCTTCTTTTATCAGGAATGACATCACTGATTCATTAATACACAATGACCTTGCACTGGCCGATGCCGCACCTGTTTGGGACAATGAAGATCTTGGCAGAGAACTGCATTTTTAGACTAGAAGGCTGTGCAACTCTTAGAAAGGAGGGGATTTTATATATATACATATATATGTATATATATATAATATCATATATATAATAAAATAAAAGCTGTAGTTTCAAATATAATCGCAGAAATACGTGATATATGTGTGTGTGTGTGTGTGTGTGTGTGTGTGTGTGTGTGTGTGTGTGTATGTATGCTTTTTTTCAAGACAGAGTTTCTCTGTGTAGCTTTGTGCCTTTCCTGGAACTCACTTTGTAGACCAGGCTGGTCTTGAACTCAAAGAGATACACCTGGTTCTGCCTCTCAAGTGCTGGGATTAAAGGCGTGTGCCGCCGCCGCCGCCACCGCCGCCACCACCACCTGGCTTTATGATATATTTTACTTACTGTCTAAGGAATATCACAGAATACGGACTGTCTTTGAGAAGATATGGTAAGTTACCTTACTGTTTTTCTTTTTAATTTTAGGCAGAACATACACAGTATCAGATTTCTGAACTTGAAAGCTTTTTGTTGTTGTTTCTTTCTTTTGAGAATAAGTCTTGCTACGTAGTCTTAGTTGGCCTGGCACCAACTACGTGGTCTAGGATGATCTGAGACTACAGAAATCCTCCTGCCTTAGCCTTCTGAATGTGGCTTACCTGCTTACATACTGTACACAATGTCTGGTGCTATCATCACCTTATATACAGAAAAATGAAGTTCTCCAGTGTTACAAACTGTGAATCATGCCAGCCTATCAAGACTGTGCCCATTACTTGTCTTCAGCACAACCTCATTGTGAGTCTTAATCCTTGTCCTGTTACTAATGATCTATTTTTTTGAGTTCTATTAATTTGACAGAAGAAAACTGAAACAAACTTTCAGTGAGCCACAATGGCTATCAATTCGGGTGTCAATGACAATTCTTTACTCATAAAATCAAAAGGCAAAAGCATTTGTGGTGTATGGTTTGAGATATTGCATGAATATCATCATGATTGTTGACTTCCTTTTTGCATTCATGTTTCTGACCATTGAAAGTGTGAGGACTCTGCATCCAACAAAAAGCCTATTCATAATTTTGCCATATATAAACATACCTTTGTGCAGAAGGTGAACTGAAGTGCACCATCTGGATTTAGATAATTATTCTAAAACATTTCTCTTTTGTGATCAGTATCTACTTTTCTTAGTTGTGCAGTGTGTTTATTCTAACCAAACAGTGCATTCAAAGCAGACTGCCAAGCAGAGACTTGAAAGACTCCACAGGATCAGACAAATATCGAGATGAGTGTATTGAATGATAAAAGCAAAGCACAGCGGAATGAAATAATTTTAGCTCCACGTTTTCTAACCCTTTAGCCTTCCATAGAAAGTTAAATGGCCTAAAATATTTTTTAAATTGTCTAGGGGTATAAATAACTACACAGGGAATTTCAAATGTGTAAAAAAAGCAAAACCAGGAAGTCTTTTATTTCTTCTTGTAAGACATTATAGATGGAATTGATAAGTTTGTTTTATAATTTTAGGAAAGAATAGCTTCTCTAATATCCCCTCTGCCTCTTTCCTGTTACATGGGTCTTGAGAATGGACCATCTGTCTTTAGAAAGACATCTAAATTTGTCTTCTACCTCTTATACACATAGAGATGAATTAAAGTCAGTTCTTCAAATTGTCTTTTAATGTATACAGACATTTTGGTCTTTTATTAGACATGTAGCCTTAGATAATTTTGTTGCTTCATTCTTTTTCTGTATATCTTCAAGCCACATCAACAGGACTGCTTCTCTAATTCTGGGTAAATCCATCAGTTCATGCAAAACCCTTGAAGACTGCCTGATATGTTATTAATAATTGTAACATTTAGTTTGTTATTTAAATATATATATATGTTAAACTTATTTTGTAAGTTTTAAATATAGATAATACAGCTGTGAACATTAAAACTTTATTTATTTATGCTAATTTACTAAGTAGTAAGTTGTGTTTATCTAGAAATTATTATCAGTACTGATGACTTTTCAGTTGTAATTATAAGATTAAAATTTAGATTGATTTTCAAAACTGCCAATACTCAAGAATAGGAGTTGACTGTTGGCTTCACTGGCAAAGTATTTTTGAATTCCATGAATGTCCCATAAATGTGTCCAGGTGGTCTGAACACACCATGCTCTATTCTCAAAGGTGACGCTGAGGCAGGCATACACAGGATGCTCTATCTTCCAAGATGTCATTGTAACGGCCTGTGAGAAGGGAAGCTCATATGTCCTTCACACAGGGTATCATGTGAACTCACTCCCACCATATTTGTTAAAATATTTCAGTTAAAAATTACACACATATACTATGCTTGATGTGAATGTAAAACACTAATAGTACTGATTTAGTATATATTAATAAAATTATTAATTCAAATTTAAGTAAGCTCATATGTTTATTAAAATGATTTGAGAATTTTATATATGAGTAATGTATTTACATATTTTCTTCTCTTCTGTATCCCTTGTAATTCTTTCCATGGCCCTCCTCCTCCTCTTTGAATTCATGACCATTCTTTATTTATTATTGTATTACTTAAGCGTGTGTGTGTGTGTGTGTATGTGTGTGTGTGTGTGTGTGTGTGTGTGTGTGTGTGTGTGTGTGTGTGTAGTGAGTATATAAGAAATCTACTGAGTTCTTTAAGTGCTTCTCATTTGCACATGTGCTTATGGCTGATGACTTGGGATTCAATAACGTGGAGGGCTCATCCCTGGAAAAACTGATTCTTCAACTCTGAGAAACCAGTGATTGCTGTAGTTCTTAATCTAGGCAGCATAGTTTCTAATTGTATTCTAAATACTTATCCTTGTACCACAGATACGTGTAGTTTTTATGCATCACCAAAGAAAAGTGTTTTTTCCAGCAGATGGAGACAACTGCAGAGATCTTCAAATAATCAAAACAGAGACTAAGTGATTGTGGGAAGAAAAGTACAATTTGGGACTCATTTTTCTCAAATAACTTAATTATTTCTTTTAAGCACATCATTTTAGATACGGTTTATGTAATGGGTTACTAAAAAATGACTTCGTGTTATAGGCATCACACTTCCATGTTCTATTCATAGTACGTTTGTTGTAAAAGCTCATGAATAATGAAGTTCCCATGACTCTTTTATATGTAAAGCCAACGTCTAATGAATTTATAGGGAAGCATAAGCACATAGACATGGTATTACAGAAAACTCAGAAAGATAGAAGCAGACCCAAAATATAAATCTATCTAGTCCAGGGACAGACTGGGATTTCAGAAGCTTATTTGTGAGGAGATGAAACTTAATTAATAATCCATCTGACTCCAAAACGTAACAGTCAACATTTTCATAGGTACCTAGGACAGAACAACAACAACAACAACAACAAAATGCAACTCTACATTCATCCAAAGTAGACCTAGAGATGAGAATTATGGTAGGCCAAGGATAAGATCCATGGAAAACAATTTTCAGTCTGATAAATGAAGCAAAATCTAAGAGATGAATAAGAAGTACTAACCTAAAAATTTAGAAAATGCCTAAGGGAGTTATATTGAAATCCTAAGCAAATATAAGGTGGTAAGACTACCGGCAGCTATGGTTTTGAAAAGTTACAACCAAAAATAAATGAATCGATAACTATTGTGTTTAGTAATTAGGAGTTCAATAGAAATAACTATAGTGATTTGATGTTTTGAGTGTCTTTTATATTTGCACATTTTGTTGAGCTACATAAAATTATAATGAATGACAAAGATTTATTTCTTAGTCTGAATTGAAAGAACTGAGAACACTAGTCTCTATTTGTCTTCATTTACAGCATACTTTGTAATATATACTCGATAAAACTTAAAGATTTTATCCTGTAGTAACCAAAGTTTCTATGATTTTGGAACCATTCTTTCCTCTGTTCTCAGCACTTCTGTTATTATTTTCTATGACCCAAAATACATAGTACATAATCAAGTTAACTGTAGGTATTATTATTCCTAGACTCATTAAATTTTGTTGTTTTGAGGAATCTAAAGAAAGAACTTCTAGTCTGAAGACTTTTATACCGCAGATTAATTCATAGTATGCTTTGGCACTAGCTGATTATTCCCAAATAATTCCAGTTGTCCTAACTTCTCATGCTCTTCTTATAGAATGTCAGATTCCAGCAGCTGGTGGTAACTGAAATCTATGGATATTGTAAGGACTTACAAAAATATCTGTGTAGCATAGCATAGAAAGTTGCAGTTGTCTAAGCAAGTAGTTGAGAAAACTTGACTACAGTATCCGAAGTGGGAATCAAAACCAACAGATATGGCCATTACTTCATAATTGATAAGTTTTGTGTTTATTTGCTTAATATTTTTAGTCTTAGGATAGATGTTTTGTTTATGAGTTGTGAGAAGGAAGCCAATGAGGGCTTTGAATTCTTTTTAGGTCTCTACTACAATGTCCTCAAAGCTTCTGTTATTTGCTTACACTGTTACAAATATTTTGGTGATGAGGATGCATGAAATAAGACAAGCCATTAACACGATAGTGGTAAGTCCATTTAAATGAAAAAATAAAAATAAAAGGTTCCACATTTTGTTTCTCTTCATTTGACTTTTTGACATTATATGTGTCCATTATAATTCAGAAAGAATAATTATACTTCAAAATATTGTATAATATTGAAGAGCTATGACATCTTAATATATTTGTTAATATTCATTTTTGAACTCATTTTAAAATTATAGTCTTATTGGGATTGAGATACTGGATACAGAAGCAAACCAATGTATTTTTCCACTATTATATAAATCTAGTAATTAGATACTGGATAAATTATTACATAATTTATATTATAATTATAAAATTATTGTTAGTGAAACTATAATTGCTTAATTTCAATCCTCTTTTCAATGATAATTTATATTATAAAATTGTTAGTGAAACTATAATTGCTTAATTTCAATTCTCTTTTTCAATGATATTTCACTTAATTGCAGTCAAGATAGAGGACAGATGTACTAGATTTTTAAATTCAACAATTAAAACATCTACAATGATACTGACAAATGCCATAAAAAATCCTTATACTGCATTGGAGCCATCATGGATAATGTTTCTGAAATTCCCATATAGTATTAATTAGAATCTGTTTTAAGAATAACTGTTAATTGAACAGGACCCTCTCATCTAGGGACAAATAATTATTATGGAAGAAGACAAGGGTAACACATCATACATGTGTCTTTGTAGCTCTTTTACTGTTTTCTCTGAGTAACTTAGGAAATTAATCTCCATGGCACTTGATACATAATTGCTATATTAAAGACACAGCTGAGGACAATGTGCATTGCCTCTGATTAAATTTATGCACATTTTGAATTTTTTAATACTAATACTACTATTTTTACAGATAAACAACATTAGCCAAAGATTTCCGAACTGGTACATATGAGGGCTAAGATTTAGACTGTGATCTGTAAGACGATACATATTCTCAACCACTAATTCATTCTGATGGTTAAGCTCCATTTCATTGTTGGCACAAATTTATATGAAGATCTAATTTTTGCTCCATGATTCTAAAGTATTGTCATAGATATGTGTGGGAATAGAGACTTGTCTATGGAACCTGTTTCAGTTTGTGTCTTACTTGTTAATATGGCAGGGTGCAGCATATGAACAAACATTGTAATGTAACTGGACTAGTCAATTTGATGACTTATGCCTTGACTCTCTACTATAATGAGACTATTCCAGATTCAGTGGGAAACAGAGTAAGAAATGTCATATAACACTGACATTCTTTTAAGCCATGCATTTGTGACAAGGTAAACAAGCTTCATGTGATATGAAAATTAACAGATGACTGATTTTAAAGCCACTCTCATTTTGTAAATTGCTACCATAGCCAAAGCTAACACAAACACATATAAAGAAAAAGTGTTACAATTGGTAGAATATTATACAAGTAAATGGTTGGATTATTTTCCTCTTAAAAATTTCCACTCAACTAGAAAAAGGCAAATATTTAATAGAGAAGGGGAATCACTGCTCTTATAAGTAGAGCTCAAAGGACATAACTTGCCTAAGTCAACATTGAGTCTTAACTCTTCAACCTTATTTTCATCTGTTTACATCATCCATCCATCCATCTATCTATCTATCTATCTATCTATCTATCTATCTATCTATCTATCTATCTATCTATCTACCTACCTATCTACCTACCTACCTATTTACCTAGCTACTTACCTATCCATCCATCTATCTTTCTTATTATTACTATTATTATCATGAATAATTTGATGCTATATAGAATCCACAAAGGTTTTCAATTGGACTTACTGCTGCATCTAAAGGGATATATTATTTCCTGAATTGAAGCCTACGAAATGATGCAGGTTACAATACTCTTTTCGAGTCATTACCACTATTGCTTCTGGAAAGGCTCACCATGGATTATGACCAGATTCAATTGCAAATATTAATTAGTTTTATTGGAAAAATCAGGCACTGTTGATAATTTTCTCTATTTTATGTAGTAACCAGTAGCACTGGGATTTTTATTCATAAACTTTCAGTGCTGGGATAGTATGGTATATTTTTTCATTTTCATGTGCTCTATACTACACACAAAAACTCAGTTCAGAGGAACAATGAATAAATGGTAGAAGTCGATGTTATTTCAACACAGAAACCTTAGTTTCAAAGAAAGTTTCATTGCATCAGTAGTGATGTCTGTTTATGTTTTGTGTCCTTTCAATTCTGCAATGCTAATACTTGATGGAATTTAATGATTTAAAAATATTTATTATACTGTAACTCATCTGGTCTTCATGACCATTAAAGCTGCAGGCTGTGTTTTCTTTAGATTAATAGAAGTGTGGCCAGAATTGTAGCTTAATACCCCTACAACAGTTCCTACAAATCAGGATTGATGGCTTCTTCCGATATAACCTGGCTTTTCTGCTCAATAATACTGTCCATAAAGTGAATACTGAGGGATTAAAGAGAATCAGAATGAAAGAACTATCTTTTGAATTTTGTCAAATTTGTGTAGTGAATTGAGAAGTTTGTTATTTGAAAATATATTCACAGACTCAATTGAAGTTATATTCACAAACATTATAATTTTACAAACACTGGGCCATTTCTTTGTGCAGATTATATTTGTAATGTGAAATAAAAATTCAGAGCCCCCTTTTCCTGGAATTACCAAAAATCTTAGAGTAAATGCCAATGATATTTATGTAAGCTTTACAAATGTTAGACATTTTAGAGATGAAGTAAACCTAAGAGAAGAATAAATACAGAAAAGAATTTCAAAAAAGACAGTTCAGTTAGAAAGAGCAAAACCTGTTAAGAATGATCTCTCAAAAAAAAGCAGGATCACCTGTTATTGCTCATCATAGATCTAAACTATATTTAACACCCCAAAGATACGTCAATATATGCAAAAATTTTACTGATACACTAAATAAGGCAAACTCTTTTAAAGATACATGTGACCTGATCAAAATTAATGGATAAGTTCTGAAAATGTGGTTCTTTTAAAAAGTATTATTAATTGTAAAGAAGCTCAAATCAGCTAACTTGTTGTGGGATGTGTATATATATATACTGTGTGAAGGTGTATTGCTGTGACTGGTGTAACAAAGAGCTGAACAGCCAATAGTTAGGCAGGAGTTATGGGCAGGATTTCCACAGAAAGAAAGGAAGAGGAGGATGAAAATCGAGGGGGGTGGGTACAAGATGGAAGAGAGTTAATGCCACATGATAGAATGTATATTAATATAAATGGGTTAATTTAAGTTATAAGAGCTAGTTAGGAACATGCCTAAGCTAAAGTCCAGACATTTATAATTAATAATAAATCTCCGTGTCATTATTTGGGAGCTGGCTGGTGGGACAGAGTAAGACTCATTACACTAACTAGATGTATTGAGGTTTTTTTTTTTTTTTGTTTGTTTGTTTTTTTTTTAGATAGATAAGATATCCAGACAGACAGCCTTAAAATAACCCCAAGGATTCCTGTCTGTTGCTGTGAATGCCATTGTATAATCTCTGTTAAGTGTGATTTAGGTCTAGCGATTTTATTAAACAAACTGAATAATACAAAAGCTAGAGGAAGATCTGATCCTCTATTTCCATAGTGCTGGGATGACAAACATGTACCACCCTGCCTGATAATGGTATTTCCTCTTCAGGGAGGCATGAGGTACCGATGTCTTTAGCCAATTAGGTAGACCTCCTTTGAAGCATTTTCAACATCCCTGTGAATTATGTCAGATTGAAATTCAACCAAAACATAGTTTTGAATGGCAAATGACCATGGCTCAGTCAGTATTCTGAATAATTTTTAAAAATATGTGAACTAACCCGAATTTGGATTATTGAGAAACATGCAGTATAAGATCATAAGTCTTTGCTGTTTTCAGATAAGTTTTGAGTAATATTTATGCATCAATGACAATATACACAGTATTGTTCATTTCCAGAAGACCTTAATAATAAGCAAATAATAAGCTTAATAATAAATTTAATTAAACAGCACACATAATCAACTTAAAAGGAAGTGGACAAATAAATTACTATATATGTTTCTGATACTTGGAAATATTTATTATAATAAGTAAATGATTTTATTTCTTCTTCTACTTCTAGTATTTTTAGTTTGGTTTATAATTCACACCTGTAGGTAATCTCAATTCCAAACTACCTTGTCCAGACCTCACCTTACCATACTACTTTTCTGACCTTATGTCCTATCATTCACTATACTCTAGCTCTTTGAGTGGTGTTTTTTTTTTTTTTTTTTATCACACCACAGCTTTATGGCTATTGAACTTGACCTTTCTTCACTCTGGAATGTGCTCCTCTCATATACCCACAGGGAGACTCCCTTGAAATGCCACATTGTAATGATTATCTCCTCATATAAAGCATCTGCCCCTTTTCCATAGCCTGTATTCCACCACAGACTACATAAAGCAATCTCTATCCCCTTTCTATGAGATTGTATCTTTTTAAAAACAAACATTTTACAACCTGCCTGCAGTTTCCCATCCCTCCTCCTAGTCCCACCCCCTCAGTCTCCCTCTGTCCCCACCCCCAATCCACTCCTCTTTCTGTTGCTGTTTAGAAAAGGGCAGGTCTCCCATGAGTTTCAACAGAGCATGGCATATCTAGTTCAATTAAGACTAAGCATCTCCCCATGTTTTAAGGTTGGGCAAGGTGACGCAGTATTAGTAGAGTCCCAAAAGGCAGTAAGAGTCAGAGACAGCCCATGTGCCCACTGCTAGGAGTCCCAGAAGAGGGCCAATTTACACAACTGTAACATATCTGCAGATTGCCTAATCAGTTCCATGCAGAATGCCTGGTTGTTGCTTCAGTCTCTGTGAGCCGCTATGACCCCAAGTTAGTTGATTCTGTGAGTTTTCCTGTGGAGTCTTTGACCCCTTCTGGCTCCTACAATCCTTTCTCTCCCTCTTCTGCAGGATTCCCTGAGCTCCTGCGACCAGGCAAGACTTCAAGTGGAGGGAGTAGGAAACCAACCCAGTCACATAACCTTTGACCTACAGTCTGTTTTGCCTATGGGATGGGCTGGGGGTAAGGATGGCCTAGACATTGAGGAAGTGGCCAACCAAAGACAAGTCTAGTCTAAAACCCTTGACAGGAGAGAGAGCTCACCCCTAACATTACCTGGAGCACCCAAACCCATAGGCTGGAAGACCCAGAGGCCTAGGATAGAACCAAACATGACGGGAGGGAAAAAAAATATCAATGTAATGACGCCTAATGATATTCTGCTATATTCATAGATTGGTGCCTAGCCCAATTGTCATCAGAGAGGCTTCATCTAGCAACTGGTGGAAACAGATGCAGACCCACGGCCAAACGTTAGATGGAGATTGTATCATATGTCAGCATTCTCCTCTAGGAAAACCGTCTGTAAGAAAATGCTGATTTGGGGGAAGATTTGCACAGAAGTGTTCACTCTGTGTGACCACAACAAAAGAATAGAACAGAGAAGCATCAAGTACAGTCCAAAAAGTTGGGGACATTTTTTCCCTAAAAGTTTGGTAAGACTTTTATGTTCAAATGAGCTGAATATTAAAGAACAGATCTTAGAGCATCAATGAGGTCTCCAACATGTAAGTAAAGTGCTGATCCATCAAGTACCCATATCTGTGCCAGGGCCTGAATGGGCCATTGCTTTCACTATTCCCTGTAGCCCAAAGATCCAAAATTAGTGGTAAGTCTTAGCAGCAAACCCAATTAAAGAGGAGAGTAGGATTGTCTCAATAAAGGTCCACTCTAGCCCGGTATATTTCTTTTTTTATAAAAATATACCCACAAGTGTTTCTTTTTCTTTTCCTTTTTTTTAAAGATTTATTTATTTATTATGTATACAGTATTATGTCTGCATGTCTGCCTGCAGGTCAGAAGAAGGCACCAGATCTCATTACAGGTGGTTGTGAGCCACCATGTGGTTGTTGGGAATTGAACTCAGGACCTCTGGAAAAGCAGCCAGGGCTCTTAACCTCACAGGCATCTCTCCAGCCACCCCCCCACCCCCCGCATATACTTCTTTAAAACAGATTTTAGCTTAATTTTTGCTTTCTCGAAGTAGATAAAAATCATGTGATAACATAAAAATATTTTCATCAAGAAAACATTGTAACATGATTCATACTTTTATGTCATGACCGAGTAAGATCATTAACTTTTCATTAGCAGAAATTACAAACATTACTTTTTTTTAACTACACAATATTTATGAATCACAAAAAAGTATTTTAAAAGAAATGTTTTTGAAATATGGAATATAAGCACGCTATCTCACATCTGTACTAGCAAATGTACTTATGCAGAACTTCAGAATGATAGCCATATTTATCATCAAATAAGATTAGAGATAAATCGAATAAGATTTAAGTGAATGATATTTAATAATATGAATTGCTATATAACCATTGCTAGCCTAATGTCGGCATAGTCTTTATTTTGAAGTAAATTTAATTTGAAACATACTAAGAATTCAGTTTTTAGATCATTTTAAGTTTATTGAAAATTGAGCACAATGTACAGTGTTCTCATTTATCTCTGTATTACTTCTCTCACGACAACTTCTCTTATTCTATCATCATGATTAGTGTGGTAGAGTTATAATCTCCCAAATAATAATATATGCTATTAACTTCAGTCCAAATTTTACACTGGGCATCATTCCACATGGTGTGATATATGGATTGTACCACTATAGTCATATGTACCTACCAGTTACAATATCATACATAATATTTTTACAACTTTAATAATTTCATATTCTACTTGTAGTCCTGTTTTTTTAATTAAGAAAATAATTGTGTGTCCTATTTGTACTTTTTAAGAAATTATTAAATGTTTTTTCTAATGATCTCTAACCTTCTGCCCTATCTAAAAGACAAGTAGATAGGATATCAAAAAAGAAAATAATATTTGGTGGCAGATATTATCGTCTTATAAGTAGACAAGCAAAGAATATAAATATATAAATATTTAACATATAAATATATATAATAAAATGTAAATAAGTAAGCTAATTTAAATATTCACTATCAATTAATGTATCATGTAGACTAACAAAACCAGATAGATCCAGATAACAGGTGACATTTATGTGGGAAACAGTGTTAAAGGAACAAAGCAGTGATAGAATTATGTGGTCATTTATTTCAGATAAACGATCAGGAGATGCAAACCCAAAAACGCAATCAACACTGAATACTCATACTCTACATTGTTGCCTTTAAAACGCCGGCACTGATGTGTGCTCTCTGTTAGAACAGAAGCTAAAGCCACCTTGGCAAGTGACAGTCCCCCCTCCCCAAGACCATGCACCATGTACACACCATATACCATTTCAATGATAATATGCTAACCTGTATATAAGAAAATAAATGTTAAGTTTGAAAGTTGGTATATACATAAGCTACATTACAGTCAAGAAATCTCTAATGTCCTGTTTCATTTATTATTATTTGCTATGCTGATCAATTTTATATCAGCTTGACACAGGCTAGAGTCACCTGAGAGGAGGAAAACCCAATTGAGAAAATGCCTCCATAAAATTGGGCTGTAGATAATTTTCTTGCATAGTGATTGATGTGAGAGGGCCCAGCCCATGTGGGTGGGGTCATCACTGGGCTGGTGGTCCTGGGTTCTATAAGAAAACAAACTGAGCAAACCAGGGGAAGCCAGGCACTAAACAGCACTCTTCCATGGCCTCTGTATCAGCTCTTGCCTTCAGGGTCCTTCCCTGCTTGAGTTCCTGACGCAACTGCTTTTGATGATGAACTACTGTATGGAACTGTCCATGAAATAAACCCTTTTCTCCCAGAGTTTCTTTTGGTCATGGCTTTCACCACAGCAATAGTCACCCTAACTAAGCCATTTGCCTAATTTGTAACTGTTCTTTGTGTGTGTGTGTGTGTGTGTGTGTGTGTGTGTGTGTGTGTGTGTGTGTGTGTGATGACTGACAAATGACCCTTATTCTTCTTACAGAAAAGGTGATGGAGCCAATCCCAATCCTTTTGTTTCCTTTCAGATTAATTCCCTCCCAGTATATTAACCTTTCCTCTTCATTCTTGACTCATTTCTATTATTCATCATTCTTTCAATATTGGAAATGAACACAGTGATCTGTTTGTGATGAATGGTAAACACAGCAGAACAATTGCAGTGGCCTATAAGGGCAGCCTTTGGACTATTGAGAGTTTCAGCATTTGAGTAGGTTTGTTTGCCTTACAAGAAATCTCTACATGTGCTACTCTACTTAACAGACACCCCTGTAACATAGATTTAGAATGTGTTAGGCAAAATTAAAAAAAAAATCTAGGCTTAGGAATAGTAAAGAGCTCAACTCTAAAGCACATAACACATTTTATCAAATTTCCTCCTCTTTGTTACAACACTCAGTGTTTCATTTTCAGATAGGACAGATGACCAAGTCATATCATCTCCAAATCCTAAACTCGTTGAAGCTTTCTGTTCCTACTGGCCTAACACTTGAGTGCTTTGAGTAATAGCAGGGAAACTTAGATTTGTTCATGATACTAATTGAATTTATGTAATTCACATTTTTCTCTAATTCACAGTTTCTTTTATTATTGTTGTTTATGTTATGATCTCTGAGCTAGAACATTCATATATTAAAACTGACCCAAATTTATGTCTTCAGTTAAGCTTGCTGGTTAATTCTGACATAGCTATATGTCCATCTTTCTGCCACAGCAGTCAAGACAGAGCAGTCCCATCTCACCTAACATCATCTTTTTGTGATTCATTCACTCCATCAGTAAACAGCTCCCAGAGAGCACTGCCCACACTTTATTCATTAGAATTTCATCTTTTCCATATGTCATACCAAAAATTTATTCTTTTGAGTCCAGCTTTTCTTATTTGTGTATGGTAGTAATCTGTTTTTATTTATTTCTGATTAGTATTTCATTATAAGTATATGCCATCATATATTTAGTTCTTCCTCATTGATGAATACTTCTATCAATGGGAGTCATTTCTCATAAAAAATAAAACAGAAGATAAGATATAGGTATCTGCAAGGACATTGATTTTCTCTTTCTCTCTAAAAAAATGGCTAGAAGTACAATTGGAGAACCATCTGGCAAGTATATTTTTAATTTAACACACAGTAAACTTTCAAATTGATTTCCAAACTATTTGTTCTTTCTTTATATCCCCACTCACAATGTGTGAGACTTTCTGTTACTTTTCATGTTCACCAGAACTTGCATTTTATGATTTGTAAAGTTTTAACCATTCTGTTAGATATGTAGTAATAGCAAACTTTGGTCTTAATATGCTTTCCTTTAATGATCAGTGATGATGGACACCTTTTCAAGGTAATACTTGGCATCAGTATCTAAACATGGATGATGTAACTTTGCAAACCTATAGGTCATCTATTAAAAAAGGATATTTTTTCCTTTTAGTCTAGAGCAATGTTTCTTATTCCTATCTAAAGGAAAGATTTTTATCAGCTATGTTATAAAAATCTTTTATTTTAGCATATGGCTTATATTTTTGTTCCAATCTTTCAATTTTAATTTTTAAAATTAAATCATTATTTTAAAACATATTTAAGAGATATTTAATTATGCAAGGTCACCAGAAACTCATCTTGTATTTTTAGATATTTTCTTGCCTCACATTTTAAATCTATGTTTTGTTTTATTTTCAAATTTATCTCTTCCTATATTCATCTTCCTCAGTTTGGTACAGAGATACAAAATTATTCTGTCATTTTTTATTTAAAGGATTATTCCTCATTATCAAATTACTCTCACACTTAAATTTGCACCATTCTGTAATCAACCGAGCTAACCAATCAGCCATTAGCAATTTTTATTGATAAAAATCATCCATTTTTCATCTGGAATTATTTCTCGATGTTCTTTTGTATGTCAATGATTTATTAATATATTTTGTTTCCATATAAACACCATGGAATTTTATTAGTATATTATAAGATATATTAAATCATGCTGCTCTTATTTTGAAAATTATTTGATTGTTATAATTTCTTAGATCTTATGCATATACCTTTAGATATCAATTTCTTTTAAAAGTGAACATTTATTGGGAATAAGAGCCAATTTAGATGAAATTGACATTTTTATAATTTTGATACCTTTGTTGTTCTAATACACATATGCACCTCAAGTTTTCATTTACTTTATTCCTTGGACCTTGATGGTTTTAGGAATACAAGATTGTGAATAATTTGTTAATTTAATGTTGATTAACTTTTTTTTAATGATCTTTTAAATCTGAGTTACTTAAAGCCCAGATGTCTTTTGACTCTGGCCAAAAAGAGACTATCATCACATGCATTCCAGAACACTCCAAGAAACTTCACTGTCTACAGCTAATTTGCTCACTCTTCCAATGATACAGTCCACTCATGCGGTGACTATATTGAATTAAGGTGTGAAGAGCTGCGAAGGAGGAAGAACTCCTACTGATGAGGAAAAGGAGCCCTGCAGACCTTCATTCGTACTTGAAGGCTAGCCCACACATGTATGAGAGGATAACTGAAGAAAAGCAGAGAGACTCTACTGTTCTACACATCATTCTCAAGCACCTGGTACAAGAGGAACTCCTAGTTTTTAAACACCGAGGATGATGCTGATCATCATTTAGGTTTGCTGAGACCCCAGTAGATGGATTCTCGTTGCCAACTGCCAAGAGGGCTCTGAGCTTGTATGTGACACCATTAGTACCCATTTCTGGCCCCATCTTGCCACTTTTATAATGCATTCAATTATTTTTATTCAATGAAAATCAAAATTATACAAACAAAATTATGTTAATATGGCATTAAGTGAAAATATATTCACCATTCTTTAGATTCTAAATATAGGCAACCAAGCATGAATATTCATAATACAATTAACTGGGTTATGTATTCTATTTGCTTTGGAAATTGACGGAGATAAATGAAACTGCCTTGCATATAAATTTGTCTGATTGCTTGCTTCAATATTCTACTTCATTCTAGTCTTTTAAAGCATGATTTATGTTGCTTTTTCACAGAAGGGAAAGTTACCCAAGCTGATGGAGGTACACATGGGAGATTAAATCCATTATTCCATTAATAAGTGAAGAAAGAGAAAGACAAAGAGGAGACCTGAAATACAAACAAACAAGAAAACATCATGGGTATGGGTACACTAGAGTTGGGAGTCCTTTATGACTGTCAAATACACAAACTCAGGGTTCTATTTCCAAAGCCAAAGAAGTATCACAGTGGCTTCATTCTGATGCAGAGTAGAATTGAAGATCCAATGAACTGAAACCCAACCAAAAGGCCGCCATCTTCACTATCCATGGTAAGAAAATGCAGGGGGATTTAAAGTTTGGGCTTTCACGTCGTCGTTTTGTTACCTTCTGTCGCTGTGATAACACAACTAAGACAATCCCTTCACAGGAAGATGCTGTTTTCAGGGGATTTACCCCATTGTCATTTGGTTCTGTTGCTCTGGGCTTGTGTTAAGGGAGATCATCATGGTGGGGAGTGAGTGAGGGAGCAGAGATGGTCACCTCATGACAGTTGGAAGGTGGGGAAGATTACACAAGAAGCCAGGGCACAGGATCCACTTGTCCACGACCTCACTCTCCTACTAGTTCCTCTTCCACAGCCTCCACAATTCGACCAAGACTTGAAGACATGAGCCTTTGTGAAACGGTACAGATTCAAAATAAAGTACTTCTTACTGAGGCAATGGAAACCAAAATGTGCATTTAATTGCTATTTTACAAAACCACGACTTCGGCTTCATATTTGTATTTCAGAGGAAAAAAACTGGTCACAACTCATCATGAAATAACATTCTTAATTATTATTTTCCTATAAACTATATAGTAGCTATTACACTTTGTTTAAATGATATTAAGATGCCTTATAATTTTGTTATCTTTTACTTTATATTTCACTTTCATACGTTGAATCTGAATCTCACTCCTATACACATTATTTTTGGCTTTCCGTCTACCATGTTGAGCCTTTCATGTCCTACCCCCTACCAGGTTAGTATCAGCTACAGCTATGGAAACAAGGTCCAGTTAATGAACACAATCCAGTTCTGCCACCTACAGCAAACATGGAATGAGACTGTGTTTTCAAGTGTCTTCAGAATCATTGAATGAGCACTTTACCCAACTGAGTGACATTACCGACCTCTGTAAGGTCACAGTGTAACTAGCTGTGACCTCATAGCTCTCAGGATTGCTGGATTTCAGCATATCACATTCTCATTTCAAAATGATTGCAAAGCATTTTCCTAAATAGGTTTAAAGATTATTCCAATTGGAAATCCTGTAAAATAAATTAGAACTCTAAATACATTTATTGGAATTTGGAATTTATAATAATGACTTGGCTCAAGCTTATGTCTAAAATTAGAATGACTTTTCAAATAGGATATTTGAATTCTGTTTTATTCAGCTGTGTTCCACTTTTACTTTAAAAAGGAAAATTAAAAACTGATATATTTTTCTAATGCCTTCCAGATTGAATGGTGCTAATATTTTTCAGTTGTGAGAAACATATTGAATTTTTCTGTTTTTGTGATCCAAATTACTTTCCTGTTTCTATTTGTTTTTTAAATGGCATAACAAGTTGTAGGCTTCATATGGCACTTTTATATATAATGTATGTTGCTCTTTCCTGCCATATTGGCCCCGAGCTCTCTGTCATTCTCCTTGTACCCTTCTGTTCTCAGTGGCCTCATTTTCTCATGATTTTATGTCACATGTGTCACTCTTCTCTGCCTCCTTAAAACTCACTGTGAACCCTTTTCTAGTTTCATGACCCATACCAACATCCACTCCTACAGAAATATACATTAAAACAAATTTGAAGCTGGCACCACACAAGAGGGAGAACATGTGCCTTTTTCTCTCTGAGTCTGTGTCGCTCTACTTAGGATAATAATTTCAAGATCCACTCATTATCCTGCCAACTTAGTAATTTCATTTTTCCTTATGTCTGAATTAAGTTCTGTTTTGTACTTGTACCACATTTTCATTATATTTATTCATCAATGATCCATTTATTCATCACAAATGATTCCACTCCCTGTGAATAGGTTAACAAGAAATGAGGCCCTGAAAGCATCTCACTGGTAGAACTTAGAGTCCTTTGTGTGTGTACCCAAGAACTGTATAGCAAGATCTTGCTGTAGTTCAGTGTTTAGTTGTTTTTGAGACCTTGTACTTACTTCCTTAGTAGCTATACCAGTTTGTACTCTCAGTGAATAAGGTTTTCCCTTTCTCCACATTCTGGATAGCATTACGTGTCATTTGTTTCCTGTAGGATAGACACTCTAACTGCAGTTAGGTAGAAACTCAAAAGTCTTAATTTGCATTTCCTTGATGGGTGAAGATGTGGAACAATTTTTAAAATGATGGTCCACTGGTGCAACATTAGTAGTGTGCATAGCTGCCTTCCAAATTATTTTCAAAAGAGGAAAGCTTTCAGTGAAAAAAACTCAAAAATCAAAGCAGAGCATACCAACAAAGACATTAAGGTAGGAATGCAAAATTTTAAAAATAATTCATTTCCTCTTCTGTGCTACTATAAGTATTTCATACATTTATCAATTACTCTATCACATGATGTGACACGAGTAGCTTTTCATTGAGCATTATATGAATTACATGTACTGTGTTTAATGAATGTGTTAATGTTCAATCGTTTTCTACAAAAGATGTTATTATAACAATTTGTTTTCATTTGATGGTGTTTGGAATAAAGTGAAGATGGTGATTGCTAGAGCTCACATATTCAAGGATATAGGTCCTTAATTCTATAGTTATCTCTAGCTATTTATTTGACACAAACCTGATATTACCTAGGAAGAGGGAACCTCATCTGAAGAATTAATTACGATAATCAGACTGGCTTGTGTCTAAGTAAGTCTGTAAGACACTTTCCTAATTACTAATTTATTGGTGAAATTATTAAGGCAACTCCACATAGTTAAAAGGGAGGTTTATTTTGTGGGGTAACTTACAAATGAAGGGATAGGTAACAGGGTCTGGGAAAAGAGTGGCACAGTCCTGCGGTGTTCTCTGGAGAACTCTGCTCAGTCTACCTCCAGGGTCCAGGGTCCAGGAGCCAAGAAAGCTGGCACATCCAGATCTCAGGGTCTTCAGGGTCCTCTCTTGGCCCCGCCTTGTAGATGTGATAGTTACTGAAGCCTCAATGGGGGTTGGAACTTTCAGATCAAAGCTGGAATGACTACCCATTACACTAATTGGTGTAGGAGGACCCAACCTATTTTGGACAGTGCCATCCCTAGGCATTTGGGTTTGGGCTGCATAAGAATTCTGCCTGAGCAACCAAGAGTTCAGGAGCCAGTAACCACTGTTCCTCTATGGTCTCCCTTTCAGTTCCTGCCTTGAGTTCCTGCCCTGAATTCCCTTGGTAACATCACAAAGTATGAGATGAACTAAAGCTGTTCTTCCTGAAATTTCTGTTCCTTCAAAGTAGGATACTCAAATACAGTTTGGAAGATGGTAGTGGTATATTAATAAGGTTAGACATTTTGTGTTAATTGTCATTTTCGTATTTTAGTATAGGGTGCACTTGAAACATAATTTGTAAGCATTATTGTTTAGGCTCAAAGTTAAAAGATATATAAGTTGATTTAAATTGAAGTCAGAGGAAAATACAAAGAAAGTAATACTTGAGAGAGGACAGAAGACTCACGTCCCATAGTGAAGCATCTTGAGGACCTTTGGACACAGTGAGTTTCATAATGAATGTACATTTACATGCCTTTGAAATCTGAATAATTTGTCTCATTTTAAGATGGATTATGTGATTTAATTTTTTTCATTAAAGAGTAACATTTTTGATGTCAGGCAGTGGTGGCACAAGCCTTTAATCCCAGCACTCAGGAGGCAGAGGCAGGCGGATCTCTGTGAGTTCGAAGCCAGCCTTGTCTATAGAGCGAGATCCAGGAAAAGCGCAAAGCTACACAGAGAAACCCTGTCTTGAAAAATAAAAAAATAAAAAAAGCAAACAAACAAAAAAGAGTAACATTTTTGGTTTGAAAAAAAAACTTCTTGTGGCAATACAGGTTTTCAGTTCCAACACTTGTAGGTTGAGGCCTTAACGATAAAGAGTTCAAGGTCAGTTTCAGTTACATAATAAGTGCAGGGCCAGTTTGTGCTGGGCAAAATGTCATTTCTGAAAACAAAGAGAAAAAATTTCAGGTACAGATTTTTCTAGAAAGTGGAGCTAAATGAATAAAGAGAATAGAATTCAAATAGAATTCTGACCTGTAGGTGAATACGGAGGTATTCAATGTTGAACAGAAACTCCCATTTGGTGAGTAGGTATTCATCAACCCATTCACTCACCAGTTCATCATACAGCATACCTGCAGACCTAAATCATTTATGTTATACTTCTCTTTTGGAATGCCTGCACACCCCTGTTAAAATACCTGGAAATAGACGAAAGCATTTTTTTTTATGTTCTTACATTTCATGACCACCACATCCCCTGTATGGTATACAGAATGGAATGTTTTAACTCTCAGGTTGATTGTAAGAGTCTGTAACTTTCACTGTTTTCCTTGGCATCTGTCTCATTTCATTCTGCATATGACAGTGAACACAAAACCATTCAATACTAAGTGAATGATGTCATACGTCAATGGTTCTCCCCCCCACACACACACAGGTCATTGGGAGACTTGGCAAAGAACTATAGAAGTAATACTAGAAGTTCTCCATTAACTTCTGCAGGTTTTAAGAAATCAGAGCTGGAAAACATCACACCTAGGTACAAAGTACGGTTTTGTGTGACCCCTCCTATCTGGTGAGACATAATTACAGAGCATGTGATCAGCTTCACACTGGAAGGATGGACACATTCTTGCTTACGCCGTTGACCTCTTACTCAAATTTTCTCACCCTTCTGTATATTGATGTCGTTGGTGGCGAATCAGAGGCTTCATCCTCATGATTTCTGAGGCTAAATTTTATCTTGAAGTGTCCCTGGTTCTATCACAGCTAACTCCTACACTTAGGATGGGAAAAAGACAGAATACCAGCTATATTAGTCTTTCACATGTCAGTGAAGGAAAAAAAAATCCCCCGTGTGCTATGACAATTGAGCTGCTGCTGACTCTTTCACTGCCCCTCCCATTTCTTCCCACAATGTTTTATCTTCATAAATGAGGGTAACTAGACTGACAGCACCCCTGGGTTTTCATCAGTTCCCTGGAGGTTTGTATGGAATTAAATAGAATCCACACAGCAGAGAAGATGTTAACCATTAAGAGCACAGTTGTGCGGCACAGCCTCATGTGCATGTACACATCTCCATTGCAAGTGCTCCAATTTACAGACAGTATGAATAGATGAAGCACGTTCTCCTTCAGAGAAGTCCTTTCAAGTCAATTTTTCAAGGCAAACTCCAAATGGCTCTAGATTACAGCCAGACAGCCGCCTCCACCCCATTGCTGATGACAATTCAAGACAGCTGCTAAATTTAAGCATGCCTTTACTGGAACCCGGGGCTTCATGCACAATAGCAGTCTGTGTGTTGCCAATCCCCAGGATGTACTCAACTTTTGAATTGCTGCACAGCAGCCCTGCTGATCCTTAATCCTTGTGAATACAGCGTTGACACGTGGCCAAGAATTTCAGAGGATTCATTTTTAAAGGGAAAAAATAGGAACAAAAGGAAAGGAAAAGCTCAACTCAACATGGTAAGACATCCTGCGAGGCAACAAAGCAGGAGGAATGGGATAACTCTGTAAACACAGTCCCCAACATACAGATGGTTCTTGTTCTGGAAGTTCAGTTACAGGCCTGTCATTTGGCAACCAGGATGTGTTTCTCTATAGAAACTGCATTTTCCTTCTTGTTTAGTGACTCTTCCATTGTTGCTATGATAAAACACCAGAAACAAGGCAAATTACAGGAGGAGGAGCTTACCTGGCCTTCAGTTACAGAGGGCTAAGAGTCCACGATGGCAGGGAGGCATGCCAGCAAGCAAAATGCATAGTGGCAGGAGCAGGAAGCTGAGAATGAATGGCAGATCTATATCCTCCACCACATGAAGCAGAGAGAGAGAGGAAAGAGAGAGAGAGAGAGAGAGAGAGAGAGAGAGAGAGAGAGAGAGAGAGAGAGAGAGAGAGAGAGAGAGCTCTGGACGCTGGAAGTAGAATGAGGCTATAAAATGCTCAAAGCCCTTTCCCAGTGTTCAGAGGGATTCCCGTAGGTTCTGAGTGTTCTGGATCTCAAGTTGTGATAACCAGCTGTACCTGTGACAGGGCACTTAAGACAACCCGATTTTAAAGAAGAACAGTATATGACCGCATGGTTTCAGTGCGTGGCCATTAGAGCCTGTTTTTCTTCGTGCCTGTGGTGGCACAGTGGATCCTGGCAGGTGTGTATAGCTGCTCACTTCATGGTGGCCAGGATGGAAAGAGAGAGAACAAGAAACTGAAGCCTGATTATCTCTTTCAGGCTCCAGTCACCACAGTTCTTTCCAGTACCCCAGTACCCCCTATCCCCCAAAGCTCCCACTACTTTACTCTAGGCTTGGAAACAAGCCACCGGCATGTGAATATTCAGGGGAACATTTGACATCCAAAACACGGCGAGAATAGTGTTGCTGGGCTTAGGTAAAACTACCAAGGAGAATAACAGTATCATGGGTGGCAAAGTCACAGAACTAAGTCATAGTAAGCTGTCTTAAATTGCAAGTGGATCCACTCAACACTTAATTATCAATTGCTTATTACACCTTCAGAAATTAAAGAACTAGAGTCTCGGGGCTTGTCTGTGTGTCTTGAGTCTGTTGAGTTTCTCCAAAGCAAAATCACGAGGGAAGTCCAAGTCGATGCTTTCCTTAGGAGAAA
The DNA here is from genome assembly GCF_049852395.1 of Peromyscus maniculatus bairdii. Classification (NCBI taxonomy): domain Eukaryota; kingdom Metazoa; phylum Chordata; class Mammalia; order Rodentia; family Cricetidae; genus Peromyscus; species Peromyscus maniculatus. The sequence goes on along the minus strand of NC_134869.1, from coordinate 23,055,677 downwards.
CTTGACTTCATCAATGTTCTTCAGCATCTGTGATCAATCTCACTTGTGACCTTGTATCCAACCTAGCATGCTGGGAAGGATTTCCTTCCTATTAGCAGTCTCCACAGGCTCGCGGAAGATGTGTTCCTCCTGTGTTTCTAAGTCTCCTGTTCAGCCTCCTCTGAGCTCTTTTTGACAGGCTTTCAACCTACTAAATAATGAGACCATCTGGGTTTGGCCTAATTTCCCCGTGCCCTTCTCCAGGTTTCCACTAGCGACTAAGATCTCTTCAGTCCCCAGCTCTCACCACCAGCTAACTAGTCACCGTGAAAGTGACCCTGACCTGTCAAAGTTCTCAAGGTGCTAATAATAGAAACAGGTTCTGCACATATAAAAACAGCACAGGATAAGTAAGTAATCTTCTGGGGCTCAAAGTTTTTGACTCAAAAGTCTCATTGTAATTCAGGGCTTTGACAGTGTGGAGGGCCTGGACTTGGCAACATAACCTCCTCAGGTGATTCCCTGTGAGTTCTGGCTCTCTAGCCTTAACACTTGCCCTTCAAAAAGGACATAAGAAGCAGCATGTATGATTTGTCTTTTAAATTTCGCCATGTCTGTCCTTTTCTCCCTTTCTGCGGGGGCCGAGAATAGCCTTGGAACACCCCTCTTGTGCTGTAATCCCCGAAGTGGCCAGTTTTGAAAATTCAAGGCACTTTTCTGCTACAAGAAAATAGAAATAGATGGGAGGTCAGCGGTGCCTGCCTGTGCTCTTTTTCTCGTTTTTTTTCCCCACTTAAACTCAGCAGAGGAAGACAAAGGCACAGATAAGAGAAAATAATGGGATTCGGAGTTTACAAAGAATACATTAAAACGTAGCTGCTTCACTTCAGAAGAAATCCAGACTTCTGGGGCTTGGCAGAGTGAGCATGCTGGAGGTCACCTCTGCTGCCCTCTCCTTTCTGGATGAATCTCTGATTGGAAGGTGAAGATATTTGTTTCAGAATAAGTATTAACCCACAGAGAACATGATGAAGTTTTCAGGGGAAAAGAATTTTCTACCACTGTGCTCAGTTTATAAGGGAAGAGACAGGAAAAGGCCACTTAAAACGGAATGAGACTGTTGCTACCAAGAAATTATGAGATGACAATTAAGCCAAGTAAGCAAGAAAATCTAAATATTCTCTTGGCAGGATGCAGAGCTGCTTTGAGTTAGTATAGATTCATTCAGCTAATCTCACTACAAAATACAAGAGTGAATACATTTCTTTTCATGGATCATACTAGGGCTAGTGAAGATATTTTTTTTTTCCACGTCAGAAAGAACAGGTGGGTTTTGTAGGTAACAAAGGTACTAACTGGACTCAAGATCACTCAGTATAATGTAAATGTTAGTATACCTATTTGTGAATAAGATACTTTAAAGGAATGGTCACTTTCTCTACAATAATTATGAAAGAAATGACTTCTTGTTCCCATGACAACTGAGGAAGTTTTGAAGTCCCAGGAGGTTAAGCGTAACATGTTCAAAGTCATAGATGGGGGAAAAGATCAAACAACTTGAACCACGGTTATTAGGGACTGCACACTTGCCATATTTTCAGTGTTCCATGCTAGCTATGCTGATAGACTACAAAGCAATGAAATGATATAGCCCAGGTCTGTCAATCATGGAGGCCATTTCTAAACACTGTTGTAGCACTTTTTATATTTTTCTTTCTGAATATGCTTATGAGTCCTGGAAACCATGCTAAGACAAGATCATACTAGAGTTTGAATTTGAAATGCCCAACACAAGTGCTCATGCTTTGTTTTTTCCTCCTGCTTGTGGCCATATTTTGAAGATGGTGGAGTCTTAAGATGGCACTGGACTAGTAGATGGGCCTCGAAAGACTTTCTTTGATTCCAGCTGTTCTCCAATGTACCTGGTTTTATACATTGTTATGTGACTTTTTTGAAGAATAAATCTTTATTCTCTCTAAAAACAGGTGCTAATAGATACAAGAAATGAACCCATGCAACTCTTAAGTAGGGAAATGGTGCATTTGTTAGAGTTACAGAAGCATGGGTAACTGAGAGTTTTAAGCTTGGAATTCCCCAAATAATTTGAAGACAATTCAGCTGACTGGGAATTTTCTTTTCCTCAGCAGTTATTATTGCTTATGTATCGTTGGACAGGAGTCTTACCAATTTTGTAAATTTAGGAGCTTTCTGAGTCTTCTAAGTTTCCTTACTTTCTAAGACTTGAGCATCTTACCTCCTTTCAATAGGGAATGTTTCCATGCTGACAAAATAGTTACACAACACTCTGTCCCTTCCTCCAGATTCTTCCATTCTTTTCTGACTACCTCCCATGATGCTCCCTGAGTCTTGGAGGGGTGAAATAGACATCTGATTGTTTCTTCTCCATCTATGGCATACCATAAGCATATTTTACCACTTCATCAGTCATCTATTCTTAGGAGCTTAAATAATTATGAGTCTTTGCAATATATCACAATTTTTTTTTAAAAAAGGTCTTTTGCTCCATGACACACCCAGAGTTATAGTAGCCCTAATCTATGGTTGTAAATAAAAGAATTATTTAGAAATCAATTTGACAGGTACACTGCCTCCATTTGACCACCATGAAACCAAAAACTAACAAAAAACAAACAAACAAATAAACAAAACAAAATGAAACAGCAGCTGATTCCCCACTAGGACTTATGACCAGCCCCCCCCCCCCAGCCATCACCATTTGAAGTAACTTACAGTTAACTGTCAGGTGTGTAATGTCAAATGGACCATAAGTCAAATTAGAAAGCACTTTGTTGGACTTGTACCTTTAGTGCTACTGTTGTACCCACGGGTATGTATTGCCTAGCATATTACTATATCAGGCAGGGTCCATTGATGATCAGGACATCAGCTGACAATTTTCTACTGATGTCCTGAATGACAACAAACAACACACACATTCACTAAGTTCTGTTACTCTAGAGAACCAAAAACTAATAGAGCACCCAAGAGCATTCTTTCTCATTTACACAGAGTACCTTCATATAAATCCATTAACTTCTGATTTCACTGTTCTTCCAAATGCTTTCAAAATCTACTCAATGGTTATCAATACACAATGAAACCTTTTACAGATGGTGGGCAGAATCTCTAGAGGTTCAGGGTTATCAGTTCCAAGTAGTACCAGTTGGTCTTAAATGGCTAAGCAGATACTGTAAAGGAAACTTTAGATAGGCCTAATATGATGCCTTCACTTTTATCAGTTGCTTCAACAGAAGAGCAATGCTGTGTATAGGGAGATGAATGACACTATCTCACTTAGGCCTGTATAACCTACTGTCACCTTTCAGGAACCATGAGCTCCGTATTCTGTAATGTTGTTGCTGCTAGGAGACCATTGCACATTTCTACATCCCAAATGGTTTCTGGGTTTCTAGCCCATCATAATCTGCCTGACTCATGCCTAAGGTGGAGTACGTCTTTTGTCAACCATACTTGCCACTGGAAATCTTGGTTCTTTGGGGTCAGAACTGCAGCTTTTACCTGCCCATTGGTCACAAGTGGCTGCTGAAAGGACGTAGGGTTGGAGTTAACAATCTTCATCTTCAATATACTTTCTTTCAGGGGAAAAATGAATACAATGTATTTGGGTAGGACAACATCTCACCCATTAGATAACATTAATCTTTACTTTTAACTAGAAGAATTTATCATTTAGATGTTTTATAAATTATTGCCCTGGAATTGCCCAGGAAGCTTTACAGGCTTCCTGAAACTCACTAGCATAGCATCTAGCTTCCTGCTTTTTTCCCCCTGAGTAACTTCAGCTATATACAAACCCTGCTACATTTGCTTTCAAGTGACAGGGATAAAGTACATTTTTTGTTTTGCCATTTTTCATCCTCTCTTGATTTCATCTGTAGACAAAATTATATTAATCAAACATATTCATATGTTCCAGATCATCCTCTACCTCATAAAGATCTGTCTTACCATGACGATCAGCCATCTAAATAACCCCATACCAATCCAGGCATACATACCACTTCTCAGTGCCAAAATTCCCAGTAATGCTTGCCCTTCCCTTGCTGTCTTGAAGTCCCTAGTATTTGTAAGGAGCTCATCCAGTAATAACCAATTATTTCCCATAGATGATATGAAACAATCCATGGCCTTATTTTCCTGTATTGTCTCAAGTAACATAGCCTTTGTCTCAAGGACAGATGAGGAGATATATGGCTAAGATACCCAAACTGAACTCATCCACCACCATGTTCAGTAGTCTTATGATTCAACTTGTGAGAGACTATCCTATAAAGCTTGTATAAAAGTCTTCCCATTTAAAGAAGTAAGAGAATATTCTCTAGTTATCATGGTTTCTTTTACTGGATACACTGAAGTGTGGATTTTCCTTCCTTGTGTAGTAAAGAACATACTTCAGAACAGTATTCTATCACTTCTACTTCATTCTCTTTCTATTTACAATTCTCCCCACTAGATCTAAGATGCTGAAACTCAAGAAAAGGCTATTTTAGCACAGATCCAATGTGGACTCTCTTGCATCCTTCCTACTATAAGAAATGCAAGCCAACATCTCCACCAAATGATTTCCCATTTTCTATTTGTCCTAATTGACACATAACTGATTTGATTAACAGATACTTGTGAGTCACACTGTAAAGTTTTGATGCATGTATACATAGTATAATACTGAATCACTGTAAGGATTATAGATATTATCACTATGAAGATTTCTTTGTGGCTAGAACATATGAAAAATATAAATACTATAAATACTACTGTTCATTGTATTAAACAATGGAAAATAAGTAAGTCCCACAGAAAATTGTAAAATTGTAAGAGCATAAAAGAAGTGGTTTTTTTTTTTTTGAGTGGCCACTTGAGTGCATGGGTTTAAAGTACAATTAATCTGAACATTGTGTTAATTATTGTAGCAATGTTCACATGTACAGGGCAAACAAAAATACACCTGACTAGGTTGCTGCAAAATCAGGATTCTGCAAGTTTAGAACAACGGCAACAAGGAACAGAGGATCACTTGCAAGGAAAGAAAAGTAAAGGCAGCTTTATTTGTTTATTTATTTTTTGAAATGGGAGCAGCACTAGCTCTAGCTCACGAGGCTGTAAACTGAAAGTAAAGCATGAGAAATACTTCAGCTTTCCTGGTACTCAAGAAGAACCCAGTCAACAATTGCCATTGTTGCTGTCATGTTGCCGTGGCTCACAAATACCTATGGCAGACAATAAAGGAAGTTAAGTAGGTGGAAGGTGATGAATAATGAGAATGCAGTGGGATGATGGATGCAATGTTTCAGTGAGAACAAACACAATTATACTGAGAACTTGAGTAAATAAGACCAAGCTAAACAAGAATAGAAAGCTCCTACAGAGGCTGATAAATCAATCACATGGGAGGAATGGCCAACATGACCCAATAGCAACATGTTTCAGATGAGCAAGTTGTTTGCATAAAGCAAATGTTATTCTTTCATAGTTATAAACTTACAACAAGGAAGAAGTTCAGTTCTTTCCTGGGGAACCTGCTGCTAGAGAGAGGAGAAACAATGATTTCATTCCAAATGAATCGATTTCCTTGCAGTGCAGCTTAATTTTCCATAAAAACGTAGACGGGAAGGGGGGCAATTGGTGAAGAGTATTTGAATTTAAAGACAATCAATGATTATAGATTTGAAATTTGGATGATCAGCGTGGTAGAATATAAAATGACAGCATGTTTCCCACTTTCTTTTGAGACTAAATTTGAGTTGCAGAGAGATACTAGAGTATGGGGCAAGGATGATCAAAGGCACACAGTACTTTGGCTACCATACATGGCAATACATCAGAGACATTTTTTTTTTGAACTGTAGCTAAGTCCCATGCTCATCTCTACATGATACCATTGGGAGTCTAGGAAGTAATGCATGGGTCAAGGTCACTAGTGTTTTACTCAAGCCTGCTTTGTGCTCTTTATATTTTCTTACTTCATGGCTTTTCATTTTGTGTGCATTTGTGGACAATTTTCTTGAACAGAGTGCTTAATTCCCACAAACAAACCAACAAACAAACAAACAAAAAATGCTTTCTTTATAATCTTTTCATGTTGTACTAAATCATAGTTGCTCAGAGAGAATTAATGCTCATTAACATTTTTGAAATTGATTCATTAAGTGTTTAAAAAAACTAGCCTTTTATGTAAATATGTATGTATTCACATATATACAACAATCCAATATTTAATCACAATAAAACAATATATCTTCAAAAAGAAATGTGAGGTAACGAAAAAACACCCACTAAATGAGAAATGAGTGGTATTTTTTTTATGTTTTCTATATAGTTGCAGACTCTACTCCTTTTGAGTTTTTACACAGAGAATTTTGATTTCATTTTAAATTGTTTGTTTTTAATTTTTTATGCAATGTAATTTGATCATATTCTTTCCCTTCCCTGAAGTCTTTCTAGATCCTCCCACCATGTATGTTCTTTCTTCTCTCATTAAAAAGAAGACAAAACAAAATAAAACCCAAAGGACAAAAACTCATCAATCATTACAAAAGAGCACAAAAACAAACAAACAAACAAATAAACCATGGAGTGCATTTTGTGTTGATGGACTGCTCTTGACAATGAGGTCTATCCCGAATCATGCCCAGAGTTTGAGCAATACTATTTCATGGAGAGTGAGCTCTTCAGTACCCAAAGGGTTCCCATCCATCCTTTCAGTGCCAAAGATACCACCAGCAGTTTCATACAGATACCGTTGCCACTAGGTTCTCAACAAATCATACGCATTGTTGAATTTGGAAAGAAATGAAAAAGCAATAGAATGTGCAAAGAATGGAAACATCTGCTCTGTCACTGGGTTGTGTTTCATACCAGATTCTGAGCTTATTTATGGGGATGATGATTTTGCTTAAGTCTCAGAAACATTTTGTCTAGACTTTAGTCCCTGGATAATTCTAATTTAAATCTTTGGAATTGTCTTTTCCACTTCATTTGCACAAACAAATAAGAATTTGGTAAGCATAGCAAATAAATTGGCAAACATAAGTAAAAATTTTATCTAAAAAATATTCCTTTAAAGGTGATATCATTTACATTTCAGAGTAGGGGGTTTCCTCAGGTATCTCATCAAAGAAGACAAAAAATAGGAAGCATGTGTGACTACATTGTCAAGATTATCCAGATGATTTTTTCATTTGCTTTTGTGTTCTCTTTTTGTTGATACTAAAGTCTTCCAAATGCAATGTATTTTTTCCCTCTTTCAAGAAAGCATGAATAAGACAGCCAACAAACATAACAGTTATCTGCGCTTTAAAAAAATGCATTATTTTCTCTCTCATTAAAATACAAACAGGCATCTAAAAATAATAATAATATAAAATAATAGTAAACAATTAGGATATGACAAAACAAACAAACAAAAGCCAGAAGAAAAAGAGCCAAACAAACACATGTAGAGGCAGACACACACATTCCCACACACAGAAATACAAACACAAAACCAGAAACTGTAATACATGTGCAAAAGACCTGTAAGTGTACAACAGACAAACAAAAAAGCCCTGACAAAGTATTAGGAGACAAGTATCTGCAAAGACACTGTGCAGTTTGTTTTGTGTTTGCCATGTACTGCTGTGCATGGGACCTGCCCTTAAGAGTGGTTGGTATACCCCATAAGATGTTGTTGGGGAAAATTAAGTTTTCATTTGAGGATGATGATCAATTGGATATAGCTTTTGGTTTAGTGATGGAGGCTCATGTCCACTTCCACTCTCACTGTTGGGACCCTATCTGGCTTAGACCTGTGCTGGCTCTGCATGATTCAGTCTCTGTTGAGTTCATGTGTGTTGGTCCTGCTTGCTTACAAAGTCTTGTTTCCTTCGTGTCCTTCATGCCCTCGGGCTGCTTCTCTGAAGGGTTCTCTGAATCCTGAGGGGAGGAATGTGATGTAGATATTCCATTGATAACTCAGTGTTCCATGGTCTCTTCACATTGTTCAGCTGTGGATCTCTGTATTTATTCTAATTTACTGCAGGAGAAAGTGGAGAGGAGGAGTTGGGGGAAGAGAAACCATCACCAGAATGTATTGTAGGAAAATGTTTTTTCAATAAAAATATAAAATGTATTATCATTAATTTTTAAGTAAAATATAATTGCATACCTTTCCCTCTTCTCCCTCTGAACCTTCCTATGTCTGCTCCCATGTTCCCCTTCACGTGATCTCATATCAATGGCCTCTTTTTTCTGTAATTAATATTGTTAAGTATATGCATATAGATAAATGCATAAATATGTAAATAGAACCTGCTGTGTCTGCTTAGCATGGCTTGGATGTAAAGGATTCTAGGGTTGTACTCTCTATTGGATAACCAATCAGGCAGCTCATTCCTGGGAAATAATAATTATCCTCTTTTCAACATTCATTAGTTGTTTGTCGTTCTTTGTCTTGCCTTGGAAGATTTTCCCCTTCCAAGTTAGCATGAGCAGTACTGCCTTGCTTATAAATTTTTAATTAAATATTCTATTATTCTTTGTGCATATATTATGTATGATGTGATGGATCATCTATGTTTCTGTTGCTAACATGTAGTGAACAAAGATTGTTAAGTATCGGACACTATATATTTAAAAAGCAAAAAAAAAAAAAAAAAATCAAACCAGATCCCTTGTGACTGACCACTTGATACATAACTAAAGTCCATGGAACCCCAGGCCTTCCCTGCAACTGCTTCAGCTATTTCTCCTAGCATCTGCATTCCTTTGAGTACCCCCCTCCAACCTACAAAATTAGAACAATATTCCTTATAAGCACAGATGTGAGAATTCTCAGTAAAATACTTGCAAACCAAATTGAAGAACACACCACAAGTGTTATCCAGCATGATCAAGCTGACTTCATCACAGAGATTCATGTACAGTTTAACATATCAATAAACATAAACAATCAGACTAAACAAGTTGACTCACAGAGATTCAGGTATAGTTTAGCGTATCAATAGACATAAACAATCAGAATAAAACATAAAAACTATATGATCATCTTTTTAGAAGCAGAAATAACCTTTGACAAAAATCTAACATCCCTTCATGATAAAAAGCCCTGGAAAGACTAGGGATACAATGGATACAATTAACCATAATAAAGGCAATTACAGTCAGCTCACAGCCAACATCATTCTTTTTTAAAATTTTTATTTTTATTATTAAAAAATTTTCTATTCATTTTTACATACCAACCACAGATTCCCCTCTCCTCCCTCCCCCCACCCCCAGCCTTCTCCAACAACCCATCCCCCATTTATACCTCCTCCAAGGCAAAGTCTCCCACAGGGAGAAAACAGAGGACCAACATCATTTTTAAAGGACAGGAACAATAAGTATTTATGCTACAGTTATCAACAAGACAGGGATGTCCACTCTTTCCATATCTACTCAATAAAGTATTTGAAGACATAAATAGAACAATTGAACAACTAGAAGAGATCAGGGGGTATGAATGGAAGAATTCAGCATATCTTTACTTTCAGATTATATTGTTTTCTTCATAAAATACTCTAAAGACACCACCAGTAGACTTGGACAGCTGATAAAATGCCTATAGCAATATTTCAGAATATAAAATTAACAGTAGCCTTCCTGTATGATTCAATCATACTAAGAAAGAACTCAAGGAAATAGGACCTTCTATAATAGCCTCCATAAAATACCTTGGGACAATTCTAATCATGTAAGTAAAAGATGTGTATAATAAAGAGTTTAAGACACTGAAGAATACAGCAGAATACACCACATTCATTGATAAATTGGAATAATACTGGGCATCCTACAAGAGCAATCTATAGATTCAGTACAATCCCATAAACATTTCAACATAATTCTTTACAGACACTGACAAAAAATCTTTAACTTCATATGGAAAAACACACATGAAATTAAAATAGGTAAAATTATTGTTAATTAAAAAATAACTGCTAGAATTATCACCATCCCAGATTTTAAGGTGGGTTGCAGAAATACAGTAATAAAAATAGTATGGTAGTTGCATTAAAAGAGGCACATTGATTGGTAAAATACAATTGAAGACCCAGACAAAATTCCACATAACTAAAATATCTAATGTCATCTGATTTTTGAAATAGCCAAAATTAGACATTAGAGAAAAGACAGTATCTTCAACAAATGATGCCAATCAAACTGAATGGCTTCATGTAGAAGAATGAAAATAGATCCATACTTACTACCCTGAACAAAACTCAACTCCAAATGGATCAAAGACTTTGGCATAAGACAAGATACTCTGAACCTGATAGATAGAAAGTAGGGAATAGGCTTGAACTCACTGGTACAGGGACAAGACTTTCCAAATAGGGTATGGATAGCACAGGCACTAAGAACAATTAGTAAACAGGACTTCATGGAGCTAAAAACCTTTTGTACAGCAAAGGACACCATCAGGGGAGTAAAGTGGATGCCTACAAAACAATAAAAATTTTTTACAAGTTATAAATCAGAAAGAGGATTAATATTTAGAATATACAAAGAACTAAAAAAAAATTTTGAATGTCAAGGGGAAACAACCCAATTAAAAAATGGGAAATAGAACTAAACAGAGTTCTCTAAAGGAGAAGCATGTATGCCTGAGAAACACTTTTTTAAAACAATCAACATCCTTAGCCATCAGAAAAAATGAAAATCAAAACTACTTTGTGATTTCATCTTATAGTAGTCATAATGGCCAAGGAAATAAAACCAATGGCATCAGATGCTGGTGAGGACATGGTGAAGGGGGATAATTATTCATTGGCTATTGTGAGGGCACCCTGGAATAGCTAATATGAAAATGGGTGTAGAGGTTCTTCAAAGAGCTGAAAATAGGTTCACCATAAGATCCAGTTATACTCCTTTGGGCAATTACACCAAGGAATATATACTTTTCTACAGAAGTACTTGTTCATCCATGTTCATTGCAGCACTATTCATAATAGCCAGAAATTTGAAACAGCTTGGATGTCTATCAACTGAGTAAATGTATAATAAAAATGTGATGCAATTAAACAACTGTTGTATTATTCAGCTGTTAAGAGAAATGAAATAATGAAAATTTCATATAATCAAGTAAAGCTAAAACAACCATCCTGAGTGAGGCAACCCAGAGACCAAAACAGCTGTTGCATATAGGTGGGAGTTAACTTTGAAGCTTTAGATAAATGTGTATCAGTCTGTATAACCACAGACAGATGTTAGGTAGCTAGAAAGGGACCAGGGGGGTAATTGTGGAACGACTCACCCCTAACAGGCTTGAGGGCCAGCCGGCCCAAACAAGTATAAAAGATACTTTCTGAGAGCCAACTTGCGTCTGCCTAAGGGCCTTAACAACAGCCACTGATACATGATCTGGAGATTATTTGTACCAATGAAAGGCAGCCATGTCACACCAATCAATGTATATTCATCAGACCTTCCCCCGGGTGGGGTGGAGGGTATATAAGGCTTGCATCTTCCTGAATAAACTGAGCTTGTTGTTTTGACATTCTTACAGAGTCTGTGTCATTGACTCTGCATCTACTTAGTGTTCTCCCTCAAAGGGAACAACTGTATAGGATCCTGCTACAGATAATGTTATCAGGAGATGAATGAGGAACTAGAAGAGAGGGATTAAATGGAGAGGGTTATAGAAGGAAAGAGTAAAGGAGGGATTATAGGGAGGGACCACTAACACTAAAGACTGTTTGAAAAGCCATATAAAAACCTAATACTGTGGGAGCTTCCTAAATATACATACATATATGAATGGAATTTAAATGGACTCACATAATAGGGAAAACAATGCCTTACCTAGACATTTTATGCCACCACATAAAACTTTCTATTACCAGAAATGGCTTGTATTTTGGTGAATCATTGGCCAAAAAGTGTGATGGACACAGGCTGTTAGTAACCCTCTACAAACCCATGGTAAGTTGTTGTTGCAGAAGACACTACATACTTACCTTGCTGTACATGCAAAAGTTGAGCTGGTGCCCAAATAGAAGCTTCACCCCTATTTACTTGTGTTCATGGTCCTGGTAGGTACAATGCACGTGCTGCTGGAGGAGAAAAGTCATCATAAACACTACCTGCTACAAAGCCTGCAACCTACAAGAGTGATGTACCTTGAAGATATACACAGATGCTCTGGGAATAATCAACCACCTTTTGATTAGATACAAGACCCACTCCATGATCTGGAACCCATACCTGACTTGGTAAAGAGGCAAAGAACCTAAGACTAGATAGGCTTAAGGGCAAACCTACTACTATTATTCTGCTAAAGCAACATAGCAATAAAATGATTCCTAGTGACCTCTGGCTATATTCATGGATCAGAGCATCATTCATCCTTCATTGAAGCCACTCCTTCTTTCATAGGGTATTTAGCACAGTGCCCCACATTTGGACAATATGCAGAGAATGAGACTACAAAGCACTCAGGTCTACATGGGGTGTCTTTATCAAATCCCTTCTTGAAGGCTCAAGCATCTACTGTGACAGCATGCCCAAGACCTATACAAGTTCAAACCAGACAAAATCCCACCATAGGGGAGATGTGGACACAAAGCCCTATTGCTAACCAAGAAGCTATTTTCAATACATACTCTTTAGGGACAGGAAATTGTTTTTAGCCAATAGTGTCACCAGTATATCAACCACATTCCAGTTCAGGCCCTGTATAAAGGAGTAGTTGACCAATACAAAAAGCATTCCATGTTTTTTGCTGAGCTTTTGTTTTGGTTTTTACATTTTTAAAAAAAAATTTTTATTGATTCTTTATGGCTTTCACATGATGCATCTAGATTCCATTCATTTCCCTGGTCCTTCATAGTCACTCTCTGCCTTTGTAAACTTTCCCTCAAAATATAGTAAAATTTAAGAAAAAAAGAACAACAAAAAAATTAAGAAAAAGAAAATCTTATAGTGGAAGCTGTAGTGTGACAGAGTATACCACTTAGGTGTTCATTGCAATGAGCCAGTAGTCTGGTCTAAGGCCTCTGGTTTCTGCTACATTATCAATGTTGAACCCTCACAAGACTCCTCTTGGATACCCTGTTGTTGTCTTGTGTCATGGAGATCCTGCAGTTTCGGATCTGCAGGACCAGGCCCTTCATGTGTTCCAGCAGATCATAGATGAAGTGGATGTTGGAGCGGGCCAACTCATAGCCCTGGTTCTGGGTCTGAGTGGCTGTAGGGTGGGTTAGCCCACGAGCTCTTGCTCATCCTCACCACCAGGGTGAGGTCTCCAGCACTGCCCTGGCAAGTTCACCCTATGAAGCAATCAGCAAGGGATGGGGCCGGTTCTTCTACTTTCAGCACCTCAGGGCCAGCTCACAAGCACCTACACCACCATGGCCAGCTCTATCGCTTTGTCCAGGTGAGGTGCAGAGCCTACTTTCTCAATTGCTGTGGCCTATGAGGGGAAGGGTTAGCTTTTCCTGCTCTCATGACCTCAGGACCAGCTCTCCTACCTACCATAGGCATCAAGGGGTAGGTTGGGGAGGGCATCATTTCCTTACCCACACTACCACATGGCAGACAAAGGGGACAGGACTAGCTCTCCCACTCTCATGCCCTCAGGGTTAGCTTACTGGTACCCTCATGAACAGGATCAGCTCTATTGTGCTGCCCAGGCGAGATGCAGGACCTGCTCTCCTGAGTGCTGCAGCTGGTGAAGAGCAGGCCCAGTTCTTTCTTGTGTTGCAGACAGTGATGTTGGTGTGGGGCAACTCTGTGCAGCCCTATCCTCTTGATCACCAGTGGTAATAGGAGCCATGGACATCAACACAGACAGCAGTTACAGAAAGGCCCCAGACCCAGACTTCACAGTGGCCCCTGGTGGCAAGTAGGCTACCTACTTCAGCCTGCTCCATACTGCCTTTACCTCTTCAGATCTGCCTCCCTACAGGACATGGACCATTCTGTCTGTCTGTCTCTCTCCCATACCCCACAATATATTTGCTCACCATGATAGTGCCCAATTGCCTGGTGCTACAAGGCTCCTGGTTGGCCCATGTTTTCTTCTGGCTGCCCAGAGCAGTCATAATGGCCAGTTTGTTTTGATTTTCATTTGGGGAAGGATAAGGAGAGAGTGTAGAGGAGGTAGAGTGAGCATGAGAGGTAGGTAGGTAGATGATAGATAGATGATAGATGATAGTGAAATTGGATGGATAGGTTGAAGAGTCTGAGGAAAACAAAGAATGTGATCACAAAGTACTGAGTGAAAATAAATTTTTAAAATAAAATCATTTTTAATGTTTGAAATTGGAAGAAAAAATGTTCAAATTAAAGAATGCTGTTTTAAAAACATTGTTTAAACCCAGACTTGTCAACGAGGTGGTATTTTAAGCAAAACTGCAGTAAATATTCCCTGAACACTTCAAATTATAAACAGTCGCTTAACAAAATAAATAAACTATGTAACATCATCTCTTTCCAGCCTTGTGAAATTATCATACCGAAGAATACTTGGGGTGGCAATAAGCCACATAGTTCATATTCTGAATAACCCACACCTTATTCTATAGTAGAAAGGATAAGAAAAACATGTTTCCTCTACTGACAACATTCAGTCAATTTTCTTGCATTTCAGGGCTTAAAATCTGTGTTAAAAGCTTAATAAAAATGTCTATAACTGAGTGATGATTTTTGGTGAGTTTGAGTTAAAGGTACCATGATGAAGTAGTGTGAACATTTGATTTTCTACTCGGTGACTATTTAAATGGATTTTTAACTGCTGAATAGCTTTGAAAAAAAAACTGAGATTCTTCATTTTCAAGAACAAAGTGCTCTTTCCCCACTTTAGCAGATGCTCACACAATTGAAAAGCAAAGCCATCCAGATGAGCATTTAGCAGCAGAGGGAATTATTTTGTAATTATTGCAGACTTGCTATTTATTAAAATATGCAATTACATTTGAGAATGAATTTTTGAAAGCACTGTTGACATTATTATGGATGAGACTAAAGGGGAAAGAACTTTGGGAGATTGAAAATGAAATTGCTCATCAACTTTCTTTCTAGAATGTGCTTACATGCAGAGCAACCTTCCTCAAGTTTGTCTCTCTTTGTAAAATTATAGTACCCATTTTACAGTGAGAAGAACTGTGGATAAAATAGATGCAGTCACTTTTCCAAAGTCATGCAGTCAACAGAGCTGGTGTCCTCAGTGACGTTCTGACTCCCAATAACCTTGTTTCATTATCATCAAACCTATCTCCAGTCCACATACACTACCCATAAAGACACACTGTTACAACACTTGCAGTACTAGAGAATCCTCTGAAGTAAAGTGTACAGATGACAGTTCCATCACCTTAGTGGTAGATATATGCAAGGCTAGTGGTACCTTTCGTGTGTTACCAAGCTGTTCTTCGGTTCTGCAAACAAGAATGTAAGCACTGCTTTGCACCAGAGAAAGAAGGTCTGCCCTATGTCAACCTGTCTGTTTCTTACAATTTCTGCTTGACAGTGTTTACTGGAAAATGACCTTTTCCGGGAGTATAACATGCCTTTCTTGGCGATAAGAAATTCAACATTTACCCTGGTTGTTTCACTCATCATTTCAAGGAAAGTTACAACATTGGCCTGGGTCCACAGGATCTGGGTCTCCTCAGGTATTTTCAATAATTAATAATAATAACAATAATCAAAATAACAACAAAATAAAAACAATAAGAAGCAAATGACAACAAAATCCCATGCCCAATAAAAAACAAAATACCATAAAGTTTCTGAATTGTTCTTGTATCCATTCACTTTTCCAAGTATATATTTGAAATTTCCTATATATAAAGAAGACATAAAGATATTGAGAGGACTGTGGACTTAGGTCAGGTGCTGAGGTGCTTGCCTCGCATGCACAAAGCCCAAATTTGATCCTCAATGTGGCAGAAAACTGAGTGTGATAGTACTGTCTATCTTGGGCCACATAGTTGGTCTGGGGTCAGCCTTGGATGCATAGAACCCTGACTCAATTAATGAATGGATGAATGAATGAATGAATGGACTAGTAGGGACACAACTTTTGCTCTGAATAAAACTTCACATCTTCCATACAGGCTGTCCCCACCTAAGTGATGGAGCAGCCACTGTGGCCAATTATTTATGTCTCATCTGCTCTGGCTGGCCTTTTGGTGCCATGTGATACCAAGTAGGGGTCTGTTTCCTGTTATGTGTTTTTTAGTCTGCAGGCAGTGTAACTACTAAATTTAAATGCGGAAACAGGTAGAAGGCTTTTCATTCCCAGTGGCCTCAGACTCACCCCCTGGGCTCGCAAGCCAGGTGTCTATAAACTTCTCATGAAAATTCAAAGGCTTCAAGTGGAAATGTTCCTAAGGTCACATATAGAAACATTAACCTTTGCCTCTACCCTTTGAAATATCTCTCTTACTCATAAATAAATGATTATTGGTTTATTGTCAAATTTTTAAGGTTCTTAAGGAACAGGAGCATATACCTTTTGATTCTGCTGTGTTCTGGGTACTTGTCAAAAGTACCTGGAACAGTGGTGGTTAATATCTGGGGTACAAATGACTGAATGAAATCAGCTTAAAGGTATTAACATATGGTGATTTCTCTCTGTTGTAGTTTTTCTTTTGGTACTTCAGTTCTGTGTTTGGAACATGGTTGGAAACAATAAATGGAAAAGTCAGTCAGGTGTAATGGGACATTCCTTTAATCCCCTAACTTGGAAGGCTGATGCAGGTGAAAGTCTCTATGATTTTGAGGACAGCCTGTTTTTATGTGGTGAATTCGAGGAGAGACAGAGCTACAAAGTGAGACACTGTCTCAAAAAATAAAAATCAATCAATCAATCAATCAATCAATCAATAAGAAAAAAATTGGAAAACTCTGGAATGCTCCTCAGGGGGAAGTATTTCATGACTTCTTATGAAAACAGACATGAACATGACTTCACACCTGAGATTTATAGTCTTAGAAATAATCAGGAATGTATCCATTTTCAAATACTGGCAGCCATTGCCAATAATTTTGACAGGGTATTTCTTCAACCTATTAACCCATGTAGAATCACAATGACCAGGACTTACCTTAAAAAATGTGGTTATATGTTATGGTTTTGAAATCTCAGTAGTTGAATGAGATGTGCTTTTGGTGTGTCAATCCTTCTGCACACTGTATTATTAATTATGGTGATTTATTACAGAGAGTAGATGCTTTCCCATTTGGAGTTCTCCTCCTCAGACATTTGAAGGGGGAAAGTTAACTTTCAACTTTTAATCTTTCAATTCATTTATGCAGCATAAGAAAATTAAAGTTTCACACACAAGCAGGGAGTCTTGAAAAGAACCCCAAATGTAAAGTGGGGCTACATTAGTAGAGGAAGATATAGCAATAGCTACTGATGGCCCTCTGAAAACTGTCACTGTGGGTAGAATGAACCACTTCTAAGCTTGCCTTGATAAACATGTCACCATTTTCAAAGCTATATGCCAAGCTTGTATTGTTTTAACAGTTCATTTTATTTATCCCTAAAGGTAAATTTGGAAGTAGGTATTAGCACCTGATACTATAAATACTGTGACTCCAACAACATTAACTGATTTTTCTCAAGTTAAAGATATACTTGGTGCACAGGGTCCCTGCCTTCTGATTGATACACTGAGAAGTGGATTTTAACATGAAGATTCTCAGCACTTTGGTTTCTGTACCTTTACAGCCCTGAGTATCCAGTACTTGACCCATTGATTCTGGAAGCACTCAATTATCTGACACTCCAAAAGATAAAATGCATTTCCTGGGGACAGGGCTCGTGTAAGTGGCTTTACAAAGTCTTGGAACAGAAATTATATTCATCTGTATAGCATTTGTTAAAGCAGCTTTGGGTGGAAGACGAGGGTCCAGAGAGAAGATGAGAAGATTAATAGTTCAAATGACTTATTTTGGCATTTTAATTAGTAACAAAATACTCTGGTTTCTTGGATTTCATCCTTGCTGCAATCTGACAACTAAGGGTTCTTATTATTTTATAGCCCTTGGATAACACCTATTTAGTGACATTTTATGAGACTACCTTAGAAAATTCTGTATATAAAATCTGCCAAGAACCTTCAACAGGCTCAATAAATATGGGAACAAATACTAGCCTTAGATAAAAGAACTAAATTTAAGCTGCTTCCCTGCAAAAAGAAATCACAACTTATATCCAATGAAGTTCACTGTCTGTAACATAAATGAAATACATTAGTACTCCCAGGGAAATATAACTGATCTACAAAATGATTCATAGACTATAACTTAGACTTATCCAAACAGGAAAATCTGACTCATTCTCAGGAAAACAATACTTTCCAGGTATCAACCCTGAAAGATCCCAGATGTTTTACTGAGTACACAAAGAGAGTTTTAAATGATGTTACAACAGTGCTCAATCAGAGAAACTTGGATCTCTTCACAATGAAAGGAAAAGCCAGGAATCTGCGCATCAGGCAAGAAGCTTTAAAAGAAAACTAAATAAAAATTCTTGAACTTAATGATATTATAGACAAACCCCAGTAACAATTATTGCATGGGTAATTAGGTGAAAATCTAATAGACACAATGGTTTGTAAATAGAATAAGTAAACATAAAAAGTAAAAATATTCTGAAGAAAATTGAATATTCATGGACTTGAAAAAATTATTTCATAGAGGCTACAGAGGACAATCGCAATGCATACAAGAGAGCCACCTAAATGGCTACTGATTTTCCAGCAGAAATTAAACTATAGGATTCAGAAGAGAAAAGTGTCAAATACAGTTTCATGATAAGGTCAAGAAACCTATGTAGCCAATGAAATATTCTTTAAAAATTGCATCAATCTTCTCAGGCTGCCATAACAATATACCTCACATTGGATGCAAGGAACGATAGACATTTTTTTTCATGGATATGGAAGCTAGACTTTCAAGATCAATGGTTAAGCACTGTTGGTCGGGGCGCTCAGCTGGGACTACAGGCAGTTGCCTCCTTATTGTGTTCTGACATGGCCTCATTTCCTGCAGGTGCTTGATGGTGACTCTTGTTTTAAGGATACTAACCTCATTATACTAAGAACCTACTCTTACAACCACATTGCGCATGATTTACTTCCTTTCTCAAAACACAGCCACATGAGGAGTCAAGGAAGCAACACCTATATTTGTGGGGGGAGGGCATAAAGGTTCAGCCATAAAATTAATTAAGACAGTGCAAAGTGTTCTTTCGTAATAGTTATGTGGAAAATTTATCACCAGCAGATTGACACTGTAAGAAATGCCTTCAGAATTTGTTGAAAAGGACATAGCAGATCAGAAAGTGAATTCTATATTCTTCAGGAAGACTAAAGTGTATCAAATATAGCAAGTATCTGACAAAACACAGTTATTTTTTTTCTTTTATCTTCCTTTAAGGGGAAGTGCCAAAAGCAAAAAATAAAAATTCTGTGTATAAATGAAATGCACAAGGTAATTATAACATGAATAATGTGCCCACGTAAGTGGGGTCATGTGTTTTCGTGGTCTCTATATTTTGTTTGCCTGCTGAAAAAAAATCAAGAGTACTTTGTAGAAAAATTAAAAATATATTAACATATGCAATGATTAGCTTTCTCTATGACCAAAGTGTCCAAAATTGACCTAAACTCATCTCTGTCATTCCAGTTTGTGATAAGCTCAGCATCGTCTTCCATCTGTAATATTTTATATCTTTTTTCCCCAAGAAGAAATACATCCATTCATATGACCGGAAGTCTTTTGCCTGATTATTCTCAGATATACTTATTAGTTTTTCTAATCATTCAAGGTGGTAGTACCTTTCATCATCCCACCCACATCTGCTGACATCTTCCTGTGTGCCTGACTTTGCTCTACATTCTAAAATCAGCTTTATGGCCAATATGAAAATTAACATCTCTTGCCTCTTTGAACTTATTATCAAAATCTAAGCCTTCCCTAAATCTTCAGACGTATACTACTTTTAATATGCTTTTTCTTTCATATATAGATATATTTTATTTTCATTATATCCACATCTCACTTTCCTTTTCCAACTTCATGGACATTGTGTGTGTGTGTGTGTGTGTGTGTGTGTGTGTGTGTGTGTGTATACTACTGAGTCCACTTAGTGTTTCCCACATGCATATGGGTGTTATATTACTCATTGTAGGATGGGCAATCTAACAACGGCTCAACCACTAAGAAAAACTCACTTTCCCTTGTGAATAAAGCTGTTGATTGCCTGTTGCTCATCAGTTAGGTGTGGGGTCATGTGAGCCTACCCCATTCTTGCTGAAATACAGACTTGTAGGTTGGAAATGGAAAGGGTACTAGGATAAAAATTGCTGAAGCTGCTGGCCAACTTCATGGTAGTTTGTGTCTTCTGCACATTAGATGAGAAATATTTTGATCTATTTTTTTTTCTCCTACACATATAACTTTATAGCCCAAACAAAAGTAACACAGAGTTTTTATGCCTCTGTTTCACAACTAATTCTAAACCAAACTGAAAACAACCCAAGCAACAAAACTTCAATTAATGAAGACATTTAACAAAACAAGTTGATTTAACAGACCTGCCCCTCTACCCTTGCAATGACCACATATATAGAAGGCACTGTTGTAGGCCCTGAAGATCCAACTAAAAGCAAAACTGACCTAACCTGTGCCCCATGAAATGTTAAAATAAATGTAGTGTAGCTAAAGTTTTCCTGTGTCCCACCTGGCCCATGGTCAGAACAAATCTCTCTCACCCGCCAGTCCTGCAGCCGCTCGGACACAAGTAAACACACAGAGGCTTATATTATTTACAAACTGTGTGGCCATCAGCTCAAGCTTATTACCAACTAGCTCTTATACTTAACCCATAATCCTTATTTATGATTAGCCACATAGCTTGGTACCTTTTCTCAATTCTGCCTTCACATCTTGTTTCCTCTGTGTCTGGCTGGTGACTCCTGACTCAGCCTTCCTCTTCCCGGCATTCTCCTTGTCTGCTCATTCCACCTATACTCCCTGCCTGGCTACTGGCCAACCAGCATTTTATTTATCAAACAATCAGAGCAACACATTCACAGCATACAAAGCAGCATCACTCATCAATGTAGTAAACAAGAAAATAAATAAAAAGCCTTACTATGCATTTCGAAGTACTTGGAAGTAATGACACATGCTATCTTCCTAGAAAACATCAAACAGGCTTTCTGCCAAGTCAAATAGTTCCAAAAAGTCATTTATATGAAACTTACTGTAGGACAGACATGGCTCTCATTACTATACATGAATATTTGACCTAGTATGTGACTTATGTGAGGGATCCATTTAAGTCAATATTTGGGGGCAAAAAGATTTCCAGTTTAAGAGACAGCAGGTAAGAACTGGGTGTGTTTGAGAAACTGGAGACTCATGGCAAGTCAGGATCACACCAGACTTTGTGGGAGAGCAGTGGGAATCAGAGAAAGGGTCTGTAAGTGATGAGCTCCTGATAGGGTAGGCAATACCAAGTGGTCAGTCCTGAAACACACACACATGTATGCACCTCTGGAAGGACTCAGCAGGCTGTATGTGTATGTTGAATTGTTTATATGCGTATGTAACAACAATGGTTAAAGAAGAGAGGGGCATTGAACTTGGGAGGGAAAGTGGTCAGACCTCTTGAACATGAGAGAAGGAGGGAGAATGATGTCATGATATTGTAGGAGTAAAACATACAATTTGCCTAGACAGTCACTTTAAAACTGGGTCTGGGCACATGGAGAGAATGGACTAAAGGAAACAGGAGGTCAAAGGCAGCGGCTAGTGCAGGAACTACTGCTCTGATCCAAAGAGTTGATAATGCTTCTTGGAACAGAGTATATATGGGGAAGTTTCAGACTGACTGATGCCCATTCTTCCTCTGAGCATCACAGGAGTGCTGCTTACTGCCGTCCTTGTACTATAAACCCACATTCCCATTTTAGACTCCTTGGTAGTGCAGAATAAATCTCCCTCATCTCTGTTTTCCACCTGGGTTCTCAGTGTTTTATCATCCTATTTTATTTTGTATGTAGCAAGTAGCTAATGATTATTTGCAAAAAATAAAATAAAATGAAGTTACAGTGTTCTCTGTGCACAGTCCTACTTTTATCTGTGGGTGTACATAATATATTTGGATATAATTTCATAAAAAATAGTTGTGCTTCAAGATTTAGATTGTATAAGTTTTTTAAAAAGAAAAACTTGGCTTGATTTGTCTTTTCTCTTGTAGTACTGCCAAGGGTGCAGTTTATATCTCCTTTGAGCTAAATCAGTGAAAACAAAGCTTAAAGCATTTTTTTTAACAGGGGGGATATATTTCTAAACATCTCATAACCAAAAAAAAATAACTGATCCTATTAACTTTACTCTTTAAAGTGGGGTGGGTCTGGGGAAGAAATGATAGAGATCGAATGTAAAAATGAAAACAAAAACAAAACAACTTGATTCATCCAAGGTCCCAATCTTTCCATTGCAACAAAGTTCTTGGAATATGATAAAACAAAAAGAAGAAGAAGAAATGGAAGCCGCCATCAGAATTCCTTATCTTTTGAGAGAAAGCTTCTGCAGTTTGACCCCAAAGTCCTAAAAGTGACATAAATCTTTTTGGGTTTTGGGAAGAAAAAACATTTCAGGAAAACATTGCCTGAGGAAGACTTATGAACATGTCTAATACATCCTTGGCAAGAAGACCCTGCATACCATATTGAGGGACGAGAAAGAGGAGAACAGCAGAGGTCGCAACTAATCCTCTCTATCTAGCACATGTTTCTTCTTTACTGATCATGACTTCTGATTACATTTCCTACCCACCTGTCAGTAAGCCTGTCATCAGTGCAGTAAGGTTACTTTATTCTGCACGATAAATATTACTTCACTGTGTGTACATACATCACTTCCAAATTACATAAACCTCATACCATTGCAATACACTCACATTTAATTTTATTCGAAAAGTGGAGCTTCGGCAAGCATGCAATTCACAGGAAATATTCATGAGATACCTAACCCTCTGAAGAGCACTCCAGAAAAAGACACACCATAAGGATGTGAGCTAACTCTTGGCTGAAGGGAACAGGCAGGAAGGAAATATTTATTAGATGCTGGTGTGAAGAAATTTGGCCAGCAGCAGCTGAAACCAACTCCACAGAGGGAGTTAAATTGTTTGATTACAGTTTTGTTTCCATTGCCCATCAAAATCCTTTGCTCGCACCCATGGACACTGACCATGGCTCTTTGAGGGTAGCAACTTCCTGTAAAGTTAGTTACATCAAAATGACTTTCCTCCTTACTTTTTAGACATTGATTACCAAACCTATTCTGGCTAGGTGGGCATTCTTTTTCATATTCAGTCTCAGAGCACGGTTTCTCTCCATGTGTGGACCTGCTAAAGCTTTTGATGATATTTGTAATGTCTGTGGCACTCACATAATTGCCAAGTTTAAGTGACACTTCTCTCATCCAAATTTAGGAGTGGACATTTGATATATTTTGTTGAGTAAATCAATGAGATGAGTTATGGCCTGGACTCTTAGCAAGATAGAAACATAGACTGATAATAAGTGATAGCTAGACAGGTGATTGATAATAGATATAAACAGAGAGTTTATAGATAGAGATACATCTCCTCCAGAAGTTAATTTTTTATTGTGACCTTTATTATTATTTTGACATTTGTTCTCTCTTTCTGCATGTCTGTTTGTGCAAGTCTATGTGTGTGTATGTGTGTGAGTGTGATGCATTGTTGTAGGTAAGCATATGTCTTAGCACATGTATGGAGGTCAGAGGACAACTTTCTGGAGTGTCTTCATTCCTTCCACCTTTATGTGGGTTCTGAAGATGAAGTCACATTGTCAGGCTTCCAAGAAAAGTGGCTTTGGCCTCTGAGTCATTTCAGCGGCCACCAAAAGTTCTCTTAATTCTTTTTCTATCTTATAGTTAACTATAAAGAGAACTCCTACAATAAGTTGAGGCAGAACTTATTGGGTTCGACATAGAAAGCTTGGAGGTGCAAGTCAGGCTGTACAAACTCCAAAACCTTTGTTCTAATGGAGCACCATGTTAAGAGTTTTTTAAACATGTATTTCCTTGTTTGTTCATTTATTTATATGGATAGGAGGGTGCATGCCCTGATGTGTATGGCTGTCAGAGGACTTGGGAAGTTATTTCTCTTTTTCTGCCATGCGAGTTGCCGGGATCAGACTGAGGCTGTCAGGGTTGGTGGCAAGTGCTGAGCTGTCTGCTGTCTTACTGACCTTGAGATACCATGTTAAAAGTACAGAAAACATGGTTCTCTCTCTCTCTGAATGCTTCGAGGAAATCCTTCATATGGCTTTGTGAAAGGACTTTAGCAAATCAGAGAGAGGCAAGCTAGCCAAAACCTACAATTCTCGGCTTATAAGCTTGATGGGTGATTGTGATACTCAGAAGACCAGGATGATGGTAGGGTGGGGAATTTAAGATGATTTTAGACATAAAGGGAGATTCTGTGGGAAATTGGCCTATAGGGTTCCCTTATTTTATTAGGCAAAAACTGCATAAGTTTTGTCCTTGTCATAAGACTTTGTGGGCAGCCCAAACTCAAAGGTGATATTGCAGTTTGCTTGGTAAAGGAATTTCAATAATAGAAGCCTTCATGCACCAACACACATATTATGGACTGCACTTAACGGACTTACCATGATAAATTGTAGAAAGAGAAAGAGCACCAGAAATATAATGCCTGATTTTTGGTTAAAGAAAAGAAGTGTTTAAAGATGCAGCCAAGTAGGTATCGGTTGCTAAAGACAAAGGATTTGTCCTATAGTCAACAAGAAATATTCTTGGAGGGTGTCTTAGCTAGGGATTTTATTGCTGTGAAGAGAGACAGTTGACCATGGCAACTCTTATAATAGAAAACATTTAATTTAGGCTGCCTTAAAGTTCAGAGGTTTAGTCCATTATCATCATGGCAAGAAACATGGTGGTATGCAAGCCAACATAGTGGTGGAGAAGGAGCTGAGAGTTCTACATCTTGATGCACAGGCAGCAGAAGGAGACTGTGTGTCACACTGGACCTAGCTGGAACATATAAGACCTAAAATTTGCCTCTACAGTGATACAATTTCTCCAAAGATGTCACCTCTATTCCAACAAGGCCACACATCTACTATTGTGCCACTCCCTATGGACCTATGGGGGACATTTTCTTTCAAACCACCATGCAGTGTATTTTAATAATTGACAAGGTTATCATGAACTCAAAAATTTAGAAATTCTAATTTGCAAAGTTGTTTCAAGGATAACCCTCTCCAGCCACAGCTACAGTTTTCTAAAAAGAGAGTTCTAGGTGTCTTTTTTCCTTTAAGATAGCACACACTGCCAAGGTTCTCAGGTAAACTGTAATCACGGTGTCAGGAGACTCTGACACATTGCAGGGTATGGAAGACCTTGGCATTATTTAAATGATATAACAGGCATGCAAAATAAAAAAAAATATTGGATCATGGAAACTTCTACTGAGAGTTTAAAGGTGTTTGTGGGAAGTTAGGCATTGTACTTACTACAATGTTGTAGTGCTAACACCAAACCCTAAAAACAGACTATGTGGAGCTATGATAGCTGTGGTAGTTTGCCCTAGGTATGGCTCCTACAGACTCCTGTGTTTGAATGCCTGGTCCATAGGGAGTGACATTCTAGGAAGTATAGCCTTGTTGGAATAAGTGTGGACTTGTTGAAAGAGGTGCATCCCTGAGGCAGGGCTTTGAGGTTTCAGAAGCTCAAGCAACACCTAGTGTCTCAGTTCTTTTCTGCAACCTACGGATTAAGATATCGAACTCTCAGCTCCTTCTTCAGCACCATTTCTGCCTGCACACTGTCATGCTTCCTGCTATGACCATATTGGACTAAACCTCTGAACTGTAAGCCAACCCAAATTTAATGTTTTCCTTTCTAAGAGTTGCCAAAGTCATGTTGTCCCTTCATGGCAATAAGACAGAAGTGAAGCTCAAGGTATAGTCAACATTCCAAGAAGACAAAGATGACAGAAAAGTAGAAGGCTTGGCTGGAGAAGCTGCAGACAGCATGCAAAGGCAAGAGTTACCTGATCCTCTGGGAGCCCACATCCCACCACTCTGGTCCCCAGATGCTTGATAACGATGCAAAGACTTCATCAGTCTCCACTCCTAGCCCCAACATGGTATTACTGGGAAGTTCTTCAGTCATTAGTGTTTATTAATAAAGACAATGGGAAATGAACTCCTAGAAGAAACACCAAGGTGAAGAAACACAGCAAGAATTTCTACAAATTATATTGTATCATACATTAGAAGGCAATATTCAAAACTCCATAGATAATGTTTGTGACAATATCAAGTATATCTGTCTTAAGATGTATGTGCAAAATCAAATCCTTTTTATGAACTATATTTATGTTAAGATTCCAATTTTAGTGATTATTTTGTATAATGACTGTTTCTTATGTTGCTTAAGAAGAAGCAGCATGCTTTCAAAGAATGTCTTGGATATCAACAAACCCTGTGAGTTAGAAAGATGCAGCACTTATACCACAGGAAATGTTTTTAAACCTAATAGTCAGTGAAATATAAAAGAAATACCACTTGAAAGAAATAATTAAATTTATCATTATTATTATTATTACTATTACTACTACTACTACTACTATTACTATTATCAGCAGCAGTGAATCTAGGATTTCACACACTCACACCATGCTAGGCACAGAATTATATCAGCCTACAAAGAAAGACTTTTAAGATTAACTATATTTGATCATTCCTTCATGTAAATGTACAAAAGCATCACATTATACCCCACAAGCACATTAATTATTACTTATTAATTAAAATTGGAATGTTAATAAGCTAGTTCAGGGATACAGTGAGATAGGAGGAAAAGTCTTCTATTATCTCATGACACAGTAAAATGACTGTGGATGTCAACAAGTAATGTCTGTTTTAATGTGACTAGCTAAGAAGAATTTTTTAAATTTTTAAATAAAGCTGGCAATTTTTTGTAATTACACTTTATATACATGTATTAAAATTTTGCCCAGACTCCACAGAAATGTATAATTGCTATGTATAACTTAGATATAAAAAGTAAAAATAAAAAATGACATGTGCAAATAAGAAATTCAAAAGTCTTATGGGTGCCCTTTGGACGGCAATAAGATAATGCTTCAATATAGTCTAAATGCAAAGGTATCTTATAAAATTTGTTCAAGAAGTCATTTACTGGAAGATTATAGTTCAATAATAAACTCTATATTAGCATATTTTTATGAAACAACATGGTATGTAAAGCAGTCCTCTGACTGTAACTGAGGATGTTCTTGGATCCCAACTGGTGTGTTAAATATAGTTTCTCTGCCTTTCTTTCCTAGGGTGCAAAGGAAATGCTGGAAATGTTTGTGGATATTAACTTAAAAATTAAAAGAGAAATAAGCATCTAGAATAGATAGATAGCCAGGTTCCTGGCTCAATGTAAGTGATCAAGCCTTGCTAGAGCATATAATCATGATGATCATGGACGGGAAAGAGTTTCATCAAATAAATAATTAAAGAGAATTGTCAATACAATTGTGACAGGTGATTTTGACGTAGTATGCCATTAACTGGAGACAAAAGTTCTCTCAGGTTTAAAGATAAAGAATGCTCACTTTGTCTACTTTTAGTGAGGAATTGGTATGTAGAAGCTGAGGAGATAAAGTGGGTAACAGCTTTTGCTATGTAAATGAAGACCTGAGTACCTCTGGGTATAGCTGCTCATGCCTGTAACTACAGCATCAGCAGATGGTGATAGAAGGATCTTGAGAGTTCACTGGAGAGTCAGTCTTACTGAAATAGTGGGCTTCCAGTCCTGTGAGAGATGCTGTCTCAAGGGAAAAATTTGGAGAACAACAGAGGAGTACATCCAGTGTTCTCCAGTTTACATGTATGTGCATCAGTGCATACAACATACACAGCACACACACACACACACACACACACACACACACACACACACACACCTTAAGTATAGTATTATTGTCAAAATATACTATTAAAAGAAATGTAATTTTATTGTTTTGTTAAGCATCACACCATAAATAGAGACCTCTAGGACCTCATGGGGGAAGACAAATCATCCTGTGGAATAATGAGATCATCTCTAGTATACTTATTATATTAAAAAAGATAACTTAATTTCCATAGCTATTAAAATAATTAATTGTAAAGGTTATATTAGGAAAAAAACGAAGTCAAGTATTTCTTTGCTTTCTCTGCATTATTATTAATACAATTTAGTTCATGAAAAGAAAAACACCAGCTGGGTTTAATCCCAGCACTTGGGAGGCAGAGGCAGGTGGATCTCTGTGAGTTGAGACCAGCCTAGTCTACAAGGTGAGTTCCAGATCAGGTAGGGCTACACAGAGAAACCCCATCTCAGAGAAAGAAAAACACCATTGTCTTAAGGATTATGGTTAGAGAACTGAAATTAGAAACAGTATAATAATATTTTTTTCCTATTAGGGGGCAGTGTTCTTAGATAAGGTCTCATACCCAAGGCTGGTCTGGAACTCACTATGTAGTGGACAGTGTTACTAGTCCTCCGGTCTCCACTTTTCAAGTACTAGGATTATAAGGCTTTATCAGCACACTCAGCAATTTATGATGATGTTTGCCAGTGACCACTCTAGTGTGTGTCAGTAAAGTTTAACTGCCTTACCTGCTCATATTAGAAGGTGTTCTCATCTAGGAGGCTATCTCATGGGGATTAGTCCATTCCAACAAGGAAAATAATGACTTCTTAACAGGCAGGGGCTTCCAATTAGAAAGGAGAAGGGAGTCCAAAACAAATGGAGAAAGAGAGGAGTGAGAGACAAAGGACAAATAACATCAAGGTTATTTAAGACTCGAGGAATCATATTATTTTATATTTATCTAAAACTATACACTATTGTGGGATAAACTTTTTAATACACTGTGAAGATATGTCTTTGCTAAGGCACCTTCTGATTGGCTTAATAAAAAGCTGAATGGTTAATAGCTAGGCAGGAGAGGACAGGCAGGATTTATGGGGAAAGAGAGGAAGAAGAGGAGAAATCTAGGTGCATGGATTTTGCCAGCAGACTCAGAGCAAATCGAATGTGCGGTACTGAGGAGAGAAAACCGAGCCATATAACAGAATATAGATTAATAGGAACAGGTTAATGTAAGTTATAAGAGCTAGTTGGAAACAAGCCTAAGCTAAAGGCCAAGGTTTCGTATTTAATAAGAAGTCTCCATGTCATTATCTGGGTGCTGACAGTCCCAAAGAAAGTTCAACAAAAGTCCAATTACAATGCACAATACATACAAGTGTACACACACACACACACACACACACACACACACACACACACACACACACACACACACACACACCTTAAGGGAAGCTAAAACACTTGGGCTGAGAGTGATCTACACAAGAATCACAAACTAATAAAAACCCCAGTACCAAGCAGGAGAAACCTTTTCTAAAGTGGTTGCTTAGGGTAATCCAAGTGACTATCAAAACAATATACATCATTGATGAAGCCTTTCATTGCCTCTCAGGGTTGAGCATTGGCCCCTATTTCTAAAGGCGCTGCTCATTTAGGACTCAAGCCTGCTGATTTGAGATTAATCTGACCTGAAAACCATTTTCCTGCAGTGCAACTTCCATGGTTCTAAAAAATAGTACGCAAGTTACCAAGGGAGGGAAGAAATTAAACAGTTCTACGCGGCTGCAATACCTCCCAACCACAAAAACTGCAGCATGGCAAGATATGCATAAAGGGGTAATAAGTGGGACCAACAGCTGTATAATTGGACTTAAAGTCCTCTCAAGAGGAAGGAAATTATGCCTGGTGTTAGAAACCAAGCTAGCTTCCCAGGACTATATTCCCAGTGAGGCTATAGAGTCTATAGTATAGACCTTAGAAAAGGAGGTAGATCAGCATAACTCATCCTAAGTCAACCTTATACCGACAGATACGTACAGCTACAACCCTTCATCAAAGATGCCTCTCTTTACAGCAAATGAAGAATATCACAGAAAACCACAACAGAGCTGGGCAGTGATGGTGCACACTTTTAATCCCAGCCCTCGGGAGGCAGAGGGAGGATCTCGATGAGTTCAAGGCCAGCCTAGTGTACAGAACAAGATCCAGGGCAGACTCCAAAGCTACACAGGAAAAACCCTGTATCGAAAAACAAAAACAAAAACAAAGAAAAGAAAAGAAAACCACAACTGGATACAATTCAGAGATCAACAGATCTCAGAAGCCCAGCCCCAGTGTGATATACATCTGCAACACAGATTCTGCATCTATGGCTCAGAGACGAACATAGAAGAGGTTTAGAAAGATTCTAAGAGCCAGAATAAGAAGGAGTCTTCTGTGAAATAGTTTCTTCTAGAAACCACTACATAAACAAAACTGGAACAATGGTAATAGCAATGCACGAATTAACATAGAAGAGGGGCTTATATCTATCTCAGACAAAGAAAACTAATGACTACTGGAAGAAGAATTGACTCTCCCAGGGATGAGCCCCCTTACTGCTGTACAATGCAGAATGGTCAGCCTTGAAACTTACGCCAATAGCAAAGATGGCATCCACAGGTTGTTGTATATATATTTGCTTATATGCATACATGTGTATATGTGTGCATGCATGTGTGTGTGTGCGTGTGCGTGTGCATGTGTGTGTGTATGTGTGTGTGTGTGTGTGTGTGTGTGTGTGTGTGTGTGTGTGTGTAGCAATAGTAATCAAAGAAAAAGAGGCCATCAGCTTGAGAAGAGAGGAATATGGGAGTTCAAGGGCAGGTTGCCAGGAGAGGAAGGAGAGAGGAAAAGTAGGAAAAAAGTGATGCAACTCTATCAGTTAAAACATATTGAAAGAAAAACAGTAAAGAATGTAATTCCCTTCTGTATTCATTGTTACCTTGAGAATATTTTTTATATTTTTCTTCTTCAGCTTCACATATCAAGTTCCATAATAATGAATATGATTATGAAATAATTTATCTGGCTATACAAGAACATAATGAAGCTTAGGATGGAATGTTCTTGTAATGTAAAAACTGTGTATTTGTAGAATAAGATTCTACATTGGTCACAATGTAGTGGCTGAAAAAAATGAAAGGGCTTTCTGAAATCACAAAAAGGAAAATGTGATGACAAAATTGCAAAATATCATCTTGAATAACAAGCAAGTCAATATTGATAAATGCATAGAGGCAAAGTAAATCCCAATGTTTCCTCCTTTCACCTCTTGTCCCTACCATTTTTCCAGATAGCTGAGCTCTCCTGGCCCCCTAGTGGTGATGGATTGGATTATAGATTCTTCCACTCTGAGGGTATAAAAAGGAATCTTATTTCAGAAGCACTAAAGTGAAACATTTCCCTGTAAATGCCAAACTCCAGAAATATATTTTTAAATCTCCGTGTGGGAAGCAAGTAGAATTTTCCTCAGCCAATGTGGGGTTTCTTCTTGTACCCCTCAATAAAAGATATGTCAAGGGAAGATGACAAATTGGGATCGCACATGGTACATCATAATAACTCAGTACTTGTGCCACATTGAATTTTGCAAAAGGTTACAGATGACTCATAGCACAAAGTTCTGCAAGCCTTGCCATGTAGATTGCTGCTGCACCTTAATTTTTCATGGATCCCCTCTTCAGCAAGTCCTTCTTGCTGGAGCTCTGGCATCTTCTTCAAGGGGGCCTATGGAATTACCTCAATGCTACAGTGAGACACTAAAATCAACGTTTCACAGTGAAGAGCATGAGTAATTGCCTTTGTCATTGCCCCCCCTCTTAGCAAGTTTTTCAAATTTCTTGGATAGTGAGCAAACCGTCCTAGCCCCAACGTTAAGTGAAATTATATATTACATTTCACACAGTCTACAGTTCATCATTGGTTCTTAGCCACAGCAAACAGTGCTTTTCAAGGAAGATGTCTGAAGGGAAACATCACAAGAAGCAGACTGTCACATCTCCCTTGGTGCTGCTGTGAATCTTGAACTAATTTTCATGAGCTAATATCCAGTCATCCCCTAATGAATCACAAACATTCACAAGATTTCTCAGCTTGTTGTTTTAAACATGAAATGAAACTAAATACTTTGTAAGAAAAGCAACCCATGATCGTATACTAACATAAAACAGTATTTAATCAATTTGGCCTCTAACTAAATGATGACTTGGGAAACCAGAATACTGTGTTATAGGAGAGGAATGGAAAGAAAGATAGGGAGCATGCTTCTCTCTCTCTCTGATGTACTATGCCCAAACCAGGGCATCTCCATGGACAGTATTGACTCACAGTGAAGAGTGTGTACAGAGAAGGAAGTGAGGGAGAAAAGAAGCATAGAATGAGGAAGAAAAGCAGGGATAGAGGGTAGAGACAGAGGAAAGA
The DNA here is from genome assembly GCF_049852395.1 of Peromyscus maniculatus bairdii. Lineage (NCBI taxonomy): Eukaryota > Metazoa > Chordata > Mammalia > Rodentia > Cricetidae > Peromyscus > Peromyscus maniculatus. The sequence goes on along the minus strand of NC_134869.1, from coordinate 23,023,225 downwards.
AAGAAGGCATCAATTTTTCTTTTTCATTTATCATATTTTCAGACACAATACTATCTTAAGGCGAGTGGAAATATTCCTTTCCATTAATTTAGAGGTACTAAGATATATATTTTCATTTTCCTCTTATTTTTATGAAGAAACATATGGGTTGATTATCAACACTAAAGAGCCACAAGGTTGTGAAACTCAAAGACACCATCATTTTATTATTTTAACACATTTCCATTATTGTTTACATGCACTGAAAAGCTTTGATGATTATTTTACATCATTTAACACTTGTAGAAAAACTATGTTCACTGTAAACTCAGAGTGTTATAGGTTTGGTGTTTAAACTTCATTTAATCTGCTTTGCAGATACCATTTGTCTGTGCTTACTGTAATGTTTAGGGCTATGCTGAAAGAGCTGGATTTCTGCCTTCACTAGGCTTTATAATATTTAACATCTCTTGTACTCAGAAAATTTAAAGAATATATAATGCACACATGTATGCAACAGACACAATCGCAAATGCATATTCATATTATTTGCATGCACATAGCATTGATATAACTACATATGCATATCTAAACATCCTATATGTTTTAAGTTCACTGTGCTTTCAATATCTGATATTTTCCTCAGTACTTACATCATTATATAATCTAGAAATGTTACTCATTTTGAAAAAGATAGAAACTATATTGCATTGAAAAGCTAACTAATAACTCTTTAAAGTGTTTCTCTTGTACAATGTAATATAATTATGTGATAAGAAATTATTTTAGTACTCTGAATACTTAGTAAAATCATCAATGTCAAGGATATATTCAGGGCTACAATTAAATACACTCTTATTGGTGCATAAAACATCTTTAAAAGACAGAGTTGTGCATTACATTCAGATGTGAAATTTTAAATGAATATTTTAATCTAACATTTTAACTCCTTTGGCTTGTACATTTCCAAGATTGTCTTGCAGACTGGTGGCTGTCACTGGGGAAAAAATGGGAGAGTTAACTTACTTCAATGGAGTCTTGGTATTGCTACTTAGCACCTTGGTTCCCTTAAAGCAAATACTGTGAGTCTGTGAACCCATTTACCAAACTGTAAAGTACTATGTGAATTCTAACATTACTTTTTAGGCTTTAGTGAGTGCTTCATTTGTTGGCCACTAGGAAAATTATTCATGATTATCCAAAACATTAAACGAGACAGAATGTGCCACATCATTCCTTGACCGAAGGATGTACTTTATAAAAACTTGTTAAGTGCTCATGAATTATTATTACTATTGTTATTGTTGTTATTTATACAAAAAGTGAGAGTCTGGGAATAAGGTGGTCTGGGGCAAGGAAGAGCAGGAAGATGACAGGTCATGAGAAAGAGGGCAAGCCGATTGCCTGAATTATGAAGAAATGCTTTTTCTTGGTAAAATTAAATGTATGGAATGAGGTCTTAACATTGCATTTTATTTTTGATCATTTTAGGTCACAGATTGTGGCATTAGTTTGGTTCATGGTTAAGATTAGTTTTATTCTCACCGGGCGGTGGTGGTGCATGCCTTTAATCCCAGCACTTGGGAGGCAGAGGTAGGCGGATCTCTGTGAGTTCCAGGCCAGCCTGGGCTACAAAGCGAGTTCCAGGAAAGGTGCAAAGCCTCACAGAGAAACCCTGTGTGGAAAAACAAAAACAAAACAAGATTAGTTTTATTCTCAGACGGTATTTTATCATAAGTATGAATATCATTAAATGATTGATGAGAAACTAAAATTGTTTACAGCTTTATACACTTGGATAAAGATGTCAAATAGATGTGTGAAAAATGGATTATAGTTATCAGCTTTTAGAATAAAGCATAGTGGCTCTGCCAAAATAACATGGGGACAGAGGCTCACTTATCATCCTCCTGCTACATATTTTTCACTTTTCTATCAAATTGCTCCCTGGACCCTCCTCCCCCATGTCCTATGGAACTGATTTTGAGGCAGCTCCAGATTCCTCTATTTCAGAAATCAGAGGCACTCAAAAATCTGCGGTATTTCATGCTGATCTCAAGGAAGTCACAGGGAAGGAACTATATGGAAACCTGACACTCTGCAAACCTGCCTTCATCCTCCCCCTTCAATGTTTCTCATGATTTTGACCAACACACAAGATTCAGAAATTCAGATGCACACTCCAGCTTAAACTGAGCAAAGGTGAATGTAATTAAAACCTTATAATAATTCTCAAGGTGAGTGAACTTTAAGAGGACTCTCAGGTTTGGAGGAAAGAAATGAGTCATAAGGTTTAAGGCTATAACCTAAGGAACAACATTGCTTTCATTAAAACAGTTATATGGAAACCAACTGTTAGCAATGTTTAAAAATAAAATTATGTCCAAACGCACTAGTTGAGACCCCAGTGTAAATCAATACCTACTTAAAGGCTCTACGTGAACTAATGAGTCACATGGTTGATGTTCCTAAGTATATGTTGATTTAAAGAATTTCGTGAATGACTCATTTGTGGAGATCCTATGAAAATGTTATCATCAATGTCTACTTACTACTTTTTCTTCTAATAATGATTTTCATTTCTCTAATACTTTCTTAACAATAATTAACATTTTTGCACATACATGATGAAAACCTATATCAGAGAAAAACAAACATAAACCACATTGTCCACAGACAGAACTCTTGTTATATTTCATTACCAGTTTCTGGGCATAGTAAAATGTCTGAAGTTACATTAAAATAATCCCCAATTTTAAATGTTAAGTGTGTCAGAGTTTTCTTCTCAAATATGCCTGGCAGTTAAAAGATACATTTTAAATTCTTCTTCTTCTCTTATATTTAAAGTAGTTTCTCTGTGTGAAGGGTTTAACATTTTGGAAAAAAAAAAGACTTTATACAAATTCAGATTTTAGAAACTATTACTTCAAAGTCGTATTACATTTATTTACTCTAGTCAATATATGAATGTGTTCACTGGTGACAAGCTAAACACAGATGAGCACAAAATGCAGATAAAAGGGGGATAGAGAGATGGCTCAGAGCTTAAAAGGTTACTCCTTCAGGGGACCCAGGTTCAATTCCCACCACCCACAGGGTGGCTCATGGCTCTCTGTAACTTCAGTCTCTGGAGGATGGATGCTCTCTTCTGCCCTCTGTGGGCTCTGACTGCACATTGCACAAAGAAGTACATCCAGGCTAGGCAGTCATCCACAGGGGGCAGGGGAATTTTTTTTTTTAATTATTTTAAAAAGCAGACAAAAATCAGAGAATGGTATCTGAAAGAGGCTATGACTAAAACTGAAGGTTTTCAGCCAATAGGCAAGGTGGGGCGAGGTTCTGTCTGCACCTTTAGTTCCTGCTCCTTTTCCCTGGTCCAGTTTTGCCATATGACTGGTTGCGTCCATAAAGCTTCCACTCTCTTATGGAGTCTGAATATATTTGCGTCATCTGGCTTGACCATTTACACAGAACTGTAGTCTAGTTTTGTGACCCACACAACAACATCTTGGATGTTGCCACCTTCCTTTTTGTACCTCTACCTCATGATAGAAAGAACATGCTCATACATGGCCACAGGAGATGGATGAGAGTCACATGGAGAAAGCCTGACTGTAAAACCAGACTCAGCTGACTCCCAGGTGTGCTCATCCATGTCATTTACATTCTCTGCCTGTTCAGTAGAGAGGAAGTGATGATGGGGTGTGGGGAGTAGGAAAATGGCTCTGTAGGGAAGAGGCCTTGCTGTGCGTGCACAGCACACACATGCTCGCACACACACACACATGCACTGACAGACACACATAAACTCACACTCACTCACTCAACACACTTATATATACACTCATTCACATATACTCACACACACTACCCTCACATATACTCACACACACTTACACACTCATTTGCACATGCACATACTCATACATACTACTCTATCATACTACTTCATCACACATAAACATATCACACACACATCCACATATGCACTTACTCACAGACACACATAAACACACACACTCATGCACACACGCATATACTATTTACAATAAACACACCACACTCACATATACATTCATCACACTTGCGCACACTCATTTGTACACTCACACACTCATACAAATTACTCAATAACACATAAACATATTTTTACACACACACACACACACACACACACACACACACACACACACACACACACCTGGAAGTCGGAGACAGCTTACAGGAGTTGGTTCTCTCCTTTCAGCATATAGATCCCAAGAATTGAAGCCAGGTCACAAAACTTGGCAGCAAGCATCTTTACCCACTGAACCCTCTCACCAGCCTTGCACAGGTCTTAAAGAGCTCAAGAGTGCAAGCAATTCTCTACTGACCAAGCTTCTTTAAAATACTTTCAAAGCCAGGAAGGGTCCGGGATGCCTCCGAGTACCTCCCCCTCCTCCCACTGGCAGTATAGGCTTCTAGGCTCCCATACTGAACCTTGATGCTCAGATGACTAACAGCTGTTTCCCCTTGACCACACCTATTATATTTTAATTATCCTTTGCTCTCTGTTTCATGGGTCAGTAGCATTTTATCTTTCCACTTTGTTTTCCACATGGAGCAGATATTCATAATGGAATATACCAATCAGTCAATAAGAGACGAATCTGTATTGGGACAAAAAAGGATAACAGTTTGCCAGTCAGAACAGTGTGCCTGTCAGAGCATGGGACCAATGGCTAACACCAATTAAACCTGCAGTCACAATTCTCTCATATGTGCTTTTAGGAACAGAAATGAACAGTTCGCATATACTTGCTGATCTGCAAAAGATTAATCGGTTCTCTAAGCGGAATTCTCTTGAAAAATAATCATTGCAGTATGTGAAATTCACTTTAGTATTTACAGATAATCCTTTAATTGTAAATGCTTCGGTATGCGGCTCATTTTAATGATTTTTTTGAAAATTTAAATTTATTTATAAGCATTAAATGTATATTATCAAAGGTAGAAAAATGAAATTTTTTAAATAATGTTTTTAAAATATAGCACTATCTTTCATTTAATTTAAATAAAATGTTGCTTATTCTTTTTTGCTTACTTTTTGTGGGTTTTACTCTTAAAAGGTCATATGTAAATTTCTTCATTATAGATGGATATTTAAATCTATAGATTGTTAAGATAATTAGGTTATATTTAAACTCTCTTATTGTTTTGTACAATAGTCACTTAACATTCTTTCTCTTTGCCTTTTTTTTTGCGGGGGGTGGGGAGTGGTGGGGCAGGGGGGTGGGGGTGGGGAGGCGGGGAGTGCTTGGGAACCGGGCTCAGTCTGTGCCACAGGTTTGCAGACAAATGGATGGAACTAGAAAAAAACATCCTGAGTGAAGTAACCCAGACTCAGAAGGACAAACATGGTATGCACACACTCATAAGTTGATACTAGATATAAAGCAAAGGATAACCAGACTGCAAACCACAGCTCCAGGGGGGCTAGCTAGTAAGGAGGACCCTAGGAAAGACGCAGGGATCACCCAGGGACAGAGAAATGGTGGCACACATCTTTAATCCTAGCACTGAGGAGGCAGAGATCCATCTGGATCTCTGTGAGTTCAAAGCCACCATGGATTACATGAGATTGATTCAATTTAGGAGAGAAACAGAGCCAGCCAATGGTGGCACCATGCCTTTAATCCCAGTACTTGGGAATCACATGCCTTTAATCCCAGCCCTTGAGATCTCATGCCTTTGCTACCAGTATTTGGGAAGCATACACACCATTAATCCCAGCACTAGGAAGGAAATGAGATGGCTGGATGGAGAAAGGCATATAAGGCGTGAGTAGACAGGAACTAGAGGCCTTTCAGCTGAGGACTCAGAGGCTTTCAGTCTGAGGATTTGTGGTGATAGGAGCTTTCCTTTTGGCCTGAGGATTCGGTAGTGGTAAGAACTTTCTCTAATGGCTTGTTCTTTTGTCTTTCTATAAGACCAATTAGGATTTGTGCAACAAACTATACTATTTTCTGCTGTATTTTTTTATTTCATGATTTCTCATAGCATTTCAAAATACCTTTGTATCAATCAGTTGCTTGAAAAATAATGCATCTCTGTGTGACTTTCTCTTTGTTGTTTGTATATATGTCTTGTTCTTTAAATGAGATTATGAATTCTTCAAGGAAAGACTTCTATTTAGTCTCTGTCTTAGTTAGGGTTTCTATTGCTGTGAAGAGACACTGTGACAACAACAATGCTTATAAAGAAAAAACATTTAATTGGGGAGGCTTACATTTTCAGTGGTTCAGTCCATTATCATCATGTCGGGACACGGCGGTGTACAGGTAGACATGGTGCTGGCTACATCTTGATCAAAAGGCAGCAAGAAGTGGTCTGTCTCACTGGGTCTATCTTGAGCATATAAGAGACCTCAAAGCTCACCTCCACAATGACACACTTCCTCCAAAAAGACCATACCAAATCCAACAAGACCGCACTTTCTAATAGTGCCACTCCCTTTGGGAGCTATTTTCTTTCAAGCCACAGTAGTGTCCAAATTTCTCTAAGTTTGGGGGTAAAAATAAAAGTATTAAAATATATACTTGAGTGTGGACAAGATGACTCAGTTACTTAGGGAAGTTGTCATCATTCCTAATAACCCGAGTCTGGTCCTTGGAACTGACATGAAGGGAAAGATAGAACCGACTCCAGTCAGTTTTCATCTAACCAAACACACCATAAATAATACATGCAAATGAGAGAGAGAGAAGAGGAGGAAGAGGAGGAAAGGAGGGAGTGAGAGAAGGAGAGAGGAGAGGAGAGAGAGAGAGAGAGACAGAGAGAGAGAGAGAGAGAGAGAGAGAGAGAGAGAATAAACTTGATGTTAATGGGTTCCTTGAATAGAGACAACATTCAATATCTCAAGCTTGGGAAACAATTAGAGATGATCATTAAAGCTACTTTGGCAAGGAAGTCCCTTCTTTACTATAGAACTAATATTTTGAGAAGTGTCTAGAACTGGACATTTCTACTTCTGACAGTATGCAGGACCACAGAGCAGCTTGGTAGTCGTCAAAGATCCATAGTTCATGCTCAGCCCATTGCTTCTCAATCCTGGTTTCAACGGCAAGCCATGAGAAACCGAGACAGAGGGCTCACCGGGAAAGATGTAATGAATTGCAAAAATCAAAATTGCTCCTGGTGTCTCAGCCCAAGTCCTCAAATTCCACAAGGCGAAAAAAAGTGTTGGAACTCTTTTGGAGATCTTGAGCTGTGTGGTAATTCTTGAGGGAAAAGGAAGGAGGTAGCGGCCCACGGAGCCATGTTGACCATATGTTCCCAGTTTCGGGGATGAAACAGCACTTTTACCAGGTGTGGGATGTTTGTGTTACACACCGGGCAGGCTCTGAGTATGTGCTGTGCTGGTTCAGGCTCTGGTGTTGAGTTTTAGCTGTACTGCGCATGCCCTATTTCCTTTGGCCTGGGGATGTGGCCAGTGCTTTTCCAGTTTAGTGTGGTGCTGGGACTCTGTTTATCGTGTTGAACCAAGGAAGGCCACTGCTGAAAGAAAGCTAGTGAAGCAGAAATTGCCAAGATCACAAAGAACAGGGTGATGACCTCACATGCTTGGGGGTCCATTCTTTCATCCCTTCCTTCTTTAAGGTCTATGTCCACAGAAAAAATAAGAAAATGACATTTACCTTTTTAGTTCTCAGGTAATCTCTGTCTACCAGAAGAAGAAAGGAAAGGATCATTAGAGAAAAATAGCATTACCAAGATGTGTGTGTGTTATATCAACTATCTGATTGCCATTAATTAGTCTAGAGTTTCCTTTCTGTATCTGCTCCTATTCCGGCATAAGTCTCTGAAAACAATTTTTTAAATGCAGTTTGAAAGTCTGCAGAGTGCAGGGTCTTATTTTAACATCTTGGGAAGCTTGTAAAAATACAGAACTTAGCATCAGAAGGACAGGGTGAAGAAAATGTATGCAGGGATGACTCAGAGTGGTGGAGCAGAAACCAGAATTCAGATCACTCAGGAAAATTCCCTGACGTAACTGTACAAACACAGAGGCCAAAGAAGAGTAGTATATCTGCCTTTCTTACTTGCATCCAAATTGTCTTTGAAAATTATATTGTCCCTCTTAATTCTAGTTCAATTCACTAGTGTTATTTAGATAGTTTATTTAAAATAAAAATACCCATCTAAAGAATATTTACTAATTTTTCTAATAGAAGTGTTTCCAGACATGGTAATATTTTATTAAACTGTTTCAGGAAAATTTACTCTTAACTCCATGGTTTTTCATAATGGTAACTCCAGAATGGTACAAGTGGATCGTGAACTCTACGTCTATGCCCTGCTCCTGGCAGGAGTTTTTCTTTTTAAACACTCAAATTCTTCATGTGTAACCTATTGAATTTTAAACATTCCCCTTATCTACGATGTTCTTCGAAAAGGCAGTGGAGCCATTACTTTCACACTGGATTTCCTTCTTATGAGAGTCCATAGGCAGGAACCAATCTATTCCACTTAAAGCTTAATGATGAAAAAAATAAAGAAAACAATTTATAATAACATTTCCATCTGTGGTTATGCATGAAATATATGCTTCTGGCAAGTGAGTATATGCAAATTAAAATTTTGAGTGCAGTAAGAGTTACATAACATTTATATATGGCTAATATATTTTCCCACTCATCACTCACCTGTATACTTTTGTAATATCAGGATCTTTATAAATAGTTACTGATAGAGTGAATTGATTTTTTATTAGTATACTTATATTGGCTTTCATGAAAAATGGTGTATAAAATATGATTAATCAATAAATACTAACCAAGGATAATGACCCTGCTTGTATTTGTATTATTGTAACATTCCTATGGCTTGGTCCTGAATGTTATTATCACAGTGACCCTCCAGACCCAATCTTTAACATATACTTTCTGTTTTAAGGTCATATGCATTTGCTATAAAGAAACCGTCCAGCCTTATTAACAAGGGATGTGATAATGTCCCATGAGCAACTATTCAAAAATTTAACTCTTCTTACTTAGAAAATAAATGGTATAGTCCTCCAAAATCGTGTTAGTATTAGGTTTTTGAAGCTTGGGTTACAGGGTGTCTAATATTAACAATCATCTCAAGAGTTTGCCATCTTGGGTGAGCCTTCATCTTGAGGATAAATTATGGATTTGATGAGACTGACACTATAACTGGACAAAATCAGTAAGAATATCATGACAAGAGAAATACCCTTAGTTAATTTAGATTTAAAGTGCCATTGGTGAGTGGATGATTGTCTGCTACATCTGACATCAGGAAGTCAGTGTTTATGAAGTCATATCTAAGGCTTTATTGTTTGCTTGCAAATGTGTAGTCTCGCTTTCTTGGTAACTAGAAACAAAACGAAAAGTTGGAGAAAAGCATGGCTGCTTTTAGAGCACATAAGGATATGTTATACAACTTCCAGGGCATTCTGTTTGCTTTTGGTTCTGTTTTGTTTTTTAGTCAAGTGGGAGATGTGATAATAAGTTTCCATTATCTTTTGAAGGAACAATATAAGCTTGTTTTTTAATGATTTTTCAGAAAATTATAGGTGCTCTTCATATTTCATTAACTTCTGAAGTGCACACTTTAACTTTTGTAAACCAGTCAGGCTAATTCTTCTCTCTCTTGAGGGATGTAATTATGAAAGATCACCTCAAGTGAGAAAAGTAATTTGGAGGTGTATTTGCAGAGGAGCTGGGTTGTGTCAATGCCACCTTTATTCTTTTCAGACAATCTCAGAATTGATCTGGGCTCTCCACATCTCTGAGGAATTAGAGTAATCTCACTACCAGAAAGTGTTCAAGAATGGAAAATACAGGTTCTGAGAAGCAGAGAGAATCCTAGATGTTTATCTTTGGGATCAGGCACAGGATAATGAATCACATTTTTTTAAACTCACTGGGAGATTTACTTGGCTGTGAGAACATTGAGAATGGCTGTTCCCATTCCCAGAGAAATGTTGGGAGCAATGACTAAGTTCCTATGGAAGGATGGTACTGGTAGTCACAGAGGATGCGTGAATGCATGAACGAATGGACACATCTTTTATGCACTGTTGAAATGAGTTAAACAGCCATTGCAGTACTCCAAGGAACCCTAAGTACCTGCATATTAGTAAATAAACAATAATGTAAATGGGTCATATATAATGCAAATCAAGTTAATAGTACTTCTGATAAGCAAATTGTGGAGACAGTGAAAAGGTTCAGTGTTTCTAGGATTTAAGGGGTAACAGATGAACATGTGAAACATAGTGGGTTGGGGTCCCGGAGCTATTTTCATATGGTTGGGGTGGACATGTTTATCTGTACATCTGCCAAGAGGATGTATAACACCGAGACCTTGGAGGTAATAATGATATGTTGATGTTGCTTCATCCTTGTAACAGAAATATGAGGCTGATATAGAATATTGGTATTTAGGGGATGCTGTGCATGTGGAGAGGCAAGAAAAATATGAAAGATCTCTGTTCCCTCTGTTCAGCTGTTCCATGAACCCAAAACTTCTTTAAAATAGTTTATTTTTTTAAAGCCATGCAGTGTTAGAGGTATTACATAAAAGACATTGTATAAAATTACAGAAAGTGACTCACACAATAGGCTTTCTAACATCAGTAGGTAGTATTCAGCCATACATACATAGAGATACATGTTATGAATGAGGAGACTTGATGTTCTCTGGGTCAGTAGACCGTGTAACAAATATTTTGAGAAATCCTTTCCCATCTCATGAACCATTTATTTCTCACAAATCCTACAGTGATCATCATGGGCCGTGTTGTGTTTTGCATCATCATTGTACCCATTGTCCTGTGGTCTGGTTCATTAAATCCAGGGCAAAGCAAAGATCTCTGGCTAAGAACCTCTCCCATGGAGAAGACCTTACTTGGGGTATAGATGAAAAGTACATAAACCTTTCAGCTGTGCAAACCAGAGAGACTAAGAGAGGAGCGGAAAACTGTACAGAAAACAGAAACTAAAGCAACAACCAAACACAAATAGCAGAGATGTGAAAGCAAGATTCAATAGCGCTTAGCTGCTCCTGTCTTGTGCCTCCCTTGTCTTCCCCGTTAGTTACACATCTTTAATCGAAACCACCTCTGCCCCTTTTTTCTCCCTAAGGTAGTTTATGTGGGTCACAGTTAGGTAAATCCTGAGGCTTAACTAAGTTACTTCTTCTGTTAGGTAATTATTAGTTCATGTTTTTACATTTCCTAATGCAATAAACAGAGTTTTATCAATACCTCAAGCCTGCAGAGTTATGGAACCACTTAATTATGCTCAAAGAAAGGAATTTATCACTTAATATTATGCAAGATATGAAATAATGAAACATTTTTGTGATTGTTCCTACTGCTGCTTACTTGTTCTTTATTGTTGATGTCCCAAAGTTAGTACAAACTGCCATTTGATGTCAGTATTTCATAATTATTCAAACAAAAATGTATAAAATGTGATCCAAATTCAAAAGCAGATATTTTGTCTTATAAAAAAGGAAAACGTGAATATAAATAGATTGAGCAGTCATTTTTTCAAGGAGCGTGATCCTCCATTCTGGTTTGATATGTGCAACAAGATTCAGAGAAGCTTGCTAAGAAAGTACAGCCAGACTAACTGCCAGACATGTACAATGCAACTATGAAATAAATGGATAAGATGGTTAAAGCCAAGTTTCTCACCAGTGAGGGAGAAATTTACATGTGAGAAGAGACTAGCATGAGTCCAGTGGGGATGGATTAGGTTTGAAGATGTCAATGAAATTTCATGCTTAGCTTAATGCAGGGACACATGGTCCAATATGAAGGTGAATATGTAACTAGTTATTTAGAAACAGGTTAACATAAATATAGTCTCTTGATTAGTCAGCTAAGAATACTTCAAGAGGAAAATGCCAGTTGCAGCAAACACATCCCAGCACAGGCTCTCTGATGTCCTGTCCAATTCTAAAAGAACCAGAGAAACAACTGGATCTAGTGGGACAGGGAAGATGGAGGAAGGGCCCCCTGCATTGTTGCAGAGTAGGGAAGTGTTAGGAAGAGTTTATTGTGTTTATAAAAAATGGCAGGGGATAGGAAAAGTTTATTGTGTTTATAAAGAATGGCAGGGGATCATAGGCAATACCTAAAAGTGATTTCCTACAGCCAAAGACGGAATAATTTGATCAATAAAATAATTAAGATAGTATGGGGCTATAACCCACAGTATCAAGGATATATCCATTAGTCCACACTCATCTAAATTATTAATATAATAAACAGGAAAAAAGGTAAATCTCATATGATAAGAATTTCAATAGGTCACACAGACACTCTGCCAAGAAAGAAGTTGTGCATAACTCATCCCTTTCTAAATTAAGCTGAATAGAGTACTTCCAAGTACAGTGTGGAAAGGAGGTGAAAAGTAGACAAAGACAACATCTTTGGTCAAAAGTCATGTGACAGTGGCACATGAAATATAATAAAAATGTAAACCAGCATCTTCTACCACTCCTCATGTGAGTATTATTTTAAAAATGCCATAGGTTCACTATGACAAATTCTTAACTGTCAAAATAGTCAAGACTATCAAAAATGGAAAAAAAAATCTGAGGAATAGGGATTGCCTGGTTGGTAAAAGGCTTTCCGTGACAGCATGAAGATCTGAGTTTGGTTTTCAGGACCAGTGTTAAGAAGCTGCCTGAGCATCGTGTGTCTATGATCCCAATGCTGGGAAGACAGATACAGGAGGGTCCTCAGGACTTTCTTGACATCTTCCTAATCATCTACCTATTCTATACACCCGAATCAAGCAACTTTAGGTCCAGGTGGAAAACCTGTCACAGAAAAATGTGGTGAAGAAGAATTAAGTAAGTCATTGGATATCGACCTGCATTCATAAACACATTCATGTACACTTGATTTTGTGTGTGTGTATCTTTGGAACATTTTAGTCAATAATTTTTTTGTGAACAGATGACTCCTTTTTAAACGTTTATTTAACAGTTCATTTTGAGCTCTGCATTCGACTGGAGCAATGCTTAGGTTCTCAATCAGCACACGATGATACCTCTGCATTAAATTATCCCTTGGGCCCCAGCTTTCTCTCTGTAAAAGCAACTCTCTTAGAAACAAAGCATAGATCCTGTGACAGATATTTCAGACCCATAAAATTCTAAGAATAAACCAATTTTAGACATGGCTATAATTCTTTTTACTCAAAGAATTGTAAGATTTTGTAAGCCACCTCATTTGATGCACAAGGACTTGCTCTACCTATGGAGAGGTGTAGACTGAAGAGATTCAGAGAAAGAGTATTAAACTGAGTGGAGGGGCATGGAGCCCAGTTCATCTGAGAATCGTGAAAGGAGTCTGCTTGGACATCCTAGGTCAACAGCATACTTTGAAAATCCTAGAAGCATAAAAGCAGAATGACAGGGACTGCGGGTCAAGAAAATCGATAGGATTGACCTTTCAACATCTGAACTAGAACATCCCTCATACAACTGACTATCCGTTATTTTCCACAGAACAACATATAAGATCCAGGTGATAAGATGACAATGTTAACACTGGTGAGTAGGTTATGGATGAAGTATCAGTAATTTCTTTATGTGTATGTTGCCACAGCACCAAGTCATAGCATGTCTTAAGCAAAGCATAAAGACTTTGGAATTTCCTGTTATAGACCTACTGCTTCCGGAGGATTTGTTCTCCTTAAGCACAAATTGTCCTTAAGTCCGAGAATGAAAAAAAAAAGCAGGAGAGATATTTCATTTAGTAGCTATTGTTCCAGTGTTATATTATCCATCCTTGAAGCACCCCAATGGAGGTGATAATAGTTACTATTTCATAGACTTGGACCGTGAGGGTTCAAGAAAATGAATATCATTTATACATCACAGAAGCCCAGAGTTTCACTGTCTCTCAGTCTCACCACCATTTTGATCTAATCTATTGCCATATTGATCTCTTCACAGCCCATCTATTCATCTAGAGGCTTATTTGCATTGTACAGAACCCAACTCAAGTTGTTTGGTAGTTGGCTCTCCGCAAGCTGCCAGCTTCTCTATATCCTTTGCTTCATGGCTTATAAATTTCCTTTATCCATGAATTACTTCTGCTACCAATGCGTTATTTATTATTTTCATTCTTTCCCATACATTATGTAGTTTTGCTCTTGAAAAATACAGCTCTTGACAACAATTTGAAAGACACAAGTATATAGTCTCTCTATTAAAGACAGTGCCACACTATCAGCAAAACACATCTCCATGCTGTTAATTAGGAAAAGGGTTCTAAGAGTTCTTTCAGCTTGCAAAATAATGTGGCAAATCAGAATGTTCTATCTTCAAGAAACAAAAAACAACTATGATGAAGAGAAACATTTTTTTTTGGTCAAGCATGACCTATGCTAAGATGATAGATGGAAATGACCCAAAATGTTGACAGAATGCCTTTGTGCAGATCACCAGATACCAGTTCCTGGAGTAATTACAGCTATGAAACATCGTGGACCAAAGTGACCGTCCACAGTCTATATATGGAGAGGAAGGCACATTGTGCTGTTTGTTTTAACTTATATGGCTGTGCTTTGGCTGAATAGCTGAGTATGTTAAATTATGGTTTCTTTGCTTTGTAAGTCTGCCATCTAACAACATCAACATATGTGCCATTTTAAGGACCACCTCTGCAAAAATCTCCTAGGACTTTTGGCTATAAATTGCTTTGAAAACATTGTTTAATCTCATGGTTTAAGGCATCATAATTATAAATATCTTTATCTTAAGTTATTATTGTTTGTTAGAAACAGTGCTAAATGTCCAGCACAAATTAAGTACCTTTCATGTTATCACCTTCACCCCAAACCATGTCTTCTCTGGGCTTGACTGTACTCACAAAACTGCTATTAATGTTCTTTTACTAACTGATCCTTAGCACCAAAAAGGACCCTCTAACTTGCCTCAAATTCTTATCACTCACATTTAGTTAATTTGCCATATCATTTAAATCTTTGCTTCATATGTTTCTATTTTCCTACACAATGACATCAAAAAGACCTGGAATTTTTGCCCTACTATGTTAAATTTAAGATTGTTTTATCAATTTCTGTGAATTATTCTGGAATTTTGATGAGGATTGCATTGAATGTTTAGATTGGTTTTGGTAGAGAGCTCAATATTGTATTATTGATCCTACTGACTCAAGTACATGTTAGGTCCTTCTTCAACTTCTCCAATACCTTCATCTTTTCATTACACCAATCTCTCACTTGCTTAGTTAGAGTTATATCAGTGTATTTTTTGAGGCTACCATGCAAAGTGCCATTCCTTTGATTTCTTTCTCAGTATGATTGTCATTTGTATATAAAGGCTAATGAGTTTTGTGTGTTCATTTTGTATTCTGCTACTTTGCTTGTAGTGATTATCAACTGTAGTTTCCTGATGGAATCTTTAGGGTCTTTTATGTATAAAATTATATTATATGCAAATGAAGATATTGTGACTTCTTTTCCTATGTGTTTCATTTAGATCTTCAGTTGTCTTGATGTAGCAAAAATGTCAAATACTATTTTAATAGCAATGGGAGACTGGACATCCTTGTCTTGTTCTACTGGAAATGCTTTGAGTTTCTTTCTATTAAGAGTAAAATTGGCTGTGAGCTTGCTGCATTTTCCTCTATTATGTTCAGAAAGATGTCTTCTATCCCCAGTCTTGCCAAGATTTCAATGTGAAGAGGTATTAGATTTTGTCTAAGGCCTTTTCTACCTTTAATGATATGATTATGTGGTATTTTTTAGTCTGTCATTGTGTTAGACATGACACATCACATACATGACACATCATATACATTCACCTATTTATATATGTTGACCATCCTTTTATCTCTGGCATGAAACCAACTTGATATTGATTTTTTGAATATAATTTTCAAGTATTTAATTGACAAATGTGCATCTGTGTTATAAGGAATGTTGCTCTATAGTTTTCTTTTTTTGTTGACTCTGGTTTTGGTATCAAGGTCATAATTGCTTTATAAAAGACATAGACAATGTTCCTTCAATTTTCACTGTGTAGAATAATGCAAGGAGTGTTTGTGTTATTTTTTCTTTGAAGTCTGTGCTGTATCCATCTGGCCCTAGGCTTCTATTGATTGGGAGATTTTTAATTAATGTTCCTTTATCAGTAAAGACAAAGAGGCTGTTTAAAATGTTTATTTCATCTTTATTATAATTAAGTAGGTCATATTTATCAATAAATCTATTTTTTATATTTTTCAGTTATGTAAAATATAGATTTTTAAAAGTACATCCTTATTATTCTTTTAATTTCCTCAATGTCTGTTGTATTGTTTCTCCCTTTAGTTCCAGCTTTAAAATTTGGACCCTCTCAGTGCTTATTTGGCTAAAGGCTTATCAATTTTGTTGAATTTTTTTTAAAGAATCAACTCTTAATTTTATTGATTATCTAGCTTATTTATATTTCATTCACTTAAGGTGAGTTATTATTTCTTGCCACCTATTTCTTTTGGATATTATTTCTTCTTGTCCACATAGAGCTTTCAAGTATGCTGTTATCTAGAAAGGGAGTCTCTCTAATTTTTTTGATAGAGGTACTTAGTGCTATGAACTTGCCTTTATTGCTTCGGGGTGTCCCATGGATTTGAGTATGTTGTGTTTTCACTTTCATTGTTCTAAAAAAGGTTTTACTTTCCTTCCTGATTTCTATGCTGCTACTGAGATCTGTGTGCTTTACACCACTTCTGTTGTTGTTGACATTTAGCTTTAATCCACAGTGGTAAGCGAAGATGAAAGGTGAATGAATAATATTCATTATTCCCATTTCTGCTGAGAATTTCTCTGTGTTTCTATTTATGGCATATCTTTTATTCCATTGGTGAGGCTTACCTCTGAGGGAATTTTATTGAAATGCTGAATTTTTCATTTCCAATTTTACTTCAATTTGGGTTTTTCTTGAATGATTCTGTTTCTTTGTAAAATTCTTCTTCTTTTCTGTCTGAGTTATTCTACCGTTTCATTTAATTGTGTGTTTTCACAGTCTTCATTAACTGATCTGTTCATACTCTCTTTAAGATCCTGGAATGTATTTATAATTGATATCTTGGAAGTCCTTGTCTTGAGCCTCTTACAGTAGGGTTGCCAGCTTCTGGACTGGGCACATTGCCTTGGTTGTTCCTGTTTGTGTTCTTGTGCTGGGATCTAGGCATGTGGAGTTATAGTGTTTGATGTGTTTCTCTGTGGAAATGCCTGATATCACCTTTCTTGAGTTTCTGATCCATTAGTTTGTTATTGCTCTGGGACCTAGCCAAGTGTGGTGGCTTTGGGGTCATTAGTAGATAACTGTTCTGTGAGGAGTTTGGAGTCACAAAGGAATGAAGATGGGCTGGAAGGAGTCGCTGAAAAAGGGTTCTAGGGAATGGCTAGGGTAGGGGGACAGTGGTTCTACAACAAAAGGCATAGTCCCAAGAAGATCTCAGTTCCAATTTCATAATCTATAGAATATTGAGGGGGATAATGTGTCTTAACAGTTCTTATAGATGGCCAGTGCAATGCTTATGGGAAAAATGAAATTAATATAATACTTGTTTGTTCTTTGTAGGAAAAATAGAAGGTAAATAAAATATACCTTCTTCCCTCCAAACCCACCTGAATACCCCTTAAATCAGTACCAATTGCCAAAATTTAGTACTTATGATAATTATAAAGTTAATTATTTATTCCAGTGTTTAATTTCTTTTCTATGATGAAGAAATGATTTGATGGAAGACTAGGTAATGAGAAAGGGACCAAAGTCAGGAGAATAATCCCATGTTTTATAGTTAGAAATGTTTATAATTGAAGATAATTGAGTATCTAAATAATAACAGCTGAAGCAATACTTTCTATTGCTCTACATACTGTGGGGTTTGAAGATCATAAAATATGAATGGTGGCATTTTAAGCTAGCAGCATGATAAGGTTTAATTTTTATAGAGTGACATGATCTAGATTCACCTAGGCAACCAATCTCTGGGCAAGTCTGTTAGTGAGGTTCTATATTAGATAAATTAGTGTGTGAAAACTCACCCTAGCTATGAGTAACAGCATTGTGCACATAGCAGAAATGAGCTAAATAAAAAGGGAACAGATAAAAGAGCACCAGGGCTGTAGGTTCTGATTCCTGTATGTGCAGTGTGAGCAGCTAACCTCCAGCTACTGTTGCCGTGGTTTCCTCCCCATGAGGGACAAATACGTGCCTATGAATTCTAAGCCAACATGAGCCCTTCTGCCTTCAATTTGGGCTTTCCAGGTATCTTGTTGTAACAAAGTGAAGAGTAACCTAGACAAACACCTAACATGCTTATCATGTTCTTGCTATTCCCCCGTGTTCTTCATACCATGGAACCTGCGTCTATTAATCTGCCTGAAAGAGCCCGAGACAAAGGACTGCAGATGGTTCATCGCAGAAGCAGAGCATGCATGCAAAGCACTGCATCCTGTTTGCTTAATTGGACATTTTATTGGCTAATGCTGTGTCATGTGGAGAGCTCTAGTGAAGCCATACATGGTAGGAGCTGCCCCCCCCTGTAATATGTCAAGTTATGTCTACTTCAAATTTACAACAGAGAAATTTTGAGTGTTAGGTGTCACTGGGGATATTAAATTATATTTTATATTATCTTCTTAATAGAATCGGGGCTAAATTTGACAGTGTTTGTTTACTTAACCACTCTGAAAGCTCTTCAGCAATTAAACATTTCTCAGTGGAATGCTATTGTTACTGTATTCTATCTTGCTTAGTTCTCTTTGGAAATCACTCTTCTCTGAGATGTGTATATGGCTGAATCCTTTCCAACATTTAGTCCTGGTATCAAGTGTTACCTCCTTACACTAATTCTCCGGTGACATTAACTAAAATGTAGTACTTTAAAACTCACCAAGTCCTGTAAGTAATTTGTTTATATATTTATTGTACATATTTCTGAAAATAATAAAGACTCTGTGAAGGAATGGGATATTTTGTTACCATCATATCCCTCACATCTTGCAAAGCAGATTGCTAATTGCTTGAGCACTCAATAAATATTGACACAATTCACAAATATATGAGTGTATCATCTATACCTATAATCATATATATTTTATATATTAATCATTTATTTAGCTTGAAGAATTTTTAAAGAGTCTTAAACAAAATTTGCATACATCCAATTATATTACATACTATATACCACCAGTGTGCATCATCAAAACAGCAGAGTATATCTGGTGTTAAAACCAGCTGATAGAAAGACTAATTAACATAGAGTTTTATTACCTGTTTTGTTCTTGCCATGGGACCCTGTTAATCACATGCAGCATACCTGAATGAACGTGATTTTATTGCCTATCATTATCAGTGCCTGGAGTAATGCTGAACTAGAGTGGGCAGTATGGGCTGCAATACAATGCCTCAGAAGCAGTTGAGACAATCTTCCGTCAAAGTGCCACAATGCACCTTAGGTGGCCAGAACTAGACTGTGGATATGACATCGGTGTGTCAATTCATAAGCAAGAGGAGAAGGCAAAGCAGAAGCATGGAAGCGAGATGGTTCAACAGGTAAAGGAGTATCCCACTGAGCCTGGGGACCTGTGTTGGATCTCTGGGACTCCCATCGTTGAAGCAGAGACCTGACTCCCACAAATGGTCCTCTGACCTCCACACATACACTGTAACGTATGTGCATCTATATGCACACCTAGACACAGAAGAAATACACGTCATTTAATTTTTTAAAGAAAGGAAGTATCCTTTTGAAACACATATTACCTCTAGTTATTTTTTTGTGACATCTTTTAGCATCAAGTTGGCGATACAGATATGTGTAACTAAATTAAATATTTTAACTCTTGATTTTTATCACTATCTTAGAAGAGATCCTTGAAAGGTAAAGTATTTCTGAAAATATAGTAATAAGTATAGTAAATGAAGAATATTTCACAGAGCAATGGTGGTAGATCATGAAAGGTCTTTTATACTGATACTGGTAAGGATGCTGGATTTTTCCTAAAGATATTAAAAAGAATAAAAACCAAGAGTAGTGTGGTATCGTTGGATTGTAGAGATCAAGTGCCGAAGTGGAGAAGCTAAAATAGAGTGAAAAAAAATAGCATGGCTAGAGATAGGACGACAGTGATCAAGGTCAAAGCTATAAGACTGTTTTCTTGGGGACATTGCACCAACTCCTCATTTCCTTTTCATTATAACTTGTAGTTCTTAAGATTAACTGTCGAATAGGATGGGAAAGCAACATGCTAAAATAAGAGGGAACTGGTCAGAACAACCCAGACTTTTAGTGTCTGCTCAAGAAAAAGCCATTGTGTGCCATCAACTTTAACACATGGGACAATATGTGTGCACACTGAGCTGCCAATGAGTAAACCAAGCGGAGATTTTTCTTATACTATGATCTACTCATAAAAGGGCTCCCACAGACACACATATAAGTTGAAGGAAAGACATTAACGCAACATTGAAGGAAATAGAGAGCCAGCTTAAACTAGGGATGTATGATGACCTCTGCATTTTAAAGAGACAGGATGATCACAGCCTGCAGATTGTATTCATTGAAATGTACACAATGGTCTTGCCTGTTGACACTGACTTTGCTTGACAAAAGAAAAAAATACATAGTAGTTTTCATTAGGGAAAATTCTTTTGGGTTTTAATCTTGTCCATAGTTTGCTAAAGAAAGAAATCATGCTCTCAGATGATCCAGAGATATTTACACCTCTAAATGTTAACTAACTGATTTCTAATGGTTCACCCTTTTCCAATTAGACACTGACTTGAGGTTTCACTAAACATATGGACTATTTTCTATTTGAATGAGTACTTCTACTTGTACTTAGGATGGCATACTCTGGATGTTACCAGTCTTCTTTATCTTGGACCACAGATCGTACTAGAAAAACCAAAAGAAACAGAAGAGGACAAATGTCCAACACACGACTTCCTCTCTAATGTTCAGTGAAAAAAACTTTCAAGCATGGTGAGGGAAGGTGCTCCTGCTAGTTGCTAGGTGGCATAGTGGCTGAATCTATTAAACCTAATGCACTCAGAGCCCCTTAAAAGCATACTTGAGGCATTCATAGTTTCTGTCGTTTATATACTAGACCCTGTGACTAGAAAGACCTACTCCAGCTTATGATTTCTCCAGGTTGAGGACTAACCTGTCCCATCTGTTTCCTTTTCTCCAACACCTTCCTCACTCTTCTGTAACCCTTTCTAGAATAAGTCATTAAAACTCTATCAAAGCTCCATAGCAATCAACAGGGATGCTAAGCAGTTATCTTTGGGAAGGCTGAATTCTGTTGCCCTAGTTTTGCTGCCAATAATATGATAATGTGTCAATTTCCCCAAAATTGGTTAGCCAACACCAAGTGGTCAGCTCTAAAATTATATACATATAAGGAACATCATATGTATTGAGAAAATTGTAGTTAAACATCTAGGAATCTGTATATACCGTTACAGAGAGATATAGATGATATATAGATATAGGTATAGCCAGAGATATAGGCAGATATAGGTATTAGTTATGTGAGAGGAGCTGAAGGAGGAAAAAGGAAATGGGAAGTGATGTAATAACCTTTTAATTTCACAGAAATAAATAAATAAATAAATAAATAAATAAATAAATAAATAAATAAATAAATAAAGGTATTAAGTTTGAAGGGGGTTGACAAATAGGTCCACAGGTGATTTTATTATTTTTGTAACTATTGCTGTTTATTTATTTGTGTGACCATCATTAGATGATGCTTCTCTCTGCAGTTAAGGGCCCAGACACACAAAATATCTAATGATACTACTGAAGTAGTGAGGCATATTGTTTTGTAGTAAACATAATTTGTACAATAAGAGTTCAGTTGTTTTTAGAATATGAAATAGAAACAAAACAGTACTTTAGACCAGTAAATACTGCTTGTCAGTTTCAAGTGTGTACAGCTCATTTTATATGTAACACATTTAAGACTAGTAGTATTTATTGAATGTCCATTTATGGTAACATTACCACAAATATGAGAGTTGGACATATGCTGCAGCATTACTATGGTGATACTGTTACTTAGTTATAGAGATTTTTCTACTCTGCTATAGTGTAATTGAACCACCATTGTGTATGTCTTACCTTATTGATAGACACACCATTATGAAGTGCATAGAAAAACTGAGGCTCTAGTTTAGACTGGTTAGCAGGCTTAATCACAAAGAGCTGTGGTGAGGAATTAGGGAGAACTTTTGTATGGAAAAGATAACAAAGTGTGTGCACAGAAAACCCAAAGCACTCTGGGAAGGAAGGTTAAATCTCAAGAGTCAGGAAAATGAAGAACAAATATAAATGGATCTGAAGCCTAGAAAGTGCTATAAAATAAATTTGGATCCCTAGGAGCAGTATGGGCACAAAGTCCTCAATAGAATACCCCTGGTTTTCACAGGAATGGAATCTCCATAATTAGCATTTCAGACTTAGAAAAATTAGCATTTGAAGAAATCCATCTCTATTCTCCCCTAACAATGGATGCTTTCCTGCAGAATCACCTCGGATCCAATTTCAGTCCTGGAACATAATTAAGTACTCAAAGCTGGTTTGGTCAAGCATACTGTCAACAGGGGATCGATGTAAGGAGTGTCTTTCCCAGAACTTGGAGGGTGAAATGGCAATACTAACCTAGCAACAGCACTGAAAATGGAGACTGCCTCATGCTCAGAAGAGTTTTCTTAATTGACGCAGCTAATTATCATTTGCCACCAGAAGAGTTGAGTTTAGACTTACCTAGTTATAGAGACCCCACAAACATATGAGGGTTTATGCTTGACACATCTACAGTAGAACTGTGTATAACGTTGAACAGCTTATAAATTATTAAGTAAGTTGTTATATGATCAAGCTATATCTGTATTTTTTCTCTTTAAACTACAAAGCATGTGCAAGATGATACTTCACTCCTAACTTTAAAATAAAGCTAATCTTACCTATGTTGATAAATCCCGTCCATCTAACACAAGGTTTTGTGGCATATTAATCTTAAGCAGAATATACCCTATTGATAGAAGACTATAAATGAAATTTTGTGAGTGATGATCCAGCTGATTGGTACCCAAAATGACAGACTAACTCCATCTTTTGGGTTTCTAGGTCAAGAGTATAACATTTATGAATAATATACTGGAACTTTCTGTCAAAAAAAATGGTGATAATGTCTCCCGTAAGGCATCGCCGAACAATGACTAGCGGTTTACTAAAAATAACTTTTTCAGTGACCTGGTTCCATGTTTTAGGGTTTTGTAGTTTGAATGAGTTGTTGGGAGAGAATTTGGAAATTTCAGTCAATGAAAAATCACACTATAAAAATATCCCATTCAGTTTACAGAGGAGCCATTGAGGCAGAGAAAAACATTTCTCAAAGGGATAAACATATCATGTGGAAAACATGGACAAAATGGTATCCACGTCGAATTAGAATGTCATCAGCATGCACAAAAAAGGAAAGTCAAGAAATACTTCTTTAACTCTGAGTTGGGAAGTCAGGGATATATTCTATGGTTGGAAATAAAAGCACGTGGAGTTGATTATGCTAAATCACTTACATAAATTTCTGTCTAGATACTAATTAGGAAGGATTGCAATCCATTATTCCCTTGGCTATGTTAAGAAGGTCTGCATGGAAAGAAAGTTTTAACGTCAATGGCTCTTAAGGTCCCCATACATCAGCAGTGCATCCAGCACACAAGGGCAGGGGCTCATTGGAACACAGATGATTCATCCTTGTGCCCAGAGTTCTGAATCAGTAGGCATGTGGTGGACACCTACCACTTGAACCATCTAAATTCATAGGCAAATCATGCCCCCTTCAGTACATGCTGGACTTAATCTTTTTGAATACTTCGATAACAAGAATGTGATGTTGACAAACATCTAATTGGAAAATAAAAGACATATTTTTTACATTCCAGATTCTTATTATATTTTTCTCACTCAATATGCCAGTATTTTTTAACAAAGCTAGTTCAGTAACCGGCATAGGATAGAAACAAAATGCTTGAAGCTGAAATATTTGGTGTCTTTTCTTTTTAACAGTTATATAAAGATTAGTTTGATGTTTAGAAGATTTAGGGAGTGTGTAACTGTTTATATACTGCTGCACTTTCAAAACAATACAAGGTGCAAATAACTTACAAAGCAAACCAAAAAAAAAAAAAAAAAAAAAAAACTTCCCTTCTGTAATTCTAAAAAAAAAAAAAAAAAAAAAAAAAAAAAAAAGAACATATCACTAAAGTTTTACAGATTGGAGGTAACAAGAATTACTGAAATCAGATGTGTAGAACTTGGGGAAGTATAGCTAACTGAAATCTCAAGCATATGACTAGGTTTTTCTTTAGTACTTATAGTTTGGTTTTTAATTAATGGTCACTAAAAACAAAGCTTAAAGATCCATTATATGGTACCAGGCTTTGTTGACTCCTCATGAAAGGTTTTATCCTTTTGGAGAAAGGAATGGGAGTGGTAGGGGAGGGGAGATAGGAGAGGGAGCTGTGATTGGTATGTAAAATGAATAAAAAAAATTAAAAATCCAATGTATGATGATCTATTAACTTCTTGGGAGCCTCCAATCCCATTTAGACCAATAGAGATTCTATGTCAAAGATATCTACACTTAGCCAGGCGGTGGTGGTGCACGCCTTTAATCCCAGCACTTGGGAGGCAGAGACAGGCGGATCTCTGTGAGTTTGAGGCCAGCCTGGTCTACAAAGCGAGTTCCAGGAAAGGCTCCAAAGCTACACAGAGAAACTCTGTCTGGAAAAACCAAAAAAATAAATAAATAAAAAATAATAAAAAAAGATGTCTACACTTGAAACTCTGATATGTCATAATGACACACTGCAAGTACATTTAGTAAGGATGATCACTGCTAATAAATAGTCACCATGGGTTGGAATCTACTAACTCCTAACTCGCACTTCCACGTTTTCCTCAGTCGTAGGGATTGGGCTGAGATGACCACATTCCCTTTAGGAGCTCTCCTGGAGGAGAGAGGAAAATCTATATTTCAACTGAGTTGTAGCCAACCATCATCTCTGCTGTAAGGAGGAGAGACAGTGTGTAAGTCAAGTAAAGAAAAGGCAAGCAGACCTAAGAGATGGACAGAGGCATAAGATCCTAATGTATGGTGAAATAAGGTGCATTTTAAAGCAAGAAGCAAATGAATATATGAATAAATAAGCTAGATGACAGGACTTGAATTTTCTCTATACTTTGAAGTTGTTAGAACTCTTGGACCCTTGGATATCCAACATAACTTTAGGGCCATATTTGACATTTAATATATAATGAATGCATGTTGTTTAGAAACAGTTTGTAGTCCTTGTTCTATACAGTAAATTGACCTCAATATTAAAAATGATTTATGCCTGTTTTTCTCATCCCAAATCACATACTTCTCAAACTTAAAGTTCAGTGTACACTTTACTGAGTGTATTCAAAGGCCACATGTATTGAACAAAATTGTGTTAGTAGAGTGGTACACTACACTGTACATGCTTTCATAATTATGCTTAATTTCCTAGAAAATTTTAATTCTTGCAGTGTGAATTAATTTTAGTTAGAAAAATCACAAATTAATGAAGAAAAACCTGTAAGACTCAGGGGCATGATATCCTTAAACAATAATTATCTTTATAAGATAAAAAGGATAATCTCCTGTAACTTGCAGTTTTCTAAATGTTTCAAAATGTAGTTGTTAAAGAGTCATAATTTAGGGTACTAGAACATAAAGATTGAGGTCCAGCTGACTGGCGTGTTCTTTAGGGTTGCTCTGACGATTGCACACACTTTGGTCTAACAGCTTTAGGAGGAAAGCAGATACAGAGTTTACAGAGAGCAGTATCAAATAGTATAATAATTTTCAATCTCTGGAGGAACAAAGAGCAAAGAGCAGAGAGGTGGTGACCCGTATGAGAGTGGTCTACAGCTTACTTCAGGAAAAAACTGTAAAGGAAGTAGACTGATGCATGGTTTCTAACGTACATGGAGTAGCTTCTGTTTTTGTTAACCACTTTGGATGTGTAAGCAAAGGGTCATTAAGTATTGGATATTAGGCCTTAGACAGAGGAGAGAAGAAATATTCATTATTGTCATCCATTAGAACTGTTGTTTGCATCCTAATAAGTCTCTTTCCAAGCTATTTTGATATTCTAATCCATGTGAATAGTGTGCAGTGCTAAAAAGCAAACAAAAAACCATATGGAAACTCTGCTCAGGCTAAAGGTTCTCAATGAGTCTAACCTGAGTTCTTCCTTCACTCCTTCTAAGTCAGTAGAATGCCTTAATCACCAGGTTACGCCATTCCTGGTTGTCTTCCTCTTTGTTATAGGAAGAGCATAAGGAGTTCCTGTCAGTGCAGGACTCAGCTATTAAGCTTGCAAAGTTTGTCAAGAAGCTGTCTTTGCACACTTTGAAACCAAAGTCTCTTTCTGCAAATCACTCTTAAACTGTTGCTATTGCAGACCATTTCTCTCCTGTCCGTCAGAAAAGTTGGAAGACATGGGGAGCAAAGTAAGTGTTTGTATGTGTTGTGCCAAGATGCTGCTTTGTTCTACACTCTTGACTTCATCTTCTTATCTCTCCCATTTGCTCCCATCATTGGATTATTTCTACTCTCACCGTGGAGCTAGTTAACCTTCTGTCACGTGGAACTAGAATGGCTCTAGGTCTCTGTTCCCAAAGGACTATCTGGCATCAACATTATTCTTGTTTCTTATCTCGAGCTCAGGCTGTGTTTAATAATGCAGTTCTTCCCTTGGAATGACTTTCTGTAATAAAACTTGTTTTCCTTGGCTTACCTCCCGTGGTCTTAAGTCTATTTTTCTGTTCCCCAGACTTGAGTTTCTAAGATTCTTACAAAACTGAGGATGTTTCTCAGTGATTAAGGAGTAGTCCAGCAGGTATAAGTCCATAGGAAGGAAGACCAAGAGGTCAAAGTCAACCTGCACTATAGAGTGAGACAGTGCCTCGAAAACCCCAAATTGCCTACATGATGAAACCAAATGAAAGAATAAGATGGAATTTTTAATATTCTTACCAAGTCTATCAAGACAAACTGTGTTCATGTTCCATATTTCTATCTCTGTATTGATACCTACAGATTACCACAGACTTCCTCCCTGGGTTGAAAGTTCTCAAGTTCTTTTTCTATATGGCTTGTTCTCCAGTGCTAACTTGTGCCACCTATACTGGGGCTCTTTGTTAAAATCTTCCAATGAGATGTTTCCCAACCTCTCTTTTTCTTTATTTTATACAGTGGCACACCCAGGCTTTCGTACTGACAGCATCTGAAAAAGAGCAAGAAGTGGTTTGTTGGAGGGTTTGTGGGAAGGAAAGAGAAGGGGGGGGGAAAGATGAAATTATATTATAATCTCAGAAAAAAAACAAAGAATTTTTAAAAGAAAAGCTAAATCCTCAAAAAAAAAAGAGTGAGAGAATAGAGGTCTTGATCCTGTTCTCAACTTTCTCCCTCATGTTTAAACATAAAAAAGAAGACAGCTATCTTCACACCAGGATTATGGTGCTTCCTAGAATCCAGATCTTCAGGTACATTGATGTTGACCTTCCCATGACCTTCCCAGGCATTAGATTTGAAAATGTGAATGTTTGCTATTTAGACCACTCATCCTCTAAGTTTTCTAGAGCATCCTTGTGTAGGATGCTTATTGTGTAGATGGGAGCAGAGGTGAGCTTTTAAGATATCTTACCTTGGAACTGGCAGATCTTAGGCGTGTTCAGGAAGCTGAGCACATTAATGTGCCAGAGCTGAGGTGACCCAAAAGTTTAGAAGTAAGTGATTGCTGATGCAGAGGACAGTTACTGCACAAGTCTAAGTGTTTTAATTATATATTTTAGAGATGAGTGTGTCTAAGAGGCAGCATCAAATTGAAGGTCATCTGTGATTAGAGACAGGTGCTGAGTGTGGAACTTGGTGATCTTCACATGCCTTGAAATGTTTGCTTTTAATATCATGAGAAAGTATGCCTGTTGAAGTGAAGCAGGTCTATGGAAATTGGCAATTTTGGAGTATAAAAATAATACTGGGAACAGACTAAAGCAGAAACATTTCAGATGGAAATTGCCAATGGTGAGTCTCAAAGATACCCAAAGG
Organism: Peromyscus maniculatus bairdii; assembly: GCF_049852395.1. Lineage (NCBI taxonomy): Eukaryota > Metazoa > Chordata > Mammalia > Rodentia > Cricetidae > Peromyscus > Peromyscus maniculatus. Next base: position 22,995,044 of record NC_134869.1, on the reverse strand, counting down.
GATGTGTATATAGATGAAATTCAAGGAAGAAAAGTTTATTTGGGCTCACAGCTCAAGAGTGCAGTCAGTCCATCTTGGTGGAAGATGTGTGGCAACAGGAGCTTGAGGGAGCTGGTCACATTACATCCAGTTAGGAAACAGAGACAATGGAGTGCTCAGCTCACTTTCCCCTTTTTATGTTGTCCAGGATGTCAGTCCATAGAATCTGTGCTTTCCCACACTTACTGTGGCTCTCCCACATCAACTAATTCAATGTAGAAATTCTCACAGACCTGCCCAGAGGTTTGTTTCCATGGTAATTCTGAATCCCATCAACCTGATCAGAGCATCTCTCTGTTTAGTTTTATCGATAATATTAAGCATGATTTCAATCACCAGTGATTTTTTTTCCTCACTGCATTTTAATCCCTTCTTTTTGTGCCTCTCATTTTAATTTTCATCATAGTAAATAATTGCCTCAACCTCTAAAATTCAGTAGACTGCAAACTTATCTACAGAGGCCGTGCTCTGCATAAGTGATCATAGCTCAGAGCAATACATGCAGAAACATGTCAGTGACTGTCAACTTTATCTATCTGGATTGAATTTACCCTGAAAACGTGTGCTTTCCCAGTTTACATTGCAGCTGCTTCCTTCCCGATGAGCATGCATCATTTGCTCACACACCTTTATGCCTTTACTTATCAGCATCATCACCACCATATTCATCAGTCGTAAAATTTGATTGACTCTTACAAATGCACGGCAACTTCTTCACCTGAGCAGAGACACACGTCATGCTCACATCTTTAATGCAGGTAATAAATTCATTGGCTGCAGTGACCAAAATTAAGAGTTGCTTGGCAATGCTGACAACAGACTTAAAAATCTAAGAGGATGTCTTTCTCTACCCTCATATTGATGTAATTTGCAAGTTTAGGCACTGTCATGCTTTTGTTTGGAAATGCATCTTACTTCTAGTTACCTTAGCATTTTTAATTGCTTTCTTCTTTACCAGCTGGCATATTGCATAATATGCAGTTGATTCTCATTATCCACGGTAGTTACGTTTAACAAGTAACTGAAAATGCTGAATTAGTAAATGGTGAGCCACTGCTGCTAGTCATTTCTGCCAACCAGTTGTCACAGGATTTTTGACAAATCAGTGAATATGTAAAGATGTGTTTGTTTCTATTCAAATATATCTTGTTTCGTACGGATTTTTGCCTCATTAATGTTGAACTTACTTCATTGTAACCCTTGCCCGAGGAAATACACCTAGCATCAGTGTTTTCCACACAACGCATGTTATTCTTTTCTTGTGCTCAGGTCACTACACATCATTTCAGAAATGTATTTCTGGTCTCTCCTAGAAATGTACAGGTTGGAGAATAAAACTTACCACTGTTCCATGAGTTATTTGAGTGAACACAAAAGTGCTGGCTGGCAGTATTGTTTCTAAAGTTATGATTTAACATGTAGATGAATTAACAATCAGGATATATTATGTGAAAAAATCTATTTTCAATAAAAAAGAGAAAAACAAATGTGGAACATGTATATAGTGATGAAACCTGTGTTTAATGATTGGATATACTAGCAATTGCATTGGAGCTGAAGAGAATATATTTTATTAGTTAATTCATGTAGTTGAATGTTGTTTATTAAGCTCCTCATTATTCTACCCACTTGCATGTTCTATTACTGTTAAGAAACAAACTTTTTAACATGGTGGGAGAGATGACTCAGTGGTTAAGAGAATTTACTGTTCTTACAGAAGATCTTCGTCTTCATCCCAGCAACCACATAGTGGCTCACAACCGTCTCTCAGTCTAGTTTCAGGGGACCTAACATCATCTTTTGCTTTCTACAAGCACCAGGCCTGCACACATGTTGTGCACAGACATATATGCAGACAAAACATATGCATATAAAACAGGTTTTTAAAAAGAAACTCTTTAGTATTGCTACATATGTTTATTATTGTGTAGCCTAAACTTCTAATTGCATGGATTCTTCTCTCTGGAAAGCAATACTCCTGAGCTCTATATTAATTAGTTCACACTTAACCTAAATAAGCTCAGCTTAGCATTATCTTCATCAGAAAGTCTGCCCTCCAAACCTCATTTTACATCTTCCTTCTGGTTTTGGTTCATTCTTCTACCATGGCACTTGAAATTCAGCACATTTTAGTCAGTTCTAGAAAATTAATGCCTGTATTTACATTTTGCTAGCTTTTAAATATCTAGCACAATTTCTGGTTTGTGAAATAGAAGGCAAATTGGATGAACTACCCTGAGCCAAACCAGGAAGGGGGCAAGAATCATTCATTTCCACATTGAAGAAAAATGATATTTAACTCAAGCAAGTATGTATGCCAAGAGTTATGAAAAAACTAGAGTTTAATACAACTAAACAAAAAATTACAGTAAGAAATAAAGTCTAGATTTGACTGATTTAAGAAAGGAAAACTTCAGTGTGCACAAGTGTTAAGGGAAAAATGCTTTGAACTTTTCATGTAATAAAAGTTAGATGATTCAGCAGCATAAAGCAATTATTTTAAAAGCTAACATCATGCTAGGATATATTAATAGAAGCTGGTCTAGTTTATCATGATAAACTTGCTTCCATATTTGGCAATAATCAAGGCTTTGCTGAAGTATTTATGAAAGTTGTAGAGAAATTGGATTTCATTCAAAGAAGATCAACAAAATGGAAATGCGACTATTAGAGAAGATGAGGGGGACTCTGGGACTCCATGGAGGTCAGAGGACACCAAAGAGGACCATGGATTAAAAATTGCCATCAATTTCAAACCAACACTTGGCCCAAGACTCAATAAAAACAGTATTGGATTAATTAAAGTACTTAAATTAAGGCTTAAAGGACAGAGATCAGTAGTCGCACATTAGAACACTGGCCAAAACTTCATGACATAAATTAAAGTTCTAGAAATACATTAGGGATGATTTAAAAGAGAGTTTCCTGAGACTTGCAAGTGGTAAAATACTGGAACAGAATTCAGTGGTAGAACATGAAGTGTCCTGCATCCATATTTACTTCAGCCAGTAAGATAAGCAACCGCTTTGAGGCTTTGAGCTGCATAATCCAGCCTACCCGTGGGTGGCTCCGTTGCTTACCCTTCTTGGTTTCTTCACCGGATTTGCAGTGGTTATTGGTGTATAGCACCATTCGTTTTCTTTCATCTAGACATTAACTATAGTTTTGTTTAATGTGTTTAAACTTTGCACAACGCAATTATTTTCATATTTATACATTTTGCTCCCACATAAAAAAAACAAAACAAAACATTTCACTTGGATGTTTTTTGGGATTTTTCTCCTGGTGAAGGATTTGAACTAAGCTAAACAAACAAACAAACAAACAAACAAAAAACGAATTAGACAGAAGAGTTGATCCCATTGCTTTTGTAAACAGTAACAATAACAGTTTAATAGGACCTAATATTACTTTAAATTCCAAGTCTTAGGATGGAGATTTTAAGTGTTTTATATTATGTACCTTGCTCATGCTTTATCTTCCCCAAATTCTCTGAAGAAAAAAATAGCTGCTGTTGTCCTTTCTCTCATGGATATGCACCATTGCTGTAAGTCACAGGAAGAAAAGAATGGGAATTCGGGAACATTACCTTTCACTCACAGATTTTCAATTATCTTTCTGTTGCATTCATACAGCCACTTGTGTTCAAAAAGGTATTTATTGAGATTTCTATTGAATATCATGGTTTTCTAAGGTGCTGGGGTCCAGATTGAGTATCACAGGGAGTAAACATGATATAAAAACATGCTTACGAGAAGCCCGTTGAGGAGTGCTCTCAGGAAAAGAATTTGGGGGGGGGGGGCGGGGAAGATGTAGAGTTGAGCACATGGAGGAACTGAATTGTAAGTCAGTAGCAGATGAGAAAAGCTCACCAGCCTGTGTCTTGAAATGTGAACATCTGAAGTGCACAGTGGCTCCTTTGGAGTGGTACCAGACTGTGGCAGCATCACCTGATTCACAGCAAAGGTAATTAACTTGGTGAGATGGATGCCACCATAGTTTCAAAAGATTCAACTGTGGGCCACATTCCGAATATGGTGATACACACAAATGTGTGAGTGAGTACCTTCCCTCATACTTATTTGATGGTGAGGGAATGGGAGAACCTGTTTAAATTTAAATACAGGATGAGGAGAAAACTATAAGCGAAGGGGAGTTCCAAGCATGATGGCTCGGTGTGAGGCAATTGAGGTAAAGCTTCATTGAGGAGATGGCTTTTAACCAAACGTCTGCAGTCGATGAAAAGATCACACAGGTGACTTTATTATGGAGAAAATAGATTCACACCAAACTTCTGAAGAACATTTGTAGACTGGGGCATTGCAGAAAATCAGAGTAGGCAGCTGGACAGTGTGGCTAGATTATAGCCTGCAAAGGACAAAATGCTAAGACATGGAAGCCAGAGACAGAATCACAAATAGGAACCCAGATGCTGCATGGGCTCTATAACACGTTAAGGATTTTGACATTTATTCTGAATGAGTTAGGAATTTGAGAGTTTTGAGGAGAGGTGTGAATGAGCTGACAAATGTTCCCGTCTCCCTCTTATGTGCTAGGAACAGACTGTAGGGAGACAAAAGGCAAAAATAGGAGAAGAGTTGAATTACCAAAACAGTCCAGGCAATAACTGGTGGCCATAAGATGAAGTGGTTAGCCTGTGTCCGCTGGGAAGTGTAATCAATAGGTCTTGCTGGCCAAGCTGTGTAATTTACTTTCACGTCATTTCCTATTACAATTTAAGCAAAGCATTAAATTTCCCAGGGCCTTGGTACAATTTCTTTAAGGATACTCTCTACATTCTACTGAGCAGGTTGTGAAGATTAAACAGGAAGTGTGTGATGTGTAGACATAAGGATGCCTAGCAAACCCTATTTGGCTCCCATGCGTTGCCTTCAACCTTTTTCAATATGCTTTTATTCTTTTTATTCTTCATGTATTCTGAAAGTGCATGCTCTTACTGGATGTGTAACTTATGGCTTACAGGCTGAATACATTTCAGGACAGCTAAAAATGAGCCCAACCCATTGGTAGATGACAATGTCCTGTCAAAAGGTACCTCCGCAAGTCAAATACAAGCATGACAAATAAAATTAATTTCATTTTAAATGAGAAAATACAGCGCCATTGATTAATTAAAATGATTTGTGTGAAAGTGTAAAAGGTAATGAAAACAGCCCTTGGTTTTACTCTTAATTTGATGTGTCTTTAAGAGTGGAATGAGGCTTCTTGCTTGTTGACTTTTGAATCTTTCCAGATATGTTATAAGAACTAAAACTTACCCTGGTGCATTTTGAAAATGTGATCTCTGAGTTTTAAAGGTTTCTTTCAAAGAAACATATGCTCTCCCAGCTGCCTATGTCTAATAAAGCAACCACTGACAGAAGGAAATAAAGAAATGGAATATAACATTTCAGAGTTGCCTCACACACACTGAGGACTTGGCCATATGAGTGCAGTTGACTATGGTTAACATGCAAAGTGGGAATCATGGGAAAATGGAAGTCCCTACAATGTATACAGGATTCCTGACTTCCAAATGCAATACTATTTACAACACATAAGTAGCAAGCCAGAAAAATCACAGATTATTAAAGTAAAACAAACTGTGAGTTGTTTCAGTTATGGATAAAGTGTTGGTAAGATTTCTTTTGTAAGAATTTACAATGTTTGGTGTTTCTCTTACAGTCTCTGTGTGTTATTATGCAGGGTATTTGGTGCAAAAGTTTTACTTGTTTAAAAACAGAGATAAAAATTTATCAACGGTTTCTATACTGTAGTTTACTTGAATATTTTTATATTAAGTCACAGTGATCCAAAGTAGTGAAAAGGAATAAAGCATTAAACTTACTAATAATTAATACTATGCTTTCAAATTGGGTTGATAACTTAAATAAAAGATCTTTTTCATCCAACAGCTGGTATTTATGAATTGTATGATTTACCTTTCAAGGCCAGTGTGGTTTTGGACACAGACAATTCTAATCTTATTTTGCTCTAAATATGGCAATGTTGACAGGACTGTTGGGAACCTTAAAATGGAACATGGATGCTTCCACCATGTCTTGTCCTGCTAGAGACTCTTCCCAGAACAGGAAATGCTGCAATAAGAATATTAAAATTCTAGAAAACTTTACAAAATGTCCCTTTCAGAATCCTGTGCAGAGTTAGCTGAACATAGTTTCCTTTGCCATATGCAAACCCTCCTACCTTCTGAGTAGGGCCAAGAAATCTCACTTAACATCTTTGAATGCTATTTTTTTTACAAAGACAATTCAAAAGCAACAGATTATACATAGGAGAGAACACAAACAAATCATTCAAATTGGTTATCTCTTGTTTTGCTCACATGTAAATTGTGTGTAATTATATTCATATCAATAGGTCACATTGTGAAGATCATATTAGAAAAACCTAGATGAAATACATATAGCATTTTGGATCAATATTTTTGACCCAGCATTTGTATTTTGCTGGTGTGTTTCAAAAGGAAGACAAGAGACAAGAAAATAAAATATTTTCAAGAAAGTTGTTCCAATGATATATCATGAAGTTCAGGCATGCTACTCATAATAATGAAGGGAGAAAAATGACAGCATGAAAAAAATAAGTGAGTAATGGGTCTGAGACCTTCAGTAAAATTAAAGAAAAATGTCAAGTGAATTTACATTATCAAATTTTCAGAATGGAAGTGTGTGTGTGTATGTGTGTGTGTGTGTGTGTGTGAGAGAGAGAGAGAGAGAGAGAGAGAGAGAGAGAGAGGGAGGGAGGGAGGGAGGGAGGGAGGGAGGGAGGGAGGGAGGGAGGGAGAGAGATGTTTTATCTGTGTGTACATATGAATATATACATTTGTGTGTATACAAGTAAATATTTATGATTTTTGGACTCTGGTTATAATATTAAAAACATAAAAAACTACAAACCTGTGATGTATTTGACACCAGACAATTTTGTGTGTGGCAATTTAATCTTCAAAAGGAAATAACTATTGCATTTCCATATCCAATGAACCCATTTCTCTTCCCTAAAAGTTTGTCTTTGTAAGAAGAGATGGTAAAATAAACTAAACAGAAAAACAAGCAAAAAAAGAAGCTGGCAAAGAAGTTTATACTGGACATTTTATTTGTCTAAGGCAGTGGTTCTGAACCTGTGGGTCATGATCCTTTTGGGGTATCGAATGACCTTGTCACGGGGATTACATATTAGATATCCTGCATATTAGAGATTTACATTATAGTTCATAACAGTAGCTAAATTATAGTTCTAAAATAGCAATGAAAATACTTCTATGGTTGGGGGTCACCACAACATAAAGAAATGTATTAAAGGGTCCCAGCGTTAGGAAGGTTGAAAACCACTGATCTAAGGGATCCTTGTCACAAAAAGGCCCAGGATAGGATCACAGAATCACTGATTAAAATTAAAGAGCAATGAGGCAGAGGCCAAGGGCCCTGTGGTGTCAACCCAGCTGTGGGTGGTCAGCACAGTGAAGAGGATGACAGGAGAGGGGAAGAAAATGTCAGAGGTGAAGCAGTTAACATCAGGCCAATGGGTGAAAAGGAGAAGTGAAGAGACCCAGCATGGCATACAGCTCATTTACATGAGTGTTGCAGGAATGCTTTAAAAGGGAGGCACCCTTGTTCTCATAAGCGAAAAGCTTCCAATCAAGTCTTTCTGAGGAGCATGCTTTCTAGGGTACAGAGAGCTGAGTAGAGCAAAGGCAGAGAAAATGCCGGGGGAAGCATCCTGAAAGGAGCTAGCCTGGCTTCAAACTGTGCTTGATGCTCTGAAACGTGGCCTCCCTAAACACATCCTCATTATCATAAAAGGAACTCAGAACTTGGGGACTCATGCTCTGTGAACATTCTCTTGAGATTCCTGACAATACTATCTTTGATTTTGTGTTGGAAGTGACATCTGGTAAAATACTGGGGAATGTACTAAGACATCAGAACTTGCCTCATATGACTTCTTGCCTCCATCTCTCTCCAGAGCCTGCCACCTACCCCCTCAGCCCGTGTGTGTGTGTGTGTGTGTGTGTGTGTGTGTGTGTGTGTGTGTGTGTGTGCACATGCACATGCATGAATGTACACTATCTCTCTGTGTGTATATGCTTTCTTTCTCCTCCCTCTCTCTCCTCAGCCTCCTCTCTCTCCTCTCTCTCTCCTCTCTCTCTCTCCTCTCTCCTCTCTCCCCTCTCTCCTCTCTCCTCTCTCCTCTCTCCTCTCTCCTCTCTCCTCTCTCCTCTCTCCTCTCTCCTCTCTCCTCTCTCCTCTCTCCTCTCTCCTCTCTCCTCTCTCCTCTCTCCTCTCTCTCCTCTCTCTCTCTCTCTCTCTCTCTCTCTCTCTCTCTCTCTCTCTCTCTCTCTCTCTCTCTCTCTCGCAGCTGGAGTTGTGTTCCAGACATAGGCGTTTGTGAGGTTTGCATTTGCCTGCCCATGTTCATTTCCATACACAGGGAAACAAAGGCATTCATCGACTTAGTTTAAATCATGAGATAAGTGACAAAAGAAGGAAAACGCTTTCTCCCTACTCTTGTACACAGAACACTGGAGCTTTATGCTGTGCCTCATGGACCGTGTCTCTGGGCCTGATATGAGGCGTCCATATCTCCCAGAGAAGACACTGAAGAATGACACTGGGAACCAGCTAGAAAGCTCATCAGTGATCACACAGAGGATGGAGGAACACATTGACAGTGTGGGGGCTGAGGAACTTTACATTCTGAGCAGTTGCCAAGGAAGCATTTGTGAGAGACAGGGAGGGTGCCCTGTCAAAGTTCCAAATGGAACTAGGCCAAAGTTTTCTTGAGTGCACTGAACCCCCAATGGTCATCTTTACTGGCAAAGGCCCCAACTCAGGGTTCAAGACAGAAAAGCTGAAAGGTTCATATAAGTTGATTCAGTAAATCCTCACCAGTGGCCTATTTATAGAAATTTCACTTTGAATGGGAAGCAGTTTCTTTGGCTGAATGCAGACAGAGCCTCAAGGTACAGTTATGCACACAGAGACCATAGCAGAGTAAGGAAGAGGTAAGGTCTCATTATTTTCTACTTGTAGTTTATTATTATTTGTTTTTTCTTTTTCTTTTTTTTTTTTAGATAGTCTCTTAATTTTTGGAACATTGCAGAAATTTTAACTCTAGGGCACCCTAGAACTTCACTGTGTGACAGAGAATGGCCTTGAACTCAAGATTCTCCTGCTTCCACCTCTCAGGTGCAGAGATTACAGACATGGGCCTGGGCTGGTTTTCATTTTATGAAGCTGCTTAGAAGAGTAGCCTATTGAGTTTTAAGCAACCAAAAAAAAAAAAAAACAAAACAAAAAAAACAAAAAACAAAAAACAAAAAACAAAATACAAAAACAAAACAAAACAAAAAAAAAACAGCTTTGGGTGGCACAGTTTCAGTTACTGACTTGTTAACTCGGATGCAAGACCTTAATTTCTTTTAAGGTTTATCTAAAAAATGGAGGTTGTACTTATTGCTTCCTAGATGCTCAGTATATGATGTATGTTTAGTTTCCTTGCAAAAGACTATAATCATGCTGTTACCTAATTCAAATTTCTCCTCTCCCCCCTTGAAGGATGGTGGGATTCAACAAAGCGCTGTGTACCAGGTTTGGGAGAAGAAGTTACAGGCATGCTTCCTTTTGTTGACCTCCACGTCCCTTGAAGCCTTGGGTGGAACAGTAGAAAATTGAAAAACAAGACAAAAACAAAAGGTGAAGTTACAAAGCAGAGGAGGACAAGGTGAGGTCTGGACGCACCAAGCATGTGGGATGTCTTAAGAGAGTCCGATGCTGAACTGAGGAGACGCTCAGAAGGAAAGAAATAGCTTAGGTTTCTGAATTTTATGCAGGTTTTAAATCCCACATCACCTCTACTTCTAAGTGGTTTAACTATTTTACATACTATTGTTTCTTACTTTCCATTTACCATGGAAAAACCTCAAATGTTAAGCAGGCTCAACCTTACCAAAGTAAGGGCCTCTCCTCACTCAGCAGATAATTGAGCAGGTGAAAGAAGGGTCACAAAAGAGCAACAGAGGCCTGGTGAGATGGCTCAGGAGGTATGTGTGCACACTGGCAAGGTGACAGTCCCATCCCCCAAACCCACATAGTGGGAGGAAAGAGCCGACAGATTGCGTGTGACCGCCACACACAAACCATGTCTCTCACGCCTCTGTCTCTCTGTCTCATTTCTGTCTCTGTGTCTCTCATTCTCTCCCCCCTCCCTCTCACACACATAAATGAATGTGATCAAATGTTTTGAAAGACTGACAGAGGCCAGCAGGAGAAACCCACTGCCAATCTAAAGTGACTAATAAACATTGCAAGGTTTATGAAAGGATCCATGGCATTTAGCCCAGAAACTAACATTCAAGTATAATTATAATTTTTTCACAGCCTTTTCCATAATTAACAAAAATCTCAGAATAAATGCCATTGAAATAGCTTTTCTTGAAATACTTGTATTTAAGGTTTAAAGTACACAACACGCATCTCTACGGTTTCAGAAAATCAGGAAAAGATTTTAAAATCATATTGTTCATGTTGCGTCTCAAAATTGTACCCCCTCCACCGAGACATAAAAACAGTAGTTGGTGTAAGGTTTTTGTGTTAGCACTAGCTCCAATCAAAGGGGAAAAAATAGTGGCTGTGTGTGCCTGTAGAGCTTCTTGGAAAATATCGCCATCTAGGGGAAATAGTCAGAGCCAACACTATCTGCAATGCACCACCTTGCTGCTTAATTCCAATGACAGACATAAAAACAAAATGAAACAAAACAAAACCATAAAATGAATGCCACACTACAGTAAATGAGTTGAATCTTCTAGAAATCACAGAATACCTATAGGGTCTAGAAAGTATGTGTACATAATTTTATTTCTTTTCCTATCAGGAGGCCTGAAGAGAGCTTTAGTTTACACAATAGGAGTTGCTTTCTCATTTATTCTTTTTATCAATAAATATTATAAGAAAAAATATATGTATTTACAATAATAAACTTTGTATCTAGGACAAATTTTGTGATTTAAATACAGCAAGAAACATTGATTAATACCCTGAAAGGTCTGAAGGCGCTAATGTGTTAAAATAAAAAATCTGCATGAATGAAACCTTAAAGTTATTTCTTCCTAAAGCTCACTGTGTCTAGGAATTTTTTAGGCTTTTGATCACTATTTCTGAGAAACTAGAATTTTCTGAACCTATATTAAACACAACATATGATTCATGAACTAGTATTAACATAATTCTTACAGATAAAAGATTTTGAAAGAAAGTAACAAAGGACCAGGGAAGTTTTAATGGTGGCTTCCCAGCTAAAAATCGAATGCCCTATTTGAAAAAGGTACTAATCTCAAACATTGACTTCTTTCTACAAGATCTAAATTCAATTCAATTCAATTCAATCTGAATTAAAAATCACAGAATTTGTAGATAAGAGTTGTTGGTAGTTGACTGTAGATTTTTATGCATGTGTTGTATGTTTGTATGCACACTCACCTGTGTGCACATGTACATGTGAGTGTAGTGTGTGTGTGTGTGTGTGTGTGTGTGTGTGTGTGTGTGTGTGTATGTGTGTGTGTGTGTTCATGTGAATGCCAAATGCTGGCATTTGGGTATCTTCTTCAATTACTCGTCATGATAGTTTTTTGAAGCCTAATACCTTGCTGATCCTGGAGCTAGGTAATTCAGCAAACTAGCTGGCCAAGAAGTTCCAAGGATCACCATGTCTGCATACCGCTTTTTTTTTTTTATTTTTCAGTCAAGTCCATCCCCAATAAAAGCCCCACCTCTTGGACCAAAATGCTCTTTTCAATTGGCCAGCATACTGGTGACAGAATTCCCGTAACAGATGTGGATATTGGTAAGCCTATTCCTTATGGATGGTCACACACCCATGCACATTGGAGAAACACTGAATGAATTCATAGTAACTAAAAACAAAGAAATAGACATGAAGTTAGGAGGGGGCCAGACGTGGAGACAACAGGGGAAGTTGGGAGGGAGTAGTAGTAGTAGACTGATATGATAAAAATACTTTGTACACATGTATGGAATTTTAAAAGAATCAATAAAGTATTTTTAAAAGAATTAGGTAGATTTTTCGAAGGCCTTAAACCATTGTTTGTAAGAAGCTTTTATAAATATATGTATTATGCCCTCTTTAATTTTGTATTTACAAAATCCCTGCTAATAGATATCTTCTGATGGGTAGATATTAACAGTATTAATGTTCAGTATATCATTATGGAAGAATAGTGGAGTAGACAAAAGTCTAAACATAGGAAAAGCTGCAAAGATGATTTGAAATAGTATGACATGTGGCTTACTCATTTGTAAGAGTATCTTATAAGAAAATCTTATTAATAAAATCCCAGAGCCAGATATTGGGGTGAAAAGCTGAGAGATCAGAGGAATAGGACAAGCCACAGACAACCTCACCTCACCGACACCTCAGTCTCCAAAGAGACCTACTTCCTGTATACCCACACCTATATGCCTTTCTGTTCTGTTATCTCATTTCCTTTCTCCGCCCAGCTGCATTACTTCCTGTATGTCTGTACGGACCTCCAGACATTTATGGTTAACTAGTGTTGGAATTTAAGGCATGTGTCACCAAGCCTGGCTCTGTTCCCTGTGTGGCCTTGAACTCACAGAGATCTGGATGGATCTCTGCCTCCTGAATGATAGGACTAAAGGCGTGTTCTACCACTGCCTGACCTCTATGTTTACTATAGTGCCTGGCTTTTTCCACTGATACTCAGGTAAGCTTTATTGGGGTACACAAAGAAAATATCACCACACTCATTCTCATTTGGTCACATTCCATACCAAAGGGAACCACATCCTGCCCAAAGATCTTCCCTACTAAATAAATGGTAAGCTCATGGCACAGAGCCTATACTTACTGCTTCAACCATTTATGGGGTGTACTTTGGTCATTGTTCTGGACAATTGCTGTTCATACAACTATTGGTAAAATATTCTGAACATAATCCTGGCTATATCAATAAATTATAAACTAATTCCTATCATTTAGTAGAGACATGTAACATAATGTGCAGGTTAATTAACACATAAGTCCCCGAGTTAGCTGTGACCTTCATTTTAAGTATTTACTTGCAAAATATGAAACCTTATAAAATATATAATCTTTCCATACAATGAAATGTATTTAAGGAGTGGACAGAGTGTAGAGGACTACAATGCCAATAAGATATGAATTACTCTGAGTATCCTTCTGGTAACTGTTGCTACCTTAGTAATTTCCATTGCCAACCCAGACATGTTGGTAAACCAATGGTAAGCATTCATTACATTAAATTACACATACATATGTGAATTACCTATACACATGCTTGAAAGTGGTGTATACACATACAATTTTAGGGAATGGTGACTGAGTTATGGAACAGAGAACATCATTGGTTAAATGAAGATGAATTTGTAGACTTGGATGGGTACTTGTTAGGTTCAGGAAGCACAGATTATCTTCAGAAGATGCAGCACAAGTCTGAACTTTAGTGTTTCATAATTGTTAGAAGAATAACTAGTATACCTTACATTCTAAAAAACATACAAAAAACTCTGCATTTGGAAACTTGACTTCAAGGATTTTAGTAGAATTCTTATTAATCCATCTTGTGTATATCTTCTAAACCAGTCAGCCCCTTTCTTCCATCTTATATCAGAAGTACATTGTTGTATTTGAATTCATATTAAATCTTATGTTTCATTCTCTATAAGGTTCTCTATGCCTCTGTCAGCAAATCAGCAAATTCTCTGACCTGAGCAGTCTACTCTGATGTGATATATGCATTGGGCATTAACTACAAACTTTCTCTCTCCTCTCCTCTCTCTCTCTCCTCTCTCTTCTCTCTTCTCTCTTCTCTCTCTCTCTCTCTCTCTCTCTCTCTCTCTCTCTCTCTCTCTCTCTCTCTCTCTCTCTCTCTCTCCCTTTCCACCTGGGATCTGCATGGGGGTGTGTACATGTTTGATAATAAAAAGCATTCCTCTATCTATATTACTAGTGGCAAGACTCAAGTTAGGATGTTGAAGATAGAACATAGATGTGCCATTGACTAGAAGCTACTTTGAAGAATGGTTTTAAGGTCTGTCAAAATTAAAGCTTTGAGCCGGGCGTTGGTGGCGCACGCCTTTAATCCCAGCACTCGGGAGGCAGAGGCAGGCGGATCTCTGTGAGTTCGAGGCCAGCCTGGGCTACCAAGTGAGTTCCAGGAAAGGCGCAAAGCTACACAGAGAAACCCTGTCTCGAAAAACCAAAAAAAAAAAAAAAAAAAAAAAAAAAAAAAAAAAAAAAATTAAAGCTTTGTCTCTGCTCTCATCCTTAGGTTTGGTCTCATTGGTAACCTCAGTGAACTAGGAGGAATGGAGTGTTTTTCAGTGTTATAACTAAGTTATTTTCTAAGTTAAATTTGTATTTTTTATTTTAATTCTTTCTACTCTAATTTCTGATTCTTTTTACAGGCCAAACTTTCTCAGTTGATACACTTGGACTCTTCCTCATGCTATGTCTTTTCCTGATCTCCCAATAATATGATGTTTATTTTTTTATGTTGGGTTTTATTTTTTTTTCTAGAGACAACTATACAATTCCTTTTCTCTGGTAGCCAGGAATACTCCATCTCCACCCACTTTCATTAGTGGCAGCTAATTCTTAATTGAGAGAATTGAGGACTTCTCAATCAGAGTGACTGGTCTGCTTTCACCTTAGAAGAAAGGGGGAAAGGGCCAGGAAACCTCTCTTAATGATGTGCCAGGACAATTTGGCACTCTCCTCCTCCCCCCTCCCCTTTTTAAAATATCTCATCCTATAAATAATTTATCACATAACCTTTGGACTTCAGTTACAGAGACTCAGCACTTTGCAAAGACAGTATTACAATAAGCAGCATGACTAAAAACTGCACGGCTTTAAATATTGAATGAAAATTGCCTCCTTGAATAATCTGAAGTGACGGTAACACTTTATCCACATCCTCTCCACTTCAGAGTGGAACTAATGATGTTGGCAAACAGAGCAGTGACTTCCAATCTGGCATCTAGTAGCCATATGGCCAAGGCCGAGTCTTTTTAGTAGTTTCTAGCTCTGGCCATTTCATTGGTGAATCAAGAATGTATGAGTCATATAAAGTTGCACCCAAGGTAAGAGTTTGATAAAGTGACCACAGAATAAAATGAGTGTCAACTGTTCAAAAGTTCTATACCAGGCGCTCTAACATCAGCATGCCTTTTTAAATGCATTCTGGGAAGGAATGTTGCTCCAAACATTTTCAAAGAGGGCAGTTTTCACCGTGACTCCATGGTCATAGGTCATCAAGATGGTGGAGCCAAGAATTGCTCCTTACGTTTACAAATTTTATTTCTATTTCCCATAAAAATACATTTATTTACAAGGACCATACTATGACGAGAGGCTTTGGACTGCCAGAGATGTAGTTGGCACCCCATCTAATTTCCCTGTGCTTTTCAACCCTATCCAAGCAGATTTAGTTCACACTGGAGTAAGTCATTATGCTCCTCTGTGAGAACTAGTTAATTGTCACCATTTGCTTCATATGTTTATCTTAGTTTTTCTATGTTCCATAAACATTGATATCATTACAGGATTCTACACTGGAAATAGATGATCCACTTTCTGCCCTATAGTTTTTGAGAGGGAATAGAATGATAGACAACTATGGCTCACAGAGTATCCAGGAAGTGGACGATGAAGATCATGGAGAGGTAATGTCTGCTCTGCCTCAAGGGATTCGAGGGGCTGAGTACAAGAATGGTGTAAACACAGAGACTCCATGTCAGGCACATATGTGTTCTCGTAACACTACTAAACAGCTGCAAAGAGCCGGAAATAGGCAAGTAATAAAAATATCAATTACTCCCAGTTTGTCCAACCAGCAACAAACAAGAAGGTTTCTTTCTTCCCCTAGTAAGCTGTTGCTCTAATTAGTGACTGCTGGGAGCATTAATGAATTAAATGATGTTCAGGTCCCAGGAGGGGCTAGCACACATCTCTCTCTCTTAAAAGGAGGTCAGAGAAGGAACTCATGCTGTTATTTTTTATTTCTTAAGATTAATGTATTAAACATTATTTAGCTAAGCAATTTGGATTTCATATTTCAGCACATAAATCACAAGTGTGTTAATTGTCCTCCTTACTGGCACCATTAAAATAAAACAAACACATTGTTAGTGAGAAATGTGATAATTAGTGGCCTACATGTCAAAAGGAATTCAAAAGATTCACTGTGAGAATGCTTTTAGATAAAATATAAGCAGATAGTTATTGTAACTACATAGTATCTGTACAGAAATCTAAAATGCCCATTAATCTAAGTTTTTTTTTTTTTTAAAAAAAAAAACTTCTATTTTTCTTCTATATCTTAGTCTTCTGAATAAAAAAAACCACAGGGAGTCACATAGCAATATATTTAAATAAATATATTATGCTGTATTTTGCTAACACAACCACATTATTTTATGTGGATTAATGTACGATGTATTTCTATTTCTTTTTTTCTGAAAGAGCTGTTTATTAATTGAAATTAAATTGGGGAATCCATAATTATCAGGAACTTACATTGTGACAATTTCTTTTCTTTTCTTTCTTTGTTTGTTTATTTTAATCCTGGTGTGATCAGACACCGGATAGCCTGGAGATTGAACCTGGTTCCTCTGGAACATCAGTC
Organism: Peromyscus maniculatus bairdii; assembly: GCF_049852395.1. NCBI lineage: Eukaryota > Metazoa > Chordata > Mammalia > Rodentia > Cricetidae > Peromyscus > Peromyscus maniculatus. The sequence goes on along the minus strand of NC_134869.1, from coordinate 22,978,291 downwards.
AGTGCTCTTAACCACTGAGCCATCTCTCTCCTCATTGTGACAACTTCTTATTATCCCTATGTCTGTGTCACTAGCTAATGGTGACTGAAGCATAGGGAACATGACCCATGTCATCTGTGCTATGTCTCTCAAAAATGCCACTATAAATAAAATATTGGTCATCCATAGATCACTTGTACCATGGCCACTAGGTAGCAGCTGTATAATGAGCTAGGGAACATAGGTTTTTCAGAGCATAGAAGATATAGTAGGAGAGAAAAAGAGCCAGTTCCATTAACAGTGTTTTCTATTTAAATATTTGTGCAGAAAGTAGTTTGGAGCCCCATAACACTTTTAAGAAGAAAGAAAAATATTAACATATTATTTACATTTTAAAATGAGAAAGCTGACTTTGGAAAAACTACAGGATATAAAGAGAGAGCACAGAAAGCCATCTGACTTCATCTCCACCTCACTTCGGCAGTCCGCATTATGATCTTCCCATTTAAGGAAATTCTACCATTAATAAGAAGTTCACAAAATACAAAATCCCTCACTGCACATGGAGCATTGAATTTCTGACTTGGGCAGTTAATGTTTAGTGATAAATGATAAACAACAAAATGTAATTGAAGCATTTTTGAGAAATAGCAAATTATATAGGCAAACATTTTCAACTAATAGGACTAAAAATGCACAAGAAAAATATAAATATTTCCATAGGTGAGAATTATCAGTCATAAGTGCTTCAAGTGCCATGTGAAAATGTCTGAGCTCTTACTGTCGACATCAGTAGCAAAAATAGCTTCATACATGGCAATAAGTCTGTCTGAGAAGTGGAAAAAGAAATATAAAACTTGATTCCTTTTGTTGTTGTTGTTTTTCCGAGACAGGGTTTCTCTGTGTAGTTTTGGTGCCTGTCCTGGATCTCACTCTGTAGACTAGGCTGGCCTCGAACTCACAGAGATCTGCCTGGTTCTGCCTCCTGAGTGCTGGGATTAAAGCTGTGTGCCACCACCACGTGGCAAAACTTGATTCTTACATGTTACAAATGTATTCAAATTGACTATACTGGGATATTAAATATCTCTAATGGAATATGAGCAGGTTGGGAAGGTAAAAAGGCATGATAATAGTCATCTGGCTTTTGTGACAGTTATTCCTACTGATTCACTTCATATAAAGCAAGTGTCTCACTATAATTCTTAAAATCTCAATGTTGAATAAATTCAGCAGTAACTTAGTGTGAAGTAGCAATATAAAGGTGACTCAAAATTCAGCATTCCAACCATAAGGTACATACATACATACCTGTTGTAGCCCAGAATCTGTTTCTGAAACCTGGAACAATCTATTTAAAAAGCAATGTCAAAGAAAAAAATTCAGAATATAGAAACCTAGCAGGATGTTTAGGGACACATGTATAAGAAGCAGTGGTCTAGATAGTTTGTGGGCTGTCTGTAAAATATATTTTAAATAACCAACATCCTTATCTTATTTAAAATATGTTACCTTTTTTTTGCATTTTTGTATAGAAAAAATTTGGGACAAATTTATGTACAAAGGTCCATTGAATTTATTTTGTATATGTTTGTGGTGTGTGTGTGTGTGTGTGTGTGTGTGTGTGTGTGTGTGTGTGTGTGTGTGTGTGTGTGTAAGAGAGAGTTCTTCATTGTTTTGGTTTGTTTCAGACCAACTATCTCACCTCGGGATGGCGCTCATCTGTAGCTGGCAAACTGCCAGCAACCTCCAGGTATTTGCCATTCTCTACCTCTCAAGGCTTGGGGTTTCAAATGTACATATCTATCCACCCAGCTTTTTACATGGGTACTGGGATCATTACTCAGGTCTTCATGTTTGTGAGGCAAGTGCTTTACTGACTAAGCCATATCTATCACCCTTAAGATTTCTCACTGATGGAAATAAGACTATGCATTTCTGCTGGTAAGATATACCTCTGCAAGTGTCCTTCATTTGGGAAATATACAAGGCATAATTTACATAAAAGGAGATGAAAGAGGCTTGAACCTATAACTTTTCAACATAAACATCTGGAAGCCTTTGATTTAGGGTCATTTATCCTGTAAAAATGTGCAGTCACAAGTGAGTGATTGGAAAGCACAAATGCAGTCGTGGTCTACACAGTTGAGAGCTTCTCGTCTGAAGGGAGACCCACTCATGGAGGTAATCATCGACCATGGAGAAACAGCTCTTTTCTTATTACTGAAAAAAAATATCTAGAAAAGAAAAAGTGCAAAGTCATCAGAGCTAGTGTTCACAGTTACGGAAGATTACTGCTATGTAATAGTCTGTAGGTCTTTATCATCCAATGGTCAGTCCATCTGCTTGGACAGCCTTCTCAATGCACAGTATTCCTGTTGGAGGATGTCTGATGTGTGCTTCTGTTCATGCATGGAGCTGTACAGAGTGATTTTTTAAAAAAATATAATGTCTACGTGCTATTGTATATGTACTGAAGCAAAAAATGAGTCTCCAGAAAAATATTTAAGTGTAGTTTGTTTCAGCAATAATTTTGTCTCAAATCCTTCTTCCTTTCACCCAGTAATAAAGCAATTATCTTTATACCGAAATGCATGCATGTAGAAAAATATATTCTGCCTTTATTTCCTGTTTCCTGATGATTCCAAAAAGATCACCTTTAATTCCTTTTAACTGCATGAGAAGAATATACTCTAGCATCATTGACCTCTGTCTAGTAGCCTGGAGAGAATCAATCTTGCACATGACATGAAACTTCCATGTATGTGAAGAGAAGGTAGCAATATTGGTACATCTCTTAGGTGCCTATTTTGTGGTGGGTCTCTGAAGAGACTATTTATTTTGCTACTCAGAATTCAGATCAAACTCAGATATGCTGTTTCTAAATTGATTAATTTATCTCTTCCATTCTTTTCTCCTTTTTTTTCCTTTCTTCTATCTTTTCATTTCTTGATGTAGGGTCTGTGTGTGTGTGTGTACTGGTGTGTGTGTGTATAATGTGTTCTGTAGCTTAATATACATTTTTCTGATAAAGTTCTAAATTGGTTAACGGGAAATATATTCAAGTAGGAAAGCATATCTATAATTCCAAATTAAAAGTAGACAACTGGAGCCTGGAAATTATTCCCTCATTTGAATTTTCCTTTACATGTAACTGGTAAGTAAAACTGGTAAGTTGGGAGGATGGCTCTCTGCTTAAAATTGATAATGTATGCCAAAGATCTTATATATGCCCACATGTATTTTGGAATATGAATTGTATGTTTCTATAGTCTTATGCTGAATATTCATATTCTTCAGCATTTTCATTGTATATTTATAATACATTTTTAAATGTGTAGCATAAACAGAATTTTTAACTATTACAAATGATCTTGTCACATTGCAAACTTGCATAACCCATACATTCATGAGTATTTTTAAGTGAATGTTTGTTGTAATTATTAATGAGATATAATAAAATTAGACTATTTTCCTTGGATATTTTCTACCCAAAATATATGTGTTTATTTAAACCTTTCTATATATGCACATATATACATATATATATACTGTCAATATGTTCAATTGTCTTCATATAACTTACACAAACCATTTAACAAGTAATAACTGAAATGCTTCCTTCAAATACCATCTTAGTTTTGGAAACTAATGCTTATATAGAGCACAATAGATAAATCTTAGCACCTGTTATCAAAGTACAATGTCAGCTCTAAAAATAAAGGACAAATCATTCACTGGGTGAAGGGGAATTTGCACTGTAAGGAACAGGAAATGTTATCTAGGGTATGGATCCAACTATGGAAATGTGAATTGTTCTCCTAGTCTGTACAATAGTATATGAAGTTCTGAGCTATGCATCGGATTGCAGTTATACTAGGAAAAATGGGACAGAGTCAAATAAAATATTCTGTTCATTGAGAAATATTAGTTGTTTTACAATTAGTATTGGGATAATACATATCAATAGTCTTACTGTGCATTTATTGCTATTAAAACTAGCATGTATTAATGTCACCATTTTGTGTATTTGGTAAGTATTGGCCACTTGGTTTGAATAATCTCACTAGATTTTATGTAAATACTATAGGTGAGGAAAACTAAAAGCCATAATTTGTGGTAACCCCTCTGAGGTCACACTAGCAGCAAATGATATAATTTTTAAATGTATGAAACAGGAAATTCCTTCAAGCTTTCTTCAATGGATCTAACTGCAATTATTTTGTTGGTTCATGAAGTTTAATTTAAATATCAAAGCACTAGGGATTTTCATTTTTATGATTTTACCAAATCCTTAAACTAGATTTCAAGGTTAAGCATGCTCAAGCTTAGTTCAGGGTGACTACTATAATATTTAATGATAGAATAAAATTTCCTGGACTTTATTATTGAATTAGACAGATGTAATGTTCAGAATTCAAGGGTCATAACTTTGGCCACAAAATGTAGTTCAGCCTATAGTAATTTACATTGATTTATTGTCCATAATAAAACCCCTAAATATTTAGTATTTGTTCTTAACAGTAGATGTCTGTGACAATGGAGTGTTATCACTGTGTTTGGGAAAACAATCAAAGACAATTGGCTACTGCCACAGGTCATGTAGGCACCAGGGTAACATACATCCAGGAGTTCTTATCATGTGCCGAATTCTTTTTCATTTCCTATCAACTAACTTTGACTTTCCCATTAATTATAAAAAATTAAGCACATACATAACAGCTATTACAGAAACATCTGGTTTTTGTTTTGTATGCACAGATAATCCAATGCAAAGTGACTCAGAAGTATTGCATGAAAATGTGCATTACCCATTAGTATAAACCTGACTGATAGAAACATCATAGCTCTAACACTGTGATGATGAAAAATTCCAAATTACATTAAGCCATCTTTTTGTTTCATCTACTCTCTTCCTCTACAGATACCTATAAATTGATGATTGTATCATTTATTTCATGCATATATATAGTTCCTGAAGCTGGCAAGACACGTTATGGTTCTTCCTTGTGTTTAATGAACCTGAATGTGTTGGAAATAGTATCTTCTTTATATACAGAGGTATACCTTTTTTACGATATCATACTTGGAGATCAAAGTTGATTTGTAAATACCAAGTGTGTTTACTATTCTCAGAAAGCCAGCATTTCCACAGAAAAATAGTTCTTTTAGCTACCATGGAGACAAGATAAGAAATTCTATGGCTAGAAGAGGAAAATATTAGAGTATATGTAGTATCATTTATAAATTCTTATTGAAATTCTCTAAATTAAAAGTTTGATTTGATTTCCTTTAACAATAATAAGTAACAAAACAATAAAACAAGATCAGTTTTACATAGTTGAGTATTTATTCCCACAACTTTTATTAGGGCCCATACACTTTAATTGCTAATAACTATGTCTAATTGTCTTCATATAACTTTATACCAAATATTTAACAAGTATTCATGGAAGTTGAATCTCAAACAGACAGCAATGTTACTTACTAAACCTAGATATAAGTGTTTTCTCACATTTGGTAAAATGTCAAATGGTAGATGCCACTGTGCCCATTTGATCCACTTTTAAATGGCCTTAAGAATAAACTTCCAGCAGTAGTGGCCCACATTTCTTTTTTTCAAAACAGGGTTTCTCTGTGTAGTTTTGTTGCCTGTCCTGGATCTTGCTCTATAGATCAGGCTGGCCTCGAACTCATAGAGATCCACCTGACTCCGCCTCCTGAGTGCTGGGATTAAAGGCATGTGTCACCACTGCCTGGCCTGGTGGCCCACACTTTTAATCCCAGTAACCTCTGTGAGTTCAAGGTCAGCCTGGTCAACTGAGGGAGATCCATAACAGCCAAGGCAATATAGAGAACGAGAAACTCTATCTTGAAAACCAGAGGAGAAGAGGAAGAGGAGAAAGAAGAAGAAAACAAGAAGAGGAAGAAGAAGAAAAAGGAGGAGGAGGAGGAAAAGGAGAAGGAGGAGGAGAAGAGGAAGAAGAGGAAGGAGGAGGAAGAAGAGGAAGCAGGAGAAGGAGGAGGAGGTGGAGAAGGAGAAAAGAAGAAGAAGGAGAAGGAGGAGGAGGAGGAGGAGGAGGAGGAGGAGAAGAAGAGGAGGAAAGCCCAGTACAATTTATCTCCATGGGTCTACTTGGAGCCACACTGGTGCTCTAGTCTGCTGAACCATCCATAGATTATCTGAATCAGCTGTGTCGAGTTCCTGAATGGATGGCAAGAAGTAGACGCAACAATCATGCTAAGCAATCTCAACACACTTCATTGCATGACCTAGGATATGAAATGTGCAGTGATAGGTATACTATGGTGTCAGGCACTCCATTTCTCAACATGGTTTCATTGTTTCATATTAGCCTACAGGACCATCACAGTGGCTTGTTATAAAACAAGTTTAGGTAGGGAGTCATCAGTGACTAGTTTTTCTTTCATTAAATTTTGCTCACATCTTTCAAAGGATACAGATAAGCACAGGGATTAAGTAGATGAAATAATGTCTGCCTACCTCTTTTGCTTCCTCTTGGCTGCTTCTTCCTTCAGACTCTATTCCTTAGGTCAGGCCTCAGTTCCTCAATGTCACAAGGCTCCTCCCAGCTACTGGCCAGCTTAGACTCCAAACTCCCCACCCCCAAATACATGGCAAATATCCAACATCACTCTAAGGTTTCCTTAGGATTTGAGCTTTCATAATGTTTCTTCAGATGAAAGAGTTTTGGTCGATCAGCATTGTCATTATATTTCACATTGTTTAGTGAACAATAATCAGCAATAATAGTTCAGTAACTGTTGAACCGACAGTCCCTAGATTAGAATGTAAACTCCTGAACAATCCCTTACATCCCTGTGGTAGTTGAATAAGAATGCCTCCGCTCCCTTGTAGGCTCATAGATTTGAATACTTTGTCACCAGCAAGTAGCACCAGCAAGTCAAGGATTAGAAGGATCAGATGTGGCCTTTTTGGAGGAAATGTGTCACTAGAGATGGGTTTTGGGGTTTCAAAAATAATAGCAGTCCTAGGTGTTCTCTCTTTCTCTCTCTCCTCTCCCCCCATCTCTCTCTGTCTCTGTCTCTCCTCTCCCGCCCCTCCTCTCTCTGTGTATGCATCAGGATGCAGTTCTCAACTACTTCTCCAGCACCTTGCCCTGCCACGAATGCCCCCTTGATCCCTGTCATGATAATAATGAACTAAGCCTCTGAAATTGTAGGAAAGCCCAAATCAAAAGATCATATAGGAATTGTCTTGGTCATGGTGTCTCCTCATAGCAATAGGACAGAAACTAAGACAATCCCTAGTAGTTATTTTTTAAAAAAAGACTTGAAGGCATTTAATGTACTGAATTTAATTTTTTAGAGGCCACAAAGTTGGGAAGATGTTATGATAATATGTCAGGGAACCAAGGGAGAAAATTCAGTTGGACTGGATATCATCCTAATACATTGCTTACATGGATACAATTTATAAATAATAAAATTTAGAATTTTCAAACTTAAAAGAAATACATCTTACAAGAAGAAATTGGCAATTTTCCAGGTGTGAGAATGTAAAGACATTCATACCTAAATAGATTTATTGAAAGCTATGTGCATTTGATGCAGTGATTGTTCACAAACATGTTGAGCAAAGCACATTTGAGTTTTGATGAGTAGGGAATGACCAGTATCAGGGGCAAATGGTTTTGTTTTCTCTATATATACATAGAGTAACTGTAATTAGAAGGCAAATGATGGCTACTTTGATAGGACACTTAGAAACTGAGTCATACAAAAAGTAATACTTTCTTAGCTTACAATTAAATGTTCCATATTTACTGATGTATTTTGTAATGTTTGGTGTGATTTTTAGAATCTTACAGTTTTTTTCTTCATCCTGTTGGACACTGGAGTGCAGCTGCATAGACTTCTGATATTTGAATACAAATTAGGATATTTTTAATAATTTTATTACTTAAGACCTTATAGTCCTGCAAGTTAAAAATCAATATCCAAGAAAGAGATCAACAAGAAAATTTTCTGATCAACCAATAAATACTAGTGTTTCAAGTTAAGCCTCGCTGACAAGGTGGAATTCTGAAGAAGCTGTATTCAAATTCTTCATCTGGCTGATCCTGGACAAATGTTGTCAGCAGACCACACACAACCAGGGCAAAAAACTTTGAACCAAAGCTGCTATTTGAAAAGATGTATTCTCCATAGGTGGTAGTTTACAGATTGTCAAAAACTATTCACACAAGCTCATATTTACAGATCACTTTTACTCTCCTTCTTAAAAGAGACAAATTGGGAGACAAAATTAGATATTCCACCCCCGCAAAAGTCAACAATCATTTCTTTAATCCATTCTGCAATACTATGTTTCTATTTCCTCTGAACGTATACAAGGAATACATGCATGATCAAGGCTTCGAAACCTAAGCGATGTGCCCTTGTTTGCAGTTACCTTGGATCTTAACTAGATGTGCAAGTTGACTTCTGACCATGGGGAATCCTCTCCATGCATGGATTATGGATTGTTGAGGCCATGGCAGATAACCAGTTCCACAGAAGCAACTTCATGTTCCTCTGAGGAAGATCCATAGCACTGTGGAACAAGGGATATAAATGAGCAATGCCACAACAGACTGGAAAGGGGTTACCAAAACACAGCCCTCAAAAATGAACTCTGAAGGTGGAAAGTCTACAGCTGTAGAAAAATCCTCTTCTAAGTGCCCTCAGTAACAAGAGCACTGGTAGATGACAGTGGCCGCCATTTATGCTGTTTAAGCACAGGACAGCCAAAAATCTGTTGATTGCAAGCTCATTAAGCTACTGTGTAAATTTAAATGCTTTTCGATATTGCAAAAATTTTGAACTACAAAGCCTCACTTGTCTGAAGAGGGAGACAGCAAATGAAAATATTCAAACTGTAGTAATAAAATATTTGGCCTTTAATCATTTCCAATAAAATATATCTGAAATATTCCCCTCCCCCACCCATAGTCATACACAAACACACCAATGTTTAAATATTTTATAATGGCCAACGAAGGTGTTTACATTGATGTTTATTAATGGGACTCACTTTTGAATTTGTTATTTAATAAGTTGTTAATCCATATTAGCCTCAAATCAGTTCCATTTCGTTTCTCAGTTCCCTTCCTGATGGCTAATGGCTAATGTCCGGTACCATAAACAGATCTGCCTCTGGCACATTGGGAATTATTTGTTCTTGGCTTAAATAATCATAGTTTATAAAGTTCTCTCTGTCCTCTTCGTCCCCTACTAGGATTGACAAAGGCATTCCCAGAGGCAAGAATTTGTCTTCCTCTCTCTGCTCTCCCTCCTCCAGCCCCTCCTCTTCCAGCATATCCTCTTCTTGGTCCTCTTCTCCTTCTCGCCCATTGTCAGCCTCCTCGACCTCCTCCTCATCCACATCTTCATCCTCTGTGGCTCTATCCTCCTCGTCCTCCTCCTCTTCCTCGCTCTCCTCCTTTCCATCACAAACCTCGTCATCACACTCATCATCATCATCATCATCACCATCACCACCACCACCATCATCACCATCATCATCATCATTTTTCTCTTCCTCCTCTTCCCGCTGTGGGGTGGGAGACTGAATTTGCTGCACTGGAGCAGGACTGAAGTTTAGAGAGGAATCCTGCATGAAGCCATACAGATCTTCCAGCAACTCCGAGTCTTCCTCGACGCCGTTGTGGGGCGCCTCCTTGGCAGTGGAGCCTCCCGAGGAGGCCTGGGCTTGCTGCACCCTCAAAGCCGCTTGCTGGCGCTCCAGCTTCTCTTGCTGCCTCATGTCTTCGTAGACCTGGTTCATGATGAACTGGGTGGTGTTCCGGGGCGCTCGCATCCCGGGCGCCCGCCACCCGTAAAGGTTGACCGGCCGCAGCAGCTTGCTCAGGTCTATCGGTGGGTTCCTCGGGAAGGAGCGACGAGGGTGGCGGCGCAGGCCACGGCCCCTGCGGCCCCAGCGCTTCTTTCTGCCCGGGGGTCTCTCCCAACAGGGGTTCCAGGGCCCGCTCCAGCAGGAGCAGCAGCAAAGGCAGAGCGGGTGCAGACCGTAGGCCCGGATCATCTGCGCTGGGCACAGAGGGCTCTGGAATGCCATCAGGGGTGGGCGCCAGGGCCCTCCGCAGCGCCCCCAGTTGGAGTACACGGCCCAATAGGGCCGTCTGGGTGGTTGGAACCAAGGGCCAGGGCTGTGCTGTTGCTTGGGTTGTTTCCTGGAAGCCTCGTACTCAGCTTTGGGGCCGTCTCGGTATCGCCTCTTGGACATTTGCGAGCCCCTCTGCCGCCGTCGATGGTAGGAGGACCAGGTTCGCAGTGGGATGGAGGATGCCCAGCCGCCGCCGCCCAGATTGAGGGGATCCTCCCTTTCGTTGACCGTCTGGGTCATGGTTCAGGGATCCGATGGGTCAATCAGAAGAGCCTCCTCGGTTGGGGGGTCCCTGAGTGCCACGTGCTCCTGCCTGTGAGCTCGCCTTCCCTCTTCTCGAGGAGGATCACCCTCTTTCTTCTCCACTTACTAGCTCTTCCTGCAGAATCACTGTCTTTCGCACCTGGGTTGGCTCGCCCAGGTCGTTTGGGTAGGGTAAGGATGGTGGGGGAGGAAGGTGTTGGTGGGCGATGAACTGTGAGGGCCACTCCCGGGTCCCACACACACCCGCCTCAGCCGAGGCGTGGGCTGGGGATGGGAGAGGCAGGGGTCGCCTGTTACCTTGCTCCTCCCTCTCAACCCAGGTGCTTCACCGTCGCCGTCCTGGCCGGACTGAATGGGCCTGGGCAGGGGCAGCCTTTAAATACCCGCTGGTCCCCCCCACCCCCACCCCGCGTGCCCACTGCGTCCTGGGTTGCCCAGGACGACAGCCAATTGGGGTGGGCCTGGGGCTCTCTGTGAGGAGGGTGGGTTCCTGCCGGAACTGGATGTTCCATGAACATTCGCTAGGGGTCTTGTGACGCAGGATTTGAGGCAGAGGTAAAAGTGGGCAATGCTCGCACCCTGACAACGCTTGGGGGAGGGAGGCATTTGAAATTTTTACCTGAAGTCTGTTGGGGGATGTTATACTATGGGCCTTCAGCTTCAGCCGAGTGGAATGGGGGAAGCCTGTATCTTCTCTAGAGCTCTGTGCGTGGCTGCAGTAAAGGAAATCGGGCCCCCATTTCTTCCCAACTTGTCTAAGTTCAGAAGTTGGATTCATGGTACATGAAACATAATCACAAACATTTACAGTGTGTGCATCCCAAGCATGTAATGCCCCATGTCTACTTCAAGAGGTGGTTAGCAGGTTTCACAGATTCGGGAACTGAAGTGGCTTTGCCCAAGGTCGTGGAGACTGATGGACTTCATAGCTAGCCTGTAAACCCAACCCTGTCTGACCGTAGATATGAGTTCATAACATCGCTGCACTACCAACTCGTCTTTAGTAGACCCCTTGTGATAAGTAATGGAATACATATGAGAAAGCAACCTTATTAATTCTCGTGTTCCATAGATGGATCTGTTGATTAGGCATTATCGTGGAGAATGGCATGAACTTGATTTTGAGAACAGGAATGATTCATGACACAGTCAAGACATGGCGTTTGACTCAGATAAACGACTATGAATCGTATTTTTCTTTGTGAGCTCTTAGGTAGCCTGGGGTTCCTCGCTCATACTGTGAGCATGGTTCTGTTATATAGAGAATGTATTCCCTAGGGTTTGAACGAAGACTGGGAAAAAAATGCAGGTATCACTAAATATCCAGTAACTTAAACCATGATTTTCATATTGACTTCTCATACAGAATATGCAAAAACACCTGGCTCTATGTCTGAGCAACAATAGGGCATCTCCACTCCTCCCTCCTTCACTCCAAGCCTTGACCCCGTGTTTTTTTTTTTTTTTGTAGCAACATCAAGGGATCACAGAGGATCACAGAAGGAGAAGAGGTCCAATATTACTACTATCCCGTTCCTGTGGTGAACAGAACTGTGGGAAAGAGAGCACTGCCCCCTGGGGAACACCAAGTCAATGCCAGAGGAGCAACATGTGCAAAAGCTCTGAAGCCCACTAAGGTGGAGTGTAAATTGAAAATTGAGACCTGAATGGGCTTTCTGGAGTCAGGATTCCAGTGGCCTTGGGGATGTAGATTCCACAGAGGTCATTCAGTTTCATTTGTTCAGTGGCTTGCTTAAGGCAGCCTACTTGACTCAAAATGCAGAGTGATGACTCTGTTAGTCTCCAAGGATCCTCTTCTAGGGGCATACTTATAAGTTCTAGGCAGACATTGTTACTGTTAACTCAGAATGGCACAGTGCTAGCCAAGATCTGTTTCTTAAAGGACTCAGTATGGTATTAAATGTAAGATCAATATGTAAATATTGATATATCAAAATAAATAATGTATAATATACAAATATATACAAATAATGTATATTTTAAAATATATAATATATATACATTACTATAGTAAAATCTCCCTTTTCTAAGTTTAAAAAGATGTGTATCATTTTTTTCAATAATTTTTACTCCTCAGTTTTTGATCAGTTGATATGACTTTTAGTCAATAGTATTAGCATACCTTTACTAGTTGTATAGTCTGCTAAAATGTATTGAGTCAATAACGTTTACCTTGTTCTTAAGAAAGCAATATATTGGACTGGAGAGATAGCTCAGAGGTTAAGAGCACTGGCAGCTATGCCAGAGGTCCTGAGTTCAATTCCCAGCAACCACAAGATGGCTCACAACCACCTGTAATGAGATCTGGTGCCCTCTTCTGGCCTGCAGGGATACATGCAGACAGAACACTGTATACATAATAAAGAAATAAATAAAAAAAGGAAGAAAGCAATATATTGTAATTCATGATATAAAAATCTTTTCTTTTTCTAAATATATTACTTTATTATATTTACTTTCAACGTGTGCCTGTGTGAGTATATGACACATATGAGCAGGTGCCTACAGAAGTCAGAACCAAGTGTTGGCTCATCTGAAGCTAGAATTACAAGTTACTGTGAGCTAAATCGCATAGGTGCTAGGCTCTTAACTATGGTCCTCTGGAAGAAGAGCAAGCACTCTTAGCCACCAAACCACATCTCTCATCTCTGGGTTTTCAGATTTTTCTAAATAGAATAAGCTTTTTTATATACTGGAAGAAGAATGCAGCCAAAGCTCAAGGTGATTTACTGGCACTATAAACATTACAGTCGGGAGTATAATGGGGATTTAAAAAAAAAAAACAGACATTTGCCCTTCATTTATGTACATTGAATGCTGACCGATGAATTCGAACTTACAACAAGAAATATTTATGAGGTCCATATATTGTTTTAGTTGTCTCTTTGTATAATCAAATTATGACAGACAAGGTTGCCTAAAGCAACATGAGTTCATATGTCAGCTTCTAATTTTTAGGATCCCAGGAATGGTATAGCCCTCCTCTTCACTAAAGATTGACACAAGCCGAAAGGAAAGGACTGAGTTAGATTGCCCCCTGAGAAACCAATTTGGGAAAATCCAATCACAAAATCATTTATGTTATTGGCAGGATTCATTCTTTTGTGGCTGTGGCTGAGGACACTGCCATCTTTCTGTCCGTTACCTAGAAGTTACTGCCATAACTCAAAGGCCATCTGCAAGACCTTGGAACCAAAGTTAGTTACTTGTAATGGACTCACTGTACATAGTTCCTCCCTTTATTAAGCCAGTAAAGAGAATCAGTTTAATTCTTCCTACCAAAGTGTGCCTTGTATGCTGTGTGTGTGTGTGTGTGTCTGTGGGTCAGTCCATTTGTCTGTCTGTCTGCTATAATAAAGGCCATGGCATTTTTAGAAACAAAATCACTGGTGTTTATCTTATGTTTTGTTTACTAAGTATATTAAGTAAATCTAGTAAAATTTATTTTATTTCTTCACTAGTATTCACATTATTTGGACATTTTTTTTGGCACTATACAGCGACATAGGCTGGCGTACTTTATGATACAGTTTCAATTGAAAACATACATCTCTGTGTTTGAATCCTAACACTTGGTGGCAGTAGTAGTTCATCCAAAAATCAGTCAGCATTAGTCTTTATTCAGAATAAACAGACTCACAAAGGCCTCATTTTTAAGAGTTGTACCTTTTAAATGACAAATGACAATAGAATGATGTTGTCTCCTTCCCCCTTTCTCCCTCTAGTTCCTTCCGTGTACCCACCTTTCAACCCCTGCATGACACCCCACTCTCAAATCAATGACCCTTTCCTTTGATTCTGGTCATTACACACACACACACACACACACACACACACACACACACATACGTAAGCACCTATATAAATACAACGTACTGAATCCACTTTGGGTTTTAGTGCGTATAGTTTCAGGGCTGAAACCATACATTGTATTGGGTAATCAATAAGGGGGCTCATCCCCGGGACTGGCTGATTCTCCCTCTCCCAGCAGTCATTGGTTGACTGTAGCTCTCTAAGGGTGGGATCCCCCATATAATTCCTCCCTTTCACGTTAGCACATCCACTGATACTGACATTGTTCTGGGCTTCTTTACATAGCCATTTCATAGCAGACTCCCTGGTAAACTGGCTCATATGATCTCTATAAACCCTCTTCTACGATGTTCCCAGAGCCCTATACGCAGGAGTTATGATATAGATGTAGCCACTGAGACTGAGCTCCCCGGTATCTGTTCATCTTTGCATAGCATGCAGTTGTGGTTTTCTTTGATCTCTATTTGCCGTAAAGAAGTTTCTTTGATGAAGGGTGGTAGCTACACTTATCTGTGGGTATAAGGGTAAGATTTGGAATGTAGTAAGGAGTTATGCTGGACTAGCAGAGTGGTGGCAGTAACTTCTTTTCTAGAGTCTCTGTATAAATTAAGATTACCATTGCTATGATGAAACACCATGACCAAAGGCAAGTTGGGAATAAAAGGGTTAATTTGGCTTAAACTTCCACACTTTAGTCCATCAGTGAAGGAAATTAGGACAGGATCTCAAACAGGACAGGAACTTGGAGGCAGGAGCTGGTGCAGAGGCCATGGAGGAGTGCTGCTTACTGACTTGCTCTCATGGTTTGCTCAGTTTGGGCTTTCATAAAGAGCCCAGGACTACCAGCCCAAGGATGGCATCACCCACAATGGGCTAGGTCCTCCTGTATCAATCACTAATGAAGAACATGACATGCATTGCAAGTTGTTGACAGCCCAGTCTTATGGAGGTATTTTCTTCATTAAGGTTCCCTTCTGTCAGGTGACGCTAGCTTGTGTCAAACTGACATAGAACTAGCAAGGACAACTGATCCCTTTGTCACCCTGACACAGCAACACATTCCTGTTAAGCCACAACCTTTCCTGTCCTGCTCGTTTTCAAGATCACATATTAATATCAACATTAAGTTATAAACATTCCAAATTTTAAATGTCCCATGGTCTTTAAAAGTTCAAATACTTAAAAGTTCATTCTCTTTAAAATATCCTGTCTCTTTTAAAATCCAAAGTCTTTTCAAACCCATTATCACCTTAAAAATAAAAAAAATTAAAAAACTGAAATATTTTGTTACTTCAAGAGGGAAGAAGCAGGGCACAGTCACAATCTGAACACAGCCAAACCAACCCCCCCTCTTAAGGCTCAGGAATGACTGAAGAAGAGAGGGCAGGAAGAATATGAGAGCCTGAAGGAGTGAATGGCTACAAGGAAACATTATCTTCTGCACAGAGCAGGGTAGTTCCACATATGAACTCAAAGTGTTTTCAACAGCTTGTTCAAAACCTGTGCATACCCATGTCAGACCAAATCCCAGAATGAGGAGAGGAGTCACACAAACAATATACCCCAAGCCACAAAGCCATGGGCAGTTATCAGCTATGGGGAGAAAGACAGGCAGACTGCATTCTTGAAGAGTGCAACCCTTGATAAGCTGACCACTCTCTAGTGGCAGACCACACATCATCCAAGAATATTTGAGCAGCAAATATTTGTCTTGGAGGATTAAAAAAAATGACAAAAAACCCCCACAAAGATGTGTGAATAAGAAGGTTTAGTGTTGAATTGGGAATGAATTTCAGGGAGAGAGGGAGGGTGGGCAAAAATGGTCAAAGATATGTATTAATCTCTCAAAGATCTAATAAAAATACATTTTAATTGTTTGGATACAGGCAATTATTAAAGGGGATGGAAAAAATAGGGATGAGGTAGCTTTAACTGGGAAGGGGAGGGAGAACAACATAGAAGGAGGAGGGAAGAAGGATACATAACACCAAGGATGTTTGAAAAATACACGATGAATCTAATTTTTATAGAACCTAAAATTGCACACACACACACACACACACACACACACACACACACACACACACAAGGTTAAGTCACTTGGGGTGACAGTGCTTCTCCCAAGAGAAATAGAGTAACAAAAACCAGTACCAAGCATAAAAAATCTCTGTTCCAGATATTGGTGAGGGGAGAGCAAGAGACTCCCAAAACATTATAGGCTCTTGCCTTTACCTTTGTACCTCCCAGACATCCAGTATAGGTCTCTCTTGCTGAAGACATCACATAATTCAGACACAGGATCCAAAGGATTCATGCTAGATCTGATTCACCAACCTCCTCTCTGAGGACTAAGTTCACAGTACTGGAAGGTGCTCTATAAGCTTCGAAGACAGGAACACAATCAGTAGTCCTACTCAACTGTGGTTCTCATGAACCACAACAAAGATTAATATGGATTTACATCCCTAGAAATGCAATAGTGGCATTTATAACTTGGCAGTAGCCAACATTGATCTAATTGAACATAAGACCCATTTAACAGAAGGGAAATAATGTCTGATTCTGGAAAATAATCCACTCTCATGGCCAGTGAGGGCATAGGTCTTAAAGAAGATCCTTCTATCCACTTCCTAAGTCAGTATAATTCCTAACTGCATTTTAAATTCTTCTTTTTATACCCATCGCTAAGTGTAGCTCCAACTCAACATCAAAGGAGTTTATTTTTTCAGCAAATAGAGACCTTTACAGAAAGACACAGCTGGTCAAAATGCGATGAACAATTGACTCTGGGATGCCCAGCAAAAAAGTGATACATGTACAATATAACCCTTCACTGGAGGTCAAGGAACATTGACAAAGATGTGGTGGAAAGATTGTAAGAGCCATAGGCCTAGAAAGTATGCCACAAGATTGAGTCTCCCTCATATGATAGGGAAGCTTGACACAGGAATGCTTTACAGTATGGCTGCTTAAACAAGAACAGAATAATTCTAACACCAGTTGAACTCCCAATATAGATTTGGGAAATCTCATGGGGCCCCAACCTAAGATAAAGAGCTGTAGACAATTAACATCTACTGAGATAGGGAGAATCAGTCTTTCACCAGGGATAATCCCCCTCACTGAGTTATCTAATACCAAGTGGTTGGCCTTAAAAGCATATAAATACATGTAACACTATGTGGACTCAGCAGGTTGTATTTATTTAATTACTCATAGACATATAATTAATGGAAAATAAGTGAGCATTTTGTTAAGGAGTGAGAGGGCTTGGGGAAATTTTCTTATTCGTTTATTTTGGGAACTTGGGAAGATATACAGCTACTTTACAAATTTGTGAGGTATGGGTTTTCCCATCTATGAACCATTAAGCCATTTTAAATTATACAGAAAAACTTAATTTTATGGTAAGTACAAAGTGCTGTGGGGGTGGTCTGTATGTCAAATAAAACACTGATTGGCCAGTGGCTAGGCAGGAAGTAGGTGGGACAAGGAGAGAGGAGAATTCTGGGAAGCGGAAGGCTGAGGCAGAGAGACACCGCCAGCCGCCGCCATGACCAGCAGCATGTGAAGACGCCGGTAATCCACCAGCCACGTGGCAAGGCATAGATTTATGGAAATGGATTAATTTAAGCTATAAGAACAGTTAGCAAGAAGCCTGCCACGGCCATACAGTTTGTAAGCAATATAAGTCTCTGTGTTTACTTGGTTGGGTCTGAGCGGCTGTGGGACTGGCGGGTGACAAAGATTTGTCCTGACTGTGGGCAAGGCAGGAAAACTCTAGCTACAACAAAGAGTGTTGCTATTCCTTTCCAGATAATGCATGTATAATAAATAGTGTCATGCATATGGTATCATTCCCTATCACCTTTTGAAAATGCTATTAATCCTGCAATAACAATAACTTAGTTTTGAAAACTAAGAAAGCAGAGAAATGTGTGCTCAGTACGGGGACTCAAGGAAGGAAACTGGAGTCAGCAATCATGGAGGAAGGTTTCTTACTCCTTGACCCACTGGCTCAGCTACTTTTGTTATACAAGCCCATCTGCCTAGGCATGAATGGTGCTGCCTAAAACAGATTGGATTCTCCCACATCAGTTATACATCTCAAGAAAGCCTCTCCATTCAGAAAGGGGAAGACCTCCCATTGGCTAGAACAAGGCATGGCACATCAAGTTGAGGCAGGATCAAGCCCCTTCCCCTGCATCAAGGCTGGACAAAGCAACCCTGCATGGGGACTGGGTTCCCAAAAGCCAGCTCAAGCGCTATGGACAGGTCCTAATCCCACTGCTAGAAGCCTTACAAACAGACCAAGCCACACAACTGACACACATAAAGAGGGCCTAGGTCAGTCCCAAGCAGGTTCCCACATTAGAAAAACTGCTCTAAAATTTGAGTAATAATTTTAATGTCTATAGGTATTGCATGTATAAATGATAAGGAACATGGGGAAATTAAGTGATTGCAAAGTTTTTGAGGAGTCCAAAGGAGAACCTGCTATTATTTTGTTAAATGCACATTGTATCAAATTGCCTCCTAAATACATATTTTTATACCTATAGATTGGTGCAGCTCTCAGCCTTCATCAGAGACTTTTTTCCCCAGCAGATGGAGATTAATATAGAGACACACAACTGGTCAAATGAGAATAAGTGTTAGTAGTGCTTAACCCGAGGCACAGCATCCATACCAAACCTCCACGCTGCTCAAGGCTGAACCAAATTTATTTAGCATTTTTGTGGAAATTTAATACCATTTATTAAGAACTTAAATAGCATTTGACCCAGAATCTTACTTCTATGACTTTATCCATAGACGTGCTCTCAAGCATATGGTTATTTATGCTCAAGCATGGGCATTATTTACAGTTTTAGTGTAAATGCAAAATTTTAATATTCATGGAATGGAATGACAGGTTCTCAGAATGCCAGGGGCTGTACTCATATGGAAATGGCCCCAGGCACTATTTTGAAATTATATAAGCAAGATTCTGAATACTTAGTATCTTTTGCACTTAAAATGGATGTTTATATGTACAGACATGTAACAGTACTGTGCATATATATACTTATATATACTGTGCACACACATATATACACACACACATATACTATGCATATATATATATATATCACATTTGCAGACATATATTTCTATAAAAGGCAGAATTATTTTTATTTTTTTTTCTGGGAGAAATTTTTATAGAGTTATATAAGATCAGTGACTGGAGCTTGTGGTCTTGCTCCTGAAGGCAAATCTTTTCCATTGTTTCAGTTTTGAACCATGTATTTACATTATGATTAATTTTCAAAGATTTCAAAAATAATCCACTCTCCTTATAAGGTTTTTTCTGCTCTTCCTTAGTGTTGTTACCACAGTATCTTCAATATGTTGCATATCCCATATATTATTTTCAAAGCTAGAGAAATACAGGTCACTACTCGGGTAATCAAGGGTGTAGAATGAGTTGATGGGTCTTAAAGATGACAGATGTCATTAGGAAACAGCACACCATGGTTATATGAAACACTTTCTCACAAGACCATGTATTTTTCAAACACATTTAATTTCCTTTGCTTTCTTACATGAATTAGGTGGGAACCATACACCAGTGAAAATAAAGACTAGACAAGTTCAATTAAAATGTGTACATCTTATCAACATATCTAAAGTATTCATTTCAAATGTTTTCTTTCTTACATATTTAATATAAACCCCTAAAATTTTCAAATTGTATGTAGTTTGTAAGAGTAGCTGAAATAGGTTGTCATTTCAATTACTCTCTACATATTTCATAAACTTATACCTAACTCATGTTTAGTTAAATTATTAAATCCTTATTTTATCTTAACACCCTTAGCTTATTGCTTTCTATAATCATGCCACATTCTTCAATGTATCTGAAATACACTGAGTTTGTTTCTGAAGAGAGCTATGAGTCCCTTGGCTACAAGAAGCATCACAATCGTGATGTTTGCCTAACATTCTAACATTAGACAAAACTTCCAATGGGCAAACGAGGTAGACACATGTACGCTTGAGGAGTTTTGCTGAGGTTGATAGGGTTTCCATCCAGTCGAATATCCTCCAATGCCTTACGGACATAGGTTAAATTTTTAACATTACAGAATGTATCCTCGTGCATTTCCAGAATGTTGTTATTCTAAAAGAAGACAAAAAAGTGAAAAGACAAGACTTAACACACCTAAGGTTTGGAATAAAACTGCAGTCTATTTTGAGTCACCTCTTCTAATTCTTGTATGTATTCTGTCAGTCAAGACTATGCAGTATTTGATTATTATACACCAAGAATTGTTTGTGCCATAGGGATAAATTAATTAACAAGACAGATAGATTCTTACCAGTATGGAGCATATGGGGAATACAAGTAGATGGTGAAGATTATTGAAGGAAAAAACTGATTCTAAAAATGATGAAAACATTGAAGACAATGCAGTAGCAAGAAGGCATGGGCCTGGGGAGAGCCAAGGGTAGAATATCCAGGGAAGAGAAAAAACAAGCATGGAGCTGCCTCTGCACAGTTAACATTCAACTCAACATGGCTGAAGTGAAGTGAGAAACGAAGGAAACAGACGTTGGGAAAAATACACTTTTCCTCTTTGCTCCCAAGTAGATGTTGGGGAAATACACTTTTCCTCTTTGGCCACAAGTCCTAGACAGCTACTGACATACTTTCCATTTTCATGGATTTCTCTGTTCTGAGCATTTTACATATGTAGAATTATGAAGTGTGATCTTCTAAAAGAAATGCATATTTCCAAAAATATTGAATATTGAGAGAAAGAGAAAGTGGCCATTTCAAATTAGCTTAAGAGGCAGTGAACACAAGTTCACTTAGTGGCATATCTTAAAAATTGATGTAGATTATAGTATATGGTAGTGTTTCTTATTTTCTACCAACTGAGAGTATTGCATTAAATGTATATATTCTAATTTATCAACTTATCTGTTAATGAAAAAGTAAATTCTTACGCAATACAACCATACCTTCAGGCTTTCATGAAAACAGTTTTCATGAATATTTGTATGCAAGTTTTATATGGAGATGTATGTATCCTTTCTCTTTTGCACTTAAACAGATACCAAATCTTTGAGTTGTAACTATATTTTTTTTATTTGGAGGAAATCTTGACATATTTTCCAAGCAGCTACAATGTTTTACACCCCGAATGGCAGAATACACATTTCCTTGAAATCTGACAAATAGTTGTAGGTATGAGTATTAGCTCATTGTAGACTTGTTTACTGCCAGTATGCAGAGATACAGTTGCTCTTCTAATATCATGGAATAGTATATGATGGATTATGAGTCTTATCATAATATGGAAGAATACAGCAATGCGTTGATCTTATAGTCTGTTACACTGTTGAGACCCTATGCTATGCAAAGGGCATAGTAAGTTCATTATAAATTGCTACATGCCAAAAATTGGAAATGAATCTGAGAAGTGTGTGCATCTTAATAAACCCAGTTTTCTGTTCTGTGGTACTAGGGTATTAGGACTTCATCTAGACCTTCTTACCTGTTCATTTGTGTTGCGGCTGTGATTGCACAAAGTTTATCATTGTTTTGTTAAATGTATTCTATGTATTAAGATGTGTGACATTTTTAAAGAGAATAGTTTTGTTTGTGGTGATAGTGTGCACTTAAAATTTGTACACTGAGGAGGCAAAAGCAAGAGGTTCCCTGGCAAGTTCAAGGTCAGTCTGTAGTTTTATTCTGTTACTATAGCATATTTATAACATTTAACTGATAATGGTTAAACTATTCTTTTATTCTTGAAATAAATGCTACTTGCTAATGGTATGTCATTACTTTTACATGTTAGATTATGTTCATAACATGCATTGATTTGCAGTTTTCTCTTCTGTTGATAGCTTTGCCTAAGTCTAATTTTTTATTTGGATAAAATTAATGTTTGAATGATGAGTCAGGATGTATTCTTCTTTTCTATTAGTTGGGGTAGTTTGTAAAAGATTATGATGTATTAAGGAAATGAATATGAGCAGGAAAATTCAGGAAACCATTATCCAGATCTCAGATATTTACAGAAGTACAAAAAATATGGAAATGTAAACATTACTAGTAATAAGAAAAATGCAGAAGTAAATGTTAACACAACGTACAGAGAAAATCATTGGAACCAAAGACTACCTCTTGCAAAGTAAAATCCCTTTTTATAACAGGTTGTATTTCAGAAAATAATGGATTTTTTTCCTATTTGTTTATCCCACCAAAAATTAGAAAATACTAGAGAAAGCTGAATATAGCTATAAAGCAAATTACTTGCATGAGCATATGAAGCAAATTATCTCCCATTGTTTCAACAACTAAAAATGTTTCACTGAGCACATTGTGTTCATATGGATGACAGTGAAAGATATTTAGAAACTATTAGATCACAGCATTTTTGAAAATGTGTTTTCACTTATTCCTCTAAAAATAAAATGTTGCTTAATAGGATCTGAATCATTGCAAACTTTCAAATGTGTGTGTTGGTTTTAAAAAAGAGAAGATAAAGAAAAAAACCTGCAGTTTCTTTAACTGAAGAATTGGAGAATTGTCATTTTTTCAGGACATGTGGATGCCTTTGGACTGTACTTAGTTCAATATAAAATTTTATGTATACAAGAAAATAAAATTGACAGGTTTTTCTGAAAACTAGATATCAAGCTAGATTTTTATTTTCCCTTTGTGATCCTTATGCATTTTTTCCTTCCAGGTGAAGCTTTTAATTCAAAGAAAAATCTCTGTTATCTAAGTTTTATTTCTAAAATAACAAAGATAATGACTGGGGTTACCAGCCATTTAGCAGAATAGACAGCACCATGAAGGTGCAAACACTTTATTTGCTGATGGAATAAATGTGTGGGGAGACAGGAGCAGAGAAAAGCAAGGCACACGTCAATGTGTCATGGTGGATAAGTAAGTGTGTTAGTCCTGGCTCCTTCTATTTGCATTTGTTCTCACTGGAGTTTTCAGGCTTATCTTGTCATAAGAAACCTACCTGAAGGTGAAGAGCCTGTAGACTTTCTGGAAGTGGCAGAGGAATGTGGTCCAAGCTATTATCCGTGATATAGAGATGGTGGAGATCATACATGTCCTGTAAACACCCATATGGAAGGCTTGCTAAGTTTCTTCTCCATGCAGTGATTTGTAAATTAGCATGTCCCTTTGGGGACCCTGTTCTCTAAAGCACTAAACAATACAATTCAATTTTTTGAAAATTTGACTACAAACATACTTCTTTATGAAAATGAAAATGATTTTCAGTCTCTTAGAAAACACTTATGTACAATATTCTTTCTCAGTTTACACAAGGTAGCTATTTTCCATGGAATACTTTTTGAAATTAGATCCTTAAGATTGTTTTTCATACATAGCAAGAGCTTCCTTTATTTTATAGGTTTGGAGAAATAAAAATTTCTTTTTAGCCAAAGACTGGTTGCTTTGTAAGAAAAATAAGAAAAATGATAGCAAGGCAAGACAGAAAACATTTAGACAATAACTGTTCTATGCTAAGCAAACAGCACAGTAAAGCAATGACTCATCTCCACTCATGCCCTCTAATTTCAACCCTTGCCAGTCTACCATGTGATTCCCTAACCTTCTTAGCTACCATTGGCAGCATAATTAACAGAGAAACTTAAGAACAAGTTTACACCAACCAACACCATCTCCCTGAGTATAATATGTTTGCCTTCAAAAACCAAGTAAAAACTCATCATTCAACCTTTATCTAGAGGAAAATTTTGAATGGGATGGGGGAGTGTGTAAGACAGCCAGTTGATATTGTTCTTAGATTGCAGCATTGTTCTAAGCAGGACCTCCAAATTCAATTTTTTAACTTACAAAACAAGTTCCCAAAGGATAACTCAATCTAGACTCTTTTTTGGTTTTTCAAGGCAGGGTTTCTCTGTGTAGCTTTGTAGCCTGTCCTGGAACTCACTCTGTAGTCCAGGCTGGCCTCGACCTCACAGAAATCTGCTTGCCTCTGCCTCGCGAGTGCTGGGATTAAAGTCGTGCTCCACCACCGCCTGTCACAATCTAGACTCTCTATGGCCTTGTGTCTTCAGAGCACTTCTGCTCCCTGCCCATCACCTAACAACATTTTATCGGCCTCTAGGTGGAGTTCTAAAGAAACCTCAATTTTCTGATGTGAGCCTTTTCCAGGAGCTTTTAAAAGCAGACATATGTCCAATTACCACTCACTTCTAATTTGAGCCCTACTCTCCACTCTTGGTGCTTGACCCCTCTTAGAATAAACCGGAATCTATCCTATTTTCAAAGTTTCCATAAGTAATGCAGGGAAGTTTATTTTACAAGTTACTGACTGGTACTATTCCATGAAATCATTTTGGAGGCATGAAATGGCTACTCCATGACAAATGAGGAAGGGGAGGATGAGGGCTACCATGTGACACCTAAAACTTACTTTAAATGCTTCCTGCTTAATCCCTTTCCTTCCCAGTCTATTGTTGCTGATATCAATAAATGTCAGAGTGGCTGGCAATTCTGGAAGCTGCCTTATCTTATTGTCACGTAGGACAAGCTCCTGGAGACGAGGCAGCTTTCGGAATGCATCTTCGTCAATCTCCGATATTAAATTTGATGTCAGATCAATCCTTTTTAAATCACCTAGAAAAAAAAAGTGATGTCAGTAGCTAAATATTCTTCAGTGTGGTTTACTCAAATAAAACACGAACCACAAATCACAAATTTGCAGTAGATCTGTAATAAAATATCCATACTTAGGCTTGCAAAGTCATTTTTGTTGATCTTTTTAATTCTGTTAAAGCGCGAATAGAAATATGTAGTCTTCTTAGGGAGTGGAGGAATAGCATCAAGTTCATGGTCATCACAGTATACAGTGGTACTTATACAAGTGCACAGAAGGCAGGTTGGAAAGTCTGAAATGTATAGGTAAATAATTATATATCAGTAAAAGAATTCTAAGGACAATGTAGTTCTGATTATTTTGTAGTAATGATTAAAATATCACTCAGAATTTCCTGATGTATTTCACATTCTCTCAAAGCATTTTTGGCAAATGATACATTAAAGTCAAATCAATAAGTTAAAGCATCTACAACATTGTAATCCTATTTTAATGGATATATTAAGGCTATTACTTTTATACCTAGAAGGAATTTTGTTTTCAAAACATAAACATTGGGTTTATATTTTTTATAAAGTTAAATCACCATGTATTCATTACATATATGACTCAATATCTAAATATTTCATTAAAATGTGTTTCAAGAGAAGATCATACAAACTGATAGTTATTCATTCAATACATATGTATTTCATATACATGATATGATGGTGGCTACTGAAACACTGGTGAAAAAAGACATACAGCCCTGCTTTTTGATGTATTATGTAAGATGAATGCTAACCACAGAAACTGATATCTCAAAATCTGATATGAACATAAATATAGAGTCATTTGGCTTAGTGGGAGAATCATGAGAGGGAATCTCAGAGGCAGCAAATGTCAACCTGCAATATACATAGAAAGGAGTTGAAACATAGGTGAGTAAAAGAAGAATATGACAGGAAATGAAAGGCACATTTGCCAAAGACCATTCTCTAAGACTCAAAGACAGTCCTTGCAGCTAAACTCGGAGGAGGCCAACCATACTCCAGGTAAGAGCCCTTTTGTCTTGTGCTACAGGAGGTCTTCCCTCTCTTATAGATGGACAGAGTAACTGTGCCTGTCTCCTCGTTACCAGCTCACTCTGCCTGGGAGGGTGGACAGACTGAAAGAGGGCCAAGGGGGATGCGAGGATACGAGCTGCAGATAGAGATGTGGTGTACATGATACATTGTGGTTGCTCGGCTATGGCAATGATGACAGCAGAGACGGAGGGGGTTGAGAGTGGGGGAGGGAGGGGAAGAGAATGTCTTTATTTCATGACCTGCTTACTATTACCTGAAGAATGATAAGCTTCGAAGGAGACAAAAATGATCAGAAAGTATGAAAATGGGCCATAGGGCCATACTGGTGGACACCAAATGGAGGAAGAGTTTGAAAGGAAAGGATATTTAATTAGCTTAGTTTGCTAGAATAAGCCATGAAAATGTTCTTGAACTTGGTATTGCAGGGATATTCAGCCTTTGTAGAGTCTGTATAATGATGGCAAGGATGCCAAATTATAAACTCTTACAGATAAAATTGGAGGGAAGAAAAACAAGACAATGTCCTATAGGTGTTTACTGAAAAGATTGATGGGCAAAATAACTAAGATGTATTTGTGCTTTGGTAAAGCAATGTGTTCTACCTTCATTTCCAATACTGTGATAAGATAAATTGACTCTCCCCTGCAAATGAACTAATGTACCATGGGTTTATGTCAGTTTACAGTTCTAGGTTACACTCCATCACTACAGGGAAGTTACAACAGCAGGTGCTTGGAGCAGCTTGTCACATCACAACCAAGAGCAGAAAGAAATAACATGCATGCTTGGTACTCAAGTAGGCTTTCCTATTCCTGTAACACAAGTCATGGTCCTGAACTGGACAATGGTGTCAGTTACTTTAATGCTGGATCTTCTATCTTCATTTAGGGTAATCAAGACAATCTCCACAGATACATCCAAAGGCCAGTCTGATATAGACAATCCCAAGCTGAGACTCCCTTGGCAGGTGATTCCAATTTGTTTCAAGTTGACAATTAAAATCAACCATCGGGGTAGGTAATCACAGTGAGAGGGATTGCAAGTAGGAACTCCATAGCAGAAGTAGTAGGAATTGGACCTTGTTGCACAGAAATAAAAAAAGGATCAATACCCCACAAGTGGGAAGACATACAGTCTCTCAGTTATACTAGGAATAAATGGATGGAGGGGTGATTGTTAATATAGGCAGAGTGTGGATCTGTTATGACTGAAGAGTGCATTTTCTCTGTGAAGTAAGACATTGATGAGCTGAGGGGTAAAAAAGATAGACATGGATGAGAGCAGTGAGGGATGAGGTGAATGGAGGAGAGGAAGTAGCTTTGGGACAGCTGAAAGACTATGAGGTGAAAGAAGCAACTTATATTCTAGACTAGGAGAGGGAAGGGGAGAAAATTAAAAAAATGTAACTTAGCATTGTTCAGGCACCAGTTTACCTGGAACTTTCCTAGAATACTCATACTCAGACTAAGAGGAATGTTTGTTCCCTTTAGTTAAAGGGGTCTTTTTTGTCATTTCTGATCAAGAACTGATAATGTATCCATTAATATCTTATTGTTTTCTTTAAATCGGTAAGAACTTCAGAATAAAAATGGTTTAGCCAAAAAAAGTAAAAAGAAGTTTTTAAAGAGGATCTGCAAACTATTTAATCTTTGTGATGTCCTCTAGTCATTAAAATTTCATTATTTCCACTAATAAGTCTTAAATTAGGGTGTTTGATTTTTACAGTGTTGTCTTATATTTTGCCATTACTTGCACAGAATAATTTATACATATTCACATGGATTGTGATTTTTTTTCACTGCTCAGATATTGTGACCATTTGGATTGGATTAATTTGATAAACAAAAAGTTTTGAATTTTAAAATTTTCCACCCTGTTAAACATTCATACGTGTATGCTTCTTTTCTGGAATTTAAAATGTAACTTAAGTTTTAACTTCATTACATATCCTCAGTCTACTCAGTTACAAAAGTAAGAAAAATATCAATTTTTGATACTCTTTCAAAAATTACTGAAACCAAATTTGACTATAGCTTTTAAAAAGATTGTGCTCAAGCTAGGCTAACAGGGATAGGCTTGGGAATATGGGGATGGCATGGGTAAGAGAGATGCTGGGCCTGTGTACAAGCCTTGTATTGTAAACCTAGCCAACTATTCACGACGTGGGAGGTCATAGACTCTAGAGGAAAACATACTAAAACTATTTTTCTAAACCAATATAATTTCTAACTTTCTAAATACATTCTAAATACTTATGCTTATGTCCACAGAGAAGAGTACAGTTGGGTAGCTTGATCTGCTTAAGAGACCCCAGTAGGGTCAGGATCCATTGCTGGTGCATGAGCTGGCTTTTTGGAGCCCACTACCTATGGTGGGACACCTTGCACAGCCTTGAGGCAGGAAGAGGGGCTTGGACCTGCCTCTACTGAATGTACCAGACTCTGCTGACTCCCTATTTTAGGAGGGAATGGGTGGTGGGTTGTAGGGGGAAGGCTGGAGGGGTGGGGGGAGGGAAGAGATTTGTGACTGGTATGAAAAATGAATAAAAAACATTCTTAATAGAAAAAGAGCAATTTTCGGTCATCAAAGTTTCTCTTCACAACAGATGAGGGAGACACTTACGGAGATCCATAACTGGTCAAAACTCATAGACTGTGAGGTACCCAGCTACAACTGATGTATCTACATTGCAACTCCTACAGCTAAGTCTTAGGGGAAATTATGCAAGAGGGTGTAGAAAGATTGTATGACCTGGATGATCAGGATGCCTGCTATTAGAGAGGGTCTTTTAGAGCAGGCAGGGAAGATACAGCCGTGAAATATAAAAAAAAAATGGCTGTCCACACAAAGTCCTGCATAATAACAATGCTAGTAGACTTGCCAATATGGATGTGGGAAATTTCACAAGATCTTGCCCCCAGAATAAGAACTAAATATAGTCTGTGGCTACTGAGAGAGGGGAAAACAGTTTTACTCAGGGACAGGCTCCCAGGTGGGTTATCCAGTCCTGTGTGGTCAGCCCCAACACACTTGGGTATAGGAGCAACACTAAATGGACTCAGGATGCTATATATAAAGAAACTCGCATAGTGGTGTGTGTGTGTGTGTGTGTGTGTGTGTGTGTGTGTGTGTGTGTGTGTGTGTGTGCGCGCGCACGTAGGCATGTTTGTGTGAGCTGATAATAATAAAAGAAAAAGGCCACCAAATTGAAATTGAGAGGGATTTGGAGAAAACAAAAGGAGCACTTGGAGAGAAGAGAGTAAGATGTAAATGTAGTAATCATGTATGTAATTCTTTAAAAAGTAAATAAATTAGAGATTGTGTAGTGTGTGTCTGTATTGTCCCTGGACCAACAGAAAGCAAGGAGGCTTGGGTAGATTTGTAGGGATGAAACAGAAGGGGGGAAATGGTACAATTATAATCTAAAAATATCTTTTAAAAGCCCAAGGCTCAACTGTTACCCCATGTGGCCAGATTTTGAAAGACTGAAATTTCCAAACTATTCTAACTGCTCTAGACACATTTAGTTTTCCTATGTGGGTGCTTTCTTTGTGGAATTTACACCACTTCCTTATATGTGTATCTTCTTGGCTCTGTTTGTGACATTCTATTACATAGAAATTTAACTATGTGGAAAGAATGTGATATATTCCTTAAAGAAAATGGCCTGAGATTTTTGTGTCCATGTCTGCATTCCATGACCACCAGTTCACTTTGATGATTTTGCACAAATTTATAACATAATAGTGTTTTAGTTTTTTTGTTAATAAAGGAGGTGATCATTCCTACTCCAGAGTTTTGTGATTTTTGCCAGGAGTTGACATAAATCACTGTAAATGATGGGATAGAAAGGATGTGACTTTACTGTAGAACTCAGTTTTAATAATTGAAAATTTAAACAGGGAGTTGAATGGTCAGGGCATAAGGAAATGTAGAAGGGAAACGGATATATAAAGAGGTAGCTACATAGGATACGTAACTTGTAGAGATCTACTTTCTCAGACTGAGAGGTGGGGAGAACCAACGTTTTCCTAAAAGTACAGTCTGGAATCCCAACAAGTTGACTTGCAGCCTGAAATCACTACCCTTTCTAATTATGCCTTTCTTAGTGACAAGATAAAAAGAGTATTACTAACAGATCGTAAAAGGTAATGGAAGGATATAGTGTGCTCTTGCTAAGGTCCACAGACACCAGATGCCCAATTAGCACATACTATCCTTATTCTAATCAACATCATTATGACTTTGAACTTTGCTGCCTTGATCTCAGAGAAAGAGTTTTCATGAGTTCATTGAATGCTGTGTTCTGGAAATACATGCCACGAAAAGACTTCCAGTAATACAAGCCTGGCAAATATTTTCATCCTGAGTCTGATTATTTGATCATTTCTCATCTCCCTCCTAACTTCATATACTCTTATTTATTTTGACCCACTGAGTTCAGTTAAGG
Source organism: Peromyscus maniculatus bairdii (assembly GCF_049852395.1). Classification (NCBI taxonomy): domain Eukaryota; kingdom Metazoa; phylum Chordata; class Mammalia; order Rodentia; family Cricetidae; genus Peromyscus; species Peromyscus maniculatus. The sequence continues at coordinate 22,947,907 of NC_134869.1, read as the reverse complement.
CTGCCCACATGCACATGATTGTTGAGTTTCTTTTTTCATTACAGCATTGGGAACCCAATTACTCCCTCACTAGGACAGGTAGAGTCTTTGGAGCGCTTCTCTCACCCATACTGAAACTTTTAACTGTCTTGATCTTGTGCAGGTAACTACTGCTGTGATGTTTTGAGTGCAACAGCTATATCGTGTCCACAGGGCAGCATTTCATAGCACCCCGCCTCCATCCTTCAAAACCCATATTCTTTGAGCTCCCTCTTCCAAGATATTTCCTGAGCCCTCGGTTGTAGTGGGCATTCCTGTAGCTGTTCTATCAGTAGCTAAGCACTCACAGTTACCTATATTAAGGAGTTTGAACAAGAATGAGTCTGTAATAAGAAATGTCTTTAGGCATGGACAAGACAGACTCCTTGTGCAGTGAGATAAAGCTTGACATTTTTGAGAGACCGCAAAGTGTATGCAGTTATAATTCAGTTTCAACTTATCTGACCTTCATTGGTGTGTGGACCCAGAAGCCCTGGGAATTCTGGCTCCTGTGGGGAAGAGCCATCTATCAGCCGGGGAGTGGATTCTTCATCCTTGTCCTCGTCCTGAGTGTCCCCTAGCTGTGGGCCTGGGGTGAGGAGTTCTCTGTTCCCAGAAAGCCTCTCCGTCACTTTTTCACCCTGAAAACAAGCAGAATTTCACAGCAACCTCAATCACCCTCTATGTCCATGGTACAAATTTGAAACGTGCCCATTTGTGCCACAAGATGTCACCCGTGTTCTTATGTTTAGCACAGTGTGCCTCGCCCACCAGCTTGAGGCAGCAAGTCTCCAAGAAATGCTGTTATTGTTTTCAATTAAGTTTGTTTCTCAAATCTTGGGAACTGGTTTGAATAGCATTTTTTTTTTTGCTATTTTCTTTTAACTTCATCTATTTCTTCATTTGATAGGTTTCAAAGTATCTCACTTACTGATTTAATTATGAGATATGATGTCTTACATACATTTCCACATGGATACAGCAACAATATCTGATAATGTTAAAATTGACATTTTTGAGAGATTTGGCAATGGGGGCATTTGCAAATGGTAAAAAAAAATACATTTTTCAAAATACTGTTTTTTTTTTTTCAAATGTCACTATCTTTTCACCTTACACCTTTTTGTTACAAGTTGTTGTTTCTAAAATTATTTCGAGGCACCATCATCTCCAGTACCTTTCATTTACACTAGTGTTTATTCCTTTCTGTTTCTTGGTAAGGGTGTTCTTCTCGATGACCTTGTAAGCTCCAGATGGGAATTTGCTTAAGACATTTAGAGCAGCAATGTCCTGGTTCTGCTGTCTGTTATTATCTTGATGTCCCCAGAAATCTTACATTCTTGATTGATCACATCGCTACACACCCATCTGCCTTTATTTTTGCTCATTAAAAAGGCAAAATCCCACAAATGACTTCTAAGTTATTTATTACCAGAATGGTGTAACAACTACTTAACCTTTTAAAAACAGGAATATAATTAGGCTGCTTATTTACTGCTTGTTTTATACACCATGTGAATTTTTTTAAAGATACATGTATTTTTCATGCCACTTTTGATAGATCTTTATACATTTCATTGCTAATTAAAATAATATTTTTAAGGGAACAATTTCATAGGCTCTCTCTCTATTTTATCCCCTTTCTACCTTAGATTTCTGCTGATTGATTAATTTCTTACCCAGGCCTATTAAGTAGTAAACACTAAATTAAGCCTTTATCTTTGTATTCTAGGATTCAGCATAATAGGCAACCCATAAGATTTATGGATATTATTTTTCAAAAAAATTCTTGTCCAAGATGGTTTTAATTCATATCTACAGATAACCTTAAGGATTTTCTGCTAAGAATCAGCGGATGTGGCAATGCCTATTTTCAAGAATTCAAAACATGAAATCTAAAAGCAAATTGCTTGATCATGTAGGAGCCATCCAGAAAGATTCAGTAAAGCCTGGCCAGAAATCTCCAGCTGAGAAGCTGGGGTGCATCTACAGAGAGACACACGGTTTCCATCAGCGTGCTCATAGCGAGGCAGCTTCAGAAGAATAGCTTTCCAGAGACTAAAAGTAGGCTCCAGGAAGGGCGGAAATTGAGACAGATGTTTCACAGAATGGAGGAGCTCTCTAAAGGGAGGGAAATATTCCAGATGCAGAGCCTTGAATCTTTAACTTTGTAGGAAAATGTTTGCACATCCCCTGCCCCACTTTTTTTTTTTCCAGATAATTGTTTTTCCACTGATTTGATGTGAAGCTGTAAGGTCTCGTTTGTCATCCGATATAATGAGGCCAAACAGCTTTGGGTGTTCATCAGAAATTGTTTTGTTCATGCTTGCTTGAAAATAAAAAGAACAACCTTTTAACCAAGGAAAGGGAATGCATTTTCATTTCAGCAAAATTGCAGAACTGTAACCCCATTGTACTGTGCCTACAGAGTCTTCTGCCTGGTAGACACATTTATTCTGACTATTAAATAGAAGTTGTTTGGGCTCCCGTCTTTCCCCTCTTTTAACAGTCTTCAAACTGCAAATATGAAGTTAGAAGCAATTTCTTCTAAAAAAAAAAAATTGCGGTCAGGGAATTGTGAACACCTGTCTGTCAGAATGATAGACTTTATACTTATGCTTCGGAAACCTAATTGTGGGTATAAATACCCCCACCCCCAAATATCCTTCAGCTATCATTGGGATCACTCAAAGGAAAGCACAACTGAGTCTCTTCTGTAAATATCCATTGATTATTTCAGATTTTTTTCTCTATTCTTTTCTTCCTCTATCTCTTGCTTTTACTCTGATTTGCTTCCTATGACTTGACTTTTTAATCAGGGTATTATATCTCTCTGAGCTTTATAAGCATTAAAAAACCTAATCACTACACTTGAAGAAATTAACATTAACCTAGTGCCAGGTAGCAAAACAAACTTTAACTTTATGGGTTTTTTTTTTAAATTTTGGCATTGTAGTAACTTGTGTGTTCCTAGTACCTTGCTTACATGACCATGAACTGTAGTGTTTATCATGGTAGACTATGTTAAGGAGTATATTCTATTTCTACAAAAGAGTGGATATAAGAAATGACACCAACTGGAGACAGTGTCATGGGTTTGGAGAACTCAGCAGATGATGGCAAGGAGAGGTGATTTCCAAGTAAGAATTGATCACTTCAGGGCTAGTCAGTGTTTGTATCCTGCAGAGCTGGGATTCCAGGTAGTCATCCCAGCACATAGTTCCCTCTCGGGGCACAGGACCTGACAAGACATGGTGAGAGTAAGACCAAGTGTCTGCTACTTGAAGAAAGCATCTCAATAAAAATAAATGCACTTATGTATTTTTATATCAAACAGTACTGAGATTTGTACTAAAATATTAATATTAATATCAATAATCCTGCAAAATATTTAATATTTGCATTTCTTGTCATTAGCAGTATTATTCTTATACATAGAAGAATCTTCTTATGAAAGTATGTTGTGCTATTTTAAGTGACAATAGTATTTTGTCAAAATTATTTTGACCAAATTCATGGTTTTTTTTGTGAAAAAACACATCTGACTGATTCATGTCATTGTATCATTATTAGTAAAACTACTTGATTTATTTGGCTTAATTTCAGAGGAATAATACAAAAACTGAGTGTGCTAAGACATAGAAGCTATAGTTCTCCTAGGCTGTTTTCTTTGTCAGAGTCCCTTCAACATAGAGATCTTTCTTTTTAAAAATAGTTGTTTTTATTTATTCAGTTTGTTATTCTCATACAAAGCAAAGGGATTCTGTACAGCACTTTTGCACTTTTACAGTCCTTAGTTGGGGTTGCTCTCTCATACCTGCTTCTCTCTCTCTCTCTCTCTCTCTCTCTCTCTCTCTCTCTCTCTCTCTCTCTCTCTCTCTCTCTCTCATCTCCTCTCCTCTCCTCTCCTCTCCTTTTCTCTAACCCCCACTCAACACTTACGACCCCCTTTCCATTTTCATACACTATTTGCTCTGTTACCCAGTCCACACCCCCTTCCATACATCTTTCTTCCTCTCATGGGCTCCTTTATAGTACCTTGGACAATGTTCACATTCGTTTGCACATAAAAATACACTTATGAATTAGAAGTTCAGGGTAGCCACAAGACATCTGAAAGGAGTTTTTGAGAACATCCAGTGATGATGGTGTTCCAGAAACCAGAGGCCTTGAACCAATGACTCAATGCAATGAACATTTGCAAGTAAAGCTGATTGGGCAAAAGGGTATACGGTGTAACACACTGCATCTCCCAGTGACACTAAGATGAATGAAGAGATGTTGGAGAGGCGAGAAAGACAGAGGATCTAAGAGGGCATTTGCTTGTTTGATTTGTTGTGATTACACGGCATTCAAATGCTTCTGTACAAAAAGGGAAAGCAGCATCAGGGTGAACAGGCTGCCTTCAGTATAGACTTCTTGAGGATCACAAATTACTTGCTCCTCTTGAACATTCTGTTTGAATTAATAAAAGCCAATATTCTGTATTTTGTTGATATTTAGTGTTCTTTTAGCATCAGCACTTAATATGCACCCAGGTGTTAAATGAGGGTCTCCATAAAGTAATGTATTTGTGATTGAAAAAGAAGTAAATGCAAAGGGGACTCTAAGGTCTCCAGCTATTGCTATTTGGAGATTCTGTCTTCCTTTCTTCAAACTATAATTCATGGATATTTTTATGTAGTATTTTGTGAAATAATCAATTACTAAATTTGAGTGAGCTCCCCATAATATCAGCTTTCTTACTTTTAATACTCAGCATTTGATGTACCACCCAAAATTACACTTTAGCATTATGATTATACTTTGAACAAATGTTTGAAAATTTTTTAGAAAATCAACATTTTGCTTAAAAAATAGCATAGACTTGTCATATTTCATGGTAACGTTAGGACTTTTCTTGGCCCTCCAGGATGTACCTAAGGCCTTGCAAAGAGGAAATCTTAAGGTTATGCAAGTATGTTTGTTAGTGTTTACTTTAAAATGTCAGAGAGAGCTTACATAAATAAGCTAATGATGCATAAGAGACTCAGAAAGACAAACTCAAATGCAGTGAATGGTATGAAGTAATACACAGTAGAGTAGACATTAATGAAATTGAGACTAAATTAACAGTGGCTAGAATCAATGAGAGTTTTAGTGCTTTGAAAGATAAACAAGACTGACAACTCTCTAAATACACCAATCCAAAGAAAGACAGAAAGATATTCAATTAAAATTAGTAACAACAAGGAAAATGTTACAATAGTCTCTAATGAAACCTGTGAGGTCACTAAGGGATAGCTTTAATGTTAATTAAAAAAAAAACTGGAAAATCTTAAAGAAGTTGATATAGCCCTAAACACACATAACATAGCAAACTTAAACCAAAAATAAATAAATAATTTAAACAGACCTATACCAACAAATAAGACTAAAGCAATAGTTAAATGTCTCTGAATTTAAAAAAAAATCCAAGAATTCACAAATTCACACTTGAATTATACCAAATGTTTATTTAGGAGATAATACAAATATTTTTCACAATGTTACATAAAAAGCAAGGAGAAAACACTACCGAACTCATTCAATGAAGCTAATATAACCCTGGTACTCAAACTGAATAAAACAGAACAAGAAAAGGAAATGTATCAGCCATGAATAACACTGAAAGCTCACTTAAGAGTCATCACAAAACAAATGAACAACCAAACAACAACAAAAGTAAATAAAAACTAAAGATGTGGCTTCCATGTCACCCAGCTATACCATCCATTCCTGGACACATGCCCTAAGTTCTCTCACATCCATGCTTCTTGCCACCACACTGTTCATGAGAGCTAACACTAGCTCATACGCCCGTCAGCAGATGAATGGATAAAGAAAATAAGGCATATATGCCCAGTGTGATTTTTATTTAACTGAAAAGAAGTGAAATGATATCTTCAAGAATATCGGTACTTGGAGGTTATTATGTTAAGAAAACTAAACCTGACTTAGAAAGCAGAACACCACAGTTTCTCTCACACATAGAATCTAGATTCGAATCTGTACAAACTTGTGTGTGTGTGTGTGTGTGTGTGTGTGTGTGTGTGTGTGTGTGGTGTGTGGTGTGGTGTGGTGTGTGTGTGTGTGGTGTGATGTGGTGTGGTGTGTGTGTGTGTGTGTGTGTGTGTGTGTGTGTGTGTGTGTGGTGTGTAGACCATAAGACTACAAAAGGTACAGTGGGAAGAGAGGTAGAGACTTCAGAGGATGGGGCTGGGACAAGGTCATGGGCAGCAATGTGACAGAAGTACGTATGACAGTGTAAAAGAGGACACAGAAGAATGAAATATACTTGAAAATGCCAAAACAAAAACTATTGACTTTGTATAGCAACTTAAAAGTTAACAACAAAAATTAAAAAAATTTTAATAATGACTTGCAAGGATATGATGTGATTAGTAATTCAGGACATGCTAATCTTTTTAGTAGTTTTTCAGCTTGCCTCAATATATGTTTACTTTTCATAAATGTGTAACTGTAAAATGTAGCTAATGTCTTGTAATCAGTTGAATGTTTAAGTAAAAATAATGCAAAAAAATCAAAGTTGACTTGAAGACTCTAATCTGTCTTTTGAGAGACTGTGAGATTTTCCACTTTAGTTCATATGTTTATTTTTTTCCTTTTATTGTAGGTGAAAATTGCAATATTCTATCTTTCATTGCTAGAAGGATTTCTCCTTGAGTTTTATACACGTTTAGTTTACACTCTGTTGACCTTAGCTCCTCAAGCTCTGGAAACTTCCTCAGTTTCTGGTATCCTCTCCAAAGTGCATCATCTAGTTCATATTGAAAGTCTCTAAATAATATTAGGAGTGCAGTTTGGCAAACATACCTATATCTCATATTAGATTCAGTTCAAGCTTCATTTCTCTTTGTTTCCCAAATTCACCAAGTAAGCATGTCAGGGGGACAAGTTAGAAAGTTTAGTGTGTGTTAACATCAGTCATCTTGTGAAATGGGAGCAGCCGAGGGGGTGAAAATACCGTATGAGGAACCTTCTAAATTCTAGTTATTTATTTCTAGTGAGTTAACTTGGCCACTTTTTAATGTCTTTTAATTTAACTTTTTCCTATTCTAATATCAAACAAATTACTCTTCTAAGCAAGCTCTTTGCTGTAGGATGTCTTTTTGTACACCGTGAACATGTGTTGCCCTGATTGGTTGATAAAGTTGCATTGGCCTATGGCAAGGCAGCTTAGAGGCAGGCAGGAAATCCAAGCAGATTTATGGAGAGAAGAAAGGAGAGTGGAGTGAGTCACTGTGAGCCGCCACCAGGAGAAGCACAATGTGAAAGTACTGGTAAGCTACAAAGCCATGTGGCAACATATAGGTTAATAGAAATGGGCTGAATTATGTTGGAAGAGATAGCCAGCAAGAAGCCTGCCATAGGCCATGCAATTGGTAATTAATATTAAGCCTCTGAGTGATTTTTTTATAAGTGGTTATGGCACCGAGGGCCTGGGTGGGACCAGAGAAAACTTTCTACTACAGCCCTTTAGAGTTACAAAGCTTGGTAGAACAAGACACACTATTGCCAAAGGGATTATAAAACACCTTTTGGTTGAATACTGTCACGTTTGCCATTATAAGCATGATAGAATTCAGCTTGTCAATAGGAGAAGATTGGAGAATGATGGATTATTGGCCTTGATGATGTCAGTCTCTGGAATCTCCCTATTTGCCTTTTTGCTATCCAAATTTATTGATCCTCCTCAATCTTTATTCATTTGTCAAATTTGTTGCAGACTAAATGTGGCTATTGAGTAGCATTTTGAAAAGTCATTTTGATGTCATTTGCTTCACTTTAGGTTGTTAGTAAGTTTTCTATCATAACTCCTGTTTTGATATCTGTGATCAGCTGTGGACCTTAAGAATCACATAATGAATCCATGCCTCTTGCAAACTCAATGGAAGTTTACCAGCACTTGCCCAAGGAAAGAAAGAACTAGAAATGTATGGAATCAGTGAAAGTTATACACTCTATTAGTGGAGGCAAGGAAAAGATAGGACTAGTCCAATCCCAGAGTAGAAATTTGTTCCTTGAGAAAAATATCTATGTAGCATTACAAAAACAGAGAAGAATGAAAGTTTCTTAATTTTATGTTACGTGTGTGTATGTGTGTGTTATATGTTCATGTACATGTACATGTATCTGTGTTGGGAGATATGTGAATGTTTGTATATAGGATAGAGGGTCAATGTTGAGTATCTTCTTAGTCATATTTTTCACCTTATTTTTATGACATGATCCCTTTGAACCTGAACTTCACAAACTTGCTAGATTGGTTACCTATCCAACTCCAGGGATCCTCCTGTCTTTGCCTCCACATTTCTAGCCATGTCTTGCCTGGTTTCTCTCTCTCTCTCTCTCTCTCTCTCTCTCTCTCTCTCTCTCTCTCTCTCTCTCTCTCTCTCGCTCTCTCTCTCTCTGTATGTGTGTGTATTTTTTCATAACATGTTGCCCGGTGATTGAAATTAAGGTCCTCAAGCATTTGTGGTAGCACTTAACCAATGTACCAGTGCCCTGGAATACTCAAACGTTTCTTGGGTGGTGATATATCTCTTAGTGTTCATTAGTTTGATTCTGTCACTATGAAATGTGAGGTAATGAAAAATCTAGGGGATGATGATAGAAAGGTGAAATAATAAACCTGAAAGGTAATGTAATGAAGAAATAAAAGAAGATTCCCTATTTCCTTCTAACACACAGTACTAAGAGAAGTAAAGAGATCAGGGGGACATGAGAGCATCTAAAGGAAGGTTGTAGGTAAAAGCCATATGGAAGTGTGATGTCACAAACTCAATTAGAATGTATTTGGAGGGATAGTATATTACCTATGATATGAGAGAAGATGGGGGTGAAATTGGTGGCTGAAGGGATTAAGTAGAGATGAGGTAGTGGGATAGAAGTGTTAGTGGGTGGGCTAATGAAAACTAAGGATGTAAGAAAAGATTAATGAAAATTCACTAGTTAGTAAATTAATTTTCAAATACAAAATTTAAAAAAGAGTTTGAATGGAGGCATCCTACATTAGTGGACAAAACCACTCCCAGAAGACATGGGTTATTAAATGAAAATCACACTGCAAAGCACAGGCTTCCTGTACAAGAAAGATCCAAGAGCTCTCCAAAACAAGATGAGCTATTACCAATGCCCTTGGTTTTCCACTAGAACTATATAGTAAGACGCAGTTGCCGAAGACAACATACATTTTTGTTATCGGTCATCAAAAGAAGATCAATCTCAAGACAACTTAGAAACTTCCTCCCTCCTGGCTAGTTTTTCTAGTACAGAATGGTGCTATGTTGACTGCTAAGGAAGAAAAGATCCTGGTCATTTTAACTATCCTTGACCCACCATGCCCCAGGCCCCACCAACCTGCCAGGAAAAAAGTACCCCCAGGTGCAATAGTAGCAGATACGTTATGAAGTAACTAACAGCATTCTTGTGGAAGAATGCTCCACAGGAAGAAATTTCATGACTGGTATTATAGTGCTATTTAAAAACTTGTGCCCTCAGAGGTCATAGATCTTAGGATAGAACTTGGTATTTTTATTTATCTAAATGTTCATACAATCCAATTACCTTCTAAATATTTATATTTATATCTAGGCCTGAGATTCTCTCATAGTTTGTCAGTGAAGTTTCTTTTACTGTGGGCCAAAGTCAACAGAAAGATGAATAACTTGTCAAGGTGATGAGAAAAAGTCCTAAATGGGTCATGTTTATCACCTGCCCTCAATCAAGGCCCAGGAGACATTGTGGAGGAGGAAGAAGAAAGAAATTAAGATCTGGATAATGGGATAGAGTGTTGTGATGTGCTGTCTTCTGGACATGATTCAGCTATCAGCCTTCTGAACTCATAGAAGATGAATTTGTCAGCAGAGGTGATTAGCTAGGGAGCTATTAGCAGTTGTTAGCTGCTAGGAGAGAGAAAATAATTTTTCTTTCAGGTTGTGGCCACAGATATGGGCATCACTGATTAGATATAGTGTATTATCCTAATAAAAAAGAAGACAAACATTTGGGAAGAAGATGTGTTTAGAGGAAGGCTAGAGATGGGACTTGAGCGAGGAAAATGAAAAGTGGATACATATTATCTCATATTCATATTATCAAAGGAGAAAAATGGTCATGTGAAATTAATCTAAGAGTACAACATAAGTGACCCTGAAAAAAACAGTAAAGGCACCTCAACTTTGAACCTGAACCTCACTGATCAACACTGATTTCAGTGTTGTGAGTGTAGCTTCAACATTCAGGAGATTTTTTTAAGCTATAGAAGTAATTCAGATCTAGCCAGAGGGATCAGTTAGTAAAACATTTACTATCCATATGTGAGGCATGAGTTTGAATTCTAAAAACCCACATGAAAACTAGAGATTAGGAGCATCTGTAATCTTGGGGTTTATACCGGGAGATGTTCATGAGCCAGCTAAGCTGACATCTGCAACAGAAAAAAGAAAAAGAAACCCTGATTTTACCAAAGTAGAAGGTGAGGGTTGGTAGCCAAGTAAGTCCTCTGACCTCTGCATGTGTGTACCATGTTTACACACACACACACACACACACACACACACACACACACACACACACACTTCAAATATTTGACAATGTCAGATAATCCCTTAACCAGAGAAGCATTTTCTCATATAGAACAGGGAAGCAGCAGACAGGAAGGCTAATTCAATCCTATACAGTTCAAAATCTGAGGGAGAGAGGTTGTTTCTCACTAATCAACAAAAGTTTTATGAAATATCTATAGAAGAATTTCCACTGAAGAATATGCTGAGGTGGATTACTCAACTAAAACTAAAAGAAGTGTGAACCACAGGCAAATTCTCCAGAAGTCACACTGCTGAAGTTCCTTGGAAGGCTGCAAGAGAAGAAACAATGTATATGGTGTCTACCTTTAAGAGCCCTATTAGAAAAATCCTTGATTTCATCCAAGAGTCTTTCATCTGACAGAATACACACGTAATGAATATCAAGCATCACAAATATAGAGTTTGTATGGAAAAATGGGAATGCCAATTCATTGAAAGTAAAAGGAATTTCAAACAAGTGCTGGTGCTTGAGATTGCCACATAGTATCCCACAAACCAGGGAGAAGAGGGAAATTGCTTTGCCTGGGATATGAGCGTCTCCAAAGGTCATCAAATTAACCTTGAGTGAAGGTTACTAGAAACTTAACTACAGCTTCTGATTCTTTAGAGCAGATAAGACCTTCATATATGTTTTTCTCTGTGTGTCATTGTGTGGATACTTTCACAGGAATGATGATGACCATGGAAACCAGTGGCATCAGATCCCTCTGGAGCTGGAGTTTCAGGTAGTTGTAAGCTTCCTGAAATGGATGCTGGGAACTGAGCTCTCAGCCCTACTGCAAGAACAGTATACACTCTTCACTGCTGGGATATCTTTCATTACATTTATTTATATTAGTGACCGTAGACACTGATCAGAAAAGGTGGTAGAATAATACACAGGTAAAATACATTCACATCATATTGGCTAGCAGATTCTCAATGAACATAAATTCATGGACAATTTATTAGCATATTTTGTGAGTAGAATCATACAAATTTATATTGCAATTATATATATAATATATATATATAAAATAGTATATATAATTATATATATTTTATATATATATAATATATATAAAATAGTATATATACCGTTTCCTTTCCTCTGGTTTATTTAAATGGCATATTTATAAGACTACTAGACTAAAAGTATTGAGGAACAGAGAGAAGTGTATGGTAGAATATTATTTTAAGATGTGTTACATTCATTTATACTGTGGAACATTTGTTTAATGATGCAAAGATGTGTTGCATTATCTTATGTTGCATTTCTTTAACTCTGTAAAACTGGGTTACTTTGCCTGTCAAAAACATGTGATGGTCTAATAAAGAGCTGAATGGCCAATAGTGAGACAGAAGAAAGGTTAAGTGGGACTGGCAGGCAGAAAGAAGAAATAGAAGGAGAAATCTGGGAGAAGAGGAAGAAGAAGAAGAAAGAGAACAAGGAGAGGAGGATGCTAGGGGACAGACACACAGACACACAGACAGGCATGGAGTAAGTGTAAAATTAAGTTATATAGAAGTAAGAAAAGGAAAAATCCCAGAGGCAAAAGGTATATGGGTTAATTTAAGAAAAACTTACTAGAAACAAGCCAAGCTGTGGCCAAGCATTTATACGTAAGAATAAGCCTCCTTATATGATTTACTTGGGAGTTGGGTGGCTGCCCCCAAAGACTAAAGACCTAAGAGAAGAAAAAAGCAAAAAACCCAACAACTGCAGAAGTGGTCTGATCAGGTCCCCTGAAATGTCAATCTAAGCACAGTGGAGGTTACCACTTATTATTGCTTAACACACGTTTTTTCCATGAAAGAATCTACATCAGCAGAATATAAGTTGCTGTAGATTTTCTTTGAGCCCATTATGAAACTACCTGCAATTACTAGATTTTCTCTGTGCCCCGGGCTTTCCATTAAATAGTAACATGTTTGTCTTACCCAAACTTCAAAAGGTATATTTGGAATCTGAGACTGAGAGGGATTTAGAGGCTTGCCTAAGGTCATGCAATTGGTATGACAAACGTGCAGCTCATTTCTAGGCAATCTGACTCTAATTACTGTACGTGGTGACAAACTGCATCCTGATACAGAAGTGGGTTCCTAATGCATAACATCTCCTGCCACCTTGAAAGTATGCATGCTCGGTCTACAATGCCAGGGGAAAAGAGATGCAGAAGCAAATCCACTTAAGTGTGTACTTATTTACTTTGTAATGCCACTGTGCCACCCAATTTCTAACCAGTAATCCTTGGTCTTCAGCAGATCCTATTTGGCTTATAGCTTCCCCTTCTGTTACTTCTTAGAGAAAGTGTTTGAAAACGCATGCCATTTAGAGATTTATTAAAACACAAAATAAAGATTATATTGATTAAAATGGATCTCTGAATTTACTTGTCTCCCCAAATATATCTCATAGTTGAGCAAATAAATTTTGGCACTACTCAGTAACTATTATGTCAACAACTCTATGCCAGGGTGTGAAAAGACTCTGAGCTTTTCAGCTTGTGTTGCTAATGGTGCATTCTGATGAATTTGACACCTTGGCACACAAATATGTTTGGCACTGAGAAATTCTACTTTAAACCTGAGCCTGGTCCTCAAATATATTGAAGTAATCTGTATTAATTATTTAAAAGTAGTGATTCTGAACACTTGACAGTAAAAACTGTGCTTTCTTCTATATACCTTGAAACTGGATCAGGGAGAAGTGAGTTTGGCAGTGGGCACCCTCCTCACATTTCCATGATCTGCTTTCAGGTCAGAAGGACCTGTTTTTCTTCTGTTGAGCCTTTACCAATGTTGACAGCTAAGACTCATATTGTGATACTGTGCCAATTATAACCATTTGAAAGCTGCTATTTTTCTAATGACTTAATTTCATAGAAAATAAAGCTCTATTTGGACATAGTTAAAAGAATTCAAGATTAGAGATCAAGCAGAAAAATAACAGAGGCTGTTAGTGCCAAAGTCTTCTTGCTTTGGCATTAAAAGAATCTAGCTTAAATTTCACTCTGAAATTTACTGGACAAATAACCTTGAGCAAAATTTGAGTCCTCAGTTACTATTATTCAATGGACACAATAATGTCTTATTTTCAGAAGTAGTCAGAATTAATTTATGGGTATGGGCTAATAAAAATGTAAGACAAACACAAGTGAGTGATTGGCAAAGATTATGAATATATTTTCCCAGTGACACACCATGATTGTATATTTCTTCATGTTCTAGCTTTACAGTTTTAAAACAGCCGAAAATAAGAATCATATTGTTTAGAACTCTCTATAAAAGAAAATTTTGGATAATTGGTCAGATTAGTCTATTGAAAATTCATCAGTAAAATTCTCCCCTCCACCTTCAACGAGAGGCTCTTCAATGAATAGGGAGGTTCATTTTTATTTTTCATCAAACCTAGAAAAGAATGTTTATTTAAGGTTAATAAGTTAGAATCTTTCTTTTTCTTTCTTCCTTTTCTTTTCTTCTTTCTTTTTTTCTTTGAGACAGGTTTTCTCTGTATAGCTTTGGAGCCTTTACTGGAACTCACTCTGAATCCCAGGCTGGCCTTAAACTCACAGATATCTGCCTGCCTCTGCCTCCTGAGAGCTGGGACTAAAGGCCTTTTAATCCTTCTTTTAACAGAAATACATTTCATAGGCAATCTACATGTTTGAAACTTTAGCATGCACTCTAATTGGTCCAAATGAAGCAGAACTATTGACATATAAAGATTAAATCATAGCTTATATTTTGTTACCCAAATAAATAAATAATAATGATACTAATGAGAGCAGGCAGAAGCACCTTGGCCTAGGTTCTGCCGTTTTATCTTCAGACTCCATTTTATCTGCAGGGTGAAAGGAAGTTCAGGTTCTCAAGCCCTAGGTGAGCTGAGAACTTTCCAGTGGCTGACCAACCTCCTCCCTAAACCACAGAAATAGTTGTTATGCATCTTTTGTTCTTTAGAAACACAATGGCTCTTCCCAATAACAGAAGGAACAGTTGAATCTGATCGGACCGTATTGACTTGCGTTGTGAAGACTTGCACTGTATATTAATCGACAATAATGAACACTCAAGAAGCCCCTAATCTCTAAATCCTGACTGGTGAAAATTGTAACTGACTTGACAAGAAATGTTTTTGATTTTCATGCTTATACACCCCACTTCTGATCTTGCTCAGCACTGTCAGGAGAAACAAGGCTCCTGAGTCATTGTCCTGAAGCCCTAATTGATCAGAGACCCGCTTTTGTGGTAAATTATTAAAATCTTTGGAACCCATAAGTGTTGTCTCCCTCCTCCCTTGTGGTACATAACGAGCTAGGTATAACAATACTACTAATGTAAGCATTTTTTTTTTCAGAAAACCAAATATTTTTAAGACAATCTAAATCCCTACACAAAGAGTACAGGCCACTAATGTGGAGAGAAAGAAATTCACCTTTCCCAGGAATGAGTTACCTAACTCATTATCCAATACAAAATGGTGTTATCCAGTGCAAAGTACAGAGGAATCATAGGCACACAAACAATGGAAATGGAATCAGCGGGTTGCATTTACATATTTGTGCATCTACTTGTAACAATAATAAGAGAAAAAGAGTATAATTTGAGGAGATGGTGGGGAACAGTGACTTGTGAGTGGCTGGGGGAAAGGATAGGAATAGCAGAAGAGAATTCACCGATGAGGATGCTGCTTCAGATTCTAATGTACAACTAATCTCTGAAGTAAAACTGCCCAGTCTAGACTAGCAACAAAGAATGTATATAATTCTCTTAAATAGTTACTAAAACACTTTTGTATTATCAACCACATATCTATGTGAAGTGGGATTTCTTTAGAATCCAACCAAGGCAGCCAAATACACTGAAGACAAAACACATACAAAGAGAAGCTGACCTCTATTAGGCCAAGCACTGATGGGATTCGCAAAAACATAAAACAGTGCCATTGTTACCACTCAATGAGTTTTTTCATGAAAAATGACTGCCTTTTCATAAAAATGTATAATTTATTTTTATGCATAGTAGGTTTATTGTTAATTTTAAATCATATACTAAATAACCATAACATGTTCATTAAATAAAATAAAACAAACCTTTAAAAGTTCATGATGAGAAAGTCGTTCCTCAGCACTGGAGGGCTAAAACAAGGACATCATTCTTATGAAAAATTTTGCCAACCTTTTTTTGGTTAATATTTACTTATGGATATCTAATCCATCTCATTTCAGACATTAAAAAAAAAACAATTTTAAGAGAGCATACAAGAATTCTTAAAAAAAAAAAAAAACTCCACAGGGTCTTAGGGTGACTAGAAAATAAAGGTGGAGGAAGATACAAGAAACCAAGGAAAAAGGAGACAAAGATGAGTTCTAGAATTGTGAGCAGGCAAAGCAGACTAATGGGAGCATTCAGTAGCATAGGGTGTGGTTTAAACAAGAGCAAAGCCATTCAAAGTTTGTACTCCTGTGACTGTTACAGGAAAGACAGCCCTCCTATACATCTTCAGAAAGAATATTGTGTGCTACCATGGCACATTCCCCATACCACCTCACAGCAACCATAGTGTCAAACCCTGTTGGATTCTCTAATACAATACTTCTGTTTATTGAATACATGGGGTCAGTGTGGTCCAGATTAAGAAAAATTAAATACATAGGACTAAGCTGTAGTTTATGTGGGGAGAAGTCTAATTAGGTGGAGCCTTGTAGGTTGCAATAGAAAGATGTAAGTGCCATCAGCACCATAATTGTCATGAAACATTTTTCTAAGGCAATATAATACTCACGGATAGTCCAATATTCTTAAGACAGATTGGAGTCCCTTTTAACCTAGGAGAAATGGACTATCCATAACCTAAAAATTAAATCTTAGAAATAAAAAACAGCAACTAACCACAATCAACAGAAACAGTTAAACCACATAACGAAGAATACCAGCCTCTGAAAACTGAAGTTTTTGATGAATGGTTCAAGCAAGTACAAAAACTTTTTTCCTAACCACTAAATTAGGAGATATATGTTCTATATATGGTATGTACATAATGTACAACATAGCACATAACTACAATATATTTTTGTACATGCATGTGTGTAGGCCGTTGTCTATAAATGAAACGTATATTGCAGAGTGTCTATGCAACAATTATTCTTTATAGCCTTGAGTTATTCTTTTGTTAAAAAAATCAGGTTGCAGACAGAGCTCTCTATAAGCTTACTTCTAGTTCATATTATACCAATATAGATGAATGCTTTCCTTGCCCTTATAAGGGTGTTAGAGCATTTGGAATTCAGTCCTGAGAGGAGTTTTTCGATGAAGGCCCGGTGATGATGGTGTACCAGAAACCAGAGGCCTTGGACCAGACCAATGACTCATTACAATTAACATTTTGGGGGGGGTGGGCTGATTGGACAAAAGGGATGTACTGAGTGACACACCACAGCTCCTGATGCCATTAGGATGAACAAAGAGGTGTTGGAATGATGGAGAGGCCAGGTAAGTTTCTTGCTTGTTTTGTTTTGTTTCTAATTAAGTTTGGAGGGGTATGCTTCAGGGGTGAGGGGAAGATAAAGAGGGATTGGCATATGAGTGAGATTGGGGTGTGTGATTTGAAATTTCTAATGATTCAATAAAGAATTATGTTTAAAATAAAAAAAAACACAATGTCAAGCTAAAGGGATAATTTGGAAAAGTGTAGGAATCAAGGGAAGGAATACACAATCTCTTAGTACTCTTTGGGAATTTATTTTCTGTTGTGAGATAGTCTTGTTTATATATGTAGCCTTAGCACGAAATCTTAGGCAAGTTGTTCAAAAACTTTGTCTTCGTAGTGACATCTATTCAATGGAAATAGTAAATAACTCTTCTTCAAAACTTTTGTTCAATGAATAAAGTGAGCATAAGCTATGCCTTAAATGAGGGACATTAGCATGAAGTAAGAGCTGAAGTAGGTACCATGTGGTGGGAACATAGGAGTATCTTCATTTAGAACAGTGGTTCTCAACCTTCCTGATGCTGTGATCTTTAATACAGTTCCTCACGCTGTGGTGACCCCCAACTAAGAAATTATTTTGGTGCTAATTCATAACTATAATTTTGCTACTGCTATGAATTATAATACAAATATCTGATATGTAGGATATTTGATATGCAACTCCCAAAGGAGTCATGGCCCACAGGTTGAGTGAGAAGCACTGATTTAGAATATGCAAACACTGAGGGAAGGTTGTGTACCAAATCATCTTTATACCGCCATATTCTCAAATTGCTTCATGGCAGGAGGAATTACATTCATTTACAAGAATACTGGGACAGTTGGGGCAATGTACAGGATTATGACAGAGATAAGTGGGCTTTACATTTTATGTAAATGAAGTTATTTCCTTCATAATGTTGCCTGAAAAAGACTCAGAACTAATCTGTGTTTCTTAAGCTGTTCATTGAGTTCTTCTGAAGGAAATGAACAAAACCCTTAGCCCACTCCTCAGTCATACTTAAACAGAATTCTTTGGTGATCATCATTAACTATTTAATTTCCAAATTCTTTTTTTTTTTTTTTTTTTTTTTTTGGTTTTTTGAGACAGGGTTTCTCTGTGTAGCTTTGTGCCTTTCCTGGACTCGCTTTGGAGACCAGGCTGGCCTCGAACTCACAGAGATCCACCTGCCTCTGCCTCCCGTGTGCTGGGATTAAAGGCGTGCGCCACCACCGCCCAGCTCAAAATTCTTTTTTTAAATGCAGAATTAAATCAGATAAGTATGAACTAAAATATTTATTTTGGCAGATAACCACTAAGAGACTGAGACTTTATTATAAACAAAAGAAAATGAGATAAAATATGAGCAAAGAGTCAGGCTGAGAGTGAAGGAAAGAAAAAGTGTGAAAATTGTTTTGTTATGAAATCTGATTCCTGTTTCATAAGGCAACATGAGT
This sequence comes from Peromyscus maniculatus bairdii, assembly GCF_049852395.1. NCBI lineage: Eukaryota > Metazoa > Chordata > Mammalia > Rodentia > Cricetidae > Peromyscus > Peromyscus maniculatus. The sequence goes on along the minus strand of NC_134869.1, from coordinate 22,929,349 downwards.
GTATTGAACATTTCAGCATCTTACATTTCATATAAGTTAAATGTAAGATCTTGTCTAGATATTTTATAGTCAAGGCCATAAAAAAATAGTAATTCTAAGATTTACACTTGAAGGAGGGTCCAAAATTTGCAATGATCCTTTGAATGTAATCTGATTTTCTCCCTTATTAATTTATATCTACTTTTTGTCAATATTGTACATAAATCATGGTTCAAGGTCTGTTTGTGTTCTGACTCATGAGAATTAGCCTGTGTCCTTTAGTTATGTGAAAGTGTAAGAAGCCCAGCATTTAATTAGAAACATGTCATATCAGATTTATGTAATGGGCTATAACCTTGCCAGTGCCTCTTTTGCTGCTGGGGAGAGGCATCAGCCATTCAGAAATGCACATTACCTCCTGGTGCACAGCATAATGCTTAGTCAGTGTGCTCCCTCTGCTGCGTTTGTTTTTCTTCTTGTCTGTTTTAATCTCACATGTTTTTCTCGGTATTGCATGAATGTTTTAACTCTTCCTTTCCTTTCTGACTGCTTTTTAAAATTGTACCTCTTGTAACTTAATGGATTGTTGCTCTTTTCAGGCTAGTGATTTGTGTTCATGGGTGAAGGCACTTGCCTCTACCTAAGGTTGCTCACCAGACCCCAAATGGTGGAATTAGACAACCAACTTCATCAGATTTTCCTTTGATCTCTGTACATGTCCTGGTGTGCAAAAATATGTGTACACACACACACACACACACACACACACACACACACACACACATACATTAAAATGCTTTTGTTTTGTTTTTCTTGTTGGGAACCAAAAGACTGTCTCATCATTCATACTGAAAAAATTGCACGTGTTGCAGCTAAATGTTAATAGGAAATTGAGATCCAACGTTTGCTTATAAGTAAGCAAAATCTTTTGCAGAAACAAATAACCTCTTATCAATCATCATTCAATGCTTTTAAAAGCCCCACGTGTGGGAAGAAGACATTACCTCTACTTTGTTGATAGGTATCTGTTCATAATTATAAAAGGTTCCCAGGTCTTCCAAGATGGCATCGTAGACTTCTGAGTCATAGTTAAAGAGCTCTGTAGTTGGGGCCGTCAATGTAACATCAAAGATGATAAGTACCAGGACAGTTCTTGCTAGCATTTTCATCTTTCAAGCTTTCCTAACCATAAAATATAAAATCGTGCAAATACATGATTGATAATAGCTCAGAAATGGTTCACACTATATAGAAATGACTGATTAATGTCAGCATCAAGAAATTCAAGCTGGTAGATTTCTTCACAGTAATTTAAGAATATAACATATGCAAATTGATAATGTCAAAGGACCATTGAAGTCAAATGTTCCATTCACACATATATTCATATTTTTATAATATAAACTACAGTGAAACATGTTTCATGTTATTCACAAGAAGGGAAATATTAGGATGTGAAATGTTTGTGATGTATTGATTCACAAACCTTTTGCCAGCTGGTAATTATGAGCATCACAGCTCCCATTACCACTTAATAAGCACTAGAACTCTCATTAACTTTGGGATGTAGATGTATAATGAGGATAATGACGAAAAGGGCCATTGATTATCTTGCCATTTTATAGAGGAGGAGACTGAGACAGCGTTCATTACTGATACAACTGACACTCATAACTCTTCCTTTTGTATCCTAGTCCAAAGCTTTTCCTTTCCAAAACAAATTAATGAGAGTCATCCCTCTTATCAGTCCTTTGCTGACTCTTGGAATCTGATTGCATATATAAATCAATTTATTTCTAAATTAATATTTAATGCACTGTTTTCTAATGTGTTAGTATAGTATAAAATTAACTTTTATTCCTTAGTATTTTGTTTTAATTAATAATAATTGAGTCAGACTCAAAAAGCAAAAGAATACACATCAGATGGGCAATACTTTCACAATTAGGAGGGAGATTGCACACACATTGAAATGGCACAGTCTTTTGCTCTGCAATTGCTAACAAGCATAATTTGTTTTCTGTTATAAGGTAAGACTTTGCAGCCGTTCAAACACAGTCATATCCCTATCATCTAAAGGATTTTAGTTCTGTATGTACTATGTTGACTACAGTTTAGTTTAAGAGCAAAAATCTCATGCTTAATTTTAAGTGTTTATATTGGCAATACCAAGAATATTAACTAATAGTCAATTGTTCACCATGCAAAATAATATAGTCTCTTCCTTAATGTGTAATATAAAAAGACTTTATGTTCTGCATATCCATTTTGAGTTTAAGGACAGTATCTGTGATGTTAGTGCCCCAGAAGACACAGAGAAGAGAATTTATTACTTTTCTACTTAAATGCACCTTCAGTTACTTGAAGCACCTTTCTATGTTTAATTCAAATACTTTTTTTTTTCACACTGGATTTACTTGGCTCTATTTCGGTTGCCTTTGGAAATACCTTTGCAAGCTGTGGATTTAGAATTGTTAGAAGAAATAACCAATGATCTTACTTAGCAGGACAGCATGTTTCACAATTCCTCCATGAACCATGCTCCCAGAGTCAAGTGTAGTGTATTAGCAGAGACATAACTGAAAAGAAAGTTTCCTTGTACATGTCTAGCAAATTCCATCATTCAAAGAATAACATGCACTTAATAATTCTGTTTCTCACTTCATGTTCTCTCTCTGGTTACAAGTGTTTGCATATGAGAGATCATTAGCATGTGACTTTCCTAACAAAGCAACCAGAACAAGGACAAGCAGCTTGTGTGAAGCAAAACTGATAAGAGTGTCTGTCTATGTATGTTTTGTTCCAAATATTTATCTCTCTACATTGATATCTTTATATTTTTATATATCTTTATATTTGTATTTAATGTAGTTGTTGGTTGAATTTTCCAGTTTGTTGTTCACTTAACTTCATATTATAATAGTCCAAAAATTATAGCTTTCTTTAAGCTTTAAAATATTTATCACAAAAGATAGTTTAAAAGGAAAGTGACACTTAATTATCAGTACATTTTAAACACCCGAAGCATCAGTAGCATCTACCTCTGCATAGTATTTAAATCAATATCAGTCAATATTGTCTGTCTCTACTCCCAAAAGCTGTGGTCAGGGCTATTGATTTAAAGCATATATTGGAAGCCACTATAATTTTATTCACATCTGTTACAACTATTAAGATTAACTATTTTGCCCAATGTTATTAATTCCTAAGCAAATCCACAATTTTGGATTTTCCAAGAATAATATCAATATACAGTCAGCGGTAAAGTTAAACCAAACCCACTGGATTAAAGTCCAGCAGGAGACCTTAAAGCAAGTTGAGCTATTTTTTTAAAGGTTGTTATACTAGGGTGAAGAAGAAGAAAACAAATGTAAAAACTTACCTTTGGCTCCGACTTGATGAAGTGGCACAAAGTAACCGAGGCAGCAGAGCCCTTGGTATTTGCCCCTGACCAATGGATATGAATTCTGGTCTGTGGGAGGTGGAATTTATAACAGTCAACTTTCTGTTTGGAAAACCTAACCTGGAGAATGCTTCTCTGTCTTTAAAAACCACAGAGCATTATTTTATAGTCACACGAGCTAAGCTGCATAATCCCAATTATACGGCACACAAAGCTTGCAATGATGTTAATTAGAGTTATAATTGCAAGCATGACACCTTAAAATATATAAGTCAAAATTGTTAGTTTTAATATGTCTCGTCTATAACAAATTCACCAACTGTGAAAGGAAGGGAATGAACATGAGGTTATTGTAGATGAGGGGTTTTTAAGTAAATAGTCTAATAAATAATTCCCCCTCACTTTGCATGTCTTGAATTACATTCATCACTTTTCAGTAATGTTAACTGAAATCTCAAATGTTACAAAAGCCTTACCCATTTCACTGTGTGTAAGAAAAGATATCCAAAATTATTCTGATTGCCGGGACTGCTTTGATAACAGTGAACAATGAACCTTTTGCATGAAAAAATTTTAAAAGCCTTATTTCTAGAAATAATACATAAAATATGATCTGAGTGTTCTAGAAAGGATCCTTCTCCTCTTTTATCTAACAGAGCCAAACAAATCAAATTACATAAGAAAAAATCTCCTCTAAACAAAAAAAAAAGGTTTTAATTTTTTCTTACAGGAAATAGTTTGTAAAGTGAGGTTTATTATAGACAGGGAGAGAGAGAGAAAAAATGTGTGTTAGTTTTCCATGCCTTACTTTCCAAAGTACAGAAGTCCTTCCTTCTAGAGAACAACTAAGGTGACATCTTCTATTCTGTTAACATTTTATAGACATCTAGAAGCCCTACTCAGTGCATCAAGAATCTTTCCTGTATGACCAATATAAATAGCTTTATTGGATTCTGAAAGTCAGTTTGGTTTTGGGCAAACTTATGTGGACTATGAAGGTCTGTTCTCAGGCTCCACCCTTTCTCTTTGTACCACTTTCCCAAATTTCTCTGCCCCCAAAACATCTTCCTCTACCCACCTTGACTCAGGACCATGTGCCTTGGATGATACTGAACCTAGCTGATGGCTATGGGGTTGGGGGATTAAAGCAACCGCAGCTCTCACTTCCTTAGATTCTATTTTAGACCTGGTTTCCTGTCTGTAGTTTCTAGGGCTCTTAGATTCTTTAGAATTATAAGTAGGTTGGTAATAATCCACAAAATAACTAACATTTCCTTTTCTTCTCTTATCATTTAAGTTTCTTATACATATTGCCAAGGAATGGAAGCATTAGATAGACACAGAGTTTTCTTCAGAGTTCTGGCTGAATTTTCAGGATTAGTTCCAGAAATAATATCTCCATCATGTCCATGGGTAAACTGGTGTTTAAATGATATCTTCCTTCAGTTTCAGAACACTATCTACCAAAGTAGTAGAATTTTATCACAATTTAAAAACCAGGACTAGCTGGGGATATCGGTATAGTGCTTTCCAAGTTTATGCCAAACTCGAGGCTCAAACTGGAGCACCTCCTAATCAGAGCACAGTGATGCATGCCTATAATCTCAGCACTTGGGTAGTCATGAAGGAAAATCAGAACCTTAAGGCCATCCTCTGATGGCCTTAACACAAGTTTAAGGTCTGGTAGGGATACACGAGCCTCTGTTAAAATAAAATAAAATAAATGAATAGACAAGTCACTTGTCATAGTATAAAATTTCAGCAAAAATTATACTTCCTCAAGCTTTTCAAATTAATCACACTTCCATTTCTTATAGAAATTGGTAATTTCTTGAATCATTTCCCTTAGTCTTGTTTGGACTTCTTGCAAAGTTTCAAAATCTATTTTGGACTGTTATTGCTCAAGCTTGTAACAACCTCCTGGGGGCCTAATCACCACTGAGCAGGGAGGAAGAATTAATTACCAGTTCCAGTCTGTTTTATCCTTAGTAAACATCTTTTAGTCTCCTGATAATTTTCCTAATAGAGACTAAGCTTGTTTATCAGAAACCCAGGGGAATCAGTTATTATGACAAGTTGTATTAGGTCATAACTGAGGTTTTATGGAACCTTTTCCCTTTTAAGCTCCAAAACATTTCACAAATCATTTGGCTACAACTCTTTGCAGAATTAAAAACTAGACTGATTGCTTTAACTGCATTAGTGCTGGGGAAAAAATAACACTTCTTTTAAGGATTGCCTTCTCTCTATCCTGTAGCAATGGTGATCCAAATGCAGTAGTAACTCTGAGAATAATCTGTCGCCTTCCCTTGGTACTGCTTCTAAAAGGCTACATCAAAGCAGTACAATTGAGGACACATACATTTCATCCCTCTGATGCTAATCAATGAAACCAAATCTCACAATCTTCTGTTATCTTCTTATAAAGACCTATTACCATGAATCCTCCATTGCCTTGGAGGCTTTCTCCACACTAGTAAGGTACAAGACCCAATTTCTACCACTGTTATCATAAACCTACATGCACCATGTTGCCTGCACCCATAGTCCTATGCAATTCCCTCCTAGGACCATCCAAGCCTGACCTGTTGTCTATATACCCATGTTTTCTGTTTCTTGGTGAAGATTTTCCTTTCTTTACTTTATCTTGAGAGCTATAGCGCCTGGAAAAAAATTTCTCTGGCAGTCATTCTCACTTGCATTACATCACATAACTCAAGGATGGGAGAACTTCTTCCCAACATTTTATCTTCCAAGAGATTCCTTCTCTTTGCTCTGTCAACAGATAAATCTATTCTGACTTTATGATACTTTGCTTAGGTACCAACCTTCTCATCAGGGTTTATCACTCAGCTTTCTTCCTAGCTCCCCCTACCTTCCACACATACCCATATCATCATTCCCAGCGACATGATTCTCCATATGCATGCTCCGTTTGTCTTGGTGGCATGCTATCGTATTGTCATCTCATTTATAAAAAGGTCACATTCCTAACCAGTCACCTACCCTCATTGTCACGTCCTCCAGCTGTTAACCCTAGTTACTTCATTGTCTTACTAAGGTATTCTTGAATGTGCTTGTCTCTTGCCGTCTGAGAGCTGCATTCCACGGGCTCTATCATCTTTTCACTACCTTCTCTTTCTTGCAACACTCATGGCAGAAAAACTGCCATTATCATAACTCTCTGCACTTGAATTCATCTCCCCCCCTCTCTTTCCATCTATCGTGAGAAGTTAGAACTATTGCTATTTTGACTTTAAATCAACAACGAGCTTCAGTGTTGACTGGGAGACAGTGGTTTTATGTTGATTCTATTACTAACCCTAAGATAAGATGCGTTTTTGTCACAAAAATTTCTATACCAGCAGTTCTTAACATGTGAGTCGTGACCCCTTTGGGAGTTTGAAAGACCCTTTCAAAGAGGCCTCCTGACACCCTTGGGAAACACAGATACTTACGTGATGATTCATGATAGTAGCAAAATCACAGTTATGAAGTAACAACAAAAATAATATGGTTGAGGGTCATTAGGAAGGTTGAGAACCATTGACCTATAGTCTTTATCTCATTCCCACAAAGGGATAAACACCGAGTGATTAGCTCTTTTCTCTCAGATCCACCTGCACTTATAATACAACTGGACTTCTCTTCTGTGTTTATGCAAGAAGTGAGAAGTGTGTTCCCTACACAGTGCCTGGTGTTTTGTTGTTTTTATTTTCTTACGGTCCATGTTTCTTACGGTCACTGATCTCTCAGCCTCTCCTCCTGTCACTTTTAATATTGTACAAGCATCTGCATACATGTTACCACAAGGAGGCTTGCTTGATTCCTGCACATGAAAGTAGACTTGTTTTTCCCCATCCTCTTCTATATTACTGCTTGATTATTTTACCAATCTGTTTATATGCATGGATCCCAGTCTGGCCTCAAATCTGAGATTCTCTTGTCCACTTTCTTTGCTGCTGAGATTACAGGAGTGTCCCTACATGCCCACCTGCTTTATTCTGTCCTTACAAATTACAGACTTTATATAATATGTATCTGTAGGATACAAAGCCTACAACTGTATAGGATCAAATTTACTCCTCCCAAGAGAGGAGATTACACATTGTATAAAGTAACTGAGCAGAATGGGATACTCTTTCTAGAGCTCTTCTTTAAGCCTGAAAATGAAGGAGGTGATAATACCTGCTCCACATCTTTTACCTTTCAGATTTAAATTACTAGAAAAAAAGATATTATGAAAATATTTTCCTTTGTGTTACTAGTTACAATCAAAACAACTGATACATGTCATTCAAAAAGCTTTTTAGATGTTTACTTGAGAGAATTTCATGTTGATATTGGCTGTCTAGTCACTTCATTCCTAGCTCTGCTCAAATGTGACCTCTGTTATTCATTCTCTGACTGTTGTGTTTAAAATAAGAACAATTTCCCCATAATATTTGAAACAATGTGGCTTTATTGTGTAAATTATTAGCTCATATATTACCTTTTGCAGAATGGTATTTCCATAAAGACATTATTGAATTGACTCTCATTTGTTGGTATATTTCCAGTCAGTAACAGGTATTTGATGAATGCCCATTATCCAATAAACCCATGAGCTAAGTCAGACCTTGGTACAAAAGCTTTCCCTTAAATCTTTGGCGTCCTGAGAGATCAATGTTCCCTAATGACTCAGTGACCCCTGACAGAAGAAGAAGGAATCTTAAACAACAGAACTCTTGGAATCTTAGCAGAGACATATTCTGAAAGCTTTTTTGGCTGATTCCATGCTTCATTGTCTGAAGTTATGATTCTTGTCTGTCTTCTAAGTGAAATGGATGGAAGACGCCAATAGTAATGGGAGCGTGTCCTGCTTATAACATTCTGCTTTGTGTTTAGCTTATGGCAAGTGAAATTTTCCCAATAGTTATTCAAATTTCTCATGCTTAATTAATAATTAAAAGAATAAATTAGATATGGTGGCACACGTCTGTAATTCCAGGTACCTGGGAGGCTGATGCCTCCCAATATCAGAAATTTGAGGGCATTCTAGACTGCAAAGGGAGTACAAGATATGCTTGATCAACTTAGTAAGACCTTGCAATAAATTGAAAAATGAACAAATGGCTGAAAGACATTTAAGGAATTGCTCAACATCCCTAATCATCAGGGAAATGCAAATCAAAATGACTCTGAGATACCACCTTACATCTGTCAGAATGGCTAAGATCAAAAACACTGAAGACAGCTTATGCTGGAAAGGATGTGGAGCAAGGGGAACTCTCCTCCACTGCTGGTGGGAATGCAAGCTTGTACAACCACTTTGGAAATCAATATGGCGCTTTCTTAGAAAATTGGGAATCAATCTCCCCCAAGGTCCAGCTATACCACTCCTGGGCATATACCCAAGAAATGCTCAATCATACCACAAGAGCACTTGCTCAGCTATGTTCATATCAGCATTGTTTGTAATAGCCAAAACCTGGAAACAACCTAAATGCCCTTCAACTGAAGAATGGATAAATAAATTGTGGCACATATACACAATGGAGTACCAGTCAGCAGAGAAAAAAACAGTGACATCATGAGGTTTGCAGGCAAATAAATGGATCTAGAAAAAATCATCCTGAGTGAGGTAACCCAGACTCAGAAAGACAAATATGGTATGTACTCACTCATAGGTGGATACTAGATGTAAAACAAAGGATAACCAGACTGCTACTCACAACTCCAGGGATAATATAAAATAAAGAACTCACAACTACCTAGAAAAGAGGAACCTAAGAAAGACACAGGGATCACCCAACGACAGAGAAATGGATGAGATCTACATGAGCAAACTAGATGTGAGGGGGGTAATGAAGGGCAAGGTTCAAGGGAAAGAGAGTTTAGGGGAGTGGAAGATCCCAGCTGGATCAAGAACAGAGAGGGAGAACAAGGAAAAAGAGACCATGATAAATGAAGACCCCATGGGAATAGGAAGAAGCAAATTGCTAGAGAGGTCCCCAGAAATCCACAAACATACCCCCACAGTAGACTACTGGCAATGGTTGAGAGAAAGCCCAAACTCACTTACTCTTGTGATAGGATGGTCAAATACCCTAACTGTTGTGGTAGAACTCTCATCCAATGACTGATTGAAGCAGATGCAGAGATCCACAGCCAGGCCTCATTTGGAGCTGCGGGAGTCCAGTTGGCCAGAAAGAGGAGGTATTATATGAGCGAGAATTGTGGAGGCCATGACTGGAAAAAGCACAGGGACAAATAGCCAAACTAGTGGGAACACATGAACTATGAACCAATAGCTGAGGAGCCCCCAACTGAATCAGGCCCTCTGGATAAGTGAGATAGTTGATTAGCTTGAACTGTTTGGGAGGCCCCCAGGCAGTGGGACTGGGACCTGTCCTTAGTACATGAACTGGCTGTTTGGAACCTGGGACCTATGCAGGGACACTTTGCTCAGCCTGAGTGAAGGAACGAGGGAACTGGACCTGCCTGGACTGAATCTACCAAGCTGGGCTGAATCCCCAGGGGAGTCCTTGCCCTGGAGAAGATAGGAATTGGGGGTGGGCTGGGGGAAGGTTTGTGGGAGGTGGGGTGGCGGGAGAAGGGAGGACAGGGGAATCCGTGGCTGATATGTAAAATTAAATTAAATTATAAAATGAAAAATGACTGTATAAATAGTGAGTGCTTGTTCAGTATTTGTAATACCTAGGCTCATTCCTTAGCACTAAAAACAAGTAGATAAATGATATAGATAGATATATAGATAGATAGATAGATAGATAGATAGATAGATAGATAGATAGATAGATAGATAGAGACAGATAAATAGACAGATAGATAACAATAGATGAAGTTACTGTAATCAGAAACCATCAACATTCTCTGTGTTATTGTAATGTGACTTCAATTTTTTCCTTTTCATATGTCTTCTTTATGTTGTACTTTCTGTAATTCTCTTAAAAACTTACCGTATTCAGATAGCTTTAATTATGAGCTATTAAGGCTTAGAAAAAACTGACTATATATTTTTAAATATGAGAAGCCAAATGTGCAAAGCCTGTGTATTGTATAATTCTAGCCCAAATGCCATTCTAGAAAAGAATATCAGGAGATTGAAAAAGGACAGAGAGAGGAAAGAGGCAAATAGAAGGATTTCAGGGATAGCAAAGCTGTTCTGTAGGCTACAGGAAATGGGGTGGGAGGAGGTGATGGTGTCTGCTACATTATATATTTACCAACATCCACAGAATGTAATTCTGCTATACAATGCAGAGCTAGGGAATTCTAATAAAAGCTATCTATAAACCTTAGTGAATGAAGATGTAACAACACTGGCTCATTAGCACTGATAAATGTTGCATACTAACACAGACATTTCTGAGAGACAAAATGTTTGATGGATCTGTTGTGTGGATTTCTGAACTATCAACTTAGATTTTCTGTAAATCTAACTTGAACTCTAAATTTGCAGCACTGTCCTTTATTGCCAGTGACATGAAGTAATACATTTTTTATTTACTTATTTGTCTTATATTTTAAGATGTTATAGCTTTTCAGTAAGTTTGGGGATTGAGCCCTTGGGGGATTCCCATGGACTAGTGAGAACATGTAGTCTATCTGCAACATTGGATTCAGGATAGATCATGTCTTAAAACGAAGTGATTATTCTTAAGTTTCCCTCACCCCACACGGTGATGAATGCCTTCTAGTATGGTCTGGACTCCTTCAGTCATCAGCAAGGTAACCACATACTATGTACATTGTACACAAACTCAAGAAGTTTTGTCTTCATTTGTAAATATATCTTACTTTGGAAAACATTTGAAATCAATAGATGCTTTTACTAGAGTAAGAGAACTAAACACAGTGCATTTGTGGGACTCTCAACTGAAAATCTCCGACTTGCGCTCGTATGAAGGTTTACACAAACCTGCTGTGTTAGCGGTCTTAACATTTGGCTCCTAGGTTCTTCACTCTGAGGTTAGTGATGATTCATACCAAGTCTTCTTCTGGCTGAAGCTGCTCTATGCTTGTCTAGCATGTTTAACTCTGCTGGCCTGATTTAAAATAAGTCCATTCATGGACTTATTTACAAGATGGTATGCTTTGCACCTTGGCTTTCATAGCTGTTATATATGAATAGGCTTGTGATTCAGAGCCCGGAACATTTTCCAAAGTTCACTCCTTTGCCTCGGTTATTAATGTTGTGCTGCTCTTGGCAACTGGGGGTGGCATACAGCACAGGTTTAAAATTTGTTACTGTTTGTTTTCTCCCAATTTTATAAGTTCTTTTATTTTAATTTCCAGATACGATGTTTGAAGACATGTATTATTGCCATGATTACTAATGAAAAACTACTTAGATAATATAAAGAAATGCATCTTAGCAATAAAGTTTCAGAAGTTTTAGCAACTACTATTATTTGACAAAACATATCAATCATCCTTTTAGGGATTATTCTGGCTACATACAATTAATGTAGAGATTAAATTTTGTCTCATTTTCTCCTTATAATGTTGGCTATTGTGTAAATACCTCCAGATTGAAAGGTACTCATGCTTTTAACTGAAAATTTTACACATACTTTTTGTAATAATTAAGAAATCAACCACGGAACATCACAGTCAGACAAAATCACATAGGTGGAAATATGGAGCATGTTTTTGCTTGGCTAGTCTGATATGATTTGATTTTTATTATTCTCCCAAACGCTATGATAACAAGTATGTGCAACTATGATGAGCTGAACACATAGGTTTTAGGTAGCTATTTCCCTTTCTTCTTCCCCGACCTCTGCCTGTTACAATCTTTGCACCCCTCTTGAGGCTGAACTTGACCCAAACTCTTATTCTCTGCACTTTGATAAGTCATGAACTTCTATGTTAATTACTGTATGTTGCGCACAGGAACTTCACTGATAAGGTCTGAGAGTCACACTAATCAATGGATATCAAGATATGTATTTATGAGTCCTGAGAACTGGAAGCATCCCAACCTTGGGTTGTTGACCAGATTTATAGTGCCAGATGTATGTTTCTTCCTGTGGAATGGGTCTTAAATTGTACCAATAAGTAGTTGGTTATATGTTGTTGGGGGTTTTTACTCTTTTTTTTGCGGGGGAGGCTGCCACCCAGCTCCCAAATAAATCATACACAGAGACTTATATTAATTATGAATGCCCAGTCTTAGCTTGGCTTAGTTTTTAGCCAGCTTTTTTTAACTTAAATTAGCCCATCTGTCCTTTGCCTCTGGGCTTTTCCCGTTCTCTTACTTCTGTAAATCTTACTCTTACTCCATGGCTTGCTGGTTGTGTAACTGGGTGGCTGGCCCCTGGAATCCTTCTCCTTCTATGGCTGCTATCTCTCCTTCTTCCTCCCAGATTTCTCCCTCTATATATTCTCTCTGCCGGCCAGCCCCGCCTATCCTTTCTCCTGCCTTGCTATTGGCCGGTTAATTCTTTATTGAACCATCAGGTGTTTAGACAGGCAAAGTAACACAGCTTCATGGAGTTGAACAAATGCAAAATTAACAAAAGTAGCACATTTTAAAATGATATTTCTACAACAGTTACTCCCAAACATTGTGCCACGATTGCACCCATGATCAGGTCTTATTATGAATGTGTTCATCATTGTAGTTCATAGAGTTCACAGCTGGCTAAGATTCTTAACTGTTCACTTACTTATTTTACCTTGATAGCCTACATAGAACCTTTTGATGTTCTTTTTTTTTTAAAAAAAAAGACTCATCTTTTCCCCCCAAGGGATGTTGTTTTTAATTTACTGAACTACAACACAGTCTTTTTAAAGTTCCGTGTTTGACTGCCAATTTGCATTTATTCTTCTTAACAAAGTACAAAAGCACCGTATAACAGTGATTATCAAGTTTGAGATCATTTTCTTTTTTTTACTTTTATTTATTTATTATTCTATCATCATCTTGATATAGTACAAATTTTTATCCTAATAGTGAAATGTTTCACTGAAGCTTGCCCAGCGATTGAATAAACCCAAAACTTATTATAAGCTACAGTCATCCTAGGGTCCCCCCTGCTGTGTAGCCTCCCGGGTTCTTTGGGTTGCAGTCTGATTTTCTTTGCTTTATATCTAGTATCCACTTATGAGTGAGTACATACCATGGTTGTTGTTCTGGGTCTGGGTAACCTCACTCAGGATGATATTTTCTAGTTCCATCCATTTGTCTGCAAATTTCATGCTGTCATGGACAATTTTCTGGATAGATATCACATACTAAAGTTAAATAAAGACCAGAAGAACTATTTAAACAGACCAATAACCCCCAAAGAAATAGAAGCAGTCAATAAAAGTCTCCCAACCAAAAAAAAAAAAAAGCCCAGGACCAGATGGTTTCAGTGCAAAATTCTACCAGATTTTCTAAGAAGAGCTAAATCCAATACTCTTCAAATTGTTCCACACAATAGAAACAGAAAGAATATTACAGAACTCTTTTTATGAGGCTACAGTTACCCTGATATCCAAACCACACAAAGATGCAACAAAGAAAGAGAATTACAGACCAATCTCCCTCATGAACATTGATACAAAAATACACAACATTATTGGCAAACTGAATCCAAGAACACATCAAAAAAATTATCTACCATGACCAAGTAGGTTTCATCCCAGGGATACAAGGATGGTTCAACATATGAAAATCTGTCAATGTAATACACCAATACACCATATAAAAAAACTGAAAGAAAAAAACACATGATCATCTCATCAGATGCTGAAAAAAAGCCTTTGACAAAATCCAACACCCCTTCATGATAAAGGACTTATTTATTTATAATGTATACAGTGTTCTGCATGCATGTATGCCTGCAGGCTAGAAGAGGACACCAGATCTCATTATGGATGGTTATGAGCCATCATGTGGTTGTTGGGAATTAAACTCCAGACCTTTGGAAGAGCAGCCAGTGCTCTGAACAGCTGAGCCATCTCTCAAGCCCACCTTCTGATATTCTAAAAGCTAGCCAGCTGGGAGACAGCGTCCTGGCTATTACCAAGTTCATTCATGTTCTGTGACTAAAGTGTGCAATGTCATTAATGATAAAGTGTTATGATCGTGTTCTGGTGGGCAGCCACAGATAATCAAGAGTCTTCTGGACAGGACAAGACCTCTACATTGACGAACTCACAGAGGTTGTGGATGCCTTCACAAGATCTATACAGGATCAAGCCAGTCAACAGTCTAGCTTTTCAGAGTGTGGCTCACAAGCTCCTACCCTTAACTGAGGTGCAATTGACAGTCAATGGGTTTTGGTAAAGGGAAATTGAGTTGTCTCAAGGGTGTGGTTCCTGGTAGGTGGACCATTCTTCAAAGGATGGCTCTACATCTAGGGGTACTTGAACAACACAATTCGGGGTTGGTGACTTATTTTTTTTTATAAAAACAAGAACATAATGTTGGGAAGGAGTTAGAAGTTTGGGGGTATAGATCTGAGAAGAGCTAGTAAGAAGAATGGGAGCAAATTATGATCATATTACCTTGTATGAAATTCTCAAAGATTCAACAAACTAGCACATTAAAAAATAATATTTCCCAAACTTTTCTCTCAGTAAATATTTTTAATTATAGGATCAGGAATGTGATGTGCCTATGAATGCAGGAATATTTGAGGTAGCAAACATTCCTGCCTTTATTTTGTGTACTTTAAAGTTGTGGTAACAGACAATAAAAAAGAAGTAGACTATAAGTTATCATATGTATTATTAAGAAAATAAGACAAGTAAAACTAAAATAAGCCCCTTATTATTTTTTTTTCATGCCAAGCATAGCCATCATCCCACTTTCTTCTGTGTAATTACTTGGAAGTAACAAGGAAGATGAGCAATAGACGCACAGAGTCCATTCTATAAAACCATGCAAAGAATATTACATAGTAAAGGAAAACAAATTGTACAAATATTAAAAACCACTGGGAATACAGAAGAAGGATGTTTGTAGTTGCAGCCTCCTATAAAAACAAGCAAGAATAAATACCACATAGCTGTAAGGAAGTGGCTGGCATGGTCCTAAGACTAAAAACAACTATGAAAACAGTTGTGCCTGGGTAGATGAGGGTAGTTTTTCTCTGTGCGATTTAATTTTGAGAAAAATAAGATGGAGAGAGATAAGTGAACAATCACATAGAAAACCACAATTGTGCCGGGTGGTGGTGGCGCATGCCTTTAATCCCAGCATTCGGGAGGCAGAGGCAGGCAGATCTCTGTGAGTTCCAGGCCAGCCTGGTCTTCAAAGCGAGTTCCAGGAAAGGCACAAAGCTACACAGAGAAACCCTGTCTCGAAAAAACAAAACAAAACAAAAAAACAAAAACAAAAAAAAGAAAACCACAATTGTGCATTTTCCCAAGGAGATATCCTTCATTTGGCTACGTGCTGCCTGCCAGTTTTTGACCTCAATATTTTTTGAGAAGTAAAAGCTAATAAACTTCTCACACATGCCAACCTAGTTCATGAAAATATTTCCCATCAGCCTGGAATAAAACATTGGCTTATTCTTTGGAAAAAAAGTCTTCAAAAATTAAGCTTTTATACAAACGTTAAATATCAAAGTGGAGCCAAATAGGGCCAACTTACAGTATCAAATAACTCTAAGTTGCCTAAGAAAATCCAAACCACGTATTCTAATCTCTGGAATAAATAAAAAAGAGGGATGTATATCTAAAAGTCAGAGAGGTGAAAATGGAAATCTAAAACACACCAAAATATATGTTGCTGGGAAGCAAAACATAAACAACAAATAAAACGAGAAAAAAATAGTAAGACCATTATGCTGAAAACAATGCAAATCAACAATTACATTAAAAGTTAGAAGACTATCCAACTAAAGACAAAAGAAGAATGCATCATAACTAACTCACAGCAAGGAAAATATTTTAGAATACATTGTAAAAACAATTTCTAATCAAATCAAAAGCAATGCATGTTAGATGAAAAGTTATTCATAGAGGTAAATTAGTAGAATGGATATTTAATCTGAAAATAAAATAAATTAAGTTAACAATGATTTAAAACTCATTGTAAGCTAAATATAAGAAAGGAAAATCAGACTCTACAGACTCCCCTGTGGGAGACATTGTCTTGTTGAAGGAGGGAATGGGGGGTGGTCCAGGGCAGGAAGGTGGGAGAGGCAGGAGGAGAGAGGAGAGAGGGATCTGTGATTGGTTTATAAAATGAGTAAAAATATTCCTTAATAAATAATAAATAAAAATGAAAGGAAAATCAACCAAAATGATGAAGCTGCAAAATAAATTAAAATAATATAATAAAAAATAAAACTGAGCACAATCCAGGAAACAAAATTTAGTATTTGAAAAAGACGGGCAAGACAGATTGCTCAGCAGCCAATGGCACTCACTGTCACACGTTTCAACCTGAGCTGGACGCCTGGAACTGACAGGGTGGAAGTTAATAAAGTTGACTCCTGCAGCTTTTTCTCACCTCCACATTCCCAACACACACACATGCGTGTGCGCGTGCACACACACACACACACACACACACACACACACACACACACACACATACACACACACCAATAAATGTAAAGTATAAGTTTAATTAATTAAATTGGTAAAAATGCTTTTACAAACCTTACACATTGGTAAAATCTTTATGACTGGCCAGTAAGTGAAGATATTAACAGTTCCCACGGATACATAAAAACTAAATAATGATGTTTAGGAGAAATTTTTGCAAATGAACTTCATTTATATTGTCTGTCATTCATTGAACTCAATAATCATGGGCTGTTATTTTTTATGAAAATATTTTAAAAATAAATGAAGCTGGCAGATTAATAAGGTGATAATAGTTAATAATTATTGAATGATGGTGATATTGGGTCCAAACTTTTCGAAGTATTTGATTAATGTGGTCGTCCATCTTTGCTGTCAGCTTGAGAAGATTAAATGACACCTTGTCCATGAAAAGAAGAGCCAAACAACAAAAATGTAATTTGTCAAGGGCTTAGAAAAAGTGAAAACACCCAAATGAAGAGAGAATACTGAAGACATAGCATACGCAACAAAAATTAGACACTGTAATCAAGTAAGGGAGCAGAGAGGAATTGAAGATATGAGAATTATCATATCCCAGCACTCCATTAAATGATGCTTTGAACTGTCAATGAAACAAGAGAATTGGGGGAGTTAATCAATTTTCTGTTACCTATAAAATCAAATCTCTTTCTGACAAGCTGTAAAAACCAAAATAAAAATATCACCTCCTTTTAATTTGTTTCACAGGTCAGAATAAGGTGGAAGTAACTAAGCAATGTAAACAGTCTTGGTATCATAAATTCAAATATATTCTAGAAACTTCTGTAGTCATTGACTAACATCTGACTGTGGCTTATCACAGAATAAACACGGCTGCACTCCAAGCCAGAGAAAGTAGTTTTCTGTGTCTGGGCTGTGGGGATGGTTGTAGTATTTGCATAATATGTTTGTTTAGATGAAGACGACATTACAATATCAAAATCGTCATGATTTTGTTCATGCTGATATGTAGTGTGTACACAGGAACATGGAGATTAAGATAATGATTAAAATTAATAACTCAGATGTCTCTGCTGACACCTGATGATAACAGCAGATATATTAGGGTCAAGAGCCAAAGTGGAGTTCAGGGAATCTTTATACTTTAAGTATAAAAGCATATAAAAATAAAATCATTATGAATTCAATTCTAAAGAAAAGAGTAGCTAGAGTCCACAGAGAGTGATCTATAAACATGACACAATGCAGTAGCTATGTACACATTTATTTTACTTTTCATATTTTGAAAGTTTTGAATTAAATTTTGTTACAAATTCTCAAAAGTGTTCGTCTGCATTTCTAAATATGAACATAATTCTACATAAAAGTATGTTAAACATAATAACTAGTATTGGGAGTTATTTTTCTTAAATCGTAATATAAAGAGAGAGATATATGAGATATGGGAAAAAGCATGATTAACTTGAACACCAGCTACCACACACACACACACACACACACACACACACACACACACACACGTGTGACCTTTGAGAGTAGCAGGACAGTAGAGGCAGTCTGTGGCTTGAAACCAACCAGTCTGTGCAACATTTATTTTGCGTTTCTCATTTGTGAGAGTGCTGGTATGTGAAGAATTTCCAAGTCTTATATTTCAGAAGCCAAATGGGGAAAATGCCAAGATTGCTGACTCGAAAGGCTTTTGAAAGGGACAAAATTACAGACACCAACTTCGCGGTGAAAGTTTGGAGCCACAGTCGGCTACATTGACCGCTATTGTTCAGTGATGGTGAGGACAATAAAGCACCTTAGACATGTGGACTAAGAATGGGAAGTCGGATGGACGTTCCTGAACTCCAGGAAGGGACTGTGTTTGTACAAGTGTTTGTAATAGGTAGATCCATCTGCCACATCTCTTACACAGTGGAATGTATGAAGAATCTAACTTAAGGAAATAGAATTTCCTTTCCAATTTATTGGGGAAGCTTTAGGGTTATTAAATATTAAGTTTAGAATTCTCATTTCAAAGATGAGCCCATCCAAGATTTAGAGACAGAAAGGAAGGAACATTTTATTTTGGGAGAGTTTTGCTTTCTCAATAAAATATTACATTTCATGTGGTTTGATGTTCAGTCATACATGCTTCAGTCATACTGTAAACACTTGTGGGCACAAAGCAAATTTTATGAGTTAGCATTTTATTTTGTAATAGAAACAGATAATTGAGTGTGTTGCTATTTCTCATTGACTTTTCTATGTATTATTCTTCTGCTGTGCTATGGAAATTACCATGCTCCAGTTATTGATGCATTTAATAGACATTAACTGGTTTTACTCAACATTAGCATATTTTGCTTTGGAATGTAAGGTATATAGTTCCAAAGCCAGTCTTAAGTAGATAAAGGTTATTATAACTAGTAACAGAGGTACCATTTTGAGTAACACTTAATCTATCACTCAATCAATAATTATTACTCTGGAATCATTTCATTTTATGCAATTACAGTCAGGTATAATGTTTAATTAATTAAATCTTAACTTTTCTAAGCTTCAGTTTATCTTTATCCCATTTTTATTAATTCTTTGAGAATTTCATATGGTGTATTTCCATCCTACACATGTCCCTTTCAACCCAACTCCTCCTAGATCCACCCATCCTCCTTATTCACCCAGCTTTGTGCCAACTTTTTCCTTTTCTCTTTCTTTGCCAAACCCATCAAGTATGATTGGTGCTGCCCATACACTTGTGGATGTGTGGCCTGCTACCAGAGAATGACCTACCTACCGAAAGTCACACACTTACAGAAAGTTGACTCTTCCCCATTCCAGCATCTATCCATTCCCAATAGTCCTTTAGGTGGGGATGGGATTTTGTATTCTCCTATACTATCCATGCTGACATTTTGTCTGGTTTGAGTTTTTGTGGGTCTTGTGCATTCTATCACAATCATTGTGAGTTTAAACGTGCAAATTTCCAGAAAATACTGTTTGCTTGTAGTCATCTACCACCTCTGTCTCTTACAATCTCTTTTACACAATATTTCCTGGGCCTCATGGGAAGTGATGGGACATAGATGTCCCATTAAGGCTGAGAATTAGTAACTTTCTTTTTTTTACACCTAGACTAATTGTAGATCCTTATGTTAATTGGCTTACACAAATAAGCTTCTCTGATTAGGGTTGAGAGATACACTACTCTATGGGTATAATGATAAGTCACCATGAATTGGTTTAATACTATGGCCATTTAGAAAAGTAATGGTAGTAGTTTTTCCACTAGAGACTATGACCACAAGCACTTGAATCCAATGAATGTGCCAGGTATGGATTTCATTAGGTGGAGAAGGCATAAAATTCAGTCAGAAAGTGATTGGATACTCTATGACATGTGTACAACTATTGTATCAGTGAACATATCTTTCCCAGTCTGGTCATGATCATTGCTCACAGGGTTCACATAATTTTTCCTCAGGTCATGTGCATAGTGCATAATGCCTTATAACACCTTGAAAGCTAGCCAATAAAGATGAAGCTTCCAAGTAGATACTATCTTGATTTTTTCATGATCTATGACATAAGTACATGGTACCTTCAGGAATAGGAGCTTACTATCAAGTTATGAAGGTAACCAGGAACAATAGCAGTTTCTGATGATGTGTGGCAAGAACGATGAGACCCAACTGGTCTACAACTCCAAAGGTAACTTACTCCTGGAACTGTTTTTTTTTTTTTTTAACATGCCAGCCTGTGGTGTCTAATAGGAATATTGTAGCCCCACTATAAGGTAACTACATTTAAAGTCTTTTGTACATGCATATATAGGTATATACTTAAACTTCTATAGTTTTTTATTATATTATTATTCTTTAAAAATTAAATTTAAATATGATCTGATCATATTCTCCCCCATGACCTTCTAGATCCCTTGCTCTCCCTATCCACCCAACTTTAAGAGATTTCTAAAAAAAAAAAAAAAGAAACCAATACAACAAAATCCCCCAAACTAAGAAAACAACATAAAACAACACCAAAAAGAAAGAAAACAAAATGAAACAAAAGCCACCAAACAGTGTAGGATTCCATATGACATTTTGAAAACCTAGTCAATAAACTAATTGTAGATTCACATTAGTTTTAGTTTTCAATCAACTTAAATATTAAGCCTTACCAAGTATGTGTACATCACAATTATAAAAATGACAGTATATTATTCTATTTGGCATCCTATTAGGAGTTAAGATATTGACATTTTAGCTAGAAGTTGAGAAAACACAATGGTGAATTTGTGAACACTAAATACTAGCTTTCTTCATTTGTGGTAGTAGATATTTAACTAGAGGTAATAATTATGTTAAAAGAACTGATCTCATCAGAGCTTTTATGCCATTGTTGCCCTCTACAGCTGTTTGTTTTCAATGAACTTCATCAGAACCTGTTTCCAAAGTGTGACTGAAAGCTGCAGTTTAGGAAGTGTAACTGACAAGCTTTAAGATGTCCCATGTAAAATATCATGGGCCACAGCAAAACTATTTTCATAATATCTATTGGGAACTATAAAATACAGTTGATTTCTTTTGCTTTTATTGAAAACCAGTAAGACTTTGCACAATATTTTTGAAACAGAATAATCTAATTATGAATAACTTACTAGATATTGTTCAGCAAAGTTTGGTACTGTCCTTGATTCCAATCCATAGGTATGGATATTGGTGCAGAGATGGGCCATAAAGTGTCACATCAGTTCAAGTCAGAGATTTGTATGTGCTTATTATCTTGGGTCTATTGCAGT
This sequence comes from Peromyscus maniculatus bairdii, assembly GCF_049852395.1. Taxonomy (NCBI): domain Eukaryota; kingdom Metazoa; phylum Chordata; class Mammalia; order Rodentia; family Cricetidae; genus Peromyscus; species Peromyscus maniculatus. Next base: position 22,907,660 of record NC_134869.1, on the reverse strand, counting down.
ATTTATTCTTTTCTACCAAGATCTCTAAGGTGAGATATGGCATGGGGGGTGGACAGAGAGAAAAGATGGAGAGAGGGTAAAGGAAGGAAAAAAGTATTAGGGAGGGGAATGCACAGTTCCCATGATCCCCCTTCAGATTTTGCTCAAGATGAATGAGGTTGTGTCATTTCACTCAACCTTCAAAATTCACATCACAAGACTGTCTGAAATGCCTTCCATAGGACTTCAGAGGGACTCAAGGAATTCCTAGGAGGTATTCAAAGAATAACCAGGAGGTACTCAAGGAATTACTAAGAAGTACTCAAGGAATTACTAGGAGGTACTCAATGAGGGACTCAATAGATACCTTTTCTCTATAGTATTATATTCTTCAAGCTTAACAATTCTTTGCTAGATGACTCAGTAACAGGCCATACTTTTACTGTTCTTTGTAACTGCTGTATCTCCTATTACTATTTCCAACTCGGGAGATTTCAGTATGGGAAGTCATAATCAAAGGAACACAGAAACAATGGATGAAAGAATAAATTATCGTCAATGGCTGACACAGCACTAACTCCATGGCATTTTTCTAGGCTCTTTGCTTCATAATGCTTTGTCAGGACATTTTGTTTTAAACCTCACAGGTCTTTTGTGTATGTATTTTTGTTTCCAGTTTTATGCTTTTGTGGGGTTTCTGTGTATGTGAACATGTATGTCTCTGTGACAGTTTGTGTTTCCAATGCTTTTCCTTTGGCTCTTTTTCTTATTTGTTTGTTTCTTTGTGTTCTCTTCTTTTATTGTGTTTATTTAATTTTATCTTATTTTATTGTTATTTTCCAGTTGCCTGTTTGTATTCTAATGAGAGAGAGGAAGAAAGGGTGTAGATTTGGGTGTGTGGAGACAAGTAGGGGATCAAAAATATATTGTGTGAAAATAATCAATAAAGAAATACAAATAAAAAATAAAATGTATTTTTATTAAAAAATAAAAATGCATTGTAAATGGAAAGAGAAATCAGCAAAATAATAAAATTTTAGGGAAGAGAAGTTAAATTTAGTCATGTTGAGTTTTTGGTACTAAAATAGCAACTGGGCCAAGGCGTTATTACCAAAGCTGTGGCATGTGGATTCAGGCTATTAGAGAAGTTCAGATTCCAAACTGTAACTACAGGCTACAGATGTGATTAATATCAATGAAAGATAATTAAATATGCAAAATAAAAGCTCTCAGCAGCCTCTTAGAATATGTGTTTGTTTTGATCACATGCCCACTGGCCTCAAACTGTCTAAGACATTCCTCCTCGAAATTATTCATTTTAACCTGAAAAAGAGGTTTTGACGATGTAGAACAAATATCTGTGGAAAAATGATTTACTGTGCCACCGAAGGCTGATTACCTAACCAGATATGCTCCAGTTTCTTTTTCCTTTTTCTTAAGTTAACTTCCTACTGTTTAAAATGGAGATTTCTCTCTCCATAACTTCGTTATCTTCTGCTTCCATGATTAACATCTGGCATCAATTGTAGAATAGTTTGGGAAGCAATTTTGATCATGAGGGCTATGGGAGGATCTGGCTTGTTTGCGACTGAATTTTTTATTACTTACACATGGTACCATTCTTTCCCGTTTTTTTCTCCCTCTACAAAACTCAAAATTAAAACACTGAGCAAACTTCTTGCCAGATTCTGGGGAAATATTGCTGGTTCTGTGTGGACCATCATGAAGATTTGTGAGCTTTTTCCACTTTCTTTCACAGATACTTTCATTTCTCCTGTGGAGAGATTTTGTTTAGTCTTGCTAATTAGTCACTTTACAGATGGTTTTCTGACATTGTTTTCTCTTTCAGGAAAATGTTTAATGTGCCATAGGAGTTTTTTTTTTTTTAAGGTTTGGATAAAAAAGGAGAGAGAGAGAGAGAGAGAGAGAGAGAGAGAGAGAGAGAGAGAGAGAGAGAGAGAATTTTTCGAACATAAAATACATTTAAGTAAGTACCCCTAGAGCTCAGTATCAGAACAAGAAATATTTTGATGGTTAAAATGTATTCCTTTTTTCAGATGGCCAATTCCATGGTGAAGGCAGAATCTGTTCCTCTTTGCTCTCATCTCTTAACAGGATCAGGATTAGATAAAGTCTACAGATGTCACTCTCTTCTTTCTTTTGCGGTTCTGTGAACAAGCACTGATTAAAAAAAGCACGGCACCTTAGATGTGTCAGGCAAGCAATCTATTATTGACCTATATCCTAAACCTTTATTTTTTTAATGCTGCAAATGACACCCCAAACCACCATTCTGTTAGATGCATGTCCCACCAATGAGCTGTCCCCATAACTCAGTGCATATGTTCACGTGGATACTTTTCAATCTTTATAAAAAAAAATCAGTTGCTTGGGATCTTAGATACATCCAGCTTTCTATTTTATAGAGAAGAAAAAAATTGATCCATCAGAATGAAAAGAGTCTCTTATTAAAAAAAAATCCCGCCCCCCAAAAAAAACCCAGCATCCTCACCTAACACTGTATATTTTCATGAGGTGTGCCATGTAGTCTCTCAGAGAGCCCAGGAGTGGTTTCATCTCCATCACTCTGCTCCTATAATTGTTCATGATCCTATCTTTTGTTGACTTACCTGACTCACTTCATTTAATTCCTTACTAGTGTAACTTCTAAGAAACATTTACTCCCAAATGCTTTTCTCAAAATCTCTTGGGTGGATAGTTGAAATAACGACAAAGAAAGAACTGCACAGGGCCTAGCCTTTCTGGTCTTTTGGGATGAGGTTAGTTATAGATAGCAATCTATTTCAGCTATGGAGTATATTTTTATTATGTTTTTTTAAACCAACAAAACTAAATCTAGATATTTCCTGGAATCATATGCAAAGTCAGCTGTATGGTTGACAAACATGTCATCTAACTTTTCCCCAACCACTGGGAGTGAGACCGTGTTGCTCACGACTGGATTAAGACAGAAATAGGAAGTGTGTTGAACTTTTCCCTTGGCTTATTCTGCAGACTCTTTTCTGTGCCTTTCAGAGTAGAAAGATTATGCCTGTTGTTTGAGTTATTATAGTTCTTCCAGGTTGCTTATCGAATTAAAACTGCTTTTATTGGTCAATAATTAATTATTCCATGCATAAATCAGTAAGTCCTATTCATATGCCCTATGAGTCACTCTCAGTGATTAAAAGCTGATGTCATTGTCCTCTCTAAGTGCATTTTTCTTATTGATCATTCTTATAACCTTAAAGACGAGAATACCTAACTGCCTAATGGGTTAACTGCTTATAGAAACAGATCCAAGTGCTACCTAGAGTTAGATTTCTGATTCTAGAAGCCATCCTGTTTTTATAATATAGATAAAGAAAAACATTTAACATCTATCTTTCTTTCAAAATAGACCAATTCATTTCTTTGCTATACTTGACATGCTGGTTATATTTGTCGATAGATATTTTATATCGTTCCACACTTCCAGGAATTACACAGCCCAATATATGCTTTCTTAAACACTGCAAGTAAAGGCTGTCTTCTCACTTAGGCAAAGAGGCTAGCTGTCTCTGTATCTTTTTTTTTCCGGTCCAAGAGTACTGCTAACACCATTGTCATCACCCTCAATAAATGGGCGGAGTAAAGTAGAGACTCCAAAACCATTATGCTTTTGTTTGCCAAAGAGTTTTATGTTCTGGGAGTTATGTAACTTTTGATAGATGATACTATGTAATATATTCCATCTGGAATCAAAATGCTTGTCATTTAATAAGGCAGATGAAGAAAGAACACTTGGACATCTTTACAGTATTATGGTAGAATAAGCAATCTTCAGATTGTAGCAAATGATACCTAGAAAAAAATTGCCAACTCTCCCTTGCATGCATGAAATATGAGAATTTAAATGTATGGCTATTTTTCTTGTGAGCTTTTCCTTTGGGTTTGCCAGTAAAGAGATGACATAATTCATTCCAGATTTGTGTTGCTTTTATGGCTCCATGTGTGTATTTGTGTGTGTGTGTGTGTATGTGTGTGTGTGCACGCGCGCGCGAGTGCACACGTGGGCGCGTGCTTTGTAGGTGTGTAGAGGGGAATATACTAAATGGGACAACATTTTAGAATACTCATCTTCATTTGCCACTCTACACAACTTAAATTTGGAAGAATTGTGACACAGTTTTGGCACGGAGTCACAGAACTAATTATGTAGCATTTAATTGCAATGCTGATTGGTATGCATTTACATGGCATCTGTAAAGGTCATTTAAAATGGGTATGAGCTTATTATATTTTGTGAGCATTCTCAATTTCATAACTTAATTTCAGAATAACTGAATATTAATTCATTGCCTTCAGGGTCCTTAGGCACAGCTGCTTTTTACAGATGTCAGAGCTTTGATGTGGCAGCACTCATTTTTTTCTGCTGAGATCTTTCAGCAAACTTTTGGAATTATTCCTTGGAACCAAATGATTCTGTCAAATAACTTAGAAATTGTTGAACTATCTTTGTCCTTTAGTTTTGCTGAGAATTAATACGATCATTCATGCATTGTAAAATTCATTTGCTGAGACCCCCCCCCATAAAAGAAATCAGTGTATGAGCAATGAAATTACATAGACAATACTTCACTCATTAATTTCATTTCCAGCTGAAATTATACTTGTTTATATTTAATTATTTGCATATTTTTAAGTCTGATGACTTAGGGCTAAATACCTTCAAAGGAGTCTCTCCTTGTCCAGGATTTGTTGCATTCAAACCATTTTCAAAAACCAGTGGAATTAGTCTTATAACTGTAGCAACTAATGCTATTGAAGTCTCCTCATAACTCTGAACTTCTAAACATCCACCATAAGTGGATATCAAATGTTGGTAGACCAAGGGTTGGATTGACAAACAGGGAAGGAAAGATCCATGCCATCTATTTTGTATACATTTATTTAACAATAAATGGCATAAGAAAATGAGACAATTACATCTTCAGATGATATTTTTCATTATTTAACAAATTATCTGTGACTGAGTGATGGGCATAAGAAAGATTTCCTTAAACTGCCTTTGTGGCTCTATGTCAATGATTGAGGGGCTAGCTAATGGGGAATCTTTCCTCCTTGTAAAACAGAGTTGTTGCTTTGTTCTTCAGAGGGTGTGGCTCACAAAGATTGTATATCTACAACATGAGTGCAAAATACTATATGTACCTTCTTTTATAAAGGTTTTAATTCCTTTTATTAGTGCCTTAGTTAGGGTTCTATTGCTGTGAAGAGATACCATGTCTACCACCACACTTATAAAGGAAAGCATTTAACTGGGGTTGGCTTACAGTTCAGACATTTTGTCTGTTATCATCATGACAGGAAGCATGGTGGCATGCAGGCAGACATGGTGCTGGAGAAGTAGCTGAAAATTCTGTATCTGGATCTGCAGGCAGCTGGAAGAGACAGTGAGCCACTAGACCTGGTTTGAGCTTTTGAAACTTTAAAGCCCACCCCCAGTGACACACTTCCAACAAGGCCACACTTGCTCCAACAGTACCACTCCCTATGAGCCTATGAGGGTCATTTTCATCTGAACCACAATAACAGAAGCCTCATGGATGTCTTCTTACTGGCCTGAACTTTTAATGTCATCACATGCCCATTACATTTCAACACACAAACTTTGGAAAGCATATATCAAAACCACAGCACACACTTAATATTGCAGATGAACTGTGTGTACCCAAATCCCCCTCTTGAAGCTATAACCCAAAGTACCTCAAACCATTCCTGTGGATATAGAAGTACATAAAGGGTGATTAAGTTAAAATTAGATGCTTAATGCAATCCTAATCCATTCTGATTTGCATCCTTATAAGGAGTTTACTCTTGGTTTGATGAGAAACATAAGTCATGAGACTGAAAATAGAGGAGAGAAACCACAAGAAGATATGAGAAGGCAGCCATTAATCAATAAGAGCAGTGTTGAAAGAACCAAATTGATCTGGGATCTCCCAACCTCAGAACTGAAAGAAAATCAATTTCTGTTTTCCAAGCTACTCAGTTAGAGATATTTTCTTATGGTAGCCTTTACAAACTAACATACCTATAATAACAATGGAATTTATGGATTTTAGTGTCTTTGAATGATGGACTTTTGAAAATTAGTGATAAGTTTATGTTCCTTAGAGTGGGATATCTGAAGATGTAAGAGGTAATATCTTGATTGTTAAGCAAGTAAGAAAAGGGGTATCTAAATTGCTGAGAGTCTCAGGAATGCAGAAACATCAAGGGATTAATTTTAATGTTTAACTGAAGAACAGAATCTTTTTTTTACAAGGAAGAAGGAGCTTCGTGCTATGGGACACTTAGAGAAAGGCCAGGGAGGGAGGCTGTAGGACTGGCATTAGGCTATCAGCAGCAATCATGTGAATGATGTTGAAAAGACCAAGTCAAATGCTTCAATATTGCTAAAATAATATTTAAAAAATTTTCACTGGAGGACAGTAGCCTCTCAAATACAAAGTAAACTATCATCTTTACATACTCAGGTCTAAAAATAGCTCAAATCCTCCCATGGTTAGTGAGTTCAGATAAATGGCTGACTGGACTTTCAATAGGCCCTGTCCACCCATGACACATTCTAGCATGAAGCTCTGCTCTGTAGCCCTCTATCCAACCCTCCACACCTTACAATTTCCCATGTAAAGCTCCTTACTGTTCAAGACTCATGGAGTCTCCTTGAAGAAGTTTTCAAACAGCTTAAGTTGTGAGTGGAATAACCAAGAACAGGAAATATTCCCAGAGTATTTGTTTCATATTCCTCTTGCTACCCCCATTGAAGTCTCATGTAAATAAAATCTGAAAAGCAATGAATCCATTACAACAAAAAGAATTGTGTATGGAGCTAACTACAAGAGACAGATTATCTCCATCTTTTGCTATAATAATAATAAAAAAAGGTGGAAATATATTAAGTGATGAATCAAAGTATGTGCTTCGGTTCAGTATTTGCCAAAATGTGATATTAGTCACTTTTTTTTTTGATGCTGTGATAAAGGTAGCTTATACATGGAGAGAGTTTATTTGGGGTTATTGAAAGAGAAGGGTCCATCATGATGGGGAAGCAGGGCAACAAACAGGCGGCATGGTGGCAGGAGGCAGAAGCTGAGAGATATGTCACTAACACCAGGAATGAAGCAGAGTAGGGTGCTGCTGCATACTTGCAAAGCTTGACCCCAGTGACACACTTCAGCCACACCCGAACATTCACACACAGTGCCATCAAGTGGGGACCAAAGGTTCAAATACTTCAGCCTAAGGGGGAATATTTCCCATTCAAACTACCACAGATTGGTATGGAAAAGCATTTAAATATGGGTTTCTTGCAACTTTGGAGGGTATATATTGATATTAGTCTCATGTACAAAAATACTCTGATAAAATGCTTCTTTTTATGTTATTTGCCATGTTTCTTTTTCCATTTGTAAAGGTAGGCACTACAAATTTTAAAATTCACACACACACACACATTTGATGAGTGTATATTATTTCTTTTTTAATATAATATTTTATTAACTTTTTTAGAATTTCTTACCATGTATTATTATAATACTCTCTTATCACTCCTCCCAGTAACTCCTCCTGAATTCACTTCCCCCTTCTCCAAGTCCTCTCATTTCAATGCTCACATTGAAAAAAATATTTTAAAGAAAATGTGTGGAAAACGTAGTCCATTGTTCAAGATAGTATAAAATTTATATAAATACGAGCAGAAAGCTAAATATTCATCTAATAGAAGATGACAGGGTGGAGGGTAGGGCTAGACTAGTCACTAGTTTATCTCAAATAGAAAAAAAACATGCAAAGACTTTGTAGAGCTGTTCAAACTAGATCTATGATTATGAGGTTTTAATTTCTTAAAGTTTATTAATTTTAAAAATAAAATAATTGTTATAAAGGAAAAGGATACTATTTATATTCATTTATTACATATTATATATATGCTAAAGGATATTCCATAACAGAGTCTAAGTAACTTATTTAAAGCTGCTAAATCAAGAGAAATTGATGAAAGCATTTTGCTGGCCATATAGAGAAAAAGAAAAAGAAACCCAGTGAATATTTAAAGTTGCTGTCTCTATACCCTCAGAATAAGATAGAAAAATTGAAAAGTAATATTGTTCTTCCCACAGGGAAATCCTCCTCGAAGTTGGAATTTTATCAAGCTTATGTATTATTTACAGAAAATTAAAGTTCAAATATCACAACAGTATGTAGCACTCAGTGTTTTGGATTTTATTCATTTATTACATTGAAATGATACATAAAATATGAATGAACCATGCATGAAAGGCTGTTACACTGTAATTGCAAATGCTACACATTTTACCAACAAGCTGAACATTTCTGTGTCCATCATCACATCAGCCCTGCCCTGTATCTCCCTTCAGAAATTCTGATGGGATGGAAGCTCCCTTGCAGGGTACATCCCACACATGAAGGCCTCCTTTCCCCAGGCACAGCAAACCTGGGGTTTGGAAGGGGTTATCTGGAGGTTCCACTCTTTGCACCATGGCCAGAATCTCTCTTATAATTTGTTTGCTTTTTCCTAGAAGATGAAAAAGTTAACTCTTTTATGTATTTCTGAAACAGAGGATAATGGGCATTTCCATCAAAATCAATAAATCTGCATTTCAAGCTTTGGGGTAGGTACATTTGTATCTGATGCCATATGCCAAGGCTCCTCCTGATAACCCTCTCCATCTTCAATTTAAAGGAATTCACATTTCTCATGCTTTCTTTTTTCCCCAGATGACTTTAGGGACTGACCATATGATCTGAATTTTCAGAAGTAGCTTTTTAAAAAAAAATTATATATATATATATATATATATATATATATATATATATACAGAAATCCTGTTAGTTCATCTCTTTCCATTGCTCTAAGGCAGTATCTCTATCTCTACATCTAGATAGTGTGACCAGTCTATTCTGTCAATTCCCAACAGTTTTGAATTGTTTGTTTGAATACAAGTGAAGGGTCCTAAAAATGTAACAGATGGCAGGATTCCCTCTCCCAATGGAAACAAACCCTGTTGTATATTGTCTATAACTTTTCTGACAGTTTTTGCATAAGCAAAAAAATAAAACAATAGTAATCATTCCTGCTAGTCATTTGATCATTCTGATCTTTGTCCAGGAAATTTTTAATTTGTCTTCTGAAAACTTTAAAGTCTCAGACAAGAGTCCCTTTCTGTACTTGGGTTTTTGTTTGCTCAGCTGAGTGTCTGTAAAAAGTAATATTTTCAAAGCTAGAACAATAAACAGAAATTTAAACAAAAATTCCTGCAATTTTATGGTTCTCTATTCAACTTGCTTATAAGATTTTGATTATATATAAATATATTTCTCTGTATATTTAATACAGAGTCTCACTACATCGTCTTGTCTGGCCTCAAATTCATTGAACTGGCTACTCCTTGGTTGTCAACTTAACTACATCTGGAATTAACTAAAACCCAAAAATGGAGGGTACACCTCTGAGGGATTTTTACTTAATTTAAAGTAAGGTGGTTCACTTCTAATCTGAATTTTGATAAAAACAAACAAACAAACAAACAAACAAACAAAACAACATCAAAAGCCCCCACCTTTAATTCAGATTATTTGAGCTAGGGAAATACACACCTTTAATCCTGATCTTGAGTTGGGAAAACACATCTTTAATCCAGATCATTTGAGCTGGGAAGATCCACCTCTAATCTTGGTTACACCTTCTGCAGGAAGCCTATATGACAGGGAAGCAGGAAACCTTTGCTCTTTGCCTTCTTGCTCTAACTTTGATAGCAAGTCCATTCCTTCACTGGCACTGGAGTCTACTTCTTTGGGATTCCAGTGTACACCAAAGGCCATCTGAGAAAGACATCTAGCCCTGTGGACTAGAAACTAATGGATTCTTGGGCTTTCCATTAATAGCTGGCTGTTGTCGAATTAGCTAGGCTACAGCCTGCAATCATTCTAATAAATCTATATATGGAGAGAGAGATTTGTTCTATACGTTTTGTTACTCTGGATAACCTTTACTAGAGATTCATCTACCTCTGCCTCCTGAGTGCTGGGACTAAAGGCATGTGATACCACATCCAACAGTGTAATATTATCAATACATATTTTTGTTTTCTCAAAATAGAATTATTTTTACCAAGATATCTTACTATCTAAGATGCATAAAGAATACATTCATAGAGAGCTTTTGTTTAATAAAACAATTTGCTACTTTACTAAATCATAAATTACTTCTAATATATGCAATCCTTCAAAATTTGCAAAAATTGATCAAAAGAAAATAGTTTAGACTAGTATCTTAATAATCAGTTGCAGACACACAATGCTTTAGAGTAATTAGGTATTTTTTCTTTCCTTTTGTTTGTATGTATATTAATATATTTATTATTAGGATAATTATAGATTAAGATGAGTTAATTACCTCCAATTCGCTCCATAATTTAGCTCCAATAGATTGTGCTGAATGCATTTTTATTTATTCTAACACCCTCAAATTAAATGCTAGTATAATTAGCATAATTCATTGGTCACAAAGACTGGTACAACTTTTAAATATAACATTTTTATTGGTTCTTTGAAAATTTCATACCATTTGTTTTAATTACCTTCATCTTTCACTGTTTCCCCCAACTATCTTTAGATCTACACACAGTGTTGTACCTTTTCATGTTTTTTAATAACCCAAGCAGTCCTGTCTGTGTTACTCATTACTCCTGTGTGTTGGTCCATGCACTGGAGCATGGTTGGACTACTAGGGAGACATCCATAAAAATAATAAATAAATAGCCTGACTCTCCTGCTTCCGGAAGTCACCAGCTGTCAGTAGCTTCTTAGTTAAGGGTAAGGATCATGAGCACCTTCCCCCTCCGTGATTAAATGTTGGCTGCTTTGATCTTGTTCCGGTCCTGGGAAGACTACCACAGCTGCTATGAGTTCATGAGCCCAGCAGGCCTGCTATGTTAGAAGATTCTGTTCTGCTTTGGTCTTCCTCGACTTCTGCTTGTTATAATCCTTCTAAGTCCTCTTCAGTGAGAGTCCCTGAGCCTCGATGGAGAGAGGGTGATATATCTGTTCAATTTGGGGCTGAACACTCCATAGACACATATTCTGTGTACTCTGACCAATTGTGACTTTTTGTATTAAACACTGTCCACTTGGCAATGAAACAGCTCTGATGGAGTGTGAGAGCTGCAGTAATAGTAGTCGTCAACCCTGGGGTCTGTGAGTGTACCTAAACAGTTGACCTCCTGCAGAGCGGTCCTTAAATCCAAACGGAACATGGTAAATTTCCACCATGACATGTAATCCACTATTATATCCATGGCCACATCTTTCCACCCCGTATCTTAGCTCAAAGGATTCAAAGGATTCCTCCAGAAGCCTGTGTACAGCACCTCTGGCACTATAAAAGCTAGTCAGGATAGAGAAAGCTTCTTGGTCAGTACCAATTTGAATTCTCCATGTTTTATTGTCCTAGCCAGTGTTTTACTGCCGTGAGGAGACCCTATGGCCATGGCAACTCTTATTTTATAGAGCACTTAATTGAGGCTTGCTCACGGTTTCAGAAGCTTAATCCATTCTCATCATGGCAGGGAGCCAGGTGGCGCACAAGCAGACATGATGACGGAGAAATAGCTGAGAGTTCTCTGTCTGGATCTGCAGGCAGCAGGAGGAAGGAACCTATGGTCCTGTCTTGGACTCTTGAAACCTCAACGCCCACCCACATTTTCCCCGGCAAGGCCACACCTCCTAATCCCTTCAAATAGTGTCATTCCCTGCTGACCCAAAATTCAAATCTGTGAGTCTATTGGGCCACTCTTATTCAAACCACCACACTCAGGCATACATTTTTTAGAGTCTTCAGTAATAATGTTTTTCCTTTGCATTCTGGTGGGCAACCAGGAGCAGTGGTAACAGTCCACTTTTTATGTGGCTCTATGGATATCTTGAAAAACAACTCCAAGGAAAGTCAGCATAGCTGGTATTGGACTTTCATTTGGCCAATTTATGGATTTTAGAAAAAAGATATTTTTTTAAAAAAGGATGGGAAAAAAAGAAAAAAAAAAAACAGATGTCAATGTTTTATTGGAAGAGATATGTAGCATACCTCCTGATCAGAAGCTAGAGCTCTGAAGATGGACTATTCAAGTTCAAGTTTGTCCTGTCATTCAGCAGGTAAATGGTAGCTACAAGATACTTAAGCAATTAGTATTATTCAAAAATTCATCATTTTATACTGATATTCCTGTATCAGATTCTTACACACAGTTAGGTTGCTTGATCTTCTGACCTCTGGAATTTTAGTTTCTCTGATCTCCTTTCCATTTCTTTGCCTTGGGCCATTTAAGACTTTGGAAATTATAATATCTAAGGCTCAAATAACTTTCTTCTGACCCATATGCACCACAGTCCTATCAACCTGTATTTAATTCCACGTAGCCCCCATCCTTTTTCTCCAAATAATCTGTTATCTGATAAATGAATTTCCTTCATGATCCAATCCAACATTATTGACTTCCAGCTCTACAGCACCACCTTTGTCTGCCCTTCATCAAAATTTCAAACCTGTAATTTCAGTTTGATCACTTATTTTTCTCCATTCTGGCTTTGCACATTGGTCTGATTTGGAAAGGAAAATGTGGTGGTATTGTGTTTCCCAAAATATTGTGAATGCTAATAAACTTATCTGGGGTCAGAGACAGAACAGCCACAATATTAAACATGAGGATAGGCAGTGGTAGCACATGCCTTTAATCCTAGCATTCCAGAGGCAGAAATCCATGTGTTCAAGGATACAGCCAAGCATGGTGACTCACGCCTTTAATTCTAGAAAGCAAGCCTTTAATCCCAGGGAGTGAGGGCAGATAGCAGAAAGGTATATAAAGCGTGAGGACCAGAAACTAGAAGCATTTGGCCTGGTTAAGCATTTGGCTGGTTAAGCATTTGGCTGGTTAAGCTTTTAGGTTTTGAGCAGCACAGTTCAGCTGAGATCCATTCTGGATGAGGACTCAGAGGCTTCCAGTCTGAGGAAACAGGACCAGCTGAGGATCCGGCGAGGTGAGATAGCTGTGGCTTGTTCTGGTTCTCTGACCTTCCAGCATTCACCCCAATAACTGGCTCAGGTTTGATTTTATTAATAAGAACTTCTAAGATTCCCACTACAGGAAAATCCTTAAATTTTCATGTCTGAGTGCCAACTAATAAAAATAAAATTTTTTGGCTTATCCTTTTTTGGGTGCTTTCCACACATCAGGTGATAAAAGATCAACATCTGTTCTCTTGCTAGGTAAAATAGATGGTACTGCTCTCTGCTTAATAGATGAGGACCCAGTACCTACAATCAGGCAGGCACTTGACAAAGATCAGAGCCATGGTAAATAGCACTGGCTGATTAGAAATGTGATCTTTTTTTTCTGCAAAGCAGAAATCACTGTGCCACATGCTTCTCCTAAAGAGCTTCTGATGCATTGCCGAGGTTTTTGCCCTTTGTGGTGCCATACGTACTCCGATTTTATTATTCTTTTGCATTAGTTTGGAAGTTGCACAATCTCTATGTTACGATTAACTTTGGAAAAATAAAAAGTGTTCATGGGTCAATAAGCTTTCTATCCCTAGACACAGTGGCTGGCCCTCTTGGAGCTTTTAAATTTAAAATGTCTCCCTATGTGTTTATCTGTTAGATATCCATATTTTGATGTTAATATCCATATTGACCTCTGTCTTTAGGCTTTGGCACTTGCAGATGAGTATCTTAGAATAAACTTTGTTCATACAGTTGGTCTTTGAGGCTGGTTACTGATACAGCTTCTACATACCTCAGAATTTTTTTAGTAAAAAAGAAAAAAATCATTCTTTCTAAGTAGATAATTCTAGTGGCTTGGTATAGGGGATGGATGATAAGCAGGACAGCCTTGTGATTAAAGTGTTGAACTTGCTTTTTACCTCCCAAAGGCTGGGATTATATGCATGCAACAATACATCTCTCTTAGAAACATATAGTCTCTAACATCATCATTTTTACATTAACTGCCATTCTATTATTGTATCTTTCTTCTTGTTGCTGTTTTAATTCAAAGCAGTCAGTGTACAGGAGTGAAATCTTAGCTGATTTCTTCACATGCAACCTTAAGTTCCCTCAAATGTCATAACAACAGTACTGATAAATCTCACAGCATATAAATCTCACAGCATTTACCATGCACTGGGAGCTTGTCTTGACTCTTCTGATGTTTACACTCCTTTAACTCTCCACATACGAGGGTGTTATTTCTTGTCACTATTTGACAGGTGAAGAGAGAATCTGAAAATTCTGCCCAAGTGTAAATGGCAAGGTTGAGGTGTGAACTCAGAGATTTTAGCTTTATGGTTGATGGTCTTCGCCACTGCATGATGCTACCCCTGACGAACATAATCTTTTCCATATTAAAAGTCTTCTGTAATTCCCAAATTCTTCCAAGGATTTCACAGTCTTTAAATAATGCCTTGAAATATTGTTTTCTTCCACCTCGTTTATTAAGTACTTTTCATTTTTTATGTTTTTCTTTAGTCAATTTTTCTTTAGAAAATTCTTCATCAAGTTAGTATTACTAATTACTTTGCAGAATGCAAACATTTGTTACAACTAAAATCCATCATGGTTTTGTGATATTACACTAATCTGCATGTCATGCACTAGAATATAACTGAACAAAATTTTATCTTGCCTGTGTAATGCAGTCTTGTGTATGGGTGACTGTGAGGGCACACACACACACACACACACACACACACACACACACACACACACACACACTATCCAATAAATGCTTGAAATAAACACAAGAAGTTAATGCAGCAAGGCAGGCTGGAAGGGAGTTATGGGAATAAAGAGGGAAATATTGAAGGTGGAAAGGAAAGTGAGAGTGAGGTACAGGGAGAGTGAGGGAAGGAGAGAGAGACGGGGAAAGAAAAAAGAAATTGCAAATACTTGGCAGGAACATTTCACAACAAACCTGTGGATTAGTAATGCTTTTATATCTTTTCTCTTGAATCATTACCCAGGCTCCACTTAAACAATACCAATCGTCTCAAGATAAATTGCTGGACAAATCTGAGTAAAAAGGTATTTTCTTATTATCTGTGAAAGATACATTTGAAGATTTATAGTGGGTAGCTAAAACCATGGATCCATAATAAGTAGCTATAAACCATACCAATCCATAAGTATTCCGTCTTCTCTCATCACATACATAGCTGTAACATGGATGAATTTGTAAGTGATGCACAGAAAGAGATTCACAGTGATGACTAATGAAGAGAGAGTAAATATAGCAGTCTACAGTAATACAGTTTTTGATATTATTCCTTTCTCAAAATATTATACTGCACCCTTCATTTGCAATTTCTGGAGATAACAACAGTGTCTACAGTATGAGAAGAAGTGAGGTGAGAGAGGCCGGCCCTGTGGTGCGTATTTGGACATAGAGAGTATTTGGACAAGAACATCATGATGTTGTAACAGCAGGTCACTTAGTTCAGATGGCCACTATGTGACCTAAGAATGGATAGGGTTTACAGAATAGATTGCTTGGAGAAAGGGATGGTCCACTTCCTTACTGGGATGTAGCAGGGCACTGGAAACTGGCCATTCTCAGAAAGGTGCATAACTTAAAACTTGTGTCTTTAATTCTGAAATATTTCTTTTACTCCTTTCAAACTACCGTGAACTCTAGTAACAGAAACATCAGAAAATTAAGCTGTGGGTAATGGGGGATGGTTGTATCAGAAAACATGCCTCTACATAGATTTTGATTCCTTATAAATTTCACCTATTCAAATTTCCTTTTGAATTACCTGAAATATATTTCAAATAATAGCATTTCAAATTTTTGTAAGTGTATTTCTCTGTGTACTATTTTTTCCAAGTCTGGTCACAGCAAATAACCTATATTTTATAATTGTATATGACATAATTTTCATAATGTATGTGCCTTAAATAATTTTTAAATTTTGATTTATGCCAATTAATTTGTTTTCTTGCCTTAAGAATATTTTAGTTGGCCTCCCACTCCAAATAAATTTGAGTGTGAAAATAAATAATACTTCACATCATGTTTTGTTCATGAGAATTCATGTTACAAATATTATAAGTATTTTAAAAGACTTTGGAGTATAGGAACCTACTGGATTCCTTTACAAGTGTTTCACAAATGTATACGGTCTTTTTTATATAGAAATATATTGGATTGTTAGAAAATCATTTTGAAATCATATAGAAATTTATATATAAATTTTGTATTATATATTTATTATTATAGTATCTGAAAAAATTATAAAACTAAAATGCGACAGAAAAGTATGCCTGGTTGAATAATGAAATACTGACTTTTTTAAAACTTATCACAAATAAGTATATTACGTCATGTACTTAGAATATAATCATTCTTATGCTTATTGGAAAAAGTAAGACAGGAGAACATTTTGTATTCGTGCTAGCAAAATAGTTGAGACTATAACACTTTCTTATTATAACAGTTCCTAAATGAAAGTTGTGAATAATGTCCTTGAAACAACATCACACTTCTCTTTTGTTAGAAAACATTTGATATTTTTATTTAGAAAATCCAAAAAAATAAGAGCTGGATAATTTGCAATTTGAGTAAATTTCTACTGTTAAAACAGTGTGCTTTCATGAGAATTGTGTTATGCCAACTGTACAATGTAGGGATGGAGTTACTGGAAAATAGTGTATTAGATCTAAGAAAAACTATAGGAAATGATAATAAACCACAAATGTCTTCATTGTTTTAATCCTAAGTGACTAGAAGATCTCTCTCCTGCTTCATTGTTTATTTCTAATGGCTAGGAGGCATTTGACTAGTAGGTTCATGATAATTATGACAAAGGATTATTTCACTTATTCATTTTCTTCAGCGCTTCCTACAGCTGTCTCATTGTTGTGCTTATATGTACACAACCAGTACACACATATATTTGGTCATAGACAAATCACTTAGAATATGTAACAATAAAAATTACTTGATATTAGTAATAGTAGCCAACAGACAAAAATAGCTTTGAGTTGAGAAGTTATCTCAACTCTGTGTCTATTTAGTTAATCAGAGGAAAGCAAATTAATACAAACAAGCAGCAGCTGCATGCCAGTGACCAAAGCATTTTCAAATGGAAAAAAAAGTAAGCTGCACAGATGAAAATTGTGGTTAAGAACAATGGTAAATGTGGCTTCTGACCTAAACCTAGGAGAAACAATCAAATTTCATGCCACACACATCTATTCTTAATCCAGTTTGGATTTGATGGCTGTTTATATAATGAAGGCCTGAAGAAGCTTGAAGCATGTCACTAAATCTATTGGGATTGGTGGCTTGATTTCATTCCCATCCAGGCGCAGGTAGCTCAGTTGAGGTCCATGAATGAAGGCATCCTGTTCGGCACGCAGTGTGGTGGGACATATTACTGAGATGTTCACATCTATGGAAGGAATGATAGAATGAATGGTTAAATTGAAACACCAAAATTTTAGAAGTCTAGATGAATAAAATACTGCAGTGGCCTTAAGGGGCCAAATAACCTCATGTGAGGAAAGCTGTAGAGATACAAGTTATTGTACCTATCTGTTTCATAAGAATGATCCTGGAAAATGTTTGATGTATCAGGTACAGTGTTCTCACTCTATGCCCTGCTGTATTTTAGTGTGAGATATTACATAGGTAATATTAAAACAATGATAGATCCAAGGTAAATAAGATATCTCAGATATTTTCTAAGCTTACAAGTGAGAGGAAGCATGTGAAAATTGCCTTACTATGCAAAAATGAGGAACGTATTTGGAGGATTAAAAGCAGAGACAGTTATTAGACCTGGTACATAGGTAAATGAGTCGACTGATTGGTAGAAGAGTTCTTGCAAGGATAATTTGCTGTATTGTTACCTTAAAATATGCGAAGTAATAGCTGGGCGCTGGTGGCGCACGCCTGTAATCCCAACACTCGGGAGGCAGAGGCAGGTGGATCTCTGTGAGTTCGAGGCGAGCCTGGTCTACAGAGCTAGTCCAGGACAGGCTCCAAAGCTACAGAGAAACCCTGTCTCGAAACCCCCCCCCCAAAAAAAATATGCGAAGTAATATATGGTACGTTTACATGAAGTATTTATCGTAATTCTACATATAATACTTAAAGCCATGAATCCCCTACATAAGAGAAGGCATTTGCCAAGGGTTGAATTACAGAGGATTGAGCCCAAGAAATACCCCATCAACTTTTATACCTGGTACTGATGGGGAAAGCAAGACCTGTCTTGGACTAGAGCTCACGGCACTAACAGCCAGACTGAGAGTCCTCTCCAGAGTGAAGAGCTGTTATGTGTCCAAAATTCCTGTAAGCTTGAGGCAGATGATCTCAAGTATTAATCGATGGCTTCTGCTTTCGACAAAAAAAATGAGCAAGAGCTCTTTTTCAACTAGACACACCTAACTTGGGAAAAGTCTCTCTCCTATGTCCTTTTGGTGCAAATTCACAATATAATTTCAAATGATTTAATACTTGGATAATGGCTGTTTTGTCCAAACCCTATGTTATCTTGTGAATTGACTTGATTTAAACAAAGCTCACATATGTAAATCAGCTTTGTGGTTATAGTTTTTTCAAATGCATAATCACTTTATCCACACACAGACCGTATCAGGAAATATGGCTATTCTTTCGACCTGGGTATTGTATAAAAAGTCAGCCCAGACTAGCCTTTTTCTCTTACTTGGGATCTTTGCCCACCAGGGATACTGTGTTTCACTCAGTTCCTTATTTGATATCCTCATCACTCCCATACTTCATATTCAGTATATTCAAATAACTGGAATATGAGAAATAGGAGTTATAAACTTAATAATTTTCCATAAGTTAGGATTCTTCTCAGAGAATGTGGAGAAGTAACTTATCAGACTATATGCATATTTTCCATAAAAATTCAAGTCCCTCATGCTCAGAAGAAATACATGTTTTTTTCCAAAATCACAGAAGCAAAGTTCACTGGTAAATTTAATGGACTTTTCATATGAAAGTTTTGTTTCTTGCAAATATTTTTTAGCAACTAGATTATTTGACAAGAACTAAGTACACTAATAATTATTATAACACAATGTGATCGATAAAATTCTCATCCAGTTATTCCAAGAAAGGAAACCCTTATTCTACATTTATTTCTATGGTAAACAAAACTAGGTCCTTGTGTTAAATGAGCAGACATGGCGGCCTTTTGTTAAGGTAAGAGACCAGAGCCTCTGGTTTTGAATGTCCCATCACTCTGTGTCATTAAGACAGCTACTGTCACCCTCCTAGGTTTGAGGTTTAGTTTTCTCTTTGAACTTCCCAATGACATCACAAAAGGGTCTTGGGAGGTTTCGGGTTTCTCCAGCCAAGGAAATGATTACAAGCAACGAAATGATTACAGACTTGAATCCTTAGGCTCCTGGGGTGGGGGATCCCTACAACCTTTCACAAACTCAGTTGAGTCTGACACATGCTAATATATAAGGTTGACTGACTAAAATATTGGAATGTATTTCACAGCCTTTGAAAACCTTCTGTGAAGTTTCAGGAGAGGACACAATGGCTTGCTTCGTAACCTTGTGTTCAATGCTGGCACATCATTCCTAAAGACTTGATCTCAAGCTCCCAGCATCTGCAGCTCACATACAAAAGTCTATGTTGAATCACCTGAAATTAATTTCCGTCTCCAGTTATCTGTGGGGCTTTATTGTAGATAAGGAATTAACCTATAGGAACATAGACCTCTCATCAGGAAAGACATATAAACCCAGGGTCCTCCTTAAACATTATGATGTTTGGCTCAACTAAACATACTCATCTAACAATTTTTCTATGTTGTATCTTTTCCTTCTGACTGGTGTGTTAAACAGTGCATTTCCTCACCACAGGGGAAAAAATAACTGCTGTGTTGGCAACATGCCATACAGTTCCAGAATTTTATGCTCAATTACATGACAACAATAATGAAAACAAAAATCTGTGCTCTCCAAGCAGTGGAAAGGTGCTCCGACCCTGTAATGGAATGGTTATGTGATCGTATGCTAAATGAATCTTTAGCAAATGATAACTAGGAAGCATAAACCTGTGGCATTTACCTGGGTTACTTTCTATAGAACACTTTCATCACCACTCACTTCAGGACCGCATTAAAAAAATTACAGAAGGAATCTCCCCATGGTTATCCTCCCAAAATGCTTATATTGGAATTGAAGATGAATCTCAGGCTGTGTACCAGTTCCTAAGTGTGGAATATAAAATTACTCACTTTACCATCAGAGACATCCTGATGTAACTCTGAACAGGTTGAGTTAATCTCAAATGTTTCCAAGAGTGTACGTTTTGTAACCACTTCATCCTTCCATAACATTTTTGCTTTGATCGGCTTCAACCTGATCCACTATCCACTCTATATCCAAAGCTGTTTTCAAGAAAGAATAGTTATTTTCCTCACTGTGGATCCATAACTAAGTCCTGGTAATCACCAGTTCCCAGGGCATTCATTTCCATCTCAAGTAACTAAATTCTTGAGCATCTGTAGTACCTCTATGTATGATAACCCACAGCATCAGGACCAGCACCTGAGAACTTGTTGAAAATAAGAGATCTTGGGTTCTACCCAAGACTGAATGACTCAGAAACTCTGGGGTGAGGGGACACTATCATATGCACACTGAAACCCACTCTACCATGGAGTATTTGGTCAATGAAGATACTTAGGGAGATTCAGGCATCAACTCTTTTTTTTTTTTTTTTTTTTTGGTTTTTTCGAGACAGGGTTTCTCTGCGTAGCTTTGTGCCTTTCCTGGAACTCACTTGGGGTAGCCCAGGCTGGCCTCGAACTCACAGAGATCCACCTGCCTCTGCCTCCCGAGTGCTGGGATTAAAGGGGTGCGCCACCACGCCCGGCACATCAACTCTTATATCCTATTCTATAGATAATTCATGAGATTGTTACCTTACATATTTTCTCAACAAATTTACCCCACAGAGTGCCAGGCATGGGGGCACAATCCTATAATCCTGGTACTCAGGATCCTGGGACAAGTAGTTGACCTTGTGTTCAAGGCTACTCTGAGAGACACTGAGATGTAGTGATGTTCAACCACAGAGAGAGAAATACCAGAATCTCTCCAAGGCAAAGAAAACAGAGGTGTTTCCTTTCTCCCATATGTAAAAGTCCTGTGTAGATGACTAAGATTCGGTTTTCAATCCTGAACTTGAAGATTTGGGAATTTTGGTTTATGAAAGCTGAGTCAACAACATTGTGTAATGAAAACTGAAAATAATTTGTCAATTCTAATAGCCCATTACTTGTGTGTTGGTGGGGGGAACAACACAATTGATAATCTTATAAGGGACAGAGACTAGACATCATGATGGACATTTTGGTCACAGGCATATCCTCATGGCTACTTACTTTTAATTTTGTTGTGATCAAGGTGAAGGTGCTGCAGGTTAGCGTTAATTCGGGGAAAGTTTGTGAGCTGGTTGTGAGACAGTTGGAGATCCAGAATTGACGACACATCAAACCCTCTGGACGGGAGGCCTGCATCTGACAGTCTGTTGTGGTTAAGTCTCAGGAAGGCCACTTTAGGAATCACATTGAAATAATTTTCGGGTATTGCTTCAATGGAGTTGTTGTCCAGAAACAGCTGCATGGTGTTGGCTGGTAATCTTGGAGGCATGTTCCTCAGGGCATTCTTGGCCATGTTTAGCTGCATGAGGTTCTTAAGTCCCTTAAAGGTATCTCTTTGAAAGGCGTTATCTATAAGTTTGTTATGCTGTAGGTCAAGAAGGGTCAGGTTTTCCAGATTACTGAAGGTCCCCTGAGGGATTCTGGATACCTTGTTTCTAGCTAACTGTAACTGTTCCAAACTTCTTGGCAATGGAGAAGGTACCTCATCTAGCTCATTGTCTTCTAGAAACAGGAAAAGAAGTTTCTTCAGCTGGCTTAGAGCCCCCTTCTCAATGCCGTAGTTGGTTATTTTGTTCTTGTTTAAATTGATCCACCTTAGCTGGGTGGCGTTCTCAAATGGTTTCTCGGGTATGGTTTCTATCTGGTTGTTTTCCAGGTAGAGGTACCAGATCCTTGAAGGAATAGCAGGGATTTCTCTGAGACCTCTGTTCTCACAGTATAAGGCAGTAGGGAAACTAGGTGGACAAAAACATTCCCTAGGACAATAGAAATCATCATGCACATCCCAGTCCTCTGGGTCCTGTACCTCATAGGCCTGTCTCACACTCTGTGTCCACACAGTATCTGCTATGAGTAACACCCAAAGCGTCAAAGAGATTGAGGTTGCCATTACAACACCTGTAGAATAAGTAACACAAATGTTAAATAGTACATTGATCTTTAAATACCAGCAAGAATCAACCCAGTAAGCATTGTTCCTTCAAGGTATGGCTGAGAATCTTCACTTCTAATCCATACACAGCAATGAATACACATGTATTGAGTACCCATCACAGGCAAAGCAGTTTACAGACGTTGAAACAAATTCACAGTCCTTAACCTTTCTGGGTTTAACTGAGTCATAGTGAAAGCTGAGAAATGGAAAGCAAAGTTTAGCAAGCTTAAGTGCTTTTCCATTTCAAGCTATTAACTTGAGAAACTTTACTGAAACCAGTAGTTGAGTATAAGAGAACAAAATGTGATCTAATAAATGAAGTGGCAACTGAGAGCTGTTCCTAAGAGGTGGGCATCTGCATGTGCTTTTATTTTTACCCTTAAATGAGAATAACATCTGGAGGAGATTTCCCAGGTTCTTTGGCCCTCAGACCAAAGAAATGTAGAGATCAAAGGACAATTTAGAAGTTTATGGTAAAGGATGGGTCTAGGATCTGAAGTAAAGTAGGAGATTCATCTCTGGCTCTGTTGCTGAACTTTTCAGGTAAGCTTTACTTTTGAGAAAGAGTTGTGTAACTTTAAGTACAAATCAGAATGAAGATGTTTAGCCAAGAAGCAGAATTATGAAATTTTCACATAACCATTATCTCATATATAATTGTTATAATCTCCCTCATATAGACTGTCTCTATATTTTACAAATGTATATATATGCTCATGCCTGCATATGACAGAAATTATTTAGAGCTAATGTATCAGTTATGTAATTTTGATACATGTTTATTCACCTATGACATAATTAATCAGGATAAGAAAGAACAAAAACTATTTAGAACATAAGTTAAAATTTCCCCTATATTTACATATCCAGTATAAATATAACAAATACTAAGTTAATACTTTCTGATGTATACTTTTAGAAGAAAGAAATTTTCCTCCATTGAATAGCACCAAATATAACATTCACAAAGAACTAGTGTCAGAGAAAAATATATGCATAGTACATATTTAAACATTAGCTTATAACCTGTGTTACATATATAAAATTTACAGTTACCTCAGTGGGCATTCAGCTAAAGCAACTAATAGCACAAATACATTTCACCAAATCCTAGGAACATAAACATAAAATCACTCATTAATGGTATGCTGGTCTTTTATTCCTCCCATTAACGTTCAGAATTGCTTCTGCCAGCTGTCAGACTGCTTCTGAAGGCAGAATGCTTCTCTGGACTGCTTCCAACAGAGACAAGTTAAAGTTTCTTCAGAGTAGAGATTTGCATTAGTTATTGAAACTGTAACACCACATCTTCTGAATCAGAACTCTGACTATCTAAACCAAAAGTTGTAAAAAAGTACAGAATAGTTTACCTTGCTTTCCAGGAATATACCGTTGAGTCCCGTGGCTGGTCTGACGCTGGGTAAAATAAATTGATGGGGGAGGGGAGGTAATAAAAGAATGAAAATTCTTTGTTTTGACTTGATGCTGTTAAACCTCCAATCAGAATAAATGAAAGGGATGGTGACTCTTCACCATGAAGACCTTTTGATGTATTGTTTCCACTCTGACAGGCTTCAGGATGGCTTACCTCAGCCTCCTTGGATCTTCTCCCTCCTTTTCTATTGGTCACTGCCCCTCACAGTAATGGA
This sequence comes from Peromyscus maniculatus bairdii, assembly GCF_049852395.1. Lineage (NCBI taxonomy): Eukaryota > Metazoa > Chordata > Mammalia > Rodentia > Cricetidae > Peromyscus > Peromyscus maniculatus. The sequence continues at coordinate 22,883,597 of NC_134869.1, read as the reverse complement.
GCGACCCAAGCTTTGCTGTCGGATTTTTAGAGTCTTCTGTAAGATGTATGCACTGTTGGCTCCAATTTCAATCCCTCCAACAACAGCAGTACCTTGTCACCTCAGGAGAGGAATTTTTTCTTTTAATTCCAAGCATGATTTTCCATAGTCAAGGCAATTTTCACTCTTACTTCACAATTCCAGGGACGTTAAAATGTGCTGATGTATAGATCGGATCCACTAGCCAGCAACTGAGGAGAATTTTAATTGTAATGAAAACAAAAAGAGATTTTGAAACATTTCTTTTTCTTGATGATCTTTTAAAACAATTAAGCACAAAAAGTAAAGGCCAATATATTCTGTTCATGTGGACATATTTTATTCATTTCTGATATAAAACAGATGCTGGAATGTTTTGATTAAGAGAAACACAGATTTGAAAAAAAATTAAAATTCTCTTGGAGTAGTTATAGTTGATTTACCTGATAAATATAGTAATCACCTTTGTTTCATAGAATCAGTAATTGTCTCTCTATTCCCCCATTCCTTAATAATAACTTTAAATAATTATTAAAACGGGATGACTTTTTTATTACATTGTAACACATGTTTTACATTCGGTGGCTTATAAGGCATTCTGCTGCACTGAATTTTTTTTTCTCTAACATATGTCTAGGCTAAGTTCTTCTATTTATCATATTTAAGGGAAAATGGTAATTCTATTGAGGCAAGATGCAAACAAAAATCTGTTTTATTTCAGGCTGTTTTCTGACCGTAGTAATAAAGGCTTCCATGTCTATCACCCACCAACACTGTTTATACGAGTTGTATCAGAGACAGAGGGCACTGGTGGGAAAGGACCTTTCTGAACCATATCTTCCTATCTCTGTGGCCTTACATGGGTCCATTAGGATTCAGTTTTATCATCTACACAACAACAATGGACTCCCTCACAGGTTTCGTTTCTTTTGATAAATGAATATAAAAATACTAGTCTTTCTTGGGAATTTTCACTATATATCCAATTAGAATAAGTGTGTGTATTAATGGCTATAGATGAAAGAAGAAATATGATTCACACATCTCTTCATGGTCCTACAGGTACACACAGAAAATACTTTTTAAAAACACTCTAGTTCTTTTTTTATAGCTTTTATATACCATCTTTCTCTTCTCCACATTACGTTTTATTGTTTTCTTCTCTCCATTTCATGTTTCTTTTCTTTTTTCTCAATCCTTGCGACAGAAGTGCAATTGGATGTTCAAATCTACACAGTCATAATTTTCTTTTTGAGGCACACTGATTTTAGTCATTTCTAAGCTTTTTGCCTAAATATTTCTATGTGTTCAGTAGGAAAATCAGCATATTTCACGTCTCCAGCCTATTTTCCATTCATCATTCTGCTTAGGATTTACTCACCAAAATGTGGTCTCTTGTGTTGTTCTTTTTCAAAGTTGCTCTGGCCAAATCAGCAGTGATCTCCATAAGAATTATTCACTGATTCACCTATTTGGCCTGGAATAGTACAAAATTACCTAATTAAATATCCCTCTCACTTGAAGACATCATCCTTTCCTGGAATATTTTCTCTTTTCAGTAATTCCCTTTGTCTACATCTTGGGGATCTCTTTCTTCTTTCTAACTCTATGTAAAATGCTAGAGGTGTTTCTAAGCCTTTAAAGGTACTGAGTTTCTGCCTGCTGTCCTGGGCCTCTTCCTGATGTAGACACAGCTCCTACACGATTCCACTCCCAGCCTTCCCTTCTGTTATAATATCTCTTGAACAAGTATCTCCAAACTGGTCTTGGAACAATACCAGTACTCCAACATATGTTTATCTATTGATAGAAATGATAACTGTGGATAATTATTCTCTTTTCCTTAGTCTCCTTATGTATACATTACGGCTAATACAATGATTGATTTATAATAGTAAAACTACCCATTTGACAGAGTTGAAATGACATTTAAATAAGTCAACATGTTAAAGTTATAAATGTACAGACTTATAAAATCAGACATACTAGTTTTACTGTTCTGAGATTTCTGGTATGTTTCTTCTTCAAAATAGTTTTATTGCTGTTGCAAACTGAGGATAATTTGGCCAATCACAACAAGATATATATGTGACAAGGAGATATTACAGCTGCTTCCTTGTTGGCAGTGACAATTATACAAATTTTCCCTTACAACCTACATGGATGGATTGTGCCTAAATTAACATGTCATTAAGTTGAATCTCATATAATGGACATTTATTTACAATTGGGTTTAAAATCATAGGTGGAGAGTGTCTTCATTATGAAGGCTATTTAAATTTTCACTAAACATACTAAACACTGATTATGACAAAATAAAACACACCCTCTGTTGAAATACTATTGTTCTGGATACATTTATGAGTGATGCAGCCCTGCATCCTGGGTCTTCGGGAATAGTGTACTCTTGAGAATCCCCTTACTCTTCTCCATGTTCTGCTCTTCATCTTCCAGGCTAGTTGCTTGACTACTTCCTCCATTTTTTTTTTCTCTTTAGAGTAACTTCCTGCTACCTGGCATATTTTTAAACCTTTATTTTCTCTGAAGGTTAAAAATGTATTTCCTGGACACACCCACTTCCCTGACATTTTGATTGTGTAGAATTCTTATTTGAAGTAGTATTTCTGTAAGGTTTTGAAAACTGTCTTAGTTAGGGTTTCTATTGCTGTGAAGAGACACCATAACCACAGCAACTCTGTAAAAGAAACATTTTTGGGGGGTGGCTCACTTACAGTTTCAGAGGTTCAGTCCATTATGATTACGAAGGGGAGCATGGCAGGCAGATGTGGTCCTGGAGCTGAGAGTCCTTACATCTTGACTCAGAGGCAACAGGAAGTCAACTGACTATCACACTGAGGAAAGCTTGAGAAAAGAACCGCAAAGGCCACCTCCACAGTGACACACTTCCTCCAGCAAGACCACACCTACTCAACGCGGCCACACTTACCAATAATACCACTCCCATTGGGGGCCATTTTCTTTCAAACTACCACAAAGTTATTTGAAAAAGCCATTATTCTGAATTTCAATGGCTTTCATAAAAAACGTTGATATAATTATGTTTTCTTTCTTTCTTCAAAATTCGTCTGTTTTCTTTCTGAAAATTTTTAGAATCTTTTCTTTAATGTATTAGTCATTCAAGAAAATCTTTGAGCCGGAGGTTCATATCCATGCAGGCTAAATAGTTTCCCCTCCTATTCTCTTTTTTCTTTAAGTGGCAGAAAGCAAACCTCCTGGTCGAGGTATATAGTTTTCTTATCTCATAGTTTTAAATTTGCATCTTAAGAATTTTTAAAAACTTTTATTTAAATATTTTTTCTTATATTTTGATCATATTCTTTACCTTATACCAATCTTTCCTGTTCTTCTTTCCTACCTCCTTATATATCTAACTTAATCCCCCCCCCTCAAACAGCGAAAAAAAAAACAAACAAGCCAAAAACCTGAAATCAAAACACATAAACTGAAAAAATTCAATGTCACAAAACAAAACAACAAGCCGACACAAAATATGGAGGGTTTTTTTTTTTTTTGTGTGTGTGTGTGTGTGTGTGTGTGTGTGTGTGTGTATGTGTGTGTTAGCCAACTACTCTTGGGCACAGGACCTGCCCACAGTGTGGTTGACTACCCAGTGACATTAGAGAAAACTGATATTCCTTTGCCCAGAAATTAACAATTGCCAATAGCTTTTGGTTAGGGGTACGATTTTGTATGGCTTCCCTTCTCAGTGTTAGGACTCTGTCATTTTTTTGAACCTGTCATGTTTTAACAGTATCTGTGAGTTCATATGTTGGTCCTATTGTGTCTAGAAGAATTCGTACTGGTTTTGGTGGATTTTCTTAACTTTTCTTTTCTAACCTATTGTGTTGTGCATAGCATATTTACTATGGGAAAGTGTTCCTTAGTGATCCTCTCCTAAAATAATTCTTTATTTTTATGCAGTGACTGTCTTTTCTTATTCTACTCAGGATGTTAAGTTGAAGTGTTTTAATGATGATATGAAGTTTTATTAGTTACAATAATTTTATTTTCTTTCATTCTTCACTGGTTTTGAATTTACCATATATACATGTTATATATATATATATATATATATATATATATATATATATATATATATATATATACATGTTAAATATATATATATATATCATGTAAATGGTATAAATTAGCAAAAGGTTATCACATTTCTTCTTAGTATTTTTTGTAGCTGTGAATTTTACATTTTTACTAATGTGGATTTTCACTATAATAATGAATATAAAGCCTAGTTTAGCCCTCCTGTGTGAAGTGACTTGAGATCATGCTGATTTCCAAATAGATCCAAACACTGTAGTGACCCTGTCATTTCTAAGTTGCTAATATGCCATTTATTACTCTAGTGGTTCCCTTTGCTCCAGGACTCAACCAAGATTTCCTTTATTGGATTTCAAAATACAAATAACAATAGCTTTGTGATTTCCTTGTGAGCTGTGACCAGAATCATTTGCTCTGAGTTCTCAGATCCTCTCCATTTTTGTAAAGTGAGACTCCACACCACAACTCCTCAAGATTATCAGAAGGTAGGGCAGCTTGGAAACCAGTTAATGTAAATCTCTTCCCAGTTACTCCTCTGAAGGAATTTCTTAGAAGGCATTGTTCCATCACTATGTGAAGAAAACGCCACCCAGCTCCAGCATTTCCACTGGTGCTAGGAAGAGGCCATCGGATCCTAGATATACTTTCGCTGTCCTCAGCTTCTTACCCAACAGTTTATTCTGATCACCCCAACCCAAGCAATATCACCACAGCAAAACACACTCAATTTTGTATTTGTAGTCTTCGCAATTTTTGGATTTAGGGAAAGCCCTCACACCATCCTAAGTGTCTTAAGAGAGGACAACAGCAAAACACTCTAACACCTACTCCATCCATGTCCATGTATATTCTGTACTCGCTTATTTATGTCTGCTAGGCAACTCTTAATGACAGGTCAGACAATAATGCATTGATGGACATCAAATATTCAATTATCATTCAGCCCCTGCTAGGATCTGGTTTCTCAAAATATTAATTTACTAAAGATAGTGAGACTTTGGATGGAAAATCAGAATTCTAATTCTCTTATTGATGCTTATTGATGGCCACATATAATGCCGTCATCTATGACATACTCCTTGAACATCATTTCATCTGCTGGATGATAAATAAGAAGATAAATTTGACCTCAAAAATCTTCAGAGAGTTTTCTTGTCATGTGACACCTCGAAGTGTGTCAGCTTCTCAGCAATGCATTTAATGCCTGCAGTGGCATGTTGCCTTCAAAAATCAAAGAGCCCATGCTTCTTGTGGCAATGAAAATATAATTCTGCAATTTGGTTTGACTTTGAGAGTTGTCTTACCTTATTTTCAAACCCCAAACATGTATAATAAATCAATGACTTTGCAGACGTCATATTCTGCAGTATTTATTGCCAAGCAAAGTGGCTGCTGACATCAAAGTTTCTAATTTGTTTCTCCAGATAATACAATTTACCCTGTAAATTGCTTGACATGATGTCATGTCAGATGGTATTCCTGAAAACTGAAGTATTGACCAATGTCAAGGAACCATAATCATTCAGGATTAATATGGCAAAAATCACATTACTAAAAGATGGAGATTGCTACTGGTAATCTGGTTATTGGAATAGACCATAAAGACATTTTCAGAGCTATTACTTTGTGAAAGGCACCATGGTCTGTAATGAATTGTACTGGACATGAAACAAAAATTGAAGCAGGAATTATCATATAATTAAACTTTGGGAAAGTCTCCAATATCTTGTAAGACTGTTTATTGAGCACACTGCCTAACATTAGAGAAAGCTCTTAAAACTTAACCTCTTCTTTTATTTTGTCAAAGATGTTGAGTACTTTAGTGATATCTATCTATCTATCTATCTATCTATCTATCTATCTATCTATCTATCTATCTATCATCTATCTATTTTCTATCTATCTGAAAATAGCTTCTTCCCGACCATAGTTTCTCCTCCCTCTACTCCTCACAGTTACCCCCATCTCCCTCTTCCCCCAGATCCACTCCCCCTTGGTTTCCTCAGAAAAGGTCAGGCCTCCAAGAGATGACAGTCAAAAAAACCAAAACAAGATACAATAAAACATGATATAATCTCTCATATGTAGGCTGGTCATGGCAACCCAATAGGAGGAAAAGTGTCCCATGAACAGGCTAAAGAGTCAGCAATATACTTACCCCCACTGTTAGGAGTCCCACAAAACCACCAAGCTAACAGCCCTAAGATAGACACAGAGAATCTGACATTGTAGTCTCTTTGGCATGAGAAGATGTTCTGCAGGTTATGGAAGTAGAAACCTGGACAACAATGATCTATATTTTCATATAGTGGTATAGTGGATAACTCTGACCTTTGGTAAAAGGATTTTAATTTTGGTTTTTTTTTCCTGTTTGATTTTTGATAACTTCTTGTGTGTGTAGCCCACCTTGTGATCCTCTTCAACACCCATTACACTCTCTTAGCCTCCTTCCACTCCCACTCCCCTTTGTTTCCTCCTGTCTAATGGCCTCTTACTTATGTCTTCTTATTGCTGTTTGTCTTATCTTATGTGGTCAAACAAAGCTACTTCATGTTCACGAATGCAATGGTCCTGGCATATTTGGAATGCTGTATTTCATAGCCCCTCTCCTCATTCTCCAGTCTCTCAACATTTGTGCCCATTCTTCGGTGATGTTGCACGGTCCTTGGAGAGGGAGATACCAATGTGTGCAGTCATTTATTCTCCACACCTTGACTCTCATGAATCTCTACATCAAGTATCACACACCAGAAGAAGCAGCTTGAAAGTCCTTGTTTCTTCAGTCATAGAGCCTTTATGGGAAATCAATCATTCTGCCAGGTGACCTATTCCAACTGTGCTTGCAAGGACTTGAAAAGCTCAAATCAGAAGGAGAGAAGTTGAAGAGAGGAAATCTTACACTTGATAACAAAAATTCATTTCTATGCATGCTCCCAAACTAACAGGCCAGTGTCCACAAGCTCCCCCCAGCCTGGGTCAGATGTCTTTTTTTTTTTCCCATCATGATCTTGACCCACTGGCTCCTATGATCCCTCCTCCCTCTCTTCAGCTGAAGTCTAGGAGCTCAGCCCAGTGCTTGGATGTGGCTCACTACATCTGCTTCCATCAGCTACTGTCCATGGGTTCTGTGATGACATTTAGAGTAATCAATAATCGAATTACAGGGGCCCTCTGAATGTGGGTGACAGTTATCTGGCTAGATCTGTTTGGGGAGCCCCTGGCAGTGGGACTAAGACTTATCCTGGGTACGTGAAATGGCTTTTTAAGAACATGTTTCCTAGGGTGGGATACCTTGCTCAGCCTTGACACAAAGGGGAAGGGGCTTGGTCCTGCCTCAACTTGGAATGCCAGACTTTGTTGACTCCCAAGGGAGGCCTTACTCTTTGAGGAGTGGAGGGAGGGTGGGGTGAAGGGAAGTAGGGGGTTAGAGAAGGGGAGTGGGGAACTGGGATTTGTATGTAAAATGAAAAAAAAACTTAAAAAAAAATAATTTCAAAAAAAATTATATCTGTGGGACTATGAAGTGACTGCTATCCCAAGATTAGTTGTGTTTAAAAACTGTGCTTCCTTCTTCAGGGCACAATTACTCTGGTAAATTTACACTTCGTTCTTTCAGGAAAAGAATAAGCTAAGACAGCAATTGAAAACATGTGCTTGTGATCTCATGAAGAGTTAATTTTTTGACTCAAAGTACCCTCTTCTTCAGTCCAGAAGCTTTAGGTCTATGGTTTTAATGATGTACTGGTAAAGAATAAAAATTCTGCCTCATATACCATATTTGTACAATCAAATATTTTTAGGGGAAAAGGGGGAATAACTTGATACATCAAGACTCCAACTTCTTGATGTAAAATAATGGAGCCCAGATTTAAATATATTCCTATGACCAAATTCAGTCTCTAACAATCCAATTCACTCTAGTTTTTTATCTCTGACTATCCTAATATTTTGTAAGCATAAATTAAATTCTGTAGCCTATTTAGAGTAATGCTTTCACTCCAAGACGTCTCTTTTGATTGGTCACAACCTTTCCTTGCATACCAAGGAACATCAAAGACTCAGGGGAGGAAGCGTGAGAAAGCATTTCCTTTCAATTCCTGAGTCCAGGGAATAGAAATCAGCCAGGTGGGGATGGCTTTAACAGTGGAGCAGCATGAGCCTTTTTCAAAGGAGGCTCAGTGGGAAGAAGGGTCACAGTCACTCCAGCCATCTGGATCCTATTGTGTGATTCCAATTCCAATTCTAGAAGCCATTTCCAGAGCAACGCTGAAGCTGTTTGCTAAGAAACGAGATGAAAAGTTTTTGCACTCCAAACCAGGGAACAATTTTGATTTTAGCTCTGCCATTCTGCAAAGGATATTAATAAGAGATTTACACTTAAAATAATTTTATGAAGTTCATAGACTTTAATTCCTGAATTTGAGCTGAGAATTTCGATACTTGGACTTCTCATCCCTCGCTTTTGTCTCCACAGTTCCATAGACTCAGACTGAGCTATCTGCTTTTAATCTTGTATGAAATCCTTCAAAGCCTCATCTTCAAGCAAAGTATCAACAGTGATGCCTCTCTTCTGCACAAGTCACCTTCCAGACACTCATTTTTATTTAATTTTCAGGGTTTCACTTTTATATACATCAATTTTGCACCTAAACAACTGAGTTTAATACATGACCTACACTCTGATGTTAATAACTTTGTATTTAATATCATCATTAAGCAGGGTTCTAGGGTATAATCACCAGAATGGTAACTGTGTGTTCTAAGCAAAAGGGAATTTCTTTGAAGGAGACTATAAGGAATAACATAAAAGAACACAGCTTATTACTTGATTTGAAAACAGAAAACAGGAAGCTCCTGGGAAATTAAATTGATTTGGCTAGTGGGACTCTGTCATCACTGCTGGATATCACTGGCAGCAGAGGGTCCTAATGATAGCTTGCACAGGCAATCACTGCTGATGGATCTAATCTAAGAACCAGAAACTGTTTGGAAATGTTTACTCCATCCTGGTCATAAGAGGGTAGGGGGAGGAGAAATATGTGCAGGCTGCTTAGTCTTACTAAGATTATTTCCAAGGAAGTCCTCTACCTATACAACTAGATATTGGACCTGGGAGAAATGAAGTAAATATCTCTCTCTCTCTCTCTCTCTCCTCTCTCTCTCTCTCTCTCTCTCTCTCTCTCTCTCTCTCTCTCTCTCTCTCTCTCTCTCTCTCTCTCTGTGTGTGTGTGTGTGTGTTTGTGCACAGGTGTGCACAACACCTCTTATATGTGGAGGTCTGCTGACACATTTGGGTGTCAATCTTGCCTTTTACCTTTTCCATATAAGGATGTCTTTGTTGTTCACTGTTGTCTAGGCCTGACTAGCTGTCCAGTGCACTTCTGTGATTCTCCTGTCTCTGCCTCCCACCTCAACATGACAGCACTGAGATTACAACACATGTGCCACAGTGCCCAGATTTATGTGAGTTCTAGGGATTCAAGTAAGATCCTCACACTTAGGTAACAAGAACTTACTGAGCCATCTCTCCAGCACCTGAATTGTCTGTCTTTAATCAAGCAATGCACAATGCCCTGATTAGTAGAGTGATTCAGAATCAGTATGGGGCACTTCACCATGGATTATTCTTTTTTTATTTTATTTTATTAAGAACAAAATTTTTATTCATTTTATGTACTAAAGATCTCCCTTTTCCCTCCTCCTACCCCCCACCCAGTTTCCCCCTCCCAAACCACTCCCCACCCCCTCCTACAAGAAGGTAAGGCTTCCCATGGGGAGGTATGCTGTCGCATAATGCCCTTTTACACAGGTTTAATAAAATGCTGATTGGCCAGTAGCCAGGCAGGAATTATAGGCAGGATAAGCAGACAAGGAGAATTCTGGGAAGAGGAAGGTTGAGTCAGGAGTCACCTGCCAGACACAGAAGAAGCAAGATGACAAGGCAGAACTGAGAAAAGGTATCAAGACACATGGCTAAACATAGATAAGAATTATGGGTCATCTTGCTTCTTCTGTGTCTGGCAGGTGACTCCTGACTCAACCTTCCTCTTCCCAGAATTCACATCACCAGTGAGGCTACCTGGAAAATGGGACCCCAAAAAAAGACACGGAGAAATGGACAAGATCTACATGAATAGCCGGGTCATGAGTGGGAACAATGAAGGGCGACAGTCGAGGGAAAGAGTGGGAGATCCTAGCTGGATCAAGAAAAGAGAGGGAGAACAAGGAATAGGAGACCATGGTAAATGAAGGCCACATGAGAAGGTGAGAAGAGGAGGAAGCAGAGAGCTAGGGAGGCCACGGAGATCCACAAAGATACCCCCTCAAAAGACTGCTGGCAATGGTCGCGAGACGGCAGGAACTGACCTACTCTGGTGATGGGATGGCCAGTCACCCAGATAGTGGTGCCATAAACCCCATCCAAGGACTGAGGAATCTGAAGGCAGACATCCACGGCTGGGCCCCTGGTGGAGCACTGGGAGTCTAATTAGTGAGTAAGAAGAGGGTTTATATGAGCGAGAATTGTTGAAGCCAAGGTTGGATAAAGCACCGGGACAAATAACCAAATGAATGGAAGCACAGGATCTATGAACCAAAGGCTGAGGGGCCCCCAACTGGATCAGGCCACCTGAACGGGTGAGACAGTCAGTTGGCTTGATCTGTTTGGGAGGCAGCTGTGCATTGGTGCCAGGTCCTGGGCTCGTTGCATGAGTTGGCTGTTTGAATCCTGGGACTTATGCAGGGACACTTGGCTCGGTCTGGGAGGGGGGAATGGACCTGCCTGGACTGAGTCTACCAGGTCAACCCCGGTCCTCGGGGGAGACCTTGATCTGGAGGAGGTGGGAATGGGGGGTGGGCTGGGGGGAGGGGTGGGCGAGAGGGGGAGAACAGGGGATTCTGTGGCTATTATGTTGAACTGAATGGTGTTGTAAAATAATAATAATAATAATAATAATAATAATAATAATAATAATAAAAAAACCAAAAAAAATGTGGAATCTGAAAAAAAAAAAAAAAGAATTATGGGTTAAATTAAGTGTAAGAGCTAGTCAGTAATAAGCCTGAGCTAATGGCCAAGCAATTATAATTAATATAAGCCTCTGTGTGCTTACTTGGGGGACTTGAGTGGGAGAGATTTTTTCCTAGCCACTGACCAGCTGGGACAGAGGAAAACTTCCAGCTACAGAGATACATTTAGTAGAGGCAGGTCCAAGCCCCTCCTCCTGCCCCAAGGCTGTGAAAGCTGTCCCACCATAGAAGTGGACTCCAAAAAGCTAGCTCACGCACCAGGGATGGATTCTGATCCTACTGCCAGGGTGCCCCTCAAGCAGATCATATTACCCAGTTGTCTTGCTATGCAGAGGGCCTAGTCCAGTCCCCGATGCAGGCTCCACAACTGTTGATCTAAATTCCATGAGTTTCCACTAGTTTGGTTTGTTTATCTCTGTAGGTTTCCCCATCATGATCTTAATGTCCCTTGCTCACAAAATACCGCTTCTATCTCCTCGACTGGACTCCTCTTGACATACTGCTCCAGAAGATCATCATATACCCACAGGTTACCTGCTGCAACCTCCCCTATCTGACTGCAGTTCTCTGAATTTACTGTAATACCAATAGTTTTTTACACTTCATTTGCAATACTTTTGCTTTACCTTGTTCACGTAACACACCCTTCTTAAGTCGTGACGTTTTATCATATCACCCATCCCCATTTAGGGGAAGCTCATTTTCCCATGCTACTGTCTGAAACTACCGGATGCATACAGACTCAATGCTTACTGAAACAATTTCTGATTCTTTCTATATCTGTTTCCTAAGCTGAAATCTTTTTGATGCCTGACATCTTCTCTCTCTCTCTCTCTCTCTCTCTCTCTCTCTCTCTCTCTCTCTCTCTCTCTCTTTCTCTCTCCCCCTCCCTCCCCCTCCCTTTCCCTCTTTCTCCCTCTCTCTTCAATGATTGGAATTGTGCCAGGACATCACTGGCACTTTTGAGAGCAACAAAAAATTAAAACTAGTCAATTGCTTCACACTTTTGCCTCCCAAGCTAAATGACTTTAAACATTCTCTCTCTTTCTGATTTTCCTGCTTTTAATGTCTATATTTATTTTGTTGTTCTAGGGATATAATTTGGGCCTTGTTTGTGCTGAGCAAATATTTTACTGCTGAGCTATATCTTCAACCTTCTTTTCAATTTTAAGCTCTGATTTTCTAAGTCTTTTGCATTGTAAAAGTGAGTTATGAAAAACAATTATTTAATATTAATGATTTGCATATTTGACATTATTGCAATAGAAATTTTCAATTCTACCACATATAGCTACCATCTAGAATTAAACAATGCAATCAACTTCTGTATAGATACTTTATTCCATTTATTTCTCTATTTTTATTTATTTTTTTTGCTATATACTCTTAGTTATCAAAGTTTAGGATAAAAATTATCATTGAAAAGAAGATAGAATGTTATATAACATTTTATTGTTTATTTTCTTGTTGAAATAGTTATTCATCTCTCTGGCTAGAGATATTTTCTATGTTTATAATTTTGGATACGAAGGTACTTCTTTTTCTACTAAGAGGAGCCTATTCTTAGATGACAAGTTAAGACAGAAGTAACCTACTAAGCCTGAAGAAACCCAATGCTTGATGCTCTTCATGGCCCAAATAGGTTCAGATACTAAGTGTAAAACAGAAGTGCAATAAAATTCTACTTTTCTTGTATATAACTCTCGAATTTTTTTAACTAAATGACTAAAATGATGCTTCTCCTACTGAGCTCGGTTTCAGAAGAGTAATGGAGATTCCAGAAACACTGTGTATTTCATTTATTGAATTTTAGGGAATAAACCACACTGACATTAATACAGTGGATACTGCTCTACCCTCTAAATTAGGGAAACAGACACAAAGTGACTGAAACTGTGCTGCGAAGGTCTCAACCTGAGGACTTTGTTCTAGATCCAATTTAAAAAATAAAACGTTTATAAAGTAAGAAGAGAAAAAAAATGCCAATTGAGATTAAAAAAAATCTCATTGTAGGTTGTCACCTCTCTGTAATTTTATATATAATTAATCTAACTATTCTAGTTATAATATGTGTGATCTAATCACATTATGTAAATAAACAACATAAATACAGGAATAAACAACTCATGTAATTCAGGTTTCACGAAAGAGAAGTAAGAATGAGAAAGAGGAGGAGTTGAGGAAGTCCTTCAGTAAATTCAAGGAAGATAGTGAATTTCAAATGCTCATTTCCCACTTTATTTTTAGTGACTTAGTATTTGATAATAGTCACTGATAGACAATAGAATTTCCATTTGATAAGAGGAAATGATGTGGCCTGGCAGTGGTGGCACACACCTTTAATCCCAGCACTTGGGAGGCAGAGGCAGGCAGATCTCTGTGTGTTCAAGGCCAGCCTGGTCTAGAGAGCGAGATCCAGGAAAGGTGCAAAGCTACACAGAGAAACCCTGTCTCAAAAAGCCAAAAACAAAAACAAAAACAAAAATGATATGAAACGTGGCAACTTGAATAAAAATAAGTAGAAAGGTTTTACGATGTGGATAATATTTTTCAAAAAAGAACTGATATTTCAGTTCTAAATTAATACTATTCAAATTTATATACCTTTGCCAGTAGCCACTATTATATTCCCCCAATATCAGTAAAAGTTTGGAGATACCAAAAACCATAGTCACAAGAATCAGGTTATGGCTCAAGCTACTTCTGTATCTATTCCATCAATAACTTGCTCTCTCAGCAAATCTGCATTAAAAAAAACCCACTCAAAGTCATTGTACCAATAGTCACTATTAAGGCAATTAAGAAATAATTATATGGCTAAGTGCCAAAACATATGCTAGCATATGCCTGAGCTAAGGGGATAGCCTCCCTCATACTATTTTTACTTTTTAAGAAATTAATTTTATTATTTGTAAATGTGTGTGTGTGTGTGTGTGTGTGTGTGTGTGTGTGTGTGTGTGTGTGTGTTTATATGAACTTGAGTGTAGCATCTGCACAGGCCAGAAAAAGGTGATAGATGCCCTAGAACTGGAGTTAAAGGTCATTATCAGCCACCCAATATAGGTGCTGGGAGTCAAAGGTCCTTTGCAAGAACAGTTTGATTTTGTAACTGGTGGCCATCTCTTCATCCCCACTACTTAAATTTTTTAACCTTGTAATATTTCACAATTAAAACTGTTCTTGAAATTCCTCACAAATCATAAGGTTTTGTCATTTTTGATGGCCGTACTGTGAAAGTTGCCTAGACTGCCACTTACAATATCGTTTTAACTGGCTCTACTGAGTCTGGCGGTCTTATTCTTGGCAGTCTAACTATTTTAGGCTTTGTGGGTATAAGTAGAAGAGAAAGTGCTAAGCCATTTTATCTCTCTGAACTACCAAGGTGGGACCAATACCAAATCAAATTTAATATAAGTTTACACACTCCAGTCCTTTTTGGAGAGAAACCCGACTAGCCAAGCCACGTGAGATAGCAAGAGAGTAAACAGCTGCCTGGGTCTTTGAAGTGGCCTCTGCATGAGGAAATTCGACACTCCAAGGCAAAGACTGGCAGGCGAGCTTTCCAAAGATATTTTTTTTTCCTGCTCCTAAAAACTCAGACTATTTTCTTCACATTTGGCTGAAACTTTGTAGTGAGCTCAGTCCTTTAGTTTATAGAGAGGCCTTTACAGAAATGGCATGATTGTTTTGTTCACGTTGTATATTTTCCATTTTAATCAGTTGTTGTTGCTATCTGCTTGCAATTTTACTGAAGAGAATTAAGGTAGAGAAAGGGTTGTGGGGGGGGATGACAAGGGTGAAATTGACCAAGCCTACACATTTTATAGAAAAGAATTCTTGTAAAGCAGAACAGCTCGGGTGGAACCTGAGGTGGACTGGCAGGCGTCTGTGCCACCAAATATTTATTTTCCCCCTGTGTAGAGAATCATTGGCTTTATTTGAAGTGTCAGAAATTTAGAAAGAACTAGCCACGTGACAGGCTATGTGCTTGACAGATTTTTCCCAAGCCAGCAGTTTCATTTGAAATGTTTCCAGCCAAAAGACTGCAAATGTGTTACTGCTAAGTTCATCTTCATCTTCCGAGAAAGCCTTCAGCCTGTTGGCATCATGGCTGCACACTCCCCCATCTCCTCGTTTCTAGGATTTCAGCTCTGCACCATAAACTTTATGCGAGAACATGTGAATTATTTCACTTTTCAAGTCTCTAATGTGAAATGAATCACATTACTTTTAACACATGTATTCTATGAATTTTAGGAAGAGTGACCCAAAGTCACTCTAAATATATACCTTAACTTTTTTTCCCTAAGTTTTTAGAAGAAAGAAGAGTCGTTTAAATTCAGGTTGCAAAGAGAAATTCAAACACTCCAATAAGGTTATTTTTATTGATTAAAAGAAGTACTTTTAGTACATGAACATCCCTTCTAGATTTCTCTCTGTCCTTTCAATACCCTTATCTTAGCGATTCTTAAAATCTGCACTCATCCAGGGAGTTCATCAAGTTTCATGTTATTAATCCCTGATTTTAGAAATCTCATTTAGTAAAGACGAAAGGAGACTCAGCCATCCGCCCCATCAGGACTCCAAGATGGGCTGATTCAGAGTGGCCAAACACAACTCTGTACAGACTTGTTTAATTATTTATTAAGTTGTATCTCTCACTCTTAACCATGTTCTTTTTCTCCATGCTTCTTGGGCGAGTAGATCCTGGGGCAAGAATATTGAAAGTCCTTCTGCAATATCATATTTGCCTAGGGATAAGTTACTGGAGCTTTGGATGGAGAGAAGTTTGTGCATATTGCTCTGTCCCTTAGCCCTGAAGTGCAGCCCTGTTGTTCTTTAACATTTATAACTTTCCCTGGCCTGTGTGAGAGAAGAGAGGGAGCAGAGAACTCTTGAGTTAACACTGTTGCCAGTTGGCTGAAATACCGATATGGGATTGAAACAAAAAAAAAATTTCCATTTTACCAGATGGAATCTATCATAATAGTCCACTTCTAAAAGGCTCTTGAGCTGAGCAGGGTGGAGTATATATACAAAGCATCGACTTTAGAGATGACAGGATCCCTGTTTCTAGGCATCGCGTCTGTGTCTGGAGAAATGGATAAATAAAAACTGCACAAAGGACTAATTAGTTGTCACCATTAATGCATGGGGCTCATACCTTTGCTTGCATGAGCTTATTCCCTGGACACAAGGAAAGGAAACTTCACTCTTTGTCCAATTGGCCCAGCACAGCAGATGTGCTGGCGTGTTTAGCAGGTTACGGTTTCAGGTAGAAAGGTACTTTATGACCCCCAAACCTTGCACACATAGTTTTTTTTAAAGTATTATTTTTAATAAACACTTGACTAAATGAAGAAAAATACCTCTTCCATAGAATTAATGTTCTGAACTGGTTGCTAGGAGGTGGGAAACAAAAGAACAAATGAAATAAAGTAAGCCAAAACCCAGCTCCTCCTCAGTACTTGATGTTTTTGTTCTTGTTTTTCATGAAAGATCTCCTATTTCCAGTTCCTAATTATTTACAATACCAAGTAATTAGGTTTTCTTGTGCCTATGTGTGATATGTATTGTGTATGAGAGTTACTGTGTGGGCTCAGAATAACCTTAGGCTCTGCTGTTCACCTTTCACGTTGTTTCTTGCAGTTATTGCTGAATACTATGTGTATCTGGCTAGCTGGCCTGGGAGTCTCTACAGATTCCCATTTCTGATTCCCATCTCTCACAGTAAGAGCAATGAGATGGCAGATTCATGCTACTACATCTGATTTTAAAATGCTTCTGGGCATTCATCTGATATTGGCTCCTCAAGTTTGCTCAGCAAATCTTTATCCACTGAGCCATTTCCCAAGCCCCTATTATTTAGTCTGAAAATGGGCTTTCATTGAGGTATTGTAGACATGACATTTTCTGACTTTATTTGTAGTTTATCTTTTATGAAATGGGCACACATCTTAGTAATATTGTCTTAAATATAAAATTCTATTAATTGTCTTGTGATAGTTGTGGAAAACAAGAAAAATTATCTACTAAATTATCTACTAAAATAACAATGAGGTAATGTATATTACATTGGAGAATGTGCAAACATATTTCATATACTTTGATGATATCTGTTAGAGGTTTTCCAATAATTAAAGGCAAACATAATGAACTGTACATGAGATAAATAATTGGATTCCACAAATTGGTTTTTATTTGTTGTACTGCCTTGATATTCAACTTCCCCTTAACTCTGTAATTGCCTGTATCCAAAGAGTGGATGCTGATTGGCCAGCCTAAGAGGATGGTCATGTCCTTATCATGTCTTAAGGCTATTCTTCATTCTTCTTCACCTCAGGATAAAAACAATAATGATCAGTAATGAAAGGTACACTGACTCAGTTTAAGTTATCATCAAGTGAACCATATTGAAGTGAGGTAGAGGAAGTAAACTGTAGGAGTGAGTCACCAGGAAGAAGGTGGGAGCAAGGACCAAGCCTACAGTAAACAAGGAAATTCATCTAGGTTTTCTGATTTTCCTGTTTCTCCTTAAAAAGATAAAGAGCATGTAAGATGATAATTCCCTGCCTAAGGATATCCTTCTTGGTATCTGATGTCTTTGAACAGTCTTGGAATAAGAACAAGTTCTTGGAGGTTGGCTGGCCAGCCTAATAGACATAGACTACAGGATGGTGGAGAAAGAAGAGATAGTCCAGGATGAGGCACAGGCAAACTCTGCTTGTGTAATACAGTGCATGTCTAAATCTTTATCTGTGGTTCCTGAGGGTATGAATGTCTGTATTGCCTACTTATGGATGGAGCTGAATACAAAGACTACAGAAATACATAGTGAAGAGAGCCCTCAGGGTCTACATGTCTATCATTGTGGCACTGCAAAAATTAAACACAGAATCTTGGAGCCCAAGGACTGTGGAATCACCTAGTCCAATGTCCTTTCATTTTTCCAGACAATTACTTAGCCACACAAGAAAGGCAAAAGCATCACAGTTACCCAGGGCTCTTTGTTCCCCACTAGTATCCTCTTTCCATTGTGTGAAGTGAACTCTTCACCCAGAGAACTACTTCATTTTCTTATTCCTCAAATGTGAAAAAAAGTCCTTTGGACAAAACTCATTAGAGCTTAAATATAACCTGCAGCATTTACTCTCCTCATGGGTTCTGGTTTGATGATTTAACTATTTTTAAACCATAGACTTCTTGGGTCTTGAGCGGAGATGGATGAAGTCTCATTTGACCTGTGTGATTATTAAGACGATGACTAGGTGTGCATTTATTTTTAAGTCCAAATGTCAATGATTAGAATAAGCTGGTTAAGTGTTTTTCATGGGTGGAATTTTTTTAATCAGTGTTCTTTGTGTTTATCCCCAGTTTATGCTGTCTAGTCCTGGGTTAGAGAAAGATGGAGGAAGCAAAGGAAGAGACGTAAGAGGAGGAGTGAAAGGGAGGTGGTGAGATAGGAAGAGAAGGAAGGGGAGGAGCGATTAAAAGAAGACAGTGGAAAAGAAGCCACCACAGACAAAGGTCCCGTGTAGAATGAATAGCCAAACCTTCAGGCTGTGTCCTCGTTGTCAAACAAGAGAAGGAAAAGGTACCCATGGATTCTGTCTTAGCAAAGTGTTTGCGCCCTCTCATGAGGAAGACTGACCTATGCGGCTGGACTTGAGTATCAGCTCAGCAAACGCTGGATGAATTTACTTGGAAAACAAAGAAAGCATTGAACTTTTATAGTAGAAGAATTATCGGGCACCAGGCAGACTGCAGCTGTCTAAAATTTCATCTCTGAATAGAAAATTGGATGCAGTTTAGAAAAAAAGGCACAAAAATGAAAGACTTCTCTGGTGCTGGGTGTGAGACATCTATCATGGTAACAAATAGCTCTGAAATGTCCCTTGAAGTCTGAATGAAACCGAACTGCACTTAGTTTTTGTGCCTGGAGAGAGATAAAGAGTCTAGAGATAAGAGCGAACTCAGAAACTCTGTTTGAAACTGAGAATATTCCAAATATATCTGTTGCATAAAGATAGGCTACAGTTACTTAGGAGTTACTTTCTGGCACCCATGTCCTTTATTTTCAAGTAATTTATTTCAGTTGAACATCTTTGTAGCTTAATAACTCAAGTAATAAAATAGAAAAATAAAGGTAAAAATAGGGCTTCTTTTTTGGTCTGTGTTTTTGCCTGTATTAGATTTGAAAGGAAAGTGCAACCTAAAACAGCCAGAACAATAGCTAAATAAATATGAGCTAAATAACCTCATAAAGGTGAGGTTAGCCCAGAACTATAGCTATTATAAAGGTGAGGTTAGCCCAGAACTATAGCTACCATAAAAGCAAGGTTATTCCAGAACTATATCCTTCATGAAGGTGAGGTTAGCTTAGAACTATAGCTATCATAAAGGCGAGGTTAGCCCAGAACTCTAGCTAACATAAAGGCAAGGTTAGCCTGTGAAAGCTAAGTCCTTCATGAAAAATGAACCTGAATCAGGGCTCAGAAATTGTGTTAAACTCAGTCTCCAAGAAATCCTCTCTCAAGGGTCTTTTAAAATATATATCAAGAAAATCTATAAATATGTGAACCAGCCTCTGAGAGTGTGTTGATCTATCTTTTTATGCCTATCACATTTTTTTTCATGATGATATATTGAATATGCATTTACTGATCAATATTTCTCTCTCTCATGAGTATTTGTACATGAGTTAATGTGAGACTACATGTGTGGTCATCAAAGGCCACCACTGAACGTCTTTCCCCATCACACTCTACCTTTTATTGTGAGATAGGAGCTCATAGATTCAGCTACCCTGGCAGCCTCGAGGTCTCTAAAGCACTCTGCCTACCTCCACTCCTCCAGTGCTGGGGATACTGATGTCCAACTGTGTATAGCTTTCAAACTTATTTTCTCATTCTTGTAGCTCAGGCACTTTTTTCACTGAGCCATTTTCCATAAGCCATGGCCAGAAAGTTTAGCAAATACCATTTGTTTTGCTGTTGTTTTCATTTCTAAAAATCCTCCTTTAAACAATTCTTGGCAAAGCAATCAGGCAACACATTGACATTTTCAGGGCTAAGACACATGAACATCTCCATATGTCTGGAGAGCCATGAAATCATAGGCCTTGCAATTGCTGTCCTGAGCAAATAAAGGTCATTGTTTTTCTCATAACAGTAAAAGCTGAAAAATAAACCTAAAATTAAGATGATTTAACTCAGGACTCAAGGCCATTAGAGAGAGAGAGAGAGAGAGAGAGAGAGAGAGAGAGAGAGAGAGAGAGAGAGAGAGAGAGAGAGAGAGAGAGAGTTAAAACAAGACATTTATCCCAGATGGTTTCTGGAGGAGTGCCAACCAACAGAAACAGGAGACAGATGGGAGTTTTGGCAAGTAAGTTGACAATTTTGGGTAAGGACTCTAAAATCTGGGACAATTCCAGTTTAACTAACTCCACAGAGGAGACCATGCTCCTGGGAACAAAATGCACAGGCCTTGTAGGAAAGGGCTGGTGTGTCTGTCTCTGTCTGTCTGGGAGACAGAGCTACTCAAAGAGTAAGCACACTGGTAATGAGCAGTTAGGGAAATAGATGAGGTCCACAGTCCTCCACATTATCTACCCAGAGTAACCTTTAAGACCGAACTGAAGTAGATCAGGAATCTACAGAACACCAAAAGGAGACTGGAATGCAAGACGATCTCTGAGTCAAAAGCTTTGTTTGTTGATGAAAGAATTTAAAAAGGAAGATTCTTTGGAAACTTTCCAGTCATTTCTTTCAGTCATGATAATTCCTGGTTCATAATACAAACCAATTAAATGAAGGCCCCGTTCTGGACTAATTGTAAACTGAATAAGAACATTTGTGGGGTTTTTGTTGTTGTTGTTGTTGTTGTTTGTTTGTTTGCATTATTTTGTATTGTTTTGCAAATGATTAAGAATTCAGGCTTTGGACCTTATTTCTTCCAAGTCCCTCAAATTATATTCTTCTGAGTTAGGAAGGGTTGGAGTTACAGATGGGGATATTTGAAAGATATGTTCAACTCAGAATGGAATTTAGGAACATAGAGGAAAGACTAGTTAGAAAACCTTGAAGTCACCCAGGTCAGGTTAACTAAACTTACCCTTAGGGGCTAGCAAGAGAGACAAGGAAAAATAGAATTTAGCTACACTTTGGTCAATAGTCACTAAGGTATTGTTGATGGGATTGGAGGTATGGCCCAGATTCCAAGAGGAAGAACATTAGCAATAACTTTCACCCTTATGTTATCCATCTTTTGACCTCCCCATTATCAAAAGCATTATTTAAATTTTGAGTTATTGTGTTTTCGTTTTGTTTTTATAATTGAATCATAAAAGGGGGAAATATACCTTTCCATCTTAGGTTCACAACTTAAGAAACTTCAATAGTAAGCTATTGAGTAACACATCACCCAGATGGACTTCAGTACAATTCTTACTTTGTTCTGTTGTGGGTTCTCTAGCTGGCGTGAGTAAGCATGTGTTGTGCATCTCTAGGGAAAAATATTTTGCATACAGTCCTTACAAGAATTATGTCATTATTCAATCAATGTTCATATGTTTTAATATCATTGCTAGTACCAAGATCACTAATGTCAGAAAACAGAAGTTGGTTGACAACAGCAATCTCAAGAGGCTATGCTTGAATTTTATTTGTGTTGCAATAGGTTCATGATTGCAAATGCTATTATCTCCTTAATTTCTATTTAAAATTATCATGATCCATATTTTCTTGAAAAAAATTTTAATGAGAACAAATGTTGGAGAAGACCAGGAGAAAAGGGAATCCCTATATACTGTCAATGTGAATAAATATTAACAAATTAAATGTGGGATATAATTTAAAAGTACCTCAAAATTAAGAACAGAGCTAACACATGATCCAACCATTCCACTTCTTGGATTGTGCCTAAATATATAAAGGAATTGCAAATGAGTGTTTCACAGGATATTGGAATTCCTCTGTTCACTGCATCATTATTCAGAATAGCATCCAGATGTTCTTTGATGGACACATGGATTTTTAAAGTGGTCAAAGATACATAGTGAAATGCTAGCTAAACTTATGAAAAGCAGAGAAACCTATCAGTCTGTAATATAATGGATGAACCTGGAGAACATTTTATTAAGTAAAGTGCCATGTATTTATAGAATCTGAAAAAAACAAAACTTAAGAACAAAGAGAATAGAATGGTGATTTCAAGATCAGACATTAGACAAGGGTAACTTTTCCAGATAGAATAAAGAAGCATGGCTACATGCTGCACAACATGGCAATTGTAGTTAAAAAAGATATAGGATATATTTGAGTATTAATATGGTAGATCCAAAACATCCTCAAAACAGACACTTCTAAGAACATGAGGTGATAGGAGTATTAATTAGCTTGATTAAACCATGACACATTTTATATGCTAGTGTGGTGTACATGTTATCTATTTTCAATAAATGTAATTTTGTCAATTACACCCAAAAATATTTTCAGAGAAATGAGTGGTCCCAGGAGTTAAGGTAATTTTAAGGATTTGTTTAGAGTTAATGAGAGTGAATGAAGGACCTTGGACTTGTGGGAAGAGACCCTGTCTGTACAAAACAGAATTTCGTAGTTTGCTCTTCTCCATAACTGTTTAGTTACAGTAACTCCAGTCAACAACTACACCTTAAGATCTCACTGGCAAGCTCTGTTCTTTGTCAGGACTTGAAAGGGGAATTTATAGACAGACTGGAAAGCTCATTGGAACCCCTTAGTATCACAAGAGCTTGTTGAATAAAAATCTTCAGGCTGAAAACAGAAGTAGTCACAATGGGAGTTGATGCTCAAACTATGTGCAACCCTATATATTGGTATTTCCTCCTTGACAGTAGGAATTTAGCTTATATATATATTGAGTGAAAACAATACATAAAAACTATTCCTTCTTTTCTTTTCTATTTTTGCATATTATAATTTCCAACATTTCTCCCTCCACACATTCCCATAAAGCACTCTTCACTCTCCTTCAGATGTCTGTCATGTGTCTTCACTAATGGTTATTACACACACAAATAATATTAATTCCTTGCCTTATTCCAAGCATCATAACATGTAACATTATTGTAAATAATTCACTTTCCCAATCATCCGATAAAATAATCACCTACACGTCTTCCTCTTATGACTTAGGTGATCTTTCTTCAAAGCATTTGTCACTAACTAATGTCTTACAGAATGAGTGTTTATTCCTCTAAGAATATCAACTTTGGGAGGATAAGGATTCATTAATCGTGTTCAGAAAAGTGCCCCTAGCAGGGAAACTATTCCTAGAATTGGGAAGAGGGTTACTAAATGTTTGTTAAATGAATTAATTAAAAGATACCTACAGAAGTACACAAGAGAACTTTTATTAGAATGAACATCTGATAATGAATTTTAATCTTGTAATAAGTAATTATCCTTTTATGATAAAAGATATTAATAGTATCTTATATGGTGCACAACTGGCCTTACAAAACCTGGCAGAAGATGTCTAGAGAGGACAACTAGAAGCAGATCACAAAGGATTTTGATATCCCTGTGTCCTCCCCAGAGGATCCTGGTCATATTCAGAAAACAATGACAAATCTTATGCTAGGTTTGAACAGTAGATAAAGGAGAAACAGGTTTGTATGGATACTGAAGTGACTCAAAGCCCGAGCAGCTTCCCTCATCCAGATGAAATATGAGAAAGTTTTGAAGTGACATCTGTGGAAATACATATAACCCACAGCATTTGGGACTCACGCAAGTATTCAAATTGTGGGGTACTTATTACTTTCCTAGTACACAGAATACCAGATATATTTTAAAGACACAAAGCATGAATAGATTTATTCAATTTAGTCAATATTTGTCCTAATAAAATCTGAGAGAGACACTGGCACACAGGGCTTTGATTGTATAGCGAGATTAATATGCATAAAAACTCATCTACTTATGTTACCTAAACTTCAGCTTCTTTTCTCACACATTTTGTTTCCACCTCATAGTTCTTACTGAAAAAATCTATTGAATGTATATGTTAGTAAATTAATATAATTCACTGGATATCTTTAAGCTATATTCCTATTCATTTTATATATTTTCAACATGTCTAAGTTAGTGTCATTCTTATTTTTTGTATATTCTAAGTTCTGATATTAAAGTTGACTTTGGGTCTTTTAAATATCAAGACTATTTTTCTTACTGTGAATAAATGTTAAGCATCTATGGTGGGTGCATCTAACCAAAGAAAAATCTAAGGCCATCATTATGACAAAATCATAGCTGTGGGAATACTGAACCCCAAACTTAAAACACCATGAGCAAAGAAATTCAGTCCTTTGTAAACCCAATTTTTCAAACCCTCCAATATTTCTGAAAACCTAGCTATTACCAGCAAAAGAACTTATAACTTAAGGAATCAGCATTCCTCTGGTTCATTTAGTGGTCTGTTACTCATGTATCTTCTTATACTTAATAGAGCACTGGGGACTGTCTCAAACCTCAAAACCAGAGAATATTATAGTCCCTTGCACTATAAAAGACGAACTTTCAAATGGACATTTTGAGAACAAAGAGGGGCTATGCTCATTCTTCTGCTTTCCATTTAATTAAGGGACCACAGTTAAGAGTTTAAGTAAATCCAACTTAGAGAAAGAAAAATCTTTATTCTTCAGAGATTTGCTCCATTCATGGGAAAATTTATTCCAAAAGAGATGAAATCAAAACCATTTTTTGAGTCAGCTGAGGGGCATTCCTTCTATAAATTCATCCTGTTTTGATTCATTTCCCTTGTTGAAAATTCAATCAAAATGAATCTGAAGCCATCTTTTTTTTTCTTTTCTTTTCTTTTTTTTTTTTTACAGCGGAAGGCCTGTTCAGGCACCCTCTCCACTATTGCTAGGAGTCTTAGCTGGGGTCATCCTTATGAATTCATGGAAACTATCCTAGCACCAGGTTTCTCCCTAACCCTGTAATATCTCCCTCTATCAAGATATCTCTTTCATTGCTCTCCCTCTCCGTTCCTCCCCCTACTGGACTATCTATTCCCCTCCTCCCCCGTTCTCATCTCCCTCCCTCTCCCCTTCTCCCACCCTCCCCAACCCCATGCTCCCCAGTTTACCCAGGAGATCTTATCTATTTTCCCCTCCCAAGGCAATTTATGCATGTCCTTCTTAGGGTCCTCCTTGTTACCTACCTTCTCTAGAGCTGTGGATTGTAGTCTGGTTATCTTTTGCTTTACATCTGATACCCACTTATGAGTGAGTACATACCATGTTTGTCTTTCTGGGTCTGGGTTGATTTTTTTTTCTAGTTCCATCCATTTGCCTGGAGTCCAGACTGTGCCATTCTGAAAGAGAAAAGCTGCCTAGAAGTGCCTAAGCATCTTAGGTCAGTGGCAGTTTCTTACAAAATTGCAAGTTTACTCTGTGTGAATATGCAAAGGGTTTTGAATCTCTTGGTGGATGTTGTGAACAGCGGGCTTCTTTCTGTCATATTTCTCTAGGAAAAGGACAATGTCTGTCTTTTACTGTTTGAAACTTCACTAGCTGAGCTAGTGTTAATGGCGCCACACTGAGTCATTATGATGAGAATAATAATCAAAGAGAGGCTGTTATGAAATGCTGGACATTCTACTGTGCAATCTGCTGGGTCTCTGTATCTGGGGCCTTTGCACTGGTAGACATCAGACATTTTGAAAAACCCTATCTTATCTGGGACGACAAGGAAAGAATATATTTATCAGTGTCTAGCTTTTCAATCCTGTCAACCTGCCTAAAACTGGGCCATGAAATAGAGAAGACTACTAGAGGCTCTGTCCATCTCTGCACTTAGAAGATGACATCCAGACCATGATCAATTAACTTCGACAGATCCTTCTACAAGGAAACATTTTCCTGTACTTTCATTTTGTCTTTGTCAATTCAACCCAACTCCAAAGAGGATTGCTGTTTTAAGTCACTGGCTTATAATTTAGATTTAAAAATAATATCATACTTTGGATAGAGGTAGACATAAGGCTTTGAAAAACGTAGCCACATTTCCAGTCAAGATAGTGCTCCTAAGCTCAATAAGGACAAAGCTCATCTAGTGCCATATATTAATAGAGAGCTTATGACACATTTTCTTCTTTGTACTTGAGAACAGGTATCTAAGAACTAGTAGTGAATTTCATGGGAAAAGCAAGAAATTTTAATTTTGTTTCTTCTACAAAATAGATTTGTTGAAGAGAAGTACTTTTAAGTTTATATCAAGAAAGGAGTTGAACAATCCCAATTCAAAGAACTTGACTCTACAAAGAAAAGACATGAGACTAACAGGTACATGGTCATCTGATGTAATATTCTTCCCATTCCAATCTCAGTGGGTCCAGACTCATTAGACAGGTCTTCAGTTACAGAACATTTAAAGAAAGAATAAGTTTATTAAATTTGTTCTTTGAAAATACCATGCTTTGAAGACATACTTTCTTCTTGGGGGGTGTATACTCAGTGGGTACTGGATGAGTGTAGTTTTGACTATATAACATTTGTTATTAAATAAGCTTTACACTGAGAGGGAAAAGTAAGCATGATTGCTCATCCCTAACCAAGAAACTATCTCTGATTGGCAACCATTCATAAAGGAAAAAAAATAGTTTTCTCCAATGGCATCTCATTGAGTCTACAAATCACAGCTAAGGGCTGGTCCAATATCTAGCCAGAGATGGTCAACACAAAACAGACTCAATGTTGTTTTTCAAGATTTGTTTTGGTCTCATAAGTCTTTGGGCATTTTTTACCTTAATGGTCTTTTGCTTATCTGTTACTGTTTCTGATTTTGTGTTTTTATGGGTTTTCTGTGTATGTGTGTCTATTTGTATATGTGCTTCTTGTAGCTTCACTTTGGTTTTTTTTTTTTTTCAAATTGATTATTTTTAATTTACTCATTTGTTTTCTACGGAGAGTTGGAGAGGGAGATAAGGTATGGAATTTGATGTGTGAGGAGGTAAGGAGACTCTGGGAGGAGATGAGGGAGGGGAAACCATGATCAGAATATACTGAATGAAAAAAATCTATTTTCAATTTAAAAAAAAAAAACTCAAATCCACATATTTCATGAAGTATGTGAATGTGAGCTGGATGTTCCTGGGAGGACATGGGGTTCTAGGAGTGAATATGACAGAGATACATGGTACATTATTCTCTAAGAATAAAAATATCTAATTATATTAAAACAATGGTAAAGATTCTGAATGCAAAGAAAGAAAACAACAATAGCAACAAAAACCTTAATGTTTCCTGGGCAGAAGAGGTTGTTTTCCTTAATGACATTTACTACTATTTCCTGATGTGAACAACCATGGTATCCCATACTACGCAACACTGAAATCTGTTATCATTGATATATAAAATCAACACCTACATTTCAAATACAATGGATTAAGGACATAATAATTTCCATTTTATAATTTTTTCAGACTAAATTTATTGGTCATTTGTGTCTTACCCTTCTCACTTAAGAATTCAGCAATGACTACTAAGATTCTCCACACCTCCTTTGGTGGGGTTGTAATGTATATACTTGAGAAAAAATGAAAATATCAGCAATATCCAAGAAGATATAAGTTCTAACTGCATTTTATTAAATTGGTTTAGTAATTCATTGCATGGGATGCTAGAATCAGCCACGGGGAATTCTATGATCACACAAGTAAGATATTACAGACTACTGCTGTCTTAGAATGTGACTGGATCACTTTATGTATTTTATGAGATATGATTTTCACAAGAATTAACACCATGATGCCATTTGCAATGTTTTATTTTGCTATTAGCTTGTTAATCGTAACATGCAAATAATCAAAAAGAAACATACACATGACAGAGAAAAATGATTCAAGAAAAGTTTCCTTAAGTAACTATGTAAATGTTTAGTACTAAATACATTTCTTTTAGTGGGTGTAGCTTCATAATTTTTTTTGGTATACTGCAAAATTACTGGCCTCACAATACAGAATCTATATTTCAGCAAAACAAATTTGAACATATCAAGATTTGAACATATTTGTATTAGGATAAACATCTATGCATATTTATTTCCTATTTTTGAGGTCATTAAATTAAATTGTAGGGACCATAAAAACTTGGCTGATTTCCATACAATCAGTAAAGAGACTTCATAACTTTTGGACACAGAGATTTAGAAAACACTAAATTTACAAATAAAGAACTAGGTTTAATGTATTTGTGTGTCTGTCCTCACGATGAAATAGGCCTGCTTTTCATCTTTTATTAAAAAGTGGTAAATGTTCACAAAACATTTCCTTCATTAATTAAAATCCATGAAGTAATAGCAACAACAACGAAAGAATATTGTGAAAACTTTACACACATCCCCAGAATACCTAACCATGAAGTATTGCTCCAGAACATACTTCCATGTATTGTTAATTAACAGTTATTAAAAAATGTTAATTAACAGTGATTTCATTTGCTACACGTAGACACTCATACATGTCAGGGGGTAGACTGCTTTGGGTGAGGGGATTGCCATCCAAGCGCAAATGCTTGATCTTGGAGTAAGATAGTGGTCCCAGGATCTTACAGAAACTCTTGACTTCGAACTCTGTGGATGAAAGAATAAAAAAGATCAATCATATTTCATTGTATGATCTTGAAATTATTATTTAAAGGAAATACCCTCTGACTGATTTGTTGTTAGATAGGATATCCCATGTAGAAAGCCATCTTTACTATGTATTTGTGAGATAAAGACCACTGAGCTTATATTTCAGGCTACTAAATTGGCACAGAAATATTTAATAAGCACTAATAATGATAAATTGAGAGGCTCAAGGAAATTTCTCAAAAAAAATACAATTTTTATTTAACTTTAATAGTAAGGCTTAAAAATGCATTCAACTAATATGAATTAGCTAGAACTGTCTTCAAATGTTTAGTCTGACCTGAAGAACTATGAATTGTATGAATAACACATCAGTGAAAAACTCACATCCTTGGTATTTCCAGCTGAAAAACAATAGACTTGACTACATGATCACTAAAGAATTTTCCATTAACCACACATGATGGCTGAGAATCAAAACCCCAAGGCATAAACCAAATCACAGAATGTGTAGCCAGGGTAGGTTGGTGGTTGAGAAGCTATCATGAACCAAAACTCATCTAGTATTTTAATAGAAACAATGAGCTTTACTAGAACTACCTATGTTTACCCTGGTCAATTGGAACTTGACCTTGTCTGGTCCTTAGTTTGCTGTTTTCTTTTTATGCTCAAAGTCTAGTTAGCAATGATGAGGAAAACTCAAACACTCTCCATAAAAGAACTCCATTCTTTCATGGTGCTTATTTACATTACATTTCAGTGTAAGTCCATGGTCTTTCTTTCTACAATACCCATCTCTGAGAAAGTGTGATGCAATGAAAGAAGATGACTTTAGGCCTGTGATTGGATACTATCCCTACTCCATAGCTTGGGAACTTGGAACTCTTTGCTGCCCCCTCTGTCTGGTATAATGTACTGCTTTCAGTAAGTTGCATTAAAATTATTGAATTGTTCAAAGCACCTCGCAGCATAACAACATACATAATACCGTCAACAATCACTGGTATCTTCTTTTTAACCTATTGCTCATTCTCAAATCACTTAACCTAAAGAAGATAAGATTGATTTAAGCTAACTCTTATTCACATGACTGGAATAGGGATAATTGTTTGTGGTTATATAGTACAGCATTGTATTTGGGGGGGGGGCATGTTTCTCATTTTCAGATGTGATAACAAGCCAAAATATTTTTAAATTTGTATATATATAAGTAATGCAAAATGTTTTAAACAGACAGCATCTTCATTTTGTGGAGCATCATAATTAATCTATAGATGATTTCATGTACAAGGGAGGATATGTATAAGGTTACACAAAAGTGTTATACCATTTATATAATAGACTTGAGTTTTGAATGCAAGACAGTTTGAGAACCAGTTTTCCATATGTACTGAAGAATGTGCCTTTACATGTCATTAATGTTTCTCACTAAATGTAGTGTTCAATGTGAAGAACCTGATTTAGACTCAGATAATTGCAATTAGTAAATGTAATTATTACTTAGAAAAATGAAAGAACATGAATTGTCACATAGTGAACTTTATAAACAATTGTGCTAATAGAATTATGATAGTCTGAACCATATATAATGTGACAGTCAGTCAAACAGTTCCAAACCTTGCTTTGGTGGCTTTAAAAATGAAACAGAGAGCATTGTGCTCATGTTATCAATCACTGTCTCCTTCATGAGATTATGCAACCCAGGAGCTACATTATGGGAATCATGGAAAGATTGCAATGTAGTCACAATGTCCCATATAATTTTTCTGATAGCAATGTGTTTATCATGTCAAGGGAAGCGAACTTTTCATTAGATAAACAAGTTCAATTTAAATAAACAAGTTCAACTTGCATATAATTGTTTTCTATATAAAATGGTGTTTCCCACCCGAATTTTTCATGTATTCGCGAACTAATACATCCCTTTCCCAAACTCTTACTATGTGGTCAGGTTGGGATGGAATATTTTGATTTCATGTCTAATTCCATACTGTCTAAATGAAAGTAAGCCAAGGAGAATGGAAGCCTGTATCAAGTCCAGCTCCATCACAGAGATAAGAAAAAAAATAAAATATGGCAGCATGTGAAGAGAAGGTATGACTGTGGGTAAGTGAAGGGTTGTACAAAGGGTTCTATAAGGATATTTTTAAATAAATAGATACTTGAAATCTTCACCAACATCTTTCCACTCTTAATCTTCCTTTGAATCCTCAGGAAAATACTGTGAAGGCCACATATACCATGTGAGGGAAGAGAGGTGGTGTTGGCCATGTTAAGAGGGAAACACACTGACTCTCAAGAGGTTGGGGACAATGGGACAATAGATGTGTGGTCTGCGTCAGACAGTGGGAGCATGCTGGAGAGCCTGTGCTTCCTGCATCGCTTCTGGATGTTTCTCTCCCTTTCCACAGTCGAATCTTGCCAAATAGTAAAGGAAGCACATAAATCTACATCAGGAACAAACTAGGCAAGAACAGATAAATATGAAGAGCTAAAGCAGCCATGTCAATTACCCTCAAATATTAAATCCTGAAAAATTTAATGTAAAATTCTATGACTTTAACTGCTCTTGGTCTTGACACCCTGAGGTAAGGCTAGGAAGAACTCAGTGTGTGACTGAGCTAGAGTTCCATGTTTGAATTTTGTTGTTCTTTTAATTCATTCTTAAATATGCTGTGACGCTTCAGTATTTTCACACCTGATACAGCAGTCAAACACAGGGGCAGCTTTATACTTACTTTCGAGTTCATTGACCTCCAGGTAATAGTTCTCAAGGTTTTCATTAACATTTGGTATGCTTTTAAGCTTATTATAGGAGAGATCCAGTTCGAGAAGGGATGATATATTGAATGAATTTCCAGGTATTCCACTATCAGCCAGCTGATTGTGAGATAAACGCAGGTACTGAAGCCCAGTAAAGCGCTTGAAATACTCCTCAGGGATGTTGGTGATCTTATTACTGTCTAAGTAGAGAGTGAGCAGTGATGCTGGGAGGCCAGAAGGTATCTTGGACATCTGATTGAAGCTCAAGTCAAGGTACTCTAGTGATTTCAGACCCTTCAGAGCGGCGGACACAGCATCCTCTTTGAGCTGGTTGTACTGAAGGTGAATGAAGGTCAGGTTGGCCAGCCCTTCGAAGGAGCCGAGCTTGCTGATTTTATTGTTAGTGAGCTGCAGGTCCTGCAGGGACTTTGGCAGTGGCCCCACCGACTCGGTCAGGTTGTTGTAGTTGATGTGCAATTTCTTCAGCTGTTTCAGCTTGGAGAAAACTCTTCCTTTTATCTTGGAGTTTTCTAGAAGGTTGTGGTCTAGAATGAGCCACTGCAGATCGGTCACGTTCTCAAAAGCCTTTTCATCGATATGATCGATCTGGTTGTTCCTCAGGTAAAGGTACTGGATGCCAGGGGGCACCATGGGGACACTTTTCAGCTTCAGATCATCACAGTACATGGCGGTGGGGTAGTTGTGGGGACAGCTGCATTCTGGGGCACAGTTGGGTGATAATTGCCCATACATAAAGAGAGGGGCGTCATAATCATAGTATTGGCCACTGGCACCACTGGCTAACGCCAGGAGAAGTGCAAATGCACGTAGATTCATGTTCAGTAAGTGCTTTGAATCCTAAATAAAGTGGAAACAAATTATTATGAAATAATATAACTCCAAGAAAAAGTTTGACTTACGTTAAATCCATCAACAAAGTTCATTTTGTTATTTCATTTTCAATGCCTCTTAAAGTAGTGTCTTCATTGTCATTTAAACTTCTTTATTTAAGCATAAGGATCGGGGTGTGTTGTGTTTATTCAGGTATGTGCACATGCGCCCCCTTCTGGGTATAGCTAACATAACCCCTTTAGCCCTTGCTTCTGGTCCTCGCTTAATTAGGAGGTAGCTCCCATCTCAAAACCATGTCAGAACCCTACTTAAGGACATTTCTCTAAACCACAAGAAATGAAAATTAGAAGACCACTGTAAATTCTTCAGTGCACTCTGCCATCAACATCATTAAGGCGCCTCATTAGAAAGATCCTAGCTGGGAACAGGAGCAATCTGTGTGTGTTTTTTTTTTTTTTTTTTTTTTTTTTTTTTTTTTTTTTTGTTTTGTTTTGTTTTTTTTTTTTTTTTTCTGAAGGCAGCAGAGCTCTAGCTGCCTGTAAAGCAGAAGGGGCCGTAAGCACATTCCTTTCTAAGGCCTTGTTATCATTGTGGATTCAGAGGAATGGGGGTGGTGGATTCTTAGGTGAATATTTACATTATTTGCAGCTTAACATTCCATGCTTTAAAACCCACTGCAAAACGATACTACAAAGCTACTATTTAGTAAATTAATTTTAGAAGAACAGATGTTTACCCAACAGAAAAAAATGTCAGTCTTGGCTTTTAAACCCAAACCCAAAAGGATCCCAGCTAGAGAAAAATAGCTTGTTTCCAACTTTTAAAAATTAAGTTCTTTTCCCTTTTCAATACATTAAAAGTATATCTTCTTTGAGCCAAAGTATAAGGTGATATGATTTGCAAATCCAAAGTTTAGTGTCTTTACAAAATGGAAGTCGGAGAGAAGAGAGGATGAGAGAGACAAAAATAACAGCAACAACAATAATAATAGCAATAGCAACGATGGCATCATGACCTGTGTATAAGGTATTAAGTTGAGAGTGTAAATTCAAAATGTTTCCTGGTAGTTATTTTTATGTAACATGTTTCTAAGAGGATGGTCAACAATGTTTCAGCTTTCAGAGAAAAGTTAGCAGCATAAAAGTAAGCTGGAATATAAGAGCTGGTATTCAGAGAATACATTACAAAAAAGTCACTATTCCTTGGAGAGAGATGATGTGAAGAGAATTCACACTCAAATCAAAGGCATTGTGTGATATTTTGTGTGAATAGTATGAGACAAGCTTTCTGTCAGGTAGCTTGAAGTGAGCAGGAGTTGGGAGACCATGCATTTTAAATATATACCTTAGAATCCTAACAGACTTCATCAAATGAAACACTGAAGAAGATTTTACAAAAGAAACACTTAAAATTCTAACATGGAATATAGTCACGGTGCTAATAAATTATGCTCCCCTCCCCCATGATTCTGATGGAGGTCTTTAATGTAGTAGACAGGATTTGCCCATAGCTAAGCACTAGGAACACAGGCATAGTAATAGAATTCCTCATACTTTTCAACACATTAATGATGCATAATGTTTTATGGATTCATTTGTAAGTTTTGACTTTTTTAATTGAATAGGCATAGTAACAAAAATTTCTTCCAAAGTTTTGGCAAAGTAAAAACTAACACTCTGAATTCAAAATGAGCTTGTAAACATACAGTGCCTCCACTGTGAAAGAAAGTCCACACTGTACTTTCACTCATATTTTTCAAATAACTGTGACCATAAAAGAAAAGCTCTTTGCAAAAAGGAAAAATGTTTCCCAGAATTTCTTTAAAACATGTTCTTCAAGGTGTACATCCCAAATCACAAATCTTTAAAATTAGCAAAACATGAAGAAGTAATCCATACAAATATCTAGCCATTCAGTTAATGTTTTATAACACAGAATGTTTATTGTAACCTGTAACAACATATTTTATTGCGAAATCTGTTGGATGCTGGTAGCAATGACCTTTCTCTGCTCCAATACTAGGTTTCAACAATATAAGCATATGTAGTTAATCAGCAAAAATGGTTAGCATTTTAATTTCTGTACTTTTTGAATGTCTAGTTGAACTATTTTCTCACTGTGACCTTGGAACATTTTAAATTCCCCTTGCCAATCAATCCGGCACACACTGTGAAAATTATCCATAAATGATGGAAGAACCTATTAAGTAAAATGTAAAAATAAATGTTCAAACCTGACGTTGAATAGCAAATTGGCAAAATTTCTCTAGATTTTTTTTTTCTGTTTCTGTTAAAATTAAACACTGTCCCAAAGACTCAGCATCCCCTGGGCTATCGTTAAAACAGCACTTACCTTACTCGACACTGCTTCCGTTAATTCCTTAAACAGACACACTGAGAACAAGGATCCACTAATATATGCTGTGAACTCTGTCAGGGTGGAACTGGCTGCCAGACTCTCAGTGATACAAGAGCTGAGGAGGGTGTGTGTGTGGGGGGGGGGGGGACCAGCCCAGTCACGCCAGTCTCTGGATGGATTGTGTCATGGTAAGTTCTTGTGGTGTAGCATGTGAACACTCTGCTCTCTAACGAAGTGCAGGTGGGCAGAACAGCCCCTACCCTATGGAAGGGGAGAGGAGAGAGCAAGATGTACTCAACTGGATCAAATCCCCTAAGAATTGAGCCTGCTGCACGTGAGGCAATTTTGTGTGAGAAATGTTTCTACTATAAACTTCTGGACTCCTGCGTGTGTGGCTGCAGTTAAGTGTGATCCGTGCAGCCAACTGTTGTGCTCATGTAAAGAACTCATAAATCACAAACAGAGCAAAAGATCTCAGAAAAATGCAAATGAGCAAACTGAAAGGAATTGAATCTTTTTCATCCTTCTCTCTTGGATTATATATTCGATGCACTTGGACCAGCTTGCCTCTTGTCCTCAGGATAAATGCATGTCTCTGCTATGCACAGTGTTTTCACATACATTTTGATACAAGTGATGGCATGAACATTTCATTTCTCAGGCTGAGGAATCTCTTTAATGTTCCTCAGATCTGGAACCACTCAGCAATGTCCAACCTGTTTCTCATTTATGGATTTCCCTCAGGAACTCACTCAAAATCCTACTTGCAGATAATATCCTATAGCTTAAAGCCAAAAAAACAAAGACAACTAAGAAAGTATAAATATATCCTAAAAATATCACAAGTCACTAATCTTTCATTTTGTCACTGCATGCTCCTGGCTTTTTTCCAAGGTGGAAGGGACCCAAAATTGTGGTTGCTCCAAAAGCCTGGCTTGATAGATCTTTCCAAGTCACTTTCTGTGTGTACTTACATAAATGAGCAATGTATTCAATCCCTTAACTCTCTAATTATTTAATTATATCAGCTCTCTCTGTAGGGTTTTTTTCATTCAAAAATGTTCGTTTTCTCATACTTATGGAAACTCTTAGAGCAAGATGCTTCAACATATGTTGCTACAATAGAAATAATTTCTTTCAGAAATATCTTGCATCACTTACTTGGTAAAGGTTTGCCTGTCATTCATAAAGCCCTAGGTTCAACTCCCAGCACCACATGTTACACCAGGAGTGATGATACACACCATTAATTCCTGCACTCTGAAGGTAGGGCAGGAGGATCAGGAATTCAGGGTCATCCTCAGCTACACAATGAATTTGAGTCCAGCCTAGGATTCATGAGAGCCTTTCTCAACATAACAAAACAAACAAACAAAAACCTGAGTCCATATCATATTTTTCATATTTTAATAGTCAGACCCAAGGAAAGTTAATTTCCTCGATCACAACCTTACTCATCTAGAAAATACTAGAATAAATGCTTTATGCTCATTACAACTGTTGAAAGACAAAAGATGTTTTTGCTCTTGCGTGTAAAGCTGACAGAGTTGAAAGATAAGTGTAATATTACTATTACTATTACTAGTACTAGTACTATTATCATTATTATAAGAATATTGTGGGGAGGTGTCAGGCTTAAAATAAAGGAAATGAAAAAGTTATTAGAAAAAGACAAATAGAGAGATCAAGTAATCAAATGACTTTGCAATAAGACATTTGACAAATGTAAACATTATTTGTATGTGTTTCAAATTTTAGAATCTTGGATCTTCCTTGATCTATCATCTGTTTATGCCTTAAGACTTTTCTTTATAAAGCAAGGAATGCATTTTTATTTCTAATACAGTTTAAATAAATCATATTTGATTTTGGTCCACAAAGCTAATGTGGTCAGTATATGCTTTTCAATAAAATTGTTCATATGAACATAATTAATTTAATGATTTCATTTAAAAATTTTAACTAATTGTAAAGATTATGGGTTTATTGTGATAATTTCATCCATGTATACAATGAACTTGGCTAATATTCATTCTCCATTAATTTCTCTCATCCTTCTCCTCTCCCACTGGCCACTTTGTCCTCTAAAAATAGTCTTTCTTGCTGGGCGGCAGTGGCACATGCCTTTAATCCCAGCACTGAGGCAGCAAAGCCAAGTGGATCTCTGTGAGTTTGAGATCAGCCTGGTCTACAGAGCGAGATCCAGGACAGGCACCAAAACTACAGAGAGAAACCTGTTTCAAAAACCAAAACAACAACAAAAAAGTCTTTCATCTATTTTCATGTTGTATATGCATTGCATAAATATTCTTATATGTTTAATTTTTTATTCTGTGTATGAAAGAATGTAATAAATGTCTTCCTGGCAATGGCTTATTTCACTTAGCATGATCATCTCCAATGCCATTCATTTTTCTGAAAATGACATCATATGGCTGAGTAAACCTCCCTCATGAATTAGGTCATTTTTCTGATATCTGTTCAGCTCTTGAGGGACAACACTTTGAGAAACAGTCATAAGTCATAACTTTCTCATAGATTCCAATAGTGCTGGAAGTAATAACCAGAACTGACTAATGGACTTGCATAAATTAAAAGGCTTCTACACAGCCAAGGAAGCAATTAACAGAGTGAAATGAAGGTCCAGAGAATGAGGAAAAGTATGTGCCAGGTAGTCATCTGACAGAGGATAACTAGAACTCTGCTCTTAAACTCTGGGTCACAACCCTGTGACTGAATGCCAAATGTTGTGAAAATGTGGCAACAGCCACAGATTTCTGAACATGTAACAACCAAAAATGTGTTCAAAATCAAGCGTGTAATGAATCTGAGGCATTTCTGAAAGTGCTTGTCTGTGTTTTTAGATGAAAAAGTTTCAGAAGCCCAATCTAGAATATATAGATCTCAAAAAAAATTAAAGAATAAAAAATAAAATAAACTTTAATAAAACTGTAGGCAAATAAAATGTACATTTCACAAGCATATTTCCTAGGTCAATGAGGAGGAAATCACTTTTTAAAGATTTATTTTCATTTATGTATTTGTGAGTGGGAGTGTGTGGCTGTATTTAGCACATGCATCTGTGTTTGGATGCCCATGGAGGCCAGAATGGAGCATTGAGTTCCGTGAAGCTGGAGATACAGGTGACTATGAGCATCTTAATTGTAGGTGTTAGAGACAGAATTCCAGTCCTCTGCAACAACAGCACTGTTCTTAGTGGCCAAGTCATCTTCTATCCCCTACCATCATTTTTTATAATGTATTCATACTACACCCCCATTTTCTCAGAATTTTTGTTTATTTTAGATTTCACACAAATTCCTATAATGTATTATGATCATATTTTCAAAACTAAAAATGTATTAATATCCAATGAAAATAAGCAGAAAGACTAAGTATGAAGAATTTTCAGTCAAAATGGTGGCCAAGGGCTGGTCCTCCTGAACATCACAAGAGGCACATTAG
Source organism: Peromyscus maniculatus bairdii (assembly GCF_049852395.1). NCBI lineage: Eukaryota > Metazoa > Chordata > Mammalia > Rodentia > Cricetidae > Peromyscus > Peromyscus maniculatus. The sequence continues at coordinate 22,845,420 of NC_134869.1, read as the reverse complement.
CATCTGCCCTTCAGAACTCTTGGAAAGTAGAGATTCACAAGATGTGTGACAATGAGTGATGAGGGCTGAATTTGAACCCAGAATGACAGACTGAAGGCCACTCTGCATCCTGACCCCCAGGTCCTCTATTCCCTGAGACCAGCAAGTATTGGGAGGAAGGTGGTAAGTATGTCATTTGCCCTGGGCTCAAAGCCCCAAGGTGAACAGTCAGGTCACTCCTTTGTCATAAAAGTTCTGGTGGGAGGTCCTGCTTGCTGTTGAACTGAAAAGGTAGTTCTAGAAGACTTCAGTGGAAAAGCAGATGAAACCAATCCTTCTCTAGTAATGTAAAAGCTGTCAAAAAGAGAAGGTTTGTTTATCTGTTTGTTTGAGGTAGGATCTCATTAGGTATCTCTGAGTTGCTTGGAACTTGCTATGTAGACCAGGTTGTCTTGAATTCACAGAGATTCTTGTCTCCTCTCTTTTCACACTTTAAAAATCAATTTCTCTTACGATTGAATAGGAAATAATTACACATGTTAAATGGAATCCAAAATGATACTTCAACATATATCTGTGGTGCACAGTGACCATGTGACTTTATCAGAATTATGTGCCCTGATAGAACATCTCATGTAGATCAAGCTAGCCTTGAAATTGCAGAGATCTGTCTTTCTCTGCCTCTGAAGTACTCTGATTAAAGGCACTCACTACCAGCCAGGCCTCCTTATCATTTCTTTATTATGCTGACCACTTGATCTCTTACAGTCTAGATTTTTTTAAATTTGTGTGTGTGTGTGTGTGTGTGTGTGTGTGTGTGTGTGTGTGTGTGTGTGTGTGTGTTGTGTGCATGCATGCATGCATGCATGGTTACATGCATGCGTGTATGCATGTGTGTGTGCGTGCGTGCGTGCGTGCGTGCGTGCGTGCGTGCGTGTGTGTGTGTGTGTGTGAAATGTAGTCACCACTGTACTGTGGAGCAATAGGATTTAATCCTTCTGGATTGTGTCTGGATTCTTGCTATTGTTTTAAATATATACTTGAATATTATATTAAGCCATAAAAGAGAATGGCATCTCTTAGTTTTCACCAAAATGGATAGAACTGGACAGTCCAGTTGCAATTAACCAGGCAGAAAAGATAGATACTCCATATCTACTCTCACATGTGGAACTTAGTTTGTCTTTATGATTCTTTAATTTTAGGGTGGTAAGAATGAAAGGATCTAACTGGGGACGAAGTCCCTGGTGCCACCTTCCTTCCTATTTCTCCTAGCACTCAGCCATCCTGATTCCAATGTACAAAACTCCATTTCTACTTCAACACATGTACTAATTGTTCTCTGTCTGAACCATTCTTCTCAAAAACTGGGAGTCCTATCCAAAGGACATACTATATTCTTTAAAAGTCATTGACAGTTTGAGAACTACAGAGATGTATGAGGAGTACATTTATACAGATGCTGGCATGCAAAATGAAAATGGAGACATGACTAAATCATGCATTAATGTAGCAATAACAGACCCATTCCCTGTTAATATGAACAGCACTTTATGAAAACACTTGCATTGAAAAATACTTCTTTAGAAGTATGGAGTACATAAGGACTCTGTTACAAGATGTAAACCTTTATCAGATATTTATTTATAAGAAAGTTGGGTCTTTTTATCAGCCTCCATGTCAAAGCCATTGTGACACTTTACATTGACTGTTGCACATGAGGAAAATACCACTCCATACAGATGTTTACTTGACCGTAAATGTACTACTACCCTGCAAAAGGAGGTGGAATTTTCTGTCCTGACTGGTCCCAAATAAACACACAGAGGTATGTATATATATATATATATATATATATATATATATATATATATATTACAGAATGCTTGGCTGATAGCTCAGGCTTATTACTAGCTAGTGCTTACATTTAAATTAACTCATTTCTATTTATCTATGTATTGTCACATGGCATTGGCTTTACTGGTCCTTTGGTATCTTGCTTCTGGGGCAGCTGGTTCACATTTCCCTGACTCTACTTTTGTCCCAGTCTTCAGTTTGATTCTTCTGCCTAACCTTATACTGCCTTGCCATAGGACAAACAGCTTTATTATTAACCAATGACAGCAACACACATTCACAGCAGAAGAAGGACCATCCCACAGCACTATCCTTTGGTAAATCCAAGCAAGATTTCCAAATAAACATGGAAACTTAATAAGTGGTGAGTATTGTTATTTTCAACACAAAACCAAAAGTGTATTAAGTACAGATGAAATGGAAAGAAAAGAACTGAAATAAAATCAAATAATGGAGTTAAATATTACCTCTCTGGGTTTCCAAGATTCTGATTTTGGGATAGAAAATAAAAAATTATCAAAAACTGACATTTTTCCATTTTGGAAGATATACTTGGTTTTTGAGAATGCATTTTCCAAATACATCATTCTATTCTCTCTCTCTCTCTCTCTCTCTCTCTCTCTCTCTCTCGTGTGTGTGTGTGTGTGTGTGTGTGTGTGTGTGTGTGTGTAAAACTACATTACAATCGATGCCTGACAACACAAGACTGGTTAACTCAGCTACTAGGGAAGCTGAAGATCACAAGTTCAAATTCAACCTGGACTGTAGAGTAAGTCCCAGGTCAACCTAGAGAGATTAATTAAACATTATCTCAAAATATAAAGCAAAAACCAGGTTTAGCATCCAGCTTAAAAGTAAAGGACGTAGTGACCGATGACAAAGCTTAGTTGTGAGTTCCGCATGCAGATAGATGTCTGAGGCCTTCTTCCACGAAGGGTTACAAAGAGTAGGTGAAGCTGTTACCAAGGGCCTCACTTCAGCATGCTTGAAAGACACAGAGCACTGGGATAGTAGATTCCCTGAAGTGAGTCTTCATTGTCTCTTCTGCCCTCTGAGTTGAAGGATTCTCTGTCTGTCTGTCTGTCTGTCTCTCTCTTCTCTCTCTCTCTCTCTCTCTGTGTGTGTGTGCGTGTATGTGTGTGACCGGAGGTTTCTCTCCCACCCACCAGCTCCCAAATAACCACTCAGAAGCTTAATATTACTTATAAATGTTTGACCGGTAGCTCAGGCTTATTACTAACCAGCTCTTACACTGGAATAACCCATAATTCTTATCTATGTTTAGCCACGTGACTTGGTGGCTTGGTACCTTTTCTCAGTATGGCATTTTCATCTTGCTTCTTCTGAATCTGGCTGATGACTCTTGACTTGTGCCCTACCTCTTCCCAGCATTCTTAGTTTGGAAGCCTGGGCTATACTTCCTGCCTGGCTACTGGCCAATTGGCATTTTATTAAACTAATTTGAGTGACAAATCTTTACAGTGTACAAGAGGATTTTTCCACAGTGTCTCTCTCTCTCCCTTCTTCCCTTCCTATCTTACCCCCTTTCCCTGATATGGCTAATGATCTCTAACATGAGGATGTTTATTATAGGATCAGATGAATTTATATGCAAAAGTACTGAGAACATATTGTGGTATATTTTAAGCTAAACCACAGTAAAATTCAATCAAATTTACAAATGTATGCTTAATAATTATGTTAACATTTATATATTAAAAATAAATATCTAGTGAAATTGTGAATTGCTATAAACAGTATGCAATAAAGTAATGAAGCAACTAAGGAGAACACTCGGAATTTTCTATCATGGTTCAACTTACCATTGTTTTACTTTATGGCAATTTGTAAGTGAAGCATACTTCTCAGCCACTCAATCAAGAAAGTAAATATTCAATTCTTTAATAAGATGTTAAGATACGATGCTCACTAAATATCTTTGGTTTCTACTACTGTAACAAAATAACTGATGATATATACTTTATGATAAAAAAATATGTTTCCTTAAAGTCCTGGAAGCTAAAAGTTCAAGTTTTGGCAGTCTTTACTACTCAGTCTCCAGTAAGTACTCCCTTGGCTAGGTCAACACAAAGCTGATGTAATGATGCAACATGCGCAAGAGGCCAAGGACATGAGGTGAACACAGTCTACCACAAAGCCCTCTCCTAGGAACTGACTAGAGCCCTGCAATAAGCACATTAATCTCTTCTGAAGATTGAACCCTAATCAAGTCTCCCAAACACAATGGTGTTATTTCCCAACATGCCATTCAAGTAATAATCATCACAAATTTGTGGGTGTTACATTTTCACTCTGAAATATTCTCCCAGGCTCATGTGCTGAACATCAATCTTCTTGAATGTGGTACTGTTTTGAGGATGGTAGTTTTTAGAAAGTGGGGCCTAGCTGTTAGAATTCAGAAACTAGGGGTAGACTTTTGGAGCTTCTACCCATTTCTGGATCTTGCTTTACTCTCTGGATCCACTGTCTCCCTCCCACTGCCATGGACAGAGTTACTATTCCTGGCCTTACCTGCCAAGATGGGTTAAAAGTCTCAGTAAGGAACAGTCAACATAAGCCTTTCTGAATGCAAGTGGTTTCTTTAGGTATTTCATCACAGATGAAAAAGTAACTAATGCAATGAGTTCCGGGTATCTTTCAAAAGTCTGATGTGTCTTTTGAATGAAAAGCTGACCATTCATTCATCAGTCCATATGTGAACACCTAGAGCAATTCTCTAACCTGAGAAACACAAAGCTTAGCTGAAACGTGTGCAAATAAATGCAGTTTTGCTACCACATGACCATATCTTTCCTAGGAGAAAAAAGTCATCCTCCTCTGAGACAAAGAACATGATAGCTCCAGCCCTTTGTCCCAGGAGGAGATTTTATACAATGTAAGGAAGACAAGGAAAAGGTTTTGGGGAAAGGGTGAGCTGAAATTTGCCCTGAGAGAAAAGTCCAGACCACCCCAGGCAGAAGGAAGCTCTATAAAGTTCCAAGGGAAACTGACTGATTTTCGTGGCTGGATACACAAATAGAATGTTTATGGAAACCAATCTATTTTTCTTCAGAGTGCATCTGTGATGGTTCAGAACCCAACATCGTCCAAGAGACTAGCCCTGCACGATTAATGTCTAAGTTAAAACACTTTCAAATCTGCTTACAAATGAATGTTTTCCGAGGAGTCTAATAGGTACATCCTCATAAAAGTATCAGGTTCTAAAGACATGGCTAATTCTCCCATGTGTTTTCATCACCCAAACCACAGAGCATGTTTGAAAAATGACATAATGTTGACTTGTCATCAAATAGTTTCCACTAGAAATGTATTGGTGTGTCCCAGCACTGGATAGTTCTTATGATTTCAGTGTAAATAATTTGGGTAAATAATGTAAATAGAACTGAATATGCAGCTATCAATCCAGACACCCTGCTTTCTGTATTGGCAAGAGCAAGTTTGTATCATAAAATGTAGTCATTAATATACTTTAGATAATATGCTTTTCCAGAGTTATGTGGTTGCCTCTACACTTCTGAGCGGAATTTCAGAAAATAGCTCTGGGGTTTTAAAATACAAGTTATAGTTGACTTATTCATAAGCCACAATGATGTTTTTACAATAATTATCTCAGTATTGAAAACACTGTTTCTAAGTCTCCCTTGTGCCTTGTGTGGAACATGGTTGTGCATACGTACCCAAACTTCTCATGTTCCAACCCAATCCTAATGTTTTCCTTCGTACAACAGTGGAATTACCTTGATGTCCATAAAATTTCTTCTAAACTTTCCAACGAGAAAGCTCTGTGGCTAAATTGTGCTAATCCTGGCAACAGTTTGCTTATTTAAATATATTTTTTTTTCAGAAAAACAATGTTTTTCATTTCTTTAGCTATGATTGGAAATATCTCAGATTTTGAGGAAAGGCAATGTGCTTTTATAAAGGTGGATATCCAGAAATTTCCTTTAAAGTTTCAGGCTGAATGTGAGTGGCCAAGATTATTTACATTTTTGACAAATGTTCTAAGTGACTAAAATAATTGGGAGGTGCATGTAAATTATGTTCTTTTCTTTGTTGGTTGTTGGTTGGTTGGTTGATTTTTATCTCTTTGTGTGGCATGAAATCCCATAATGCCAAGTTTGAAAGTTTTGGCTGAATATGACAGACATCCCTGCTTTACATTGTTAAAATTATCACTTCCTAAGAACATGAGATTCAAGTCTCTTGTGCTTGTTGACACAATTGATAAGCACTTTCCAGTGTGTTACATTTTCAGTTTTCCTTTACAGAGAGTAAATCTGCCTTATTATTTATTTTCTGATGAAAAATATGTAAGTACAATGGAGGAGATTCAGACTGTCCTCACGTGGGCTGGGGAACTTACCTATTCTCTCCACAAATAACACAAGTTTAGGCAAAGACTTATAAAGTATAAGGATTTTCTAGAACACTTCCGCTGTTCAGTCATGTGCTCAGGAACCTGGAACCTGGTGAATTCCAGAGTAATTATCTTGTTTATTTTGTCTAACACTGGATGTTTATCCAGAAACTCTAAATAGCTTTTATTTTCATTTTTTAACATGCTCTTTCTTCCTTGAACTGTAGGTGGTAGGAAGTTTAGGCCAATTGACACTTTTTTTTCACCTGTGTTTAAGCTCACTTTCAAGATGTAAAATTACTTTAGAGCTACCTGCTGTGGATATCGTTCTATATAAATAAAACACTGATGGCCAGTGACCAGGCAGGAAGTAGGTGGCCAGGCAGGAAGTAGGTGGGACAAGGAGAGAGGAGAATTCAGGGAAGCGGAAGGCTGACGGGGAGACACTGCAGCCACCGCCAGGACAAGCAGCATGTAGAGACTCTGGTAAGCCACCAGCCACGTGGCAAGGTATAGATTTATAAAAATGGGTTAATTTAAGATAAAAGAACAGTTAGCAAGAAGCCTGCCACGGCCATACAGTTTATAAGTGATATAAGCGTCTGAGTGATTATTTTATACGTGGATTGTGGGACTGCGGGGCTTGGGGAACCTGGAGAGAAGCCCTCCAGCAACAGCTACCTGTTTCAATAATTTCAGCATTTCCTTCTATAAGATGGAATTTGGGAATCAGGACGTTGAGTTAACATTACCGGCAGACAGAAATTGGGTAAGGCCTAGCTGTGGGAGTCTGTTTCATTGTTCTGTTGACCCTCTGAGTTTCTTTATTGACTGGTTCCTGAGGCTATCTACAGGAACTCATGAGTCTACAGCCTTGGGTCCTGCGTCAACCACATGCCCATCATTGTTCTCTTGCTTATAATCACATCTGTGCTTCAGCGGTGGCTCTGCAGTAAAGAACCCAGTGTAGCATGCCTAGAGCATAGTGAGGGAAGAGGACAAGATTTCAGGAGAGCCCCTGTGCATCCTGCTACTCCTGCAACAAATTGCCACAGATTTATTAGTGCAAAAAACAAAAACAAATTACTATATTTTAGCTCTGAAGACTCCCCCCCAAAAAAAAAATCCAAAATGAATTTTTGTGGGTGGGTTAAAAATCAGTATATCTGTCAAACAGAATTCTGTCAAGTATGTATTTCTAAAGCATTTTGGAACCTATTCCTCATGTTGGATTGCCTTGCTCAGCCTTCATACAAGGGGAGGTGCCTTGTCTTACCACAACCTGATATACCATGCCTCCCTGATACCAAGGTAGGCCTGCCCCTCTCTGAACAGAAACAGGAGGAGAGGATGTGGGGTAGGGATGAAGGTCCGGGGAAGGGAATGGGAGGAGAGGAGGAAAAGGAAACTCAGGTCTGGATGTAAAACAAATGAATAAAACTAGTTAATTTGAGAGAGAGAGAGAGAGAGAGAGAGAGAGAGAGAGAGAGAGAGAGAGAGAGAGAGAGAGAGAGAGAACGAGAACCCATTTCTTTCAGCTTCCTGCTGCCAACCTGGCCACTTTGACAAGAAGCCTTCCACCTTCCACCTCTTCTTTGTTTAAGGGTCCTGTGATTGCATTGAGCTTACGCAGATAATTCAGTATCAACTCAAGATTTAGAGTCAATTGTGTCATCCTTATCCCACCACCCAGCTTAATTCCTGCTTGGTGTAGGACGTAACATGTTCACGACACCTGAGAATTAAAATGTGGACATCTTTGAAAAGCTGATTCTGACTACAGTGTTTCCTTGTGGGATTGGTTCTTCGTGTGTGTGTGTGTGTGTGTGTGTGTGTGTGTGTGTGTGTGTGTGTGTATGCTTACTTTGATTTTAGAGGAAATTTTGCTGTTTTAGATTAATGACTTCAAATGTACTTATTGATACTTTTTAAAAATACTAATTATGGACATACATATGAAATTTCATAATCCATACCATCATTTGAGAATTTGACATTTTATTTTTTTATGTTTTAATAGCCAGGAAGGAAGGTGGGTAGAGATGTGACTTTTAGTAGAGTTATTCAGCTATTATATGTCCCAATTGTTAAAACATATCCCTTTGGAAGCCAAGGAAAGTAACATTATGATATATTTAATCTGGATCTAGTTAATGTCCTTTCCGGGAATAGACTTTGGAATAATCTTAAAAGTACCCTGGGAATGTGCTTGTGGGTATGTGGATTGCTCTTCCCAGAAGTGGTGTTGCAGTGTAGATGGGCCAACAAGAGCGAGGGCATGAGGGATCTCCATCCTTCTTGTGTTTGTGCCTGCCATGACCGTGACGCAAGTGGAACCTTGAATTATGATTTCATTTTGCCACTTTGGAAAAGTGGAATGAAGAAAGAATCTAAGGAGGAAAACAGGCCACACTTGTTCTGGATCATCAATAACAGCCAGCGAAAACTCTCCCCCATGTCCCTAGTGTCTTCTGGGCCCTGAAAGTTTTCAGGTTCTCTGTTGATCTCACCATCCTCAGCCCACACTCCCTGTATTTTAGTCCTTTTCTTCCATCTCCACTCTTCCAATCTCCTGTGCCACTGCCTACCATCATGTTAATGTGTATCTGCTGCACAGTCTCTCTTCCCAAATTGCCACTAAACAGGACAAGAAAGCATAAAGGCAGAGGCATGCCCCATTACTTTTAGATAAACTTGCTACTTTGATATTAAACATATATATGGTATTCTTATTTATATCCACTCTGACAAGAGGAATACCTCTGGTGTCTCCATTTCTTAGGGAATCCTTAAAAAGATATATGTCCATGGAAACAAAGTAGATACTCCTCAGTATGATTAATATGTCATAATCTGAACTCCATATGTTCCTTCCTTGGTTCTAAGTATCATTTTCTTCCTGTGAATGAATATTACATTGTGGGAAAATAAAAGTGACACTGACCAATGAGACTCCAAGGTCTCATGAGCCCACCAATACACAAGCCTTCTGGAAGCACCTGGCTTGGTGTCGGGAAGCTGTGACTCCAACACTCTGGATTCAATGTGGTCATTCTCAGCAGGCTCCTGTTTCTAAGCCATGCTTCACACAGCTCTTATTTTTAACCTCAATTCCTCAAATGACTCTCATGGCAGGGATGAGTGCACCTGTCCACCACTCTTGACAGGGAAAATAATGTTCATTTACATTTATTTGATAAATTTATAATATAAAAGTTCTTTTCTTGACTGGCCAGATGGCTCAGCCTACAGAGATGGGTTCAATCCCTGGAACTTTTCTAAGGGTGAAAGGAAAGAATTGACTCCACAAAGTCATCCTTCTGACCTCCATACCATCACCCACAGCCACAGCCACAGCCATACACGTCAAGTGCTTTTCTTATATTCATGAGTACACATATACAAACCCACTATAGTCATTATTTAAAACAATTTTTTTTCACTTGATATTTTCTAACTTCAAGTAAAATGAAAACTAAACCCGCATGAGACAAAGCCTCAGGACCCTGAGTTTTGTCACATGCTGTCGGTTTTTTCCTTCTGTTGGCTCAGTAGTTTTCATCATCCCATCCCCAACTCAAATCACATTCTTTCCCCATACAGAAGATATTTAAGCTTCACTCTCAGCAAGCCAGCCACTCAGCCCAGCTCTCACTTTGTTTCTGACAGAGTGTCTATCATGGTTCACTGTTGACTTTTCTGCCTGCTTCTCCCAGATGTGCACATGTGTGAATGACCCTCTCTTTTGGTTTCTTTGGTTGGCCTTTTGGCAAGACCCCTTGATTTTTCTTCAAGGTTATTGCTATTGTTTATATATTTCTATATTTGATATATTTTGCATATATATGTATATATATATAATATTGTGATCATATTCATCACCCATTACTCCCCCTTCCTCACACTCCTGCCAACATCTCTTCTTCTCAACAAATCTTGTGCACGTGCAGGCTGCCACGCCCGTTACATTTCTGATTGCAGCACCCCTGTCATATTCAAAAGAAAACTTCCAGAAAGCTCATATCTATGCTCTGACTCGTACATTTTTCCTGCTGACACTTCCGTGTTGTTCTGTGGACCTCAGATGTCTTCTTTAGGGCTCAGCACTTAGCAGTCACTTAATTTCAGTACTTGAGCCAGTTAGTTATAAATCCCCTTATTAACCTCTACCCACTGGGAAGAGAAGCTTCTCCAGGGGTTCCATAGAACACCTCTATGAATCTAATGCACTACTCAGCACAGGGCAGGAGTTTGAACACATATGGATACATTCGATCATTGCTTAATGTTGTCTTGGATGAAAGCATTACACACATCAAATGATGTGGATTTTATATTAGGCATTCTTAAACAAATCCTTTAAGAATTGCACCATTGTTTACCACTCCAGCTGGCTATAGGGCCTGGGGGAACGGAGCTGATAAAGTCTCATGCAATCGCCAACTTTATAATCAGAGCATCAGCCAATTTATACTCTGAGGTTTAAGAGGAGTCACATGACTAACGTGCATAATCACAGGGAAAAGCTGCGTATGGTGGACAAGCCTCACTTGGCAAAAACATGTTTTTCCCACACAGGCAAATAAACAAATAACAACAGCTGCTGTAGTTTGCGGTGAGAGACGACCTTGGCAGGTTGGAGTCAATGGGGCCCTAGAAAGTCATACCGCACTACAAAACTCACATAGTGGGTGGTTTATTGGAAGGGAGGGGATGGGAGAGGGAGTACAGAGGCCAGCCTCTGGGGAGAAGTAGTGGAGAAAAGGGAAGAGGAAACCAGCGGAGCTTGTTTTAAATGGGTGTAGGGCATGCACAGGAACTATGTAGCTTCATAGTGGCCTTCTCTGATACTCTGATGATTGTACTCTGATGATTTATTCTGTCAGGTCTCTCTGAGCAGGACAGTGTGGATGACTCAGTCCTAGCAAGTACATTACATGGGAAGTGCTGCAGCTGAGGACCCTGAGCAGGCCAGCGCAATGCCTGATTGTTAACAATAGCCAGTTGTAATAAATAATCTGAAGTAAACTCAGTCCTATCCGATACACCTGGCAGGGGCAAAAAGCACATTCCAAGCCGGGCGGTGGTGGTGCACGCCTTTAATCCCAGCACTCGGGAGGCAGAGCCAAGCGGATCTCTGTGAGTTCGAGGCCAGCCTGGGCTACCAAGTGAGTTCCAGGAAAGGCGCCGAGCTACACAGAGAAACCCTGTCTCGAAAAACAAAACAAAACAAAACAAACAAACAAACAAAAAAAAGCACATTCCAAGAAGAATTTCATGTTTTTGAAGAAACTGAGGTAACAAGACTCTTGTCTCAGCTGAAGAGCCTGGCTATTGCTGCTTTTCATTGATCTGTTTGACATTCCAGGAAGATTAGCCACCCGACTCCTTTGGTCTTTCATCTTTACCATTTTACTGATGTTAATAAGGTATAATTAAGTAGTGTGTCTGGAGAGATTCTGGTTCTGAGAATCAGACGTGCTGGCGTGTGTCTGGAATCCAGCACTACAGAAGCAAAGACCAGCATCTCTGGAGCTTGCTGGCCAGCCAGTCTCAATCTAATCCATGAGCCCAAGCTTCGGTGAGAGATGCTGTCTCAAAAATGAAAAATGAGGTGGAGAACAAATGAGAAATGTGCCTGAAGTCTTTGTCCTACACACACACACAAACACACACACACATACAATTAAACAAATACCACTAGCAAAGACAATAGCAAATCTAGAATATATCTGTTAAAATAAGGTACTCGTTTGGACATAAAGAAATAACACATTTAAGTACGTTACTTTATATTATAGTAATGATAATTTCAGAATGGCTTAAATTAGCATTGTGAACCAAAATATTCATAACCTTTAATCTAATTATGACAACACCTTGATTTAAAAATGTTAAGTAAGTGTATTAGTCAGGCTTCTCTACAGAAATGGAACTTACACATGAACCTCTCTATATACATATATGTGTGTGTATATATATATATTCTAATAAACTCCACATGTAAGAATATATATAATATATAATATTATATTATATATATAATATTCTATATATGTGGAATTTATTGCAATGACTTACGGGATATGGTCCAGCTAATCCAACAATGGCTGGCTATAAATGGGAATTCCAAGAATCCAGACGTTTCTCAGTCCACAAGGCTACATATCTCAACTGGTCTGTAAATGGTAGAATCCTAAAGAAGTTGGTTACAATGCCAGTGAAGGAATTGACTTGCTGGCAAGGTAAGACCAAACAAGAAAAGAGTAAAACCTTCCTTCTTCCATGTCCTTATTGGCTTCCAGCAGAAGGTGTGGCACAGATTTAAAGGTGTATCTTCCTGCCTCAAGATCCAGGTCAAAGGCATGTGTCCCACCTCAAGATCTGGATCAAAGGTGTGTCTCTTTATGCCTCAAAGGTCCTAACTGGAAGTACATTCACCCACTTTAAACCAAGCAAAAATCTTACAGGTGTGCCCTCTGTTTCTAGATTGCAGTTATTTCCAGATATAGTCAAGTTGACAAGCAAGAATAGCCATCACAGTAATCTATGATCAGAACAATATTTCAATATTATATAATAGTTGAACTTCAAAATGTTAAGAGGAATAAAAGCACACATAAATGACTACAGGGATGACTAACATCATTAAAAATGATTGCAATGATGTCTTTCATAGGTAATAAATTGTAAACAGTTCCAGTCAAGGAATATAGATCAGTACATATGCCACTCAAAAAGTAGTAATTCATGACTCTGAACAAGTACTTGGACAGTTCAACACCCCAAACAATGATATCCTGACCTTTTCATTCCCAGTTGATTTCAGCTTGAGTTTTTTTTTCTAGTGCTTCTATTTCTTTGTTAAATTCCACTTTCGTCATTTCAATTGCTTTTGTCATTTCATTCAACCATTGTTTGCATTTTAACAGTCTTCATTAAGGCATTACTCATACCCTCTTTACAGTCATTGAACATAATCATAATTGCTACTTTAAAGTCCCTGTCTCGTGCTTCAGCTAAGTTACTTTTCTCAGAGCCTGTTGAAATAGGGTTTATAGTTTCCCAATGAAGTCTTGGTGTCTTCATGCTTATGTTTCTTCCTTGTTATATACAAATATGGAGTCAGGATGTTTGGAATGTTTCTTAGTTTGATATCTGCTGTTATATCTGTTGGGTGGGTGTTCTATTCTATAATTACTGTTGCCCACTTTGTGTCCTAGCCACGTATACCGACTGGGGGGTCTCTGGTAGAGAGTGGCACTGCCAGTCAGCCAGAGTTACACAGAAATAGAGATGGGCTAGAAGGAAAGGGCTAAAAAGATGATGGGAAATAAACAGGGAGAATCTGTGTCCACACAAAGAGGCAGAGTCCCTATCACCATAGTTTTTCAACCTTCCTAATGCTGTGAACCTTTAACACAGCTCCTCATGGTGTGGTGACCCCCCCAGCCATAAAATTATTTTCATTGCTACTTCATAACAGTAATTTTGCTACTGTTATGAATCGCAATGTAAATATCTCTGTTTTCTGATGGTCTTAGGCAACCCCTATGGAAGGGCCATTTAACTCCCAAAGCAGTTGTGACCACAGATTGAGAACCATTGCACTAGTAGATGGATGTGGGCTCAGAGAAGTGGATCCTGACAGCAGGCTACAGTAGGGCTAAGGTTAGGTTTGGAGACCCTGGAATGGAGGTCATGAAGCACCACCCAATGAGAATAATACCACAGTAACTGAATCCCAGCCTTGTGTGGCTTCTGTGGGTCCCTGCTAGGGAGCAGTTCCTAGGGTCAGCAGGAGACTGTGAGGAATGGAGATGGGCTAAAAAGAAAAGCTAAAAGGGATGCCAAGAAAGAAGTGGGAGAGGCATAAGTCAGCACCAAGAGGCTAAGTCCCTAGGGCACACACAGCCGGAAACCAAATGAAGCATGTAAGGGTGATCAATAAATACTTCTAAACACAGGTTCAGGATTCATCTTACAGGCCATTTTGTAATTATGGTTTTGCTAACTCATTCTGTTCATATATTCCTATTCCAATTAGAAGTAGAGTGAATGTTTTAGCTGTCCAATTTTTTGGTGCATTTTTTTTGTGCAAATCCTTGAAAACTTATTTTAAACATCTGCAGTTACTATAGTGGTTTGATGAAATGCAATTATACTTTCTCATTCAAATATGAAAACAGCTCAGTGGAAAGTCTTAAGTGTGTATTCTAAAATGCCCATGGCATTTTCATACAGGGTATTAAGTACTGTGGTGCACCCTGGCCAGCATTTTGCAAGTATTCATGCCTGTGTTTATTTTAAAGAATATATCTGGCTTGCTCAGGATTCCTTATCTTGCTTTCAAAATACACTCTCTTAAGTAGATATACAGTTTAAAGATCAAAGAAAGATTTCAAAGTATTTCATCAATGGTAAACTCAAGCAAGATCTGCAGGAAGATATCTTTGCTGTAACTCTTCTTAAAGTTAGTGGCCACATCACCACAGATTCCACTAGGATTTTTTTCCCAAAGACTGAATAACCCAGCAGCACACACAGTCCACTGACTGCTAAAAAGATGGGGCTTTCCCTCCTGCAGCAGCCAAAAATGTGTTCCACCACAACTACAGGGTTCTGAGTCCAGAACCAAAGCAGAGAATCACATTTGGCATCTGACTGTTCTCTCTCTCTCTCTCTCTCTCTCTCTCTCTCTCTCTCTCTCTCTCTCTCTCTCTCTCTCTCTCTTTCCTCTGTGTGTGTGTGTGTCTGTGTCCTCTCTGTCTCTCTCTCCCCTCCTGCCTCCCTCTTTCTTTCCCTGCATCCCTCCCTCCCTCCATGTCTCTCTTTATTTTGCCTCCTCCCCTTCTCTTTTTGTGACCACTCTGGCACTCTGAGCAAAATGGATGTTATGTTGTTGAGAGCACAAGTTTCCATTCAGAAGTTATGGAGAAAGTGTGGCGTTTACTGGTGCTGTGTCACTGTGAGCTCTCTCCATCCTCTCCCTTTCCACTCCCTCCTCAGCTGCCCCTCTCAGGAGTTAAGTCACAAAACCTCCCCCTAAGCCAACTTGCACAACTCCATTATTCCAAAAACAAGGTACTGGAGGTAAAGACAAATGGTTCACACAGTTTTGAGTAATAATTCCATGCATGTTGCATTCTTGTCAGAGTTAGTATATTGACTAAAAAATAATCCTTTTATTGTTTAGTCATTTCTTTATTTTAACATTCATTTGTTTATGTATTCAGCAACATTGAATTTATATCTAGAATCATCCTACTTTTGTCAGTGCAACTACCTAAACAGAAAATATCTCTGCTCTCAAAAGATTACGTACTTGGAAGTAGAAAGATAATTAGCTAGTAAACAATATATCTTGAAAAAATAATAACTGATGCTATGAAAAATTAAATATTATAGGATGATGGAGTGGTGCGATCTAATTTTTCTTTTATAATGGAATTAAATCTATTTGGTGGAAAATGGAAGTAGGGAAATTAGAGAACGGTAACATAAAAATTATCAGTTGTGAATATTTCATAGCGTAGTTGAAAGATCACAGTGTTAAACAAAATTGTGGTAGAGATGATGTGGAAAAAAACCAAACTCATTAAGGAAATGTTTTGGATGTTATGGGAATAGTAGTTACTAATGTATTATTCTAAAAACTTTTCTGATTACAAATAAATAAATAAATGATAGTACATTGAATTGATAAGCAAATTTATGTTTATTTCTATAATTCTAAGACAGTGTAAAATACCATTATCTTGTTTTATCAAATAATCAGCCCTGAAAACACACATGCAAGTAATATCATTCAGACTGAACATGTTATATTTAAGAATAATATGCATATACCTATATATATACAAGTAAAAACAATTAATAAAAATGAGGTCATGAACTTAAAAGAGAATAAGGAGAGATATTTGGAAATGTTCAGAAGGAAGAAAAGGAAATGAAGAATGCTGTAATTATACCACGATCTCAAAAAAAAAAGAAAAGAAAAGGTAAAAAAAAAAGTAAACTGGGATTTTAAAAAGCACTATTCTGTTTGCTTTGGCAAACAAAGATAAGAATATTAGTAACTATTAGCCACAAGCAGAGTTGGATGCCAGGCACACTGCAGCATTTAAAAACTGATGGGAACAGAAGCATCTACTCCTCCTATTTCAAGAGATCTGCTGTCAATCCCCAATTTTCAACCGATTAAAAAAGATATGCTAGGGCAGTAGTGGTGCACGCCTTTAATCCCAGCACTCAGGAGGCAGAGGCAGGAAGACCTTTGTGAGTTTGAGGCCAGCCTGGTCTACAGAGTGAGTTCCAAGAAAGGCACAAAGTTACACAGAGAAACTGTATCTTGAAAAACAAAAGAAGATATGCTCTTCTAACACTTTGACTTATACTTTTTTCACTTGACAAACACTTGTGGGCTGGCTGCCGATCTGCAGAGAAGAAGAAACAGCATAGAGGACACAGTGATGTGGCCAGTGCTTCTACTAAAATTATCACCATTCTTTTCTTTTATTCCAAACTGGGGTTCTTGGTACAAATCTGAAATGAATACAATGTTCTATACTTTGTAGAAATTTTGTTTCATTTGTTGTGTGTCCCATATCTCCTCATGTAAATTTTTAAATTAGTGTTAATTTTTTAAATTCAAAAACTTCTGCCATTTTTTTTTAAAAAATTAAAGATTTTTAAAATCAAGAACATTTTATTCAGTTTTTGATGCTCCTTTTCTACATTTTCAGGTTTTGATTCAAACAGCTATCTCATGCAGCGAGCCCAGGATCTAGTACCACTGCCTAGATGCCTCCTTATGGACCAGAGGTGAGTATTCGGGACTATCTGGGACCCCATCCCTGGGCTCCAGCCACTCCTGGGAACACCTGTCCAACTTGACCCCAGGTTCTGGCCACCGGGCAGGTCCCCTTCTAGCCTCACCGGGAAGGATCCCCTTGTCCAAGCCCCCGGCAGCCCCTGCAATCTCCATGCCCTGCCCCCACGCCCATCTGCCCGAGACCCCAGCCACTTCCAGGTTTTGATTCAAAATGTCAGCTTAGAGAGTTTTATCATTGGACTTTATTGTTTATAAATAATGACTTTATTCTTTCTGGGGTATTTGGAATACCTTTTCAGTGTTACTGATTTATTTGATTTTTTTATATTTTTGATTAAATTATGATGACATTACTACTTCTCCTTTCCTTTCTTCTCTCCGTCCCTTCCCATTTTCCCCATTGTCAATGGGGAGCCTTTTTTCTTTGATTATTATTGGTGCATGCGTGTGTGTGTGTGTGTGTGTGTGTGTGTGTGTGTGTGTGCGCGCGCGCGCGCGTGTGTGTGTGTGTGTGTGTGTGTGTGTGTGTGTGTGTACATCCGCAAGCATATAACTGCAACCTGAAGGTTGTGAGGGATAGAATACTACTAAGTCTACTGTGTGAAACCCTTTCTTTTAAGAACTGCTGTGGATATCATTCTATATAAATAAAACATTGATGGCCAGTGACCAGACAGGAAGTATAGGCTGGACAAGGAGAGAGGAGAATTGGAGAAACAGGAAGAAGGGGGAGAGACACTGCAGCCACCGCCAGGGCAAACAGCATGTAAAGACGCCGGTAAGCCACCAGCCACGTGGCAAGGTATAGATTTAAAGAAATGGGTTAATTTAAGATATAAGAACAGTTAGCAAGAAGCCTGCCACGGCCATACAGTTTATAAGTATTATAAGCGTCTGAGTGATTATTTTATACATGGATTGTGGGACTGCTGGGTTTGGTGGAACCTGGAGAGAAGCCCTCCAGCAACAAAGAACAGCAATTAGCCATAAGCTAATGTCTCAGTTTGCTTCTCTGTTGCTGTGATAAAACACTGAACCAAAGCAGCTTAGGAGGAAAAGGTTTATTTGGCTCACACATTTGCATCACAGTCCATCACTGAGGTAAACCAAGGCCCGAACATAAGCAGGATCTTGGAGGCAGGAACTGAAGCAGAGACTATTCAGGAATTCCTCTTATTGGCTTATTCTCCTTTTCTCCCTTAACTTGCTTCCACATACAACCCAGAACCACCTACCCAAAGATGCTACTGCCTGTGGTGAGCGGGGATCTCCCATACCAATAATTAATCAAGAAAATGCCTCACAGACCTGCTCACCATCAAGTCCAATAGAAGCAACATCTCCATTGAGATTTCCTCTTCCCAGATATGTCTAGGTTTGTGTCAAGTTGGCAAAAAACTAACCACATAGTTTGGTCCCACTCTTATGGCATTTGATCACTCATCTCTGCCTTCTTCCTTCCCTTCTTATTACACAAGCAACATTGGAAATAACACTGGTGTGAGATTTGTAGTGTTCAATGACTTCTGGAGTGGCTCAAAAGTATTTCTTTTTCATTCATCAAACTTAGCCTACTCTCCAGCACTCTGTGTTGCACTGCCTTATCATTTCACACACTACTCTGCATTTAGTTGGAGAGAGTGTAAGTTTGCTTTCAAAGTCTGTATCTCATAGGATAACTGCTTCTGAAGCACTGCCATCTTTTCACAGTCTTGGTGTTTATTTTGTGTGACAAGACCTTCATCGAAAGGTTGTGGCTATTTTTGAAACATTTCTTCATCCTTGAGTGAATTCTATCCTGAGTGACATTTTGCTCATAACTGGAATTTACAGATCTTGTTTTATTTTTTCTTTCAGCTTGTTGAATATCAACCCCACTATATAGCAAAAATAAGACAATGTGGAGCTTGATGGTTTGTAAATTTAAAATCTTTTCTTGGATGCTAATAGGATCAAATGAAATTTCTGATTCCATTGCCTTATTATTGTTCTTACCAGCCACACACAAATAAAATTTGGTAACTTAAAGACTCAAAAAGACAAAATTATGTGTCTTCCAGGTAACATAAATGAAGCCATATATATATATATATATATATATATATATATATATATTATAACATATATATTATATATATGTGCTATGATGAATTGTCTTTCCGTATCTGACTCAGACTTGGCATCATTAGGCAAGAAGTGTCATTCATTTTCTCAAATGCCATGCAACCTTTCAATTTTTTTTTTATTTTAGTTTTTATACTATAATATAATTGCTTCATTTCTTCCTTCCCTTTCTGTTGCAGGATATTTGATCACAAGGTGAACCCCAATTATTTATGGGAGAAAATTTGTTTCTAGTTGTGGTGTGGCTCAGCACTCGTACACACCTTTAATCCTAGAGTGTTCTGCTTATTGCAAACAGGATAAAATAAAAACATTCCATAGGCCAAGAGGCTGAACAAGCCACCAGTTGACTGGAAGTAACCCTAGAGAGTGAGGGGAAGTAGGGGAGTCAGAGAAAGAGACACACAGGAAGTAGAAGAGTGGGAGATCTGGTTGGGGGGTTTGAGACAGAGTAGAAAAAGCTCTCTTTGTAGGATGACAGAGGAGGAAAAGGTCAGGTGGCTTCTTTTTTTTTTTTTTTTTTTTTTTTTTTTTTTTGCCTCTCTGAGCTAGCAGGTTTTCACACAAGCTCGCAGGTCTTTATTGATAAAATAAATTTAGTTAAAAACAACACTTGGCTCCCAAGGTGGCTAATAGATGGCAGTAGCAGAGGCAGCAGTGGGAGGACACCCTTCTTTGCTCCAGACACCCTCCACATATCCCTTCTATCTCTCTTTTCAAATTTGTGGCCTCTTCTGTCATAATTACATATATGAATATATATATATATCATATACATATCATATATATATATATATATGATATATATCATCATTCCTCAGTGGCCTATAGTTATTTGTGTAGTATTTAGGCCTTGGTGGGCTTTCCGCAGGCATTTTGACATGTTTATTATTGTCATGCTTGTTCAGCTCATGTTTGGGCAGTTATGCCAGTGAGAGTTTGCAGGTGTATATTCTGACATTACTAGGACCCATGACAAACTCCTGGATCCTCTAGCTGTTGCAATCTTAATGTCCACTCTAATAAGAAGATTATTGCTAAAAGAAAAGCCTAACTGAGACACCATTAGGCATTTGAAAGGGTTTTACTACCCCAGAAATTAACCTTAGATTTTTTTTTCCTTTATTAGTCTAGCTTACCAGTATAGTAATGGTTGAGTAGCTCAGTGGTAAGTATGGACACTGAAATTAAGTTCCATGTCTCCCTCTGGTTTCAGAAAATGCTGTTCTACAGCCTCTCTCGATCATCTTTAAAAACATGAGCCTGGATTAGGGCAAAATTCCTGGAATCTGACAGGCTGTTCATCTATAACAAAATTTATGGTGTTGGAAACTTGCAACTTCTGGTAAAAACCCATCAAAATTTATGTTTCTTTCTGAAATTCATTTTCTATTCTTGCCTTCAGCAAAGAAAATGCTGTAACTAATATGCATCCTAAGAACATGAATGGCAGGTGTGGCTGCCATGTTCAGGTTCAGACATGTAGATGATGAAGTTACATTTCTCACATTGTCATCAGCTGACCGGGTGTAAACAATGCAAGTCCTTCACAGAATATGAAGGAACAGATAGTCTGGGTCTTTATTTCCAATAGGGGGAAAAAGTAGTACATCTGTCTGGAATATCCACTACTTCATGAGTAAGAAATGTGCATTTATTACATTAAATAAAAGGCTGGAAGATTTTCTTTTCTTCTAAATGAGCTGTTATCTTGTTTGGCATTTCACTGAGAAGCAGTACAAGGTCAAATCAAGTGCTTTTTGTTCTACAATGACTCTCGAAAATACCTCAGAACAGTGCAAGCACCCAAATTCCTTCCATTCTCTCAATATTTTACACATGGATTGAGACATAATAACCTGGGATGACTGCTTTAATCACATGACATTCTTTCCCTAAATGTTTCTAGGAATCTACATGTTTACCTTGTACTTCCCTTTATAAATTTTCCCCCAAGTCCTCTCCCCTTTTAAGTAAGTAATTAACACTACTGATGAATTTAAGCTACAGCATACTTGACAGGAATGCTTCTCTTCAGGCTACAAAGAACAAACTATTTTTATTTGAGTATTAAGAAAATAAAGGCTGGGCCTGGAGAGATAGCTCAGAAGTTAAGAACACTGACTACTTTTCCAGAGGACCTGGGTTCGATTCTCAGCACCCACATGGCAGCTCACAACTGTCTGTGACTCCAGTTCCAGGAGACCTGACACCCTCATATATGAAGGCAAAAACACTGATGCATATAAAGTAAAAATAATAATGTTTTTAAAAAGGAAAACATCCCCTTTTTAAAAAAAAGGAAGAAAATAATGCCATGTGTTTCTGTCCACTTACAATAACAAATACCAAAATAAATTGACATGAAAAAATTAAGGGCTCTTTCTGGCTTACTCTTTTAGAAGTTTTGGCTCTCAGGTATGGAGCCCTATCACTTTAGACCTTCAGAAGCATGATCATTCATCTGGAGCTCATGGTAGTAGACAAGGATTGTTCATCTGCCAAGAGACAAAAGGAAGGAAACCTTCCTTCAGGGACACACCTGGTATGACCTGAAGACCTCCTATTATTCCCAATCTAGTGAAAGTTCTACTGCCTGCCAAGTCCACCTCAGGTTGAGGACAGATACATCAACTTTTAGTGGTTAGTTCAGGTCTAAACTATAGCACCATAGAAGAGACACATCTACAAGGAGCATCACTTGTCACTGCCTGCATAGGCCCTTATAGCATGCCTTTCTTGCTCTCTCTCTGTGTAACTCCTATATTTGTGTCATGCGGTACATGATGTTCAGAAAACTCTCATATCCAGCATCAATACCGCCTATATTTTATTTCCTCATCCCAGGAACTTTCTGAACGCATTTAAAGTATACGATTTCATTCCACATGGTAGATGTTCAGACCTCTGAAACTTTCCCCTTCATCATCATGTGGATCATAAACATCATTAGCACCAAAAGTTTCCCCTTTCCCTTCACAGTCCATCCTTTCTGTGGCTCTCTTTATGTTATTATTATTCCATTTTATTAATAAACCACTTTCTAGAAAAACATCTCTTCATCTGTCAGTGAATATTCCAAGGGTGTCTGTCTTTGGGTTACCAGAGACCTGCTTTTAATATTCACATACAAGTATTCAGATGAACACACTTTCTCTGGTAAATATTCTGGCATGAAATAGCTGGAGAATACAATAAGTTTACACTTCAACCTATATTGTTTGTGCTCATTAGTTTTAACTGTTCACTTGACCTAACCTAAAATCTATAAGGAGGACAGTCTCATGTGAGTGATATCCTAGGTTGACTTTATCTATGGTCATGCCTACAGGGACAGTCTCATGTGAGTGATATCCTAGGTTGACTTTGCCTATGGTCATGCCCTTAGGGACTGTCTTGATTGTTAATTGAGGTGGGAAGAAGGTGTACATTAAAGTTTCATGATCTTGGCCCTGAACTGTGTGGGGGCTGAAGAAAGATCGCAAAGCAAGTAGCAGGTAGCAGGGGTACACACGTTTCTCTCTGCTCTCGACTGTGAATATACTATGACCGGTCAGCTCTACAAGTTTCTGACCCTGTCACTTCTCTCCAGTTAAGGACTGTCTCCAGGAATTATAAGTCAAACTTATATAAATTGCTTTGTTTTTCAGGGGTTTTGTCATAGTAATAGATGTGGAACCAGAGAAGAAGCCAGAAAAGTGAGGTTGGTTAGCTGTGGTATACCTCCCCACATGGCTTTTGTTCCTTGGACTAATTTCTTTGGAGAAAAGTGAAAGCACTTGGGACTTAAGGCTGGAGAAGATTTTAAGTGCCAGAGGCAGAGCTTAACAGGCCATTCTACTACAAGCTTGGAATATAAGAATGCTGAGAGAACATGGACTGTGGATGCCTGGCTCATTAGGGATTAAGAGTCTCAGGAGGGATTAAGATCTTTATCAGGAATTAAGGCAGGACAGGAGCCATTCATGTGATTTTGGCTAAAACTATGTGCCTGCTGGTCACGTTGGAGCTTTAGGTCCGGACTGAAGAAGCAGCTTTGATTAAGAAGAGATTGGCACTACTGAATTTTCTGTGCTGCATGGGCATGTAGGAAATGTTTCCTCGTAGTTGAGCACGCAGAAGCTGATGCAGCGGTGGTTCAAGGAGACCAATCTACATCTTAGCAGAAGTAGGCAAATGTAAGAGTTGTTAAGAGGGTACTCATGTCAAAGGTATGAACTTGTCATGGAGAACATTCTAGGCTTGGCATGTTATGTCAGGAAAATTGAAAACTCCAAATAGAAGCTCTGATATGCCATTAGCAAAGACGAAGCCTTGGTGGCAATGGGGACCTCAGCATATCTGAGATGCCAGGGCCATGTTTCACCTACCCAAGTAAGATGCAGGTGTGGAGCGGAACTGACCTAAGCCTAAGAGAGAAACTGTGCATGCTGCAGATGGCAGAACTGAAAAATATGAAGCTACACAAGTCTTTGGAGCCCAGAAGATAAGCCCCAGATGATGAAAACTGAACTACAGGATTTGGATTTGCATTGTTGGACTTTAGTCTTGTTTAAGTGTTGTTCCCTTGCTGTGCCCTGACATAGTTCTTCCCTTCCAGAATAACAATGTGTATATAACTTAAAAAAGTAAACTAGGGCTGTGTGTGTGTATGTGTTTACTTATGTCTGGGTTAGGCTAGGTACAAAAAGAGAACCCTTGGAGCTGAAGTTATAAGCAATTGTAAACTTCCTGATTTCCTGGTATAGGTACTGGAAATTGAACTGGTCCTCTGAACTAGGTCCTCTGAAAGAACAGTATGTATTCTTTACCACTGAATCACCTCCCCAGCCCCTATACCATTTAAAAAGAGAACTCAAAGTTCAGTTATTTCAGACTTCTAATGGGGCCCTTAACTTTTAAGAAGACTCTGATTTTTTTAAAGGTTTGAATATTTAAAGTTTGTGGTTTAAAAACTTGCTGGGCAGTGGTGGTGGATGCCTTTAATACCAGCACTTGAGATGCAGAAGCAGGCTGATCACTGAGTTAAAGGCCAGCCTAATCTAAGATGACAAGGGATACTCAGAGAAACCCTGTCTTGAACATAATATATATATATATATATATATATATATATATATATATATATATATATATACTATATTTTACATTATGAAGTTATGAGACCTTGAGAATATGAGGCCAGATTTATGTCTTAAAGTAATATGATTATGTGTCAAGCTGAGAAGGGTTGTATGGTGCTGCTCATTTTTAATGTCAAATTAATAAAAATCTTCAATTGCCTAAGAAGGGAGTCGTGAATGCCTAAATCAATTTGGCCTGTGGGGCGATGTCTTGATTATTGAGATGGGAAGACCCACTCTGAATTTAGGAAGCACCATTTCATTGATGGGGTTCTGAAATATATGAGTGAGGAAAACTAGCTGAGCACAAGTAGTAAGGAAGCAAGCAAACATACAAGGATCCATGCATTTATTCATCCTCTGTTCTTTACTGTAGATACGATGTTTTAAGTTCCTGCCTTGACTTCCCCAAAGCAATGGACTATAATCTGGAGCTATGAACCAAATAAAGCCCTCCTTCTTTAAGTTGCTTTTTTTCAGAATTTTATCACAGCAACACAAATGAAAGGAAGACACTTCTTCTTCTCCTCCTCCTTCTTTTTCTTCTTCTTCCTCTTCCCTTTCCCCTTCCTCCTCCTTCTCTTCCTCTTCCTTTTTTACATACCAACCACAGTTTGCCTGCCTTCTTCTCTTCCCATTTCCTTCCCCCACCTCCCCCATCTGCACCCCCACCCACTTCTCCTCCTTTCAGAAAGGGACAGCCCTCCTATGGGAGTCCTCAAAGCATTACATGTTAAGTTAAGGCAGAACCAAGTCCTTCTCTGTTGTTAAGCTTTCTACAGACCCACATTGGGTGCCAAAATGTGGTTGGTTGTTTTTTGCTCTTTTGAGAGGCTCACCACCCAGCTCCCAAATTAAATCACACACAGAGATTTATTCTTAATTATAAATGCTTAGCCATTGCTTGGCTTGTTTCTAGCCAGCTCTCCTTAACTTTTATTATGCCATCTACCTTTTGCCTCTGGGCTTTTACCTTTCTCTTACTTCGATAAATTTCACTTTCACTCTTACTCCATGGCTGGCAGGGTGGCTGGCCACTGATGTCCTCCTCTCCTTCTTCTCTTTCTCTTCCTTTTTCCTTCTTTTCTTCCAGATTTTTCTTTCTATTTATTCTCTCTGCCTGGAAGTCCTGCCTAACCCTCTCTTTTGCCTTGCTATTGGCCATTCAGCTCTTTATTAGGCAATCAGGTGTATTAGACAGGCAAAGTAACACAACTTCACAGAGTTAAACAAATGCAACATAAAAGCTTGCAACACATCTTTGCATCATTAACAAATGTTCCACAGCACAAATGTAGCACATTTTGAAATAATATTTGACACCTCCCACTGCATTAAGGCATCCCAGCATGAGGAACAGATTCCAAAAAGCCAGCTCATATGCCAGGGATAGGTCCTGATCCCACTGCTGGGGGCCCCACAAACAGATCAAGCTACACAATTATCACTCACATACAGGGGGCCTATGTCAGTCCCATGCAAGATTCTAGCTGTTGGTCCAATGTCTTTAAGCTCTCACTAGCTCAGGTAGGCTGTCTTTGTGGGTTCTCCTGTCATGATCTTGTCCCTCCTCCCTTGCTCATGCAATCCCTCCTCCTCCTCTTCAATTGTACTCATGGAGCTCATCCTAGTGTTTAGCTGTGAATCTCTGCATTTGCTTCCATCAGTTAATGGATGAAGGCTCTCTGATGGCAATTAGGATAGTCACCAATCTGATTACAGGAGGTCAGTTCAGGTACTCTCTCCACTATTGCTAGGAATCTTAGCTGGGGTTAACTTTGTGGATTCTTGGAAATTTCTCTGACACCAGGTTTCTCCCTAATCCCAAATTGGCTCCCTCTATGAAGATAACTCTTTCATTACTCTATCCCTCCTTCCCGCCCCCAACTAGACCAACCTGATCCCTCATGTTCTCATCCCCCATCTTCATCCCTCCATCCCCTACTCCAAGTTTATCCAGAAGATCTTAACCTATTTTCCGTTCCCAGAGAAATCCGTGTGTCCCTCTTAGGGTCCTCCTTGTTAGCTAGCTTCTCTGTGGTTGTGGATTGTAGCCTGATTGTCCTTTTCTATCCACTTATGAGTGAGTACACACCATGTTTGTCTTTTTAGGTCTGGGTTACCTCACTCAGGATGATTTTTTTCTCTAGTTCCATCGATTTGACTGCAAATTTCATGATGTCATTGTTTTTTGCCACTGAGTAATACTCCACTGTATAAATGTGCCACATTTTCTTTATCCATTCTTCAATTCTGGGGCATCTAGGTTTGTGGTGGTATTGTGTTCCCCAAATTATTGTGCACCCTAATAAATTTATCTGGGGTCAGAGAACAGACAGCCACTAGATGCAGAGGCTAGAAAATGGTGTCACTCATGCCTTTAATCCTAGCATTCCAGAGACAGAAATCCCTCTGGATCTCTGTGAGTTCAAGGCCACACTGGAAACAGCCAGGCATGGTGACACACGCCTTTAATCCCAGAAAAATGAGCCTTTAATCCCAGGGAGTGGTGGTAGAAGGCAGAAAGGTATATAAGGTGTGAGGACCAGAAACTACAAGCATTTGGCTGGTTAAACTTTTAGCTGGTTAAGCTTCAGGCTTTCGAACAGCAGTTCAGCTGAGAGATATTGGGATGAGGACATAGAAGTATGCAGTCTGAGGAAACAAGACCAGCTGAGAAGTTGGCCAGGTGAGGTTAGCTGTGATTTGTTCTGTCTCTCTGATCTTCCAGAATTCACCCCAATGCCTGGTCAGGGTTTGATCTTATTAATAAGAACTTTTAAAGATTCATGCTACACTAAGTTGTTTCCAGGTTCTGGCTATTATGAATTATGCTGCTATGAATATAGTTGAGCAAGTGTCTTTGTGGTAGGATGTAACATCCTTTGGATATATGCCCAAGATTGGTATAGCTGGGTCTTGAGGTAGATTGATTGCCAATTTTCTGAGAAACTGCCATACTGAGTAAAATAAAAATGCTACATATTCTGTTTATATTCATGAGTTCAAGCAGTGAGTTTTGCCAGTGTAAGTGTTTTCTGTATGCATGTTGATGTCATCATCTAATGAATACAGACTTATATTTTCTTGCCTGATATTTTTCTTGCAAAGTATATTGTTGAGGACTTTTGGGTCAATGTTTAGTAGAAATAGTAAGATTAATAATTTTTCTATTTTCTGGTTTTAAATGATAATGCTGCTTTTCATTGTTTAAAAAGTATGCTAATGTGTCTCTACTTTCCATAATAGACACCTTTATCATAGTTTTGGGTTAAGATTGTGAAACTGGTAACACATAAATTATATATTGCAAATGCAAAGGGTGTACCTGGTCAATTTGACCGCAGACATTGTGTCCTAATGACTCCTCTGTACTGGTCCAACAGAAGCTGGACCACATCCAGCAGCTACAGTTCAAGCTTCCACACAAGCTCCTGATCTTGGACTGCCTGCACACCCTTCCTTTACTCTGAATCTACACTGACCACACAGCCAGACCCCATCCTCTTATACTTATACTACTTTACTATTCATGTACTAAGGGTTTGGCTTTGTGGCAAGTGTGGGATGTAATGCATAAATTGGAGAAGGGAATGTAAAGGAATGGGAAGACAGAGAAGACCCAGGAAGCTGGAACTGGGAAAAGATCTGTTTTCTTCACCAACATTTTTAGCTACTCAGTTCCTTTCCTTGTGGAGAACAGAAGAAGCCTGTATCTAATCACAAAGATACATTCATAAATATATCAATGCCTTGTGAATCTCTCAGTCCTTGTTTCCTTTTCCTACCACAGTATGACTTGGTTGCATTGTTGTGAAACAACAATGAGCATACACTTGTGAGTGTACTTGTAAACCAAACAGAATATACAAAATGCAGAGCATAGCACTTGATTGGTGTTGTGAGTTACTCTGACATCCATGACCCAAGAGAAGTTTGCTGTTTTCAAGAGTCAAAAGTTTCAATTATCCAACTGTATTGTTGCAAATTTTATATATATATATAATACAGTTGGATATATATTATATAATATTTGCTAATCTTCATACTCAGGTATGACTCAAGTACAACTCATACCTTTAATACCAATGTTTGTGAGACTGACAGAGGAGGATTGTCATGAGGTCCAGGCCAGTCTCGATTCCACTGCAAAACTGTAAAACATAAAATAAACTAAGTATTCCATAGTATATACGTAGAGGAATCGAGTTGGAATATTGTTGTCCTAAGTGATGTAAACCAGACACAGAGAAACAGGAGGTACCTGGTCTCACAAGCTAAAATCTAAAAAGCTGACTTCACAGAAGATGAGAACAGAAGGAGGCTGCCAGAGCTGAAGAAAGGATGAGGAGAAGTTGAACAGTCAGCACTAACAAATAAAAAATCAAAAGTTCTGCTATGTTATTACACAAACGATGATCACAAACACCAAAAATGAACTGTATATGAAAAATAAAACTGGGAGGATTGTGAATGTCTTTGCCATGAAGAAATGGCTACAGTTTGAGGAGTTAGATATGCTTAACTCGATTTTTTTTTGTTGTTGTTGTTGATTCATTTGTTTGGTTTGTTTTTCTGAGATGGGTTCTCCTTATATAGATCAAGTTGACCAGACCTCACTGGATACACCAGGCTGGCCTTGAACTTACAGTTCTGCACTTGCTTCTTCCTCCCAATGGCAAGACTAGCAGGTATACATCATTACATTTAACCAACTTGACTTACAAATTGCACATTGTGGTTGTGAAACAAAATATCACACGGCATCTCCTCAATGTGTACTCTCTTCTGTTTTGATGCATCCATCAAAAACATATAACATACAAAATAGAACAGAAACCTGAAGGTCACTAGCAACCCACAAAACACTATTCTTTGCATTTTTACCACTCTAGTCCAACCAGTGTTGAAAGCAGTTTCTGCGAAAGAAATTTAGAATTAGATACTAACATCTGGAGAAAACATCTGCTCCGGGAAAGTGACAGCCGCTTGCAAGCTGGAGCTGAATCACAGTTATGCAGAGACAAGATCTCCATTAACACTGCTTCAGAAAACCACTGCTTTATAAGCATCCATCTTTAAAAAATAAATCTCTCACCAGTGAAAGTGGATCCAGGAAGGAATAACTTTCAAAGTCACCTATCAATCCAGATGGTGTGAGAAATTTTATTTTATTTTTTAATTTTTTTTTAAGCAGCATCCAGAAACATCTAGAGCTGTGGCTTCATTTGTCATTTCCTGGATCCAGGTGAAAGCCATCCCTTGACTTGTAGGTTGCCTGACATTTATTAAAGTGTTCCAGATGACTTTGCTGAAGTGGGATAAACCACAGGAAATTTATATAGCATTATACTTTTTAATCACCAGTGACTATGCAGTATTTTTGACTTTCATTTCCTCTGAGGACCCTTTTAGGTATTATCACTTAATTCATTTTTTTTCTTTTAAATTTGTTGCTGCCAGATGTGGTGCTACATGCCTATAACTCAAGGACTAGGGAAGCTGATGTAGGGGGTTCATAAGTTCAAGATCAGTTTCAGCTACATAGTGAAATGCCTGTCTGAGGAGAGAGGGAAAAGAAAAAAGGAAAAATGGAAGGAAGGGTGGGAGGAAAAGTATTTATGTACTATCTCACATTTTAAAGCTATCTATTAATCCAAAGAAAACAGACATATTTTGTTTTTATTTTCTTGAAATCTAGCATAGTTTCTGTGATATTGTAGCTCCTCAATAAACATGTGAATTAATTAAATCAGTGGCTAAGTTGTCAGACTAATATTTCATTTCTAGTTTCTGTCATAGAAACATGTTCAGATCAGAAGAGCACACGCCTCGCCTACACACAGGGATCCCTTATCTTACGAAAAGAGAAAGAAAAGGGGAATTATTTCAAGATTTCTTTTTATTTATTTCTGTTGCTAGATCAAGTAATCATATGTGTTCTTTATAAACCAGCGATTAATGTAAGTTACAGAAGAATTGTCTAAATGTTCCTCTTAGTTTTCTATTAGAAATTGCTTTAACTACAAAATTCATGCTTTTTACGGTTTTGTAGTTACAAGTGCTTGTAAAGTTAGTGCCTGAGCCCCACTGAGACTACCTACAGCATGAGGAATATGCTATTTTATCTTTTAACACTGTTTCTTTGTGACTGTGAAACCACTAGCAAGTTGTCCAGCCATAGCAACACACAAGGCAGCTCCAACAACTCCTGCTAATGCGAACTCCTGCGGGAAGAGAAACTAGAGAACCTTTACACAATTTGAAATTCACAAGAGAAAACAACGTGATGTTAAAATAAACAATAAAATTCTTAATCAGGAAGGTTTTTTTTGTTCTTGGTGTGGTCCAGCATGGCCAGTTGGGGAAATGCTGACATGTTGACAGCAAAGGCATCCACGGGGACACATATACTGTTTATTTATCTTAGCAACCACAGGAACATTGCAGACAGCCAGAACTGGCCCTGTAAAATGTGTTAGTAACGTGTGCAGAATGACTGCTTAGTTTGGATAAAGTCAAGCCGTTTCTGTGCTGATAAAGAACCACCATGGTTTCTATTTCATCTTTGCTAGGATTTATGTCCCTAGCAAAAGTCCAACGTCTAAGTTCCCCTTGATAAATCTACATGCAAGTTAAATCTGTGCCTCTAAAAGTATAGATTCCAAACTAAACATCTGATTTTCAGCCTTTCCAGCTTAACCTTCTCAATCTTTTCCATCTCTGTCCATGGTTACTCCATCCTTCCAGTGACTTGGGCCAGAACATGGAGTCATTTCTTTTCTCATGCCCCTTCTCATAGGTCAGCCAAACCTGTCATCTTCATTTTCCAAACACAACTGTGTGCTGACCTCTTCCAGCATTGTTTCTGTGCATATCCAAGCCAAAGTCTCCGTCATCTCTTGCTTGACAATTTTAACAACAATCTGCATATTCTTTCTCTGCCCATCCCTATAACCCTGGAGTCTGCACAGCTAAAGTATTCTATCAAATACAATTTTATCAAGCCATCCCCCCGCCCTGGAGACCACTTTAATAGCTTTCCATCTTACCCAAAATGAATGTGAATCATGGGGCTGGAGAGATAGCTCAGCTGTTCAACATTTTTGCTGCTCTTGGAGTGAGGCAGGAGTTTGGTTCCCAGTACTCAAGTCGGGTGGTTCACAACTGCCTGTAAATTCCATCTACAGAAAATCTTATCTGCAAACACACACCAGCTAGATTTCTTTTAAGACTTGGTTCTATGGAGCCTGGATTAGCCAAATTTGCTTTAGTCTTTAATAAGTGGTAAAACGCCATATATATATATATATATATATATATATATATATATATATATATATGTATATGAACCAAGTAGTATTTTATATCTCTTCATGACTTAGTATCCCTGAATGTCAGCTTTGTATATCTGTGTTATGTGTCTCTATGCCCAGTGTTCTGTCAAAATGTCTTGTGAAAAGATCTCATATGGGAAGCTGCAGAAATGGCTCCCATGATCTCTCTGGCCTTGTGTCTTGTCTCTCTTGTCTCACTTTGATGGACTCACAGTTGCCTTCTCTGTTGTGTATAGAGCCTGACTCAACCGAGTCTCCCTGTCTCGAGTTGCCCTTTCCATCCTCCGCACTCTTGCTCAAATGTCACTTGCAATAAAAAGGCAGTTATTTATAAAAGGAATGCAGCCAGCTAGCCTTACAAAACCACAAACTGTCCTGTTCCTGGTAGTGCACATCAGCCTGCATGCTAAGTGACCTCCTGCTGAGCCAACTTGGAGTCTGCCGCTGTACCTGGTGATTAGTGACACATGACCATCTGAATGCTCGGTGCCAATGAGAAAGAGACAACACAGCTAAGAGAGTCTCTGGATGCCAATGGGAAATCAGGAGGGGGGTATATAGGTTCA
This sequence comes from Peromyscus maniculatus bairdii, assembly GCF_049852395.1. Lineage (NCBI taxonomy): Eukaryota > Metazoa > Chordata > Mammalia > Rodentia > Cricetidae > Peromyscus > Peromyscus maniculatus. The sequence goes on along the minus strand of NC_134869.1, from coordinate 22,813,222 downwards.
CCCCATATTCACAATAAGCAAGTCTGCTGCTTGCTTATTACTTGACTCCTGGTGTCTGTGTCATTGATGCCACACCTTCTCACCCCTCCCCCAAGGAATGTCCAGATAGGGTGACTCGAAACAGTTCTTCAGCCGTTTAACTAATATATAAAATAGCAATACCATCTTCTCACATTTCTCACTACTCAAAACTGCCTTACTTCCCTCCACCTCATATGTCAGGCTCTACAGTGTCTCTTCCTCCTGCACTGTTCCCTGAACTAAGAAAAGACATTCATCACCAAAGCATCTCAGACAGGGGAATAGTGTCAAGAACACAGCAGGTCTGTAAGAGCTATTGTTGAATTGATGCAGCAACATTTTTGATAAGCATTTCAAAAAAGGCCAGGGAGATAAGATGGTTTTAATATTTTGCATATGTTTTAAACTGATTTGTTCTCCTATGCTTTTTGCTGATGACCTGGGAACATTAAGTAGGCTCTGACAGTCAGTGTTGAAGTAACTATCTGAGATCACCTGATGGCTTTGTTTGAGTCTCATACATTCAGATGAGGCCTTTCCCAGTCCTATTCTGGCTATTTATTATTGGGCTCAGGAATATAATATATCTTTTTCCTTTTCCTTGAGAACATTTCATGCCATTGAAGGTTATTTAAATTTGCAAAAAAATATGATTGGATGTGAATTTGCTAATAGTTTTCTATCCTTTAGTTATACTTTGTTCTCCATTGTTATGCATGATAGTATAAAACTAGCTTGTATATGCCTGTGCAGTATTTGTGGCAGATGGTGTGTTTGCATATATAAACAGATCCACTAGAAGTGTTTTAGCTGTCAGTGTGGGAATCTCGAAATGACTGCAGTGGCCACTCAGCAGCCCATAATCCCCATGCTATAGAGATTAGCATGTGAAAGATGCAGAGGTTTTATAAAGGTCCAGCGTGGCAGTCTAGGAACAGGCATGCCTGGAGTTAGGGAAGCATGAGAAACAGCTGTGTAGAATGCTCTTCGTTTACTTGAGGGATTAGGTGTTTCTCCGTTTACACAGAGATAACAGAGCTATGTCCTGTGTTTGCAACAGCAATAAAACTGTGGGTGGGAAGGAGTTCCTTGGCACAGTGTTATGAAGAAAAGAAGGAGGGAGAATGGAAGATGATAATGATGACTCAGAGAAATGAACACTCCAGGTGGAACACAGACCTCGTTTAGAGATTTTTTGTTTTGTTTTGTTTTGTTTTTTGTGATGAGTATGACATGGCAGCATCTATTGCCACGTCAAGGTCATGGATGAAAAATGCATTAAGAGACAGTGTGAGATGTTTTCTCGAGGGTTTGGGTCATTTGAAAAAGACAAGAGATGGCTGCAGAATAGTGAAGGACATGTGTGAGAACCGCAGGAGGTCAGAGGTAAATTCATGGTTTTCAGCCCTACATAAACCATATGTTCATCAAACTAAATTGTTAATAAAAAATAAGACTAGTTATTTTATAAAATTAAAATCTTTGCTAAGAGTGGATTTGTGTGTCCTCCTAAAAATATTTAGGATTTTCAGCAGCAGTGCCTGTGCCTAGGACATCAATGGAAGACAGTATGTCTGGAGACAGAATCAAGTTACAGTGAGTTCACACTGAGGCAGAGTGTTCTATAGTCCAGTACAGAGCATGGGTCTATGTGAGCCAGAGAGAAAACCAGACAATGACATCCATATGATGACACAGAGAAAGACTGCAATCACATTGCCCCACAAGTCCTACAAATGGAAGAAACAAGGATGGGTTAGTTAGAAGCTTTAGAAGGAGAACAGATAAGTCATTCAGGGTTCCATTGCTATAACAGATTCCCTGACATAGTCTATAAAGAAATAAAAATCTATTCTTATAGACATAGTAGAGAACCTCAAGAAAATCATGATGGTAGCATGTTTTAACCAAACACTTATCTCTTGATTGGAACATGGAAGGTGACAAGAAGAAGATGGGCTCCCACAATCCCTTGGTGAGCATATTGCTGTGACTACAATACCCCACTAGGCTTCATCTCTTAAAATGTCCATTGTCTTGCAATTGTGCAAAGCTGAAGCTAGATCACTCTGTGGAAAGGGGTATTCTAGGTCCAAATTACAGCAATGGCTGAACCAACACTCTTATTTTCAACTTTTGTCCTCTGGAATCATAATAGAAGAGATTTCTGTCATTTAAATCTACCTAGCTTGTACCACTTTGTCACAAAAGGCTTAGAAACCCCAGACAGTGGTGGTTTTACATAAGGGGACATAGGAAAGAATGCTCCAACACGAACCATGAAAACTTCCCATTGTCTTCTGGCTCAAAGGATAGGACTAGAGCAGTGACTCTTGACCACCGTAATGCTGGGACTCTTAAATACAGTTGTGGTGACCCCCAACCATAAAATTATTTTGTTAGTACTTCATAACTAGAGAATTGTTACTGTTATAAATTATAATGTAAATATTGATGTTTTCTGATGGTCTTAGATGACCCCTGTAAAAGAGTCCTTCAAACCCCTCAAAGTAGGCCATAGATTGAGAACTGCTGGCCTACACAGCAGCATTCCTCTTCTTATCTCAAATGCAGAATCTCAAACTCTAACTAAGGCCTGGACAAAGGAATTTCCCTAGAGATGAGTCAAGTCCAAGCTATGTGTCTGGAGAATGATAGCCGCAACCTCAGCAAACTTATCTGAGTTTTCCTCATCTTCAGGATTTAAATACTTCTTTAAACACGGCATTAACCTGGTTACACCACATACTACCCTATTAACAACCGGGAATTGAAATGCAAAATTATTTGCTTTCTTAGATGTTCCAATGGTGAGTTTGGAAGTGATGATCTTAATGTGACAGACCAAGAAAAGAAAGTTGTATGGCATACAAAGATGAGTTCTGAAGAGTCAGACCCTCCCCTCTATTTCAAATAATAATATTATAAATGGTTATACTTGTAGGCAAGATATGTTAGAGAATTTAATTGCAAATACCAATCCAAAGTCCTCTTCTCTCTCTTCTATCTCAATGCATCTCTCATTTAACTTTCAGTCAAGCAACAGGGTAACCTTAGACTTTCCCCTAGCAAGAGACAGGCTACAGCATGCAGAGAGGGTCATTCAATTTTAACATACAACAGAAAGCATGCTGTTCAAGGTCCAGGTCTCTGACAGATAGGGCTTTGAATTGAACACCCTCAAAGAAAATCTCTTTGCTTTCCCTTTCTCTTGAACATCCTGGGATATTTAGAGAAAACAGGAAAGTGGTGACTTCTCCTTAAGCCATAAGGTCTGTTGCAAATGCAAATGTATGTTTTTATATCTCCTTCAGAGGGTAGAGAAGCTGAGTATGACCTCTGTGTTAGTTAATCTTATCATAACTATGATCAGATTCCTGAGACAGAAAAAAAAGGGGGGGCGGTTATCTGGCTCACAGTTTGAAGGTTCAAGCCATCCTGGTTGAGGGAGGGTGTTGGTGGGAAACAGTTCCTGGCTGTGGTGGCAAGGGCATGAGTCTACCTGCTCACACCAGGGAAGATGATCAGGAACAGAGTCAGAACACAAACTTCAAGGTTTTTTTTCTCTACTGTACTCACCTGCCAAAGGCTACAAGACCTCCTCAAACAGCGATTAGCTGACCAATGTTACTACAGGTGCCAGCAGGAGATATGTGACACCCAATGATGACATCAACTTCCTTTAGACACACCTGTCAGAGGGACTTGCTCAGGTACAGTGCTTCCTCTTCATGCCCACTTTCAGCTCTGAATAGCCCTTCCCCACCCAGTCTCCTTGATGAGCCACTGTCATCTGCCAATCATTCTTGCTGACTGCCAGCTTCCCCTTGACATCCTCCATATCCCTTTGCTTTTCTGCCATGACTGGGAGAATGAAGCCAGCTCCTCTCAATCACTGCTGTGAGTGAGTAGATCTCTATCATGAAATGTTTCCTGATGCATTTCAGTCACTCGCTGTATGTCAAATAGTTAATAAATTCCAAAAATCCATCCTGTTGAACTTCAATTACTGTATCTTCTATTAAGCTATTGTGACCTTAAATTCAAATGTCACCTCTTATTCATTATTTTTTTGTATCATGTGTCTGACATAAGCCTAGTGAATATTTTTTTTTCCTCTGGCTCAAGATCCAGAAATCACTAGGAGCGCTTGACTGTTTTTACCCAAGCCAATATGATGTCCGTTAATTGTGTGTGCTTGTTTAATTTTAAATTCAGGGCTGGGGAGATGGCTCGGTGGTTAAAGTGCTGGCTGAGCAAGCATGGGACCTGAGTTCAAATCCTCAGCACCACATGTGGTGGTAGCATGTGCCTATAAGCCTAAGGTTAAGAGGTTGGTGCAGATGCATCCTGGCGGCTCACTGGACAGCCAGTCCATCCTAAACTACAAGCTCCCAGGTCATGGAGACGTATATGGAGGAAGCTGACTTTTCTCACTCTCAGCATCCCTTAGTCAACTATAGATTTTTGTTTATAGATGGAGTCCTTGAGATTTCTCCCTTTCTGTGTTATTGTGTCTATTGGTGTTGTCATTGTTCAAGTTTTATTTAGATTGGGGTATCCTCGGTGGTGATGTTTTCCTTTTATTTCTAGGAGACAGAGTCTCACAGAAGATTCCCTGGACCTCTGGCTTCAACATTCGTTGTGACCCCTCTTCTGTAATATTTTCTGAGCATTAGGAACAGGAATTGTATTGCAAATATATTCACTGGTGCTTGGCTCCCCACCATCAATCTCTGCATGGTGGACCAGTCCTAGTTTTCTGTATTGGTCTTTTTTCTCCTGTTGCAAAGAAACACTTTTTCCACTGGGAACTATACGTGTCTGTGGGTATAAATGTTTAGGATGAAGTTAGGAATTATGCTGTTTTAATAAAGTGGTGAAAGTAGATTTTCCTGTAAGATCATGACCGAGCTCACAAGTCCTGTGTCTTTGACTAGTTTCCAGTATTCAGCACAACTTCCCTTATATTATGTGTTTCTTAACTTCAATCAGATGCTGGTTACCACTAAGAAGGAATGCCAGCATTACACATTCAGGGACATCTTGGAATCCTGGTCATTGAGGTCTGTGGGTTCACAGTTGGGTAGAACTTTTGATTGCTTCCTTCTCTTGATAGCTTCCAGAGAGTCTTCTGGGACTATGAAAGTTAATACTCAGCCAGGAAGCTTTCAGGTCAGATATGGCTCTGAGCCTCCAGGTCCTGTGCCTGAATACATGGATTCTTCAACAATAAGGATATACTTTCAACTTCCAGAAGGAAACTAAGGCAAGGAATTGTTTTGGAAGTCTCATGGATTATCCTAAACAACAACTTTAAAGAGTTTCTCAGGCCTGGTACCAGGGTTTTATGAGATAGTTTATGGATCTTGAGGAGAGCATTGTCAATCCAAGAGGCCTAACCAGTTAAATATATCTGCATACCCTTTTACTTACATGTATTGTACAAAATTTCTCTCTAAATGGATTAAAGATATTAAGGTAAGCCTCAAAATACAAACAACTAACTCTGATGAGATAGAGGTGCAGGAAAAGAGTTTCTGAATGGGACTTCATTTGCCTGGGAATTAAGGCAAACCATTAACAAATGGAACCTCATAAAAATTAGATGCTACTGAACAGCTACAGAAACAATCAATTGAGTGAAGAGGAAATCCAGATAGGGAGAGATAAACTTTGCTAGCTCTGCCTCTGACAGTGGATTAATGTTCAGAATATATAAAGACGTAAAAAAAATTAATAGAAAACTAAATGATCCATCAAAAAATAGGCTACGGATTTGAACAGAGACCTCTCAGAATAAGAAATAAAATGTCTAGATGTCATATCACATCTGCACTCTTGAATTTCTTCTTCTATGGCCCGTCCTTGCATTTTTTCTCACAAATGAAAAATCAATGGGAATAGCATGTGAAATTTGAATGGAAAGATATGGAGGAGGGATATTTTTATACTGATGATGCCTCTATTCTTACTGGGGAAATGGACTCTGTTCTCTTTATAGTGTATGCCTTGGTGATCTTTAATGAATGGACAGGGAATCATGAGGCTGATCACTGGCCTGCTCCCTGGGTCATCTAGACAGTGTAACCACCTGCTTCTTTGGATTCTTTTTGCTTGGAACTTGGAATCCAAATTCAAAGTTGGTGATGATGGCATACACCTATAGCCTCAACATGTGGAAAGCTGAGGCAATTGACAAGTTTACAGCTATACTGACCTTGTAAGCATACTCTAGGCTTGAGACGTAGCTCAGTTGCATAGTGTTTCCAAAGTATATGCAAAGCACTACAACCATAACAAGATCACACACCACCACCACCACCACCACCTCCAAAAAAAGAAAGAAAGGAAGAAAAGGAGGAAGGAAGGAAGGAAAAAAGAAAGAAAGGAAGAGAAAAGAAAAAAGAAGTAAAATGGCTAAGAGCTATTTTTAAAAGTTACCTTTAGCAACTAAGGAAATAAAAATCAAAACAACTTTGAAAGTTCATCTTTACCCAGTCAGAATGGCTAAGATTAACAAAACAACTGAGAAAAAATGCTGGGGAAGATGTAAAAAAAAAAAAGGGAGCCCTCATTCACTGTCCGTGGGATTGCAAACTGGTGCTGCCGCTCTCAAAATTCTCAAAATACTAAAATTCATTCCACTGCATGACCTAGCTATACCACTTTTTGATACCTTCTCACATGACTCGACATTCTACTCTACAGATGCAGCAGAACATTGACCAATCATGTTCGCTGATGTTCTATTCACAATAGCTGGGAAATGGAAACAACTTAAAAGTCCTTTCTGGTGGTGAATGGGTAAAAATGTGGTACATAAGGAACACCATTCATCTGAGAAGAACAATTAGATCATGAACTTCGCAGATGAATGGATGGAACTAGAGAAGGTCATATCGAGTGAAGTGACCCACATCCAGAAAGACAAATATCCCATGTTCTCTCTCATCTGTGGTTCCTATCTCCAAATCTTCAGATGTGAGTGCGGAACTTAGAATTACCACAAAATCCAAGGAAGTAAAAAGGGACCATGGCAGGGCATGGGGAGGGGTACTTGGAAGGGGACTAACAGGACACAAGTGATTTGAAGGGGGGAATGGAAAAGATTGGAGGAGGAGTGTTATCAGGGAGAGACAGAAATGCAGGAGAGGGAGGGGAGAGGGAAAATAACACTCAGGATGGCTGAAAAAGCCAAAAGGAGCCAAAAATCATAATTTTTGATGGGGAAGCTTTTAAGTTTCAACCTCAGTTTTTGTCTCCGAAAACTGGTATTAATTTCCACTCTACAGAGATTTGGAACTGACATGTAAGAATTAGCAAGGAACTTGCAATGAATCCTAGACATCCTGAGATAATATGCTTGTCTGTTCAGAGGAGGGAAAATAGCAGTTGGAGTCCATCCTTTATGGTCCTAAGGGAAACCAGCCTGGGAAAGGAAAGGGAGCAGAGCTGAAAGAGGAGGGGAAGCTGGTGGGAGCTCCGACTGAAGAGAACCAGAAGGCTCATCCCGAATAATGAGCACACACCCCTTGTGGTTCAAGCCAGGTTTAATGTGCTGTCTTACAATTGCTGACCATAAGAAGTCTAACTTTGCAGCAGGACCAGACTGTTCTTGCATACTTTTCCACTAGGTATTGATGGCCCAAACATTCCAAGTCATAAATTCTCTAAGTCCAGCAGCCCACTCCTGAGACATGCTTAATTGCCTGATTCGATAGCTGTCTCAAGATTCAACTCAAAAATACTTTCCTAAGGTCACCAGCTAACTCATGGCAGTATCGAATTCCAGCACATGAGTAAATGCACAAATGTCTAGACAAGCAGCCCGATGGTGGACATAGTTCTTTTGAAACTGATTTCATAAATGAGTGTGGGAAATATGAGTTCTCTATGCTAATGAAACCGAATCTGCTTCCTGATTTATAAACTTAATACTAAATGTAGAAAATACTCATTTTCACTCTCACATGTAAATATAAAGAGTAGAGGAAAGGCTAAGAATTTGAATATATGCTATTATTGTTAACTGCCCAGAAATTTCAGGAATGTTTAGAATTAAATATTTATAAAATACCCATTTTGAATGCATTTTTAAAATTTTATTTTCCAATATAATGACAGTGAAATTTTACATAGCCTATATTGAATTGATGTATTCAAATGAGGCTTTACCAATAATAAAGTAGATTAATACATTGCTAGAGTTTGGCATTTGCCTTTATGTCAAAAGAGTTAATTTAGCTCTATGAATTACAAAAGACTTTGTATTTGGTTCTTTTAAAAGCATTACTAAATGGTTGACCTGTGTAGTTACATAATGTTTTGATAGCTCCATTCACATCTACAGAAACTTTTAAAAATGATTCTGAATATTGCAGGCAAAATACTTTTATTGTAGGCAATTATTTAATCTGCATATTTGGCTTGATGCATAATAGATTGTGTGGAAAAGGCATCCACAATATGCTTGAGTTTCCAGCATCTAGCTTTCTTTTCTTTTTTTTCCTTTTAGTAATGATATTGACAGACTGTTTTCTGGGTTTTTTTTTCTTTTTTCTTTTTCTTTGCCAGATTATAAAAATGAGGCTGGTTGGGAGTTACTTGTAGTTTCCGAGTTGAATGGCAGAGCGGACATAGACACATCGGAAGGTGGATGGCTGGATCTCCCAGTACTGGACAGGGTTACTGAAAAGACTCACTCCGGAGTACGAAGCCTTCTTAGTGTTGTAGCCAGGTGGGCAGAAGTCATTTGACCCGACTGTGGAGATGTTGTTGTTGTGAAGGTAGACAACCTGTAACATGAAATAGTGCGGAAGGATTATTCTCCCAGTATGTGTATTGAGGTTCTTCACGTAAATACTGCTTTTCATTTGGACCTTTTGATATGAATACATTATGACTCCTCAAACCAAATTCTGTTTCCTGCCTTCCTCTCAAAAGCTGTTTTTCCTTCCTCTATCTCTGTAAATCTCACGACAATCCTTCTAGATGCTCAGGCTGGAAACATTACAATTATACTTGCACTCACCTTCCACATGGACTCTCTACCCCATCATCCAGCTCTGCTCTCTAATCTTCAAAGTGCATCATAGAGTGGTCCTCCTCATATCTACTCCAACAGCCCAGCTTAAGTTTCTAGGCCCCTTCCTTAACTGTTGAAACTGCTGGTTGCTCCTCCTACTTTCTCCTTTGTATTTCAAAAGTCCATTTATTAAAAAAAAAATTACATCTCAGAGGAACTCTAAAAATAGCCACTACAAAAACCACCAACAAAAAGGGCAGTCTGAAGGTAAATTTAAAAGACGATCCATGTCACAAAAACAGAAGATGAAAATTACACTTTGTGCTTCCCTAGGGGAAGAGGGGGGAAGCAAGTTCTCACCAGAACCTTCCCATCCTACAGTTTGAAACCATTCTGCTCCAAGCCTGTATCTTATCCTGTCACTGTCCAAGCCCAGTCCAGTGTCACACACAGGCTTCCTCCCCTGCAGTAACTGCCCTAAGGCATCTGTAGGTTTGCTGCCTCATTTTCTCCTTTCAGACACACCTTCTCTCATTATCCCTATCTGCCATTCTTAATTCAGAGCTATGTCTATCTTTATTCATAGCGGTTATCACTATGCAATGTAATGGGGCTTCTCTATTTTTCTTTTCTAGAGCAAAAGTTTAATGAGAGAAGAAGCTGTTCCCTTTGCTCATGGCTACATCTCCAGTGTCTCTGCAGAAAGGAGATAGTTAAGAAATACAGTGACTGAATGGGGGTCATTTTATACATTGGATATGCATTTATCACATACTATCTACATTGAATATCAAAACTGTAGAGCAAAAATATAAAGCTAAACTACTTAATAAAGATCTATAGGATGAAGTAATGTGTAATAAACTGAACAATAAAGGAAAATTTACACATTAGAATTTAAATAAAGAAACACAAACTCCAAAGTATACTTAAGTATGCATTTACAAAGGTAGGCTTAAAAAGGTTTTCCTTTAGATTTTTTTGTTTTTGAGACACTCTCCTTGCGTAGTTCAAATTATCCTCAAGTTTTCGATTCTCCTGCCTCAGCGTCTCTCATTCTGGGGTTACAAGAAAGTACCAACATCATACTCTGCTGATATTTAATTTACAAAACCTACTCTAGAAATATTGAATTTAAATCCATGAAAATATTTTATAAAATACATTTTGTTGTCATGTGTAACACAATGGTAATTTGGCCATAAATTTTCTTAGTGTCACTAGACACCAGATTTACTTAAAACCTAAAGAGACATCAACCAGACATAATGAAACACACCTATAATCCTAATACTTAGGTGATGGGGTAAGAGGTTCATGAGTTTGAGGGCAGGCTAGGCTATATAGTGAGATAATCCAAAATAAATTTGAAGTAAAGACTTTAGAAATACGATTTTCAAGTGAGGATTTGTAATCTGTCACCTGCAGGGAAATCCTTATCTGCGTAGTGTTTAAAACGCCCTTATTCATGTAATTATGTAAAGGGACAATGGTATGTAACATTAAAAACCAGGAAAGAGTATTGTTATAACCAAAGCAATCATTTTGGTAATACTTTTAGGATTCTTACATTTTGAAAATGTTATATTGTTATTACTATCCTCTATTCCAGCAGTACTTGTCAAGAAAAGCAAATAACACTTAGTAAGAATTGATAGCTCATGCCAAAAAATGAGAGAAGAATATGTCAAGGAATATGACAAGCAATAGACCATGAACAAGAAGAAGCAGATTCCACATCCTATCAGGTTGGTGTTTTCTAATTCAAAGGCCAGACAAAAACTATAAAAAAAAAAATTGTAGTCAAATAAACAAAAGTTTTTAAATAGTGAATGAAATATTAAGAAGCTGTATTTCACAATGTATAGAAGGACTGAATATTATTTCCAAGAATGATTTATCTCAAGGACATAAAACTGTTTTAACAACTTGGATGAATTAATTTAACATACTCTATTAACAATGAAATACAAAGCATCATCTCAACAAGCACAGACAATTCTTGCAAAGAAGAAAGTGTTCAAAATTTTGGCTAAGCTAGGAATAGAAGGGTGCTCTTTCACTTGATAAAGAGCATTTGCAAAACAGTTCCAGCTAATGTCTCCCTTAGTGGTAAATGGGAACACCCCAACCCCCATTAAGACAAGAAAGTTACATCACTTTTATTTTACATAGTTATTCTAAAAATTAATAAGTTAGGCATGTTTACTACACAATAAGAATGTATATATGACAATATTTAAAGTTTCTTTATATGCAGTAGCTTGAATTTGTATCCTCCCAAGTTTGTGTTTTAAAACTGTCATCCCAATAATGTGGGGTAGGGAATGGGCCTTTGGAAAGTGACCAGTCTCAAATGGGATTGCTGTCCTTACAAGAAAACACTCTCTTTTGGTCATGTGAGACTAAGAGCTGATATCTGGAGTTCAACAGCTGAGTGAGGCCCTCACTAGAACTTAGCCATGCTAGCATTCTGATCTTAGGCCATGAATTTTTTTCAAGCCTCTAGCTCATGGGATTTTGTTATGGTAGAGGGCTATGACACTAAAAACTATTCCCAAGGAGACTTCCCTTCCTCCTAGAATCACAGAAGGAGATTCCTCTTCAGATGGTCCTCATAAGTAGGAATGGCTTTGCATTACCTGGATGTACTTATGCTCTGCAAGCCCACCAGGCACTTTGATGAGTTTGTTGTTATCCAAGTGGAGTTCCCTCAGATGGGGAGTGTTGGCCAGAGTGCCATTGTCTACAGCAGAGATGCTGTTGAAACTCAACCCCAACCTGTAGAAGAGAACAGAAAAAAATAGTGTGCACAGCAGTCAGGAATCCCTTTCTTATGGACTGTAGGTAATTGAGCAATTGATCACGCATTTCTTGCTTTTGCATTGGCTGTTTCTCACTTTTCTGAGCTTAGACAAACACTATTCTCTCTCTCTCTCTCTCTCTCTCTCTCTCTCTCTCTCTCTCTCTCTCTGTGTGTGTGTGTGTGTGTGTGTGTGTGTGTGTTTGTTCATGTATGTGTGCAGGTGTGTGTGTAGTTGTATGAGGTGTGTGCCAAGTTGCATGAGCATATATATATGTATGTATAGTTCAGAGGCCAGAAATCAATACTGGTTATCCTCCTCCATAATTTTCCACCTTAGTTTTTTAGATAGTCTTTGACTGAACATAGGATCACCAATTTGTCAAAACTAGCCAGTCAGCAAGCTCCTGGGATCCCCTTGTCCCTTTCTTCCAGGGTAAGTGCCACAATGCTTAGGTTTTTATGTAGGGAACCTGGTCTTAAATATTCATGATGAACAACATTGACTTGACTAACAGAATCATCTCCACCACCCTAAAAGCCTATTCTCAACAACTCAGCTCAGCATGACCTTTATTGAGACTCCTGAGTGGATAAATTGAATAAAAATTCTTCTGTAGCATTCTGAGATCATCTTGGAAGTTATAAAAGGCAATGTTATGACTTGATTAATTCCATTCCTCTCCTTTGAAATAGAAACTGTCTTGTAGTGTAAATCAAGTCCTAACATAGAATTAGTGTGGAAAGTGGCATAGTCAACAAATAACAATGAATTGATTTCTACATGTAATAAACATGCAAATTCATCTGGTAAAGAACAAAGGTAAGAAGGTAAGCCTACCTTCTAGAACAATAAATAGAATTAGTGTGCTGTCTTGGATAAAAACAGGTTCTCTAATGACCCTTTAGTGAAAATCTGGATCAGCTTGGTGTGAGTTTCACTTCCTCCCAGTCAGGCATCTGAGTCATTTCTCTATGCTTTACAAGTTCCATTTGGTGGAGGTCTTGGTTCATATGTCTTAAATTAAAGACATAACAAATGAAGATTCTATGATATTAATGGGATTCCAAGCCAGAAGAAGTTGGCTTGGAGGCATGACTAATCCACTAAACATTCTAGGGACAAAACCGCCCAAAGCAGAAAACTGTTAATCCATAGGGCAGATACCAGAATAATGAAAGACATTTAACAGCTGCAGGGGATGAGGAGAATGTTTATCAAGTGTCTTCCCATGCAAAGGAGTGGTCTGGAGATTTCTGAATGATTTCTCTAGCTATCAGGTAGGTCCAAGGCTTGAGCCCACTGGAACTCAGATGCTGGCCTTACATAAATAAAGCCTCCCAAGTATGGTCCTGGCTTTACTTTAAAGTAATAGCTAAAATGTGCAGATGATGTAAAAAGAAAAAATACAGATAGGCAGGGCCACAAAAAAAGAATTTTTACTTTTGTGAGCTTGCAGTAAATGTGTAATGATATTTTCTTTCAAGTCCTTCAAAGAACAGGGGTTAGAGAATTTCTTTGAAGTTATTCTGAAAGTAATATTTCTATGTTCATATAGATGCCATTTGAATACATTCTCAAATTTGGATTAACTTGTTATAGTTTTCTTAACTTTCTCCTTGATAATACTAAATTAGAATATACTAAATGGACATTTCATTTTTTAACTGAATACCTTTACAAAAGATCTATAAACAAAAAATATCCACAAAATATATGATCAATCTTGTTGTCTATAGTAACTGTAATAGTCCATTGACTTTTGCCAAGAATGCAACAGATAAACTGAAATTTTGCTTCGAAAATATTTTAACTTGAGATAGAATAAAAATGGGTAGAGCATCATACTTCTAAAGATGAATAACACACCCCCTCATTGTTTTGATAGAAAATAATACATTTTCTTACTTAGCCAAATTAGTCAGTCCTTTCAGGCTGGATGCATCAACTTTGGTGATCTTGTTTCCATCCAGGTGCAATTCAGTGAGGGAAGGAGGGAGACCTGGAACATGCAAACAGATGCTGGCTCAGCCAAGAGGCATCATACACACAGAACGTCTTTCCATGGGGACGCATACTGTCGATTTCTAAAAACCATTTCAAATCATCTTGAGCTTCATCTTTTTCCTTCTTTTTTTATGATAACAAATACATACTTTAAAGGGATGTGACACTTGACTGCTTCTACCTGAGAGGGACTTAGATAAAATGATGAACTCTTTACATCATGTGATAATTTTTTTTTCTGCTGGTACCCAAGGATGGAAGTCACACATCGAACCCCTCACAGCTCTTTCCACTTGTGTCCATGGGCTCACACTGCTGCTGTTTTATGAACAATTGGAATGTAGGACAAAATGAGGAGGTGAACATTGGAACTGTCATGGAAGGATTATGCATCAGTGTTATCAGCGAAGTCTATATATAAATAGAAGCAGGTATGTCATTTACAAGTATTAGTCATAACAAGCACTAGTGTACTGTGCTGAGGTTGGGCCTTTGACGTGACTTCTCCGTGAGAGTGTTGGATGCCTCTGCACCATGACTGGGCAGCATGGCAAAAACATACCGTGGAAGTGGCTGTCAACCTTCCCAATGCTGTGACCCTTGTGTTGCGGTGATTCCAACCAAACAATTATTTTTCATCGCTACTTCATAACTGTAATTTTGTTACTGTTATAAATAGTAATGTAAATATCTGTGTTTTCTGATGATCTTAGGTGACCACTGTGAAAGGAATGTCACAACCCACGGGTTGAGAACCTCTAGCTTACATGGCCCTACTACATCCAGACTCTTTCTTTGTAAGAGGGCTGTGAAGAGCCCTATAGTAAGTAACCTGACATTCATAGAGACCTGGATAAATAATCTGACATCCCAAGGACCACTAAACTCTCAACAATACTTCATGAAGCGCTGCTATTTCCCAAGATTTAGTAATGTAAATAATAAGCAATATTTGAATTTATTTTCATTTTTCTGCGTCTGCTGTGTGTTTATATAGGACTGTGTGTTTATATGGCTGTTGAAAATTCAGTGTCCCACTGTAAAGAATAACAGCAGTTACAAAGAACACAGTAAATGGATGCATATAGATCTAATAACTGGTTGAAGCAAGTTTCACTTCTCTTTGTCTATAAAGACACATAATAAGGAAATAACAGATTTCGTTGCTATGAAATTTGCATTACACCCACCAAATTATGTTAATGATTGTATTTATTGCAATAATTCTTATATGTCGGTTTTAAAATTGTTAAGGTTGTTTGTAGATGAATGCTTTAAGTGTCAGATACTATGAAAACATGAAGAAATAAATTAATAACTTCTACTTGTCCTGTCTCTGTTATGTACCAAACACTGACCATGTTACTTTTCTCAACGACATTAATTTTCTCAGTTCCAAAAATAATGAAAATCAATTCCTTTTCTTATTAAGGAAACAGAGACTAAAAGTTATAAATTTAAAAGTTTTAAGCAGGAAGTGTGCTATGCTTCCATCTAGACAGGAGGATTTAAAATAGTATTCTCTAAGCCAGAGGAAATTAAATAATAATTGAATTTTCCTCATAAATAAATACTATGAAATCACAACTACTTTTGTAATAAGATATTTCAACCACTGTCATCTTCTAGACGTAAATAAATGAAAATTTAAAAGTCCCCCTGAAAGTGTGACAAGGGTGTATTTAATAAAGCAAATCCGAGATGCCCCCTTCCCTCTCTAACTCAATGAAGTTTTGTTGCTGTTTTTTAAGCAGTGCCAGTGGAATACCACTAAACTGTCCCTCTATTACTGCGTCTTGGCTCCTAAATGCCTCTTTCTAGGATCTCAGTTTCCCAAAAATTGGGGCCAGGAAGAAGCTTGAATATGAAGGGAAAGGTTGCATTATTGCAGATAATTCAATTTAAAATGATCCTTATCATCCCCACAGTGATGCTTGGCCAAAGAATCTGTTCTCTAGTGACATATTTTTTTTCCTTTAACTTTTCATTTTGGAGGCAAAATAAACAAAAATCAGCTTGGTATAGGTGCTTTACTTACACAGTACAAGCTTCACTTTCCCTGGTAAGCCTCATGGCAATGCCAGAATGTATTTGATATTAGTACTTACATTTGTAGTTGACTAAACTCGTGTATTACAAATTTGAATATTTTTAGCCTAAAGTCAAAGAATAACTGCAAGATGGTGTCATACCCTTTACTGGGCTGGTCTACCTCAAAATTACAATATTATAATCTCTATACTATATTGACTTTGCACTTTTATGACTTTTGGGAGAAAAGATAATCAGGCATTTAGTGATATTCAGGAATAAGATTCCCAGCCTAAGAATGACAAACTCACAAATTAGTAAAGTACAGGTATATATAGATGTATATGTATATATGTGCATAAGGAAGAAGACCTAAGTCAAATAATTGATCCTGTGAACTATGAGATCTTCCATCGAAATCTCAACTCCATCAATTTTCATCGAAATCTCAACTCCATCAATTTTCATCTCTAAGATCCAGCTCTTTCTTTCAACTTTCTGAGCCTGGATTTTCTTATTATAACCAGGACAATATTACTATATAGGGACCCCTCAATCCATAAAATATGTCTGACACAAAATCTAGCACTTGTGGGCGCTTAATTAATTGTATTGTAAGTTTTGTTTGATTGTGAGGAATTTCATACAAGCAAGCCAGAAGTGGTGATAATTTGTTCACAAGACAGAGAGGACAGATACAAAGTAAAGGGAAATGGACACTAAATGATGAAATTTGTCACTGAGAGACATTTTGGAGCATGCATTAGGAAAGACAGTAAAGTCAAAGCCAAAATTTTTCCTTAATGCAAGTGACGTGCAGCAGCAAGTGATTGGAAATTTTCAGCTGCTTCAGTTCCTACAGCTTAAGGATATTATGGATATATTGGGTATAGTCCATTATATATATTTCATTATATATATATTATATAATCCATATATAATGTAGTATATATGGATTCACAGTTGTCAATGTGTGTAGGTATACATACATGCGTTTGTCACTTTGTATCTGGAAGACTGGTGCAAACTCTCTGGGTAAGGCAAAATTTGCAGTTGTTCAACTCCATTGTATAAATGACATATTTGCATAAAATCTATGCATATATGTCTTTATTCTCTAAATTACCTCCTCTTATAATTTCTAATACAATTTAAATACATTGTGAATAATTGTTACACTATACCATATTGGGAATAGTGGCAGGAATAGTTTGCCACTAGAAAAGAAAAAAATCTTTTAAGTATTTTTGATCCATAATTAATTGAGTATATGTGAACATATATATTGAATTTCCCTATGCTTCATATAAAAAGAGCATTTGTTGCAGGCAAGAAATTAGAGACTCAAAACAAACACACTTTTTAAGTTATGAATAAAGATGTGCTTATCTAGCTAGCTGTCTTACTCATTAATCTATCATTTAACATACCTGTGTGTATGCATGTATGTACCTGTCTCCCAATAGTTATTTTGCAGGGCACCAAAGCCAACCTCTGTAAAAAAAGACTTGTGTAGGCAAGGGTTGTCAGAAAGTTTTCTATGATCTAAAAATAACCAGTGTTTCCTGTGGATGAGAATTTGCACCTAATACCCAGTTCCAGAGAAAGGCACCTATGCTGAAGAGGGCAGGGGTGAGGGGCAGGCGGGAAACACAGAGTGACTTTTGTGAGACTGAGCTTTGAGGAGGGAGAAATGTAAAGTTCAAGGCACTTCTCTGAGGTGTTTTGCTGCCTTTGCTGGTTCACTTGGACAGGGTTCGGTGTGGCAGCAGATGCAGCGGTGACAACATTGATCACCCTTCAGTGCTCCGGCTCTGGTTGGCACAAGGAAAGTGTCTCTTCCTCACTTATATGTCTCCGGTGTACTCTATGTATGTAAGCTTAAAACTTTTCCAAAGAGTAATAGAAGGCAATATTACTCTCCTCCTTATCTATACCCATATGTTCTACTTAATTTTGAGGCTCCAACCCTAAGAATGTGAGAGTTCTTGAGCCGGTTAATAACAACTTGAACCCAAGCAAAGATTCTGAAGTCTACATTCTTTATGATGACCACAACTGAGTCAGCAGTTGGATCACCTTATTGAGATAGGGATGAATGGAAGGTTTTGCTGTGACAAGAATTCCCTGAAGGATTAGAAAAATCAAAGTAAAATTTGGTTCAATTACAGATATACTGCCAAGTATGAATATAATCTTTTCCTTTCTTTTTCAAACAAATTACTAATGCATTCTTATTAACTGTATTTTTCTTTAGGAAATCATAAATGCAGAATACAAGCTTACTGTGCCTTAAGTTACATCTTAGAAGGGATTTTTTTTTTCTTTTTTGGTTTTTCGAGACAGGCTTTCTCTGTGTAGTTTTGGTGCCTGTCCTGGAGCTCACTCTGTAGACCAGGCTGGCCTCGAACTCACAGAGATCCACCTGGCTCTGCCTCCTGAGTGCTGGGATTAAAGGTGCTCGCCATGGCCACCCAGTCTCTTAGAAGGGATTTTATAGAAGTCTACCTGTGTTTGCATAACCTAAAAGTTCAGTAGGCCCAAAAGAACCACTTCCAGGAATTGAGAGTTAACTGAAGGTACATTTGCCACATGTATCCCAATTTAAATCTCCACAATCATTTTCTTAATGTCAAAGCTGTTAGAATTTGGTTTCTTAAACTATTTTTGGAGAATTTCCTGTCACCTTGAGGGATAGCAGTGATGTTGGTGTCTGCGATGCGGATGTACGAGAGTCTCTTCATTCCCTGGAAGGCTCCATTTTCAATTCCAGAGCTTTTCAGTGGGTTGGTGCCAAGTTCTACAAAGACAAAAAGTGTAAGGCTCTTAGAGGACATTTTAGGATATCTGTGTCTGCTTCAGTGAAGATTCTAGAAAAATAATATTAGCTTTCAATAACTTCTTGACTGAGAAACAAATTTTTAAAAAATAGAAGGAAAGACCATTTTCTTTAGAGATACATCAAAATGAAATGAAACTTTGTCCTACTAAAACAAATGATGTGATGGCATGGGCCCCAACACTCATGGGCCTCGGGAAGGAAGAGCACTCCCTATTCAAGAGCAGATTGGGCTATATAATGGATCCCTGTATGAATGAATCAATCAATCAATCAAACAATAAAAAGTATTTATGAAAAAGAATAGCCATGGCACTATTTATAATTTCCCCAGAAATGCTAAGTAGGTATTAATAAATCATACTTCATGTTATAAATTTCCTAAATGTTGCTAAAGAATTTAAATCTATCATTTTTCAAGCCAATTGTAAAATCACATTTAATAATCACACACCCACCAAAACCTTATAAAACATTTTTAGAAAGGAAATAACCTACAGGTGGACAGTACCCAAAAGATCTCTGCTATCGAATGGTTTCTCCAAAACTCTCTGATTAAACACTGTCCATCCTGCATCCTGCTCATATAACCCAGTGTACTATCCTCCCTTCATGTTCTCAGATCATCAAAGAAGAATGTCCCCTTTCTCCTGAAGCTGCGACGGCTGTTCACACAACCCTCAGACACACGAGTCTCTGACTCCGTCTCCTTTCTACAGCTAAGGATTACTTGAAATCCATTCATGAACCCTAGCGCCTGGTCCTCAAGCTATAATCAGATCTGTACCTATGACAATCATCTGGTTCAGTCCATTGAACACAGTTTTCCGCACTTTGCTGATCTCGTTCTCATGGGCGCGAAGCTCCTGGAGGGTTTTGGGCATTTTGTCCGGCAGTTCCTTCAGTTGGTTCTTAGACAGATAAAGCCTTTCCAGTTTCACTAGAGGTGTGAATGCCCCAGAGCTGATCTTGCTGATCTTGTTGTTGACAAGAATCAAGGTCTGTAAAGATTAAACAACACATTACCTGAAATCCAAAATCATCCACACATATACATAAAACATCTATGGAGTCAATTCATTCTTTTCATGAATCTAGTACAGAAATTCAGAAAATCACAAGAAATTAGGAGAATTGTGGAAACATCCTCCTCTCATGGGGATGTTTGTGTGTACACATACTCATATTTTTTTAAAATAAATGATGCTAAAGAAATCACTGAGTAACATCAGATTCCTAGAAACCATCAATGCCACGGATCTCATTCCAGCATCAACCTTTCTGCCTGTCATGAATGGCCTTAGGTTATACTGTCACCAGAACTGAGAAGCTGAATGTAGCTGTAGTAGGTGACTGTAAGTAGAAGAGACTGCTGTCACCACTACAGTAGGAGGCTTCAGGGAGTTGTGCTTAGGTCTCTTCTGTCTTGGGTTTTCTTTATTCCTGCTGTGCCCTGTGTCGACAGGGCCTGTCAGATCTAGGAGGAAGCTGGGCTTGACTTTAGTAACAAGTGTCATAAAAGAGTAAGCCCATCATCTAACAGTGATGCCACTTGTAAGACAGGCTTTGTCAATTTGGAAGCTGTGGCAAGCAAGTTTGGAATACTGTTGAGTTATTCTGGGCGTCTGCCCTGGGACAGAGAAGGGTTGGTCTCTTTTGAGCTATTGGAGTTCTGTGGAGCCATTTTGAAAAGAGACACATGACCTTAAGTGAGGTAGCTTTCTTCTGGCAAAGGCAGTTCCCAAGTGGGCTGTCAGATGAAGGCTATGTCTGGCAACACTTCCAGAGCTAGGGAGAAGTCCTTTAACCTCAACCCTCACACATATGATTTATTATTAGCCTCTTTGCCCACTAGAAAGGAGACAATGGTGCTGGGATCAGTAATGATTTATGTAATGGTGGAAATATTGAGACTTTACTAGTGTGGTAACCCCTGTTAAGAGTTGAAGCTGGATAGTGTTTTATAAATTGAAGGTGAAGTCTAATACAGTAATAGTGCAAATAAATAAATAATAATAAATAAATAAATAAATAAATAATCTCTATCTATGGTGCTCCTGAAGAGAAAACCTGGCCATTTAAGTTTTTGATTTTCTGTTTTAATTTCATCGTACACCAATGTGTACCAATAACCATGACTGGCATACTTTTAAAATATACATGAATGTGTGTATAAATGTATTTGGGGGTCATTTTGGACTATATAAAAGCAATCATTTCTATGTCTTTTTTTTAAACCTAAAATCCAAGGATTCAGATAATCTTTCCCAACATAATATTTTTTTATTGATTATTCATTATTTGGGAATTTCACATCATGCACCCTAATCACTCTCACTTCCCAGTCCTCCTAAGTCTGCACCTCCAGCCTGGTGACCTCCCTACCTCAAAAAAAGAAAAGAATAAACAATGTCCAATTTGTGTTATTTAAAGAAAAAGAAACTATAATCAAGATTATCCTTGGCAGGCTTATCTAAACTAATTGAAATGTTAATTTTAAGTTTTTAATTAAAATGATGTGAGTTTGGTGCTTTCAAATGTTAATTATCAAAACTCTGAGAAAAAAGTTTAAGATTACAAAACATAACAAAGATAATGTAAAGATGGCTAAGTACATATTTTTATTATGTGCTTACAAAAATCTGAACTGCTTTTGCTAGACAAACTTAAAATGTAAAAACTATAAAAGATAAATTTATACAAAGCAATGAATTCAATTTACAGTAAGCCCATAATCATCTTCATAAATGAATAGAACCCCAAATCATTCTAAAATCAAGAAAAGGACAAGAATGTCCACTCTCTTCATACGTATTAAACATAGAACTTGAAGTGTTAGCTAAAGTCATAAGACAACTGAAGAAGATCAATGGGATACAAATAAGAAGGGAACTATCTAATCCAGGACCCATCAAGAAACTTCCACAGCAGCTAAACACTTTCAGCAAAGTAGCAGAATACAAAATTGGCACACAAAAATAAAGAGCCTCCCTATATACAGATGACACACATCCTGAGAAAGAAGTCACTGAAGCAATACCTTTCACAATAACTCAAAAGTATTTTGGGCCAACTCAAACCAAGGAAATGAAAGACTTGTATAATAAAATCCTACAGGACATTGGAAACGAAGATATTGAAAGATCTCTTGTGCTCATGGATTATTAATACTGATGCTATTAAAATGGCCATTCTACCCAAAGCAATCCTCAGATTCTAAGCAATCATTATCAAAATTCCAATACCATTCTTACACTGAAATTGAAAAACAATCTTAAAGTTCATATGAAAACACACACACACACACACACACACACACACACACACACACACATACACACACACACACACAAATGACAATAGCCAAAACAATCCTGAATAATGAAAGACCTGTTGGAGGTATCGCCATCCAAGATTTCCAGTTGCATTCCAGAGATATTTAAATAAACACAGCATGGTGTTGGCATAAAAAAATAAAACAGACGCATTCATTAATAGAACAAAATTGAAGACCCAAACATAATTCCACACCCCTACAGACACCTGGTTTTTAACAAAGAAGCCAAAAATAGATGTGGGAAGAAAAGACAGCATCTTCAATAAATGGTACTAGTCAACTGAATGGCTGAGTGCAGATGAATGAAAATAAATCCACATCTACAATTTTGCACAAAACTCAACTCCAAATGGGCCAATGACCTCAACATAAGACCAGATACCCTAAATATGATAGAAGAAGAATTGGGAATAGGCTTGAAATCATTGGCAAAAAGACTATCTTCACAGGACCCCAACAGGGCCCAATAGGTCCTATTGAGGCATTAAGATCCATGATTAATACAATAAATACTACCTGATGAGACTAAATACCTTCTGTACAGCAAAGGAAATTATCATGTGAGCAAAGTGGAAAACTACAAAGTGGGAAAAAATCCTTACCAATTATAAAACAGACAGAGCATTGATATAATAATATTATAGTCTACTAGACATAATAGAATATACAATGAAGTAAAAAAAAAACTGAACATAAAGAAAACAAATAACCCAATTAAAAATGGGTCTTGGAGCCTGGTATGCCTTTAGTACCCACACTTAGGAGGCAGAGGCAGGCAGATCTCTGATTTTGAGGCTAGCCTGGTCTACAGAGCAAATTCCAGGACAGCCAAGGCTATGCTGAGAAACCTTGTCTCAAGAAACAATTGAACAAAAAATAGGGTTCTTCAAGGAACTTTGAGAGTTCTCAAAGGATGAAACACACAAACACTTGAAGAAATGTTCACCATTCTTAGCTATCAGTAAAATGAAAACTAAACTTGAGATTTCTTCTTTCCCCAGTCAGAATGAAAACAAATGATGATTAGGAAGGATTTAGGGAAGGGGAAACATTTATTAATTGTTTTTGAGAGTACAAACTGCTAAACCTACTGTGGAAAATATGTTATGGTACCTCAAAAAGCTGACAATAGATGTACCACACAATCCAGTTATATATCCAAAGGACTTTATATCTCACTTCAGAGATATTTGCTCATCTATGTTCATTGCTGCTCTACAATAGCCAGCCAGCAGTTGAAAAAGGCCAAGCTGCCAATCAGCTAATGAATGGATAATGAAAATATGATACGTATTTCCAATAGAATATTATTCAGCTGTTAAGAAGAATTAAATTGTTTGCAGATAAATTAATGGTAAGGATGTAGAAACAATCATCCTGTCTAGGGTAACACAGACTCCAAAAGTTACATATTGTTTGTTTGCTCATAGATATGGATGCTAGTTTTATGCTTTATTATTTTTTTTTTTTGGTTTTTTTTCGAGACAGGGTTTCTCTGCATAGCTTTGCGCCTTTCCTGGAGCTCACTTGGTAGCTCAGGCTGGCCTCGAACTCACAGAGATCCGCATAGCTCTGCCTCCTGAGTGCTGGGATTAAAGGCGTGCACCACCACCACTGCCCGGCTAGTTTTATGCTTTAGATATGTGTGTTTCAATTAAAATACAAACAGAGTAACCTTTAGGCAGGTAGTAAGGGACAAGAAGGGACCCTTCCAAGTAAGGGAAAATAGAATATAGGACTGTAATAGAAAAATTAGAAATTAACTAAGAAGCTTAAGTAGGGAGGGGGATGAAAGATAAGGGTGAAGGAGGGAATTTGGGTAAGGACAAACAACATTAAAGGCTTTTTGAACAGCCATCTGGAAACCTACTACAGTAGAAGCTTCTTAAAATATATATACATATGAAATTTAAATGGAGTCACCATGCAATAGGGGAGACAATGCCCCAACAAGATATCTTACGCTACCAAGTAAAACTCTCTGTTTCAGGGATAGGTTACATCCTGTTGAATCTTCAGCCAAAGGGGTCTTGTAGATGTTCACTCCCACACCCTCTCCAAAAAGCAAACAACAACAACAACAAAAATCAAATGATATTGCAAAGGTCACCCTACACAATGCTAAGGCCCTGTTCCTGAAGACACCACTTACTTAGGTTATCAGACATGGGGAAATTGAACTGGTGCCCAATTAGAAACTTCACCCCTACTGAAGCATTCATGGTATTGAAAGGTCTTATGCGTGCTGTTGGAGAAGAAATGTAGTCATTAATATCACTAACTACAAATGCTGTGACCTATAACAAGGACTTACCTACAAGATATATTGGTGCAATAGTCACATATATTTTATGAGCATAACTAATCCCTTTTTAACTGTATTTGAGACCCACTCTATAAGATGGAACCCACACCTAACACCACGACCTACTATTATCACCCTGCTAAAATATAATAGCAATAAAATGACTCCAAATGACATATTGCTATACCCATCGACCAGAACATTGCTCAACTTTAATCAGAGAAATTGCTCTTTGCAGTAGATGGTAATTAAGAGAGATCAGCTGCTGGACAATGTGCAGAGCATGAGAGGTTTTAG
Organism: Peromyscus maniculatus bairdii; assembly: GCF_049852395.1. Classification (NCBI taxonomy): domain Eukaryota; kingdom Metazoa; phylum Chordata; class Mammalia; order Rodentia; family Cricetidae; genus Peromyscus; species Peromyscus maniculatus. The sequence continues at coordinate 22,788,553 of NC_134869.1, read as the reverse complement.
AGCACCAAGCCCTAATTGGGATGTCTTTATCAACCACACCCCTCCCCCAAGACTCAGGGATTTATGTGGAAGAGGAAGAAAGGTTGTAAGAGCCATTGGTGCTGGATGGCTCCAAGGAAACAGTGTATTCCAGACACAACAGGACTTTCTCAGAAATGAACTCAACAGACTGTGACAGTACTCACAAGACCTGCACAGTTTCAAACAAGACAAAATTCCAGAACTGAGAGAAAGTAGTGGAGACAAATTCCCATCCCTAACTAAGAAACGATTTGTGGGTGAGATCTGCTGGGAAAGAGGAAATCAGTGTTGTGCATTGGAAGGTTACTGGATATATCAATCACACTCCAGACCAGACCCCATGCCCAGGAGTCGCTGGCCACCACAAAATGGACTCCCTGTCTTTTGTTATATTTTGGTACTCTTTGCCATATTGCTTTCGTTGTTGTGTTTCTGTTTATGTATTTTTATTTGTCGTTGCTTCTTTGTTTGATCATTTGTTTTGAGAGAGAGAGAGAGAGAGAGAGAGAGAGAGAGAGAGAGAGAGAGAGAGAGAGAGAGAGAGAATATGAAGTTGGGGGAAAGGAAATGGGGAGGATCTGGGAGAAGTTGTTGGAGGGTAAAGAATATAATCAAAATAGATAATTTTTAAAAATAAAAGTTATTTTTAAAAAGAAAAAATCAGTGAAGGCTTGAGCTAGAACAATACAGAATAAGGCAAATTGCAGCATCTGCAGGTACTCAAGGTTGCAGAACCTTAATTTAAGATGAAACAGAAAACCTTAAATGCCAGCTGTAGAGGACAGTCATGAAATCTTGACATTGTTACATGTATGCAATACAGACCAAAAAAATCTATTTAACTCTGCTGAATGTTGAAATACGACTTTTAATATTGTATTCATTTTTCTCAAAAGGTGTTCATGTAGGGGTTCCACTGTCCAAGGTACTGTTCTGAGCATCTAACTGGAGTCCCTCACACATTTATAAGCAATATCTAGTGCTCATGCTCACACACAGTGCTCCTGACCTTCTGGACTCAAGGTCTGGTTCTTATGTGTTGTGTGACTATGAAAAAACAACCGACCTCTCTCTGCCTATTTCCTTATCCATAGAGAAGGGGTATTAAAGTGTGAACATCCAGGAGGATTAAAATAAAGCCTCCTAAATTTGAAAACTACAACCACAGCATCGCAAGTGCCAGCCAGATATTTGTTATCAATGGCTGATAATTTTTTTTGATTTTTACTTTTAAACCCATTCCTTACTATGTTTATTAAGTTGTAGTTTCAAACGAGCATATCAATGGGGCTCTATGATTATATAAAGGATATGGCTACATATACATCTATATGTATATATGGTCTATAAAACTACTCATGCGATAACCCACAGAGTTGTAAATGCAGATAACTACTGGAGAATAAAGGACTTCTGTTTTCCCCTTAAACCTTTTCTATTTCAATCCTCACTAAACTTTTGTTTCTTCCCTTCCTTGTCATTCGGTACAATTTTCCCAACCCAAAATTATAAGGTCTCTTTTCGTAATAACAAGGAAGGAAGACATCGAGAATAAAAGGCTGAGAGAAAAAGAGCCGTCTGGCATCCACTGCATGATCACAGGCTCCAAAGAACTCTCCTCTTCTTCCGATGGACACTTTGAAGTAGAAACAAAGGTTTGCCAAGATGATGGCTGTGTCGCCAACTTTCCAGAAGGAAGCTTATGGAAAGAAACAACTTCTGTGACCGATAGCAGAAGCCTTCAGCCTTTCAGAAACTGGATGTCTCTCTATAAAGAACTTTCCAAAATTACCCAGATTGTACTTATATGTCTAAGAAGCTTTGTAGCTTTTGTAAGGGCTTCCTTAAAAAAAAGTAGATTGGAAATAAAATTTATGAAAGAAAATTCATATTTTAAAGTGTTTCAGTTCATTGGAATGATGCTCGCTCTTTATCTTCACTTTAATGGAATTCTCTTAGCAATGACTTGGACAAATACTGCTGGTTTTGCGATCAAGTCTGTGGTAAAGCCTCGAGATGAAAGCCGTGAGCTCGGGACTGGTGCTCAGGTTCATCTTAGCAGAGAAGAGCTGCGGGGATCCCGGCTCCTTGCTCCGGTCTTTCCTCCAGCATGGAAGCCTGTAACTTGTACTCAGGCTGCATATCTTCTTATTGCCAGCTGTTCATTTTCTACTGACTTTAGTTTTCTCTTATACAGTAAGCCCTCGTGGCTCTTTGCCTTTCTACACTGAGCTAATCCTTTGAAGCTATTAGGTCACAGTTTTCTCTCAACTGCCTGTTAATTGAGCATGCAATGGAATCTGAATTCTCTCTCTCTCTTTTTTTTTTTTTTTTGGTTTTTCGAGACAGGGTTTCTCTGTGTAGCTTTGCGCCTTTCCTGGAACTCACTTGGTAGCCCAGGCTGGCCTCGAACTCACAGAGATCTGCCTGCCTCTACCTCCCGAGTGCTGGGATTAAAGGCATGCGCCACCACTGTCTGGCATGAATTTTCTCTTAATACTCACTACTACACTTGATCTTAGCCAAAAGGCCAGGAAGCGACAATACTCACTACTTACATGTTGTTTACATTGGGACATATTGAAAACTGAATTTATTTTCACATGTAATATTTTATCTATTTGACGGAGGTTTTTTTTTATATCGTTGCATCCTAGAATTTTGTTTTTAACTCTTTCAATTTACACATTAGTTTTTAGCATTGTCAATATTGAATTTATGTTTTGAGAAAAAGATTTGAATTCTTTCACAAATCTAGTATACTGTCTCATGAATATTAATGGCTACAGTCATCTTGGCTGTCAAATAATTCACTTACTAAATCTTTTCCTAACTATATTAATTCCATAATGTTTTCAGAGCAGCTTATTCTACTTTACATTCATTATTGTTTTTATTTCTACAATACCTATTCTAATATGTAACAGCTGGATGGTGCATATTATATTTGTATTTTATCATATGTTTCCTATTTTATTATACATTTTCTCAGTTTGGCAATGAGTATAATAAATAAATACATGTGAATTAAATGTTCTAGGCCTCAGAATTATGTTACTATGACATTCATTATTAAAATATAATATGAACTATTATCACAGTTGGGGCCATATCACTAAAAGTTCTATTTTTCTGGGAATTCTCTTTAAATTCAATTTTAATATTGACTGAGAATGTGCTTCCATTAAGTTTCTTCCCACTAGGACAATTTTGTTGTCTCATTATTGACAGAAGTAATTGTAATCCCTCTTCCTCATTGAGGCCTCTCAAATATGTTATGTCACCTTCTATTCAATGTAGACATTGACATCTCTATCACTTGTGTTGAGGACACATCAGTCATATTCCTTCTACCCATGACTGTCCCTCTCTTGTTTGTTAAGGCCATCTTGATTTGCTCATTAAGGATCATACGTAATACTTCAATAGCTGCTCTGCAATGGAGGACAGAGACTGAGATTTTCACAGTGCAATATACTTTAGACATTGGTATCTGGCTTACATATGTTAACTGTGCACTGATAGTTTGAGAGGAATCATACTTACCCCACAAGAGTCAGACTGAAAAACTGATAAGTGACTCCTGTGGCCTCTGTAGATGACCTTGCAAAGGTTGGCCTCAAGAAGCTTGACACTGAATTAATCCTGACACACTCTCCACTATAATGATGCCGATTCTTTGATGTTTTGTATACTACACCGTGACTGTGGAAGGTGACCTCTGCCTCAACCTAGTGCTTTTACAATCCTCTAAGAAGATTCTGCAACATAGACAATGTGAGAAGTCAGAGGTGAGGCTTTCTGGTGCTGCGCCCCATAGTTCTCACACCTGCTATGTTCTTCAGATTCGAATGCTTCACAGACCCTTCCTGATTCCCAGCTGCTGTATGAACAAGGTTTCTGTGAAATGTTCTCATGAAACCCATTTGAAAGCGTCTTCCCTTTTCTGACACACTCTTGACAATCATCATGTTGGATAATAAAGTAGAGTAGAGGAAAATGAAAACACACAAACATGAACAATCTAAAGTAGAATGTAATAACTACACATATGTGTAGATATACATTTACTAAACAACGTGTGGATGATTCTTCCTTACTCTAGTGGTCCCAAGAAAATTTCAAAGGTTATTCACGCCTCTTTAGAGAATGAATCACAGAAAGCTAAAGGAATGAGAGCATAAAATAACACTAACATCAAGGTGTTTTGTGTTTTATTCTGAGTGAAATGCAGTTTATTTAAAGCAAGACATATTTAATAGTCATGAAAACATGGACAGAGATTAATGTATAAAGATTTTTGAAGTAAGTACTGAAGATAGAGATTATATGTAGAAACAGTAGTGATTTTTCAACTTTAGTATCTGCTTAGCATCTTCTGGTTACTTACCGTCACCATGAAGAGAATCTGAAAACATACCTGTGGGTTATTTTATTACCTCATCTAGTTTTGGTCTTACTGTAGGTTTGTTTGGGAAAGATGATGCAAGCCTGATCTTATAACCACGGAAAAGATAAAATAGTTCTTACGTGCAGATTCTTCAGGCTCTTAAAGTCCCCATCTTTGATCTCAGTGATTTTGTTGTTTTGCAGGTCTAGCAATGTTGTGTCAGGAGGAAGGTCCTTGGGGACTTTATCCAAACCTAGCATAAAAGAAATAGGAATACATAGTCTAAGTGAAGGAATTCCAAACGACAGAATCACAAAAGTGTGGATTTTTGTTTTGTTTTGTTTTGTTTTAAGTTTTTGAGACAATACTTTACTGTGTAGGCTACCCTTACATTTGCAATCCTCCTGCCTCAGGATACCAAGTGCTGGAATTACAACTGCTTCCAACTTACAAAGTATATGTTTACAAGGAAATTAAAGTTTCAGTGGTAGGTCTGTCTGTAACACATTTTCCTCCAAGACTTATATATATTATAGTTGAAAATGGCTCCCAACCAAGTCATGATTTTTTTTCCTTAGTCATAAACTGAAAATGTTTCCTGTATAATTGAATTGGTTTTGGCATAAGGGAAAATTGTGTTTCTTTTAGGATGTTTCTCAAATCACCCACTACATGTTGCACCTTAAGAAATGTTTTATAATGTTTTATAGGAGCACATTGTAAACCTGTACTACCCATACAAATACTTTATCAATAGAGTACTCCAGCCAAGTTCCTTCTTCTTTTTTATACATCCGACATTGACACGACACAGATTTACATTTAAACTTAGCTAGTTGAACTTGTAATCAAGTTCTTGTTTGTCCGGTGAAAATAATCTAAGCTTTAGGAAGAGCAATTCTTTTCATTTTAATTGGAATGCCATGATGATATCAGTTTTAATAGTCACTTTATAACCAATAGATCTATGGTATAGTAGTATGAATTGGGGTAAATTTGGTGGTATGTGTACTGTGAAATTAATTTTTCGAAGCTTTTGTTTTGGAATGTAGATTTTCAATATATTAATATAGACACTTAACAGCCAAGTGGTCCTTGGTCTTCAAAAATATGTTTCACAAGTCACTTAACCAATTTTGTTAAATTTTTTTATTTCCATTTTAAGGAATATAGGATGTAAAATAAAAACTAGATATTTGAGTCCAGAGAGATGGCTCAGTGTTTAAGAGTGTGTACTACTTTTCCAGGGGATCTAGGTTTGCTTTTCACCACCTATATCAAGAGATCACAACAGACTGTAAATTCCAGCTACAGTGAATCCAATGTCTTTTTTGGATTCATGGACACTGAGACACATACAATGCAAATTCATATAAACAGGTATGCACATATGCATGCCCCTGCACACACACACACACACACACACACACACACACACACACACACACACACAATGACAAAACATATTTCCAAAAAAAATACCCTGGAAATTCTATTCTTACATAGAATGTCAATCTCTATATTTTAATAAACCGCAACAAAATTTCTAATATTTTTATAGGAGCAAGTTCTTCTTCATTATATAATTTGAAGTACTAATGATCTCTGACTCATTTGACAATTCTTGGTTTCATTGACTAGAGGCTGGATGTACAACTGGAGCAACAGACTTGGAAATAAAACTCATGAAAAATATAACTCAGTACAGTTTTCAATTAAAACTAAGATTACAACCAAATATAATAACTGCTATGTTGGGCAGATAGCGCTTCATTTCTGAGTTTTTAATGAGCATGGACTCAGATACCACATGGCAATCAAATTTCAAATCTCATGATTTCTTCTATGGAAATTTACATCAATTTAAAATAACTTATTTCTGAGGTCTTTTTTTTTTCACTGTTATTTTTGTTGGTCTTGTCCACAGACCACCACTCCAATGACAAGGGGCAGAAATAGGATTCATATCTGTGACCAGTGTCTTAACAATGTTCAGTATCAAATGCAGTTGTTACTCAGCTGACATCATATGCTCTGTAAACATAGAACTAATTACAGACATGGTTCCCATGGAAATGTAAGGCTGAAGTGTTTTCAATACTGAGAAGTAAACTACAAAACAGCCACCTTGTAGGAGGATGAATGAGGGTACCCCGCAATCATAATCATCGCAATTTTCAGAAATGTCAATTTGCTAATTGCATTCAACTAGAGGAGGTAGCCTTCTGCCAAATCTTTGATAATTAGTGTGATCCAACCACGAAAAGACATGATTTCCTTTAATTTGGAATGGAGTGCCATGTCTCATTATTACTGGTTTTCTGTTTTCTGTTAGGGATTTAATTTCCATTTATGCTTACTTTTGTATAATTGAGAACTAAAATTCTAGAGGCTGTCTTAACATTTGGACAATGTCAAGTTGACATGAAATCTCACATGTGTAAGAAAAGAACACCATCTCTGAATGGCTGATCCTTTGATTCATGTTGTCAACCTTGAACTTTAAAGCAGAAACTATTTGACCTAAGTTTATATAGTTTATATAGCTGAAGACTTAGCATAAAAAAAACACCCCCTCAGCGAACCAGACTAGTAGGAACTCAGGAAATTTAGATCAACAGCTGTGGAGCCTGCATGGGACTAGACCAGGCTCTCTGCATGGCAAGACAACTGTGTAGTGTGATCTGCTTGAGGGGCGCCCTGGCAGTGGGATAATAATCCATCCCTGGTGCATGAGCTGGCTTTTTTGAGCCCACTACCTATAATGGGACACCTCCTGCAACCTTGAAGCATGAGGGGGTTGGGCCTGCCTTTTTGTAGAAGGGAATGGGGGCGTGGCTTGGAAGGGGAAGGCTAGAGGGACCGGAGGAGGGAGGTGAGGGATCTTAGATGGTTATGTAAAATGAATTTTAAAAATTCTTAATTAAAAAAAATACCCCCTCAGACTTTTGATATTTGCAGATTAGCTCTTGGAGGCCCACTATAGTGAGAAAAATCATAATGCTTATGTATCTGCTCTCAATGACTGATGGACTCATACCCATTTAATGCCCCTCAGTTTATCATTGTTACTTTGAACTACATAGATTATTTTAGTCAAAACTATGTTCTACTATTCCCTTCACAGCCGTACGCTGATAACATATTAAACTGTCTGTAAACGCTTTTGATAGAAGCTAAAACTTAAAGCACCGTGGTGTCTTTCACCCAGCGACTTTCAGAAAGGGCTCAATGCCATGAACCAAAGTCTAGTTAAGGGCATGGCTAAAAGACAATCCTTCAGGCTTCAAATATGATATTTTTAGGTCAAATTTATCTGTACTCCCAAGGGAAAAAAATTGTTCTCATACCAGATTCCCCCAAAAATTTTATACATTTTATGTCTAGATGAAGTGGCATATTGTTAATTAGCATATTCAAAGATCTAGGAAAAGTATAATAGGTAAATTACCCAAAATATGAGTTCTTAGAATGTCCCAAAGGGAAAGAGCATTAATTGTTAGCTGGTCTGTGGTTTTGTGTATACTCTATGATAAAGTTTTTAGCAGACTATCTTAAAATAAGAAAAATAAATAAGCTAATATGACTAATTTTGATGTAAGTTCATACACACACCAACATAAACACACATACACACACACACACACACACACACACACACACACACACACACACACACAATTCTGAGACCATTCTCTGCTTTTATTTTATTACTTGCTTTCAAATATACCTTCTCATCAAACTGAATTGATAGCTGCTGAAAAATTGTGTTATCTTTTTAAGCTTTGTTTTAAATGTATGAAGTGACAGATTTTCTTTAAAGAGAAAAGAAAATGTTTATTTGGCTGGGTTTCATGGTGGATACACTTAATCCCAAAACTTGGAGGCAGAAACAGGGGAGTCTCTGAGTTCAAGGACAACCTGGTCTACATATCTGATCCAGGCCAGCTAGTGCTAAATAGTGAGAACTTGTCTAAAAGAAAAAAAAAATTATTTGTCCCAGAAAAAAAAAAAAAAAAAGCAGGGAGGGTAACTTGTAACCTAACTGAATCCTCTTTTTTTCTGAAGACAGAAACAAGACTAGAGAAGTAAAGTCTCCAAGCTAGCTCAGAGCTAAACTAGACCAATAACTAAGATGCTCCAGTTTCTCCCTCCAGAAGTTTCTGGTATGGTATTCACACATGTGACCACTACCACACCCTGAGCACCTACAGTCATCCCTAGAAATTCATTTTTGTTCATACCATGGATATTTTGTGAGAAACTCCTCCCAGCCATTGCTCTTATTCTAGTACCACTGAGAGCTTCCTCATCCTCCTTCCTCTATAAATATGCATCCACATCACACCCTGGAGCAGTAATACCTGGAGCTCAAACTCCTTATAGACCACAGACTAATGCATGCACTCTTATCTTTTCAGAATCTTTGCTTGCTCACCTGCAAATTCAGAGTAAACAGAGAAGTGTTTTTGTTGTTGTTTTTGCTTACTTGTTTTGTTTTCCATTATGAAGTTGTTTTGGCTATACACAGGTTTCTTTCTGACATTATCAAATAAAACACCAAGCTGCCTTGTGATACTATACTGAAGAGTTCTTCAGTATAGTCTTGAATTTTTTTCTGCCACATTGCGTTATAAAATCTCTCCAGATCCTATTTTCATCAAGGTTTGCTTGTTACTTCAATGTATTATGGCAAATAATTCCTGGCTGGAGGAATCTTCATTTTGGTCCTAATTTTCAGTTATTAAATGACTCTATCAATTCTGTCATGTGCATTGTTTCCACCTATGAATGGCTCTCTTTTCTTTGACTGCAATTTAAAGGCATCTATAGTCACATCTGTAGCTGAAGAAGATTGTTTGTTCTCTCTGTTTTACATGGCCCTGACAAAGGGGTAATAACTTCTTTGCATGGTACATATTTCTCTTGCAGAAGTATAAACTGTGAGCTGCTAGATGGAGAAACATATGCATTCATAGACAGATATTGACAAAAACCAATACAAACAATTCATTTTGAATTTGATCATTGGATCTAAACCTTCACTTGAAATGAGTAAAGATAATGTAATAAGTTTGAAACCAATAATTTCACCTCCATACTTTTTGTTAGCTGCTCTGTGTGTGTTTCGTGGCCCTGTATGGGGCTACAGTGAACATGCGTATAAAGGTGCCTCTCTAGCTCATGGCCAGGAGTAGGACAGATAGAAAGTACTGTGTTACTTTTATTTCTTTGAGGACCCTCGATACTGCCTTCCATTATGGCTATACTCCTTTTTATTTCTTTCCTACAGAGTTCAAGGGCTCCCCTTTTTGATACCCTCCTAAGCTTTGGATAGCCCTAGTATTCTCAATAAAGTAAGTCACTCTTCCTGCTAGCAGGTGATAGAGTTTCGATTAGCATTTCCCTGATAAGGAGTGATCTTTAGCATTTTTTTTCATGTATTAATGGGTCACTTCTGAGAAATGTGTATTTAGTTCTATTGCTCAAAAAAAAAAAAAAAAAACCATAACTGTTACCATTGATGAATGTCCCTCAAACATGGCAGCTTTTAAACATTTTCAGTTGGTTTATGATCTCAAACAAGAAATCTGGCAAGGGATCAGGAAGCTTGCTCTCAATGAGGGTCTCTCATTCATTTGTAACCAAATATTAACAGGACTAAAGGTCATAGAAGTCTAGTCTGGACTGGATTCCCCAAGACTCAGTCTTATGAATAGCGGTCTGTGCTGCTGCTATGGTGTCTGAGCCGGAGTTGTCTGGAGTCCCTGAGACTGGCTTTCTAGGCACAGCCTCAGTACCAACATATTTAGTCTCAGTCTTGTTTACTTTCTTGGTAGTGAATTTTTGGAGTTCCTTATATGTTCTGGAAAAAAATTACAATTGTACAGCTAGCAGTTACGTTTTCCCATTGTGGAGACTATCTGTCACTTCTGTTGTTCCATTTTCTAGGTCAAAGCTTTGAAATGTGTTACAATACTATGTCTAGTATGCATTAAGTGATGTTAGAAAAATTGTGATGCACATATGCAAGGGACTACTGCTCATTAATATTTGTGAAATCCTGTCTTTTGCAACATGAATTAAATTGGAGAGCTATGTTCAGTGAAACAAGCAAGGAATAGAAAGACAGGTATTGAGTGATCTCACTCATGTGTGGAATATAAGCAAGCTGATCTTACAGAAGTTGAGGGTAGAATGGTGATGACCAGGAGCTGGGCAGAATGGGTTACTGAGGAAAGTCTGATGATCCATGGTTACTAAGTTCAGTTAGAGAAGGATGTTTTGCAGGAGGGTACACAGTCAGGCAACTCTAGATAGCTACAATGTACTATATATTTCAGAATGCTAGAGGAAAGGATTTGGAAAAGAGTTCTTCATGGTGTAGCACTAAATATTTGAGAAGATGGGCATGTTTAACAGGCTTACAACTCACTCAATGTATATGTGTACCAAAATATTACATAGTATCCACATTTTACAAAATCATATATTTATTAAGAGTAAATATAAAAGGAACGAGTTGTACTTTCTGTTTCCTGTCTTAAAAATAACAACTGGGCTTCTTAATTAGTTAAGACTACACTGGCTGCTTGATTTTTCAATAAAATGTTCTTTATCCGATAAAGATAGAAGAGAAGCTGTGGTTCTCACCCGAGCTTCTGGTTCAGCTCAAAAACTGAATTGCAACAGAATCTGCAAAAGAATTTGGCCACTATCTATGGCCACTTCATGTTTACTTTCTCAGGCCTCTGTGCCCTAGATAAGAACATAGTGATGGTACCCTGTAATGATAGCTAGGGCCAAACGTTCCATGCATCTTCCAGAAGCGTTTACATCACCTCAAAGACAAATGACAGGGCTTTAGTCTCTCAATTTTAATTTCTTGTCTCTGAAAGGACAGTTTAAGAATCAATATTGTTTAACATCAGCACAAATAACCCTTAGTGGAAAACATGGAGTCAAGCATTTAAATTGAAAATGTCTGCTCATATTCTATAGTATATAGGTTATATTGACTAAAGAGTGGACATTGTACCTCCTCTGCCTCATTAAAAACTCCTCCAAGGATAATCCTATGGAAAACTTTAGCTATGGAAACTGATAATAATTCACATTCCCACCCCTAAAATACCACTGATCCATCATAGGGTGTAATGGATCAATGAACTATCTGTAGACTTCGGGAAGCATTCGTATACACTCTCACTAGAGCTTTAAAGCGGGGTACAGTTTGTGTGAGCACAGAAGAAGACAGAGATAAATGTTTCTCAGTTACTGATGTTGAATCATTTTATGTTTTTTTCTGAGCTCCTTCATTTGTGCATTCCTTTGCTTATTATTAGAGGTCATTTCTCTGCAAAATATGGCTAGCAAATTGCCCGGAATAAATATGGAGCTTCTCAAAGAATCACCTTGTTCTGTTGTGATATTCCTTCCATGAGGAAAGACACATAGCAAAAGGGAAGTCCCATGATCATTTCTCCCCTTTACTCTAAGAAAATATACAAGCAAAGGAGAAGAAAGGAAAAGCAGCTGCCATGGGAACCAAGTCCATTGACCTTTGGCCCAACTGCTGAGCCTTCAAACTTTCTGAAGATTTATCTTCTAAGCATGTGGCTCTTGGAATTCCAGGCCATTTTTTTTCTTTTAAAAGCATAAGTCGGCTGTCTTTAATGTATTAGTCTAGAGTTTTATGTGCCAAGATTATATCGTATATTTACATTGTACTGTAGTTGTAGTTATTTCTTTTGAAATTTTCTAAAGACCATAATCATCTGGGCTACCAACTGCCAAAGGTAAGAAGAAAACCAAGACCAGAGGATAAAGGGAGTATTTATGTATCTGGAAAATAAATTCCTGTTGCACAATCCAACTCGTTTTGCTTCTGATAACTGCATATTTGGCAAGTGAGTAATGTTTAATCTTTGGTGCCTGGGCCCTGTAAAGAGTAAAGGGGCTTTCCTCATATCTAACATCTGAAGAAAACAAATCATGAATTGAAAAAACAAAAACAACAATAACAAAGAAACCCTGGAAACAGACTCTAAGATGAGGCATTGGTAGACATTTTACTTTGCAAAAGGAGGTCTGTTAAAGTCAGAAAGACTTCATTTTTAAGTGATTCATTGCAAGCTTTAGAGTTGATGGAACTGACTTAAGACGGGCCTGGGGGTGGGAATGGGGTGCGGTGTGGAGAAAAAGCAAAAGGAATCCTAGCCTCAGTGTTCCTTCTCTCTGCCCTTGACTGCTTTCCTTACTCCTCGTTAGGTGGCGCTGTCTCTTGCTTCAGGAATCACAGAGATAAATCCTGAAAATACCAAACACTCAGAGAATCCACTTCTGTGAACAAAGAAGAGGCACGAGGTTGGCCTGACTCACCCAGATCGGAACACTGGACCACTCGAAGATGACATTGGCAGCGGAAGGGACACACAGGCCCCATGGGTTCCAGGTGTGGTAGATCAGGAGGAAGACCAGAATCTTCCGTTTCTGCGGCGCCGGAAGCCTCATCTTCCAGCATGAAGTCGAACAAGCCTCTCTGTTCAAAGGGTCCAGCCCAAGAGACGTGTGCTAGAAGGAGCAAGATGAGAGTCGCCTTCATGGTTATCGCATGTATGTGCAACAGCCTGGGGACCTGGAACAGCCTGGAACAAAGCAAAAGGTTCGGGAGTAAGGTTGCCACTTAATTCACGTAGTATTTCTTACATAATAGCTCATAGCAGAGTGAGTACAGAGAAAAATATAGAAAATAACACTTGGTTATGCAGAAGTCAGGCATTCAAAAGTCTTTGAAAGGTGGTAAAGGTGATTACAAGCACATGTAAAGACTTTGCTTACTAGTAGCCATCCAAACAGGACTAAATTGCTTGTCTCTTCTTGGGACCTGAATTATGATGAGGTGGCACATCCCTGGCCAGTTGCTTTTGACTAAGAAATCATCTTGGTATTTTCCATGCTCACTCAACAGTGCCATACCACAATCAAATAAGTCTCTGTCTACACAGTGAGACGTCTCCCATTCCTACTGATCCTCCTGAGTTTTCCTTGGTCTAGGGTCCCTCACCGTTATTGTTGTAAGAGACTCCTACTCATTTCTGTCCTGAACATTTCTTTTATTCCAGACCGTCTTCCACAGTGCTGCCCAGGTCATTGTCTAAAACTTCAGCTTAACCCTACTTGGTTCTACTGTCACCATTGGTTGACATCTCATGACTTGTCTACGACAACCGGGTTCTCTGATCTGTTGATACTGAAAGCTACATTTCTCTGCATCTTCTCTCCTCTCAAGAATAGACTTCAACCCTGACACTCAGACCCCCTTGCCATTTTGCTTACCTATCTTCCGAGGAACTTTAGAGACTATGTGAGATTCTGGGGTTCCCTCCTGTATGTCCCGACTCTTCCAAGCAGGGTACTGCTCTTTGCCTCTTCTGTGATCCCAAGCACGCGGCTCTGACCTCTTTTAATGAACTTATCACATATTATAATGTGTTTTGTGTGTTCATTCTGTCCCCACGTTAGCGGATGTTCTCCCTCAGGGCGTGTCTTATTATTCCATGTTCTGTACCCATGCCTTGCACAATATTTTGAACACGAATGACTCAGCTGAACATCAGTTTATTAACAATACAGTGTATTCTATTTGTTCCAAGAAACCAAATAGGTCTGATGCTTTAAAACACCAAGTGTGTATTTACAGCAAGTGTCAAGTTATTTGGATATAAATTAAATAACTCCAAATGACCAGTCTAAATAACAAAGTACATTTGCTTAGATGGAGATCAAGCAGTCTATTTTTGAGATGGTATGGCTTAATATCCTTTTGCAGCTCTATAAGCAATCCCCAAGCATATTGCGGGTGTTACTTTTAGATTCATGATCTCAACTTAGAATTATACGTTTACTTTTGTATAGCTGCACCTCTGCAAATACAAATAAAATGTTGTTTGAGTCACACTTTGCCATCATCGTTACCAAATAAGAAAACAGCATCTTTGAAGAGATACAGAATACATATCCTAGAAGCTTTAGCCAGATCCACTAGGAAAGAAACAAATGGTTTGTCATTTAAAAAAAAAATCCCCTTTTCATTCTTAGTTCACATTTAATACTGGAGTGTGTCTAAAACAGCACACACCATACAGGACCGTGATTTTCAATTAAAAAGCTCATAAAGATTGTGATTCACTCAACTGCCCTGAGTTCAATACCAAGCGTTCTCTAGCAGCCCATTCCCACTGAATTCCTGGGTCTCTCTTAAAGGGAGGTTATTGTTTTGGCAAGAAGTTTTCTTGGATTGCTGTAAAGGAGAAGCCTCCTAACTGTTTCACATTAAAATGCAATGTTTATGGTTTACCACAAGTTTGCTGGCCTTGCATATTTAATGCCTTGTAATAATTTTAGGAGAAAAGAAAATGAATCAAAGTAATCTCAGCTTTAATAAAGGGGAAGGAGAGTTAGTGCAGATGTCTCTTGATAATCCATTCGCCAGAGCAGAAATGCCTGGTGGCTTCTCTAACAACCCAAAAAAGGAAATGTTGAGCACTGGCTCAGAGGACCACTCATCATTTATGTTTGTTTACCCTTGTTAAAATAGTGCAAATTCTCTGCACAATCTTCCCTTAGATTAAAGCTGGATACAGTTAGACTGCATGCCACCTCAGCTATTTGCTTCTCTCTCTCTCTCTCTCTCTCTCTCTCTCTCTCTCTCTCTCTCTCTCTCTCTCTCTCTCTCTCTCTCTCCTTGTGTGTGTGTGTGTGTGTTAACTCCATTATCCTAGAGAAGAAAAGCATGCCTGTAAGTTTTATTCAAATTTCCCATGATATTCTTTTATATTTTTTTTAGAATACTCAAAGTTCCAGCATGCTAGAGCAATTAATATTTGCCAAGGGTCCTCACGATTTCTTCAGTGTTTGTCTTTGTTTTTGTTTTTCCTTTTGTGGTAAATAGCAAATAGAACAGCAGAAAGAGGTTGTTCTTATACAAACAAAGAGGCTGTAACAGAGGTAACACACTTTTTACATCTCATGGAAACTGTTGCTCTCCAATATTTGCAAAGCCACTCTCACTAATAATGGTTGCTGTAGTTTAGAAATCTCTCATCAAAAGTAATACTTCTGGCCCCTGTTTAATTAGCCATGTCGTCCAGATTAACTTTTGTATAAACACGTTTATACTTTTGGTGGTTGTTTCAAAGCTAAAACTTAACATTTAAGTATCAAAAGAATCTGTAAATACAGAACAAAATTTAAACCCCCCAGTATTTGTTGAATTCAAAACTCTGGTAACCATAGAAATAATTAACAGAAAAGCAATAAAAGTAACATTTGTTCATAAATAAGAGCTACTATAAAACTCAAATTTTGTTTTTCTTTTCTTTTCTTTCTTTTCCTGGTAAAATAAACAGCAACAGGGGGGGGGGGGAAGCCATAGACATTGAGATTACTGGGGTGTACTTAACTAGTCTCTTTACTCTGCTTACCATTAAAATGAGAATCAACCCCCACCCTCACCTCACAGTCAACGCATCTCTTCAGAAAGTTTCATTTGCATTGAATATATTGACAGGAACATTTATTTATATCCAAGAAAGTATGAGGCTCTACTACCTCAGATCTTAAACATAATAAACATTTTCAGTGTTGCTTTCCACCTCTCTGGTAATAATTCCTATTCATTTCTGGTGTTGCAGAAACAGACATTATATCTCTATAACTAGACCTGTTCACTTGCTGAGGTTTTAAAGGATTGTGAAGTATGCAAGAATCCAGGACGGGAATAAATCTTTAAATAGCTAACCTAGGCACAAGTAGTAGAGTAGTTTAGATTGTTTTTCTGTTAGCAGATCATAAAGAGTGAAGCGTTTCATCAGTACAAATGCAAAAACATCAGTATAGACAGTCGTGGTGTTGTTACAGGTTTTTAATAAGCATCTTTGCAAGAATAAAAGAGAAAGCACTAAAACAATGCATTCAAGTAATTATTTTACCGAGTGCTTCTGTTTTCAAGCAACTCTTGTTTCTAATGTTGCATCAAGATTATTAAAAGTTTAGCACAACTTCTTTCTCGTTTCTTTCTCTCACTAGGTATTTTTTCCCTGCCCTCCACTTGACGGAAGTTTTATGAGCCTATAGCAGAGTTCAGGACAATTATTGAAAGCCATACCTTTTAATCCGGGTATTTGCCACGGGAGCCCTCAGAGCTGAGATGTAATTACACTAAATATTCAGCCCCAGCAAAAGAGTTTGCAGGTGTGGAAAGGAGGAGGGTGCTGCTCTCTGGCACTAGGTTGCGAACCTCCAGCTTCTACTCCATAGCCCAGTGAGAAACGAAGGTTTCACTCAATGAGCACAGCCAGCTGACACCCACATTAGATCATATGGTAATGATACGTCTCTTGTATTGTAGCCAGAAACTTTATCGGCCTCCTTTTCCCCCCTCCACGTTTGCTTTATTCCTTTTGCATCCGCCTAACATTCCAAACTGCTTTTGTCTTCTAGTGGAGTAACTTGATTTGAATTTTCTCTTATTTGTTTTTTTCTCCCCCGAAAAGATCGTCACTGAAGGGTTTGTCTCCCCACTCCCAACCCCATTCCACTCTCCACCCTTTCCAGCCTTGTTTGTGAGTAGTATTTATTAGCCTTCTGAAATAACATTCGTGTGTGTATGTGTGTGTGTGTGTGTGTGTGTGTGTGTGTGTGTGTGTGTGTGTGTGTGTTTTGGAGATGTGTGGGTCTGCAAAATGGAGTGAAATGAATCTAAACGTGGTCTTCAGAGCAGCCTCACATGGAATTCTGCCTGGGCTCTGAGGTTCAAGTGCTGTGCGGTTCTCTGCTCATTTTGAATGTATTTCTAGGGTGTTCTGGAAGAAAGCCAGAATTTAATCTAGAAAGCATGTCATTTATTATTTTCATTACTCACGGTTTAAAAATCTTTCTTATTGTCCACCCTTGGCTGTTGCTAAATCAAACACATAGAAACCAGAAGCTGGTTATAATATAATTTAGTTTGTAGGTTAAAAAAATGATTTTTATGGATGGGACCTTTATGGAGTCAGGGCTTTCTGTGGCTCTTTCCAAATTTCAGTAAACAGGAAGAAAAGAAAGAAAGTGCAAATAGATGAAGAAATGTTTATTTAGTCACTGGAAAAAGTTTTAGAGGTTTTATAATCCCGTTGCTGGGTCCTGTGGGTGGTTCTATTTGCCTCTCCAGGTTCTGACCTGCATCTTTAAGCTCAGGCCCCCAGGCCCTTACCAGGTGGGAACTTGAAATCAACATCTGTGAAAAGTGAGAAGTTCCCCCTCTGCCTCCCTCTAGGCATCTAAGGGTATGTATGCTTTTACAGTAAATATTCTTTAGCGCTATGAAGCTCAAAGGGATTAAATTCTTCAGAGGGAATCAGAAGGAGGGGGAGGGGGAGCCACACTTATTTTTACTCTGTTCCCAAGTCTGACTGTCTGTCCTTTAACTCTTCATTCTGCCCAGCCCCTTCTTGCTGTGAGTGACAACATACTGGGTTATTCTGGCGCCTTAGAAAGAGTCAAGCGCAAGCCTTAGTTGACATTGCTGTGAACACCAGTACCTTTCCTCTAGTATTAATTTATTTCCTCCTCTGTATGTTCCTTGTATTTCATATCTTTCTTCTTACATGTGATGACTCTTTGCTCACATTACAGTTATTTATGTACATGTCTTACTCCCAAAGAGCATACAGAGTCGCTCTAACTAATATAGTTATAGTATTTAGGAAATTATCTCAGAAATACCCTGTGAATTACCAAAGACAGTCAGATATTGACTGTGGGCTGGCCTGCACTGTGACCATTATCTTTCTTAATTTCTGATCTGTTCTTTAGCCATACGGAACATTACTAGAGTGAATCACGTGAATCAGGGCAAACTACGACAGCACTTGTTACCCACTGTCGAAGCAAGACAGGAGAAGAAAGAAAGGCAAGGGAATAGGAAAGAAAAATAGAATGCAGATGACAGGAGGAACATAAAGAGACATACACATCATTTCATTTTTTTACTAGTAGAGTCTCGTAGTTTACGGTTCACGTCTGGGTTCTTCCCTGTGAAAACAGGTTTATGAATTAAACAACCCCGGCAATCTCTCTGCTCTACAGTGGCTGCACTTGAATGAATGCACAGAAACCGCTACTCAATGTATAGCTTTAGATGGAACACGGAAGAAGACAATAGATAGAAAAAAAAGTGACTTAAGGCCTTTTCAGTGTAAGTTCTCCATCAACATGGCCTCCCTTTATTTTCTGGTGTGTTGCATAGTTTTCCCTTGAGTCAGGCAGGAGGAATAGTATTTACTCCTTCTATTTCATAAAAAAAAAAAAAAAATGAAAACTGGAGAGCAGTGACCCACCCAAGCCTGTGCAGCTGGTAAGAAGCAAAGCAAAAAGCAACTCCCAGAAGTTCTCATTCTGAATCTAGGTTACAAAGCTGTAATACATCATAAGGGGAATAAATATTAACCCAGAGAGAGTTTTATTGAATTGCTAAGATAGCATACCTTCCCATGTTGCTTCCCACTGTGCTGAAGTTCAATACTGGGGCCAGAGAAACAACTTAGAAGATAGTGATATTTACCCCTCTAGGCTGTCAATGTTAATTAATATCTGAAACCCAGGTAAAGGTAGAAGAGCCAATTCCTCAAACACAAATCACACACACACACACACACACACACACACACACACACACACACACACACACCACTTTAATCATTATCATCATCATCATCATCTAATTTTTAAAAGTTTTAAGAAGTTATAATACTGCATAAACCTTATTCATACATAGGTAGAAATAAATACTTTCATGACTTTTTAAATTCAGTGACAACTTTAAATTTTCACACATTTATCAAACTCCATCTTCAGTTTTCTACAAATTACATAAGTGTGATATCAAATATATTGTTATTTCCTTTTTTAGAGGCAAGAACATAGATCACTGCAAAGTCATGAAAGGAAGGTAAGTACATCATCAGTGGAGTCCATGTCTGCATTCTTTACATTAGTAAAGAATGATGCCGAGGCTGGAAACAGCACTTTGTAGAGATTGCTTAAGCGCCCCCTGGTCTGCAGCGTTTGAGCATTGGATTCCCTGAAATCCTGGCTGCCATATAGATATGTGAAATATTCCAGCTCCCAGTGAATACAGAGCTGTTGCTAAGTCCACTCACACCACGATAAGCTCACACTGTCAGCCTACCAGCTAGCGCAACTGCGATCTACATGCTCTCACGGTCCATTTTAAAGTTAGTCACTCTTTCTCACCCAAAGCACACACAAATGGGTTAAGTTACACCCTGAATATTACACATCTGAAGAGCACTAAAGTCCAGAAGGCCCTCCTGACACACTTGTTTTCTAAGCGGTCTTGGAAGTAGGTAACTATCTTCAGAAACTGATGAGACTGTCTTACTACTAGACTGATTATCCCAAAGGAAGTCAAGACGTGCAGACTTTGCATCACTCTACCTTAGCAACATAGACAGATTTCTTCCCCCAGCAAAGGAAAATAGGTAGGATTAGACCTAGTGAAGCTTGAGAGAAGTTTCAGGAAACGTTTGTGTGTAGAGAATTTTCCCTTTGGCTCACTTCTGCCTCAGTGTCCCCAACCCATCGCCACTGTGTTCATTACACTTGTACCTCGTATGAGTTAGCAAAACTTTTCCATCCCACAGGCATTCAACATTTCAAATGCAGGCAGCCATTGTGCTGTTTCCGGTGTGAGCTAAGGCTGAGCTTTAAAGAAGGCTAATGGGTAAGACATTAAGAACTCTATCTGACCTTCCCCATTAACACACACACACACACACACACACACACACACACACACACACACACACACACACACAGTTGTTCTTTGTTCTGTTACTATGGCCCTTGTGGCCGTTGTTTCCTAAGCCTTCCCCAATAACACACACACACACACACACACACACACACACACACACACACACACACACACTTGTTCTTTGTTTTGTTACTATGGCCCTTGTGGCCGTTGTTTCCTAAGCCTTGCTTTGTACAATCAAGTTCAAAAATGAGAACTGCATCCCCTCTGTAGCCCAGCAACTCCCAGCTCTAACAACTTTCAAAGCACTGACATCATGTTACAATTGAACAAATTTCTTCCTTAACATTTGAGTTAGACAAGCCTGGTTCTAATATTTCACTTTGTATTATTAATGACTCAACTCTCTATTTTGTTTGTTTTTGGTTTTTTTGAAGGTTTTTTTTTCCTTTTTTTTTTTTTTTTTTTTTTTTTTTTTTTTTTTTTTGATACTGGGTTACCCATGGCTGTCCTACAACTCACTCTGTAGACCAGGCTGGCCTCAAACTCACAGAGATCTGGCTGCCTCTGCTTCCTGAATATAGGGATTAAAGGTGTGCGCCATTACACCTCTAGACACAGCTTTCTTTATATCTTAGTTTTACTTGCCTTTGGAGATGCTAAGATGCATTTATGTACTTTATAAACCTTCATAGGCTCCAGGTTAAGTTTCTGTACTCTGAGCCATGACACAGAAACAGAATAGCCTGGGCTGATGTCAACAGTGCATACGGAAGATACAAAGATACAGCCTTTCTCTGCAAGGCCATATGCTATCACTTCACTGTATGATTCTTCGGTGTTTAAGAACATCTTTTTTTTTTTAATTCTCAATTTCTGTCAAAATATTTAGTTTTCTTTCTATACTACTAATAACTCAGTATGTCCTGGGCCAATCAATCAACATTTATTGAATAGCTGGAAGTACCTAGGCAAGGCTATAAGGAAAGAAATGACTAGTAACCTATCTGTCAATCAATAAGCAGATATCAATTACGGAACAACTATAGAAGAAATCATCAGTTTTAGGCATAAAAAAGGCACAAAATAATACAGAGAACAACTCAAAGGCCATGGCATCAAAGGATTTATATGGCATAAAAGAATAAGAGGCAGCTAGTTATTTATATAAGAACATCTTAGCAATATCATGGCAGAAAACCTACATATAAAGCACAATTCCCAGCCAAAATAAAATATGATATAGTTAACAAAAAAAATGTCTTAGTAAGCCAGAGGAGGAATAAGGTGGAGATCAATTTGCACTTGAGTGGTTATATAACTGTGAAGAACAAGGGTAAAATGTAAGCAGAATCATGAAGGATTTAAAAAAAAATGCATTTGGCATGAAAGGAAGGCGGTGGCTTAATTGAGGCAGGCAGAACAGCACCAATAAAACCTTGAATGCAAAAAAAAAAAAAGGCAGAAGATAACGTGTAATGGAATGGAAGTTTAATAGATGTTTTCTTTAACAAGCTGGGGCACTTTCATCTTCCCTTGAATGTTCAAGAGTTGCCATGAGTGTTCAATGCTTCACAGTGTTACAGAAGTAAGACAGGGGATAGCCAAAGGACGGAAGGACTTTGAAAGTCTCCCATGAGGCACTTGTCCAAGTATTCATTCATTTCTTCAGCAAATAGTCAGTTAGTGATGAACATGTTCCAGCTACTGTCTAGAAGCTAGATTTTTATCAAAAGACACTAAAAGGACATAATGACATGAGAAAAACATTATCTCATCAGGTCATATCCACCCAGTTTGCCCAGGGTAGGAAAACGACAGTCGAATTTGGACGATAATTGCTGGCTCTTGCTTTAGTCTTGACCATAATATCTTGGCAACACGATAAACTTGCCAGACATGGGGCTGCTGCTCAGGAAGCTGATATGGTAAAGATAAATGTTTGGGTTGCCAGTTATGACGGGCCTTGTGGTGTGTTCTTTAAAATAATTATCCCAATCAAAGCTCATGTTGATCAGTTTTAAAAGTAAAGAACTAATGTGTGAGCAATCCGTTTATTCCTGTGAGTGTATCACTTCCACTGCTTGTGCTACATTGGTAGCTGCAGAAGAGTGACTACTTAGCATGCATTACCTCGAGTGAGAACACGGAGTGGAGAACAATGATCACACACACACACACAAAGAATGAGTGAGCTTGCTAAAGCTCTTGACACTTGTGAAAATCTGAAGACATTAACAATTCTATATGGGTTCCATTCTTAGAACAATAAAACAGTGTGTGCTCTCAATAGTGATGCTGATATTACAGTGAAGTGATAATTCAGCTTGAAATACACGGCATGAAGAAAAGATTAACATAGTATCGTCGTCCCTCTACTGAATTCATCAATGGGAAAGATTTTATTCTGAATGAAGGTTTCGCTTACAAAGGGTTGTAAACGCTGACATGTCACAGATGAAACTGCCGTTGGGCCTACAAGTATTAGAAATGACTATAAACGTTAAGGGAAAGAGGCGAAAGCCAGGTATGACCTGGAAGATAATATCCTGGGTCCTCGTCATACCAATTCAAAGATGAACTGACGTGTACTCTGGGAAACAAGGCCTGCCTCCAAAGACCTCCTCCTTTGGTAGTGTTCAACAAAGACAAATGCCCCATGTAAAGACTATACTTAAGGCTAAGCCTGGAAAAGATGCAATAGAACAACAGTCTTAAAATCTGGCCTAGGGACACTACTCAGGGGCAGAGTAGCTGCCTAGCATAAGCAAGGCCCTTGGTTCAATGTTCACACTGGTCACTGAATTCTTTTTAGTGATAATACTTAATTAGGGAAATCAACAAAAGTACTGTGTTTGGATTTTCCTTGAACAAATATTTATTCTTCTCATTATGCCATAGAGAGTTAGTGACAGGTAGGGGGTGAGGACTTAGACTCTGGGGCCAGGTTGCTGATGTTTGATCCACTATGTAACTGTACACAGTTTCTCCATGAATGAGATGAGCACTCCCATGTATGGATAAAAATGAGTCAAGGCTGTAAAAAGGATCTAAACAAGCCTATCAGAGTTGACGAGTCTCAAGTTCATGTCAAGTAACTGATTTTGGAGTGGACATAGGATTTAAGAAATTTCTGTCTCCTCTTGGCCTTTCTTTTATTCCTGCCCCTGAAAGCTAGCATCCTGTTGACTTTGGAGCATACAGCTGCAGGTCATGTCTGCAGTGTGTGTTTAATTCTGGGCACCTATCGGGTCTGTAAATAGTCTCCTTTAAGTTCGCACTGTAGCCTAGGAAAAGTAAATGCTCTGCCACCAAAGCAGCCTTGTAGAGTTTAAGAAGGCAAATGAATGAAAAGTTTTATTCTAAACTCAGTCCTGCAAAATAATGACTTCATTTAGCAGCCTGTTAAGAACTATCCTGTACAATCGACCTGTCCTGTCGATTTCTCTATGGAAGGTATTGCTTTAGTAATTTACGAGATGAAATTTTGATGCAGATGGATATTAACACAGCAACATGAAACAACTCCTGATTTGAATTTGGTGAGAATTTTTAGCTTGGAGACAATTCTGTATCTTGAATAAAACTTTGAAAATCACCTGAGCAAATAATACCTCTTGGAAATAATTTATGTGCCCACCTTTTAGAAAGCTGCATGAACTTATCATATTTTTAAAGTCACTAAATCACCAACATGCAGGCTTCCTTTATAATTAGGAGCCTGTGGGGACAACAAAAGAAACTTGGAGCATGATCACATTTGGCGTGGCGCACTTCAGTTCTAAATCTCTCTGGCACTTCCTTCATCAAAAGATTGGCTTCTCATGAAACATCTTCCCTCCTGGAGGCCAGTTTCAATCACTTCTCCAGCATCACTAATGGTCTAAGATAATACAAAACCCAACTAGAGAGAGAGTGCTTAATTCTTCCCACAGGCCAAAAACCATAGAAGTTTCTGCTATCAAAACATTCTCCAAGTAGGTGATTTGTCTACAGTCTGGAAGATAAGGTTGTTATGCACCACATAGTGAAAGCGTGGGAAATGTGGAGATTCATTTTGTTTTTAATTCCATTCTCTGTAGTCGCACATCATTACGGTTGCCAGCTAGAGATTAAAATGTGATGGCACCAGGATTATGGCCATGGGCATTTAATGATGTTATGACAGATCTGGTGGCTTTGAAAGGAAGCTTTTCTTTTTATTTCGTTTGTTTTCCCTTTATTGTGGCAAAATATGCACAGCATAAATATTCCCATGTTACACTTGAAGTGGATATGCTAGCAGAATAAAGTACATTTCCAGTGTCATATCCCCATCACTGTGGTCCGTTTTCAGAGCTTTATCATGCAGAACTGTGTGGATACATCTCCTTCTTCCCCCAAATACTTGGAGCCCTTCATTCAACTTCTCCATCCACGAGTCCACCCATTTAAGGCCAAAGAAGAGGATCATAACAAGCTTTCAATTTGGAGATAAAGACAGGCTTTCTATTTTGTAAAGGAGAGGCTAGATTTTCTTTTCAAAATTAAACAGGGTGAGGGTGGAATGGGAAGGAACTATCCTAAAAGAAAGAAGCCGGTGTTCTACTCCTTCCGGGAGAGGGGTTTCCAGAACGTAATCCTGGAGTCAGCCAAACAATCCCAAAGGAACAGAGGCCTCAGAGCTTGCTGTTCTCATACCAAAGGCGGAATTTGGAAGCACTTATTGGTCTTTATGAAAATAAATGCCAGAACAAATGTGATACCCAGTGTACAGATTTTCTGTAGGAAAAAACACCTCAATGAAGCCTTAATGGCATCAAATGTGTGTTTATATCATGGACCAGATGATGCATATAGAGGACAGTACTGACTCTTTATTTACAGGTTAATAGTCTAGGTTCTCTCAGTACAGATTGCAGAGCAACAGGGATACAGCTGTAGCTTCAGGAATGTAACTGTCTTGTTTCAACAGGTCTGTTAAGTGGGAAAAAATGCATTTTATGACTATACAGAACAGCAAAACATAATAAAATAAAAGATTTAATCTTGACCTCATTAGAAACATTTTTACACAATGAGCATTTTATAAAAACATTACAGACGTAGGTCTTTCTAAGATGATTGCATCTGCTAAGACTTTAATTTTTTTTCAATGCATTGACATTGTAAACAAAATATATAAATATTTTATTCCAAATAACAAATACTTTAAATATTATATAAACTTTCCTAGAATAAAATCCAGTTTAAGATACAAGTTGCTTTGGGAGAAAATAAATTACTTTTCCTCTCATTTTAAACATTTACCTTGTTATTTTATGTACATATATGTGTGTATGCCTGCTGTGTTATGCACACCATGTGCTTGCAGTTTCCTGTAGAGGCCAGAAGAGGGCTTTGGAACCTCTGCAAATGGAGTTAGAGGAAGTTCTCATCAACCCCACAGCGGTGCTGGAAACTGAACTCCTTTCCACTCCAAGACAGAAAGTTCTCTCTTTTTTTAAATTTTTTTTATTTTATAATTTAATTTAATTTTACCTATCAGCCACAGATTCCCCTGTCCTCCCTCCTCCGGCCCCACCCCCCATTCCCATCTCCTCCAGGACAAGGACTCCCCTGGGGATTCAGCTCAGCCTGGTAGATTCAGTCCAGGCAGGTCCAGGCCCCTCCATCCTTTACCCAGGCTGAGCAAAGTGTCCCAGCAAAGGCCCCAGGCTCCAAAAAGCCAGCCAGCTCATGCACTAAGGACAGGTCCCGGACGCACTGCCTGGGGGCCTCCCAAACAGTTCAAGCTAATCAACTGTCTCACTTATCCAGAGGGCCCGATCCAGTTGGAGGCTCCTCAGCTCTTGGTTCATAATTCTTGTGTTTCCACTAGTTTGGCTATTTGTCCCTGTGCTTTTTCCAATCATGGACTCAACAATTCTCATTCATACAAACCCTCCTCTTTCTCATCATTTGGACTCCCGGAGCTCCACCTGGGGCCTGGCCATGGATCTCTGCATCTGCTTCCATCAGTCATTGAAATGGATGAGATCTACATGAGCAAACTGGACTTAAGTGGGGGGGGGCAATGAAGGTCAAGGGTCGAGGGAAAGAGAGCTTGGGGAAGCGGGAGATCCCAGGTGGATCAGGAGCAGAGTGAGATAACAAGGAAAAAGAGACCACGATAAATGAAGAATTCATGGGAATAGGAAGAAGCAAAGTGCTAGAGAGGTCCCCAGAAATCCACAGAGATACCCCCACAATAGCCTACCGGCAATGGTCAAGAGAGTGCCTGAGCTGACCTACTCTGGTGATCAGATGGCCAAACACTCTGTCGTGCCAGAAAGTTCTCTTAACCACTGATCCATCTTCATAACTCCTTTAGTTGCAGTCAAAAGATTTCCTGTGTCCGGCCTGGCCTGAGGTCAGGACAAATGTCTCTCATCTGCTATCCTATAGCCACTCATAAAATAATCATTCAGAGACTTAATGTTAATTACAAACTGTATAGCCCATGGCTAAGAATTCTTGCTAGCTAGCTCTTTTATCTTAAATTAACCCATTTCTATTAATCTATGTTTGCCACTTGGCTGTGGCATTACAGGTCTGGTGGCATGATGCTCCTTGGGTGGCCCGCAGGCATCTACTCAGCCTCTGCCTTTCTTCTTCCTGTCTCTCTCTTGGATTTCCTGCCTGGCTATAACCTGACTCACCATAGGCCAGAGCAGCTTCTTTATTAACCAATCATGGCAGCACATATTCACAGCTTACAGATAGATATCCCCCAGCATTTAGTCTCATTTTACAAATCATAATTTCGTTCACCCCAAGCTTGGTTATTGCTGGTCATCTCAGAATGCATTCTCTGTAAAGGTGGCCTGTTGTCTCTTCTGTTCCTGTGATAACCATCCTCCTTATCAGTCATTGCACACAGTGAACTGGGTAAACTGAGTGTTTCTCGTGTATTACCCTGTGTGACCCAAGGATTTGTAAATCCAAGGCACACGCATATGACTTTTCTGTGTTTCATCCTTCAAGATTCTAAATGACTGTATTCACAGGCAACTGCCTGCTTCATTGGCATGCCATCAAGTTCCAGTTTGGTCCAAGCTGAATGCTGCTTCAGAGTGTTAATATTGGACATCTTTGCTGTGGTTTTCCTGTCGCATTCCAGAGCTGAGACTTCAGCATCCAGGACTGCTCGGAAAGACCCCAAAATGGCCTAGTCTGCTCTGTTGCGAAAACCTCTCCTGTCAGTTCTTCCTTACCACCTCCCCATTTTCAACCTGCATCTTTTCTATCACCACTACCATTTTGCATCAAATTTGGTGATACTGGAAATATGATTCAACAACTATGAGGATCCGAGTTTAATTCCCAGCACACACATCTGGCAGTGCACAACCACTGGTAACCCCAACTCAAAGGGAAAAGAGGTCTTCTAGACATCCTCACAAGCACATAACTCCACGCAGGCACAAATTCACATCATTAAAATATCAGTCTTTAAAAATTCAGTCCATCAATTACTAGCTTCATAACATGTATCTCTTCATACTTAATACTTCTAAATAGAAAGTCTTTAAAATACCACTTTGTGGCAGCTATATTTTCTACCCTACATAAAAGAATTACATAATTACTGTAATTACATGCAACCCTCTGTTTCTAAGACCAACTTCCAAAATGTTTGGATGCCACTTAACAAATTTTAGGCATGTAGAAACATGGAGGATTTCCATCTGAAAAACAATTAAGTTTGATAAGCTCACATTAAACATCATTCCCTGCATTTGGGAGGTCATCCAAACTGTGTTCTCAATGTCCCAGAGGATTCACAGTGACGCCAATTTGAAGGCTAAAGGAACCTTGTGTCCTCTGACATATACTCTATCTCCAAATGATTATACAGACTGACCCTGTTAAGTGAAGCTATTTCAGACACTGTTGAGTGTGGCTCACACTAATGCTTCCCTGAAAGAGTTCCTCACTTTGTGCCATGGCCCGATCTTAGAATCCCCAGTCTCATGTTCCTTTTGGTACTTTAGACTGTTAAGTGGATGCCCGAATCAGAGATGCATGGTTCCACGTAAAACAGACTCCAGGACAATACTATCTCACAGGACGCCAAGTGCAGACACAATGGAAGTAGTGTTTATTATCAAGCAAACAAAAAAAATGGTATAAGGATGTGCTACACTACGGTGACCTCATGGACACCCAGCTGAAGCCAGGAAGCTTTGAAGCTCAGAGATATTTAGGGGCGACCTGAAAAATGATCTTCAGTGTTCCATAAGTCACATCTTGGGGTGTAAGTTGCCCCAAGGAAAGGGTTACAATCTTGCACAAGGGAGGTCTCTTCATCCAAGGGATCAGGCTGTGAAATCTCAGAGGTGAACCACTCTGGCATCTGGAGCTCTCTTGGTCCTGAAGACAGAATTAGATAGTAACATCCACTAGAAGAGCTTCCTGTACTGTCATGGTACTAACGTGGAATTAAGTCTTCACAGGACTTTCTGTTGTTATGAAAACAACAAGTGTAATTCATTGTCTCCTCAAAACCCACCTGGGGACAAGTATGCACCAAGTCTTTCAACAGTTTGTCTCTGGTATCCGGAATAAAAGTGATACAGTCATTCTACAGTGGTTTGCTAAATAATCAAGCTAAAATTAAACAAACATAAAAAAAAAAAAAACTGGAAACTCACCACAAGTATATAAGCTCTGAGTCAAATGACTTGGAAATTTCTAGACATGGTAGTGCACATATGGAATTCTAGCACTTGGGAGGTGGGGGCAGAGGACAGTGACTCTGAGGTAAACCTGCTGACATCAAATGGAAATGGAGGACAAATGGAAAATGGACAGCTCTTTGTTATGGAGTGTGATACCGTATTGTCTAGTCGATGGAGCTGACACCATGATACCATCTGAAAGATAAATGATTCTCTTCCAAATCTCCCCTTTAACCACAGCAACACTGATATTTTCTGTCCACATCAATGAACCACTAAGAAAAAGTCCACAAAATACACCTGCAGCCATTTCACAGTACTTTAAAAACGTACTTTTTTGTCATTATTTATTATACTTATAAGCACACATAAAGTCATCAAAAGAACCTGCAAGTAGATACAATTTAAAAATACTTTGTTTCCTAATCTGAAGCTGAGGCCACTAGTTTTAGATACTTCTTTTCATATATGTATTCATGCAGCACATTTCCCACAGCCCCAGATTTACTGCCTTCTCCAGATTTTGACAAGTTGAATTTCCATTTTCATTTATTTTAGATATTTAAACGTTTTTTCCTTAGGTGTCTTCTTTGATCTAATTGTTGTTTAAAAGTATACTGTCTAATATCAAATATTTCAAATTATATATCTTTCTGTTTTGTTTCTCTTTTACTTTTGTTGAGACTGAAGACATTTTTTTAATGTTTTCTGTTCTTTTGGATTTGTTAAGGCTTATTTTGTGGGTCTGAATGTGGTCCATCTTGCTGAATGTTCCATGTGAGCTTGAGAAATGTGTGTTGATGTTGGACATAGCCTTCCATGAGTGCCAGTTAGGTCAAATTGATTGATGGTAATATGGAGACTAAATACACTTTAACATTCCGCCTGATGATCTGCCAGTGACTGAAAAGGAGATGTGAGAGTCATCAGCTATGTGGTGGGTTAACTTTCACTCTTTTCAGTTTTGTTAGCTTTTGCTTCATGTTTACTGATAACATTTTAGGCAGAATTATCCACACATAAAAAATTTTAAAACTGACTCTATTACTAATATATAACATTTCATTTTCCTCATAAAGTTTCTGTTATGAAGTATGCTTTTTATGATGTGTGTGCCTGTGTGCCTGTGAGTGTGTATGTGTGTGTGTGTGTGTGTGTGTGTGTGTGTGTGTAGGTGGGGCGTGTGTGCCATACTGAATTTGTGGAGGTCAGAAGACAACCTTCAGGAGCACATTTTCTCCTTCTGCCATGGTTCTAGGGATAAACCCAGGTCATCAGCTTTGGATGAAAGTACCTTCACTTAGTCATCTTGCCGGCCCAAGTGAGCTTAAGATATTTATATATATAACTATATATATACATATATATATATTATAAATGTAAATTATAAATATATTTATAAATAATAAGATACATATATGTACGTATATATTATATATGCACAAGGCTTCTTTAGATTGGTGTGAGTATACTGTATCTTTTTTATCCTTTTATGTAAAACCAACACAAATTTCTCTTGCTTTTGTGCATGTATGTATACGTATATATGTATTCATGTGTGTGAGCTATACATGCCTATGTGGAAAGGTACAGTTGTACACGCATGTTTGCATGCACATGAAGACTAGGGCACAATCTTTGTTTTGTTTTAAGGTATTGCCCATCTTTTTGGGAGACAAAAATCTCTCACTGACCTGGAACTCATAAAATAGGCTATGCTGACTGGTCAGGGAGCACCATGAATCCATTTAATGTCAAGTGCCTAGTGTTGGGATCATGGGTGTGCTACAATGCCTAGATTTTGTACGTGGGTTCTGGGATGGAACTAAGGGCTGCATTATTGCAGGACAGTCTCTTTACAGATGGAAACGTCTCTCTAGCTTTGAAATTTCACTTCTCACAATTTTAAATGGTCTGTTTTTTTTTTACACCCATTATTAAGAATGACTGCTGATATAGTTCAATTAACATCGAATATATTGGTGCTTTTGACTATTTGAAGCATTTAATGCCTCTTTCCTCCTTTAACTCATTCTGTTTCCTTTGGTTTTAAATGAACATGTCACATAATTTCATCATTATCCACTAAAAGTAAAGATCATCTTATAAACAACAATTTCCATATATTTTTCCACATGTAATTGAACTGTAGAATTTTTATTTAAACAACACTATTTTATCTCATTTCTATCGCAGCACATCACAACAGCATTTCCAGTTCCTCCGTCATTTCTCGGGGACTGTGTTGCCATGCACTTCACATTCCAATGTGTGCACATTCACACAATAACCTGTATGATTCAAAGAAAGGATTGACTTTTTCATATCTCATTACACCCAGCCTGTGTGCTTTCTCCTCACTAGATCTATATTTATATTCTATAACTTTTTCTTTCTGCCCAGTGGAAATTTCTTCCTATTTTTTGCATACAGGTACTTTGGCAATGTTTGAGAAACACCTTAAGTTTATTAATTCTGTAAGATAATTTTTCTGGGCATAGAATTTATAGCTGGGGCTTTATTCTCTTGCGCTATGTTTTTAATACTTGACTCTCTGAATAATTTGTGACAAGGCATCTACTCCAAATACAGAAAACTGTTCTTCTGGATTCTTTTAAGACTTTTTTTTGGTCTCCCTCATAGAAGGGAGAAGGGAGGCTAAAGTCTAGGTTTTGTTTTGGCAACCACAATGTATTGTGTTCCCAGAGCTTCCTGAATCTGGGAGAGACTTTCATTGATCTTGGAGAGTTCCCATTCACTATTCCTTTAGACTCTTTCTTTATCTGCTGTTGCAGGTGTGAGATTGTTCAACAGGTTTCTGTTGGTTTTGTTTTGTTTGTCTGCTTGTTTTGTTTACTAATTTGTTCTTGCCATTTTTTTTTCCTCTGCCAGTCTTCATATTAGGAACTTTCTGATACTCCCTCCTTCAGCTCACTGAGTTTCCCTTAGAAATAATCACTTTTCCAAACACCATTTGTTGAAAGGTATCTTTTCTCCAGTGTTTCCATGGGGTCCTTGACAACAATCAGGGAGGTATATACTCAGTATATTTCTATGCCTTCTCTTCATTTTCATGCTTATATGTGTGTCTCTGATTAAAATGATACTGAAGTTGAGTATCTTTGAGGTGTCTCTTGAAACAAACAAGTGAGTTGTCTCAAGTTTTGCTGCTTTCCATCCACCTATTCTTCCTTGGGCTTTTAATTTTTTTATCAGTTCTTGTTATATTATTTAATATATTATAATTAAAACATTAGTATATATTTCCCCCTTCCTTTTCCTCTCTTCAGCCACGTCTGCATCTCTCCTTTCCCTGTCTCCTTCTCAAATTGAGGGTCTCATTATCATTATTATTGTTGTTGTTGTTAAATATGTGTGTGCTAGAGAGTGACTGCTTGAGCACAAATACATAAATACATCCCAATTAGTGCGTTTTTTCAGTGTTTCTATGTATATGGTTCCCGTGCTGACTGCTTTGCATTAGACATCCAATAAAGGGACTCATTTCTGGGAGAAGCCAATTCTTCCTTATTAAGCAATCATTACTTGCCTGTAGTTCTTCATCTAGAGGTAGGGCTCCATGGGATTCCCATCATCTGTCTGTGTTGGCATGTCTTTTGATGTTGTCATTATTCAGGTCTTGTTTATGTAGGTATTTATAGGAGAGACAATCTCACAGCTAACTTTACGGGTCCTCTGACTCTTACATAGAATCCTTTTCTGGTCCAATTTCTATGACACTCCTTGAGCCTTAGGTGTAGAAGTTGTGTTGAAAAAGTACCTTTGGGAGCTGAGCTCCCCACAATCTATTGATCTCTGCACTGAGTCCAGTTATGAATTTTGTCATGCTCTTCATTTTTTGTGAACAGAAGCTCGTTTGATGGGGGTGGGGTGGGTGAGAGCTGTACTTCTCCTGAGTATAGAATAAGTTTTAGGTCATAATTAAGACTTATAATGGTCTAGGAAAGTGGCAGCACTGGGTTCTCTTTTAAGATCCATGAACTCATTTGTCCAATAGGTAGCTAGGTTTGTAAAACTAGGCATTATTTTTCTCCTGTTGAGTGGGCCCTAAATCCACTTAGTAAGCTATTGGTTACCACTGAGATATGCATGCTACAATTGCACCTTTAGGATACATTGCCATGCTGGGGTTCATAGCTGTCCTAACCACTGTTTTATTGCTGTGAAGAGGAGCCCCCAGGACCAAGGCAACTATTATAAGAGACAACATTTAACTAGGAGTTTGCTTACAGTTTCAGAGATTTAGTCCAGTATCAACAAGCCAGGAAGCATGAGTAGCCTTCATGCAGGAGCAGAAACAGCAGCTGAGAGCTACTTCCAGATCCACAGGCAGAGAGAGAGACTCTGGGCTTGACATGGTCTTTTGAAACCTCAAAGCTCATCCTCAAGTGACACATTTTCCACAACAAGGCCACACATCTTAAACCTTCTAATCTTTTAAAATAGTGCCATTCTTTGGTAATCTAGCATTCAAATCTATGAGTTTATGGGTGCCGTTCTTATTCAATTCACCATATTCCACTCCCTGGCCCTCATAGGCTTGTAGCTATAGCAAAAAATGCATTCAGTTCTACTTCAAAAGTCCCCATAGACTATCTGAGTCTCAACATTGTTTCAAAGTCCAAAGTTCAAAGTCTCTTCTGGGATTCAAGGCAATCTTTTAACTGTAATTAGCTGTAAAGTCAAAATAAAAAAACAAATCATATACTTCAAATATACAATGACAAAATATATGTAATACCATTATAAAAGGGAGAAAAAGAAAGACAGTGAGGAAATATTGGACCAAAGCAAGATCTAAAATAAGCAGCGGGAACTTCAAAATTTGCATGTCCACACCTGATGGAAATGGCTCTTCAGATCTCCAACTCCTCTCAGTTTTGCTGACTGCAACACACTGTCTCTCTCTCTCTCTCTCTCTCTCTCTCTCTCTCTCTCTCTCTCTCTCTCTCTCTCTCTCTCTCTCGCTGTTTCCACACCCTGTTATCAACTCTGCTTGGCATATATCCTTAGACTCTGGCTTTTCCAACATTTTGGGTTCTCCAACATAATCTAGGCTTCACCTTCACAGCTTTACATATTGTCTTTTCTAGACCTCCATGAAGGGACACCCTTGACACCAGCCTGGTCTCAGTGACTTTCCTTAGCCAGGGAGGGAGAGTCTACAATCTCCTCATGTATCCTTGTCTCTAGAGCCAGAACAACATGGCTGAAGCTGCCAGGTCCTGTGCCTGGATGGGGCTGGAACTTGATCCATTCATAAAATTACATCTGCACCCTCTGTTGTTGTTGGTTTCCTTCACTGCTTAAGGGTTTCTTTAATTCTTTTCCACAAGTTGGAAGCTTAGATGGGTGAGGTTTTGCCCTGAGGTCACAACTCCCCTTATTCCATTTAGCATCAGGCTTTTCTTTAAACATTTAATCTCCTTGAACACTGGAGATGTATGTTTTATATTTCTTTTTCCTGCTGGTTTCCTTTCTTTTTCATTATAGATCTGCGTAAGTGGTCACAAATAACCATGCAACACAGCCAATACTAGGCTATTGTGAAATCTCCTCTGCCAATACCATTAGTACAAAACTCTTCAATTTAGCCTTAGGCAGATTTTTTTTTTTTTTAAGACATGGGCAAAAAACACCCACATTCTTTGCCAAAATTCACAAGAATTATCTCTAGGCCACTTATTAGTATTCTTCCCTTCTGACAGTTTTTAAGCAGGACCCAAAATTCCATATTACCCTTAGCACCGGGGCTTCCATGTTACTAGTAGGATGGCACTTAAGCCCCTTTAAAGCATCCAAGCAATTTTTTTCTTGTCCAAAAATTGTTTTCCATATTCCTACATGTTCAGTTCAGAAAAAATCTCCCCTATCCCTCCAGCAAGCAGCATGGTCAGG
The DNA here is from genome assembly GCF_049852395.1 of Peromyscus maniculatus bairdii. Classification (NCBI taxonomy): domain Eukaryota; kingdom Metazoa; phylum Chordata; class Mammalia; order Rodentia; family Cricetidae; genus Peromyscus; species Peromyscus maniculatus. The sequence continues at coordinate 22,753,698 of NC_134869.1, read as the reverse complement.
CCTGTCACATCAACCCCCCACTTCCTGGTACCAACATTTGTCCTAGACACTGTTTTGTTGCTATGAAGAGACACCACGACCAGGGCAACTATTATAAAAGAAAGCACTGAATTTTGGACTTGCTTACAATTTCAGAGGTTTGGTCCATTATCATCATGGTGACGTGCGGGCCAGCAATGAAGTAGCTAAAAGCTATGTCCAGATACATAGACACACGGAGAGAGACTCTGGGTTTGACACAGTCTTTTGAAACCTCAAAGCCTACTTCCAGTGACATACTTTATCCAACAAGGTCAAAACTCTCAACCCTTTGAATGTTTTAAAATAGTATCACTCCCTGGGTGATGAAGCATTCAAATTTATGAGCCTGTGGGGGCCATTTTTATTCAAACCACCACAATAGCTACCACAGCTGTATAGGACTATTAATTTTTTCCTTCTTAGTAACTCTCATAGTACTTCCTGGTTTTATGAAAGCTAAACCACAGGAAGTCTTTCAGGCTAGACTGGCCTTGAATCATCTGAGTCCTGTGTCCACAGGATGTAGTGCCTTCAGTGACAGGAAATGAACTTTAACCTTTAAGAGTCAAGCAATATCAGCAACAATAGCCTATATGGCGTTGGGAGTCACTTGATCTACCCTGACCAATCATTCAAATTGAGGTTTCTCTTGTCTGGTACTGGGGTTTTTTGTTAGGCAGTCTACAGTTTTGTGAGGAACATTGACAGCCTAAGTGGCATAACTTCTTTCAAAATATACATATACGTGTGTGTGTGTGTGTGTGTGTGTGTGTGTGTGTGTGCATTGTATATAATTTTAAGTAAAAATGTATGATTCCTTGAAGCTTCACCAAACAAATTTGGTGTTATTTACATTCTAATTGTCTCTTGTGGCTCTCTGTGAATGTTAATGTATATATATTTTTTGTCATTTCTGTAAAACATGTTGCAGCTAGAGTTTTCCTAGTAAGACAATAATTGAATCTTTGGCCTTTGAGAATGCGAATGCAGCATGCAAAAGAATAATCAGGCCATTAAAGGCAAGATCTGCACCTTTGGAAGATTGGATTAGAGACACGGTTAATGTTGAGATTCATGACCATGATGATATGTGGGTAGGAGAAGCAATTTCAAAAGATTTTAGCAATGTTAGATATTTTGGATGTGGAAAGCAAGGACATTTGAAAAGGGACTGTAAACAGGCCATTCCTAGAAACAATGTTTCTTCAAGGAACAATGGCAACAGAATGCCCCTTCCTTCTGGAGTATGCAGAAGGTGTGGTAAGGGAAAACACTGGACCAATGAATGTAGATCAACAAGGGATAGACAGGGTAATCCTTTGCCCCAGTCTTTGGGAAACTCCCAGAGGGGCCTCATGCAGGCCCCCATAGCAAATCCAGTTCAGATCTTTCCTGCAGCCATAGAGGAAACCCCTACTCAGAGTGATTAAATAACAAAATGCCTATTGGAATAAATCATGCTGGTCAGGATGATGAAACAGAGAGAATAGAAAATTCAAGAGAAAACATAAAGAAAATTTTTTGGCAAACTTCTATTAATGAACAAAGACCAAAATTAATGATAAAAATAAATGGTGTTTTGTTGTTGGTCTGGTAGACACAGTTGCGGATGTTACCATAATTGCACCAGAATTTTGGCATCCAACTTGGCCTCTTCAGGAGGTAAACGTTCAACTGTTAGGAATTGGGACATTATCTCAGGTGAAACAGAGTGCAAGATGGCTCAAATGTATAGGTCCAGAAGGACAGAGAGGAAAAATTAAACCATATGTGGCTAACATAGCTATGAACCTGTGGGGTTGAGACCTGTTGCAACAATGGAATACTCAGATTAACATCCCTCCAACCTCAGAAACAAATCATAAACTATCACATGTTTCTGAGAGAAATATTAGAAGATATTATTCTAATGAGTGGTCACCAGCCATCCATATTATACAAGGACAGGGCACAACAACTGATGATCTTCCAAAGACACCAACATCTCTGTCTTTAAAATGGTTAACAGACAAGCCTATATGGGTTCAGCAATGGCCCTTAACAACAGAGAAACTCCAGGCTTTAGAAGAGCTGGTAGAAGAACAGTTAAATGCTCAGCATATTGAAGAATTAACCAGCCCTTGGAATTCTCCTGTATTTGTTATTAAAAAGAAATCTGGTAAATGGAGAATAGTAACAGACCTTAGAGCGATTAACAAAGTAATTCAGCCAATGGGCTCTCTACAATCTGGAATTCCTTTGCTTACTCTGTTACCAAAAGGATGGCCTCTCATAGTTATTGATTTAAAAGACTGTTTCTTTTGAATACCCTTACAAGAAAAAGACAGAGAAAGATTTGCTTTCACGGTGCCTACTTATAATAATTCTCAACCGGTTAAAAGATTTCAATGGAGGGTCCTCCCACAGGGAATGTTGAATAGCCCAACTCTGTGCCAATATTTTGTACAACAGCCATTAGAAGTGGTACATAAAAAAATTCCTAAATCTATAATTTATCGTTATATCAATATATCATTATATGGATGATATTTTACTAGCTGATTCAAGTGTAGATACTTTAGAAAGAATGTTTGAACAAGTAAAGAAAATTTTGCCTTGCTGGGGATTACAAATTGCTCCTGAAAAGATACAAAGAGGAGATTCTATTAATTATTTAGGATATAAAATAGAGCTACAAAAAATTAGACCCCAGAAGGTACAAATTAGGAGAGATAGACTACAGACTCTTAATGACTTTCAAAGATTTTTTGGAGATATTTCTCATCTATGAACTATTGTTGGGGTAAAAAATGATGGAATAGTCCATGAGGCTGTATTGTCTGAGCCAGTTGCCTTCAAACCATTCTGGATGTTGAATCATCTGGGCCATGGTGTCATCGGAGACCTTTCAGGGGGTCTTGGCTGGTCAAACCTGATGTATCTTAATCTGGAAGAAATCCATAGCCTCTGGCTTTCTGTGGCAACAAAAGCAGAGTCTCCTTTCCAAAGCAACATATCCTTACATCCAAATTTTGAAGTTAAGGTATCTTTAAAATATACATATTGGTTTAACTCAATATCTTTTACAATCAAATGTTTTTCTGCAGTTAAAAATCCCAGAGACAACACAATCCAGATTCTCTGTATAATATTCATCTTTACGTGGTTTATTTTTTATATTAATTTTATTGTCTCTTTAAAGACTTTATTTTTAAAACTGTGTATTTGTTTATATAACTGTATATATCACCTTTTTTGTCTCTTTCAAGCCTACGTATATTTTACACACATTGTAAACTATTACACCTGAATCTGTCTTATTGTGAATCTATTGCTTTAAACTGCAGCATTTGTAAGACTGAAAAGGCACTATGGCTGTTGGCTCCCCCTACCTCAGCTTCCCAACATGGAGGTGGTATGTTTACCGCCAGCTTTGGAAGCTATCGTGGGTCTATGCTTTTATCCAAGCAGCGTGTAGCACAGAAACCTTTTTTTGTTTTGTTTTGTACTAGCAAAGGCTAAATCCACCATGCAGCTTAATGTGCCACTTGCAGAGGCCTCATTCCCGCCATACTGCAGGTCCAGCGCACAAGCCAGGAACCCACAAGTAGCTCAAACTGGCAGCTGCTGCTCATTTGAGAGAGACAATTAGGAAGCTATTTTTAGCTCCACTTTAGAATCTTTTCTCAGGTTTTAGGTGGAAACTCTTGCCCCATGTTGGGCGCCATTAGTAACTAGAGTTTTCCTGCCTTGCCCACAGTCAGGACAAATCTTTGTCACCTGCCAGTCCCACAGCCCCTCAGACCCAACCAAGTAAACACAGAGACTTATATTGCATACAAACTGTATGGCCATGGCAGGCTTCTTGCTAACTGTTCTAATATCTTAAATTAACGCATTTCTATACATCTATACCTTGCCACGTGGCTCGTGGCTTACTGGCATCTTTACATGCTGCTTGTCCTGGCAGTGGCTGGCAGTGACTCCTTCTTCCTTCCTGTTTTTTCTTTTCTCCTCTCTGTTAGTCCTGCCTATACTTCCTGCCTAGCCATGGGCTAATCAGTGTTTTACTTATTGACCAATCAGAGGAACACATTTGCCATACAGAACTTTCCCACAGCAAAATGTCATTTGGATGGGGATTGTACTGAGGACATTTTAAGCTACTTGACCCCATATAGGGTCAGAAGATCAAGTTGAGATCATAAGACTCGGTGGCAAGTGCTTTCTGTCTCACCAGGTTACACACACAATTCTTCAGAATATTTTATTTTTAGTTCATAAAAAAAAACGAAAGGGATAATTTTATAGAATTAGTTGGAGAATAGGCATTTGCACTGTAGTACAATTCCCCAGAGCAAAGGTCAGCAAGCATTTTCTATACAAAGACTTCTTGAAAAAAATAAAGAGCAAATGCTGAGTTAGAGTCATGTGCAGAGTGGCAAATATAGTCCATACATATGTCCCTGTTTTATATTTTATTACTATGTCATTGAATACTCCTTCTTTGATAACTGATAGATACATTAAACTGAATGTGTTCCAACTGGAGTCTATCATTATTTAGCTAATATTCATGTTTTCACTTCAGTTCTCCACAGCAAATGGCTAAACACATATTCAGTCTTTTAACTATATACATACGCGTGTGTGTGCATGTGTGCATGTGTGTGTGTATATGTGTGAGTGTGCATGTGTGCATGTGTGTGTATATGTGTGTATGTGCATGTATGCATGTGTGTGTACATGTGTATGTGTGCGTGTGTGTGTATATGTGTGTGTGCATGTGTGTGTGTGCATGTGCATGTGTGTAATTATATATACATATATAGTTCTTATTTGACTCTGCTGCTCTTCTTGTCTCACTGGCTTCAAGATTTTTTCAAGTGATGTTCATCAACATCTCTTTGCCCATTTTCTGCTCCTTTCATTGAGGTCTTCTTCAGTGCCTCAAATAAATAGTTGTTATTATAATCTTCCTGCAACAATGATTCCTTCCAAACCTTCATCTACAAGCTACCAACATGATCCATGTAAGCAATGCATTATGGCACTGCTACTCAATAATCTTCAGAACCACATAGAGATCATAAGCAGCAGCTGGACATGATTATGACCTTCAGCTCAATTATTTTTTTTCATTTTTAACATAAGTATTTTAGTGCTTTTTAATTCTTTGGAACTTTTATACAATGTCTGTTTATCATCTCACATGCTGTTCTTCCCTCTAACACTTTCCATAGCAACCCTGCCTCCTACTTGCCCCAACTTCATGCCCTTGCTTTTTAATAACACATAATATCTAATGTTTGCTACCACAATCATACTCCTGATGTGGGGCTTCCACTAGAGCAGAGTTGACCTGTAAATGGCCACACTTTTAAAGAAAACTGACGCTTTAATACCCAGAAGCCATCAAATGTCTGTTGCTCCTCAATTTAAGTGGGAGATAATGAACCATTTCTTCCTTCATGCTAGAATGTTTATTGTCTTGATCTTGTGTAGGTAACCAGAGCTGTGTAAGTGGATGAACACTGGTGTCTTGTAGCATCCAGAAAAAACTGTTAAACTCTGATCTTTCTTAACCCCCAACTCTTAAAATCCTTCCATACCTCCTCCAACAAGTCTATGAGTACTGTGACTGGGCACATTGATAGGTGTCCTATTTGTGAATGTTGCTAAATATTTTATTCTTTTTAATTATCTATTTTACTTTTTTGAGATTATAATATAGTTTTCTATGGTTGGTATTGAGATTAAAGGCGTGTGTTTCCAATGCTGGCTATATCCTTGAACACACAGAGATCTACCTAGCTCTGTCTACCAAGTGCTGGGATTAAAGGCTTGCACCACCACCGCCCAGTTTCTGTTACGGTTTGCTAATAGCTCTGACGCCCAGGGAACTTTATTAACATACAAATCACATTTTAGTACAAATAAAATATCACCATAGTTTGCCATGAGATTGTGTCTCCTAGGAATGTTAGAAATTATGCCATAAAGTCTCACCATGACTGCCTATGCGCGAGCTGAACAAGGATGACAAAAAATAGTCAATTTAATTTCTTAATCAATTGAAGACTTAAAAATGAACTAATGGTCACATACTTTAATTGAAAAATGTTTTTAGTTCTTAAAACTATGTACCACAACCCGAGTTCTTTCACTTAAAAATATTACTCATCTGGTCTCTTCATTGAGGTTTAGGGTTCCGGATGTTACACAATTCACTGCTATCCAATAAAACTTGAGATGCTGCCATCTACATTTGGTATTTACACCTCCTGATTGGTGGCCACTATCCATATTTACTGACTGAGCAACTGAGATACAACTCAGATGACTGTGGAAATGAACGTTTATTATATTTAATTGTAACAATTAACATTTTAATTTACACAGTCACATATGCCTGTGGCTATCTTCCTACACAAGACTAAAGTAAACTAGATCACCTCGAGTATGAGTCGAATGTTATGTTCACGCTTAGGTTTCTAGTCTTTTCTCATTTGTTCTTTTATGATGTTTGTGAATACCAGTAGAATGAACAATTGGTGATTCTTCGAATATGATGACCACAGTGTTTCATGTCTCCTGGTTCCTGCCTGGAGTTTGTTTTCCCTCAGTGCATAAAATACACTTACTTTAAATGTATACCTCAAATACAATTTCAAGTATTCTAACTTTTCACTTGTAATTCTTTGAGGTTACTATCTTTTTTGTTATTTACTCTGTCAGGTGCTTAGGACAAACTTTTCTCAGATCAACTGTAGCAATTTTGTGATTGTTTATATGCTTATTTTGCTCTATTAAACAGTTCATCTATTATATTTCTTTAAAATAAAGATAATATATTATTTATTGCAAATAGTCGATATTTGAAATATGATAAATAAATATATGCTGAATGAATGAATGGACATTTGGGTTTTGGTACTAGTCAACTTACAAACTTGTTATCTAAACTTATAAATTCTATTCTGTAAATACATTTGAGTTTAGGTCATTGGGCTGGGCAGCAACTTTACCTACTGAGCCAACTCTCTAGCCCAATATAACTTCATTTTTCACTGCATCGGTTTATGTTTCTTTCTATATATATATTATTGCACTGAGACAGTGATAAAGTTGAGATTTGAGAAACTATAAATGTCAAATCTAGTGCCAAGTAGCTCTGCTACAGCTTGCCTTCATGACAGCCCTGATTATCATATATTATTAAATACAGAGAGACAAGGGAACACTAGTTCATGCATAGATTCCCATGCCCCATTTTTCAGTTTTTAACAAGATTTCTGTAGAAAAGCATAGTCATTGTAGAATTAAGAAAGCTTATGACAGAATTATGAACAATCAAAATGTTACATCAAGGTTTCCAAATTTCTTAACACTTGATTGCCCTTTCATTTATCACCCTCACTTTTTATAAGTAATTATTGACTAAATCTGGTTTGTCTCCTAAAGAAATTTATTTTCATGTTTATATGAGAAATACAGTTATGAATCATATAAGCACATAATGTAAACATTCAGAGCGATCCATTATTACATGTTTTTACTTGCATTAAATCATTTCATGAAGGTAATTGCAAATTATTCCTATCTACTTTTTCTTTGGTTGACATATAAAATACATATTTTTTTATTTATAGCTTGGGTAAATATTAAGATATAGAAGTTATTTTTTCATTCCAAAAAAAAAGAATATTGGCTTGAGAAAAGCAGTTTATTTGCCTCATGAAAATTTTTATTAAGAAATGAAATTGCAGTAGCCATAAAGCAGCTTTGACAGTCAACTGAATATACTGTTTTAGAAATTCATTGCTTCCAAGTCTAATTATGCTCACAGTACTAAACACAAAGCAGAATCTGATGGTGGCTGCTATTAGATATTCTCTGTGACATGGCCAATGTCACAAACATGCATATTTGGGCAAGATGACTTCCAGAGAAAAGGATATGAGGTACTAGATGATTGAGTTCAGCTGTACTCAGTAAGGCACTAAAGGAGCAATGGTCTTTTTGTTAGCTATTATTATGAATCACAGATTAGTTACTTCATTCTTGAGAGACCATGAATATGTTTTCTTCCCTAATACTTGGCCTGTAAAGTCATGTTCAAAGTAAGGAAAACAAGAGTCCTACTTCAGAGCACTACTGTAGGGCCTTCACTTTTAGGTAAGTAACATAATGAGCTGGAACACTTTAGTTCATCAATCAAGTCCCTAACAACATAAGGACATTAGGGACATGTGCAATTTAGCAAGAGTGTTTATTTCCAGTATGATGGGGTGGCAAATAGCGACCCCGAAGCAGGGTGTCGCCAGCTCCTTTTAAGCAGAATTAGGAGAATTCCAGGGAGGAGGGATTAATCTGTTGCTGATTGGTGGAGGAATGATTAGTCTGGGAACTGATTGGTAGTAGACTGTTGTTGTTAGGGGCCCACTGGTAGTGATGGTGGGGGGAATCTAGTGTCTAGGGGCTTATTGATGAGAGGGTAGGGGAAGCTAGCAGTAGTCTGGGGGGCATCTCCCGAGCAAGAAGAAGGGACTTGGGGTGACTGCTGAGCTGGCAGAAAGCTGGGGGGGGGCACCTGTTGATTGGTTGCCCCTAAGTTGTGGTTTTCCTGAATATTACTTGCTCAGCTCCAGCCTCTTCTAGTGAACCAAAAGTAAGACCTGGGTCCATGTCAGGGCTGTCAGGGGAGACTGTTGTGGCCCTGGTTTGGCCACTTGGTCCTCCCAGTTAGGATTTTTTTTCAGCGGTGGGGGGTCTTATCACTATTTTATCTCAGTCTCAAAAACAACACATCTGCTACATTGTCTGCCTTTACCTTTATTTAACTAGTATTCTATGTGATGTTATGAGTTTGATACGAAGTATATTCTGAATGGCTCATAGTTGAAAAATTTGATCCCTGTGTGTTGGTACTACAGGGTAGAGACTGTCATATGAGGGCACTAATTTCATTATTGGATTGATCCGTTGATGGACACCAAGAGATAGAATGGTAATGGAGGAGTAAATCATTGAGTGCATGCCTTGGAAAGGTGTGTGCTGTTTCTGGCCCCTCCCTGCTTGCCTCTGCTTACTGGTGCTCATGATGTTGCAAGCTGTTTCAAGTTTCACAGAAAGGAAGTGAGCCAGCCATGGACTGAAATAGCTGAAACCATAAGCCCAAGTAAGTCATTTCTCCTTTTAAATTGTCTGTCACAGTTTTTGTGAACACATATCACACATAGTAGGACACATCTCAGGCTAGGTTAGCTCCATCTTCTACTCATGAGCATACACAACAGAGCCAGTCTCTAAACTGCCCACGGGCACACAGAAACTTGATATAAAGTAGACACCCAACAATTAAGGTCTTTGCTTTTACTTTCCAAGACTTATGAAGTAATTGTTTAATGGCTATTGTACAGAATGTAGCGGTTGTCAGCAGGTTTATGTTCTACTCAAAGGAGTCGATAAGGATAAAGTGATTGAGGCAAAAGAAAGAACAAAATCATCAAAGTAATTATTCAGAAGTCAGTGTTCTGTTCTGACCATGGAATGCAGCAAGGGCAAGCATGGCAAGATAGCCCCAGAGGTGCAGAACTGAGTGGCACTTATATCTTGGTGGTAATCAACAGCCTTCTAACTAGACTCAAGTTCTGTGTAACAAGAGGGTATCCCCTCTGGTACTGGAAACACAGCCCATGGCTAGTCAGGCATTGGGTCTTAAAGGAGAACCTACTAACACTGCTTTCACTCATAACTGCATTCTAAATGTTTGCCTTTACATTCATAGATAAGTGTAGATTTCATCCCTCATCAAAAAAGCTCCTCTTTCTTCAGTAGAAGGGGCCCATTACAGAAAGCTTCAGTGAGCCAAGATGTAGGGAACAACTGACTTTGGGGTGCCCAGCCCCAACTAAAAATGTCATAAATACAACTCCTATGCCTAAAGCTCAGGGAATATTACTGAAGAGCAAGCACAAATGTTGTAAGAACCAGAGGACCAAGAAGTCTGTTGTGATACTGTGCCTTCTAGCTATGGCTCCTGAAATCTCAACATGGCTGCCTGAACAAGGCCTGAACAATTCCAATACCAGCTGACATCCTAATGCAGGCGGGGGAGGTCTCATGTGGCCTCTCCCCTAGATTAAAAGCTATAAGCAATTAACTGCTAAGAGACGGAGAATTAGTCTTCTTTGGGGATTGGTTATCCAACAGTCAGCCCTAGAAACATGTAAATATAGGCAACACTGGTTGAAAAGACCCAGCAGGTTTTATTAATATGTTTATGAATGTATATGCATATGTGTAATAACAGTAAAAGAAGAGGTGACTGAATTTGGAAGGGATCAGGATGGGCAGACATGGAGGGGTAAAAGAAAGGAGAGGGAGGAAATGATGTAATTATATTTTAATTAAATACACTTTTTTTTAAATCTGTAAAAGCTTCCAGAAGAGAGCTAAAAGACTACATTGTTGAATATTTATAAAATGTCTTGTTGGCAGTGGAGTTAGTGATTAGTTTAAAAAAAAAAGTTTATTTGCATATGAGCAGATTCCATTTACATAGAAAAAATATTTAAATTAAGAGTCTTAATATGTGAAATCCACGATAGAATATTTGGAAATCCCTATGACTGATCTGAGTGAGACATTGCCAAACCAGGAAGCCATACTTGTATTTCAGCTCTTCAGAAAGAGGAGCCTCCCAGTCGTTAATTTCCTAGTTATTAATAATGCTTTATTTAAACTGCAGATGGCTTTTGTTGTCTTTGAGTTCTGTTTTCCTGGGTGATCACCAGGAAATTCTGAAACAAGTTTATGAATGAATATATAAAATATTTATCACTGACGTAGGTGCACTTTCTGGGGAATTTGCATTTCATTACGGAATGCCTTCCAGATGTTATCTGCAAACTACTTCTGCTAGAATTATTAGTAGGAAAAGAAACTCTACTCCATCTCCTAACTCGATGTCTTGACACACAGCGTCCGCAGTAGTTTCATGGAGCAGAAGCCTCGTGGAATGCTTCCCAAATTCTAACCTCCAGACGCTAAAGAAAGACAATGATATAGGAGTGAGTGAGTCAGGAAATGAAATGCGTACTGAGGATTCAGAATTCTAGGTCAAAGCACAACACATCTTTCTCTAAGTGGCTATTAAGGAACAAAAGGAAAAGGTTGCAAGGAAAAATTATATGGAGGCATACATTCCGAAAAACACAAAGGGCGCAAGCATCATTTACAGCATCCTAATGCTGACCTACCTGAAGTCCAGATCACTTCATGCCCTTCCTACATTAGGTCACAAATAAAACACCAGGGTTTGACCAACTGGCTTGGGCATGAAGCAGCTCCACTCAGAAGGGCAGCCTGTATCCCTAAGGCCATAATTAACCAAAAGTACTAATAGCCGTTTTTACTAGTTCCTGAAATAGAGTACGTCAGTCTTCATGGTGGATTTTTTTTTCTTCTTCACCAAATGCTTTGGTTTAGTGTTAGATTAAAAGGTAGGGTTAAATGCACATGATACATTGTTTCAGAGTTCTTTAGCTTTGCTGCAATCTGTATTTTTGTAACTGGTTTTTACAGAAGTAGCCACAGAATGACAGTGTGGCTTAAAACTGCTGAGAAAGCACAATGTGTTCATGGAAGCCCGCCATAGACATGCTCTTTCTTTCCATCTTATCCCATTTTCCCCTGCAGTAGGCAATTCCCCAAAGTAAGGGAGCATTTTCCACACTCCATTCCCAGGGTCGGTCTGCACAGTGTTTCTGAAGGGTATCAGTGGCAAAGAGTCCATCTGTATGACACTGAGGTATACCAGCATTTCCCACAGCTGTGCTTTCTATGCCTTTCATTCAACCTTTATACCCTAGGTGTTAGCACCAAGGATGTTTCTTTCTAGTCTACATTAGTTTTATATTGTTGCAGAAATTATCTTTATTTCCTGGAAATTCACTGAATTGATCTAAGATTTAGTAGCTTGAAACATTATAAATGTATCCTATAGTCCTCCCAGTTTCCGAAATGAACTCAGCTGAACTGGATAAACTGAGAGGAAGGCACAGGCAGAATTGCATTGTTTGTGGAGACTCTGGGATAGAGTCTGCCTTCTCTCCTCCCCTGTGTTTCTAGGTTGCCTACGATTGTGGCTGGTGGTCAACTTCCATCTTCAAGTCAAAGAAGGCTGACTTAGTCTTCCATGAACACCTCACTGTGACAGTGACTCTTCTACCTCCTTTCTTCCATATTTGAACATCCTTGTGATTACGTCAGGCACATCTGGACATCCCTGGAGAAACTCCCTGCTTTGAGGTCAACTAATTACTACATTAATTCCTTTTTTTGGGTAACGTATTCTCAGGTTCATAGCTTGGGACATGGGTACTCTCTATCTGTCAGAGAGTCTAACCCAACTTCAGGCTTCTCCAATACTCAGACATATAGTATCATCAACTATGACTCCCTAAATAGAGAAGTACATTTTGCCTTGTTGCTGTAATAACTACAACGTCTTTGACACTGTCTTCCTGGCACTGTATTCAAGCAACTGGAATTATGTACTTTTAGTTCTTCAGAAGTGGAGACATTTGTGTTCAATTTTCTTGCCTCTGTTTCATACAGTTGTGGGTGACAGTGAGCATGACAAAGAAGGTTTGACATTTGCAGACCTTGAATTCCCCTTCCTGTGCTATGTAAATGCATAAAGTGGGAATGGGGTGGATATAAAAATTTGAGCATCTTCAGACACACTAAACCATACCTAAGCCTCATACATCCTCCAGTATAAGTTTTACTGGCAATAAAGTTGATGTTTTATACCACAGTGAATCATCTATGTCCAAAGTAAGTTTTGTTACTACTGCCTAAAATTTAATACCCTTCTCTACAGAAATATTGAATCCATTCAGTATCCAGTAGGAACTTACACAAGCTTGATGCCAAGGCTTCATTCGTATCTGTTGTTAATACTTTTGCCTGATTGCTTCTGTTTTCTTGAAGGTTAAATAATTTCATAAATCTATGTGAGTCACTTTGCACTGCTGTGATAAAACATAAGACAAACAACATCAAATAGAAATGCTGTGTTTTGGATCATAGGGTCAGAGATTTTAACCCATAATCTCTTGGCCTTCTGTTACTGGGCTTCTAGTGAGACCGAGAATCATGGTGGAGAGGGCAGATTTAATCAGGTATCATGCTACCACACAGCTAATGTCAAAGCAGAATTTCTACATGTAAGAATCTACAGTTAGCCTAAGAAATATTAATACCTGCCATGCCATCTTCTATTGTAATAGACAAGGATGATATAGAAATTTTATGCTTTTGAAAATTTAGTTGTGATTTGATTTTTCTCAACTACAAATTCTTCTTAGCAAGAATTTTTAAATGTAGAGTACTTTAATATTTGGACATGAGTGTTGTAAGTTTTTAAGTAGGTCTATGTAATAATTGAAAGATTTAAATGTTAGAGTCATAACATGGTTGAATTTTAAGTTTCATTCACTTCAGAAGCATGACCATGGGCATTGATTCAGCTTCTGCAAACCTCAGAATATTGACCTTCTCATAGGCTTCAGATAATGTCATGAGCATTTGTAAGAAAAACTTTCTACTTTCTTAATAGAACACTGGGTCACTTAATAAACTTCCACTATGTAGCCATTCTTATTTAGTATTCTTGGTACTGTGTATGAGTTAAGGTTTGAGCAGAAACAGACAGAATCTTTGAACTGAAGAGTATGTGCAAAGACATAAGCAACCAATAAGGAAACAAAAGATAAAATAGCTAATAATCCAGGAATTCATGGTAGTAGCAAACAACGATCATCCTGCAAGTAAAAGAAAACAACTTGGAGTCAGAATTTAGGGAAAGCCATGCCCTTGAGTATCAGGTCACTAAATAACTGTGGGTTCATGGGCAGAGGATTATAGGCTGTAACACAGCTGCAGTTGTTGGGGGAAACAGTGTGCATCCAAGCTAGTCCACATGCCATGTGTGCAGAGGAACATGGACAATGGCACACCTGTGGTTGTTGGGGAAAGGGGTGTGTGTTCCATGTAGTTAACAGTCCCCATGCTCTACATCTGTAAATTAAACCAAAGAGTAGGAATATTAAACCATGTTTCTGTATTGAGTACAACTATTTCTTTACAGAAAATTCACATTGTATTAGAGGATATAAGTAATCTAGAGATGATTTAAAGGATCCAAAAGAATGTGGTTATATCACATGAAAATATTACATGACACTATTTAAGGGAGTTGAGCATTAGATTTTAGTATGGCTGTGAGTGCTTGAACCAATTATCCTTAGGTATGACTGTGAATTCACCTTTCTTCTGAGTCGCTCAGGGTACATCTAACTCATTTGACCACATGAAAGTCAGAGACAAAGGACACATTGTAGCAAAGCCTGAAAAATCATCACTATAAGGTACAGTATTTTGGCATATTTTGTTTGTGCTCTAACAAATAAAGCTTGCTTGAAAGATCAGAGGGCAAAGCCAGCTACTAGTTAGCCATAGAGGCCAGGCAGTGGTGGCACACACCTTTTATCCCAACACTCAGGAGGCAGAGGCAGATGGATCTCTGTAAGTTCAAGGCCACCCTGGGCTACACAAGACTGATCCAGTCGAAAAGAGAAACAGCCAGGCAGTGGTGGCACACGCCTTTAATTCTAGCACTAGAAAGGTGGAGACAGGAAGTAACATGGCTGGGCAGAGAGAGGAATATAAGGAGGAAGGAGGAAGGAGTGCAGTTCTTTTCCACTAAGGAGTTGGTGAGGTGAAAGGTGCTGTGACTTATTCCTTTGTCTCTCTGATCTTTCAGCATTTACCCCGATATCTGGCTCTGGGTTTTTATTAAGATCAGTTAAGATTTGTACTACAGCATGTAACAGTAATGACTGATAAATAGTGAGGAGGAGAGCAAATGAAGATATATATCTGCAAGATAAGCAACTGGATAGTGCTCCCCTGAGCTTGCCCACTCCCTGCTCACAAATTATAGCAACTGTATCTCCTTGCTAATGAAGTGTTTGCACTGCCCTATCCAGCTTCCTGCTAAGAGCTCTGTCCCAGGACTGTAAATTCTGGACACTCTGTGGAATGCTTCCTTGTAACCAGGGGTCTCAAGGTCAGGATTCCATAAAACTTTCTTGCAATGGATCCTTTGTCACCCTGGCTTGGCACGGTTGTACCCCTGCTGGGAGAGAATTCTTTCAAGACTCAGTGTCAAGTTATCTGTGTGAATCAAATGTGTCCTTTCTAATACCATCACCAGAAACCTGCTACACTGTCTTCTTCATAGTATCTCCCATGACTCACTACTAGGGATACAATTAGTACCTATTCTCTTTTGTAATGGTCATTAACAGGAAACTCCGAGTAAGGGGTGAATTAATTTATTTATTGCAAGTTGTGCATCAACAATTGCCCTCTGTTAGTGAATTTTACTTAGGGACTCCCTTTCCTGTGATGCGGTTGGCATCCATCAAAATTTTGCAGAAGGACTAAGATATTAGAAAGACTTATGATTGAACAGAAAACACATTCTGGTAATATTATTTATCCATCGCTTTGGAAGTAGCTAGCTGTAATTTAAGGTAGAAGGCCGAGGCGATGTTCAGTCCACACTAGTCTCTAGATCAAAGACTGGCTGTGTTTTCCTTTGAAACATGGTATTAATATTGCTCCTTCTCTAGAGATAGACATATGTAATAGATATGAGATTGTTTTATGATTTACAATTAATTTGGAAAATTAACTCATTTTGTCTCCTCCTCCTCCTCCGCCTCCTCCTCCTCCTCCTCCTCCTTCTCTCTCTTTCTCTCTCTCTCTCTCTCTCTCTCTCTCTCTCTCTCTCTCTCTCTCTCTCTCTCTCTCTCTCTCTCTCTTCCTAAAATCACAATCTCTGCTGTGCTTTAGCCCAAGAAGTCCTGGGATTTTTGCTCCTGAATATCATATGAATCAACTTTAAGTTTTAAACTCACATAACATTAGACACATAATTTCTTTAAATACACACTCTTTAAAAAGCCCATTAAATAAAAGACATTTGGATTCTTTTTTTCAGTTTTTCCTGTATACAAATTTGCTTTAACTTTGGTAAGCTTGCTAAATGTGTGTGTGTGTGTGTGTGTGTGTGTGTGTGTGTGTGTGTGTGTGTGTGTGTTTGGTTGGTTTCATAGTTCTTATCAAATACATAAAAATAGTGCTTCAAATAATTTGATTGACAGTACCAAATGATGTTCTGTTATGATATTAGTGTATTTCCTCTTCATGGAACAAAGAATGATGTAATACAGGGGAGTAGAAATACATTGATGCTTAATGTTCAGGAATGCAAATAAAACAGCAGTGTGATAATACGGTGCAGCTGTGCTCTCCGCTCACCAGGGACTCCAGTCATATGACATCGGAATAATTTCACACAACTTGTTTTCCTAGTTGAAATTTGCCATGTCCAGATACAAGATGTCAAGTTGTAACATTTGCATAAATATTAGAATTCTTTCAATAGAAAAAATTTCCATGAGCTAGACATCACTGAATAACTACCATTTTCTCTTCTTCCTAAGGGAGAAACGCAACTGAAAGATGTGTTCAGCAGACTCAAGGAGAGCCTGATCATTTTAAGAGTCTCTTCTGTTTCTGCTTGCAAATTTCTTTTATTTTTGAGATTATAACAAACCATGTTGTTTCCCCCTTTCCTTTTCTCCCTATAACCCTTCCCATATACCCTTCCTTGCTCTCTTTCAAAGAAAGAGCCTCTTTATTCATTTATTGTTGTTACATCCATATATATTCGCACATATCACCTTCTGAATCTATACAATGTTACTTGTATGCATATTTTCAGGACTGACCACTTGATATTGAATAACCAGTTGGTGTGCTCTTCTCTGGGGAACATTATTTCACCCTCATGCCGCATTCCTTAGCTGAATATAGTTCTTTGTGTAAGGTTGAAGCCTCATGAGTTTCCCCACTTTCCATATTAGCACACCTATTGTTGTTGTCCATGTTCAGCTCATGTTCAGGCAGTCATGATGGGGAGACTTTATGATTATAGTTCCTGACGTTACTACTGGATGCAGTCTTACAGCAAACTCCCAGATCTTCTGGCTCTTACAGTCTCTCCCACATCCCACCCCAACCACCTTCTTCAGTGTTCCATGGACCTTAGGTAAAGGAGTTGCTTTGTAGATATATCTGTTGGGACTGGGCTCCACAACTCTGGAAATAAGTGTGGAAAATTCTCAAAGAGACAAAAGCAAATCTATTTCTTTAAACAAAATCCACTAATTCTACTGATAGATGGTAAAACTTTCAGAATAAACTTGCCCATGTGAACAGTCCCCAGGTACATACCTATGCGGGTGGATTTTTTTTATTAGCTTTATTTAATTATCGTATGTGTATGTGTGTTCTGCCTGCACATATGTCTGTGTTCCATGTTCTTTCTTGGTCCCCCAGAGGTCAGAAGAAAGCATCAGATCTCCTGGAACTGGAATTATAGATAGTTGTGAGCTTCCATTTGGGTGCTGGGAATGAAACTGGGTCTTCTGCAAGACCAATGTGTGCTCTTAATGCTTTTTACTGTTGGTTCCAGATCTCCAAATGAATTCACGTGTGTTCTTGGGTGTGTATTTTTAAATTATGATCATTACTGGAAACACAAAGCAGTTAGATAAGGAATAATCATATTTTCATGATTGCTCTGAAAGTCTGTGTCTAGTGATTCCGTGACATTTACTGTTCCACACCCTCCTGGATCCACCCTTCATCCCAAAAATGTGTTGCGTGCTTTGAGTACACTGAGTTCAAGGTCAGATTCTTCCCAGTGCTGTGCTTTGAAGCTTTGGGAACAGTCACAGGACTTTCAGGCTGTGTTTCCAAAATGAATAAAGATATGGAGAGAAAGTATAGAAACCTTCTGAATTGTGAAAGATACTGCAAATATTCAGCTTTTAGAAATCAGTTGTGTTTGGCTTGCATTGCTCCAAAGAATCATCCTTAAATAAATGTGCATAAGTTTTAAATTTTGGACATTATTTAGTGTGGTTGTAGGTCATACAGAAATTAGCTTCTGAGTTCTATCTTCTCATCCATGACTCATATTTTGTCTGGTATTAACTCTGGCTTTAAATAATGCATAATGTCACATATCATACAGAATACCATACCATACCATATCATACAGATATGTTAACACCCCAAAAGTACTCTGTGAATAGGTGAATCGCTCTCCTTCCTTGTGTCTGTCCCCCCAACACTTACCATTGCAAATAATCAGTCTTTATATTATCTCGAGTCCTGTGTTTCCAGCTCCTTATATGACTGCAACTATATGGCATACAGGCTTATTAGATTGCGTTATTTCTCTTAGCAACATGTTCTTAAGGTTCTCTGTGTCTTTTGTGTTTAAAACCTCATTTCTTTTTGTCATTGTGATAGTCAGTGTATGAATCCATTACTCTTTTATAAGTCGTCCTGTTAAAAAGCACCTGACTGTTTCAAGTATTTGTTAGTAATGGGTAAAACTGCTATCCACAGGTCTTTGTGTGAGAATAAAATCACAACTCTTTTGAAAAAGTACCTAGAAGCATGATTACTACTTTGCGTGCTGATCCTCTGTTTAACTTTGTAAAGAACTGCCAAAACATCTTACAAGGTTGATAAACAACTTTATATTCCAACCAGCAATGAATGATTCTTATGAACAAGTGTGTTATTTTAAAAAATACAATCTAAATGAAATCCATTTAAGAACCTCTGAGATTCAGCAAGAAAATTTACCTCAATTAACCTTAGCTCCATGCCACTGTTGCTTTCAAAACTAAAAAACATTTGATATATGACCAGCTGCATAATTTTAAAGATTTAATCATCCATTAACATTAATATCTGATGCATGGCATTTACATGAAGTAGTGAGTTTTTGCATAAGATCCTTTAAGACTATTGTTATATGTAATAAAGTGTGATGTATTTTATTTGTATTTATTTTACAGCAAATTATTTATCCTATTGGTGGATCCCAGACATACTAACAACATTTGTGATATAATGAATCAAAATGATATTACTTAAAGTCAGTACTTGGCACCTACATGGTATCAATATATTCTGGTGATCAGATATTTTGAAAGGGAGGTTGGAATGTTTTACATGTGTGATGGATTTACTCACTCCATCTCCTCCTAGTTCCCCTACACTCTCTCAAGATTATGATCTCCTCTCCTTTAATATATATATATATATATATGGATATGTAATGCGGCCAGTTAAATCCATTTAGTATTGTTCATATCCGTGTTTAGGGCTAGCTCTTCTTCTAGGGATGGGGACTTTTGAGATTTTTCTCATCCTCATTAGCACGTCCACTAGTGTTATCACTGTATAGGTCTTTTCTTTAGGTTACCATATTGTTGCTATTTCTTGGGTGTAACTTCCACCTCATAAACAGAAGACACAATTTCTCTGCAGAATCTAGGTCCTGGTCTCTGACAATCTCTCTGCTCCTTTTCCTCTGGTCTTCCCTGAGCCTTATGTGTAAGCGTTGTGCTGTATAATCTTAGCAAAATCTAAGATTCTAGTGTACACCATCATGTTTTGTAAGTACTACATTTTCAAACCACAAAAATCTAAACTTTAGGACATGCCATTCTTTTATAATACAATTCCTAGTTTATTCTCTACTTCATCAATTTCCCTAATTCCTCATATCCAAAGCTCCAGGAATGAAGACTTGATGAGACATGGACAGTACTTGCTATAGTCCTTGTGTTCTGAAAGCCCACATGGCATGAAGAGGTCTATAGTAGACTGGGTGTGAATCCTAGTGTGAAAGTGCTTCTATGAGTTTCTAAATAGATAACTCCTTTGATATTTGAAATTAGATGACTTATTTAACTTTTATTACCTCAAATTTCACCATTGATAAAAGGTATTTCACAAAGTAGTTGTATAGATAAAATGAAACAATATCTCAAGATATCTTAACACAACAGCAGGATAATGCATAACAAACCTTAACAAGTATTATCTTTAATAGTGTTGGATCTCTGTTTTGGAATGGCAACCTTTCTTTTTCTTTACTACACTTGTTTACAAATGACACTTGGGTGCCATCTCTAATGAGAAACTTCCCCTAACATAACTTCTCTCAGGTTATCCACCTTAGAGAGGATAGTTCCTGCTCATCGTTATCAGAAATCTCCATAGCTTGTTGTCTCTCCTTTGCACTGGGCAGTGCATCTGATGTGCTCTCTTTGTAAGACTAGAAAACTGTTCCACAGGGCCCTCTAAAGACATCATCACTCCTGACTTAGAACATTGAATCACATTCAGATTCCTGGAGGCAAGGAGCACGAGAATCAGCTGAGTGTACCTGGAGCCAGGAGGCTGTTTCTTCTATTTACATGACCTCTGAAAGAAAGGGGGAAAAACTGTAATAAAATTAGAATTACCATCACACACACAAAAGAGAGGAACAATGTGCTAAACAAAAAACAAGCAAACAAGCCAAAATAACCAATATGTAATTTTTTTAAATAAAGGACACAAAACTGAATTCGAAAATGTCTCATTACCTTGGAGGATGTGACTCACATGTTTGATACTGACATATGATTTTATTAACTTCTCCATCTTTGAAACAAAATTTATGTTACAGGTGTGAGGGGTGGTCTCTTAATCTCCAGTGTCTATCCCATATAGTGCTCAATTTTAGCAAGAAGTTAACACAGATTCATGGCTTATTTTACCTACATAACTAAGTCACAGAACACCTGGCATGTGGTACTGATGTAATGAACTTTAATTTAATGGCTATTTGCACAGTTTGAGATTTCACCATTGAGAGAAGATGTAGAAATTCTAGTTAAAATTTTAAAAAAATCACATGTGTTCTATTTTAAATACCAGAGAGTTTTATAGTTCCATTTAATGACCAATTTGTATGGCTTTAGAAAATAGGCGCTAATTAAAACCATGTGTCCTGAAGAACTCAGTCAAATCATGTGAACAGCTGTGTCATAAAGGACTCACTCAAATCATGTGAACAGCTGTGTCATAAGCTGCCTAATGACTAATGCATTTAGTCATCCATAGTGACTTTTGTCTCCATCAGAATGCAGGCTTCTCAAAGAGCTAGTACTGGTATTTTCCTCAGTGATATGCTTTGAGTTCAATGAACAGAAGTTAGTACGTAAGGTAGTTTTGATACATATTTATTAAATGAATGAGCTTACGTATTATTCATTTATTCTCAGTAGAAGTTCAGTTTGCCCAAGAAGACAAATTGAGTCTCTTTTGTTTGCTCACGTGATATTATTTACCTAGTTCTCCTGTTAAAAAGCCTTGCCACCAAACAAAAATGTATTTTGACTCTATACAATTTTCTGACTTATACTCTACATTTTAATGAAATAGATCCATCATATGAAATTAAAAGTGATACAGTATTCTAATTCATATGCAATTTGAAGTATCTGAACATCTGGCCAAGTTCCAGACTCACAGTATTTTGAATGAAGATCAACACGTTTCATTTTTTCCATTATTATTGAAGTTAAAACTTGAATTTTTCCAGATGTTTCAGCACCCCTATGTCTTTATCTAGAAAATAAAATTTCTAAAAAGTTAAATGCCAGGGGCTGGGTCAGAGGTGCAGTGGATGGCAATTGACTTCAGGGTGTCCACGCACCAGGAGGCGAATCCCTGATGGGTGAATCTTGGATAGGCGAAGCCCTGAGAACACAGACTCCAGAATGTCTTTTGCTGGTGCTTTGCTTTCACACACTTGCTGCTCCTATCTTTCTCTAGTATCCAGTATGGTGTGAATGGGTATAGGGAGATCCCCACTTCCTGTAATGTAGTGTGTTTATCTCGTGGAAATATATCATTGTGCTGGGCATTTTTTCCTGTGGATTGCTATGCAGATGACTTCTTCCTAAGCTGTACTGTCTAATTGATAATAATAATGTCTGTTTAAATAGAGTTTTGATGATAAGAAATCTAAGTAAGGAAGTGTCATACAGTCAGAAAACATAAGTTTCTATTGAGGAGTCGTATAGACTGTGGCTTAGGTTTGATTAAGAAAAACAATTGAGTCCCAGTAGCTCAGCTAAGTTAGATTCTTTTAACCTTAATATTGAAAGATGTTGTCACAGGCTCTGGTGTGCATCATTAGCTGAAAGAAAGCCTTATAATAACTTTGGGTTAGATCAGATGTTTTGATAACATCTTTGAGGTGAAAAACGCAAGAAGACAACATACAGTTTTAGAAAGGCACATAGTTGAGTGAGAAACTCTTTAAGGTTAGGGAACATGAACGAAGCAGCCCAATTATTACTAGCTGATTCACTTTTCCTGGTAGGACTGATTGATGATCAAAAGTGATGATTAATTCCTTATACCCATTTCTGCCCTCAATCTCCTGATTTAAAAACTATTGATGAGTGGGTATGAGCCCTAAAGATTTAAAGGAGAGCTGACTGATACATACATACATATATATATATATATATATATATATATATATATACACACACACATATATATATATAAGTTTAGGTTTGTGATTCCTTTAAGATACCTTATAAGATTATATTTCAAGGTAAGTAATAAAGTAATTGGCCATGTCTTTGTAACTGCAAAATACACCTGCCTGAAAAAGACCTGACTGAGAAGAATATCTTGCTTGCCTACTTGGTTAATCTATAACAACTTTCTTGGGTGTGAATGTACATGGGTTCTTGGGAAAATTTGTTTTTCACCTGTAATACATAAAATGTTTAATCATGTAAGGGATATGAAAAACATGCTGTTTTTTATTTGTATTCATTGTAATCATTTACTTGAAAAACAGAATGTCACCACATTATAATTTTTATATTGCGTGAAAGATTTTGCTGGGGTATCTAAGCTGTAAGGGAAAGAATAGAGATAGAGTTAAAATGAGTTAGAAGGAAAACAAGAATGAGGGAAAGAAATCACTAAGAAAATAAAGAATAGAGAGTGAAAAAGAAGAATAAAGAAAGGGTGTAAAGTTAACCATCAAGAGAGTATGTGAGTGTCCCTTTGTCTTATTCCCCTCAGAGAAAAAAGTCATAGTACACACTGACTCTGTGGATTCCCTTTGAGCCCTGCACTGCTGGAGGCTGGTCAGCAGGCAGTGAAAAGTTAAAATTTTTCATTTTAATATTCAGCCAATAATGAATCCCATCTTTAATAGATTATTAGCTCTATGGATACCAATAATGTCTTATGGAAATAAATTCTTCTTGATGCTTTTTGTTCTCTGAATACAACATCTTCTCTAAAATTACTAATAAATAGATCTTCTTTCTTGGTATTTAGTCCACTATTCTAATTGATTGTGACCATTTGGTACCATTTGGTTTTTCACTCCTGGAGCGTGCTGGGTGTTTTTGTTTCTTAGAATTATTGTTGACTTCTTTCAGCTATCACCTAAGAAGAGATGATGGAGAGAAAGGACAATGACTGGAGTTTCAGACGTCAAACCTTTATGCTGCCTGGCCCAATTTTCTCTGGACTGTGTGTGTAATTTTCCTGCACCTGATGCTGCCAGTCTCTGTCTTCTTCCAGGAGGTTAGATCTTTTAAAAAATCTCTTCACACTGGAGTCATATTTCAGGGCTCCATTTGATTCTTCTCCTCTTTGCTCAAGCCAAATCTTTCTTATTCTGCATGTATTTTCTTTATCACATTGTCCTGTCATTTCAACACATAGTTGGAAGAGAAAAATATGTGTGTGGAAGTGACCATAATGGCATAAAGACAAGCAAACATATTGACAACTTATATAACTTTTCTTATTCATTGAGTTGCCTGTGTGTACTTATTCTTTATGCTGTGTCTATTTTAGTAATAACTGAGTATGTAGTTTGTACCATGCACTAGGTAAGTATAAAACATTGTAAGTGTAAGACATTATAACCTAATGAAAGAGAACATATTTAAAGTGTCAGACTGATAAGTTACACATTTTGCTGGGTTTTTGTTTTTGTTTTGTTTTGTCTTCAGGTGCCACTCTAAATAAAGTGACTCTTGGCAGACCAACGCCATTTGGACATCTACTTGCAATGTACTCTATTTAGTTAGGGGCTATTCTCCCATGATGTTGAAACAAGGAAGCCCCAACACGTGGCATGGTGGAGTTCTCCATAGCACAGTATCAGAATATTCTATGAATTTTAATCAGTAAGCCATCAGGAGCATAGCAGGCCCTCCTACTAAGCTTTCAGTAACCTGCTGTACAGCAACCTATAACCAACACAGGAGCTCTACTTCAGACTCTTACCTCCCAATCTCCAAATCCCCATACCCATCAGTCCCAGGACCATTTGAAGCTCTCTCTCTCTTTCCTTAAACTGGTTATATTCTGTCTTTGTAGCTTAAGCAATTTTTGTCCAAATGTCTACTTAGAGAAAGAAATGACCCGAAGATTCAAGGTGTTCACATTGGACAATAGTTAGAGTCCAACTTAGTGTGATTCATAAGGTGAAAAACTGTGTTATCAAGTTGTGTTATCTAGCATGCTTCATGCAGTAGATAAGGTGAGCTACAGAGAAGATAGTTAGAAGATAGATAGAAGTTTCTAAAGACTAGACTAAATCTCAGACTCAGATCTCGGACCATCTGTTTGTTGATATTTCTGCTCTTTAATGTTTAAAACATGGATGGAGAGAATATAAGGCATGAAGAGTCAGAGGAAACAAAGCAAATTGTGTATTGATCCTGGTGATAGTTCCATGTGTTTTGTTTATGTTCTTTTAAACTTGTGTCTCTGAAAATTTCCATATAGGCTATTTTAATTGTATAGCAGTTCATTGAGATGTATAGACTTTGGGTTTGTATAAAATTTAGTGTGCAATGTTTTGTATTGCAAGTTTTTTTGTTTGTTTGCTTTTTTTTTTTTTTTTTTTTTTTGGTTTTTCAACACAGGGTTTCTCTGTGTAGCTTTGGAGCCTGTCCTGGAACTCACTCTGTAGACCAGGCTGGCCTCGAACTCACAGAGATCTGCCTGCCTCTGCCTCCTGAGTGCTGGGATTAAAGGCCTGTGCCACCACTGCCCGGCAAGTTTTTTTTTTTTTTTTTTTTTTTTTTTTTTTTTTTTTAATAATACGTGTTATAAAATACAAAAAATTGCAAAAGTAAAACAAATTGGAAAAAGTATTTATTACTTAAAATTAATAGTTTTGTAATTTGCATAATAAAAGGAACAATATTTTATTCTTTAAAAAATGTTTAGTACAGAATACACAACACTGGCCAATTTAAAACATCCATCTATAATCATTCTAGCAGAACAAAAAACAATTACAAGATAATTAACATCTTATAGTGCTACCATTTCTGTGTTATGTAGACTTTTATTTGCCTTCACAGTGATAGAATTTCAGAAATACTATAAATTATTTCTATGAAGTCTAAAATGTAAATGTGTGAACTTTCAGATCCCATATTGGATCATTTTATATAAAACTTACTAAAATAATATTCTTACAAAATAAATGACTTAAGATGCTATATTATATTATCTACTTAACTGTACAGAAGTATAATGAGTGAAGAGAGATTGGCAGAACCTATATATGCACAGAAAATTAATTATATAATTGTTTTGTGCTTTCTACAGATTTTATAATGTCCCTACAAAAATTACAAGAACTTGCTTCTAGCAGGATGGTTCTAAGACAGATAAAGATTGTCTGTCTCAGCTGATGGAAACAGTTGCAGACCCACAGCCAAACATTAGGCAGAGCTCGGGAATCCTGCACAAGAGAGGGAGGGAGGGTTGTAGGAGCCAGAGGAGTCAAAGACATCACAAGAAAACTCACAGAGTCAACTCACCTGGGCTCAAAGGGGCTCACAGAGACTGAATCAATAATCAGGAAGCCTGCATGGGACTTTCTTCGTTACTCTGCATATACGTTACAGTTGTATAACTAGGTCTTCTTGTGGGACTCCTAACAGTGGGAACATGGGCTGTCTCTGACTCTGTTGCCTGTTTGGGGGATCCTTTTCTCCTACCAGCTTGCCTCATCAAGCCCATACCACGAGAGGCTTGCCCTTTTCTGAAAAGAAATGGAGAACGATGTGAGGGTAGGGAGAGGGGAGGTGGGGTGTGGAAAGCCTTGGGAGTAGAGGAAGGAAGTGGAACTGAAGTCTGGATATAAAAACAAAAAAATATTAATTTTTAAAAAAGATCCCTCATCTCCAAAAGGAAGCATAGTCTTGTTTATTTACAGTAAATGTGTAAGGTCACAGAATATGCTGAGGTATTTTAGAGTGTTACTAGAATAGGGATTAAAAGAAAATAGAGGCTTAAAAAAAGCATTTTAGCTGAGTAGAAAACTCAATACAAAAAAAAAAAAACCCCATTCTTCATGAGTTAGACTCTTTAAATAGTCTCAGAATAGTTCAAACAGATCTGATGTTAATAACAGTCCTGTGTGTTGATAACAGCTATAGAGTTCGCTTCATGTCTTACTTAGTCAAGTCTATGGCAGAGAATGTAGAAATGGAAAAAAATTACCAAGAACCATAAATATAACAAATTTCAAATTAATTTATTTTCTCCCAAATCAGGTGGTTTTCAGGCAATAGCCATAACTATTATTTTAATTACTCATTTTGGGGAACATGTGTCACAGAACTTTGCTAGCCTTTCCCCTAAGAGTTTACACAGCAAGCCAAAGTCTAACAAACCAATGAACGTCCCTGACTTGGCCTTTCGGGATTTTCCATCTGAAATGACACACAGTTTGCTCACCCAGTCCATACAACATGACATTCTAAATCTGGATAAACAGAGACATTAGCGAGAATCCAGACCCAGCACAACACTGCTGGGCCCCTGTGAGCATAGAATTACCTGGAACTAAAATTAATCCATCTGTGGGTAAACCCAGGTTATAGTTCTTTTATGACTCTGGATTTGGCAGTGTGCATCCACATATTAAGTGTTCATTTGTTTGTTCGTTAAACAAGCAGTTATCAAGAACTTCCAGGACATGTGCAGAGACTGTCACGAGGAAGTGGGAGAAAGCAAGGTCCCTCATTCTTGTGGAAAGAACATTGAACAGTGGCTGAGAGAGAAAATAAATATTTGAACAAGCATTTTGTTGTTGTTGTTTTTCCATACAGAGTTTCTCTGTGTATCCTTGGCTGTCCTGGATCTTCCTCTGTAGACCAGGCTGGCCTCGAACTCACAGACATCTGCCTGCCTCTGCTTCCTGAGTGCTGGGATTAAAAGCATGCCGCACCCCACCCCATCCCACCCCGACCATAAATAAAATATCATTTCTTCTAAGCTTTATGTGAGGGTTGAATTAGTTCCTACACAAACATGTTCAGAAAAATAATCAGTGTGTCTTCACTTGCATAAGCCCATGGTCAGGTTTCTAAGCAGTCTAAAGGACTATTTGTAATAAATAAGCAAGATCAAAATTCTCTGTGGGAGAGGATCAATAATACATGGTGTTCATGTGCTACAATGCAACTCCTTTATATAAAAAACAGATTTAAAAATATAATTTGAACAAAAGTCTTGGCAGGAACAATCTAGTATGATGCTATGACTCACCAAAAATGCATGAGCGTGTGAATATGCATATAGGTGAAAGTATTTTACATGGACAGAAATGATAAACATCAAATCCATGCTAAGGAGTGCACTTCAGGAGAGGAAGTGTGATATGGCTGAGAAAGAAATAGCATAGTATTTTTACTAAAAAGAAAAAGAAAAGAAAAAAGAAAAATGCCTATTGTGACTTATCCTATTATGTGGATAACTGTGATTATATGAAAAAGAAGGTCGTATGACATGAAGGTATTCATTATTTGCTTTCATCTTTTATAATACCAATCGATTTAAATTAGCACCCCATTTCCTCTAGCAAATAAGTTTTTGCAAGCAAGATGAATGTGTTTGAATTTTTAAGGAAGTATTCTTTTTTTTTAATTTAACAAACCTTTTTTAATTTTCCATACTGACCACAGTTCCCCCTACCCCCCACCCATATCCCCCATACTCCAACCCCATCCATTCCTTATAGGGGGCAAGGCCTCCCTTGGGGAGTCAATACAGACTGGCATAACAAGTTGGGGCAAGACCAAGCCCCTCCCTGCATCAAGGCTGAGTAAAGGCGTCTCACCACAGGGGATGGGCTCTAAAAAGCCAGTTTATGTGCCCAGGATAAGTCCTGGTCCCACTGCCTGGGGTCCCACAAACAGATCAAGCCACACAATTGTCACCCACATTTGGAGAGCTTAGTAAGGTCCCATGCAGGCTTCCCAGCTGTTAGTCGAAAGTCTCTGAGCTCCCACTAGCTCGGGTCAGCTGTCCCTGTGGATTTCACCATCATGATCTTGACCCCCACCCCCCCCACCCCCCCACCCCCCACTCCCCCACCCCGTCTTGCTCCTATAATTCCTCCTCCCTTTCTTCAGCTGAACTCCAGGAGCTCAGCCAAGTGCTTGGCTGTGGATCT
This sequence comes from Peromyscus maniculatus bairdii, assembly GCF_049852395.1. NCBI lineage: Eukaryota > Metazoa > Chordata > Mammalia > Rodentia > Cricetidae > Peromyscus > Peromyscus maniculatus. The sequence continues at coordinate 22,725,167 of NC_134869.1, read as the reverse complement.
CTGCACCTGCTTCCCTCAGTCACTGGATATAGGTTCTATGATGACAATTAAGGCAGTCATCAATCTGATTACAGAGGAAGGTCAGTTCAGGCACCCTCTCCACCATTGCTAGGAGTCTTAGCTGGGATCATCTTTATGAGTTCCTGGGGATTTCCCTAGCACTAGGTTTCTCCCTTACCCCATAATGGCTCCCTCTGTCAAGGTATCTCTTTAATTGCTCTCCCTCTCTGTCCCTCCCCCAACTTGGCCATCTCAATCCTCCATGTTCCCATCCCTCATTCCCTCCTGTATAATCATCCCCCACCAAGTTTACCCATTAGATCTTAACCATTTCTCCTTCCTGGGGTGATCTATATGTGATTCTCTTAGGGTCCTCCTTTTTTATCTAGCTTCTCTGGGGTTGTGAATTGTAGCCTGGTTATCCTATGCTTTGCATCTAATATCTGCTTATGACTGAGTACACACCATGTTTGTCTTTCTGGATCTGGGTTACCTCACTCAGGATGAGTTTTTTCTAGTTACATCCATTTGTCCAGAAATTCCATCCAATTAAAAATGAGGTACAGATCTAAAATGAGAATTCTCAATAGAAGAATCTCAAATGACTGAAAGATGTTTAAGGAATTGCTCAGCATCCTTAGCCATCGGGGATCTGCAAACCAAAATGACTGAGATACTATCTTACAACTGTCAGAATGGCTAAAATCAAAAACACTGATGGACAGCTTATGTTGGAGAGGATGCAGAGTAGGGGAACACTCCTCCACTGTTGGTGGGAATGCAAACTTACATAGCCACTTTGGAAATCAGTCTCATTAAATTGAGGAACCAACCTACCTCAAGACTCATATCACAAAGACAGTTGCTCAACAATGTTCACAGCAGTATTCATAATAGACAGAACCTGGAAACAACCTAGATGCCCCTCAAATGAGACTGGATAAAGAAAATGTGGTACATTTACACAGTGGAGTATTACTCAGTGGTAAAATGTATCTTGAAGGAGAGTAGGGTAGGGTGTATGGGAGGGTTTAGAGGGAGGATAGGGAAGGAAAAATGTTGCAATTAATGTTAATCTCAAAAATAAAACCTGAAAGTAGTACTGAAGTAGATTGATTCAACATTTCAGGTTTTTTACTTCATGTTTTGTTTCCATGTTGTTTCCATCCAGAGAATTCATCACATCTGGGATACAGAACAAAATCCTCAATTGCTAATCTTGACTGTGATTCAAAAAGTCAGTGTGTTCCAGTGCTCGGTCACAAGGCCTCTGGCATGGCTTCCTCTTGTTTTATGGCTTACAAAGACTTGCTTGGTGTTTATGAATTCCAAGGTTTTGTTATTTGCTTTTTTTTTTTTTTTTTTTTGGATTGTGGAGGTACTCTTTATATAACTAAAAATGCATGCCAACCTAACTCCTTTCCAACTCTGATGTTTTCTAACTTTCACTGCAAACTATCAATCTCTGTGTACCCTCACTATATGCAGTGACTGTTTCCACTTTTGCATCTCACATAAGTGGTTACTCAAGTGGACTAGGATGGGCATCCCTCAAACCAAAGCTATTTGGCCCACATCACTTTTTCCTTCCTTAGTCAGAAATGTCTTCATTTCCAGGACTCACTGAATGAAAAACAGATATGCTTAAAACAGGAGTTGTTATCATGGTTATTAATCTCTGGTAATTTTTCAAAACTCTAGTTACATTAAGCAATACACTATAGACTTACCGCAATATCTTTTCCTTATTGGCTTCTTATCAGAATCTGATGAAATATATTCCCTTGTTTTCTTAAGGATCCTTTGTGCTATTTTCCAACATTTTCAAAGGAAACTCAACTACAGTGGATTCACATAATGAAGCAACTTCATAAGAATGCATGTAGGAGGGGAGAAAAGTTTAACCATTTTGTTACATCCCATTGACCTGACATTGGCTTTCTTCTGCTTAAATTGAATTATGGACAAAACATTATGGACAATGTTTGAAAATATCAGATTCATTTTTACATGCTTTTTCATCTGCCTTCACCTCAGACTCAGATTTTGCAATGAATGCCTGTTAATATAGCTTGCTTTAACTTTGGAGAAGTTTCTAGGGTCTTTGAGAACCCCAATAACATTTTAGTTACTGAAATAGAAGAAGTAGCCAATGAAGAAGCTGGGCTGCCTCAACTCTTAGGAGTATGAAGATACCCTCTATTGAGTGGTCATTCTTCTCTATCTGACCCTAAGTTTGTGGAGCTAGAGTACAGTTGATCCACTTTAGTAGACTTTCCTTGAACCTGTATCTCTAACACTCTGGTGTTCATCTTCACACATACATTTTTAATAATGCTTGTTGTGCTGACTTTGTTTGTGCCAACCTAACAGAAATTAAGTCACTAGAGAGGAAGGAGTCTCAACTGAGAAAATGCCTTCATAATATTGTGCTACAGGCAAGACTGTAGGGCATTTTTTTTTTTATTAGTGATGTTTGGGGAAGAGTCCAGACCATTCTGGGTAGGACCACTCTTGGGTTAGTGGTCCTGAATTCTATAAGAAAGCAGGTTGAGTTTCTGTCATGACTTTCTGCAAGCCACAAGAATATATTATAGAGATTCAGCTATATATAATAATAAAAAAAAAAAAAACCAAACTGTACCTAGAAAGGTTAAGGAGTCTTTCTAGAGGTAAGCCATATATCAGAAAATATTTAGTGTTATTCAGCTGTTTCTTGCTATGAATTTCTTGTGCCCTCATATACTACTAGGCCACAGCATCAAGCAGTATGAGCTTCTTAGACCTACTGCTGATCTGTACTAGGTGACACCTCTACAGAGCCTAGGAGGCAGGAAGACTATAGATGCATAGCTTTGTTTCTTGTGCAAATGAAGCTCAGACTTTCCTTCTCCAGACTGGCCAAATGGCATTCCAGAGCTATTGACTCAGAACAATGTTTTTTTTTTTGCATATCCAAGTTCCAGTGAAGGCTGGGGCAGAATTCCTGGTTCAGTCAAAGTCCCATGGCCTGAGGAGAGAGGAACAAGGCAAAATTTTCTGCAGATGGTAGGGTGAGTGCATCATGACTGGAGGAGAGAGGAAGAAGGAAAAGGTTTTGCAGATTGTAGGTGGATTTGAGTGAGGTTAGGAGAGGATGAGAGGAAAAAAACATTGGAGATGGAGGAATGGAAGACGAAGATGAGATCAATAGAAGAAGAGCTTTGTTAGGTCTATGAGAGGACAGGAAAAGTGGGTACAGAGAGGAGCTGAGTGTGAGGATGGAACTGAAGCTGTATAGGTAGAATTTTGTCTTAAAGAAATAAATAAATGGACATAAGAGTGTCGTGTACATAGATTCTCTTCCCTCAGATTACCCTGGCTCCAGCCATAGTGTCTTTCCCAGGACTCTGGGAAAAATCTTCCCAGGGCATGTCCCTGGGAAAGTTTCATTACTGACTTCCTTCAATAGTGATGTGGAATTACAGATTAATTCTCTAAGATGCTTTTTGTTTATGGTGTTTCATGACAGCAATGGTACCACTGGTTAAGACATGTGCATGAGAGACTTTGGTAAACTAAAACCTCATAGAAAATGTTCTCCTTTCTGACTTGCAACAACTTCTCTGTTATCAACATCCTTCATACATGACATGTACGTATTGTACCCCTTTAGTGGATACATCTTCATCTCATCCTCAGTAATGTCTCCGAAGCTTAATGAAGTCATTCTCGCCTCTCCCTGTCATGTTCTATAAAGGTCATCACTATAATCCTGACACATATTATGGCTCTGACTTCCTTGTGCCATGTTACTGTATCAAAATTATGCAACTCTGACAAGGTGTGGGAGAGGCAAACATGGAAGAAGCATTGTCTATCATCATTAAACTGTCTAAACAAAGAAAGAAGATAATATATTTCAAAATAATGAAATAGGATGCTTAAATATTTCTAAACTTTATAGAGGAGATACATAATATTGTCAAATATCTAAAAAATAATTATTTGGAGAGTTGAAAGATATGAAAAATTATTTCTAAAGGGAGATTAAGACATATTGTTAGTTATTTTGCGGCGCTGTGCTCTTACCCTGCAAGGAAATGTCACGAAACATGACAGAATCCGCTAATAAGAGTTTTATTAAAGATAAAGGGACAGAGAGTGCGCAGGCCTGTGGAAGAGACACGTGTGTGGAGAAGAAAAAGGAACCGGGAACATGGCACCGGATTTTAAAGGCTGGGTGGCATACATGCATACACAGGTCGACATAACCGTTCCATGCCTGTGCAGATCACATGGCTATGCTGCATGCTCTTAAGTAGCCATGCAATGTCAGGGATCCTGGTCATGCGAGACACCTTGACCCAGAAATGACTATCTTGATCTGGAACTGGCTAGGCAGAAGTGTCCTCTGGGAATATGCAAACACACCCGACTATGGGGGTGTGTTGTGAACCCTTCACATATTATTTAAAGCAGAATTTAATTTGGGAGAATTTTTAGTTAATTCATTTTATGCATGTAAAATTTTAGGCTTCTTTTTGTTTATTTTTGAGACAAGGTCATAGTATTTCTGCTTGCATAGAACTCAAAAGCCTCTGTCTCAGATTATTTTGCTAGAATTTCCGGAGGTACAACACTATGACCGAATCAATACAGTCTTCACGGCTAACATTCACCAAGCACTATGAAAACACTGGCATGATAAAATTTGCTAGACGAAGAAATATGAGAAAAGTCTTTGAGCAGAAAAACCACTAGAATGCTTGGGCAATAGTAATATAGACAGTGAATACATGCTTATCCATTAATATATTCAGTAAATCATCATAATACAATTTCTATATACTTGCTATTGTCTTCTGTTCTGAGAATGCAAAAATGAAATATTTCAACCATTATCCCCTTCTAGGAAAAAAAATGTAGTGAGAAAAACAAGTAAATTATTTTCGTAAAAAATATGTAACCGATACACTGAGAGGTCTTGCTCCCGTAATTATGGCATTCAGATGAACAAGTAGAATAGTTCTCAGAATGCATATTGAAACAAAAAAATGAACCTAGTATGGTTTGTAGCTTTGGAAGGTTTGCAATATTTGGAGCATTGGACCACAGGAGCAAGTGGTTGAGAATGAGTTTGGCCTACAGAAGTTGTTAGAGGCAGGTAAATGAGGCATTCTGTGGTTTCCTGAGAAATGCTCAAATGTACAGTATTCAACTGGAATCTGAATAATTTTAAACTGATCAGAGATTGTATCAAAGTTTTGTCCCTTTTTAATCAAAATGGTCAGTTTCCATAGTCAGCCATACTTTTGTATCAAGAAAACTCAAGATACTGTGGTTAAAAATTTCATAAATTCAAATGTTGGGTTTATGAATGAAATGAAAATATAGTGGAATGTATCGTGAACATTAGTCAGGGGAACTAAAGAAATTTACTGAATGAATGATTCAATAGTCCACTTCTGATTTCTCATTCTAGAAGTTGAAAACATGAGACTTGGGAAAATGTGTTTTCCTGTCTTCATCCAAATTCCAGAGTGAAGGATTCATGACAGGAGACAGGAATGTCCCTGGGGCAGGGCACATGGACACCTGTTGTCTGCATAAGCAGTCAGAAGGGAAATTGGTGAGCCTGAAGTAACTCCAGATGAGTCCTGCCATCAGTTATTCAATGAAACTTATTAACTTTTGAAGATACATATTTTAATTACTAAAAGAAGTTTATTTTTTAAATCAATGGCTTATAACTTCACAGTGGGATGGTGTGTCTGACTCCAAAAAGTTCTAGTTTACTTTTCCAGTAGATCCATCATAGAAAACCCTCAGAGGCAAAGGACCACTATGAAACCTGCAATCTGAAACATGTGATCCTGTAACCTATTGTAAGAACACAGCATCTGAAATCAGTGGTCCTCTCACCTGAAAATTCTCATTTTTTTTTTTTTTTTTTTTTTTGGTTTTTAGAGACAGGGTTTCTCTGCATAGTTTTGGTGTCTGTCCTAGATCTCACTCTGTAGACCAGGTTGGCCTTGAACTCACAGAGATCCTCCTGGCTCTGCCTCCCCAGTGCTGGGATTAAAGGCATGTGCCACCACCACCCGGCTCTCACATCCTTTTAGTGTTTGATATCTCATCATTTTCTTATAATAACCTCTTCTAACTATTTTGGAAAACTAAATAATCTCAAAAGCACTATAACATCTCTTTGAAGTTCTTACCATTCTGAAACATGACTTGATTGAACTTGAACTGTTTTCCAGAGCAGTCTTCAGACTCTACTCCCACTGTCCCACTATTGAGTCTTCTGCTTTGCTGTTTGGATTTTTTTTAAATAATATCTTCCCTCCATCATTGATAGTCTCTCCCAAACTTTTACTATAACTTGCCATGTATTTTAAGTTTTGATGAAATTGTATTTGTTAATTAAATGTTTCTTGTATTTAGTATAATTATACAAAACTACTTTAACTTCATATTTTATTGAACTCAAGCAACTTACCTCACTTAGGTCTGGATGCATCCAACATTAGACTCATGGATTTCATTTTCTTATGCCACTATTAGCTGTGTGGGATGGGTAAAGCATAACATCTGATCTCATTTAGTCAAATAGTGAAAAGAAGCATATTCATTGTATATGAATGACAGATGCAGCAATAGTGATACTGTATCTTACTATCTAAGCTTTTGTAGAATGCCTTTTATAAACATGAACATGGGGGATTACATTCATGGGGTAAAATTATATGAACTGGAGGGAGGGTATCTGGGAGGGACTATAGGGAGGAAGGGAGAGTGATGTAATCCTATTTTAATTAAAAATGTATTTAAATAACTAAATTAAATCAATATATATTAAATATAGGTTTTCTAATACAATTATCATTAAATTATTCTGATTACACAGAGTATATGCCTAAGGGAATGCTTGATGAACACACAATGAAAACATTTCAGTGCAAATACATTCAGAGAAGGATCTCTGTAAAATATCTCTTTTTTTAAAATTTTCTATTTTTATATTAATTTGTTTTTTCATTTTACATACCAATCAGTTTCCCCTCCTCCCTCTCTCCCCTTACCTTCCCCCCACCCCACCCCTCATCCACTCCTCAGAGAGGATAAGGCCTCCCATGGGGAGTCAATAAAGTCTGGCACATCAAGTTGAAGCAGGACCAAGCCCCTCCTCCCTGCATCAAGGCTGAACAAGGCAGCCCATTATAGGAAATGGAACACCCAAAAAGCCAGTCATGCATCAGGAATAAATCCTGGTCCCACTGCCAGGGGCTCCACAAACAGACCAAGCCATACTACTGTCACCCACATTCAGACAGCCTAGGTTTCAACTGCAACGTCTTTATGAAGAAATGTCATTTTTCTTATGTTGCTTATTGATATCTGAAAGTTGGGAGCACATCCATGGTACACAGTAGGCATTGGCACTTTGAGCCAAAAATAAGCTTTGCCACTAACAGTGGGACAGTAGAGCTCTTAACAAGCCAACATTACTGTCAACGACAGATCCAACCCATTCTTTTGTTGATGGTCTTTTGGCTTTTTTGAGGATCCAGTTGTTATTGACCTTGAGATAAGTATAAATTATTGGGGTCTGGTTTACCCCCAAACAACATATGCTGAATGAGGCTAACCAGAGGTTTAAACTTGAAAATGATGTTGAAATGCTACTTTGGTTAGACGCAAGTTCCAGCCAAAGAAGAGACTGTCATCCTGTGGGGGACAGCGCCCTTCCACAGCAAGAGAGCTGGACCAGAGAGGTTGCTAGTATTTTCCACTGTTATTTCTTCCCCTCCCTCATTCTCTTTCCACAAAAGCCATCACCGGGTCATGGAGTGGGAGGCCGCACAATGGATAGGCACTTCTACCACGACCAATATCCCTTTGCTCTGTGCTAAGCATAGAACTTCTGGAAAGTAAGGTATTCTACAACTATGGGCGATGGGTGCCAAATAACTCAGTACATCCGAAGGACCCTCGGCCTTGGAGCAATCGAAATAGAGAGCAAGCAAGGTTTAAAACTGACATCTTTGTCAGTTCTCACAGGTATTTATTGGCAGATTTTCTTTGAATTAAAAACGGACAAGTCAGGTAAGTAGATGACTCAGCCAGTCAAGTGCTTACCTGACCGTGAACACCTTAGTTCTCCTCTCTAGGACCCGTGTAAAATCTAGGGATGTTAGCACAGGCCTGGCACCCCAGAGTGTGGAGACCGTGATCTCTTTAGCTTACATGCCTTCTGGCTGGCCTACCCAAGTCAGTGAGCACCAAGTTCAGTGAGAGACACACTCCCAAAATCAAGGTGTAGAGTAACCGAAATAGACAACTAACACTGACTTCAGGCTTCCACAGGCACACACACACACACACACACACACACACACACACATGCACACACACGAGCACATATATAATATATATTTATATATACCACACACACATGTGCCCACACCCACATGAACACACACACATATATATACATACATATGTATACACACATATATAACACATGTGCACACATTCACATCAACATATATATCATATTATATATTTATATATACCACACATATGCACATATCCACATGAATATTATATATAACTATATATATGTTATTATATAGTTTTATATATATAAATATTGTATTCATATATATAACTATATATAATATTCATATATATAACTAAATATATCATTATATATTATTATATATTTAGTTATATATATATGAATATTATATATATACACATATGTGTGTGTGTGTGTGTGTGTGTGTGTGTGTGTGTGTATCACAAAAGAATGGTAGGAAGGAAGAATTACAAAGAAACATGCTACACACTATCTCTTCTGTGTTTAATTCCTAGCAGAGAAATCATGCAAAGTACATTCTCAGCATACACGTGTGCTGAACTTGTGTGAAACTCATAAGACATTTTTTGCTGGTTGGCAAAAGAGGGATGATTAGTCCTAAAAATTTTTTTTTTTTTTTTTTTTTTTTTTTGAAGTTTTTTTTTGTTTTTCTTTTATTATTATTATTATTATTATTATTATTATTATTTTACAACACCATTCAGTTCAACATAATAGCCACAGAATCCCCTGTTCTCCCCCTCTCGCCCACCCCTCCCCCCAGCCCACCCCCCATTCCCACCTCCTCCAGATCAAGGTCTCCCCCGAGGACCGGGGTTGACCTGGAGAATTGTTGAAGCCAAGGTTGGATAAAGCACCGGGACAAATAACCAAATGAATGGAAGCACAGGATCTATGAACCAAAGGCTGAGGGGCCCCCAACTGGATCAGGCCACCTGAACGGGTGAGACAGTCATTTGGCTTGATCTGTTTGGGAGGCAGCTGTGCATTGGTGCCAGGTCCTGGGCTCGTTGCATGAGTTGGCTGTTTGAATCCTGGGACTTATGCAGGGACACTTGGCTCGGTCTGGGAGGGGGGAATGGACCTGCCTGGACTGAGTCTACCAAGTCCTAAAAATTTTTAACAGAAATGCATTACTTCAGAGTAGTTACCCTCTGGACTAGATAGAACAAGCCACAAGATCTGTCTGTTTGCCCATCTTAAGGTAATGGGCACACCTGTGGATGGTAGTCCCTGCAGTAACTCCAGCACAGGCCCTCATCAGGTAGACCCATCATTGTCTAGGGGAACTTTCCTACAAGATCATTATTAACATCCACTTTCACGCTTGAAAAAAATCCTTGATTTAGTGACAATCTTTTTTTTTGTTTTTAATTTTATTTATTTTATTTTACAATACCATTCAGTTCTACATATCAGCCACGGGTTCCCCTATTCTCCTCCCTCCCGCTCCCTCCCCTTACCCCTAGCCCACCCCCCATTCCCACCTCCTCCAGGGCAAATCCTCCCCCGAGGACTGCAATCAACCTGGTAGACTCAGTCCAGGCAGGTCCAGTCCCTTCCTCCCAGACTGAGCCAAGTGTCCCTGCATAAGCTCCAGGTTTCAAACAGCCAACTTATGCAATGAGCACAGGACTTGATCCCACTGCCTAGTTGCCTCCCAAACAGATCAAGCCAATCAACTGTCACACCTATTCAGAGGGCCTGATCCAGCTGGGGGCACCTCAGCCTTTGGTTCATTGTTCATGTGTTTTCATTCATTTGGCTATTTTTTTTTCAATAATTGAGTAAAACCGAAATTTATTATAAGCCACAGTCATCCTAGGGACCTCCATGCTATATATATAGCCTCCATGGTTCTATGGGTTGTGGTCTGATTGTTCTTTATTTTATATCTAGAATCCACTTATGAGTGAGTACATACCACGACTGTCTTTCTGGGTTTGGGTTACCTCACTCAGGATGATTTTTTCTAGTTCCATCCACTTGCCTGCAAATTTCATGCTTTCATTGTTTTTCTCTGCTGAGTAGTACTCCATTGTGTATATGTACCACATTTTTTTCATCCATTTTTCCGTTGATGGGCATCTAGGTTGTTTCCAGGTTCTGGCTATTACAAATAGTGCTGCTATGAACATAGCTGAGCATGTATCTTTATGGTATGAATCAGCATTTCTTGGGTATATGCCCAAAAGTGGGATGGCTAGGTCTTGAGGTAGTTTGATTCCTAATTTTCTGAGAAACTGCCATACTGATTTCCACAGTGGTTGTACAAGTTTGCATTCCCACCAACAGTGGAGGAGTGTTCCCTTTGCTCCACATCCTCTCCAACATTGACTGTCATTGGTAATCTTATGACCTTCCTCACATTATGGCTTTGGGGAAATCATCAAGAGACTGTCATCAAATGGAGATGGGTCTTCTACACACTGCAAAGCCAGCATTTGCCAAAACTTCAGAACACAAGAAATAGTCATCTGTAATTAACAAGTTTAAATATTTATTAGAAATACTAAAAATGAGCAGAATAGAGAAGAGCACTTAAACTTCTAATCTACTTTGCAACGCTAGTGGAAATTAATCTTCTAAATCTGCAGAGCCCAGAAAAACTCATAAAAGACCAGCCTCACACGTTTTCTGATTCTATATGTAAAAAAGAAATACTTAAAATATCATTACATGATGTACATGAAGTGACACAAAAGATTGACCAAATTATTCCTGTTTCCCAGATAACATACCACTTTCAATTACTCCAAACAAACAAGAAATAAATGTTGGTGACTCTTTCATGGCGGTAACCTAAAGGTTTGGTACAATGGTTCCTCTGATTCCTCCGGGTGAAAATGTTAAACACCTCTTTCATCTGGGGCATTCGACTCATGAAAGCATTAGGGAAAAATAAGAAATTTACTATAATAAGCACGAATTTGTTCCTTAAACAAGAAAAACAAAATTAAAAAATAAAATATTCATTAATAATTAAAAAATATCAAAATGCTTCAGGAAAGTTGAAATCAAATGAAAATACTTGGAAAATATATTTTTTCTTTTTCTGCTTCTTCTTTTTTTTTTTTTTTTTTTTTTTTAGTTTTTCGGGACAGGGTTTCTCCGTGTAGTTTTGCGCTTTTCCTGGAACTCACTTTGTAGACCAGGCTGGCCTCAAACTCACAGAGATCCGCCTGCCTCTGCCTCCCGAGTGCTGGGATTAAAGGCATGTGCCACCACTGCCTAGCCTTTTTTTTTTTTTTTGCTTCATTTTTTAAGAGAGAGTGTTGTGGTGGTATTTTGTGTATGCTCTGACAAATAAAGCTTGCCTTAAGATCAGAAGGCAAAGCCAGCCACTAATCCCAGCACTAGGAAGGTGGAGACAGGAAGTGATATAGCTGGGCAGAGAGAGGAATATAAGGCAGGAGGAGATAAGAGGTCAGTCCTTTTTGGGCTGCAGAGTTGGTGAGGCTGCAGCTTGTACATTTGTCTCTCTGATCGTTAAACATTTACCCCTATATCTGGCTCTGTTTTTTTTTTTTTTAACACCAATTAGGATTCATGCTACAGGGTCTCACTCTGTAGTACAGTCTGACCTTGAACTCATAATCCTCTGGTCTCAGCTTGCAGAGTGCTGTGATTACAGAAATGTAAACTATATCCAGCTACATGTTTTCCATTTGTCAACTTTAACATTAAAAAAATTAATATCACAGTTTAGTTCATGTTTCCACTTGAACATGATTTGCAGCAAATATTTTATATTTAAACAATATTCATAAATTTATTTTTTATTCAGTGTGTCTGTGTGTCTGTGTGTGTCTATCCATATCTGTGTGCGTGTATGTATGCACTCACACAGGCATACTACCAGATACATTTGAGATCACAGGAGAATTTGTAGGATTCATTTCTCTCCTACACCATGTAGGTTTCATAAATAAACTCAGACAACTAGGCTTGGTGGCAAGCACATGTCCTTACCAAGCTATCTCGTCAGCCCTAGGGGTAAATACTTTAAATGAATAGATTATTATTACCAAGGAAACTTCAATTATTCCACATAACAATGTTTTAGTAATTCATTGAAAGTTGAGAATGTATCACATAGAATCTTATTTCATGGTTTATTACCCTCATGAGTGAGAATAGACAATGTTTGCAACAATGTATAAGACTGAGGCCCTGGTTAGAGAAACAATGTCATCAGAAAAAACAAAATGGTATGACAGAGTCACTGGAATATGCAGAGAGATACCTCTAATATTCTGGAGAGTTTCAGAATCTTTGTCAAACTTGGGAGGGGGATCTCACTGTTTTATTTTGGCACTTACAAAGCATTGAATTTGTTTAAATGGGAATATGGCAATTTGATGATATAAATCAAATAAGTTAATGGAAAATCATTCATGCATATTTACTATTATATATCAAGAAGCATATAAAATTAGACAATGCGTCTGAAGAGATGGGATAGTTATGATAAAAATTGGAAGAATATTGGTCTGGCCCTTAATGACCTTGACTCCCCTGAGCTCAGCTAGTTCTCAATTGCTTGGTACTAATTACTAAGTGGCTGGTTTAGTGCTGAATTCTTAATGCCCTGCACATTTTATTTTCCCTTACAGATAGCATCCATAACAGTTTAAAATAGCAATGCTATCCTTATGTAATATATATGTGTACATATATATATACATATATATGACATATCTAGACATGTATATGAAGTGTATGTGTGCATGTATGCATGTAAGTCTGTGTTTGTGTGTGTCTGTATGTATATACTTAATATAGTGCTGCAGGAGCTTACAGGACAAGTTTGCTGATATGACTGCAAATGAGGAGAAAATGTCCATCAGCAAATATAGAAGAAGTTATTCAGGAAACAATTGCTTCAGATAGATGGTCTTTACATGATAGCACACAAGGAAATGATCTTCAGTTCAAAGACATTTGTGACACTATTCACAATATTTAATACATAAAATTTGGAAGCATCTGTTTTCATGGGCATAGTCTGGATCAAAAAAATTCTGATACATGCATATGGCAGAGTTTTATATAGCTGATAAGAAAAAAATTATAAATTTAATGGTACTGGAAAATGTTGTTATGCTTATTAGTTTATTGTTTACATACATGAAAGTTAGAAACCCATCCAATTATGTGTCCCTTAATGATAGAGCAGGGATATGTCCTGAGAAGTTTATCACTAGGTTATTCTATTGGGAAAACATCATAGAATACACAAATATAAACCTAGATGATACAAGCCAGTAAACACTGTCGTGGTGAGTTTCTATGCTAGGATCATCTGGGAAGACGGAGGTTCAATACCTTCTCACTCAATGTGAGAAGTGGCAACCCTGGGAAGGAAGCCTGGAAGTATTTAAGAAAACCAAGTGAACAAGCCAGGAGAGCAACCCAGTAAGCAGTAATGCTCTGTGGTCTCTGCTTCAGTTTCTGCCTCCTGGGACCTGCCTTGAGTACCTGTCCTTACTTCCATTGATGATGGACTGGGATCAGGACATGCATGCTGAAATAAATTCCTTTTCCCCAAATTGCTTTTAATCATGGTAATTTACCACAGCAGTAGAAACATATCAGGACACTAAACTGGGTGATAAAATACCTAGCACTGTCATTGGTCCAAAATACACATGACTGTATATTTAATGGTGATTGTGACATGTATACAAATACACCCATAGCTGTCTCCTGGCATTTGTAGAGGTATATATATGCAATCACAGATTTAAAAAAATAAACATTCATAAAAGCTCTGCATATGCACACAACATGTGTGACTTTTCCTTGTCATTTTTTAAACATAAGAAGAATCTACGTAGCATTTATTTCACATTATGTATAAGTAGTTATGACAATTAGTCTTCACTGTCAGCTTGACAGGAGTAAGAAATGTCTGTGAGACCTAAAAGCATGCCTAGAAGGGAGTGTGTCACACTTCTAGAGAGAATAGAGCATTAGAGTTTTCATGTAACCAGTGGTTTCATGCATTAATGGACTGCAAAATTTACAGATACAATTGGAAGGTAGAGCAACTAATAACCTAGAGACATTTTAATGCCTATGGAAGGACATGAAAATAGTACCCATTTTATCGAAAAAATTTGGGCATTATTACCACCATTTCCTCTTACCAAGATACATATTTTACCAGTACTTCATACAGTAGTTACATAAGTCAACATGAATTTTGTTTATGGGTAATTGCATAATTATTGATGATTGCAATGACACATTGGCTACTTGAAAATATGAATGTTCAGTAAGTTTATTGAAAAAAATACTATAAGATATGCAGATAACAAGTTGATGCCATATGGTATACAGTAAATAAATGTTCAGATAACCATTATCTTTCTGAAATTTAGACTTAATTGTCTATTGTCTATGCTTTGAACTTCTATAAAAAAAAAAAAAAAGAAGGTCTGCAGCTTACTGCCCATTTCCAAAGCTACAGACATAGATTTCCACTGGCTTGGAAATGTTAAATCTGAATGCTGAACACTCAGACTTATCATTTTGTCTATTGAGAGTGCTTTAGCACAGTTTCATCAGATTATATAACCTCAGAAGAGCAGGGAGTAATGGATTTCTCAAGGTAACTCCTGAAGGTAATTTAAATGCAGTAAAACTATCAAGTGAGAAATAAAGCACAGACTGCATAGGTGTCAGCATGAAAATCAAACAGCCAGAGGAGAGCTCTGCTCTTTTTTGATTCATTAGTGTTTGTTCATCTGATCACCTATCAAACAACCACTTGTTGAAAAAAATATAAGGAATATTTGGTATATATGGTATGCATTATTATTGAACAATACAGGAGATTCTACCAACTTTGAGGAGTTTATAGCTTGAGACATGACTTATAAATAATGAGACACATTTTGAGCAGCCATAAAAATATTAAAGTGCTGCCAGTGAGTTCATCTACAAATGATAATATCTTTTGGATCTTTGAGCTGAATACACATGAATGAAGGGCACTTAGGACAGTCATTCCACATACAGTTTTTAGACCTTGACAGATAATACCATTCATTGTTATCAACACAAAGAATTATTTCTTATATATGTACATCACTAGCTCATGACATCATCATTACTGCTACTATGCATTTTAAAGATTAAGAACAAAGACAATACAGCAAATGGATAAATAGGAAGCCCTATTGATGGATCACACACCTTGGCCTTGACAATGTCCTCAGCACTTCATAGATTATTATACTCCAAACCTATAAGTGCCAAGTAAGATGCATATAATTATCATTTATTTATAATGAGAAAACTGAGGGTCAGAAGATTAGCAATTTCAGAAAGAAAACAACCAACCAATTACAGGTAAAAACAGAACATTATTATAACCAGAAAGCTGTAGCCATAAAACCATGTTCTTTGTTTCTTGAGCATTTTAAAAACAGCTCATTCAAGGGAATAAATAAACTAACTATATTATATATTCTATTGGGGAAAAAGTCTGTATTTAATACAAAATAATACTATTTGGGAAACACAAGATTTTCAATGAATGAATAAATTATTTAAAAATAAATAAATGCATAATTATTTAACACAGAAAGGTGGGCAGTATAAAAATGTCTTAAAGCCTCAAGCTAAGTCTTCCACAGGTACCCAGTTTGCAAGTGACTTAAGCTGAAGACTTTGAAAATTGAAATAATTTAAGTATTCCAAGACCAATCAATTACCACTTAATAACCAAAGGTTTTTATTTTAAATATCAATAAAATACACATTTCAGCCATAATTTCCCTTGGGATAAAAATCATGTTAACTGCCAGATACACAAAATTTTGATTTTGAGTTAGCCTATGATACCCACCTATTAATTTCTGAAATATTTGAGTTTTAAAAATGGACAAACAGAATCGTGCCAACAGTTGAGAGCCTGAGAAATTGAAAGTTTTAGTCTGCTGTTAGCTTAGGCATAAAACACTGTGGAATACTTGTAGTTTTGGCAAAAACAATGGGAAAAAGACATTATCCTCCCCAGTGTGATTTTTGGTACTTCCTCCTCTAGGCAAGTCCAGAAAACCCAAGAGAGATCAGAATTTTTCACTAATTTCTAACCTTCTGTTTTCTCTCCATTCTGGCAATGAAATATGGAAAACATATTTGTTAAGGTTAATGTGAACTTTTTCTGAACCCTTCAAGACATCCACTCTTAGTCACAGAAAAAATGGAACTTTCAGCTCTTTTTTAACCCCAATATAAAGTCTCTTTTGAATCATTCAAACTTTTCTTACAGTGCAGACTGATCATAATGATTCTTCCAGTAATCACAATGTAATTAGTGTTGTGATATTGTCTTGATAGATAAATATTTAACAGACGACATGACATTGGTTTTGTTGCCTGAATGTGACTTTGTTGCCTCCTAACCTGTTTGAGCCCAGTTACACTGAAATAGAGTGAAACATGGCTGACTGGGATAAATTAATTTTAATGTCAGGCTTTTATGATGTTTGTCTTATTAGCCATCAGAATGATTCACCCTTTGAGGATGGCCATGAGAAGGAATTAGAGACCGTGTAGCTGAAAGTTTTCCCATGTTCTGCCAGGTCCGCAGCTGCTCAGACCCAAGTAAGCCCATGGAGACTTATATTAATTAAAACTACTCGGCCATTTAGCTCAGGCTAACTATTGACTAGCTCTTACATTTAAACTCAGCTCATTTCTGTTAATCTAAATGTCGCCACATGTTCCGTGGATTTACCTACGTGCCATTACATGTTTTATTTTGTGAATGGAAATAAATCTGACATGAAAATAGGAGGCAACAGTCTCCATGTTTTTCCTCCTTTCCTTCTACTGGGAAAGGCAAATGTATCTCCAATTAAACGTGGGATTGCTTTGCCTACCCACACACCTGCATCTAAAGTAGCTCTTCCCTAGCACTTGCCACAGGTCTGAACGTTACACGCTGTCATGTCCTGAAACGTTCTTTTATAAGTTTTTTTTTTTCAAGATTTAAGTGGTTCCATTAATGCAGATCATTTCAAGCAAATAGTTCATACCAAAATAGGCCAAGACTGGATTTTTCCCATGGGTTATAGTTTGGTAATCTCTTCCACGGTGTTGGTTGGAAACCTCAACCTTAAATTTAGCCATTTTTTTTTCATTTTTTTTTCTTACATTACTGAGAATGAAAGTCAGGGCTTTTTCTCCCACTAAGTAATCCTAGTACTGAGTTAAGTCCTCTGCCGTTGCCCTTCTTGATCAGAACTACCGTAGTCATGTGCAAACGCAAACCCCAGAGGTGCCTTGATGTCCTGTATGACGCCTTGTGACATGGCAGTGTGAGAAACAAACCTTTTCTTCCCCTGAGTTGCCCTTGTCAGAGTGTTTTTTCACCACATCAGAAAGACAACTAAACCAGCCTTACACCCTTTTAAAATTAATTTTTAAACTCTTTTCTTTAGACGGCATACGTATTCTTATGGCATACATAAGTACTATAGTTACATAATTTCTACCCTTCCCTCTCCAACTCCTCTCATTACTTATGAAATTAATGACCTCTTTTTCACATTTACAAATACAAATTGTTTCACATTTACAAATACAAGTTCATTAGTGTCATCTCTATGTATACATGTTTAGGGCTAACAGTTTGGAATAAGATAAATTATCAGGGCTCTCCCCCTGGAGAAAACTGACTCTCCCTCTCAGCATCAATTCCATAAAGCTCTTCATCTGGGGGTGGTCCTTTGTGAGATTCCCCCAATCCATTTTATCATGTTAACTGGTGTTACCATTGACCACTGTGCAGGTCTTGTTTGATGTACCCATTTCATGGATACAATGTCTCTGGTATGTATAAAAGACACAATCCCAGAGCAGAGGTCCAGACCCTCTGGCACTTACAAACTTTTTGGCCCATTTTTCTGAAATATTCCCTGAGCCTTAGGTAAGAGTGATGCTGTTGATCTATCGAGTAGGGTACAACACTTGAGAGTTAATCATTCTCCATATTTTACCAGCGGTGGGTTCCTGTAATGGTCTCCATCTGTTGCAAAAAGGAGCTTCTTTGATGATGAATGAGAGCTACACTTATCTGTGGGTGTAAAGAAAGTTATTGGAACACAGTCAAAGTTAGTTAGTTAGTTAGTTAGTTAGTTAGTTAGTTAGTTAGTTAGTTAGGAAAATGACTGTAGTAGCTTCTCCAGATTCTATGACCTCACCAGGTATTATGTTTAAATCAGACTGAAATATCTATTTCTTTGTTTGCCTGACATTTTAGACCATGAAGGTTTTCAAAAATTCTTTATTCTAGCTTTTAGAAGTCTATGGAAAACCACTTTTATCTATAACCACCCTGCTGTGCAATAAGACATCTGTTCTTCTTGCTCCAACCTAACTGGAAATCAATAACATTTATTAACCTATCCCCATCCTCTCTCCCACTTTGTCCCTAATCTCTAATAGCCATCACTCAAACTTTAGCTAAAAATTATCTTCAGGAGTATTGTGTTGTTATAAATGGCAGGATTCCAATTTCCATGTGATTGTATAGAATTCCATTCCATGTTTACACGTTTTCTTTATTCATTCATATAACTAGGAATGCCTTGGCTGGTTGCATATCTTAGATACTGTTAATAGCACTACAATAAACCTGAGTACAAATAACTCTTGGACATATTCATTTCATTTCTGTTGGGTGTCTACATTATAGTAGCATACCTTGATCTTACAGAAGACATTTTAGCAATTTGGAGCAGCAATACAGCAATTCATGCTGTTTCCTATATTTAAGTTTGAATTGACTCTTTAAATTTAAAATTTATTTGTGTGTGTGTGTGTGTGTGTGTGTGTGTGTGTGTGTGTGTGTGTGTGTGTTTGCTTATGTGAACTTATGTGCACCACAAGGAGACCTGAAGAAGACAGTAGATCTGCTGGAACTGGAGTTATAGGTGGTTATGAGCTGCCATGTGGGTGCTGTGAACCAAAACCTGGACCTATGCAAGAGCAGCAAGTGCTCTTAATTGCTGAATAATCTCTCCAGTATGATCAGTTGATTCTTTAACTGATGGGATATATTATTTGTTTTGTCATGATATAAAATTATTTGTGTATGTCACTGAATTCAAACTGCTTAGTAATTTTGGGTACATACCATAATGGGTAGTGGCCTACATTTTCATTCATTCCACCCTCTTTGATTTTGTTATTACTGTAATTCTATCATGTAATAAAATAAGAACATTTATCTCCTTTTCTTTCTCTGAAACAGACTGTGCAAAATGGCCACCTATTTTTTAAAAATTTGGTAGATTTCTCCAGTGAAACCATCCACATATGGAGTTGTTTTCAAAGCCTTTGTCACATTCAGTTTTGTTAATGTTTATAACACTAGCCATATGGTTTAATTCTATTTAGTTGAGATTTTATAGTTTATAGCTTTGAATGAATTGATCTATTAATAAAGGTTGTTTTTCTCATACTGTCCTTTTCATAAAAACCATTTTCATACTTCCAAGGGCTTTTTGTTTTCTAATGTTCAATTGCATTGAGTTTCTTCTCTTGTCTTGATTTTAACATTTACCCAACTTCTCTGGATTTATTTAATGCTTAGTTTTCTAGAGTTTTTTTAATTAGATTATTGACTAAAGACCTTCACTTGTTTTTTAATATAAGCATGTATTCTATAAGTTTTATTCTTGAAACAGCTTTGTGTGCATTCCAGTATTCCAGATATTTGACTTGTTGAAACTTTATTCCTGTGTAAATATAACATGTTCCACCTCTTTTGAGATTCTTACTTGAACCATCAGTTACTGAGAAGTTTGTTCTTCTGTCTTCCAGTGGGCAGATTTCTTGTTTTTTTTTCCTTTAACTAAAGTTAGTTTATTTAATTATGATAAAAGAGCTCACTCCTTATCATGCAGATTTGTTTTAGCCTTACAAAGTTTTTTTGTTTGTTTGTTTGTTTGTTTGTTGGGAAATGTTTTGTGGCTGCTGGAAAAGATGTGTATTTAATTCTTGATGGGGAAAGTGTTTTTTCTATAAATACCAATTGTGTCATATTAGTTATGTGTGATGATCAAGTTTTCTACATCTTTGACTAGCTGCCTGGAAGTTCTATGAATTTCTAAGAGAGGGATGCTGAATTTCCTAACTACAAATGTAGAAGTGTAGTTTGACTATCTTATAGAAATGTTATATGTGTATGTATATATAATTGTGTGTGTGTGTGTGTGTGTGTGTGTGTGTGTGTGTGTGTTATGGTAAAACATGCTCATAGCATGTTACGAAAATGTAACAATGTTTCTTAGAACACAAAGTTTCTTTTACCTTAAGGGCTAAATAATAGTTTCACTTAGGCATGTGGTAAAGCAAAGACTCACAAAGTTGAGAATGAAGCCTGACTTACATAAGTTTTACAGTTTCTCAGGATCCCTGATTTTCCATACATAAATTTACTTTTGCTATTTTGCTATTACTACTTCAATCAGATTAAATATGAGAAGGCTCTTTACAAACTTTGGATCTTGTCTACAAGTATGAAAGCCTCCAGAGCAATTTAAGAAACACTCTTCCTCATAGTGTTATATTGTTTAATGAAGCACAGCTGATTTTGTTAGCTAAGTTGTCTCAAAAGAAAGTTTTATAATGTGTCCAAGATTCGATAATTGCTGAATCAGTACATCTTTATGTAACAGAAAAATAGGAACACTGCAGCAAGCATGTTGAACACAGTTTTAATTAAAAACAGTTCTCTAGCTGGAAGCTGACCCGCCCTGTGTTTTAAAGTTCTATAAAAAAAAAAAAAAACCTCCAAAACATTTTAAAACAAAATCTACCTTTTCTTAGGACAAATGTTTCGCTTTTTTCTGATGATATGAACAAGAATCATTTTCATCTCACGTAATTACACAGATGAGAGCTTTAATTGTATGTTACAGTCAGCCAACAAAAGGGGCGTGTGGAATAAAACCCTGCCCCCTTCTCTCTGGAGTGTGAGCTCAACTTTGGGAAGATAATAAAAACACTTATGTAAGAGATTAGTTCCTGATGTTTATGCTGTTCACTCCACAAAATGTGCTGTTTGCTTAAAATCAAAACCAAAGTTTGCTCTTTCAGTCAGTGTCTTGTGTGTGTGTGTGTGTGTGTGTGTGTGTGTGTGTGTGTGTGTGTGTACAGACTGTGTCACAGTCTTAGAAATGGCCTCAAGCAGAAATCCAGTTAGTAGTTTCCACCTACCATCCCATTGTCTCTGACAATATTTTCTCTTTCATCCTAACTTATCCCTGCTACGGCAAGCAGGATCTTCTTATAAAGAAGAGGCTAATCAAAAAAAAAAAAAAAAAAAAAAAAAAAACGAAGCTTTTTCAATTTCCAAAAAAGAGCACTAAGTCTGAAATTTTATAAACTGCATTGAAATGTCTTCAGTCCTTAGATAACTTTGATAAACTATTTTGAAAGAGTTTTCTTAAAATAAATAAATAAATCAATCCCCAGGATCCAGAACTGTCTTATTGCCTCATACCTTTATTTTCACATGGTTGCCCTGGGAGCCTCTGGAAACATCTGGGAGAGCTCTGATTACAGAATCTAGCTGTTTGGAACACAGAGCCAGTTTAATCCTGATTTTCTTCAGTGCAGAATCTCATGTTCTCATCATCTCATCTGCGTTCAGATCAGTATCATGCCCCCAAAACTTGCCAATGCATTCAGTAAACTTCTGTTCTGTGTAACTGCATGTCCACATCACTTCTGGGAAAATCAGCTCTAACAGTTTTCACTACACTGCAGCAGACAGGGTTAGGAAATATAATATGGAGACAGACAAGGGCTACGCTATAGGTCACAAAGACCATTATTGTTTGTTTGATTCACTGTTAATTAATGTACAAAGTACCAGGTTTACTTCCAGCGTTTTCGCATTGGCTTTATTTAGCTTGATGCCTGCTTCATTTCCTCCCTCCCATGCCTGCAGCCCGGCTTCTCCTCCCACGCCACTAGAGCCCTCTTCACTTCCTTGTCTAACTTAGTCTATTGCCTTCTTTACTCTACTTTAAGACTACTCCTCTGCCAAGATCCCCTTTCTAGATGGATGACCTATACCAGGACTCACACACTCCATAAAAACATACTTATAGAACTCAGAGGCTAGAATCTGTACAGCAGTCAGAACATGAGGCACTTGTCTGAGTCTTTCTCTATTTCCTGTTTCATTACTTTCAGGGTACCACATCACTGATACTTAGCAAAGATCTACTCGTCTAATGAAACTTTAGATTCATAAATGTTATTCTTGGCACCAGCACAAACTTGTGCATCGTTAGAACTTAGTGATGTTTTCTAACCTACCTTTCATGCTGATTGCCTTTCTATCTCACCTACCCCACCCACTTCAAACCTCCAATCCACTCCTTAGTCCTATATAATTGTCACTGCAGAATCTTCGTGTTACTGAGATCATGTAATACTTGTCTGGAATTGGTTTGTGTTACTAACTTGATAGATTGCAGCCCTGCACTAAATTGGATGGTGTTAATGGTGGCTATCACTTATTTTTCAACTCTCCGTGCATACCTTTATAAAATATTTAGCTAAAAATCTTAAAATAAGCTATGACCTGAAGTATTCTATCATTTGATAGATGTATTAGTTACCTGTTTTGCTGCAATAACAAATTTTTGACCAAAGCAACTTAAGGCAGGGAGGGTTTGTTTTGTCTCACACTTAAAATACAGACCATCAATCCGGGCAGTGGTGGCGCAGGCCTTTAATCCCAGCACTCAGGAGGCAGAGCCAGGCGGATCTTTGTGAGTTCGAGGCCAGCCTGGGCTACAGAGTGAGTTCCTGGAAAGGCACAAAGCTGCACAGAGATACCCTGTCTCAGAAAAAAAAGACACAGACCATCACAGTAGGAAACCATGGCATCAGCAGGTCACATCTCATCTGCAATAAGGAAACAGTGATGAATGCCAGAGCTCAGCTTGCTTTTTCTCAGTCAACCCTGGCTTATGGAATAATGCTGCCTATAGTTAAAATGGGTCTTCTAGATAATATCTCACAGACACACACAGAGACTTGTTTGAGGGTAGCACTAGACATTGTTAGGTTGACAGTCAAAATTAAATAGGACAACAGGACAAGTTGTGTGTGTGTGTGTGTGTGTGTGTGTGTGTGTGTGTGTGTGTGTGTGTTTTAAATCTTTCTTGTGAATAACTTTCCCAA
Source organism: Peromyscus maniculatus bairdii (assembly GCF_049852395.1). Taxonomy (NCBI): domain Eukaryota; kingdom Metazoa; phylum Chordata; class Mammalia; order Rodentia; family Cricetidae; genus Peromyscus; species Peromyscus maniculatus. The sequence goes on along the minus strand of NC_134869.1, from coordinate 22,701,574 downwards.
AATTCACAGCTGAAGTTTGCAGTTAGATATAAGTGACTCTAAAACTGTATCCTAATCATTATCAACAGAACCATTTGTTGGTCCTGAGGTTATTAAGTGATTCTTAGCCAAATATGGAATGACTTTTAGCAAAATGAAGACATTTTGCACGTAAAGATTTATGACTTCTCTAAGTTACATGGCAACTTTACTGTTAGAGTTTGGACTATATCCAAATATACTATCATATCATTCTTTTGACTATAAAACAATGGTACCTTTACAAGAAAAGTTTAAAGTTCAAATGTAAGCATAAAATATAAACATAAAAATATCGAGGATTCTGCATCCAAACATAAATCACCTGAACCTGAGCTTGCCAGCTCATCTTCACCAGACCAATCAGAGAGCCTCAGTCTTGACGATGCTCACACAGGCAGTAGATTTTGACTGTCAGAACTTCCTTATAAGTGGGAAATCAGATAAGTAATTATAGAGTATTTTCAGAAAATATAATCCTCTAATAGCTTTTCATAGGGGTAGGGGCTCATGAGCCCATCACCTCCACTCCATGCTAGAATGCCGACTGGTTTGGTTCTATTCAAGTCTTGTACAGGCAACTGCATGGTCCTTGAGTACCTACGAGTATGGTAGTCCTCTCACACCATGAAGATGCTGTTTGTGCTGTGTTTCTCCCCAATCTCTGAAAACAAGAATTCTTACAGTGATGCGATTAAAATCAGAAGCGCATCTTCATGTTTACATGAAGTAGTTGTCATGTCTACAATGAGGAAATGAGTGGGCAAAATATTACTTAGCCATACAATATAATATTAACTAACAATAAGAAAATGACAACAACCAGGAGTATATAGGTGACAAAAATTAGACTCATTGGCTTATTTAAAAAAAAAAAATGACATGAAATCATGGAGGTTATGGGGAGTGGTCTGGGAAGAGTTACAGGTAAGAAAATTGATGACAGAAAACCAAGGAGAGATTTTATTTTGATGAATGAAAATATTTAATGGCATAATTGTGAAAGTTATGGAATGCCTACACAGACAATAAGATTTCAAACAGAAATTTTTTTAATATTTTTTAAAAAATTTTCTTTATTAAGAAATTTTCTACTCACTCCTCATGCTATCCACGGACTCCCCCTCCTCTCTCCTCCCACCCCCAGCCCTCTTTCCCAAGCCACCCCGCATCCCCACATCCCCCAAATGGAGGTCTCCTATGGGGAGTCAGCAGAGCCCAGCACACTGAGCCTAGGCAGGCTCAAGCCCCTTCCCACTGCACCAAGGCTGTGCAAGGTGTCACACCACAGGCACTGGATTCCCAGAAGCCTGCCAGGGACAGATCCCGATCCCCCTGCCTGGGTGCCCCCCAAACAGTTCGAGCCAAACAACCGTCTTCCATATCCAGAGGGCCTAGTCCAGTCCCATGGGGCTCCACAGCCACTAGTCCACAGTTCATGGGCTTCCACTAGTGTGGCCAGTCATCTCTGCCCGTTCTCCCATCATGATCTCGACATCCCTCTCCTGCAGTATCTTTCCTCTCTCTCATCAATTGGATTCCTGGAACTCAGCCTGGTGCCTGGCCGTGGATCTCTGTTTCTGCCTCTATATTTGTAATTTTTTGTATAATGTTTTTTATTAAGTTGTTCAAATCCGTTGAAGGCACATTTCTGTTATTTCAAAATGATTTCTATTTTTGCTGTATGTGTGAATTCATATCTTGAAAATTTTTCTTTTTTTATTAAAAATAAGTTCTTTTCCCCTCCCTCTACTCTTCCCATCTCCTTGCTGCCTCCTGTCCCACCCAGATCAACTCCCCATGTCTCTCATTAGAAAAGAACAGGCTTCTACGAGTTAACAACAAAACATAACAAAACAAAATATAATAAGATACAAGGAAAACCCTCACATCACATTGAATAAGGCAAACCAAGTGAAGGAAAAGAGGCCAAGAAAAGACACAAAATCCAGAGATCAACTCATTCACGTGCTTGGGATTCCTGTAAAAATATTAAGCTGAAAGGTGTAGTGTATCTACCAAGGACCGGGTACAGACCCTTGCGGGACCTGTGCTTGCTGATTCTGTCTCTGTGAGTTCATATGAGCTTTGCTCAGTTGATTTAGAGGGACTTCTTCAGCTGGTGTCCTCCATCCCCTCTGGCTTTTACACTCTTTCTGTGCCATCTTCCATGAGGTTCCATGAGTTCTTAAGGGAGAGATTTGAAGGAGACGCCACATTTATAATCGTATGTGTCCCAAGATATCTCTCTCTCTCTCTCCTCTCTCTCTCTCTCTCTCTCTCTCTCTCTCTCTCTCTCTCTCTCTCTCTCCTCTCTCTCTCTCTCTCTCTCTCTCTCTCTCTCTCTCTCTCACACACACACACACACACACACACACACACACACACACACATACACATACACACACACGTCTGGATGTGAGTCTTTATATTTGTCCCTGTCTGCTGCAATAAGAAGCTTCCTTAATGGTGGCTGAATAAGACAGTGATGTCTGATAACTGATGCCAGATATCATTAGGAGGATATCATTTTATCACTACATTTCTGTTATTGTTAAGACCAGGAATGTTTGGTTATAACCCAGGTCTCTGGGCTATCTAGTCTCTGGTTCTTGCTCACCCAAAGAATGTCAAGTATGGGTTCTATCTCATAGAGTGGGTCTTAAGTCAAACCAGAAGTTGATTGGTTACTCCTACAAGCGTTATGCCACCATTGCCCTAGTATATTTTTTCATGCAGGACAACATTGTAGCTCAAAGGATTCATGGCTGGTTTGGTGTTTATGTTTCTCTTTTGATAGCCTGCAGAATACCTTCCCTTACAAAAGATTACAGGGGTGAAGTTTCTACATAAACATTTAAGCTAATGATGTGGGGGAAAGAAAGAGATGTTAAATGAAGTACATCATCAGTATGTAATACAAACTTGTATACAATACAGACTTGTATGTAATACAAACTTTTGCATCCTGTCCTGTTCATTCTATCTTCTCGACCATTTGCACAAGACAATAAGAAACCTTTCCCCCAATCTCCACCTGCTGTGTGCAGTTTTACCTCTGCTGGCAACTCTTGAGAAGCATAGATTCCATCTTTCTAAACCCTTAATCCAATCTGGGAGCAGTCATTATACGGGTCACAGCCCTTCATCTCAAGAGCAAAATCAGTTCAGAAGCAATGGCAGCCATTAAGCTTGATATTCAGTGAGAGACTTTCATAATAAAGCTTGTGAGTCTTCCAGTCACTCATCTGTCCTCATCTTGACTTGGGATATAAAAGACTCCAGAAAACAGGAGGACCTGTTAGAGAAATTGGTGCTTAGCTTAAAAGAAGGACTATATTGGTCACTAACCTTTAAGAAAGAGAGAAAACATTTAGGTCAGAACACCTACCCTATTTTCACTGGGTCTTGGGTCTAATCAGTTTTTGGTAGATTTCTATGATCACTCTGACTTCCAAGGCAGAATAGAATTCTGTGCTTTTGATCATTATAAGGCTATCCTGAGATCTCTGAATCAATAATGGCTTAAAACTATTTCTTTTGATTCACCTGTATAAGTCAGTTATTCTTCATCAACATACCTTTCTCTTTAGAGTTTGTGACCTCATCTCTGTTCTTAGAATCCTGCACTGAGCCCCATTTATGCTCTTTCAGTGAGTACTGTGTGTATATGTATTTAATGTAACTTACATCATGGCTCAGCTATGCTCATGCCTTACCTCTACCCATCATGTATTTCCAGAACATAATTAAAACTTTTTCCCGGCTGGATCTTTTTATATTAAAGACTCTAGAGTGGACGTGTATAATTAGTTGGTTTCCAAGAGTTCTGTTGACATGGAAGCCACACAGTCTTAGGCTCTGTAGTTACATTCTGTGCAGATGCCTCTATCTAAGCTCTGGTCCCCCCCCTTACATATAACCTGGGACTGTGTCAGTTAATCTTTAACTTAATAATGACCTATTTTTTTCTGTTTCCAGAAAAGATAAAAGTCAATGTAGAATTTAATTTGGAAATCATTTGCTAAACATCTAACATGTGTATGGCTCTGGGCAAACATTGTTCAGGATATAAAAATAAGATGAAAGTCCTTGAAAGGACATCTAGGGGCCAGAGAGATGGCTCGGTAAGTGAAGACACTTGCTGTCATGCCTAGGACCCATAAAGGACAAGGAAAGGCTCTATTCCTGCAAGCTGTCCACATTCCCTCCATGTGCAGCAGGAGTATGCTCACACATACACATGTGAACACACACACAAAATAATTAAATGTAATCATTTCCCCCAATGACATACAGTAATAGATAGAGGAGATACGTCAAGATAATTCTGACATGAAGTATGTGACATATGTCATAAAAGAAGTAACATTTGCCGTGAACGCACCTAAGAGGAAGTCATTATAGAATATAACCATGAGGGATAGAGTAGAGACATTGAACATTATCTTGTCTAGTATGTCTCAAACTTAGTGAGAGTCACAACTTCTAGGGAGCCCATCAATACTCAGATTATTAGCTGCATCTCTGGAATTCCTGATTGAGTAAAAATTCAAAATAACATTTGTTGCAGGTTCCCAGTAAGGCCAAGAAGACAGCTCGTGCATCATTTTAAGAACCAAGCTCACGCATTCTCCTTTTATAGATGAGAAAATGGGTCAATGAGAGGAGGAAACTTGCTGAAGTGGTCATAGCTTATTAGTGGGGAAGCTCCAAGCTCCCTGCTACATTTATTTTCATTTTCTTACTACTAGTTCCTTTGAGCAAGTTTACGTCATTACCATCTCCACCCACCCCCACCCTGTTTCTCCTTTGTTGTTATTGTTTGAAGATAGAGTCTGGCCATGTAGCCCAGGTTGTCCTTGAACTCAAGGTCCTCCTGCTTCATTTTCCTGGGTGCTGGGAATATTAATACTTTAATATTAATTAATTAATTAATTAAATATTAATACTTTAATATTCAACCACAAGTGTATGCGGAGTATTCCACATGACCATGAAATAGAATAATCAATAATTTGAAGGGGAAATAGACTGTTTTAATTTATTTTAAATGTCTTAATTACTGATGTGAAATAGATATAAATCACATTCATGTTTCTGATATTTCATAGCCACTTTAATAAATACAAAAAATGAAAAAATTCCATTAATAATAAGTTAAGAAATAAGACAGAAATCTTATTTCCCTCTACAGGTTTGAAGAGTTTCAACTTCAAAGATAGTTTCTAATGAACATATAAATCTTCAAGTCTATGCTTTGGCAAAAATTACACACAAAAAAAATGTTTGAGGGGAAATTGAAAAAATATTTTGCTCAAGAATTTAATTTCCTTAGTCTTATTTTTATTCATTATGTTTCCCTTCTAAAGGCCATCATACGATTTCCCGAATTAGACTCATCTGTCCTTATTTTCTACAGAAAATCTCTTAACTACGGACTCATTATGTAACTACAGGCTGCTCGTGTATCGAATCTAACTTCAGGCCCATAGACGATAGCTGGGTGGCTCAGCTCATATCTTAGAGAAGGTAAACAGTTAGAGGAAAACATGATGTTAGAATAAGATGGCTTTAAATATTTCTGCAAAATCAGTACAATTTTCACTTGCGCCCTAGATTTGGGCTGATTGAAGATTTGCAGTTTGAATTAGTGCTGACCTTCAAGGCAGAAAACTCCTGAACCGTCAGACGTTGAGATGGGTGGCTTTGTTGTGGCTTTGACATGAGCATCTCTGATAATGAAGATTCAAGAGACCGTAGGAATAGACTGATGCTCTGGAGCTGATAACCAAGGAAGGAGAAAGTTTGGAAGTACTCAGACTCCAGGGCAGGTATCAGAATATCTTGGCCATGCTGAGGGAAGGGAACAGAGCAGGGGCTGTCCATTAGACAGTCTCTGATGACATAGATGCATCCTGCCACCTGTCATTCCTGTCTCTGACTTGCTCTATCATTGACATGGTCAGGATGCAGTATTGCCTTGGGAAGATCCTTACAACTGAGTATGTAAGCCTGGCCATGCAGGAAAAGACAAGGGATTTTTTTTTCTTCCAGGATACAACCCCTGAGAGGCTACCAAGGGTCAAGGAAATTGTCCATATCCACCCACAAACAGGCTTTAAATGGACTTGTTGGGTTTTAAAATAAGCACATATAGTTGAGAAGGAAAAATGGTAATAATAGGAATAGGGGAGAAATTTGAAGCTGTAGAACAATGTCGATTTGATAATAACACATAATAGGCATGCATGAAATTATCAAATAAAAAGTAATTTTTGAAAGTGTAGCCATTGAAGCTAGTAACTATAGTTGTCATACCAGACTTATCACTTCCAGAGGTGCCACAATATGCTGCCACCATATAGAAACTCTCTTCTACACAGAAACTGGGAAGAAGTTTTCTCTTTGTTCTTTCCTCCATCTCCGATTCTCTAGGTCTCCCTCTGTGTCTCTGTGTTTTTCTGTCCCTGTCTCTCTATCTCTCCATGATTCTCTCTCCATCTCTGCCTATCTCAGCCTATTGTTGTTGAAACAATCTATAAAATGGACTAGATACTAAGAACTTTTTGATGCCATGTTTCCACCATGAAGGAGGCCAGCCTGAAGAGCATGGGTGTCCACAATGGTGGGTCTGTCTAATCCAAGTCTTTGCTTGAAACTAGTGAAAATACATGGTCTCAGCATGTGTCTACACAACAGATAAAAACACAGGTGTAGGCAGGACCACACAGATTTTACAATAGTAGTTCAGAATTCCAAGGAAAAGGAGATGACGGGGCAGAGCACTGATTGGTGGATGGAGACACACACAGTACAGACAGAATGGTAGACATAATGACAGGCCCAAATGCTACCAGAACAATACAGGAAGTATTGCTAGCGCTCAGGCCTGAATACTCCTCTTTGCTGCCACTCAGGGCATTGTGAACATCCACTGTCAAAAAGTTCTGAAGACGGAAAAGGGGAAATCTTAAAAGCTGAAGCAATGTGGAGACTAGAGTGGAAAACAGAATGGATAAATTAAGAAAGAAACACTAATCAATGGCCACTAAATTATTTAAACTTCTGCAAAGCATACATATGAGGAAATCATATAACCAGTGATAAAAAACTTACAACGACTGAGTAAAAGAAAGCTTTACCTATTTTTCTTTGATAATTCTTTCTTCCTTTCTTTTGCTTGGTAGTCTCTATATATGCTATGTCCTCCCAGTCTATGAGTTGATTACCTCCTTGTTTCCCCTAAATATAGAAACATGATGCCATCGGGTACCCAAAATTAAATAGTCACGTATCCTTCCACAGTCATCTCCTTTATCTTCTTTCAACTCTTCTACATGAAGATTCACTAACACTTCTGAAGGCTAGTCCATCTATCCTGTCCACCTCATCTTTACATCTTGGTTCACCCTCTTTCTTTCAGACTTTTATTCTGTTTTCAGTTTAGTAATATTCTCAATCTTCACCTTTCAAACATCTATCCATTACACTCTTCCTAACTGGTATGTTAAAGACCTGTGTCTTCCACTCAGTATTACCAAAGCTGAATTTGCAGAGGCCAAAAATTATCTGATACCAAAATCTAAATGATCTTCAATATTGAAGTCATTCTTGCTATGCTCTTGGTTTCTATAAAATATTTTCTAGCTTCTTTTCTTACATGTGTTATTTGCTGAAAGTTTTTTCTCTTGTTTGGATGTCCAAGTTCCAAATTCAGATCTTTTTTTCAGTCTATGCCTTCTCTCCTGAGAACTTGTCCACCAAAAACCAGAGCAGTGACTTTCAACTCTATAGCTCAACATTTTTTTTTTTTTTTTTTTTTTTTACAAATTACCACTAAGAACATCTAAGCACATCTAAAGCAGTACTATTAAAGTATATCTAAGAACTACTCGCTGTCTGGCATCTTCAATCAAATAATTTACTGGAAGTTGTTGTTTCTTCTTACTTCCTCTGAACTTTTGCCTCTCCTTTCCTGTCCTGGATGGGGCCACATGATCTCCCAAATAAGAGACATGAGGATCAAGTGAACATCTGCTCCTCATTGACTGTCTTTAGTTGGATACTAAGCTGTTAATATCTCTTGCATGTCTTGCTGGTTTTCTTACTCACAGTCTTAGCTGCCTGCATCCTCTCCTTTACATGCTGCCAAGAGAGCTTTCTCTAGTGAATGCAAAATATAAGTCTAAGCATGTCATTTTCCCATTAAAAATTCCCCAGAAGTTTCCCATCATCTCCAAGATTAAAGCTAAATTACTGCCATGTCTGTAGAAGGCGTATATGAACCTGCATGCCTTGGTCCCAGCACACTTGTGCAACCACACCCAAGCTATTAAATAAACTGCTTAAAAGTCCTCTAACAATTAAGGGTGCTGCAGGCTCTTGAACTTTTGCTCATGATATTTCTTCTAGATAAATTCACATTTTTATTTTCTTTTCATCCCTTCAAAACCCCTTCACACTATTTGAAACCCATGAATCCATCATCTATTCAAAGATATATGATGCATGCCAAGTCTCCACTGCATAATTATATCCTAAACATAATCTCAACATTGTATTTATTCATAAAATATTGCAATTTTCTTCACTGTCTTTCTTTCTTGTTATCCCATGATTTTTTAAAAAAATAAAGATTGTCTTTCTATCATTTTCATTCTCAGGACTAGAATAGATTTGTATTTTTCTCCATAAATATGTATTTAAATGAATTTAATTTCCATATATTTAATGATCCTTAGAATAAGACATGTTATGTTAAACATATTCCATTTAATAAGGGAAGAACAAGTTTCTCAGCATAGAGTTTTATAAAAGTCTTGATGATATGACTTCTCTACCTATGGCCCAGAGTATACTTTATATATGTTTACAAGGAAGTTTTCATTTAATTTCCAAAAGAAAGAATTGCATGAATTTGTTTGGAAGTCTATGTTTTGTAGAAGGATGATTTCGCCTACATAACATGAATGAACACAAGCCCCTGGTATTCATTTTTACTAATGAAATAGTAGGTGAAAGCAGAGGGTCTTCACTGAATTATTTCAGGATACAACAACAGTTATAGAAAAAACAGCAGCTGAATCCAGCCTATCAGCTTGGGAGTGAGTATACAGAAAACTATTAGAGTGAAGAGAAGGGAAGACAAATAGCAAATATTGGTTTATGTTTGACCAACTGAAAGGAAGTGACTCTGAAAGGACATGGAGGTAAACAAAGAAATCCTGTAGGCCTAGATAAGGAAGTGTGTATAAAGTAAGCTATGTATTACATATATATATATATATATATATATATATATATATATATATATATATATATATATATATATGACAGCTTTTACTTTATGTGACATATTGCCTTTGGAAGAGAATCACAATTGACATAAGTCTGAAGATAGTCATGTCATATGCATTACGGCAAATGGTAATTAAGGATATTTGTTTCCCTTAGCATGGAAAAGGTAAGGGTTTGTATAGCAGAATGGATGCTTTGGAAAATGAAATTAAAATAAAATAACACCCATCACAACATTTATTCTGTACATCCAGCCTCTAAAGTCTGTTCCTATTTTAGTAGCCTCTCTCCATGCTCAGCCTCAGTTGTGGGGTACTGAGAGTTTCATTCACAATTTTAAGAACTTCCCTTTCAGCCTCTCTCAAAGCGCTATCACAATCTGTGGCAAGCTGTTACCTGAGTATGTCCAGTCTCAACCTCGGGTGTTTAAAGCATAGCCTGACTGTAGAACAATTACTTATGGCAAGATGGTAGGAGCAATTATCAGTGTAGTGTGATGCCAGAGCCAAGCCTGACATGCTGAGCTCAGTGTCTGGGACCCACATGGTGGAATGAGAGAACCAGACCCTACAATTTCCAGGAAGGGCAGCAGCTGCAATTGTGCCAATCCATTATACTTCCAGTAACCATCATTTCGCATTGCAACATGTATGTACACCTAGTAGGGGCTTCATGGGATCTTTATGAGACAAATTCATTAATCAGTTTTTATATGTTGACCATGATGGTGTGGCTACCAAACATAGGCAGTAAGGAATTTTTTTTAGGAAATGGTTTTTGACAAAATTAAGTTGTGCAGGTTCATGTTGCCAAAAAATGAGACTTCTGACTTCCCATAGTTCTTTCTAATAAACCCCAAAATGAAATCTCTTATTCACTTTGTGCCAAATATTACGCTACTGCACGTATCATGTAGAAATAGAGGAGATTGCTAATGATGACACACAAATCTGTGGTGAGGAGCACGTAACATGAACCAACAGCAAGCTGAAGCAGATGGTTTTAGCACTAAATTGAAGGACAAGGCATATGATTCACAATTAATAGTTATTCTGACTTATGATATAAGTCAGGAAGTTTCAGAGAAGATATAGTTTTTTTTTTTTAAGACAGAGATTTTTAATTAAGTCTGGAGAGAGAAGCAGAATTTTGGGTAGGGCAATGACTAGAGGCAAGCAAATGGAGATTTCCAATCGAGATTGTTAGACTAAGTTGGAATACCTAGATGCAAAGAAAAAAGAAACAAGGGGTGTAAATGTTCACTCTCTGTGTCGTCTCTGTCTCTGTCACTCTTTCTGTGTGCCCCTCTGTCTCTGTGTGTATGTCTCCTTCTGTCTCTTTCTGAGTCTCATTGCTCTCACTCTCTCCATCTCTCAGTCTCTCTGTCTGTTTCTCTCTGTCTCTCTCTGTGTCTCTCTCTGTCTGTGTCACTCTCTCCTCTCTCTCTTTCTTATTCTGAGAAAGGGCTTCAGGTAGCCCAGGCTGGCCTGAAACTGTGTAGCTCAGTCTGGTCAAGGACTCCTGATCCTCTACCTTCCCTTTCCCAAGTGCTGAGATTACTGGCATGTTCCACCATATCTGACTGTGGTTCACTGTCTACCTTGTCTTAAATGAAGTCTGGGGGAGTATGGTCCACTTGAAAGATAATGGGCAAATCTGCTATAGAAAAAAAAAGAGAGATAATGAGCACACATTTGGGTGTGCCTGAGATACTCCTACCATTTTAAATTCTGATCCATCTAGAAAATAAATGGACATTTTTGAATTAGTCCCAATCTACTCAGTTACTTGGGTAGTAGCTAAACTCACTCCAGTTTCATCCTTGTCTTGTGATTTACAAGCTGGTGTTCAAACAATAGAGTTGAACTTTGGGTGGGGATAGAAACAACTTCTTCAAAATAATTGATATTTATGGTTCCAGTATCTGAAAACAGATCAAGGCAATATTTTTTAACACAAGGCAGATGAACTCAAAGCCTTGATCTCTGGACCCCAACTTCTCCAAAGTTGCTACTTCTTTGTGGAAGTTCTAAGAATTTGGAGAATCAAAATTTGTAAACTACTAGATTATAATAACTGAAACTCCATGCCTAAAATGAAAGATTATCCCAGGAACACTCAAGTGTGAGGAAATCATGCTAATATCTTTTTTTAATTCCCAAACATTTAAAATCCATGATTGTTGGGGCCACCTTGAAATTAAAGGCAAATGATGTAAAGGGTTACAGATCATCAAATGAACGGAATATATAAAATCTTTATCAAAACTCATAACAAGAAGGAAATGGGAAATGAATGTTATAGTTAGGAGGATAAAACTATTTTTTATAATCAAAACCTAGTTTGATTGATGCTACTATTACTCTAGAGGTAAAGGGAAAATATGTTACTTAAATTATTGTTTAAAAAAAAACAAAATACAAGTGTTTGTTTTTATTAGTTGTAGAAAAAAAAGAAAATATCATAAAATTGTCCATGTGTCTCTAATTTTATATGTGGAAAATTCCACCTGAATAGATACTCTTTAATTAAAAATATACTACCATGAGGAACCTTGCTTTCTTTAGGAAACCATGAAAAGTACACTGAACTATTAACATGAGGGAGTTGGGAAAATTTTTGAGTGTAGCACACTAGCTTCCTTTCCTGGAGCTTAGAAAGATTCCAAGAAAGACTGTTCCTTCTTTTGTGCTAAACCAAGTACAGAGGAACATTTCTAAATCTCCCCTAAAGCAACAATGCCACATGCCACCTTGGGAAGGACCCTTTGAGGAAGAGTAATGTGGAGTCCTAGTGTGTTGGTGGGAAATTACACAAAGCTACCTGTGGATTAAATCATTTTGACCCCTGATGTGTGAGGTGTAAGATGTAAATTTTACTTTTGTTCAGTTCTAATATGAAAATATTACAGCATGGGAAAGAAGGAAGGAAGGAAGGAAGGAAGGAAGGAAGGAAGGAAGGAAGGAAGGAAGGAAGGAAGGAAGGAAGGAAGGAAGGAGTGAGAGAAACAAAGACCCCCAGAGACTTGTCTTCAATGACAGAGGTGAGAGACTAGGCTTCTCGTGATATTTGATTGTTGTTTTGTGTTTGGTTTTTTGTTTTGCTGACTTTTTTGTGTGTAAATGTGCTGTGATTTTTTTTGTTATTATTTTTGGTTTTTGTTTGTTTTGAGACAGGACCTTACTGTATAGCTCTGAATGACCTGGAACTCATTTTGTAGACCAGGCTGGCCTCTGATTCATAGAGATCCACCTGATCCTGCCTCCCATATAGTGGAATTAAAGGCAAGTACCACCACATCTGTCAACTTAGTAATATAAATATGTGTGTGTGTGTGTGTGTGTGTGTGTGTGTGCGCGTGTGTGTGTGTGTGTGTGTGTGTGTGTGTGTGTGTGTGTTTAACTCCCCCCCCCCCAAATGTTGCTTAGCTGGCATGCATTTGTTTTGTTTTTATAAGTTGAGTTTCAGACATGTCGTGTTCATATTCACTAGCATTCTTCACTGACCCACCTACACATCCTTTCCCATACTATGTTGTGTTTTTTCTTTTTTTTCCGTTATTTTAAGATCAATTTTTGCTGCAACAAATAGTCTTAGATGTGTCAAATGACCACTGGAGATTGGCCAACTTATCACTTTTAGAGAAATCTTTTTCCTCTCTCTCCTATACCTCCATGGTCATACATGGTCGTACATGAGGGTGGGATTATGGACCTAATTCCCTCTCTGTGCTGGAATTCTGTCTGTCTTGGGCCTGCACAGGCTTTGTACACGCTGTTGCAACTACTATGAGTTCATATGTACGTCTTCCCTACTGTATTGAAAAGACATTTCCTCTCCGCCACCTCTGGCTCTTACATTCTTTCTGTTTCCTCTCAACAATGCTCCATGAACTTTTTGGAGAGAGGCTTGCAAGTTTGTTCCCTGTAGGGCTGAGAATTATGCACACTCTGCACCTTGAGCCATGGGTTACTCCTAGCCAGGATCTCCACCTTCTGGTAGTCTGAAGCAGCCAGTCAATGGAGAAATAACAAGCTTTGATAGCATAAAGCGTTGTAGAAAATCTTTGGATCAAATAATAGTATTGGGGAATGAGTTTTCTCTTTTTAATAGTTTAAGTTGTTGGCTTACAGTTTTACTATGAAGAAGGCAATTGGGTAAGATTATTTAAAATCAGCACCTATAAAAGCATGTAGCTTAAAAGGCTGGTCAAGTTAAACCTCCAAAGATAGCCTAGTTCTGATGGAATCGAGCACCTGTTAAGATTTGGGGATTGGGGGTTGGGAATGAGGTAAGGCAGGAGAAGCAGCCATTGGGGAGAATAGTTGTGAGACCATTAGAGCTTCCAGTATGGACGTGAATTACTATGCTTGACTTTGTCAATAAACACTTTGGTTGCTTCATGAGGAATAGAGAATTCTGGGGCAAAAGGAAGGGTTATTCTGGAGACTCAGTTGAGAGTAAATGTTAGTTTGGGCAGGAACTGCAGAGGAAATTAAGAAGGACATTCCAGAAATCCTTTGGAAGCAAGCATCATGAACTTCCTGACAGTTTTTATGTGCCAAATTGGATGGAACTATCTGCCAGGATAAAAGAAAAACTTGAGAATGACTGATAATTTTGACATTTTTGCTGGCATGACCAAAAGCATGTGTGGGAGAAAGAAGTGTTCCCTGTTCAGTCTAATGTTAGGTATGGTGGAGTAAGTAGTTCCTGAACTACACACAGGTACCCAGAAACATCTCCCCAGAGATATCACTTTTGTAAAAAGCCCTGTGAAGACTCGGGATATGTTTGATGCAATTATATTGGGATTTGAGTCCAAATTCTAAGCTGCGGTCCAGTGATGTCTAAATTTAAAGTCTATTTATAGTCTCTAGGATTTGTAAACATTAGAGTTTGCCTCCCTTAAGCTTTTCATCTATAGAATTAAGCTTATATAAATTGGACACTTATATAAGCATAGTGTCCAATGAGATAGATTTTTATTAATTACCCTTCACCTCAGGTGGCCTGCCTGCTGTTGTTTCAAAATATTTGCCTTGGGGGTTATATTGCATAATGCTTCTCTTTATTTGACCAGAACCATTCTTTCTCTCTTGACAGACGGGATGTGGCCTAAGAGAAAGGGTTCACAGAGTCCCAGTGCTAATACAGCTGGTGCTCACTGCTGCCAAGGGTATGGGAGAAGCTGCTGTCTGCAGATCCACAAGCTGTGAGTGTGGAGGTAGGCTTCGTCATGAATAACCTCTAGTTGGGCCTCTTTGTGGGTGGCATGTTTATCTTTCTCCTTGAAAAACAAAAGGTCAACGAGGAGCACATGTTTCTATAGCAACAATAAATTCAAAGGGGATGCAGCCTCCTCCTTGCAACAAATGTGGATTCAATGGAGGAGGAAGAGCAGAGTCCACCCACTTCTAGGGGAAATGAGTTGGTAACACAATGAGTCTCTTTATTTCAACTTAATTCCCATCTGAATTCACATGTGATACAAGACTTTAGTGGAGAAAATATGCAAAAAACCATGAATATGGCACTAAAGGATCATGCCTGAATAATACTTAAAATGGATGTTTTCATTTAATTGAGGAAACTGGTGGCCTTCTGCCAGCCAATGACACTCTTTGAGTTTCAGAAGGAATCAGTTAGCTGTACTGGAAGTGACTGACTATAGACTGCCTTCTGCCCTTATTAAAAAAAAGCCACATGTGTAAATACAAGATCAAGGAAAAATGTATTTCATCATTTGTTTTTTGTTTCCAGTCATCTTATCCTCCCATGGCTTTGTAATTCTTTTAATAAATGAAAATTGATACATAAAAGAGAAAATATTTCATTAACATGGTACAGCAAGATGC
The DNA here is from genome assembly GCF_049852395.1 of Peromyscus maniculatus bairdii. Classification (NCBI taxonomy): domain Eukaryota; kingdom Metazoa; phylum Chordata; class Mammalia; order Rodentia; family Cricetidae; genus Peromyscus; species Peromyscus maniculatus. Next base: position 22,686,398 of record NC_134869.1, on the reverse strand, counting down.
GAGGAAAGGTCACAAGAACAAAGAGAATGAGAAAATCAAAAGGAAAAATATACTGTTCAAAACTCTTACTACTTTAAGGAGAAAGGGGGAAGCAGGGGTGTTTAGGTCCCAGAACAGTATTTCTCATGATTTTCCTCAAGGTGCTAAAAACATTCTCTTGAACATGTTTTAGAACATTTGTTAAACCTCAGAGGTTTCAGACCTCATAATCACCTATGTGAAGAAAACAAGATCAATACATGAGTTAACTTCCTTCCAGATAGACCCTGCTTTTACAAGTCCTACAGGCTTTCCTGTTCCAAAGCTAAGGCAAAGACCCCACTTCATTGTCCTTGGTCTCTGTGCTGGCTAGTTTTATGTCAACTTGACATAAGCTAGTTTTCAGAGAGGAGGGAGCCTCAGTTGAGAAAATGACTCCATAAAATCAGGCTGCATGCTTGTTTTTAATTAGTGATTGATGAAGGAAGTCCAGTCCACTGTGGGTGGTACCATCCCTGGGTTGGTGGTCTTGGGTTCTATAGGAAAGCAGGATGAGCAATCCATGATGAACAAACCAGTAAGCAGCACCCCTTCATGGCCTCTGAATCAGCTCTTGCCTCCATGTTCCTGCCCTGTTTGAGTTCTTGTCTACCTTCAATGGACTGTGATACGTAAGCCAAATAAACTCTATTCCCCACCAAAAAAAATTGTTTTATGTAGGATGACTCATCCGTATCAGGCCTGAGGGCCAGCCAGCCCAAACCAATAATAAGATACTTTCTGAGAGCTAACCTGGGTCTGCCTAAAAGCATTAGCAACAGCATCTGAGACATGATCTGGAGACGACCTGGACCAGTGAGAGGCAGCCATGTCACACTGGCAGCTGCATGTTCATCAGACCTTCCCCTGGGGTGGGGTAGAGGGTATATAAGGCTTGCCTCTTCCTAAATAAACTGAACTTGTTGTTTCAAAATTCTCCCAGAGTCTGTTTCATTGACTCTGTGCCTACTTGGCCCCCTCCCCCAAAGGGAATAACAGCACAGGATCCTGCCACAGTTTTAGACATAGCAAGAAGCGATACCAACTAGAACTTTGAAAAGCACAAATCACCAGGTGCACTTATGGATAGTTACTATGACTATCCAGAATGATATGGGAAAGTAATCCCATTTCCCTATCTCATTTACCCTGCTACAGGTTCCCTGGAGCTTCAAGGGTCAGAGTACTTTAAGGGGCCTTAAAGAGGAGGTGGCATAAGCTACTGAGACACATCAGCACAAAGCTAATTCCTTAGCCAACTCTTCTGTGGCTTCTGGACAATCAATTCACTTCTTTGTATTTGTGATTCATAATGTGTGACACAAACTGGCATCCTGGAAATGTTGGGTAGGATTTGCCAGTTGAAGATGTGTTGGGAGATTTGGCCAAATTGTTTTATCAGCAAGCTGCAGACTCCCCAGATGAAACCCCTACCCAGATAACCAGGGTGCCTCATATTCCTATTTTCCTGCTAAATGTCAGGACATCTACTTTTAAAAAAATATGGAAACTACCTACATTCTTTCCAGATGACAAGGTCTGTTACTAAAAGAATTATTGGTGATAGATGCCAGTTTTACTTGCTTAAAAAGAGAATCTCCTTCTTCAAACAATTTTTTTGTATATTCTGAAATGACTGACTTGCCCTGCATTCCCACTCAACGGAAAAGTTAGTTTAGAGCCTAAAATAATTTGCTATTTCAGCAATTTGTCAGCATTCACTCTGCTGTGTTTAAATTATTAAAACATTCTGTGATAGAATAGGTTTTAATTGGGTATTTGGTTTTATTTTTTCATTCATGTGTGTGCTTGCACACACATATGCATATGTTATAATGATGCTGTGTGGAGGTGTGTTTGTGTGTGAGTGCAAGCATGTCCTGTACTGGGGAGTGGCTTTAGAAAAACAGCCTCAGATGCCCATCCTAATTTTGATTCCTTGTCTGAGATAGGCTTTCACTGCATAAGCCAGGTTAGCTGGTCCTCAGGCTCCTGGGATTCTCATGTCTATACCTCCCTGCTTGCCCATAGGAGTGAGGGGATCACAGACACTTGCTGTTGCATCTGAGTCTGTATGTGCCCTAGGGGTGTACACCTAGGTTATCATGCCTAAGAAGCAAGTACCATCTCTCCAATTCTGAATCTATTTTGAATACATCTATTCCTTTCCTACCTTCATATGATGAACAACTTTTTAAAAAGGGATTGTGTTCTTATTATCATATGAATGCAAGATATGTGGTGGGGGGGGGCAAGGGTGTGGAGGCCAGAGGACAACTTTATGGAAGTAGTTCTCTCCTTCTACTTTTCCATCGGTTCCAAGGTTCAAACTAAGATTGTCAGGCTTGAGTGGTATATGTCTTCATCCACTGTGCTATCACTCCAGGCCAGCTTAATAGTATTTAGTTTTTCATAGCAATTGCTACATTATGGAGTTATTAAACCAAAGAACATGCTGGGAATGAGCAGCTCTAGCACACTGCATCTCAAGAAAATCAAGTTCTTTTCTGGAGTTCTTTTTATGAATATCAGAGGTGAAGCTGCTCTGCAGAAACAATATTGGGCTCCTTACCCTGGCTGACAGACTGTTAGACAACCTGTACATGCTCAGGCTGGTTGTCTTGTAATTTTAAGCATATATAAGGCATGCAACAAGTACACATGAGATGGTGACTGGGGTTTTCCACATAGAGGGTCTCTCAAGGAGAAATTAACCTTCACTCTGTTTGTGCCTAATATTGGTTTAAGTTGATTTTGTTCGTCTTTCTTTAAGTCAGTCTTTCTTTCTCACCCTCTACCAAGAAGTACCTGAAACCAGTTTACCCATAGGAGAGGAAGTGATGACTTGTCCTTAAAGGATCAGATACAGTTTTCTCCAAGAGTTCCTGGGCAGTGGTGGACATGCCTTTAATCCCAGCACTCAGGAGGAAGAGGCAGGTGGATCCCTGTGAGTTTGAGGCCAGCCTGGGCTACAGAGTGAGTTCTAGGAAAGGCTTCAAAGCTACACAAAGAAACTGTCTCAAAAAAAACCAAAATAATAATAATAATAACAATAATAATAATTTTCTCCAAAGGGAGTTACCCCAGGTAGTGAAGTTGTTCCTATGCTGACAAACAAGGGGGCCAATAGTTAAACTGATTTCATTGATTTCTTTCAAGAAAGTCAGGCTTTCATTGAAAGAAACTTAAAAAGACATTAATGGGAAGACCACCCATGCTTATGAATTGCAAGAATTAATAGTGTGAAAATTGTCATCTTACCAAAACAGTCTACAGATTTGGTGCCATCTCCATCAAAATAGCAATTCTATTATTCATAGAAATAGAAAAAAATCTTAAATTCCACAATGAAAGCACAAAAGATCCCAGATACACAAAGCAGTTCTGAGCAGAGGGAGAGAGAGAGAGAGAGAGACAGAGAGAGACAGAGAGAGAGAGACAGAGAGAGACAGAGAGACAGAGACAGAGACAGAGAGAGAAAAGAAGAAGATTAAGAAGAAGGAGGAGGAGGAGGAGGAAGGAAGGAATGAAGGAAGCAAGCAAGCAAGCAAGCAAGCAAGCAAGCTGGAGGCACCACCTAATTGTTTCAAGCCATACTACATAGCCATAGTAACAGAAACAGCATGGTGCTGGCACAAAAACAGAAATACAAATCAGTGAAATGCAAGACCTAAGTATAAACTCATATAACTACAGCTATGTGATATTTGACAAAGACGTCAAAAATACATATTGAAGAAAAAGCACTCTCTTCCAAAAATATGATGATGGTAAAACTGGGTATCCACGTGCAAAAGAATGAAACTGGATCACTCTCTTTCCCTTTCTACACACACACACACACACACACACACACACCAACTCCAAATTGATGCAAGGCAGAGCTTAGGATCCGAAACTCTGAAGCAGGTAGAGGAATTTCGAGGGTAAATACACTAGTATGCAAGCATAGGAAGGGCTTTCTGAAGACCACTCTGGTCACTCAAGAAATAATGCCAGCGATAGACAAATGGGACTGAATAGATTTTTTTTTTTTTAAAAAAGGCTTCTATAACACAAAGGAAGCAGCTCATTGATTGAGTGAAGAAACATCATACAGATTGGGAGAAAGATTTTGCTAGCTATTTATTTGACATATTAGGTTGCTATCTAGGATATACAAAGAACTCAGAAAACTATACAAAAGATAAAATAATCCAATCAATGGGATCATGAAATGGAATTCGAAAATGGAATGGAATCAGAAAGACCTTGAAAGATGAAATGCAAATGTCCAATAAACATGGAAAATATTCAAGCCCATTAATCACCATAGAAATGTAAGGCAAAACTGTGCTGACATTGCATCTTGCCCCTGACAGAATGGTACTCATTAAGAAAACAATAATGTTGATGAGGCTGTGGCCAAAGGGAAGGCTTGTATCCTACTGAAGGGAAAGAAAATGAAGTCAGCCACTGTGAACAATAGGAAATTGTCTCAAAAATAAAATAAAATAAAATAAAAAACACCTTTTAGAGTCGATCTTCCATAAGAGCCAGCTCCTGGTATTTACCCAAAGAATTCTATGTTGAATTATCAAGGGATACTTACATGTCAATGTTATTGTAGCACTATACACAGCTGTTGCTAAGTTATGGGATTAACTCAAGTGTCCAACAGTGGAAAAAATAGTTAAAGAAACTTTTAAAAATGTGTTAAGTGTATGCAATAGACTTTTTTTAATTAGAAAGAAGAATAAGGTTATTTGTTGGCATAAAAAATGGATGCAAATGAAGATAATCATGTTAAGTTAATTAATTCAGTCTCAGAAAGAAAAAAAGTGTTCTTTCTGTTGTAGTCACTAGATTTTACATAAATACATAAAATCATATTACACACACATCTATGTGTATGATATGTGAAAGTAGAAATGAAACTGTCTAGGGGACCAAAGGGAACAAATAGAAGAGGGAGGGATGAGACAGGAAGTCTAAGCAGGATGGCAGTATATGATTAACACACTGCATATTTGTACAAAGCTTACACAGATTTTAAGAGAGGAATTTTTTATATTTTCCTAATATTAATAATCAGGTTACATAAAATTTTCTTTTACTATATGTACTATAAGTTGAGTTCTATGATTATTCTAATGTCTATACAACAGAAACTAACTTCTAGATCTTCACAGCAAATCTGAGATGCCTGAAGGTCCTTTACTATTGTTAGGCTGCCCTTTAGGTGTTGAAAAGCATAAAATGATGTCATGGCTTAGCCTCTTCATAATAAACATTTTGTGAACTGAGGACTGGATCTTTATGATTGCCATTACTGATCAGAAGGATGAGACCCGAGCGAAAGTGTTGGTCATTGAGAGGATCCACAACATCCTGAATTGTTCAGAAAATGATTAATTGATAACTATCTCTATCTGGTCTGGGAGTCCCAAACCTCTTGAAGTTATTGAATTCTGCAGGATTTCTGTTAAATACCAAAAACAGATAAACATACCATTGTGAAAGAATAAATCCAAGCGAATCTGACAATCACCTGCTCAGAAATGTCATCTGTTCCAGAGAATATAGAATAGGGTAAAGTCTAAAATGTAAACTGGTCTGTCAGATTCTTGAAGATGTACCTTTTTCTATGCTGCAATTAACCCAACCTCTACAAGATACTCTTTGAACATCCCCTGAACTCCTGGAGTGGAAATCAGAGGGGCAGGGAGGGAGTGGAGGCCAAAGGGGGTTCCTGGTGACAGCGTTCTTCTCATTCTGTAGTAAGAAAGGTCAGAACTCTTGAAGAATTCATGTGATTTCTAGAGCAATTTCTGATATGAAACTTATTTTCTTCACCAGTGTGAACTGTCTCCTTTTTTTATTTCAGACACACTTAATCCAGCAACACTCTTCCACACAACAGTAAGTAGTGTTTGCTGTGGTTGAGGGCCAGGCAGCTGGTCTTTTTCCTAGTTCCAAAGTAGAGAGGAGGCTGTCTGCCTTTCTTAAGTCTGCTCTCACTCATTAGAGACTCTGCGTTCTGTTTTTCTTTAAGGACCTTGTAGAAGATGGAAGACCCCCTTTTCCTCGAATCCTCCCAGCGTTAGAGTCCCCAGCATCAGACTTCGCTCTTTTGTGTGCAAATGACTGTGGTTAAAAAAAAAAATCCTCAATGTTGACAGAGCAAAAAGAAAGGAATCTTTGGAAAAGGAATTAATCAAAGTCTGTATTACAAGTCAAAGAGGAGAAACTGAAATTTTACATAAAATGAAGATGCACCAAAGTTCTCTTATCTTTGAAGCAGAAGGGAAATTTATTTTACTAAGTTGCTTTTTAAAAACAACGAATCTTAGAAGCATTACGTATCTATTTCCTTCATTGATTTTTACTTGGCCCCCAATATGGTGTATTTGACTAGAAGTAAGACACTGTGGCTTGAGTAGTCAATCGTAGTCAATCTCATTTCCTCTCATTTCAGCTGAAGGTCAGGATTTGCCCACAGATTAATGAATACTTGAATGTTAATGGAGGAGACAGTATGTAGGAGAGAATAATGACAATGGAGAAAACTACAGATCAACATCATCTAAGATCAACAGAAATTGGGGTAGCCTTAGAGGAGAAAGGAGAGAAATTTAGGAAATAACTTTGTAAAACTACTTTCCATTTTTTTCATGGATTCTTATAGGTATACAATTTGCTATGGTTGTATTCAAACCATTACCTTCTACAAGTCTGCTTCCTTTCCTCAGAATCCATTTTTTTCATCTCCCCCATTGACTACACCACCATAGAAAATGCTATCTCCTCATCTCATGATTTTTAATAGTAATTAGTGCCTCAGAAAGAAATGGGACCTTGTGGTCACCTCCTCTATCCATGGTGGAAAATTGAAGACCTGATCCAGTGCAGGGGTCCACAGCTGCTGTGGGCGTGGTTTCAAAGGCAATGCTGTACTTGGATGGCAGCGTCTCATGACACTCTTCCCATCTTCTGACTGTTACATTCTTTCTGCCCTCTCCTCTGATGTCCCCCGTGCTTTAGAACAGAATTTACCGATTTCCCACTTAACGCTAGATGCTTACTCCTTAACAGCACACAGAAATCAAGCTGGAGCTGAGCTGTAAGTTCCTTGCCTGCTGGCTACTGTTCTGGGAGCAGAAAGTTCTATGCAGACTGCTGAGAAAAGACAACTGTGGTCTCACCCAGCTGAAGACCATGCCTGACACATTACCAACCTTCACAGCAAGATACTCTCAATGGTACAACTATTGTGAGAACAACAACTGCTTTCTAATGTGATTTGAGGCCTGCTCCCGTGAGGGAATACACATCTGGTACTGTACACCCAGCCAAAAGTCTTTGGCTGGGAAGGTCATGAACCCAAGGAGAAACACACTACCGCTGTTACCCTAAATGAACATGTTGTCAAACCGTCCTCTAAATATTTATATTTATGTCCCAGACTGGATGCAATTCTCAGCCTGGAGCAGAAAAGCTATCTTTTGTAGATGTTAACAGTTAATGGAGGGACTTCTATAGGGCCAAGGCAACTTCTTTTGGGATGTATTTTCAAATGAGGCACATAGTGAAAAGATGTTCATGTGAAGTTTTCCTGAGTCTTGGGAATGTACTTCTCACCTAATCATTGTCGGCAGTTTCAAGAGCAACTGCAGGAAAGGTACAGATTGCTTTTAATTCTCTTCTGGGAGATGCATTCATCACATATTTTCAAACACTCATTTATTGCTCTCTATGTTTGGAATGATTAGTTTCTTTATGGATATTTATTAAATATTTATGGTGTCTCCTATAACCTAAGCTTACCTGGAGCTCACAGTGTTGTTCAGGCTGGCCTTAAACATGAAATTTATCCTACCTTTAGTAAGGAGGTAGTATACAAATTCACTAGCACACACCATAGAAGATAGAGTAGAGAAAATGCTATTTTACACACACACACACACACACACACACACACACACACACACACACACACACAACTACATAGAAAAGAATACCCTCTCTAAATCTGGTTTCACCTCCAACTATTGCCCTAAAGGCAGAAAGCAAAACATGTGTCCATTTCCCTCAGCTTAGGGCTTTTCTTAACAGTCATCTTTAGTTAACTGAAGTTGTTAAAAATATGAATCATTTTCTCTAAAGACACATGAGTAGACTAGAAATCTCTGCTATCCCAGAAATGAAGCAATTTTCAAGTTTAATCATATTTCCCATAATAACTCTCTGGAATTTAGAATTGGGTAGAAATTATCCAAGATCCTCCTAAGGCCATTTTGTATGTTGGCCACATGGATATTCTTTTTTCTTTCTTTTTTATTCTTCTCACATATTATACATCTTGACTACAGCCTCCCCTCCCTTTGATCCTCTTACACCCCCCCCCTCCAGATCCACTTTTCCATTTCCCTTCATAAAAGAGCAGGCATCCCAGTAACGCCATCTGAACATGCCACAGTAAGATGTGACAAGACCAGGCACAGACCTTTATATAAAGCCTGGACCAGACAACCCAGTAGGAAGAAAAGGGTCCCAAGAACAGGCAAAAGAGCTACATACAGATAATTACTCTCTCACTGCCAGGGATCTCACGAATACCCCAAGCCAAACAACCACAGCATGCATGCAGAAGACCCAGCAAAGATTCATGCAAGCTCCGTGACGGCTGCCACAGTTTCTATAATCCGCTATGAGTCCTACGTAGTTGATTCTGCAGGCAGTGTGTTCCTGGTGCCCACAATACCTCCTTTCCCTCTTCTGCAGGATTCTCTGAGCTCTAACCAATGTCTGGCTATGGGTCTCTACATCTGTTCCCATCAGCTGATGCAAAAGCCTCTCTGATGTTGATTAGGCTAGGCACTGGCTTATGAGCACCACAGAACATCGTTAGGAATCATCTCATTGATTTTTGTTTTTCCTCTTGGTAAGTCATGTCCTACCCTAAGTCTCTGAGCAGCCCTGCTTCCAGTCCCTGGCCATCTAGGCACTGTTGGGCCTCTGCTCCCTCTCATGGTTGGGCCTCAAATTAGACCAGTCATTGGTTGTCCACTCCCACAAGCTCTGAGCCACCATTGCCCCAGAATATTCAGCAGGCAAGACAGGAGCGGGTAGAAAGCTTTGTGGTTGGGTTGATGTCCCAGTCCCAACACTGGCAGCCTTGATGGTTACCAAAGATGGCCCGTTCAGACTTAAATGGCTATTCTTTATTAACAGAATCTTTTTTTACATCTTTCCTTTCAGAGAAATTGAATAAATTATACTTTGTATGCCTTCCTATCCTAAAAAATGAAATCAACCGTGAAAAAATGCTTATAGTTACTCTGTAATTGAACCAGAGCCAAATTCTGTGTTTTACTTACAGACGAGTCATGAAAACCTCTCACCATTGTGTCTCTGAACATAGATGCTGTATTTTTCTATGAGTGGATTAAGAAATGCAAAACCTCAGAGGCCATGCATTCACGTGAAGCACCAAGGTTAACTGGGTGTTTTGTAACTGGCTCACTATCGATCATTAATAAGACACACCACTCTTGAGTGACTTTCTGACATGGTTTTTGGTTCTGTGGCTGAGTTTTATCTTGCCTCTCAGCATACCCTTAGTCTGAAATTTTATGAAGCTGGGATACATTTCTCCCCACATCCTTCAGAGCTCTTCACGTGGCATTTTTTTTTTATTTCCTGAACACTTCCCAAGGTGCCTGTCTCTTTTACCATAACTACATATTTTGGGTCATACTCCCTCTCTCCTTACACAGATATTGCCCTTTGAATGTCATTTTTAGTAGACTGTATGAGATTTTTGTTGTTCTTGTCCACCAGCTCATCATCAATCCATACAGCAAAAGGATCTTTTTCTGGGCTTAACTATTCTTTCCAACATTGTTCTCTTGGTGAATCATGATGATTTGATATGACAGTCACAAATGTATACTTGCCAATTTTCAGTCTTCCTTGCTCTCCACAGCTCTGTTTACATTGACTTTCATGCTGGCTCAGCAGATTAGTGGCAAGTCCATATTCATAATTGCCACTCAGTTATTCCCCAAACAGTATACCTAACCTCATCACAATGTCCTTGCTCTTCCTCCAGATGTCCGATAACTACACTCTTCCATAAAATACAAAATTCCAGTTTGAATTTGAGTTATCAGAACCCCCCCTCACATTCTGTCTCAGCCACTCTCCTCCCACATTCCTGGATCTTCCTGTCCTGACCCCCCACTGTAGGAGCTTACATCATTTTCATACCACTCAAGAGCTTATGACATATATGATTTATTTGTGGGTTTACTATCATCTCCACCCCTATTTGACTGAAATTGGGGAAATTAGAGTTGGTTGTGTTACTCCCTGCTGTGTTAGCAACTGAGTTATACAGCATGTGTTTATGTTTATACACACATATACTTGTATATACATAATTAATATGATATAGTGGACATTGAGTATATTTGATGAAGAATGTACCTTTAAAAGTACAATATAATTAAATACTTTCAATATTTTCAGTGTTCTAATCTTCCGACATTTGGACAAAGAGTCCAAGTATGGATTTGTAGTTGATTAACCAAAAGGTTGTTCACTTAGAGTCAACTGGATGCGTCCTTGAACTACCCTGGGTTAAGTTCAGAGTGCTACTTTATTTAAAATCTGACACAGGTATGAGATGCAGACAAGGATTTCAGAATTTTTCCCACATAGCCTGCTTCTTAAATCATCAAAATTAGGCCAACTTTCAGTTTGTGTCAGGATATAGTCTTTTTAAGCAAACCTAACATTCTGAGTTCAATCCCCAGAACCCAAAATAGAAGGAGATAACTGACTCTCTGAAGCCCTTTGACCTCTCCATAGGTGCCACGCATATGCTTACACACACACACACACACACACATACATGCCAATAATTAAAATTAATTTTAAGAAAGACTGTCTCAGAAGAATACTAAGTACATACCAATGTTTCTAAGGCTATTTCTTTTCAAAACCAATAGTAGGAAGTTGTTATGACTTTGTCTCTACAGCTAAAAAACCCTGTAAGTTCTGGGGAAAACACGTTCACTCCCTATATAACCACCATTGTCTGTGTGACAATGTCATCCCCGTCTGTCATCACAGGACCATACTCCTCACTGCTTCTTCTCTTTCTGAGTATTCAAGATTTGAGCAAAACCCCAGGGTTTGAGGATGGCCGCAAACTCCCAAGAGGATAACTTCCAAGCAGCACAACTACTGGCTAACATTTAAAAAAAAAAACAGACAGTAACAAAAAATTAAATTGATTAGTTACTGCTTCAACTACTTTTAGTTTGGGGTCAAATGTGGCTGCAAATGAGTTGGAATTTGGTTAATGTAATGTATTTGACCTTTCCCACCCATAGTTGCTATTCAAATTTAACAGCAGTAATAAGTTTGGGGAGAGAAAAGTTTTCCTCCATTCGTGAATATTTCCTAAACACAGTAGCCACCAATATCACAATAGTCAATGAGCTCACAGTGTGGACAGGACACTATTTATTTGTACCCTTTGCTTATTTGTCTGCATAGTGCTATCAAGCTATTCTCCACTAGAGGCTACGAAAAACACTTCCAGGTGCAGGCTGAGATACAAGCAGAAAACAGTTTAAGATGATGGTAGACTCTGGCTGGGGGAACTGTTTCAGGAAGAAGGAACAGAAATTCAAAGTCGCAGTGGCCAGAAAGCTCACAGGGAACACACAGATAGTCACATGTTGAGTCAGTGCCTGCCATTGTCCAGGTCTCAAGTCCTGCCTGCAGCTACCAGAAAAGGTGGCACAAAGAATTTAAATGTTCAGAGCAAACTGCCAGGTGTGGTCAAGAGACAAACCAGTAAGGTGGGTGTTAGTTATAGGGAAAGTCAAAACTTTTGATGTTATCCGGGGAAAGTAAGTGATAATTCTTGCCTCTGGTGTTGCTTGTACTTTTTGTTTTTCAACTTTGTGTTTATTTCTTTCCTCTCCTCTTCTTCCTTACATACTTTGTGTAATCACAAGTAGCATCGTTAATAAATTGAAGAAATTATAACGAGTATCTTACTCTACAGAAAACACTCTGGGAAGTGGTCTTTAACAAGGGAGACCAATTCCCTTCTTCTTGAAACTTAAGAGCCTGGAGGGCACACCTGGCCAGGGAACTGAGGTAAACATGGAGCTTTCTGATGTTTACCATGAAATGAATGGCATCAGAAGGTGAGCAAGGTGGCATCACAGGAGATAGGCCAATGAGTGTGCCCACTGACATGCTCTCCATAGAAAGATGGCAACTTTAATAAGAAAGTGATCATGCAGGTGGGAGAAGATTGTGTTATTCTTGGAAATGGATCAGATGAGGTAAATCAATCCAAACAGTGTGGTCAAATTTCATAGTGATATAAACATCAACATCCACTACCCTGTCTAGCTATGGACTTACCTTCTGTGTATTTCCAATACAGTTTCCAGAAGAGTAGCTAATATCTCATACTTTTAAATTTTTCCTCTCCTCAGTTCACCTTCCTCAATGTGGTTTTCATTCCTCTACGCCACTAAAATAGTTTTTAAGATGGACTCAAATAGCTTCAGTAATGCTGAAATTACTAGACATTTTCCATGTGAGGGCCCAGCATCATTAAACTGCCTCTTTCCAGAGCACTCCGCTCTGTTAACTTTCATGGCACTGGACTCACCTGCCACTTCTGTGGCCACTTTTTCCTTTCTCTTTTGCCAGTTTGGCTCACACTTATCTGCCTGTCTTTTAAATACTGAAACCAGTTGTGGTCAAGCCTAAGTCCACTCTGACAATAAATGATTTTTTTCTTTGGCTGTCTTATCCAGGAGACTGTTGCTTACATTTCTACTTCAATTGTGTTTAACTTTTTTCTTTTCTTTTTTATTCTTCTCTCATATATTACATCTCAACTGCAGTTTCCCCTCTCCTCAGTCTCTCCTTACCACCTCCCCTCTCCCCCAGACCCACCACCTTCACCTCCCCTCAGAAAAGAGCAGACTTCCTAGGAACACCAACCTAACATGGCATAATGAACTACAATAAGACCAGGCACATACCATCACATCAAGCCTGGATGAGGCCACTTAGTAGGAGGAAAAGGGTCCTACAGGCAGGCAAAAGAGTCAGAGACACCCCCACTCCTACTGTTAGGGATCCCACAAGAACACCATGCCACTCAGCCATAACATATATGTAGAGAATTTTTTACAAGTACAACCATGTCTCAAGTATAACCATGACTGTTAGGTCTTCCTTTTAATTGTTCACAGACAACTCAAACACTATGTCCCTACTGAGGAAAGACTCAGGAAGGGCAAGCATACCTGAGGATGTCAGAGGCTGATATATGATGAAGAAAAATCATCTGTGGATATAAGATAATAAAGTGGGGACCAGGCATAGGATGTATTTTCAATGAAAACTGTGAGATTACTCTTTTAAGAAATGGAATGAATTCAGTGCTGAACACGACTTTAAGTGAGGGACAAGGCCTTTCATGATTTTGAAATGTGAAAAATAGGTATAGCTGATAATGTTAAAATGATAAAGGAGAATGTCGTAGATAACAAGCAAAGGACCAACACTAAAAGTTTGAAAAGAAACAGGTCACGTAAAACCTATGACTTCATTTAACCTCAGTTACTTCCCCATCTTCAAATATAGCCACATTATGGACTAAGGATTTCATCTAGAGGATGGGTTTTAACAGCAGCAACAGTAATAGTTGCACACTAATGTCTGCTCCTTAAACTACTATTAGGTGGGGGGGAGCAGACAATAGTCTCAATCAAGTAATAGGAAAGAATCTAACAACATTCCCAAAGAAAATATTTTTTAAAAAAGGCAAACTATAGGTATTAATGCATTCAAAATACATGATTCATTTAGGCCCATGATAAAAATGCAAGGTTGGTTAACATTTATAAACATTTAATTATTTTCATAATTGGAATGAGAAAACATATCATTATATCAAAAGAAGAAGCAAAAGCATATTATATTTCCCACCTACATTTATGATGAAAATCAGTGAATTATAAACAGAAGAGAGGCTTCATTCTCTGATAATAGTGACATAGTTAATGGAGGAGTGGCGGATGGTTTCATTTGAAACTGGAACACTTTTTTTTTTTTTTTTAGATCCCAGTGGTGTATTGGACATTCTGCTGAAGGCAAGTAGAAAGAAAAATAAAAGGTGGAGTGAGTAGAATTGAGGAAGGTTTTTATTACCGATGGGGAGGTGGGAGTGATCTTGTCTTCAAAGCAGACACTGTTGAAAAAAGCTCCAAGAATCATAAGTGAGCATTTTGGATAAAACATCAAAAATGGATTGAACAAAACAAATAGAAAAATCAATAAAACTTTTATAAAAAAGGAAGAGGTCTTTGGAGGAAATGAGCAATACCTAAAAAAAGGGCAGTGTGGAAGGAAGAATAAAAGTCATATAACTTGATCCATCCTGAAGACTACTGAAGACTCACTAACACGCTCAAGGACAGATCCCTTGATCCTGTTATTCTGTAAACCTCCCAAGTTAATTTATAAATCTAGTTCAACCCCAGTGAAATCCTCAAGCAGTTTTGCCTACTAAGGTAGAGGAGCAATTGCCATGTGGACTGTATAGGGCTAAGACAATACACACGTGTAGAGAGAAGAAAGCTAGAGAAACCTAGATCTAGTGATTTTAATAAAACACACTGGAGCAAAATGTGGCAGACAGACTAAAGGGAAAGAATAGAGAACTTAGAAATGAACCTATGTCATATATTCACTTATGCAGTTTAACAGAGGCAGCTTATCATATAGATGTAGGTGTCTATGCATGGGTATGCAAAGGACTGCATAAGCAAACATATACTTAGTCATATATAGATGTACCTAGATATGCAGAGATATGGTTATATCTGTTTTCAGTTGGATTTGTTTTGTTGTACTGCTGCTTGTACAGTCCGATGCTGTAGCAATCCTTCCTTCAGGGTTAGGAGTCACTTTAAAATGGTGAATTTAATGAGCAGGTCATGTTTAGTTTCTGACTGCCAATTTGTATTCACTTTGCAATAATTATTAAAGCCCTGTACATATGGATTGGCCTATTAAAATATGCATATTTTCTTCAACGAAATTATTTTTAATGCAATTCTTGAAAATAAAGAACCAAACTGTCATATGGATTATTTTGTGGCTCATAGAAAATTTTAAGAATATGCATATACAGCATTAAAAAACAAAAAGAGTTTACATCAATTATTATTACAAGTCCAATATATAAAAATCAATTTCCAAAGGCTCACACACATCACAATACCATCAATCACACAATATCTAGGAAAATGCAACAAAAATATTCATAATGTCTTTTTCTTTAAAAAAAAATAAACAAAAAACAGAATCCTGATATGCAGTCCAAGTTGGTCTGGAACTCATTATGTAGCCCAGGTTGGACTCATACTTGGAGCAATCCTTATGTCTTGGCTCCTGAGTGCTAGGAATGCAGATGTGATCCTCCATGTCAATACACTTAACCGATCATGACGCCTACATAGAAAAAAAAATATAACATTATTGAGATAAACTGAAAGGAAATAAAAATAAATGGGGTGATATAGTCTGGTGGTAACTGTTAGAGTTCCCTAAACACTCAGCCTGATCCTACCAACCTGACAACAGAATCTCTACAAGCATTAAACTCTTATTTTATTTTCTTGCACCATTACTTACAATGAAAACCACTGGGAACAATCTGAGTGTCCGATCATTCGGACAATATTTTATCTGCTCCTCTGAAGGGCTGCCTCAACCACACAGAGGAGTAAAAAAGAAAAAAAGAATGTTGCCAGAAGACATGCTCTTATCTCATTCTGGTACAAATATTGCCACACAACCCAATTATCTGTTTTTTACAAAAACATCGTTAATCTGTTACTCTCAGAAAGATGGACAAGACTTTAAAAGGCTGGGTCAAGTAGGAAAACATTTTAGTTTTATTTTCCTCCTACTTTTATCATCCCATTTGTTGCAACAGGCATTTTTTTAAATAGAAAACTAAAGAAACTGACTTTCTTCATGGACCAAATCTAAATCACCTTCCCCTTATGTAATCATACACACTTAGCTTCCTCCATGGCCACCTCCCAGCACCAGTTGCTTCTCGTTTCCCTTTCATTAAGCTCTTGAAATGGGCTATCTCTGCCAGCTTCTCTTTCTGATGCTGATTATCATACTCTACAAGCATTTACGTCATGGTGCGATGACTATGCAAGCCAACTATCAAAGGGGATTCTGGTAAATCCTTTCCACTTACACCACGTTTATCCACGGCGTTCACAGCAGCTTCTTGCTCCAGATTGTTTACATGCAGATTTCATCTAGGTTCTTTATGGGTGGTGCCAGAACCCAAAGGCACAGTTTTCTCTTAATGCATTCCAGTTTCCAGGGTACCGTAGGATTTGCTGGCTTCATTTTCTCAAGAGACAGCCAGCCCTTTTATTGAATTACAAAGACTCAAGATTTAACCCAAGATAAATGTTGAATATTGCTCGTGGTCCTGGCAAGCATCAGACACTGGTTGAAAGAGTGGACCCACCTCTAAGTTAAAAGCAGCCTGTTTGAACCTCCAAGCATACATTCCACTTCCAAGTGCTCTCTGTCTTCCACAGGCTCTGACTCATCTTGACCACCTAAACCCTCTTCTCCATTGAGATGTTTCTAACCCCTGGGAAATGGAGAAGAGTACAGACTCTTTTGTTTTGTTTTGTTTTTTGTTTTTGGAGACAGGATTTCTCAGTCTAGTTTTGATATTTCTCAGTGTAGTTTTGGTGCCTGTCATTGATCTGGAGCTGTAGACCATGCTGACCTTGACCTCACAGAGATCCACCTGGCTATGCCTCCTGAGTCCTGGGATTAAAGGCTAGCTGTGTATAGGCTCTAAATCACTCAGTTTCTCTCTCTCTCTCTCTCTCTCTCTCTCTCTCTCTCTCTCTCTCTCTCTCTCTCTCTCTCTCTGAAAGCAGTATGCTTAATCTGTGTTCTAGGCTTTGATAGCCACAATGGTCCAAAAAAAAAAAAATGTCCTGATGGTTACACATGAATTCCCTCTATGATTATCTACATCTGACCAAAACAGTTGAAGCTAGTAAGGTTGCATCTAAGGAAATCCATGCATGACTAGTGCAAACCAATCTGCCTCACAGCGCCCTTCCATCACAGCCAGGGGTGGGAGGAAAACCACACAGCTTCCCAGTCTAAACCTTGCTCTCCTCTCTGCTTCCCCACAACCACTCCCCTGCTTTAGCTCTCTTAATGTCATTTTTTTAAAAAATGTTTTTATTTATTCTTTGAGAATTTCAGACACGGTATTTTGATCATATTCGTTGCCCTCTCCCAACTTCTTCTAGATCCTCCCTGGCCCCCATCCACTTGATATCATATCTCCCTCTCTCAAAACCAAGGGAAAACCAAACAAACTAACAACAACAGCACAACAAAAACAAGCAAGCCAAAGCAATAAGCATGGAGTCCAGTTTGTGTTGGATGGCTACTCCTGAGCATGAAGCCTACCCTGGAGTGTGGTACATATGCCAATGTCACTACCTTGAAGAAAACCACTGACTTTCCCTCTCCCAGAAGTAATCAATACCTCCTTAGCTAGGGTTATTGAATAGGTCTTGACCCATCTTCCCTCCTCAATGCTGGCATTTTGTCTGGCATAAACTTGAACTTGTCTTGTACATAACATAGTAAGCTGCTGATAAAGTTTAACCTTTGATTTTTTTTAACTCTGTTACTTTTATTTTTTTTTAATTCTGCATCTGTGTGTGTATGTGAGTGCAGTGCTTACAGAGACCAAAGGCATAGGATCCCCTGGAACTGTAATTACAGATGGTTGTGAGACATGTACTGCAAACCAAACTTGGGTTCTCTGCCAGAGCAGTACATGCTCTTAATGGCTGAGCCATTTTCTTAACAAGCTAATTCTTCTATTTGCCTTCTTCTGCCTGTCCTACTTTGAAAGATTGAATGATTATGTGAGAATATGTGTGTGTGTGATTGCATGCACATCAATGTGTTCAGACACGTTTCCATTTGCATGCAAAGGTTAAAAAAGGAAGTCACTGTCCCCATCCATCCTTTTAAAGGTCTTTCTTTGAACTTGAAATTTGCCTTTTCTTGGCTCGGCAAAAGCCAGCCAGACTCAGCAACCCTGCTGTCTCTATCTTGAGCCCAGAGAACTGAGGTTACAGGCATGCTGCCCATGCCATGTTTGTTAAATAGATACTAGCTTCTGAACTCTGTCCCTCATAATTGCACAGCAAGCACTCTTAAAGCCATCTCTACAGTCCCTTACATTACCTTTCTGTCAAACCTATGTGCTCAATGGGGAAAAAAATATAGAAGTTGTTTTTTTTTTTTTGTTCCGTTTTGTTTTTTTGGTGTTTTTTTCCCTAAAAGTGCTTTCATGTGGAACTGGAGAAGCAGCTCAGGAGTTTAAAAGATCTCACTGCTCCTCTAGTGTTCCTTCTGAGCATGTCTAGTTGGCTCACAAAAAAATTTTATTTATTTATGTATTTGTTTGTTTGTTTACATATTGACCAAGACCTCCCCACCTCCTCTCCTCCCACTCCCCACTTCAATCCACCCCTCCTCTGTATTCCCTGAGAAAGGGGCAGGCCTTCCATGAGCATCAGCAAAGCATCACATATCAAGTATCCATAAGGCCAAGCTCCTCCTCCCCCTGTATTTAGGCTGGGCAAAGCAATCCAGCAAGAAGAATCGGTTCCCAAGAGCTGAATTCACTGCTGCCAGGAGTCTTAGCTGGGGCCATCCTTGTAGAATCATGGGAGTTTCAGGCTTCTACCCGACTCCCTAAAGTCCCCTTTCCAGTCATCTCTCTCAGCACTCTTCCCCTCCGCCTGAACCTAACCCAATCTCTCAAGTTCCCATGCCCACCACGCCCCAGTACAACCAGGAGATCTCTATTTCCCCTTCCCAGGAGATCAATGCATCCCCCTTGGGCCCTCCTTGTTACCTAGCCTCTCTGGGTCTGTTCATAGCAGCTTTATTTGTAATAACCAGAACCTGGACAGAACCTAGATGCCCCTCAACTGAAGAATGGATAAAGAAAATATGGCACATATACACAGTGGAGTATTACTCAGCTGTTGAAAGCAGTGACATTGAGAAATTTGAAGGTAAATGGATGGAACTAGAAAAAATCATCCTGAGTAAGGTAACCCAGATCCAAAAAGACAAACATGGTATGTGCTCACTCATGAGTGGATATTAGCTGTTAAGTAAAGGCAAATTATTGAAGCTGTACATCTTGGAGATCCCATGCCTTCTTCTGGATTCTTGGACACTTATACACCCTTGGCATACATTTACACACACACACACACACACACACACACACACACACACACACACGAACAAAATCTTTAAAAGTACTTTGTTGTCTCTATAATATCTATAACACTTGAGGTATCCATGTTATACCCATTGTATAAACAATGTAAAAAAATCTCCCCTGAATCATTTGCCCTCCCCCCATGGTATTTTGTTGTTTTGGAGGTGACAGTTGGTTGATTGATTGGTTTGGTTTTGGAGATTTAAGGGTTTTTATTTCTAAGCTTTTGTACATGTATGTGGTGAGTGTCTTTGTGCAAGCAGGGTTGTCCCACAAAATGAAAGATTTCAGCAAGACTTCTTACACTTAGGTCTACTATTTCCTTTGTAGGACTGACTTTTGTAACTGTTCTGCTTGGTGGATTCTAAGTCATCCTTTAAGATTCTACTCATGCACTGCAAATTCTGAAGGCCTTTTAAAGTTCTTAGGGCAAGCTCATGCTTCACGTTTCTCTTCACAATAGTTTGGAGTTCATTCAGTGTGTATCATGTGATAATCTAACTATTAAATTTCTCAATAAAAATCCAAAATTCTTCCTGGGCTGAGATAGTAAACTCATACGCTGAACTCGGTGTCCTTTCTTGACAAGGGAAAGTCCAGTCCTGAGCTTATTTCAAGACCGCAGGAAATAGCTGAGTAGAGTTCTACCACAGGCTTCACGGAATTCCAGAAGGCATCTGTGAACCATGTCTGAAACCAGGAAATGAATCACAGAGGTGTCTCTGTTATTCTGTTTAAGGAACATCCTTCCATGAGCCTCGGTGGAATTCAGTGGAAAATGACAGCGATTTCCTCACTGCAATTGTAGACTAAATTGTTACTAACAGTCTGACCCAGAACACTGTAAACTTCATTTCCAGACTATGAAATATTACAAACCCTTGACTCCTTTTACCATTACGACGTCAGGTTTCATTTTAATTTCCACTCAAAACTTGATTCTAATCCAGGAATTCGCTTTCATAAATTTGTGAATCAAAGTACAAATTCTACTGTACAATGTGTCATGCTTTTCTTCCTGTAATAAATATGAATCTATGACATTCATGGTGGATCCTTCTGGAAAATTACCATTTGCAGTTACCATGAAGAACATCCATATATATATGTGAAGGAAGATAAAAGTCTGATCTTATAGGCATAAATCTCATGTAAGGGTTCTGAGCCTCGGAAAGCTCAGGTCACTTAGAAGACATCCATCCTTGTTTGTCTGATATAAAGAGGAGTCTCTAGATTTAGGACTTTTTAAAAAATTTAAAGCCATGAAATTTGGAGCTGGAGAGATGGCTCAGTGATTAAGGACATTCAGGTTCGATTTCCAGCCCCCACATGGTGACTCCTCCCAACCCTGTAACACCAGCTCCAGAGGATGCAACACTCTCCACTGACTTCAGTGTGAGCCAGACACACACGTGGTGCACATAAAAACATGTGGGCAAAACACTCATACAAATTAAATAAACAATGTTCAATGACTCATTCTAAAAACAAGGAAGTCCAGGGAAAAACATGATGAATGGGTTATTTTATCATTTATCCAAGGTCCCAAAATAAGAGGTACATATAACCTTCTAAATCGGTCCTACACATGTCCCCCAATTGTGTGCTCAACCCACATATTAACTCTTTGGTTTGGACTTTATCTATGACATCTCTTCCCATATTATATTTCATACTGTCCAAATAATAAAAATGATCTAGGGAAGTATTTTAATTGAATTTTAAATTATGAATTAGTAGCACAATTTGATTTCAGCAACAGACGTTCATCTTAGAATGACATGTCCAAATGACTGGCTAATAGATCAATTTTACATAGTGCTAAAGTATAAAACATATTCAATTATTTATAAAATAACTAATAAGTTTCTTCAATTAGACTCCTGCTCTACTTTAACTATAAAAAATATAATCCTTTATTTTTTAGAAATGTTCATAAAGTTTTTAATGTCCTTAGAGGATCACCAAATCATGTCCCTCCAGGCCCAATTTTTAATACATTTACAATGGTGAGTAAACAATTGAGACAAATAAAATTGCAGAGAAAAGAAGCGAGCTGATGGGAGAGTTTCAGGAGAAGTGGAATAAGCAGATAACAGAGGTGTACAGACCAATAAGCTGCTCTTCTAATATTTGTCAAAAGTTACTCTGGAATTAATGTATTATTTTTTCAGTTTATTCATCTCACATGCATATTCGTAAGTAGGTACGGTACCCCTTTGCACATGACAGCTAAAGATTCAGTTTCTTTGGTTCCTTTCTCTCAAGCCATGGTTGAGAAATTGGAAGAGATACAAGTGTGTTTCCAATGAATGATGAGAATTTGGAGTTCAAGAGTTTTAATGTTAGCAAATACTGACATAAATGTGTTGTTTGTAACACTATATGTTCAATCCATAGACAGTAGCATGATAACATATCACATTTTTGGAGACAGGTTTCATGACATATTTTCATTCTATTTTGATAACCAGGATGAAACCTTATAAGAATATGAGAAATGGATTGTCCTACCTGGTTTATAAGCATAGGCTGTAGTTTACATATGTGACCACGGTGCATGCTGGGAAAGAAACTGGATAACTATGAATGAGAAAATGGATGGTAGAAACTAATACTTATAGATATTTAAAGAGAATAGTTTAAATGGATATCACATAGAGAGATTGTTAAAATGCAAATTATAACCCAGAAATTCTGTTTTAATGTGAACATTTAGATTTTTAACATACTCCCCAGTAAAGTCACTAATGTACCATAAGACCATAGCTGGAACAACAAGATACTTGGGTTGGCAATGGTCAAAAGACTCATAAAGTTCTCACTACTACGGAATCATCCTGACGTGTTAGCTGTTACTACAAGATACTGGCTTCTAATTGATGCAACAGGTATCATACACAGTGCATTTTAATTGCTATGAAAATGCCAAAAACTGAATATATACAAGTACTCAGAATATATTTCCTGTAGTCTGGAGAAGAGAAACTTGAAGTTCCGGATGCCAGAAGGTGGAGTATCTTGAGAGGTCTTTCTGTTTCACAGGTAGTACCTGTTATCTATATTCTCACATGGTGGAAGGAAGGGTTCTCTGAGGGATTTCTTTTAGAGGCATTTATCCCATTTTGGGGTGCTTTGCCACATGACCCAAGTCACCTCTCAAAGACACCCTTTCCTAAAAGTACCACTTTGAGAGTTAAAATTTAGACACATGGATTTGAAGGGAAGACAGAAATATTTAGACCATTACAGGGGAAAGTCTACTTCAGGTAGCAACATTTCAGGGAATAAAAGTATTGAAGAGAACAGACTGGAAGAGGATTCGGGTAATTCATAGCTGAGAAAAAACTGGCATATATAGAATACAGGGGAGTTTGCTTAAAATACAACATTTTAAAGTGCAAAGCAAAGACTGTAGTGTGCAATCAGTTGTGTGGAGACATGTTTGCGCAAACCTCTCAATAACAAATCAGAGTGAGGAGAGGCAGCTGCAGCTGGGTCCTATTCCAAAGAGTCATCATGGAAGGGGGATTTGGAAAACTGAGAGACAAATCTGCATAGTGGAAAGAGGACCCAGAAAGGGTCACCAGGGGAAAGGGACAGCATATGGGAAAGCTTCTGAAGAGAAAAATAAGAAAAAGAAAAAGAAAGGTCTTTTTCAGCTGTTAGAAAAACAAATCAGAAAAGACAGTGATTTGTGAGAACTAACATTACTTATTTGGAGAAAGGAACACACACGTACAAAAAAAAGATCGGACAGAAGAAATCCCACCAGAACTCACTAGAATGGGAAGAAAACATGGGAAGAGGGATCCAAAGGAGCACTCATCAAGAGGGACACTTGCGGAGAGAAGCATTCATCTATATAGACACATTCACAGAGGGACACCATGGAAAACTGAGTTGATCTCTTTCAGGTTTGGTATGAATTCAAGTGACCAGAGGTGTCTATACACGAATTGCAGAGGCCCAGGGCTTGCGTCTGCTGGGAAGCACAGAAGAAGAAACAAGTCCAAAAGGATAGAAAAACAACAGCGCTCCACGGGTGTCTTCACAAATTGAAACCAGCCACTTTTATGAATCACCATGAAAAGGGGAATAGGTGACATCATCCAGAATTTTGGCGAATCCCAACAAACTGGTATTACAGATTTATGGGAAGCGGTTGCATCACCAAACCAAGAACTCTTTCAAAAGCTAGAGAAAGCAACGTAAATAAAAGGCAGGGTAAAATAAAGTGGCAGAGAAGACAACAAAGGCCAAGGAGCAACGCCTTGGAAAGCATGACACAGAAGGGAAGCAGATGAAGTCTAACTTTCATGAATTCCCACTAGTTCGGTTTGGTCGTCTCTGCAGGTTTCCCCATCATGATCCTAATGCACTTGCTCATAGAATTCCTCTTCTCTCTCTTTGACTGGACTTTTGGAGCTCTTATTCTGTTGATTTTTTCTTTGCTGTGTAAAAACTCCTTATTTTGATATGATCTTATTTAACTACTTTTGCTTTTGTTTCCTCTGTTTTTGAGGTATTACTCAAAAGAGTATTTCCTATACCAGTCATTCTTACTCATTAGCACTACATTGATGAAACTTAATTCAAAGGATATTTGAAGCCATTTGTTAAAAAAAAAAGTGTGAAATTATAGTTAAATAGTTAAAACAAATCTTGATCAAGAACCATTAAAATGGAGAAAAGAAACTTCAGTATCAAACTGAGCTCAATTATGAATATATCAAAAACAGGGAGTAGGTTGAAGCAGTTGAAAGGGGTTGATGGATGAAAAGTTATTACTAGAAAACATCAGAGAGTGAAGAATTGTGGCCAAAGAAGACATCAAAGATAACAATTCTGGATAATCTGTCTTCTCATGATTCTTTCTCAAGGCAGGTCAGAGCTACCAGACACACTTGGGAGATAGAGGTAGGTGGACACTTTGATCAGACAATGATGTTTGGGGACTTTGTTATTTAACATAAAAAGATACTTGCTAGATATGTCTACTGGGGCAAAGCCCATTAAAATATTCAAGGATGACACCTAGTCAAGAAAAGGCCGTAAGAGGCCAGACTAGAACTGGTGAAGGAGAGCATCTTTGTCTTTATCAGGTGCTCTAAACCATTCAAACTCTCTCCAGAGTCTCCTGGCCTTCCCAGCTCTGCTCCCACACTCCTCTAAAGTCTTTTCTTACTGCTCCATTGCCAAGAAAATATCAAAGTCTTTCTCTTCTCTTCGTCTCCTTGGCCATGTGACATGAATCATTGCACAACCTGATAAACAAATTTGAGTTATGAAAGTGATGCTTAATAACGTTCTCTTTCTCATTTCTTCCACATATGTTGGTAAAAACCAATCACTGTTTATTTCCAAGTCATAAAATCAACTGATGTTTACTGGGTCACACAGGGGACAGTATCATGGTTATGCCCTGGGAAGAAAATAACTCTTCCAGGGCAATAGGAAGCACTGTAATTTTTAAACTTTTAATTGGATTTGGTCCTTGACCAATTTTGCAAAGACTCAATGTTCTCAAAACTTTTAGAGTTTATCATCAGACAAGGAGGGAATGTGGCCCCAAAGCAAATGACCCCTGGACTCATGACTAGTTTATGATGTAGATCATTAAAGAAACATTGTAGAAATATAGACATCAGACAAATGTATAATGGCAGTTATCATGATACGTTGTGAAGTAAAATGATCAAGCACTGGACATAAATTAAAAATAACTTCATTAGAATATGCATATAGAAATATTGATAACAATCATCTCAAGATTATCATACATGTTATTTCACAAGACATTTACAAGAAAGATACTTCCTGGATATTTTCTTTAGAATTAGTTTTAAGCCACATAAGAAAATCATTATCATAAAGTATTGATTGCCTACATATTTGTATATTTCTGCCACAGTATTTCTGACTTTAATTAAAAATGAATAATGCATGCTCCTGAAAAATTTAAATGAACATAGATGAAAGAACAAACTTAGAACATTGGAATAAAAAAACTCAGTGATGCAGCACATAATTTGCAATTTGAATAGTTTAACAACCAATTGCTAACTTCATGCTGGTGCTGTTTTCTATTGTAAGGAGTTTTACAGGGCAAGACAGAAAATAAAACTTGACTCATGATTTCTTTGGATAAACAGGATAATATATTCCCTTTGTGATTTCTCTGCACACGAGAAAAAAATACTTCTGCAAACGATTAACTTAGAACACCATATTACCACACTCACCATTGTCAAAGCAGCAAATTGTGTAGTAAACTACATTTCTGACAATTTTAAAGACTTGTTGTTCAAACTGGAAGTCACAACACGCTTTTCTTCCAGCATGAACAAGATGAAACTCTTGCATTGGTTTTTCCCTCTGTTCAGTATTAGCAGAGAATGTTTGTGTTCTTTCCTCCCAGTGCTAAACAAAACCACTTGATATCAAACAATTTTCCATGTAATAGGAGTATTGATCATAGACACATAAATACATAACTGTATTTCATCATTAATTATTTAATTAAAATTCCCATAATCAGGAACCATAACAAGCTCAAGTTATTGATAAAAAGCATAACATTGCACACAAATCTCTTATATATTCATAATAAATATCTCCCAGCATTGTATTTTTGTAACTAATAATTCTTCAGTATCTTGGAAGAAATAATTCCAAGACAAACAGTCAACAAACTACAAACAGAGCTGCCATCTTTGCTTTCAACTAAGAATTCCCCTAATATCTAACCCTGGAAAAGAAGCATACCATTTTTTGAAAGACAGAAAGCATGAACTGTATTTATAACTTGGAGGAATAAAGAGTTATGCACCCTCACTTCCAGCAGAGGGGGAGTCGTAGAGTTTGGATTTACAGACCTGGTATTGAGTCACTAAATTCCCACTGCCCAGCCCAATGACCTTGACAATGTTACATCCTTTGATTGTTCTTTTTAAATATATTTAAGAGATAATTACATCCTTTCTCCCTACCTTTCCTCCCTTCAACCCTTGTCTAATGTCCTGTACCTCTTCCCATGCTGCCCTCTCAAATTCAGGCTCTCTTTTTATTTGATAATTATTGTTACATATATGTATGAAAATATGTAAACACAATTTGTTGAGTACATTTATTATATATGTATAATAAATTGTTTCAAAGCTGATGACTTGATATTTGATACTCAATTAGGGGCTTATCCTTGGAAAAGACAAATTCTCCCACTCTCAGCATTCCTTAATTCCTTATAATTCCTTGTCCTGAGGTGGGATCCCTGTGAGGGTTCCTCCTTCCATGTTAGCATGTTTATTGGTGCTGTCCTTGTTCAGATTTTGTTTAGCCAGCCATATGTTGAGGTATTGTGGGTGAAGCTTCCCTGTCGTTTCTCAGAGACACAAACAGAGCAGATGTCCTGGTCCTCTTCAAGGCAGAAAACAGCACCACTTTTATCAAACTGTCGTTGTTTATATATTTTTTTAAGTTTTACATCAACTGTAATTGTAATTACATCAACTGTAATTGTAATTACATCAACTCAACAAATACATATTACCATGAGTCATAAACACTGAAAACCTACTTTTGCACCCCTCTCCTTGTAGGAAAGTAAAATAAAATGTTACCCCCTGCTGTCATGTACAGGTTGTAAAGATAACACTGAATGATGACTGGGAAATTCTTCAAGAACAGCTAAACATGCCAACTGTGAGATTCATTTATTTATAAGAAACCATCTAAAGGAAGATTTGGGGCTCATGGTAAGCAGTGGTCATAATGTCTTGTATTAGGAAGCCAGTATGGAGGGTTAACCAAGAAAGTGGTATGATATAGTTAAAACAATTATTTTGGCTTCCTCATGTACGAGTCACTACAGGAAAACCAGACAGAGAGAGCAGAACCAGTTAGGAAAGTGTCCCAATGATGGGAAGGCAGTGACTATGCAGATGCCAATAGAGGGGAGCGTGTTTGAATATATACTTGGTAGGTTACTGATGGTTTGATATTGGTTAACGACTATCATAAGTATTCTAGAACATTTTCTCAATCTCTGGCTTGCTCCAGTGTGGAAAACAAAACAACAACAACAACAACACCCAGCTTTCATTAAAATAAATGGGGATGAAAGAGAGAAAAGCAGTTTGAAGCTGAAAGAAATGAAGCATTCTTTTGGACACCAAGTTCAAGATGTTTATTAGATACCCAATGGAAGATGTCAAGGAATTAAATAAGTGTACTGGTGTGACAATTAAGTAAAGGAACATTAACCCACTAGAGGCCACACTAGCACCCAGATCACAAAGTAAGCCCCTACCCAGTCACAGACTACCAACTCTTCCCCAGAAACTGCATAGCCTAACCCTAAAAGTCCCTCCTCTCCTCATCACCATATCCTGGGCCACATCTCTGGTAGAACCCCCTTGCTGCACCAGAGGCCACGCCAGCACCAAGATCCCCAGCCCAAATCACCCTATCATGGCCCACACCTCTAGAAGAAGTCCCCTCCTCCATCAGCAGCCACATCAGCACCCAGATTTCTGGAGGCTACATCAGCATCCAAAAACCAAGAAGACTCTAGGCTAGACCAGAGGCTATGCTGGCTGCCAGAACTCCAGCCCCCAACTCAGGCAGAAACCCTCTATTCAACCACAGGCCACTCCAGCAAGAAGAATCAGAGAGGAAATAGAAACAAAGTAACAAAACACTCACCCAACAAATACAAACTCGGATATCAGCATCTAGATCTATCCATCACCCCAAACCTAGACGCCTAAACGCCGGTGTAAGAACACATCAACAACAGCCAAGGCAATATGGCACCACCAGAGCCCAGCCATCCTACTGCAGCGAGTCCTGGATGTTCCAACACAGCTGGAGCACAAGAAAACAACCTGAAAACCAATTTTTTAAAGATGATAGAAGCCCTTAAAGAGGAAATGAATAAATCCCTTAAAGAAGGCTCAGAAAAAAAAAAAAACAGTTGAAGGAAATGAATAAAACTATTCAAGACCTGAGAATGGAAATAGAAGCAATAAATAAAACACAAACTGAGGGAAGCTGGAAATGGAAAATCTAGGTGAGTGAACAGAAACTACAGATACAAGCATCACCTGCAGAATGCAGGAGATGGAAGAGAGAATCTCAGGTGTAGAAGATATGATAGAAGAAACAGATAAATTGGTCAAAGAAAATGTTAAATTTAAAAATTCTTGACACAAAACATCCAGGAAATCTGGGACACCATGAAAATACCAAACCCAAGAATCATAGGAATAGGAGAAGAATCTCAGCTCAAAGGCCCAGAAAATATTAACAAAACCATAGAAGAAAAATTTCCTAATTTAAAGAAGGACAGGCCTATAAAGTTACAAGAATCTTACAGAACACCAAATAAATTGGACCAGAAAAGAAAATTCCTGTATCACATAATAATCAAAACACTATACACACAGAATGAATAAAGAATATTAAAAGATCAAAGGGAAAAGGCCAAGTAACATATAAAGGCAGACCTATCAGAATTACACCTGATTTATCAACAGAGACTCTAAAAGCCAGAGGGGCTGGAAAGATGTCCTGCAGACTCCAAGAGACCACAGATGCCAGCCCAGATTACTATACCCAGCAAAACTTTTAATCACCATAGATGGAGAAAACAAGATATTCCATTATAAAGCCAATTTTGACTGGGCTGGGCGGTAGTGGTGCACAGCTTTAATCCCAGTACTCGAGAGGCAGAGGCAGGCAGATCTCTGTGAGTTCTAGGCCAGCCTGGGCTACAGAGTGAGTTCCATGAAAGGCACCAACACTACACAGAGGAACCCTGTCTCACAAAACCAAAAGAAAAAGAAAAATGATTTTAAATAAGATTATCCATAAATCTAGTCCTACAAAAGGTACTAGAATGAAAACCCCAACTGATGATTAACTACACCCACAAAAAATACAAGCAAATGAAAAATCTTACACCAGCAAAATGCTAAGAAGGGAAACACATGCACAGGCATGTAC
Organism: Peromyscus maniculatus bairdii; assembly: GCF_049852395.1. Classification (NCBI taxonomy): domain Eukaryota; kingdom Metazoa; phylum Chordata; class Mammalia; order Rodentia; family Cricetidae; genus Peromyscus; species Peromyscus maniculatus. The sequence continues at coordinate 22,656,961 of NC_134869.1, read as the reverse complement.
ACACACACACACACACACACACACACACACACACACACACACAAACAAACATGTAATTACATGTAACCAGAGATGGAGCTTTCTGTTCTGTCCACTCGATTATACCTGGCAGTTGCTTTCCAAATTACCACACAGAGACTTACATTAATTATAAATGCTTGGCCAATGGATCAGGCTTATTACTAACTAGCTCTTACATTTAAATTAGCCAATATTTCTTATCTATGCTTTGTCACATGGGTTATGGCCTGTTACCTCATTTGCTACATGTCTTGCTTCCTCAGTAGCTGGCAAGCATCTGCCCCTGACTCCACCCTTGTTCATCTCCATCTTCAGTTTGATTGTACCACCTAACCTTACTCTGCCTCACCGTTAGCCAAACAACTTTATTATCAACCAATGAGGGCAACACATATTCAGCGCATACAGAACAACATCCCATAGCACACACTACTGCCATCACCACCACCAACATAATAGCAGCAGTCATTGACCATTGATATCTATCAATATCAATGGACTCAATTCCCCAATAAAAAGACACAGACTAACAGAATGGATGGATAAACAGGACCCATCTTTCTGCTGCATCCAAGAAACATACCTTGATGTCAGAGATAGACATTACCTCAAGGTAAAGCATTGGAAAAAGAATTTCTAAGCAAATGAACATAAGAAACAAGCTGTTGTAGCCTGCCTTTCTAATATCTAACAAAAGAGATTTTGAATGAGAGTTAATCAGAAGAGACAAAGACACTTCATACTCTTCAAAGGAAAAATCAACCAGGGTTATTTTTGAATTCTGAACATCTATGCCCCAAACACGAGGGCACCCATGTTTATAAAGGAAACACTACTGAAGCTTAAATCGCACATCAATCCTCACACATTAATAGTGGGAGACTTCAATACCCCACTCTCACCAATAGACAGATCAGCCAGACAAAAACTAAACAGAGAAATACTGGAGCTGACAGACATTATGAATCAAATGAACTTAACAGATATCTACAGAACATTTCACTCAAACACAAAAGAATACACTTTCATCTCAGCACCTCACAGAACAGTCTCCAAAATTGACCACATACTCAGTCACAAAGCAAGTCTCAACAGATACAAGAAAATTGAAATAACCCCCTGCATCCTGTCAGACCACCATGGATTAAAGCTCGATTTCAACAGCAGAAACCATACAAACTCATAGAAATTGAATAAGTCACTATTGTATAATGGATCTTTCTTTGGGCTGCAAGCTCCCAAATAATGACACAGAAACTTTTTAATAATAATGAAAACTTGCCCTTAGCCAGGGGAGGGAGCCCAGGCCTGAAACTGCCTGGAGGGCCAGGAACTAGATTTTAGCTAGCCCAGAGAGCTAGGTTAAAACCAAATTCCACTGGCAAAAAAAAAAAAGTCAATGAAATGATTCCTAATGATAGTCTACAGTCTACTAAACTCATAGACCAGCACCTAGAATAATTGTTATCAGGGAAGCTTCATCCAGCAACTCCTGGGAGCAGATACAGAACCTCACAACCAAACATTAAGTGGAGCTTGGTGAATCCTGAGGAAGAAGGAGAGGAAGGATTCCAGAGGCCAGAGGGGTCAAGGACACAGCAAGAATAAGGCACACAGAGTCAACTAAGCAGGACTCGGGCTCACAGAGACTGAACTGACAATCACAGAGCCCACATGGGTCTAAGCTAGGCCCTCTGCATATATGTAATCATTATGTAGCCTGGTGTTCTTGCAGGACTCCTAAAAGTGGGTGCGGGAACTGTCTCTGGCTCTTTTGCCTGCATTTGGGAACTTTTAACCTCCTACTGGGTTGCCTTATCCAGCCTTAATATAAGGAGATATGCCTGGTCTTATAACTTGTTATGCCATATTTGGTTGATATCCCTGGGAGGCCTGCCCTTTTCTGAAGGATAATGGAGGAGGAGTGGATCTGGGGAAGAGAGGCATTGCAGTGGGACAATGGGAGAAGAGGAGGGGGCGGGGCTTCTGTCAAGATGTAATAGATGAGAGAAGAATTAAGAAAAAAGGAAAAGATAGAAAAAATAAAAAGGTGGCAACAAAATATCAATCATCTGCAAATATTTGAATCTTTAAAACTTTCTTATTTAATGAATTTAAAAAGAAAAAAAAATGGAATCAAAAAGGAAATCTAAAACACCCAGTTGTTTAGACACTGAATAGATAAGAAAGTAAGCAAACATAAAGAGTTAATACTGCCCCCGCCCCCAGCATGTTGTCCTCATTTCCCATGGTCTCTGCTAACCACTGTCCTTATTTAGATGAATAAGACCATGTATTGCTAGTCTTTCTAAAGAATGGCTTATTTCACCTAATGTCCTCCATGCTCATATACATTTTCAAAAACAATAGGATTTTCCTCTGTTATAGAAAGCTGGTTAGTACTTCATTGTGTATGCACCACATTTTCTTAATGGACTCACCTGCTGATGGATGTCTTAGGCTGTCTCTATTTGGGGTATACTGTGAAGAGTACAATAATAAGCACACAAGTGCAGATGTCTCCATGGCAAACTAATGTCGCCATCTCTTGTTACGCATCTCTTGGTGGGACTGTGGCTTGATATGGAGGTTTTCAAGTTTTTGAGGCATATATTCACTGTTTTGTGTAAGGACTATTAGATTACATTACAACAATATACAAGGGTATACTTTCTGAACACCCTCACTGGCACTTGTTACCCTGAATAGTCTTTGGCCAAGAAAACCCGGGTGTTAGTCAGTTTTCTTTTGTCATGGCACAGTCTCAGAGAGAAAACTTGTCTAAAAGGTAAGATTCCCTTTGACCCTCAGTTTCAAGGCTGTTTTTTGTCAGTTGGCTTCATTACTTTTATTCCTTTGTTGGGACAGAACACTGTGGTCATGTGTACATGTAGGCGGGGATGCTGTTTATTCAGTGGTGTTCAGAAAGAGAAGAAAAGGGAAAGAGGAGAGCCTGTTAACCATGGACATCCTCCAACACCCATGATTCACCTCTTTCCAATAGGTTCTGCCTCTCAAAGTTTCCAGTGCCTCCTAGCTACCAGCTAGAGACAAATTAAGGTCGATTACAGATGTAAACTCTAACAGCTTTTATAATCAAGTGCCACAGATTGCATAATTTATGAATGATAGATATGTCTCAAAGTTCTGGATGCTGATCCATTCTGTGTCAAGGTGGCTTTTTAGTTTGATATAACCTCGTGTGTGTGGTTGTGTCTTTGTTTTCTGTGTTTCTGCAATCATGTATAAGAATTCATTATCTAGACCGATGTTGTAGATCTTTTCATTATGGTTTCTTTAACCATTTCGATAGTTTGGGGCTTTAAACTTGCCTTTTATTTATTTGAGATGAATTTTAAATGAAGTATTAAATAATTATTCAAATTCTTTCTCTGCATGTGGCTATCTACTTTTAGATTTATGTTTATTGTCTTCTGTTTCTGATACAGTGATATGTTATGTAGTTCGGGCTGATCTGGGACTCATTATGTAGCCCAGGATAGCCCAACTCATGATCCCTCAACCTCTGCCTCATGAATGCTGAAATTAGAAGTATATACTACTGGGCTGCACTTTGGGTCTCTATTTTTAAATAATACAATCATTTTTATTGCTTCAAGTCTTGCTTAACAGCACATATAATTCCTTCCAGATAGTTCATGTGAAAGCCATTAATATATTGCTGAGCTGCATAAGTTGTAAAAAGGGGGAATAGGGGATTGTGGAGCACCCAGAAACCAGCTTCAGGGGTCAACTGTTCCCACACAAAACCCAAGTGACAATTGGAAGAAATGGTAATACTGACATTTGCTTGGAATTAAATTACAAAGAAATGGCTTCCTAGATCCACTAGGAGCCATTGACCCATTCCAAGCATTCAAAGTCAGTTAGAAAGGGAGACAGAGGAGGCCATGGGCAGGAAAGAGCCCTCTAGAGTACAGTTGTGGCATAGAAAGGGTTCAAATTCTAGACTAAGAGGGAAAAGATTCTAGCACACTGTGATAGGCCTCAACGTGTTGTGCTCTTGACCACGACGTCCAAGGAAGTATTGCTTAAAGATGATTCTCGCAGCCTCCACCTTCTCTCACACTGGTGCAAGGAAGTGTTGCTTCAATAAAGATGACTCTTCCAGCCTCCATCTTCTTTCATGCTGATGGCATATCCACAGTCAACACTGTCAGCTATGCTCTGTGCCATCAGTATCTTCACAGGCATCAAGATACGTGTTGTTGCCTTAGTTTTTTGCTTCTGACTTAAACGCGCTCGAGCACACACACACACGTATACTAGTAGAGAAGGTGTTCATAAATTACAAAAATTTCGTGATTCAAACCCTTCTGGAACATAAAACCAAATATTTTGTTTGTTTGTAAGATCTGGCTGGAATGCTGGATTTGACTGCATCCCCAAAGAATGCCTTCATTTCTGGATTTTACTGGAAACTTCTAAACTGTTGACACCATGAATTTGAAAAAACAAACAGATGGGCATGCCTCCATGACTTCAGCTGGTGTTGGACTTATAAATGTTCAGAGATAAAAGACAACGTCTCTTTTGATGTTTGTAAATAAAAAGAATTTGCCCACATCATTTTAAATCCACCGATATTTTGCTTAATTTGTGAGGCATTTAATGTAACTACAGCTGTGGTAGGTGGGAAACTGTTCAACCATTGTCTGGGTATATTGGATATTTTTCTTTCAAAAAAACAAAAGAGAAACAGAAAACAACCTGAAGCCCTTTAAAAAAGAACAAAGAACAAAACAGGCTATGAGGTCAAGAGATTTAAAAATGTGACAGTAATGACATTTTTTCAGTCATGGCAAAACGAAAAGAATATTTTCAGTGACACTAATTTTTAATAAAGATTTGTTTTTCATATTAACAAAAAAAGCCCCCAGCATTTGGCATAGAATTCCCCTGTACTTCAGCCAGTATGAGCTTGTTTAGAACTTTGTCTCTCTTTTAATCTGGAAAAGTTCAAGCAAAATTATAGCTTCCTAGCCACCCTTTTATCTCCAATTTTTGTTGGGAAGGACCCCAGAAAACAGTGATTGCACAACTCCTAAATTTGAGGAACAAAAAGTTATAAATCGTAGCTGCTTAAGTAATGTTGTTGTGGGGTATCCACCAGAAAAGCCTACTCAGACACAGATTTAAGCCAATAGAAATCTTTGTTAGCTACTTGGCAATCAGTGGGTGTTCGGGATCCCAGTGAAGCCCCTAGCCTTTCCCAGGGTGAGTTTTTAGGCACAAAAACCATATTCTAGGTTGACATACTTCAGTTAGCACGAACAGTTAGCCAGAAAGCAGACCTACAGAAGCCAAAAAGCAAGGTCAGTACATTTAGAAACTTTCCCAAGGACTATGTATGGACTTTGATGGATTAGGCCTTTATTTTAGTTTTGGCAGATGGTGCTATTTGTCGAGTTTTATATCCTGAATGCTGGCTGAGTCATGGAGTCAGTTGTGCTAAGGTCTGGAGGCCTACAGTCTCCATACTGTGTAATAGATACCTGGGAGTCTTACTCTAAGTCACTTAGTGAGTGCCCATTTAGCTTCTGGTTTATTATAGCTCAACTATCACACATTAGTTGATAAGAAGAAATTGCCTTTGCTAAGTATCGTGCCGGAAATAGTGGGACTTTCATGACTCATTAACAAACAGCACTTACATACTGAGTGTGAAACTGTGTGGTCAGTATTGATATTTCCAAGTCAGACCTGAAGTCCTGCAACCCCTTTAAATGGGATGCTGAGCCAGGAGAACAGAACGAACAATTTAGAGAGACCCTACCTCAAAAGTACAAAAGCAGGGTTGGCGACGTAGTTTAATGGTAGAGCACTCACCTAGTACATGCTAGGCTCTAAATTTAACCTCCAATTGTCACAAATACAAGAACAATAAATGAAAATTAATGTGTTTTCTTTGCTATCTTGTTTTCCTACTGCTAAAAAGGAATTTTTCAAAGCAATCTTTGTAATTTGATTAAATGTATGTTTGGGGGATAGTTAGCATACTCTAACTACGCATGGCTAAGCTTTGCTTATGTCAAAGATATACAAAAAAGGCTGTGCACTTAGAGTCTTCACATTTTCTTTACAGAGAGCAGAAGTGGAATAAAGAGGTAAGTAAATCAACACATGCAGTTGGAATCTACAGAGAAATGTGAGCCCACAACTCCAGCAAAACTGAATTGTACATCTAAGACTTGAACTGATGCCTTAGCCATATAGAATGAGCGGGTTGGTACACAGACCAAAGAAATGAATTTTATTTGGAAGAAATGTTCCTAAAGTGATTGTCCAGACACTTGGTTTTTAAAAAATCATTTAGTGTAATAATTCAGCATTGGAATCACAGAAAGGCACATAAAGTCTGTGTGAATACTGAGAAGGATATATCTTATTGCAGTGAAGTTATATAAGATACATTCCTCTTAAAACATCCAGGGCAAGATAGGTAAAATGCAGTTTGTGGTTTTGAGAGGTGGGGCAGATGTGTGAGCTACAGGCTCAGCCTGGAAAAAGTCTCCTCTGTATTCCTTCACTCTGTCGAGATGTCCAAGCCAGAGCAAACACTCACGCTTCCAGCTGAAATGAGATGCCACTTCAGTAATGCTTACAGTTTTCAGGATAGTGAAGACTACATTCAGACTATTCTAGAATATGGAGGTATCTAAGTGGGCTGGGATACCTGGCTGTGTCACAGATCCACTATTGAGCTGAACAGTGAAGATTTTCCCTCATTTTTGTAGCTGTTACCAAAATGTATTTTGCAAAATGTCCAGCTCCAAATGTCTAAGCAAGGAGTCATGCAAACCCACAAGAAAATGATAAATTTTATTATTGACCAGAATTTTTTTGTTTTTTTGTTTCTAAAATCCCCACTTGTGGTAACATTTTCCAGAAAACACTTTGATTCATGCCCCAACAGGTAATCTAAGGCAAAATGAAGTTCCAGGCTCCCATACTTCTTGTGAGAGGTTCTTTAAAAAAGGGGGTGGGAAAATGAATGAGAGCAATAGACATTTCATTTCATTTCTGATTTTTTTCTACTGTCTTTTCAAATGAGAGTATCAGGGACCAGTTTGATAAGCCATCTGCCCATCATGGAGCTAAGGAGCGTTCTCCTTTGCAATCTTCTGTCCACTCACTATGCCTTAGACACCCTCCAGAGAAAGAATGGATGTTTGTCAGTTAAGTTCAAACATGTGAACTCTAAACGAGTAAGCAGGGGCCTTGAGAGAGGGAGATATGAGGTACGGAGACATACAGAGGAAAGCGTTACAAATTAAAATCGGTGAGCACTGAAAGCAGAAATGCTTTTTTGTTTATTTATTTACTTTGCCCAGGATTGTGTTGGCAGAAGCCTATGAAGAAGGGAAAAGGATTCTGGGACTAGGCAGTCATCCATGGAGACCTGGACAAGGTTCTCAAAAACAGTCTCCATAGGTGAAGTCCTGTCTGTTAAATTTGTTGGTTGGGATAAGAAAACACTGCATCATTACTGGAACCTTCTCCTAAGCTTATTTTATAAAAGTGGATACAAGACCATCTCATTTTACAGCAATCTGTGACCAAAAGAATAACAAATAGACATGGTATCTGGAACCCCACAGTGTTGGTGCATCCACTATTTATAACAGCTGTGGCTGTTATAAACAGAATTATCTATAAGAACTAGAGTTAGGATAACATCTGGATTTAAGCATGGCTCAATGAATCATGCTTCTATGCAGAACGGCAGAAGTGTCCAAACTGAAAAGATGTATGTCAGTGATCCTAGGCTGATTTCCCACAAACTGGGTGATCCTATTTATCTGCTGAGCAATATGTGTGTATGCTTTAATTTTCTCTTATGATATCTAAACAGCTAAGAGTTCAAGTGTTGACAAAATATCAAGCACAGATGAGATCCATACAGAGGCCTTCTAGAGTTTACTCAAAGATTCAAACAAATTTACATTAAAGCACAAATATTATTCCTTCTTTACATAAGGAAATTCTAATAGCTGGACTTGCAAAGATTGTTGGTATATGCCAGACATGGGTTGTATGATGGCTCCTTATCAAATGTCTAAATAAATGGTTTGTCCTGACATCCTTAATCTCCATTCTGGGGTTGGTAACGGGGAGGGAGGATGCATAAATATTAGAAGTCACAGTCATGGATTCCAGTCTGAGGACATTTTTTGAAAAGTCGTCTTTTATTTTGGACATAGTATTTAATGCCCTAGACCTTGCTTCCTTGTCTTAATAGCAGAATTATGCTAGCTTCCTTTGCTCTGGTCATTTCCAATAGTTGATGGGGCTCTGGAGATATGCGTTTGACCCAGTGAGCTTATTCTTTGTTACACAGTATCTTGGCCTTCGAGCTGCCTACTGAAATGCCTGTTGCACATCAGGCACTCAGCAGCAACTTTGAAATAAAACTGACAGATGCACACAAGAGAAAAGAAATAAGGTTCCATAAACTCACCCAACTCTTGAGGTGAAACAGCCCTTGAGAAGGCCAAAGGGTAAGTAGAGGGAAAGAGAGGGATGTAAAACAACATTGGCTTGATTACTGTTCACAGATGGTTGTAAATTTGCTTTTGAACCCAAGTAAGCTATAAAACAAATGTACTTAATGATTTTCCATTGACTTGAGTGTCACAAGTGCCCTTGACTTTGTGTGGTAAGCTCTCCATGACCTTCACAGTTAGTTATCCACAACAAGGTTATTCAGGGAAACTTTCTGCAATGATAGCAAACTCTATTTACTTTGGAGGCTTGCATGGTTCCTTCTAGTACCATGTAAACCAGTCCTTAGGGAGCGGGCTTTCTGGTCATATAAATCTCAAGGGCCTGTGGGTCCTATTTCTGAAGTGCATGGTGCCTTTAGCAATAGGGACTTAACTTCTGCCTCTATAGGAGGAACCAAGGGTAATACATAGCAATAGCTGTATGTTTAGGGAATCTCTTGGACAGCTCTGACCAACAACTCAAAAGAGTGTTTCTTATGTCTAGCATTGGGATTTTTGCCCAGTCCCAATGCATACATTTACAAAACACTCCCACACTTATGGCTCAGGGAACATTGTGGAAGATGGAATTGAGTCACATAAGATCATAAGAGCCACAGGATCAGGGAGTTTCTTGATAGTGTTACAAGCTACACCCATAAAGTCTCACAAACATGAGCTGAACAAAGATAACAACAACAGACACGTCAAAAATGGATGGAGAAAGCCCACAAGGCCTGAACATTACACAAAGAACTACAGACAACTAAGGAATGCTGAGTGGGAGAAACAGACTTCCTCGGGGAAAAGAATACTGATTGGTTATCCATTCCCAAATGGTCAGCCCTGAAAGCACACATATGAGTAACATTATAGAGCCTGGGCTGGTTATAATTAGGAATATATATCAATGTACTTAATAAACATATACGCATGGAACAATTAATGAAAAGATGACATGAATTTGCATAAGACCAGGGAAGGGCATGTGGGATGGTTTGGAGGAAGGAAAGAGAAGGAAGAAATGATATAATTATATTAATCTCAAAAATAAAAGATGAAAATATAAGTTATATGGTAAAAAACATGTCTACCTATGTGTGTCCTCTCTGATATGACAGTCATAAGCTACATGGGGCTTCTAACAACTTGGAATACAGCAAATACAAGAGAAATAAATTCATAATTTTACTTAAATCAAATTAACTTATAGTTCCATTCAGTAGTCCCATGATTAAATGGTGCTGTGTTTCAAAGCACAAGTCTGTACATTGCATGCTGACCAAGTGATTATATTCATCTCTGGGATTCTAAGACAGCATTGTGGTCAATACTAAAATGTCCCCTAAAGAAGAATGAATACAAGGAGATTCCACCCATCAAAACCAAAGTTGTGCTTCCTCGGGCTTAGATTTGCATCCCTTTGAAAAATCCTGTGAAGTCCCACCAGAGAATGGAAGGAAGTTTCCAATCCTATCCCACTGCATGCATGCCTCCAGGTTTCTGAGACTCCTGTTTCTTCCTCTGTAAAAGGCAGTTGTTAGGTCTGTGGGTGTATATGTTTGCTTTCTGCACAACTCTGTTAGTTCCTGTCTTACGAGAATCCCTCCAACTTGTTTTCCTCTTGCTTTCTGCCTCCTGTTTTTATTTCAAAAAAGTCCTCTTGTCTAAAAAGATTAATTCTTCTGGCTTTGGACTATAAGGAAGATGTGTTCATAAAAAGCCTATACATGCCTGTATGTGGCTTACACGTTTTAATTAAAAGGTTAAGTGAAAATAGATCACAATAACCCTTAAAAAAATGACATTAGCCAAAGATCTAAAGTAGGAAAGAGCATTATAAACTTAATAAAGAACTGCAAATGTTTAAACCAACCTAAAACAGGAGGCAGGTTTTTCCTTGACAAAATCAGATGTATTTATGTTCAAAAGGGTTTGTTGAGCACAAAGTAGCTGCAGTTGCAAAAATGTAGATTTCTGACGTGGCCAACCAGAGTTTTAAAACTCTCTGGTCCCTCTGGCTCCCCTGGTTCCCTGCTCCCTGGTAAAGAAGAAGAGTACACAATCCCCACCTACTGGACAATATAATAATAGCATCTAAAAGTCCAGATTTAAAGTCCATTAACTGACTCAAAAGTAAAACAAGCTAATAATTTAGTCTTAGTGTATTGTTTAAAAGTTGCATACAGTGAATATTTAAAAATAATTTACTTTAAAATTACAAGTAAAAGTTTAAAAAATAACTGGGGTCTGGTTTTCCTGACTTTAGGAATTGTGCTGTGTCAGATCTTGTTTTAAAACATTGCATTTGAAATAACAAAATTCCAAAATCCCAAGGCACATCTTGACATCCATCCAGTGAAAACGATGTCTATGTCAGATTGATAGAATGAAGACACAATCATTAAACAGCCATTTTTTTTTAGTACCATCCATTAAGTTATCTTATACTGTCAAAAATTTTTAGGTATCACAGGCCTAAAGCCTGGAGGAAAATCTGATGAGTGGCTTCCATGTTTCTCTGAGCTCCACGTTCCATCATCCTGTGCCATGTAACACCCACATATGAAAGAGTTAAATGGCCATTAGTGTTTAATTCAGGGTGTAACACATATAATAATCTTCATTATTTTCTGATAGGTTAGAAAATAATCACAGAGGTTTGAAAACACAGCAGGGAAGCAGCTTTATAAATGCCACTGACATTTCTGCAGACCATCACTACTGTCGAACACTAATAGACACTTCCCGACTCCCTCCGCCCTGTGAGTTTAACAAAACTATTTGCCTTTAAATAATTGAGAGAAGGATTGTGAAAGCAGCATTCTGTGTTTCAGGCTCTACCAACAGGAGGACGAGAACGCTGGAGTTAAAATTCCTCAGCCTGCACTGCTGTGGCTGTCACTCATAACTCTCCCTTCCCTAAAACTCTCAAAATAACTTATAATGCCACGTACCATATGTGCTGTAATAATCAGGCTCGCTATGGTACTTTCTGTTGGACAATCCCTTTGGAACAGACAAAAGCTATAAAATTCAGCATTTTACAGTTATCTCGCTTTTCCTTCTGAGTGTTTTAAAGATCATAACTATAATATCACTTGACAACTTGGCAGGCTCAGGACTGAATAATGGGTACTTCTGGGTATGCAGTTTTATGCTTTTTTATTATTGTCTTTTTGAGACATCTGTTGGGATTTGGAAGTCAAATCAATAGTATATGTCTACAATTCTTGAGTTACGAAAATTAAAGTGAGAGATTTAAATGTATCACTTAAAACAGATTTTTTTTTTGCAAAATATATTTTGTGGCTTCAAAACAAAGTAATTATGAAATGTCCCCCCAAATTTAAAGTTTTGAATGAACTTTGAAAAGCCTGAAGACAACATATTCTTTTCTTAATTAGAATCCCTATATCTGGTCTATTCCTGTGGATGCAGAGGATTTCTCAGCTTTGGCGAAACACTTACTCTTGTAATTAGTTTTACCACACTCAACAACTTGATTCATCTGAAGAAGGAACCTTTAGATACCAACATACTGTGAGCATGAGCAGAATGAGCAGAAGCCAACAAAGGAAGGGAGATTTCAGTGTTTGTGGAATGAGCTCAGGATGGGTAAAACCACTCGTACATTCTTTCTTTTTTTTTTTCTTGCCTTTGTTTTTAATTTTTGGGGCCAGGAAAGGATTGGATCTTGAGATCACCTTTCTACAATATTATCCTTTAGGAATGCAGACAATAAAATGGATTCTCATAATTATGGAAGAAGCTTATCATCCTGACCTGCAATTTCCCCCAAATACTTGTTAACTTCTGACACATTTAGTTAAAACTTAGAGAGAAAAAAAACATGACAAACAATGATAGTTAGCAAACACTGAACAGTGAATTCCTGGTTGTTTTCAGTGGTTTGTGGATTGGCCAGTGTTTGAGTTAACTATTATGCACTGCATATGCTTATGTATTGGGGGAAGAAAATATCTAAACACGATGCTTAAATTTTGTAAAGCTTTGTCTTGAATTTTTTTAAAGATATGTGTATTTTCAAATGCATACACATAATATTTTGCAGTGTTTGTGTGACCCCCTGTGCTGTGTGTGTGTGTGTGTGTGTGTGTGTGTGTGATGTAGGGTCCTCACCTATTGCTGTACCATGTATTATTGATAAGATAGGATTTAGATTGTGTTGTGGCCATTACCAGGAAATATAAGCCCAGTTAAAATATTAAAATTCAATACATATAATTAAAATCATTTGTGTCTTCAAACAAGAGTTATTAAAATACAGAGGTTCTTTCTTCACTCACACTTCTACAGACTGAAAAAATCATTTTGCTCCTTAAAATAAGATAGCAGGACAACATGTAAAGTCACAGGCTCTAGCACCCGGCTCTTCTTTTAACTATGTTGCAGTATTAAAATTCCAAGAGCCTGTGATCTTGAGACATTATTAACCTTCTGAAGCCAGATACTTTCATGCTATTTATGAATATTCAGTTCTTCCTGTGACAGTTTTACAAAGAGGTATTTATTCTAGAAAGTCCATTACAGACCAGTTCCACCCATCTCAATCACATTAATCCAATGGACAGTAAAAAGTTACTGTCCTTGAAGGCAAGTACTTCTAAGTCGTTACCTACTGGGATGTGAAAGGAAGGTCACTGAGGGAACATGGGCCTTCCTTTTATCCATTCATTCACCCATTCACTCATTCATGTGTTTTATAGACACTCCTCACATTACAAGTATGAAGGACTGTGGGATTCCTCTAGACCAGTGGCTCCCAACCTTCCTAATGCTGCAGCCCTTTGATACAGTTCCTCGTGTAATAGTGACACCCCAACATCAAATTATTTTTTGTTACAACTTCATAACTGTAATCTTTTCTACTGCTATGAATCATACTGTTTATATTCTTGGAGACAGAGGTTTGCCAAAGGGGTTGTGACCCACAGGTTGAGAACCACTCCTCTAGAGACACTAGAACACAGTGAAAGGTGTAGTGTTCGTAGTTGTCTTAAGGAGAATATAGACATCTCAACCAGTTTCCTCTCTACATTTCTAACTACTGAATACATCTGGGTTGTCCATGAAGAGCAGGATGACTTTCACAGCTATACAGTCCTCAACTGTTTATGGGGAATCTTTAGCTTCCTTGATCTTGGTAGTTCCAATGAGGACATAGTTCTAGACTCTCAGTGACCCAGAAATGTTGATGCAGGGAAAAAGTTAAGCTGCCTTCAGTTTTGTCCTTCAGAAGTTGTCCTACTCTGAAGGAAGTGTGTCTCATTTTGTGTTTGCAATGTTTTCCTTTTATACTGTAAAACAAGACACAATGTTTATGGTTTCCACTTCTTAATAATCTGGTGTCCCACCAGACCTAGGCTACTTCATAGTTTTGTTTACTTATTTCCCCTATTAGAAAGCTGTTGCTTCTACAACAGAGACTTTCAAATACCCAAACTAGAGGGTCTCTACTATATTCTATAGTTATATAGTTTGGGGAGAGATTCCAAGAAGTATGATTCTCAAGTTTCCACCCTAAAGAGTTTCTGTGTTGTCTACGGAGCAGCCTTAAAAATACAAATGAATGGGGCCAGTGAGATGGCTCAGCAGGTAAGTGTGCTTGCCACCAAGCCTGACAAACTGAGTTCGATCCCCTGGACCCACATAGTAAAAGGAGAAAACAGACCTCATGGGTTGTCTTCTGACCACCAACGTTGTGCACAGGCTCACAAACACATACACACTGATCAAGTAAATAGAATATGTATACATGTGTACATGTACACCCACCCCAGCAGAGCCAGCTAGACTTTCGGCCACAGATTGAGTATCAAATAAAAGATATGAAATTTGAAATCAAAAGGAATCTTTTCTAAAATTAATTCTTAGCATACGGAGCAGTAGACTAAGATATGACATTGCCATACAGGCATGTGACTGTGTTTTGACCATATTACTTCACATATACACTTTTCTGCCTCTCCTCCTTCCTAATGCAGGTCTATCTCTCCCTCAAAATGGTTCCCACTCTGCCTTTTTATATTTAAGTCTATGTGCCCCATATAAGAGAAACACGGAATAATTCTATTTATTTCCATTTCATTGTTCTCTCCCCCTCCTCTGTCCTTTTTGATCCCTTCCTCCACAGCACAAAGTACGTCTTCTGTTTTCATGCCCTATATATTTAAATATAAATATTTAAACAACATTTGAATATCCTAACTCATTCAAATATTTAAATATGTTCAAATATAAATGACTAAACATATTAATTATTAAATATACTTAGATAATTATGCATCCTGAATTTAAATATATGGAATCTAGATTCTGCACGTGAGAGAAAACGTGTGATGTTTTTGGTCTTTCTGGGTCTGGCTTGTTTCCTTAACCTGATCTCCAGCACCATTCATTTTTCTGAAAATAACATAATTTCATTTTTCTATGCAAGTGAATAAAAGTCATTCTGTGTGTGTGTGTGTGTGTGTGCACACGCGCGTGTATGTGTGTCACATTTTCTTTATCCATCAAACTATTGATGGGCTTCTAAGATAATTCCAGAACTTGACTGTTGAATACAATGCTGCCACGACACCAATGTGCAAAGCATCTCTGCTGTCTGCTGCCCTTGATTCCTTTAGGTAAATACCCCGGAGTCCTACACCTAAACTATGTGGCAGTTTTGCTCTTACATTTTAAGGAATCTCTATGTCGACTGAAGATTGACTGCACCAGTCTACACTCACACCAGCCATGAATAAGGGTTTCTATTTCCCCACAGCCATGCCAGCATCCTTTGTCTTTTGTTTTTAATGATAGTCACTCTGACTGGGATGAGATGGAATCTCAAAGTAATTTTGATTTGTATTTTCAGGATGACTGAAGAGTTGTACATGTTTTCAAATATTAATCAGCCATTTGTATTCTTTCCTTTGAGAACTGTCTACTTGGCTTATTAGATCATGTATTGACTTGGTTCTGGTGGTGGTCGTTGATTTTTAGACTCCTTTACTGGCTCTAGACATGAGTCCCCTTTTGGATGTATAGTTGGCAGAGATTTTTTTCTCATACTTTGTAAGCATTCTCTCTACTCTGCTGTAGAAAAGCCCCTTATCTTCATCCTTTATATTCATGTAATCCCTTTTCTGAGTTCTTGGGGATTTTCCTGTTTTATTGCAACCCCCTTTAAGTAGTCCTGGCCAATGCCTATATCTAAATAGGTTTTCTCGCAGAAGTTTTAGAGTTTCTGTTCTTATATTAAGGTATTTGATCCATTTTTATTTCTCTCTCTCTCTCTCTCTCTCTCTCTCTATATATATATATATATATATATATATATATATATATGTGTGTGTGTGTGTGTGTGTGTGTGTGTATTTATGTGTGTGTGTGTGTGTGTGTGCACAAGGTGAGAGACAGGTATTTAACTAGATCCTGAATGCAGATGGACAGCTTGGACAGCTTGTCAACAATGTTTGCTGAGGCAGCCGTCTTCTCCAATGCATGTTTTGGGTTGAAAACTCCACTAGCTAGCTGTGTGGGCTCATTTCTAGAATCTGTTCTGTTCTGTTGAGATCAACAACTGTAGGCCATGTATGGCAACAGCATGCTAGTTTTGTTACTTGGCCTCTGCAGCACAATTTAAAACCAGGTGTTATGATGTCTCCAGCATTATGGAATTGTTACAGTCTAGCTGCCAGTGACATTCATCAATGTAATGGTAAGCTGAAGTTTTTGCTGCCTCTTGGCTACTTTTCTGATAGGGAGTGAGAACCACTGACAGGGACAAGAAATCCGGATACAGAAATATCATTTGGTCAAGGCACTCAATTTAAAAGTAGTTCTATGATTACACATTTGATGGTATTTATTATGAAGCCAACTTTTCATCCTTGTCATGCACTCAACAGATCATTCTTCAGTCACAGTTCACAAAGGCTAATATAAAAATATTGAAATTACATAAACTTGGCCCCCAATAAAATAAAAATGGCTCTGCCACCTCTGCTTTGTAGACTGAAATATGGAATTTTATATTCTAATGCTTACTTACCTGTTTCTTTTTAATATCTACATGTATTTTAACCTCTGCTCATTCTGTAGCATCTTTAACTCCTGCCAACTCCCTGACCATTCCAACAGTGCTTCACCACCTGTCAATCAATCCCTCCATCCCACCCACCCTAAAGCAGGCACTGCACATGGTCATGACAATTCTTTCAGAAGGCCATCTGCTGGCTGCTATTGTCAGTGAGTCATTTATGCCTACGGATATTATCTTTCCATTGTATGACCTCAAACTTACTAGAACAAGGTTAAAATGACTGAACACCATAATCCTGGTGTAGAAGATTGCGTTATTTACATTTTTTGAGCAATAAAAGCAATGACTTTGAAAAGAGTATGATTTCTTTCTTTTCTTTATCTCATTCCAGCATCAGGCCAAGACTAGAGCCAGCTCAAAGATTCTGGAAGATAAAACCTTCAGATTTTACTAGGAGCCAATTAAAAATCTAAGACATAGCCTGAGACTCAAAGTAAATTATTTTTGAAACACTGAAGACATTGTAGCAAAGGTGTAGATAGATGGATCATAGCAAAATACATAGTGTGTGATTGTACTAAATGACTAAAGATAATCATTAGACTGATTAAAATTAACTAAGACTGGCATGGTGGCACACAATTTTAGTCCCAGCACTCAGGAGGCAGAAGCAGGTGAATTTCTAAGTTTGAGGCCAGCTTTGTCTACAGAGTGAGTTCAAGGACAGCTAGGGCTACACACACAAAAAACAAACAAACAAACAAACAAACTATCTCAAAAATAAACAAACAACAAAGAATAAAGAGAGAGGGAGAGAGAGAGAGAGAGAGAGAGAGAGAGAGAGAGAGAGAGAGAGAGAGAGAGAGAGAGAAACATAGAGAGATGGTTTGAATAGGAATGGCCCCAAAAGCTCATATATTTGAATGCTTGGTATTAGGGAGTGGCTCTTCTTGACAAGGATTAGGAAGTGTGGCCTTGTTGGAGTGGGTGTGGCCTTGTTGGATGAAGTGTATCACTGGATATGGGCTTTGGGGTTTCAAATGTTCTGTCTAGTCCCAGTGTCTCTCTCTTCCTGCTGCCTGTAGATCCGGTTACAGAAACTCAAGCTACTGCTCCAGCACCGTGTCTGCCTGCATGCCATTATGCTTCCCTTCATGATGGTAATGGCCTAAACCTCTGAACTGTAAGCCAGCCCCAATTACATGTTTTCCTTTATATGGGTTGCCATGGTTATGGTGTCTCTTCACAGCAATAGAACATTGACTAAGAGTGAAAAGGCTTTAGTTTTCTGCCCATTCATTCACTAAATGACAAAAAGAAAGTCAGTCACCATTTATCACTATTATCTCATAATAATATTTTAGACTGTTATATAAATATAACACTTATATAAATATTTGATCTATATTTTAATCATATCATTAAAACTAAAATCAATTATATGAAGTTCCAAATTGTTTGAATTATTTAGGCAGCATGTGCTTTATTTATAACATAATCATTTCTTTCTTCAGAAAGGTTCGCTACAGTGTAATGTCTTCCAGATAATGTCGATGTCTTCTCTATGTGTATAAAGCCAATCATAACAGGATAGCATGCAATGCTTCTTGAAGTAAAATTCATACTGCATGCTATTTCCACCAACACAGCAGCATCTCTAATTAAATACTAAAACTTTACAGTGTAACACAGCACTACCACCTGCTGATAGAAAAAGAAATTTCAACTTAGTGTATTTTCAACTCTAGAAATGAAAGCTCAAAGCTTCACCGAATCATGGTGGGGATAAACACCACAGTCACCACGGTCACTCACATTTTAAGTCTTAACTAATTTATGTGTTAAGCACATGTGCTGATTTTACAGTCACACTGCTGAGACAGAGGAGCCATTGGGAAGGAAGAAAGGAAAGCCAGGTGCAGTAATTGTAGCAGGTTTTCAGGCCACTAGCTTCCAAATAGTGACATGGAGACTTTTTGTTAAATTATGAAAGCTTAGCTTTAGCTTAGGCTTGTTCCCAACTAGCTCTTAAAACGTAAATTAGCCAGGCGGTGGTGGCTCACGTCTTTAATCCCAGCACTTGGGAGGCAGAGGCAGGAAGATCTCTGTGAGTTCGAGGCCAGCCTGGGCTACAGAGTGAGTTCCAGGAAAGGCACAAAGCTACACAGAGAAACCCTGTCTCAAAAAAGAAAAGAAAAAAAAACTTAATTTAACCCATTTATATTAATCTATGTTCTGCCACATGGCTTGTTACATCTCCTCAGTACTGTATGTCAGACTTCCTCTATATCTGGGTGGCAAATCCTCACACCTCATATTCTTTCCCAGAGCTTCTATCTCTGCCAGGAAGTCCTGCCTGTCCTCTCCTGCCTAGCTATTGGATATTCAGCTTTTTTTATGAAGCCAATCAGAAGGTGCCTTAAGGAAGTGAGGAAGAAGGACAGAGGCACATCTTACAAAAGGGTTATCCCAGCACGTAATGACTTTCTCTTGAGCACTATGCAGTCCCTTAAAGTGAAGAGGACTCGTCTCTCTGCGACAGTACCCTACTGTGTCACTCTTCATATTTCTTAGGCTAAACATATTTTTTGCGCTGTATGGTCATTCCTGATAAATGCTTCTGATCGAATGCAGACAGAACAAAATAGAACTTTTCAATCTGGGTTTGCGTTCCAACCATCCCACTGGCTAGCTCTGACATCAGCCCAAACACTTAATGTCTCAGAACCCAGGCTATAAATTTTCTAAATTCCACATGGACTTTGTGGGGTTTTATAAGACCTTGAAAAATGAATGTAAAGAAGCACCCTATATAGACAGTAGGCGTTGAAAGGAGTGGCTTCTCCAACTATATTAGTTTTTTTTTAATTCACAATTTTTAGTTATAGGAAAATGGTTGAAACCTGTCATTCTAATTGATGCTACCCACATACTCTCGGAAGTGTGGCTTTCCACAGGAGCATCATAGTTACCAAGGGTTACATTCTTTCAAAAAGCTAACTCACCTTCTCCCAGCAGGAAAAAGAGAAAAAGACATAAAGTAAACTGGGAAGGGAAGTTGGGAGAGGAGGAGAGTATGAATTAATATTTATCAGAATTCCTGTTTTTGTATTGTGCTTAAGTTGATTGAATTGACTTCATCTGTGATCCTATTTCAGAGTCCATTGTATGTACTCTGATACACTTAATAGGATGATGTCACTAAAATCCCAGGTCTGAAGAGTTCAGACAAAAATCACAGAATGAACTGAAGTCAGGGAGATCACAAGACAAAAGCAACCTTATCTTGGAAATACATGTGAAGACTGTGACTTCAGTCAGACCCAGAGTGGCTCTCACACCATAACAGAGAACTACAGTTACAGTCTTTAGAAGGTGGGACAATACAGAAAGTAGACTTTTCTCTCATTAACATGCCTTTAAGAACAGGCTTTTGCCTGGCTGTGGTGGTGTATGCCTTTAATCCCAGCACTTGGAAGGCAGAGCATGGCAGATCTCTATGAGTTCAAGGCTAGCCTGGTCTACAGAGTGAGATCCAGGACAGACACCAAAGCTACACAGAGAAACACTGTCTCAAAAAACAAAACAAAACAAAACAAAACAAAACCAAACAAAAAAGAATAGGCTTTTATTCTTTTTTTTCTTGTGAAACCAACTCATAAACACTATTGAAAGGAGTGATTTCCGAATTTTCTTTAAGTTCTTTTAGTTCTAAAAGGCATATGTGAACTTGCTAGTACTGAGAGAAAAATTGTTGGATCAGGATCACCAACCACTAGAAGTCTTTGGTAAAAATTTAGGTGAGAAAAATCAAATACACCTACACCATGGATCTCTTTAGTACTCCACAAAATGATGTGATGAGTGGATAAGAAATTAAACAGAAGGATGCACAGATGCATAGCTTGAGAAGTGAGTGGTGATAGCTCAGAATTTACCAAGACATAAAATACAACTCTTAGAATAAAATTGCAGTTAAGAAAAGACGCAGAGGATAGAAATAAATGAACAGTTTGCAAGCTAATCTAGTAATATTCTTTTTAGCCAAGAGTTGTCAATATGCCATAAGTCAATAAAGCACAGTGATAAATGAGGTGACTACAAATCCTCAAAATAGATCTCAATAAGAAAGTTATTAAGTCCAATTGAAGAAGAAGGTGAACTTGATATTGAAGACAATCTGGGGATGCTACCTTGTCCAGTGGATGAAACTACACTGAAGTCTCACAAGGGAACATCACCATCTACCAAGAAAGACACATGATCCCTGTTGTATTCCCAAGAGAGTATGGGTTCATTTGCTTCTCTATTGATTTGACAAAACATCCGAACAAAAACAACTTAGGGAGGAAAGGGTTTATCTCACTTATGGATTAGAGACCATCATCAAGGGAAATCAGAACAGAGACTCAGGGCAGGAACCAGAGGCAAGAACTGAAGCAGAGAACGTGGAGAAACACAGCTTACTGGCCTGATTCCTCTGTCTTGGTAAGCTAATTTTTTAATATAGCACAGGTATCCTGGCCTAGGGATGGTACTGCTTGCTCCCAGTGGCCTGGGACACGTACTAGCAATCTAGAAAATGCCCCACAGACCAATCTGACTGAGGCAATTTCTCTGTTGAGGCTCCCTCTTCCCAGGTATCAACCATTTTCACTGGTTTTACCATCTCCACCTCTCTCCCTTCCTCCTCTCTCCCTTACACCTCTCCATGGGTCTGAAAATAGATGCAGACATTTTTATACATGACATATTAACACAACTGGAGTACAGCTGAGGAATTTTGGAGTTTAAAAATGAATTTTACATTATTTATACATCTAAAATTATTTTAAAAACCAGTAATTGGAAAAAGATTTTTATAAAAGTTTTTTATTTTATTTCACATACCAATCCCAGCTCCCCCTCCCTCACCTTCTTCCACCTCCTTTCCTCCCCCAACCCTACCCCCAAACCACTCCTCAGAGAGGGTAAGGCCTCCCTTGGTGGGCGGGGGGGGGGGCAGGGGGGGCATCAACAAAGTCTGGCACACAAAGTTGAGACAGGACCAAGGTTCTTCCACCTGCATCAAGGCTGAGCAAAGTTTCTCCCCTTAGAAAATGTGTTCCAAAAAGCCATTTCATGCAACTGGGATGAGTCCCGGTCCTACTGCCAGGGGCTCCCCAAACAGATCTAGTCACATAAAGATCACCCACATTCAGAGGGCCTAGGTTGGTCCCATGCCTGTTCCCCAGCTGACAGGCCAGAGTCATGAGCTCCTACCAGCTTGGGTCAGTTGTCTCTGTGGTTTTCCCCATCATGATCTTGACCTCTCAACCACATTCATAGCAGAATTATTTGTAATAGCCAGAACCTGCAAACAACCTAGATGCCCCTCAACTGAAGGATGGATAAGGAAAAAGTGGTACGTTTACACAATGGAGTACTACTCAGCAGTGAAAAATAATGATATCATGAAATTTGTAGGCAAATGAATGGAACTAGATGGAATCATCCTGACTGAGGTAACCCAGACTCAGAAAGACAAACATAGTATGTACTCACTCTTAAACAGATATTAGATGCAAAGCTAAAAGTAACCAGACTACAATTCACAACTTCAGAGAAGCTGGGTAAAAAGGAAGACACTAAGAGGGACACACATAGAGGGACCCAGGAAGGAAAAATAGCTAAGATCTCCTGGGTAAACTGGGAGGGAGGGGTAGAAAGGAAGGGATGGTGGATGGGCACAGGAAGAAATGAGATGGCCAAGTCAAGGTAGGAACAAAGAAGGAGAACAATGAAGGAGATATCTTGGTAGAGGGAACCACTAGGGGGTTAGGGAGAAACCTGGTGCTAGGGAAATCTCCAGGAATCCACAAGGATGACACCAGTTAAGACTCCTAGCAATAATGGAGAGGGTTCCTGAACTGACCTTCCTCTATAATCAGATTAGTGACTACCCTAATTGTCATCATAGAACCTACATCCATTAACTGATGGAAGCAGATGCAGAGATCCACAAGCAAGCACTTGGCTGAACTCCTAAACTTCAGTTGAAGAGAGGGAGGAAAGATTATGGGAGAAAAGGGGGTCAAGATCATGATGGGGAACACCAGAGATACCTGACCCAAGCTAGTGGGAGCTCATAAACTCTGGACTGACAGCTGGAAAACTTGTATAAACTGCACTAGGCTTTATGAATGAGGGTGACAGTTGTGTGGCTTGAGCTGTTTGTGGGGCTCCTGGCAGTGGGACCAGAATTTATCCCAGGTGCATGAACTGGCTTTTTAGAGCCCATTCCCTATGGTGGGATGCCTTGCTCAGCCTTGATGAGGGGGGAGGAGCTTGGTCCTGCCCCAACTTGGTATGCCAGCCTGTGTTGACTCCCCAAGGGAGGCCTCACCCCCAATGAGGAATGAATGGGCGGTGGGGTAGAGGGGAGGTTGGGGGACCAGGAGTAAGTAGTTGGAACTTTTAAGAAAGAAGGAGAAAGGCCAAGAAAAAGAAAGTAGAATGAAAGAGGGAGGGAGCTGTGTTTTACAGATCAATGAAACTTCTGACTTTTTGTGTCATAAAATTAGCAATGTAAATAAGCATGTGCATTGAATAAGGATTATTTAAATGAGAATGGGAAGAAAGCAGGAATCTATACAAACTGTGTATTTAGTGGAGGCATTTTCTGTACTATAAGCCCCATGAAGGCAAGAATCAGACTAGTTAGGGGCCATTATTTAGATAATTCACACAGAGGAAATGCTTCATAAAATACATTAATTAATAATTATAAAATATTAGCTTTATAATTTTTAATCTTTTGTTCCTTCTTTTGAATGTTCTTTATGCCTTTTTAAATCTGCCCTTTAAACATCTAGACATCACACATTGGTAATTATTCCAGTTTTTAAGAAGGGAATACTGGGGCTGCTGAGATGACTTGGTCTGCAGAGTAATTGATGTGCAAGTATTAGGACCAGAGTTCAGATCTCAGTATCCATGCAAAACCAAGCACAATGGAATATATCTTTAACCTCCATGCGGGGTGGGGGGTGGGGGTGGGGACAGATACAAGAGGATCTGTGGAGTACACAGGCTATCCTGGCTGAACCAATAAGCTTCAGGTTGATTGAGAGAGATTGAGAGATTCTGTTTCACACAAAATAAATTAGGAGTGATTGAGGACAAGACCCACTGCCAGCCCCAGGCGTCTATACAATGTGCATATACATGCATGTGTACCTGCATGCCCTTGTGTTCACACCCTCATATGTACATCCATACACAACATACATGAAAAAAAAAGAGTGAAGAAAGGAATACTACTTGAGAAGAATGCTCAAATCCAAGTTTGAGCAGACTTCACTTTTCTGGGCAAACTTAAAGAGATTTGGAGTCAGCAATTTTAATTATCCTTGTCCATTAATTAATAGCCTTGACAGCTGTCAAAGGGTCATATAACAAGAGATGGCTGGTAAATACAACATCATATTTCAACCCAAATCCATTGTCACCAACATCTTATTTTCAGGGACCATTAATCGTGAAGCTTGAAACTTCCAGAACAATGTTAGTACCAGAGAAGTTTAAATGGTTCAAAACTGAATAGGACAGTGTAAAAGGATGCCTCACATCTGTGTCACTAGTTGTATTTCTGTTCTTGGTGACATCTGAATTTTTTCCCTGTGTGATACACTGACTAGGCCAAACCTCAGAACAACTACAAGCCAACACTTGTATGCAACCTAAGGTAATTTCTTGAATAGAAATTTTCAGGCTAGCAAGCAACCCATAGATATACTACCACTCTCTTTGCACAGATGATAAAGCCATCAGTGAGCCCTGAACCCAATGTCAAGCCAAACATGTAACCTATGACACCCATGAGAGGCCTGAAGCAAAAGAGTTAGGACATGGAGATTATGCTCACACTTCAGTTTTAGCAGGTTTGTTGTTGTGTGTTTTTCTTTGGGTTTTAACCATATTATTCAAATATTTATGTAAAATAATTATATATTTAATGTATAGAATGAGTAACATTTACCATAAGCATACGCATGTGTGAAGGTATACATACCTTCATTTTCACGAATGCTGTACCACAATCAAGAAATTGAAAAAGCACAGAACCTGCTAAAGTTCCATCATGCCTTTTTGATGCCCCTCTGGATCTTCTCCTCAGCCATTATCAAAGGAGTTTCCTTATATAGTGAAATAAATGGTGAATGCAGAAATTCATGGCTGCTCATGGTGTGGAGAAAAAGTGACCATTGAGTGTTCAGTCTTTAACAACACATCTACATCAGCTCCTCTAAGGCCCAAGAAACACCCTAAAAAAGAAAATAGAATGAATGTGAAAGCCAGATGTCAGAGGAAAAGGCTGTGATATTCTATTTTCTAGACCTGACACTACCATTAGACCATGGGATTATCACAACTACAGTTCCCTGTGCTAGGCCTACATAAGACTAGGCTATCAAGAGTCAGTCATGGATAGGGAATGGGACTATGGGACCTTACTCCTCTGTGCAGAACTATTGGCTACTGATGGATGCTAGGAGAGAGAGAGTCATTGCTTTTGACCATATAACCACTTTTAAGACCCCCATGCTGAAGCTGATAATTCTATGCCCATGTTCATGCAGGGGATGTGTGGTTAAATGTGGTAGATCGCAAAGCAACACAAAATGATATGAATATGGGAAAGGAATCCGAAAGAAGGGTGGGAGGGAATTGATGGTGAGAGGGAGAGAAGAAAGGGGGTGAGAGTAATCAGAATATATTGTATACTTATATAAAATTGTCAAATAATAAATTTTAAAAGTTGATATTACTCAGTCCTTAGAATGATAATATGTACTTTGGGGTTAAAAATAATTAAATGATGTGTTACTTCTGTCTTTCTGATTGGAATACCTGTGGTTTCTTTTCTTTGCCCAACCTCTATTTTCATATTGAACAAAATTAATGAGACTAGACATCATCTGTATTTTTTTCTTGATTTCTGGGCAAAGCACTCACTCTTTTGCCTTTAAATATTATTGTAGTTATATATTCCCATTCATGACCTGTACCAGCTAATGAGACATACCAACAGGACTAGGCAGTAGATTGAATCAAATTAATTGCTTGAAATATCCATTTGCTTTATCTAGTTTAGTTTGTAATATGATGAGTTAAATAAGCCACCCTGAATTTCTAAGATAAACTTAATCATGATAAATTACCAGAATTGCAAATATTAACCAAAGCCATAGCATAAAATAATACCACATAGCAGTAATTTTCATAGATATGTGTGAAAACCATATTTTAACAAATTTAATCTAGAAAAGGTAATGCACAAGAAACATAAAGTTCGAGGGCCATGGTGGAAAGATGGAGAGGAACTGAGAAAGGATGGGAATAGTTAAGTTTCTGTGTATGAATAGCTTTGATTCTGAACCACTTTCCAGTTCTACACCGGAATCATTACAAAACATGCTATTAGTTATTTCAGTGAAAATCTCAGTGTTTTTTGGCATTTGTTTTGAAAACTCCAGTAATTTAAAACAATTATCAAATCTTTCCCTATTTTTGAGCCATAAGTCCTAAAGTGATATGATCATTTATCTCATGTAGTGACTAGAATGTTTTAAATTTGGAGGTTTCTAAATTATCCACGATGATGTAAAGCTTGTAATTCTATTTTGTTTGAGCTCTATAGACTTAGATACTTTTTTTTTTTTTTTTTTTTTTTTTTTTTTTTTTTTTTTTTGGTTTTTCGAGACAGGGTTTCTCTTGTGTAGCTTTGCGCCTTTCCTGGAACTCACTTGGTAGCCTTAGATACTTTTATCATTGGATAAAAGTTTCCTATCAAAGTAATAAATTGCTTCTCTGGTGTATGTTTGAGGGCATCTGCTTCTGCTGGTTATGTTTTTTTCCTGAGATGGTAGAACAGTTTGATTTAGCTGGTGTTATTGAATGGATGTTCATGTTCCCCAAAATCTACGTCCTGAAATCATAACCCCCAATATTATGGTAGTTGTAGCTGGGGGCTTTGTTATGTAATCAAATCATGATAGTAGAATGTCAACAAATGGGATCCAAAGTCCTATAAGGAGAAGATGGGGACACCACACTGGTAAGGTGAGCCTCCACTCTCTACTATGACAAATGAGAGGATGAATGTCTGGAAACCAGAAAGCTGACCTTACCCATACGGTTCATCAGCCAGTGCCTTGATCCTTTCTAGCCTCCATAATAGTGGTGAATATTTTTGGTTTTTTCCATTCTATTCATGTCAATTTATCTTGTGAGCTTTAACCTATTAAAACACAGGATTGTGAAAAGCACTTTTATAAGCAAACGCTTAATTCATCTAAACACTGGGTTACACAATAGAAAGAAATCTGTGTGAAGCACTAAGTCATCCTTCCTTGGCTTTTAGGACCAAGAACTTCAAACATGGCTTTCATTTTTAAATATGAGTCATTCTTCAAAATCATCATATTCCATTCATTTCACTGACACACTGAGAAAGTACCATTTGAGTATCAGAGATTTACTTAAACTATTTTATCAGATAATAGATACAGTAGTTTGTATTGTTTATCTCTTTAGCATGTATAAACTGTGGTACTGTACTAGTCATTGGAGATACAGCTGTGATATACATACGTATATGTAAAATGTGATGTTAAATGATATGAAGAAAAATAACGACAGCAGGAGTTTGGATGTAGATTGAGAGTTTGCTCTTTAAATAGAGGGTAGGTAACTTATTAATTAAGGTGACAACTGAAGAATCACCTATATAAAGTGATGAGTAAGACTACCTGAGAAAAGGAGGCTATTCTAGAAATGGACAACAGCAAGTGTCAAAATCCCAAAGCAACTGTATGCTTGAGAATGTCAAAGAAATAGCCAGTGTGGACTAAAGAAGAGCACGCTGGGAATGAGATTTGGAAAATGGGAGCCCCATTTTGAGTTATTTTAACTCCTGTAGTTAAAATAAGTGTCTCTCATGAAGTTCTTTTCACAAATACCCTATGAATTTCTGTCATCAGATATCATCTAATTCTCAAGGGAAATTTTCTTTGTAGCCCCCCATAGGGAATTTTGCTGTTTTTATTCCTGATTTTGGTTTTGGGTTTCATATCTGTATGGATATCTCTGTCTAGAAAAGTCAGTGGCAAATACAGTTAGGAGAAGTCAACTCTTCCTTCCACAGAGTCCAAGCATGAAATTTCTAGGGAACTCTTACATGCCATCTGCCCATCATGCTCACAGAATTATAAGAGGGAGTAAAGAAATGGGCTTTACTGCATCATGAGACAGCACAGTTGTGTTGAGAAATCTCTCCAGGTTCCAGCTTAGAGCTGTTAGCTATACATGTCACTGAATGAAACAGCATATAGCTGTTAGCTATATGTCACTGAATGGAGCAACACAGTAACAGATTTTGTGCAGTCCTGACAAATGACTATGAAAAGCCTAAATGGGAAGAAACATTGATGAGAATGTTCTACTTATAAAGTTGTCCTCTGTAACATACTGTTGGTTTGTTCCTATTTCTAAGAGGCATTGAAACACTGTGTATGTAAAAATGAAGTCAACTTCAGATAGACTATTTATTTTGGCTTCAACACTCCCAAAAATGACACAAAATGTATAAATATGATTTTAATAAAACTGAACATTTTTCCAGAATGATGAATTCCATTTCTTCTGCCTGGAGTCTATTAGGTATTTCATAGCCATAAGTGAGACTCAGTTTAAGTAGATTTCCTACCCTAAGTTGTAAACTTGTGTTTGCAATTCAATTGCATGCTAAATCATATGGACTTCTGTTCTCTTACAAAATAGAGGGCTGGAACTATCTTCTTCCTGACGCTGAATTCTGAAAGGTAGAGGAAAAAGCAAGAACTTAAGCAATAGTCAAGATTAGGAAAACAAGTCAAAATTTGCATTTAGAGGTAAAGCTCGAGATATGAACAGGCTAATAAGAAGAATTCCTTGGTGACTACAACAAATTCTGTTGCTGGATTTTCTGTGTGAAGAGCTGGTGTCTTCTGACACTCTTTCCATTTACACACTCTTAGCAAAGAGCTTACTGAAAGTACATTTGGGGATTAAATTCACTCAATAACAACAATAATAGTGAGGGAACGTGGGACACTAGGAGTACATCTTCATCCAACAACACAGGAGTCGCATCTGCCATAGACATGGGCCAGTTCTCTTAAGACCTCCCTTAGCATCTGCTTTACACATTCATTGCAAGAATAGTGTCCAGCCACGATTGTCATGAGGTTAACAATGCACACAAATTCTTAGTAGCTCCTTGCCTGCTGGTTGACAAAGTATCTAGGGAATATTTATATACTTGATCTTAGCCAAAAGGCTGAGAAGTGATTCTAGGGAATATTTATATTGATGAGTGAGTGAAAGGGGTCTGGGACAGTGAGATGACTCTGGGAAAAGTGTTTCTCAATCCTGACAACCTGAGTTAGATGCCTGGAAGCCACTGTTGAAGGAGAGAAACAATTCCTGGAGGTTCCCCTCTGACCTTTATGCATGTGCAATGGCACACATCATACATACACACACACACACACACACACACACACACACATCATACATACACACACATCATACACACACATCATACATACACACACATCATACACACACATCATATACACACATCATATACACACACAGGCTCACACACACATACACACATCATGCACAAACATTATACACACACATCATACACACACATACACACACATATCATACACACACATCATACACACACACACCATACACACACACATACACACACAGACACACACACAGAGACATACATACATCATGCACAAACATCATACACACACACATACACACACACACATACACAAACATATCATACACACACACAAACACACACAGGCTCTCACACACACACAGACACACACACATCATACACACAGAGACACACACATCATACACACACACAGGCTCTCACACACACACGTCACACACACATCACATACACATATCATACACACACATACACACACACAAACACACACACATACACACACACATGCACACACATGCACACACACATACACACACACACATCATACACACAGGTGCGCACGCACACACACATACACACACACCATATACACCATACACACCATACACACACACATACACACACACATACACACATCATACACACACACATCATACATACATACACACACATCATACACACACACACCATACACACACACACACACATACACACACACATACACACGCACATACACACATCATACACACACATCATACACACACACACCATACACACACACATCATACACACACATACACATCATACACACATACATCATACACACACACACTCACATACACACACAGGCTCACACACACACAGACACACACATCATACACACACATCATACACACACACATCATACACACACAGACACACATACACACACAGACACACACAGACACACACACATCATGCACAAACATCATACATACACATACACACACATATCATACACACACACCGGCTCTATCACACACACACACAGACACACACACATCATACACACATACACATCATACACACACACATCATAAACACACATCACACACACATCATACACACACACACACATCATACACACACATCACACACACATCACACACACATCACATACACACACATCATACACACACACAAACACACACATCATACACACACATCATACACACACACATCACACACACATGCACACACATGCACACATACATATACACACATACACACGCACACATACACATACACACACATCATACACACATGCACGCACACACACATACACACACACCATATACATCATACACACCATACACACACACATACACACACACATACACACATCATACACACACACATCATACACACACATCATACACACACACATACACACACATCATACACACACCCACACACACCATACACACACACATACACACACATCATACACACACACACACATCATACACACACACACACACCATACACACGCACATACACACACACCATACACACACACACACACCATACACACACACATACACACACACACATACACACACACATCATAAACATCACCATCCATGGTCATCATCATCATCAAAGTTTAAATTTAAAAAGGAGAATGGAAAGTCTCTCATAGGTTCCCATTGGCATGCAACTAACACCATGGCCTTCATGTCAGCTCAGCATTCACTGTTGTCATTGGCGAAAGAGAATGTTTAAATTACTTAAAAATATGTGGCTTAGGACATGGACTCATGAGGCTTAACATAGTATTAAAAAGAAAGTCATATCAATTTGGTCTCTAGATGAACGCAATAGCTAGAATTCAGCTACTCTGAACAAGAAATCAAATGTATTTGGTATTGTGTCGACTTCTCATTCTTTGAACCACAAAACATGTGTGTTTCTTTGTGTGAAATTTTTCTTCAGATTTTGTGTACACAAGAATTTCCTTTGCCTTTTTATTGTAGATAGTTCAGACCTTTGTGGAACTCATGGACCCAGACCATCAAACATTCTTTCCACATTATAGGATATTCCTATCACAAAATAAAACTCAGTGTCAGTTTCTGCAAGATCCATCCATTTCTACAGAATGCCCAATAAATACTGAAGTTGGAAACTTCATAGACATTCAAGAGATTTCTCATAGTTATTTGGAAAACGCCACAAAAGGTGGAAACTTTTGTTAAAAAATACTGGTATTTAGCAGGGCTAGAAAAAGCATCAATTGTCACTTTCTACTTTGACTACATAGAAATATATTTTATTTTATTTTTGTTACTTTAAAATTGACTAAATCCTTAAACACAGACTATTTTTCATGATACTGAGTTCTTTCTATTAAAGTAGAGACAGGGTTAAAATGTTGCCACATTTTCAATCACTCTTCTGTTTTTGCTGCTATTTCCCTTATCCATAGCTTCTCCCAATATTTTCTAATTGCTTCCCGAGGCTTATTTTAAATATATATGAAAGTCAACATCCCATATACACCAGTGTTCCCTTTTTTTCTATTTCTGGACATTTCTAAGTGTTCTGGACTCCTATGTCTTTATCACTGTTGTTGTTGGATATTTCAGACTGGCCTCAAACTTGTTATCCTCCTGCCTCAGATTCCCGATTACTATGATTATTACAGGTACGAGGGACTATGCTCAGATCTTCTTCTTAGGCTCTTGACAGATCTTCAAGTTGTCACATAAATGAGATACACACACACACACACACACACACACACACACACACACACACACACACACATATTTGAGTGCTAACCTGTACTCAAAATCTGAGCTAAGTGTTTTGGTCATTGAAATATTTTCAATAAATGCTTAAATTTAGTAATAATTCCTTTATCTAAAAAAGGTTTAGAAAACAAATAGCATAGCCATAAACCTAGGGAAAGTAGAGCATCATGAATTCTAGCTAGTGTTTGGAGGGATTCTTGCCTCCAAATGCTGTGAAACCCTTTGGAGTGCCACCCATTTCCCTAACGTGGAAACGTTCCCTAGGGAGCTGAGTTACAAGACAATTGTGAAAAACAGAACAGTGATTCTAGAACTTGCAGAGCTCCAGCAGAGACCTGAGCAAGACTCAAAGGTGGCTTTTGTTTCTGCTGTCTTGAAGAAGCACATCTATAATCTCAGCACAGGGAAAATCTCAGATCTCCACAACAGAAGAATTTGAAGCCATAAATCATGTTCAGTGCTGAGAGAGATGCCATGACAGAGTTGAACATGAAGATATTGAGCAGAAACTTAGAAAGAGAATGTGTTTTTACCCTAAATGTTTTTTACCATTATAAGCTTACTTTTACCCACATGCCTTCTGGAACATACCGATAACTTCAGGTGTAAATTCCAGAATCCAGCATGTTGTAACCTAATACTCACTAACTTTCATAGGTGGAAGTCAAAGGCTTAGTCTTCTTTTACCCCAAAAGAGCCTTGGAGGAAATAGCACTCAGAAACTTTAATAAAACCTCATAATACAGAAGGAAACAGGATGTGAAGCCACGCATCATGGCAACCATTTTCTTTTACAGAAATAGGAAAGATCTTCTACAGAGATGGCTCAGTGAGTAAGAGCACATGCTATGCAAGTATGTGGACCTGAGTTTGAATCTCAGAATCCATGTAAAAAGTCACATGTGGCTGTGGGCACCTGTTTCCTCAGTGCTGAAGGAGGCAGAGACAGGGGGATCATGTTGAAACTCGCTTGCTGCCAGCCTACCCCTGCATTCAGGGAGAGATTCTGTCTCAAGTATAAAAGGTGAATGTTAATAGAGAAGGTACCCAGTATCCTCCTTGGATCTCCATACATATGCAGAAATAAGGTACACACACACACAAACACACATGCATGCACACACACTTGGCATGCCTTAGAGTATTCATGTATGTGGTATTCCTATACCAATCTCTCTGTGAAACCAAAATCCAAGAGTGCTGGGGACCTCTGTCCTGGGAGAGTCCTTACTGTACGAGGGCTTCAGAATCAGAATTTGTACTTCTGGGCATCCTCACAGAGGAGTGTCACTTAGTAATACCCTTGGCCTATGGTTTATACTACACACTATTTATTTGCTGATTGAAGGGTCACATGAGCCTCCACATCATTATTCCTCCAATGTTCAGATCTAGACAAGTTTGGTATGCATGAGCTGACTTCACACAAGACATGATCATTGCTAACATTTGGTGAAAATTGTAATAGTTCTATCATATAGGTACATAATCCATTTTTCATTCTAATCTAATGAGAAAGGAAATATTTTCTCTACCATTATTCTGAGTGAGTAAATAGAGGGCCAGACCAAGATGGCACTTCCTTTCATAGATCAGCACATACAAATGTGGAGTCAATCTATGTCTCCTCACTTGGGTCCCCTCTGCCCAATACGTTTTAACCATCCCAGAACAGATGGCCTTCAAGGAAGTCACATTGGCCCTCTCTACTGCAAATGACAGCTGCCTCTAAGTATAGGAACGTTCAGTTTCTCATGAATTTCAGTGTATTTTATGGAAAACGTAAAAGATAATAATATTTGGCCCGTGGGGAAAATTGCAGAAACTTAAACAAATTTCTTTTCAACTTAAAAAAAATAGAAAACAATCTTGGAAGATATCCTAAAAAGGGAGGTTGGAAGGAAAAGTTAATCTAATTAGGAAAGTGTGAAGAAAATATCCAAAAGCAAACCATATGCCTGTAATAGTCTGGAGGTAAACAAAGAAAAATCTGTCTTGGTGTTCTGAAATGAGAACATCGTAATTGTATAAAACTTGGCACCAAAATATTCATTCATGGAACAGACGTTTAGCCTAGGCTGGTTTGGGAAGGAGCTAGACTAAGGAGCAGAGACAAAGACCTGGAGTGTTGCCAAGGAGTGATCAATGCTGATTTAACA
This sequence comes from Peromyscus maniculatus bairdii, assembly GCF_049852395.1. NCBI lineage: Eukaryota > Metazoa > Chordata > Mammalia > Rodentia > Cricetidae > Peromyscus > Peromyscus maniculatus. The sequence continues at coordinate 22,622,861 of NC_134869.1, read as the reverse complement.
GACTGAGTGGGTGGAAGTATTGCTGTAGAGACAGCTGAGAAGGCAGAATTGAAGTGCTGAGCCCAAGTGTGAGCTCTGCTCTGCGCCACTCCATAATATATTCCTCAACTGTGTTTTCTCTTCTACTTTTCTCCATATCATGGATGTGCAGGTCTCACTTAGCCCTGTGTATGTAGTCTGAAGATGTATTTGGTTGGATTTGAGTATTTCACTGTGTATGGTGGTGGTTGCTATAAAGCAGTGGTTCTCACTCAACCTTTCCAGTGTTGTGACTCTTTAATACAATTCCTCATGTTGTGATGATACCCACTCCAAATCTTAAGATCATTTTCATTGTTATTTCATGACTGTAATTTTGCTACTGTTATAAACCATAACATAAATATCTGATATTTAGTATTTCTTATATATGACCCCCAAAGGGATCATGACCCACAGGTTGAGAACCACTGCTATAAAGACATATATCTCCTATAATAATAGTCCTGTATACTTACAATGTTACCTAGATTAATTAATTACTTCTAATTTTGGAACAAAACAATTCCTAGTCCCAATTTAGTAATCCAAACTAAAGAGAAATGCACCACGTAGCACAGGTAGCAGAATTGAAATTTTATGTTATGTAAGGCTAAATACTGTATAATATACTTTCTTCAATAAATTCCTCACATCACTGGGGAAAAATGGTTCATTTTGTACCCAAATAACGAGTCATGCTATAATTATCATCCAAATACTGCATAATAGCTTATATTATATAAAAGTTTGGTGAGTGCAAAAGTATGTCATCTATACAGAGTAAATATTCCTCTTAAAAACAATTCTTGCAGCCGGGCGGTGGTGGCGCACGCCTTTAATCCCAGCACTCAGAAGGCAGAGGCAGGCGGATCTCTATGAGTTCGAGGCCAGCCTGGGCTACCAAGTGAGTCCCAGGAAAGGCGCAAAGCTACACAGAGAAACCCTGTCTCGAAAAAACCAAAAAAAAAAAATTCTTGCGTAAGTAAAAATCAAATAAATTGCCATTACAGAGCCACTGACTCCCAAATCACATCCTCAGTGGTAACTGCTGCTTCTCCTTTAAGACTCTCAAAGGCCACTAGGCCCAGGAAATTTGACCAATGGGTAGAAACTCTTTCTGTCCTTTGTATAGGCTGTGAGATTCATAGAGCTATAATCCCCAAGCATAAATTCAGTGTGATATGTAAAATGGTAAAATGCAGGCACATGCTTATGTTTTTTTAATCAAACTCATACACTAATTTGAATGAAATCTAGCATTTTCTCAATTGTTTCTAAAACTATAATCTTGCATCAAAAAACATCAACCTGAGACCTAAATTTAATCATAAAACTATTTAAAAACAATTTGGGGTTCCCTTGAAATTTTAGCAATCTTCCTGCATCTGACCCCCAGGGTTGAGAATACAGACTTGTACCACCATGTTGAGAAAAACCATAATTTGATTCCTCAAGGTACATAATTCTACCTTTGATGATCTTTATATATGTCCTAATCTAACTGGTATTGGGATAAACATGTATTTTGACTTATTTAGAAGAAGAAGTTATATTCTGATTAGTTATTTTGATAAAGCTACTCTCAAAATAACCTCAAACAAAAAAGTTATTTTGAAATACTAACTAGAGATCATCCAATTTAAAAAGAAAGAAACAGCTCAAAACCTGGCACATGTTTAGAAATACTAATTATAGGCTGGGGTTGCTCAGTGTTCCCTGAGAAGAAATATGACATTCTTTCCTTTGAAAGACTGAAATAATGATAATAACAGCCCATAGTCACAGTAAGAAACTGGAATCAGAAAAGAGTGAGGAGGAAAGAATGAGGAGAAATTCCAGGGTGAATGCCAAAATACCAAGGTAAAACGCAAGGAATAATGGATTGTGGTTCCTCACCTTTCAAAGATGAGTTTTTCAGCTTTGCATGGAAAGAGCTGGCAAGGGGAATCCCACTTGCAGAATGCTAGATTTTGCCACATGTAAAGGCTACTGAGAAGAGCAGTGGTAAAATCTTTAATGGTAGTTATTCTTAGATGTTTACTCTTCAATCTCACTCTTCAGTCCTCAAACTGCTGTTAGTTGCTGAAATGAAGGGTGTCCAGTGAACTACTATAAAATCTCAGACTGGAACTCATGTACACTCTTGGGAATTTGGGTACAGCCTTGACCTTCTCAGGGGGAACAGCTAGAAGTCTTTGACAGACTTTGAGGAGAAAGCTGAAGGTTGCTTTCATGTCTCTGGAGTAGAGAAATCCACCTGTAGAGTCGCTTGTGTCTTGAAAATAGCCCCAGGTCACCATGAGCCTAAAAAGCTGTATCTCTTATGCACTATATTGATCCTCTTAGCAAACAGTACTATCTAGAGAGAGGGTTAAAAAAAACTGTGAGAACAAGTTGAAGTTCATTGTGAAATGTCCTCACTGTGAAACAGGCAAGTCTGGTAGCCAATGGCAATGGAAAAGGAAAGAAGCCTTAGTGGTGCTCATTTCTCAGCTCAGCTCTGTTTTCACAAGATTAACTCATATATTACAGGAATGATGATTAAGTCTGACTGCGGTTGCTTGAATGAAAATGGCCTCCGTAGACTCATAAGGAATGGCGTTATTGGAGGTGTGGCCTTGTTGGAGAAAGCATATTACTAGGGTAGTCTTTGAGGTTTCAGAAGCTCAAGCCAGGCCTGGTATCTCACTCACTCTTCCTGCTGCCCCACAATCCAGATGTAGAACTGGAAACTACTTCTCCAGCATCATGCCTGCCTGCCTGTTGCCATGCTTCCATCATGTCAATAATGGACTAGACCTCTGAACTGTAAGTCAGCTCCAATTAAATGCTTTCCTTTATCAGAGTTGCCATGGTCATGGTGTCTCTTCACAGCAATAGAAACCCTAACTAGGACACTAACTTTCATCATTAGTATTATTCATGAAAAAATATTTTTCCCTTTTTTTTTTGCCAAATAATGATAGCTGTATTCGAGTTAAACATGTGGTAGGGTTTGCAATGAGGAAGAGACTGGGCTCAACTTGAAAACCAAGTCAACATAGCAATCTGCATCCAGTGGGCAGGTATGGAAGTATTAGCAAGAAGGAATGGGGTATCCACTAAATCAAAACAATAGGATTCTTGCTCAGGGCAATCCAAAGTCACCCAACATGGAACCCCATCGGATATGCACACCAATTACATATTAAGGGTGGAAAACTCAGGCTACACTTAGGATTCTTAGAAAATTGGACACAGCAAAGCGAAAGCTCAGAAGTCATGATTTTATTGGGAAGAATATATAGATTAGAGTTTGGTCAAGGAGACAACCTGTCAGTATCCCCCAAAGATGTATATTTCTATATTCACTACATTCATGAAGCAGAAATCGTTCATCTTATAGACAGTGTACTAGATTCTCATATAATAAAATAATATATTTCAATTAAATGAAGTAGCTCTGAACACTCCCTAAATTAGGACACATTCTAGATTTTTTTCCTTCGGGGGAGGGCATGGCACATCTTTTTCTTCCTAAATTAACAACGAACAAGAAGACTTTAGTTCTAGACTAAGCAGGTAGATCTGAGTGAATCATTCCTTTTATCTTCCACTGTTTCCCTGGAGTTTGTTATGCTCTTTGTGGTACAAAGTCTGCCAGAGACTATCCTTGAGCCCACCTTTCCCATGTGTTTTGCTAGAGTACATTAAAGGCTGCTGGGTTGCTAGGCTGTAGTGTGTTGGCCATCCCCTGCCTGCTTACTAATCAATGGCCACATAAGTCTCAGTATATGATCCCTAACATCCAAGCTCCAACTTCAGCATTAGCTAATGATAACAAAAGTAATTAAAAACATGTTTGGTGTTTTAAGACAGTAACATGTTAGCTGAACTCATAAGTAATGAATGAATTAAGAAAACCTAGCCACTAGGGTAAATGTTAACAACTAAACTGTCATTGGGAGAGGGAAAATCAGTTTTCTACAAGAGAATAACACTGGGTCTATCATTCCAGGACTAACCTCTTGTTCAGGAGTAGATGACCAAAAAAACAAAACAAAAAACAAAACAAAAACAAAAACAAAAAAACAACGAATTCCACAGTGCTTTTGTTTGCATTGTGTTTTTGTTTTTTGAGAAAGAACTTAAAGATAGATGGGTAAGGAGGGGGAGAGGACCTTGGGTGAGGACTTTGAGGAGGGGAAGCATATGATCAAATATGTATTTAAATTTAAAAGTTGTTTTAAATAATTGTTTTAAATAATTCACCACAGTGAGAACGCTTAGGAAGGCAGGACTATCCATTCATTGTGGCTGGGCATGCAGAATGGTTCTATCACATAGGGAGCCAGTTTGGTGGCTTGTTACAAAACTAAGCAAACTCTGTTCATCAATCTATTATGAATCTACTATTCAATAATCACAGTGTAATATTTAGCTTGAGGAATTGAAAATGTCCATATGGAATCCTGAACACATATATTCATAAATGTTCTATTAATAATTGCCAAACTGTTAAAAAATAATCAATGTATCTTTAAAGGGGAAATGAACAAACTGGCAGATCCTGGCCTTGCTCGGTGCTAAAGCAGAATGAATTCTCCAGCTTGAAAAGTCACGAGGGCAATGATTACATGGTGCTAAGTGAATGAAGCAAAGATGAAAAAGCTAAATACAATATGGCTCTAAATACATGGCATGCTGGAAAATTAAAACCATGGAGACAATAAAAAAATCATTGATAACCAGGGAGTGGGCATAGGTATGAATGGATGGACATGGCAGAGAGGACTTTGAAGGAAATGAAAATATTGTGTGGTACTTCCATGCAGGTTGTGTGACAGTATACAGTGCCTAAGCCCACAGAATGCACAACCTCAAGAATAGAACTAACGCAAACTATTGCAACAAGCATGCCACTCTCTTGGAGACTGCTGATAAAAGACATCTAGAAATAAAATATTGATAACATGCATGCCTGGGAACAGACAGGTCAGTTGCATGTCATCAGGATTCATGGTCACTAATTCATCCAGATTTGGATGATTTAATAATAAAGGCATGGGTCAGATCTGCCTCTTCTAGATAGAGTGAAAAGGTAGCTATGGAATAAAGAAAAATCAAACTGACATAAAGAAACAAGACAACAATTTAGATTCTGGACAATTTCACATCTTTTAACTTGAGGTCTTCATGTGTGAAATTATGTTTCTCATGGAACAGGGATTTTGTGAGCATTCATTAAATAAAAATGTAACTTGTGTGTAGGAGGGTCAAAATCCTTAAAGCCATGAGAGATTCAGAGGAAAGGACAAGGAACAGGGTAATGGGAATTGAATATGATCCAAATACAGTATACACACGTATGGAATTGTGAAAAAATAAGTCAAAATATTTTTAAAAGTTCTTAAAGTCCCTTGAGCTCTTGCAGTAACAGAACATATGTAACCAATATGATTTTTCCAGGATTCTTTCTTTTAATTGTGTTACTGACTTACTTGTCATTCTTACTGGAATGTAAATTCCACAGAGGAAGTGATCTTTTTTCCTTATTGAGTGGTTTTTCTTTTTGCTTAAGCACTGTATGCCATATATAGTAAATGCTTTGTAACTGGTTTGTTATGCAAAGGAATAGCATCCTTTGGTAGATGGTGGCACCGATGAATAGAATCATTACACACACTGCTGAAAGAGACCCATAAAATAAATGACAGGACTGAGATTGGCACCCAAAGAGCCTGCCTCCGAGTTATCCATTCAAGCTTCTACCTCATATGGCCTACACTGTACCTGAGGGACGGGCTATGCAGCCAGGGGACCGAATTGTAGAAAAGGTAAGAGTGATTTGTCAAGCTCATAAAGACTGGTCAAAGTTAAGAGAGCAGACTTATGCTAGGCACTAAGCTAGAACAGGTGACATGGACCAACAGGTTCCAGTTCAGAAACATGTAAACTTTACTTTAGAGTGTTAATAGCTCATAGAATGACATCATGTCTAAGTTAATCACAGATAGGCGGCAGATACATGTAATCTACACATGCTGGCAGAAAAAGAGGTAAACTTAGAGATTACTTTCTGATTCTTCCTCTCTGCCCCCTCCATGGCCTCAGCAGTGACTCGTACCTGAAGTGACTCTTGGAGTGTTTGTCCCCTGAAGGTCTCACCACAAATCAGGGTTTTGTTTTATTTCTCTCTCCCTCCTGGACTAGGTTCCTCAGCCTCAAATGCTTCTAAATAAATTACCTTCTCAGAGCAGTATTTGAGGTAAAGAATGAATTCAGTTCCTGGAGTGATCTCCATAACAGCAGTTACCATACGCAGTGATGAAAATGAACAGCATGAACCAATGGAATAATCAATACATGGAACTAAAAGCAAACTCATATGGTGCAAACATTGATTCTGCCCATGCTGGGAAATAGAGGTGAGCCGTTTAGACACCTGCCATCCAAGGCCTGATAGCTGCCTTATGCCTCTTACATAAAACTGGCCACATGGAAGATTAAGACTCAGATATGTTTCCCTTGTTGGTCTTCATCACAAAGCACAATGTGCCTATGATGCTTTACTGGCATGGTAGATCTTCAGATAAGGGCACATCAAGTTCAGTTCCCTGGTAGAAAGAGCAGAAAACCAATTCTCATGGTTTGTCCTCTGACCTTTAACATCAGAAGGCTCTCTCTCTCTCTCTCTCTCTCTCTCTCTCTCTCTCTCTCTCTCACACACACACACACACACACACACACACACACAGAGAGAGAGAGAGAGAGAGAGAACACAGAACACATGTAATATTTTTTTTTAAAGACAGAAACAGAAAGCTACTGTTTCAACAGAAAAGCCAGTCTTGCCTAGATAAGGACTCATCGTGGTCATTTCCTGGGGACTTCCTTCTGACTCTACCTCAGCTCCCTCACTGGTTGGAGAAAACTCTTGCCTACAGGATAATATTCCTCATAGTCTAGCAACAGTAGCAGTGACTACAGTTTTCTAGGTTGGTGGGTATAATTGGAAGCTTTTCTGTGTTCCACCTCACCTGCAGCAGCTTATAAAAGAATCATTCAGAGGCTTAATATTAATTACAAACTGTTTGGCCTATGGCTCAGGCTTACTACTAGCTATCTCTTTTATCTTAAATTAACCCATTTCTATTACTCTGTGTTTTGCCATGTGGCCGTGGCATTACTGGTTTGTTGGAATATTGCTCCTTGGGCAGTGGGTTGGCATCTGCTCTGACTCCGCCTTTTTCTCCCTCTCCCTTTGCTTGGATTTCCCGCCTGGTTATAACCTTTCTTGCCATAAGCTAAAGCAGCTTCTTTAAGGTGTCAATGGTAGCAACACATATTCATAGCACACAAAAACACTATCCCACAGCAGACAGTGATCAAGTGGGTTCTTGAAAACCACACCGCTACAGGGAAACTGGTAGATAACAGCTACTCCAAGACAGAGCAACAATCCCTTTCTTCCTCATCTGAATCTGTGCGAGAGAATTTCAGAAGCCAAGACGAGAATAAATGGAGCGCTCTGAAAGCATCTCTGATTCCGCTTCCCACAGCAGTCTGCTGACAGACAACCTGTGCCGCGTTTGCTGGCACCTGCCTCTTCTCTCCTCTTGGTGTCTTTCTATGACTATAAAAGCGGGAGTCGTTGACCTTGTCAGTGATCTTAGCAAATTGCCTTAACCTTTCTGATGTCCCCTTTCATTATCTGTGACAGGAGGTTAATATCCCGTAATAGGTGGTGTAGCCAGGGCGTGAAGCGCTGTGTAGGTAAGGGGCTGAGAACACTGGCTGGTTGTCAGCAGTCAGTGGGAACAACCAGTAACCGATATTGCTGCTGTTCCTTTGGGACTTAACCCAGGAGTTCACACATAACGTATGTTCACTATACGTGGATTAAACGGAGGGCCCCGATCTGGAGCTCTTGTAAAAGCATGGCGACTTTTCCCTAGCTCCCAGGACACCCGATGGATGTGTAGCAGGGTTTCAACAGTAAAAACAAAAACATGGGCTTTATTTGGAGTCCAGTGGGGGTCCACAGCCACTAACTTTTTACTTTCACAATTGGTGAAGATGTCTTAAACCAAATAACATCCTACTTTGTTTGTGGGAACTTTTGTGTGACCTGCATTTCTAGTACTGGTTTCACGGTGTCCTTTTGGGTTTTATTTGTCGTCCCACCCCCGCTGCCCCCTCCCCCGGGAGGTTGGCATTCCAAAGCATTTTCTTCTTAAAAAAAAAAAAAAACAACCCTCTGAAAATCACAGATGGAAAGAGAGGTGATAAAACAGTCCAAGTCTTGACTGGGGAACTGCTCTGAGCGAGGAAGCTTTGCTCCGGCGGCATGGAACTGAGTTAAGCCGCAGCGCCATCTGGTGGTCAGGTGATGTGGCGGCCCGGTGCAGCACGTCCAGGAGATGGTTTCTTAAGGTGAAGACAAGCGAGGGTTACCTTTCTCCACGTTTCCTGTTTATACACAAGAAACGGATCTCGGAAGACAGATGATACAGCTGTTTGTGGAACCGAGAAGGAGTGCAGAGGCACTATTGCCATCTATAGGATGTGAGAGTCTTCAAATGGCGACTTTCAGTGCTCATGAACCTCTGGTCTGCCTTTTAAAACAGAACTCCTTTCTCCATTGATTGTTGCTACACGCATATATGTATGTACATGCATTTGTATTCAGGCATATATATATATATATATATATATATATATATATATATATATATATATATATACTCTTTTTTCCATTAATTGTTGTTACATGCACACACACATATATATATGCATGCATATTCAGGATATATATCATGTTAGGGCTGGCCATTTGATATTGGATAACAAATTGATGTGCTTTTCCCTTGAGGAAGACTATCCTGTTCTCGGAGTTCCTCATGAATTCGAAAGAGAACAAGAAGTATATGGGAATGCTTCGAGGAAGGACATGGAAGAAAGGGGGGGGGAATTATGTGCTTATAATCTCAACAACTAAAAGAAGTGATAAAGATGAATTCTGCAGTTGTTGTAAGTATAAACTGAGTGACTGTGTGAAAGTATATAAACATTACATTATTAAAGGAAAAATACATGTGTTAAGTTTGGGTGTGGAAATAGATACTATGTTCTTCAAGCTACGTACGAGCTATACTCTAATTTTAGTCATGGCCCCATCCATGAGTATGCACCAGGTACCTGGACTATGGCATAGGACACACAACGGAAAACACAAAGCTTTATCCTTAGAGAAATAAGTCTCATAATGAAGACAGATGTGATAGCCTGCAAATAAACACAGTGTGATAGCCGACTGAGTAGATGCAAGGCAGGGCACAGATTTGGTACTGACACACAAGAAAGAGACGTCCTATGAGCTTTGCAGTGAAACATAAAACCTAACTTTATTTGAACTGGGTGTCCCATGAATGTCACTCTCATGCTTGAGTTAAGTGGGGGCAGCTAGAAGAAATTCTGAACGTAGACCACTAAAACTGAGAAAAAATCATTTTGAAGAATAATATTATCCAATGGTTATGAAAAGTCACTGTCTACAGCAACTCATGGTCCTTGCTCTGAACAAATAACGGGGAAATTTGGGTTAGGGGTAATGTTTTATAACTTGTGACACAATTTACTATTTTACTTGTAGTTAGGAAAACTTAGGTTGTTTAAGTTCTGCTCCATCATATAAAACTGTTGGTAGAAAATAATGAGAATCAAATAGTTTCAAGAGAGTTGGCAGAGAATTATGGTTCCGTTGATTTCTAGGTTACACCCTGGTCCTTTAGTTGTGTGTGTTAATGGCTGTTGTAGATCACAACATCTGTCTCTGGGTCAACAAATCTGGATAAACAAATAAATAATAAAAACTCAAAACGCCAGTGGCCTAATTCAAACGGCTTTGAAATCCCTCCTAGTTTTTCTCACCACCTCCTGGCATTCAGAGAGATGCCTTTTAGATAAACAGATTGATGGCCGTCTCTCCACACATCATTCATTCATTCTAAATGCCTCGGTCTTCTGGGCTATCTCAGGAAAAGAAGTATCAGTTCGTTCTTCAAAACACATTCTGTGAGGATGGGTTTGTGCCAGGCACAGGGAGGATTTAAAGTTAGGTTCTCCCAGGACATGTATTTTCTCCTTATCAACAAGAACAGGAACATCTCCAGCTTGGTTAAACAGACAACAGGTGACAGCATGCTTGTGATGAAGCAGCACCTTCCCAGGTTAAAGGAATGGGGGATTTCCAACGTGCACTGAAAAGCAGATTACATCGTGAGACTTGCTTTGAGCCTTCCTCGTCCACTTACCCACTGCCCAAGCCCCTGATAATCCCTGGAGCGTTTTCCTGATGTGATGCCTGTTGAGGTTGCTGCTTCTGTTTCTAAGTTCCTTCCTCTCACCTTTCCTTTTTTATGGTAACCATCCTTCCACATTGTGCCTACAAGACCTTAAAGGGCCAATCTCCTGACTTCTGTGTCAGATGCACAAGCCTTCTCCATAGGCTCCCTTGCCTTTCCCTGCTATGGTACTGGGGCAGATCGACTGAGTTGTCCATGGCAGGCAGAGCTCATCCTACATGCTTTTCCGTAAACGCAGACTTCTTCCCACTAAAAAGCCATCCCACATTATTGTAAATCTGGGTTAGTCTTGTGACTTAGTTGAAGCCACAGAATGCTGGAGAAGGCCAGTTTGCTTGTGTCAAGTTAGAACTCTGACTTTATGACCTCAAATCAAGAAAGGTGCAGATTGGTTATCTCATTCTCCTTCTAGCAGTCCTGGTATCTACCATACGTATCTAATAAAAACTGTGTGTGTATGAGTGTGTCTGTGTGTGTGTGTGTGTGTGTGTGTGTGTGTGTGTGTGTGATGGAAAGAGAGACAGAGAGAAAGATAGAGAGACAAAGAGAACAGAGAGACAGAGATCTTCTAATGCTGAAAAGTTCTAATCACAAAGATTAGTATAATCTATCCTGAGATTAAGTAGGAAATATCCTTAGGCAATGATTGATGTTGACCTTCATAGAGAGGTTAGGAAGCATATCTCTTGAACAATTAATCATCCCTCACAATTCGTAAATGGTCTATAGTAGATGCTCAGTAAATACACTGTGCATTAGCATACAAACCCTTAGCAAAGAACATCAATGGCATATTGTAGGTAATACATACATAAAAATATATAGATGAAACAGGTTAATAAATGCTAAATAATTGAATGTGTGCATGGGTTGTTTAAGATGATACGTTAGGCAGTGGAATTAACATAAACTTCCCAGCTAGGAGTCAGGTCCTAACTTCATTTCAGTATAGAGACCATCTCACTTGGGTTAGTCACCAACCTCAGTACTCTCATTGTGGAGAAGATAACAACTTTAGACTTGGGTATCAAGAGAGATAAACTAAAATGGACAAACAAACAAAAAACTTTCAAGCCCAGTGCCTGATGTGTCTAATGTGTGTGGCATATTCTTAATTAATAGTAACTATCAACTTGATTGAACATTTGTATGCTGTGTGTTAAATCAGAATATGGGACTACGTTTCGGTCAGTTCTGCATACAAAACACAAGCGACCCATAAGTGAGTTACATTCACCAAAACAGCTGTAGAAAAATCAAATGAGTGAGCCCCTTTGGGAAATGATTGGAATCTGTATCATGAACAGTGTTTTCCCAAGCCTGTAAGAGTAATGCAGAATCCCACCACCAGGGGACGATAAAAATACATCAAGAAAACAAGGCCTACCTTCTTGGATCCTGATGCTGTTAAAAGTTCTTAAAAGCAAAATTAGGCACCACGATTATTTAAAAGTAAAGACAAGAACTCAGTCAGTGATTCAATTTTTTAATCTATTAATTAAAAGTAATTTTCACCTCTATCCATCTCCATCTCTGAGTGTGAAAATGTCTCTCTTTCCCCCCATCTCTCATTCCCTTACTATAAAGCCTATCCTTTTAATACCCACAGTAACTTTACAAGGTGTGACCACACATTTGTAAAGAGACAAAGCTCGGATAGCTGGCACAGGACTAATTTGGGAGACAAAACTGTCCAGGATGCACCCCTTTAGTTTACAGCCAACAAAATACCATTCTCGGGGCCACACTGATGCCTCTGGTTATGGTTTAGTTCCTGTGACTTCTCTCCCAAACCCCCATGATTCAGCTGCCTTCTCTTTCACATACCTTTGACCATTTAACCATACCTTCCACCAAGAACTCTTCTCCCGCCTCTAATGGCTGGCCTTCGTGACCAACTGGATTGGAATTAGAAGGGTCATGGGAACACACTTCCATGTGTGTCTCTGAGGGTGATTCCAGAAAGGGTTGGCTGAAGAGGGAGGATCCATTCTAAATAAAGTCTGTACAGTCAGTGAGGTGGGGTCCTAGACAGAATATTTATTTATTTTAAAAGGAGGAGGAAGAGGAAGAGGAGGAGATAAACCAGCCACACTGCATTTGATATTCAGACAAAGGCACTTCTTCTGTGGGTTTTAAACCAGGCTTATTTTGCCACCCTTTTCTAGATGTAGATGTTTGTGTTTACCAGGACCTCCACAACAAAGACCCACCTGTCAGATGGCTTAAACCGCAGAAATTTATTATTTCACAGTTCTAGAGACGAGGAGCTGAATATCAAGGTGCTGGCAGGTCTGGTTCTTTCTGTGGCCTCTTTCCTTGACTTCTAGATGGCCACTTTAAGCCTATATTTTCACTAGGCTTTTGTTTTGTACCTACCTGTACCCTAATCAACTCTTTGTATGAGGACACCTGTCACACTGGGCCAGTGTCCACCCTAATAAACCAACCAGTGCTCAGTTCTCAACCCAATAAGCTATATACCCTGTGGGTGTGTTGGATTAAAATGGATTTCAATAAAAATCATTCATTTGTGGAAAAGTTTCTTATTTTTCCTCCTTCCCTAATTCTTTAAGAGCTCCTTTTTCCTAAGTCCAAAGAGATTAATGGTGACATTAAATGGCTAAAATGGCATTTTGGGTCAAAACTCCCAAATAAAAATTAGATGCTCAATATACATAGATTTGGCATCTTGGGAGATGATGGATGATTTGCACAATATGATAACCTCTACTGAAACACTGAAGCAGATTTCAGAGCTCAAAGCTTCTGTTTTTATTGCAAGACTGAAATTGAATATTGATTAGAACATCATCCAGTGTCTTTAAGGCTGAGAGCACTGAAAAGAGCCATGAGACTTAAATCTTGCAAAGGATGAGATAACCAAATGAAGATAGGTTCTTAATATAGCAAATTGCATGATGTATAGTTTCCATCATGGTTTGTTGTTAGATAAAATATTCTCAAATATAGAAAACTGTAAATAGAAATGAATGAGAGCTCATTACTCAGTGTTATTCAAAGCTCTGTATTATTTACTTTCTTTAAAGAAAAAAATGACATCAACACATATTAGTGCTTATGTGCGTTTGTTGTATTTATTTTAAGCATTTAGAAACAAGAATCTGTGTACATAAGTTTGACATTAGAAGTAGGAAAGTTGGAAAGCCCGTAGAGGGAAGGCTGGGAACAGTCAGGGATGAATAATAACTTTAACCCAAAGGGTCACAGTGAACTTAATCAACAGTAATGGAGGGCACTTCAGGTCTTAGGAGACTGGCCAAATGCAGAGTGACTGTTCCTGCATGTTTGCCCTGGAGAGCCTCAGCCCTCATCTTCATGTTCAGCCACGCAGAGACACATACACTGAAGTCTAACTAAAGACAGCATAAACTGGCTAGCCCTAAATAAGGATTTGCTGTTGGAAAGACCTGCTTTGGGATATCTGCTTTCAGTTATCAGATGCCAATGAGGTTTGTTTAGTCTACTCACAACTAAATGAAAAATACATACTAGCTCCCTCTTATCCTGGTGCTAAAATAAAAATCCTTGAACCAACTCAGCTTGCTAATTATCATCTTCCCTTTCTTCTTCAACTTCTTTCTCCTCTTCTTTTTCTTCTTTTCTTCCTCTTTTTCTTCTAAAAAACCTTTAAACTTTAGATTCCCATCCCATTTGCTGGCGCTGTCCTTATTCAGAGTGGATCTTCCCTCTTAAGTTAAGTCTTTCTGGAATCATCCTCAGAGACACACCCAGAACTGTGTTACCATGCCAGTTCAGTTGGCAGTGAAGAGCAGCCATCATAGCTTGAGGAGGGACAGTTCCTAGGAGAAAGGTCTTGGACTCTTTTTCAATGGACTGAAATAAGGGGTCAGGATGATTTGCAAAAGTAGCAAAATAGTGTGTTTGTTTGTTTATTGTTGTTGTTGTTTTTCTGCAAAGTGGGCCACATGAATAATGGGCATGTTAAAAAAATGATAAAATTAACAGAAAACATAAGATTCTTGTCTTTGAAAATCAGCTCTTTTAAATGTTGCTAAAAGCAGATAAATGTACTAATAAAGTCTAGATACACAGAGCACAAAGCATGAAGAAAACAACTTTGAAACATCTTGATTATGATAAATCTAAGTTGTATAGACCTTTTCTAAAAAGATACATTGCTTTATAACTGTGACATAAATTTACATCAAACTAAAAACAAATTATGGATGTCATTTATAGCTGTAAGCTTTGCATATTCATTAAAAACCTAACATACCCAGGGTATAGAAGATCTATAAGTTTTTTTTGTCTCCTACATTTTTATTTAATGTTATTTCATAGCATGGAGAGTTCCATCATATAAAGAATTATGTGTGTTGATTACATACACATTTGAAAACCAAAATAACAAAGTTTCTAATGACACTTCCATCATACCAAGCTCATTTATATATAACATTGTATTATGCAGATCATCAGAGCATTTTTTATTACAGACATTAATATTGAATCTAATGGCTCAATGAAGATAGAGACTCTAAATCTAGCATTGCATTTTTGTGAACAACAATGGTTTTATGGTAATAATTAATAATGTACACAAACAACAAATTAGAAATTAAAATATCAACTGTTGTAACATTATTAGCAAACACAGCTTCTATTAGGAATGACTTCATTTTGAGTGACATTTTCTCAGTCAGAAGCAAAAATAACCCCTTTTGTTGTGGAATAATGCTTTTGTGTACTGGTTTAATAAAATGTTGATTGGCCAGTAGCCGGAGAGGAAGTATAGGTGGGATAAGCAGACAAGGAGAATTCTGGGAAAAGGAAGGCTGAGTCAGGAGATGCCAGCCCGCCCTCTAGGGAGCAGCATGCATTGGCACACAGGTAAAGCCACAGAACACGCGGTGACATATAGATTAACAGAAATGGACTGAGTTTAAGTGTAAGAGCTAGTCAGTAGTAAGCCTGAGCTAATGACCGAGCAGTTTTAATTAAAATAAGCCTCTGTGTGCTTACTTGGGTCTGAGTGGCTGCAGGACTGGTGGGTGAGAGAGATTTGTGCTCATGGCAGGCCAGGCAGGATGCAGGAAAACTTC
This sequence comes from Peromyscus maniculatus bairdii, assembly GCF_049852395.1. Classification (NCBI taxonomy): domain Eukaryota; kingdom Metazoa; phylum Chordata; class Mammalia; order Rodentia; family Cricetidae; genus Peromyscus; species Peromyscus maniculatus. The sequence goes on along the minus strand of NC_134869.1, from coordinate 22,607,407 downwards.
AGCTACACCCTTTCAATGTTGGCAAAATGTAGTCAGATTTTTCTTTGGGCCACCAGCTCATAAACAATGATGCAGAGATGTATTATTAAGTATGAAAGCTCAGCCTTAGCTTAGGCTTGTCCTCCTTGCTCTTATAACTTTTAATCTATTTATTTTAATCTACATTCTGTTACATGGTGAGAAGTATCTCTTTCATCTCCCCCCCCCCCCCCCCCCCGTTTCCTCTCTACCTGGCTGGCTGGCTGGCAATTCTGCCCTTCTTTTCCAGAGTCCTCTCTGTCCCCTGAAGTCCCTCCTAACTTCTTCCTAGCTATTGGCCACTTGACTTTTTTACTACACCAATCACAACAACATATCTTCCCACACTATAAAAATATTGCACAACAGCAAAATATATTTCAAATGGAAGAAATCCTATAAGTCATGCAAAATTAAGTCCCTGTGAACTGGTCTTTCTTTTTTTTTTCTGAATTTGAGAATTTCATATTGAATGTATGTATCCAAAATAAGTTTAGAAATTTCCTGAGCATTTTTAAAGGATATTTTAACATGTTAGTCACCATTTAAAGTCAACGTGTTAGCTGTCTTCATTTGGAAATACTTAACGCAGTTTTTTTTTTTTTTTTTTTTTTTTTTTTAAAGGGAGATGTCAAAATTTACCCAGATCCTGAATGTGACATTTTGACAGGTTGGTACTGCCTCTGATCCCTCCAGGAAACTGAAAATTGGCATAAAGATCTTTGACAAACTAAATATCCATCATTTCTTATGTACCACAGTCTTTAAAACCGTATTTCTCAATTGTTTACATAAAATTATGCCTGGAAAATTAAGCCATAGCAATAACCTAATAAAACAATATCAGTATACATTATTTTAAAGGTATTTTGATTAACATAAAATATTTTTATTATCACTCATTTTCTGTTCACCTCTTCAAAACAAGTCAATGAAATTAAATGTTTTCTAGAATCTGGCTTTAAAGAAAATTCATGTCTGACGAGGCTTAGACTTCATTAAGAGAGAACTGATTTCAAACTCATGTATTTTAGAGACAGAGAATACCTCTAAAATACTTTAATGAGAGTAGAATTTATATGAAATAGGATTCATTTGGTCAAAGTTTTGTAAAGTTACAGTGTTAGTATTGGCTACATAAATCATCCCTTGTATCTCAGACAGTATGAAGAATACATTCAAAGCAATGAGGAAGACACAGGAAATGACTAAATCAATCCAGTATGGTGTTTGAAATTACCCAGGCTCTGGCCACAAGGAATGTTTTGATTTTTCCTCAACTGCCGTGTCATGTAAATAAATCTCTATCAGAATCTATAGGACATAGTTAAGTGGGAAAATTGAGTCTTAAAGAGACATGGTCTTCTCAAAGTCAGTGTAGAAGGATCCTAGTAAAGTGGTATCACCGTGTGGAGGCTAGCCCAAGGCACCTAGGAAAACGACAATATAGTATGGAGGCTAGCCCAAGGCACCTAGGAAAATGACTGTACTCTGTGGAGGCTAGCCCAAGGCACCTAGGAAAATGACAGTACTGTGTGGAGGCTAGACCAAAGCACCTAGGAAAATGACAGTACTCTGTGGAGGCTAGCCCAAGGCACCTAGGAAAATGACAGTACTGTGTGGAGGCTAGCCCAAGGCACCTAGGAAAATGAGAGTACTGTGTGGAGGCTAGCACTAATGCTGGCTCTCGAGAAGACTGCTTCCTCCTACCACTACCAAAAGAAAGAAGTCACAGAGACTGGTGGGGGAGATAGTTTTAGTCGACGATCTATTACTGAGGAAAATTGGATAGAGATTGCCTGCCTCACAGGAAAGTGATTCTCTGTTTAACATTTTTGAAAGGGGAAATAGTCTCAGGGGGGTTTTATGGGAGCATTTAGGGATCCTTCACCGCAAGTCACTCTTAGAGAAATTCTCTTAGTCCTCCCCTCTGGTCACCCTGTTGACACACTGGTTTTTTTGCAAATAAAAAGGGTGATAGGCAAAGTAAGGAGGAAGCTGAAGTCCTCCTTGGGGGTCAGGGTCCTCTGGGACAGAGAAAGTTTGCTAGAGATCAGTCAAAAATAAGCAACATGGGGCTTGTTTGTGTTTCAAAGCCCAGCAAAGAATACACTTTTCCTTCCGGGTGAGTCATACCTCTTCTTTTACAAACCCCCTCTTCTTTTCTCTCTGTAATTTTTAGTCTGCTCTGTTACAGCAACAGTGAGGAGTGTTTTAGCATGCTCAGCTGCAGTGGGGAGGGAGGGAGGCATTACAGGATCCTAGTAGAGTCCTTGTTGCTCACTGACAACCGTAGGCTTCGGTGGAAAGGTAGAACCTGCCTGCAATTAACCTGGCTGGGAGAATGAGAGAAGCGAATCCCAGCCCTTCATTTTCAATCTTCTTCCAATGAGTGCTAGATGTCTCCACAGATGGATTCCACACAGATGAGGAAAGCTGAGAATTACAGGAGTTATTCTGCTAGCTAAGAGACGAGGAAGGTTCCTTAAGGTTCCCACATATATGGAAGAGAAAGCTACCACCTCTTTACAAGCCTGTTGATACATTTTCACAGTTTTTCTCCCCTATATTTCATCTAAAACTCTTTGGAGAACTGTGTGAAATGCTAGTCAGCCAAGATCACCAACTCATTTTAGCTAATTACTTCAGTTAACCTAGAGTAAATTTGGCTCATCTCAGTACAGAATCCGGCATGCCCTGAAGTGTTTCTGTCCTCTGTTAAAAACAACAACAACAACAAAAAAAAAAAAAAAAAAAAAAAAAAAAAGATGATAAATCAGCAAAAGAGCAGCCATTGGTCTGTACCGAAGAGTTGACACAATTCTTTCCTTTAATGATGTTTACAGTAATGAAAGAGCCTGAGGGCTGTGATTGGGCCTTGAGGGGAGAGTGAGACTGTTAGAAAGAAATGATGCACCATATGGAGGTAGCTAAACATGGCAGGGCCTTAAAGGAAAGAAGAGGTCTCTCTTTAAAAATCTAGAGAGGTACTGGGGCCGGAGGTGGTGGGTAGGAGTGAGGGGTTGGGGGGAAGATCATGGGTAAGAGACCAGCTCCATCTCTAGACCCAATCCCTGAGCTGAGCAGTCTCCCTGAGTAGGGAGGGTGTGAAGATCTGGGGTAAGAGACCAGCTCCATCTCTAGACCCAATCCCTGAATTGAGCGGTCTCCCTGAGTAGGGAGGGTATGAAGATCAGGGGTAAGAGACCAGCTCCATCTCTAGACCCAATCCCTGAGCTGAGCGGTCTCCCTCAACTTCCGGAACAAAACTTGAGTCAACCTTGTGTAACTTTCTAGGGGCAGCAGGAAGTTGTGCAGCGTGTCATTTAGTTCAGCATAGGGCATGTGACAAGGAGCGTAGGGGAACCAGGTACCACAAACTGAGAGAGACCAAGTCACAGTGGAGGCTGCTTCTCAAACCCTCTGCCCCACAGAGAGCTCCAGGAAGGTCCCGCCTGGCTCAGGCTCTGAGATCAGGCTTGAAGTGGCCGGCCACGTTCTAACCCCTTCCCACCTTCCCTTTTGAAGAGGTATGCTGTTTCCTTGAGCTGTGCACCTGCTTTAATGTGGCTTCCAGGATGACTCTCTATAGGCTTCCGTTCCTTCTTTGAGGGGAAGCATTCTCTTAATAATTCCAGTGCTTTCATGACTGCCCTCAGGCGATGAAATACCACCAGGCTTCCATTTTCTGATTGGGCACTAAGAAGGGAACACCCACAGGTCACAAGACTCCTGGGAGCACAGAGCAAGGTAGGAGGGACAGAGGTGGAGGAGTCTGCACAAAGCCCGCCTCCTGCCAGCGGTTGGAAGATCTGTTATCCAAACCCCAAAATCATCTTTCAGTGTTTTCTTCTAGCTTATACAGCTCTATAACTATGCTGTCCTTTGTAATTGTTCTTGCCCCCACAAGTGAGGGCAAATTGAAATGTAAGTGACTCAATACCAACATGTTTTTTTTTTTTTTTTTTTGAGACAGGGTTTCTCTGTGTAGCTTTGGAACCTGTCCTGGAACTCACTCTGTAGCCCAGGCTGGCCTGGAACTCACAGAGATCTGCCTGCCTCTGCCTCCCGAGTGCTGGGGTTAAAGATGTGCGTCACCATTGCCTGGCTAACACCAACACTTGAAATTGTTTTTCTCACAACCTATTTTAGGCCTATGTCTATACCACTATGGTATGCTCAAATTTTGAATAATCTGTGGATTTGAGGAGTTTAACAGAACAGATTTAGGATAGCAGTTTTCCATTGATTTATTTTTTAAAAAAAGTAAACCTGGCTTATTTTTGCCTTCAAACCTTTCAAAGTCCAAGGTTTGTGGTTTTGTTTTCCCTGAGCTGTAACATCTTGTGGCACTATTACTTGGGAAGCTCACAAAAGTTCATGGACCTGAACCCACAGTGGTGCAGGGTGGGGGTGGGTGTCTTTGTCTCCCTTAACAAGGAACAGTCAAAACTCACAGGTGGCCACACCTGCTCATAACAGTGAGAGCAGCCGCTGCTCTTAGGTAAAAGGGGCGTTTTATAACAGGAAGTTGAGCAAATTGGGAAAGGGGGTGGGAAAAAAAGCTGAGTTGAGAATATGAAGGCAGGGGCCCTCCAGAGACCTTTTTAAGAACCTAGGTAGGGAGGCAACAGAAAGAATTAACCCATAAACCTGGTGTGACCACCCCCCCCCTCCAAAATCAGTCTCCTCAGGACAATGGTGTCCTGACAAAATACCACACACTGAGATGATAGGGATTTCCTTTCTCACTGCTCTGGAAGCTGAACGTCAAGACCAAGATTTTGGCATCTCTGAAAGCCTCCTGAGTTCTGAATGGGTTTAGTCTAATTCAGTATCTGCTTAAATGTATGGCGACCTCCTCCCTCTGATCTTCTCGCCAATTCCTAGCAACCCTTTATTAAGGGGTAACTTCTCTCAGGCTGAGAGAGAAGTCAGTCAGGAAAGCGCTTGCCTTGCAAACACTGGAACCTGAGTTTCATAACCAGAACCCACATCAAAAAGCCAGGTGTGGTAGTAGGCTTAGCTGGCCAGAAAACCTAGCCTAATTAGCACATTCCGGACCAATGAATGGGCCTTTCTCAAGAAACAAAGTCCACTGTGCCTGAGGCAGGAGAGCCAAAGTTGACCATTGGCCTTCACATACATGTGCATATATGTACCCGTGCACACGTGCATCATTACATACTGTGCATACACACACACACACACACACACACACACACACACACACACACACACACACACAAGAAGTTCTCTGACCACACAGGACTCAGCGTCTTTACACACATTCTCCTGCATCATCCAATACTTCAATGTCTCCACAGCCTAAGAATAGTTCAGGGTCAAGGGATCACAATCTTGTTTTGGGCTCAATAGAGTGGGAGTGATCACAAAGTTTGATTTAGCAATTTCCCCAATGACATGGATGTTTGGGGGACTACCCTTTCAGAAAATGACTTTTATCCATGAATAGCCAGTTTACTTCCATTAACCTCCCCTTTCTTACCACCAATAAGTTGCAAACTCTTCAAGAATAATAGTTGTCTTTCATGCCACTTTGTGCCCGGCATTTTGCACTATCAGGACCACAACAGAGACTCGGCCGATCATTCCATAAAATATAAATGAACGGATGTGGGAATTACTTACATCCAGAGAATAGTTTCTGGAAGAATATGCTTTCAAAGATTTTGTTGTACCCAGGCTAATTTAAAACATATAAACAGGAGAGTGAGCATTCATTTTGAAAGGGCTAAGTGTCTGAAGCCATAATGTTGTTTATACTGATTTGATATATACACAAAGCCATTTTATAGGAACTTTGGCCAAGGTTATTTTGCCTCAGGGAACTGTTATAAAATGTATAGCTTGGAAAAAATGTAAAATAAGATGTGAAAATGAGACATTAGGCAAGCTGTTTATTATCTAATAAACACAGAAGGGAAGCAGAAAGCTGAGGAGCCTCCAAGATCCATTAGGTCTCCTCTGGTAAAACTCAAAACCCACAGCAGTTTAGGAGGCTGAAGAAATAAAAGTGAGAGATGTTTGTGTGCACTGTGCCAGGGCAGCTGAAATACTGCAGAAGGCCAGGGTTGGGAGCACTCCCTCTGGACTCAATGGTCTTCAAGAGTCCTCTTAAAGCATTAAAGAACCCTGCAATATTGCTTCTGAGTCAAGTCGATTGCAGCCCACCTGGGCCACGTCCCCTGCAGTTCTGAGGGGAGGGTACTAAGAGGTGGCTTTGGGGAGGTAGGTTAGTGGGTTACAGGGTTCTTTAAAGCTTCAAGAGAAAGACTCTTGAAGACCATGGAGTCCAGAGGGTGTAACTGAAGTTTTCCTGTGTCCTGCCTGGCTTGTGATCAGGACAAATCTCTCTCACCTACAAGTCCTGCAGCCACTGGGACCCAAGCAAACACACAGAGGCTTATATTAATTAAAACAGCTCAGCCGTTAGCTCAGGCCTACCACTGACTAGCTCTTACTTTTAAACTCAGCCCATTTCTGTTAATCTATAGGTCGCCATGTGTTCCGTGGCTTTACCTGTGTGCCATTACATGGTGCTCCCTGGATGGCAGGGTAGCGTCTCCTGACTCAGCCTTCCTCTTCCAAGAATTCTCCTTGTCTGCTTATCATGCCTATACTTCCTGCCTGGCTACTGGCCAATCAGCATTTTATTTATCAACCAATCAGAGCAACACATTTTCACAGCATACAGAACATCCCACAGCAAGAGGGTTTTACCAAAGGGAATACTGCTTTCCCAGTGCCCGCTACCCCTTCTGTTGCTGACATTTTTCTTTGATTTTCACTAAATTTAAGACACTGGTTATGCAGGAATTAAAACACACAGATACCGATAATGAATCTATTTATTAGGGGCTATATGGGGTACCAACTCAGTGATAAAGGATAAGGCAAATCCGTCATAGAGTCCCAGAAGGCTGAGAGATGGTCCCACATTGCTTCCCACTGCCTCAATCGCTCTCCATCATCCAAGAACGCTTGAGAGAGAAGGGGTCCCACTTTCGTGCTCTTCAAGTCATAAGCTAGCCAAGAGGCCATGCCCTAGGGGCTAGTACCCCAAAGTCATAAGTTGAACAAATACCCACTACACACTGGGGTAACAAGTCCCCATTTTACCCAGCAGCTCACCAATATTTTATGTTTGTGTGAGCAGAACAACATGGCCATTTGAACATTAAGAGATGGATTGCGCATTTCCACATTCATAAGCTGAAATCTTAAACCCTAAAGTGATACTATGATAAAAAAAAAAAGCCCTGTCAATATGCTTAGTACCTTTATGAAAGAGGCCCCAGGGACCCTCCTTCACCCCGACTGTCACGTAACAACACTGGATCGGAGAATGTAGCCATCCAGGAGCCAGGAAGCGCTAACTCTCCAGGCACTAAATCTATCCGTACCCAGGACTTCCCAGCCCCCAGAGTCAAGAAAGTAAAGTGTATGTTTTTATAAGCCACACAGCTTATCATTTTTTTTTTTGCTATGGCCCCAAATGAGTAAGACCAGGCGTCTCCTGATGGATTTGCTCACACAGCTAAGTTTGTCCACCTCAGCGAACCTGGATTTTCAAGTTCATGTCCTGTCTAGACTCCAGTTATCGTTGTGTGGAAATCAAACTTAGCCGGGATGGCATCAGCAGGGTGATAATAACGGGCAACATTCCCTTCATACTCTGCAGCTAGTCTGCTGCGTTCAGCCACCAGTTCAACAGGGACCGTCTGAGCTTACACCTTTGTCAAGACAATTATCGGCAGCGCCACTTTCCATCTCCAAAGTGACCTGTTTGAGACTGTCCCTCACATTGCTGCCGCCCTAGCTGCAGTATCACCTGTCAGGCTTTTAATAATCTGTCCCTTGTATTAGGACCTGGTTTCATTTTATGCTATTTCCACCTCCAGCTACTAGCCATACATGATATTTTCCCTCCATGCTGTTCCCTATTTCTCCTCCTTTGTCCTATCTTAGATGCTTACTTCCTCCTAAGGTACACAATGAAAGACTTTGGCAGTATCTTATGCGACTTCAGCATCTCCTTAATACTCCCATCCCATAGTAATTGTATGTCAAATGAAGTATCTGGCTCCTTGTTTTGTAGGGCTTCCCCACATTAGCCTGTCTCAGTTCTAAGTTACTCAGGAGCTCTTTTCATCATTACATGTATAGCAATATTAAGTGAAAGAGTACTCATAGAAAAATATACATACAATGAATGACCTCAGATAAATCAGAAAGGGTCTTTTCAAAAACACAACTCCTGAGTGTTCTCTCAAGTCCCCTTTCAATGCAAGTGCTTGCATTAGATGGAACAATGAATATACCATGGAGATTTGTATAGGACCCCACACCTTTATCACTTGTGGGAATAGACATACCTGTTCCAACTGAGTGAAATCCTGTGGCCAAATTTGCGTAAGGTCTTTGTGACTGACCTATGATCTTTCTTACTGCATGAGTGAGTCACCTTAGTCTTACCAGAGATCTCACCTACGCACTGTCAGACCCAGATTTTTCTTTCTCTTAGAGGTACCAAGAAAGGAGTACCTCTTCTACATTGGGAGATAACTCTTCTGAGCAACAATACACTCTTAGTCTCTAGGTTGGGTGGATGCCATTGGCCTTGTGCCATTGTTGAGTAGGATAATGATGTCATAACTCATGACTGAAGTCCAATTTATGAACACATTCATGATTCCCAACACTTATAGGAAGTGATGCTAAATTAGGAAACCTAAGTGGTGAAGAGAAGATTGTTGCAACATATTAGGATCCAGGTATTCAATTTCTCCTCCAGAATGTTTATCCCTCAGAAAATGCTTATCCTTCCATTCAGTTACTGTTGGTCTTATATTCTTATATCAATGACTATGTTTATAGCAAAATTTGCAGAAAGTCATGGTTGAGTTTCATGAACATTTAGTCCCAGAGGTTAATGGTGGTATCTATTCTGTGTGGATTAATACTCTGTAATAACTGACAAGGAAATACTACATTTTGCAAGTCACCACATTCATTATCAATTTACTTTGTGTTTTACCACTGATGATGTTTAATATGGAGCATCAGAATTTCTTTCCCCACACTGGCCCCAGAGCTCATGTCAGCCAATTCCCAGACACAATAGCTGTGAGATTTTTGGAGACATCTGTACAGTTGCTTTTTTCTAAGTATTACTGCTATGTTCATTTAATAGTTGTGCAGGCCCTGGCCACAGTCTAATGAGTCCTATAAAATATTCAATACTTATTTGTTATTGTAATCCGGTGAAGCATAGCATTGACATTCAAGTAAGTCACAAAGGAGCAAAGCCTGCCTCTTCCAAGGACGTTAGTGCTCCTATCCAAGTGGAACACACAGGTTTAGAAAGCCCTTTTCAAACCAAACCTAAGTCCTGTGAAGGCAAACTATAGTTCTACTTTCAAAGACTCCACCGGAGACTGGATATCCCCACTGAGCGTTTTTACTCCATCACCACAAACGATTGTCAAAAGAATTTTCATGGCATTTTTCTAATACTCAGTATGTTTACATTGGGTGCTTCAAAGCATTTCTACATAGTTCTGTCAGTGGCAATGGCAGAAATGACAGGGGCTTTCAAAAAGCATGAAAGAAGAGAGATATTACTGTAAGAGTCAGCTGTAAAGTAGACCCCTTGGGCGTTCCCTAGGCTCAGGGACAGTTGCAGGATGAGTTTGTGATGTTGGTTTCTGAGCACTTATTTGGGCTTATTACTTAAGGGTTATGTAATATTTGGAGCTTAAAAATTCATGATTGTATAACTGATATCCTGCCCTGCCTATGCTTCAGTTATTATACCTAACTATATAATAATTAGGACATGATTAATGGTTTGAGATGCCAGTGCAAAAGGATGCCTTGCAAGTTTTCACAAATTCAAATAACTTGCTAAAACTATGTACTTACCAAACACGTTTAAAATTTTTTCCCCAACTGTTTTCCCTTAGTATTTTTGCTGATGTAATGAAGTCATATTCTTTGGATTTTTTTTTCTTATTGTAAATGCCATACTTATAATGTATGGTGTTTTATTAAAAAACAAAAGAATCATTTATATTTTATTCTTTTAGGACCAACAGGATGGTTCAGCGAGGAAAGGCACTTGTTGCCAAGCCTAAAGAACTGAGTTTGACCCCACATGTTTAAAGGTAAAAACTGACTCCCATAAGTATCCCTTTGATCCCCACATGCAGGCCCACACATGCATACACATATACACCTACAACACTAGAAATGCTATGACTTTTATTCTTTTATTCTGAGCCTTATTATGACTTTTTCCGGTTTCAACTGATTTGTATCCTGACAATACAATGTAAATGAAATTGTTTTTTATTTAAGTAATATAGTATGGAGTTTCTAGGTAACATACAATATTGTTTTATCTATTTATAAAAGCAAGAAGAAATAAGGCATCATAAATTTCAGCTATAGGCTCTATTTTTATTTTTAATTTTCATATTTCCTTTGTTTCCATGCCAGCTAAGCTTCTGTTTTTCTTTATTTCTTAATTGTGAACATTGTAATGACTTCTACTTGATCTTTAATGGTTGGTCACAATAAAAATTGCATTTCTCCAAAGTGTTTAGCTTATTCTGGATGATAATTTCATTTAGATGGGTTGTTTTAAAACTGTTGTCTTCATTTCTAGGGTTCACTGCAGCCTGCACACTAAAATTTAGAATACCAATCATCCTTGCAGAATTATTCTCCCACTCAATTTTTCTATTAAACTTTCCTTAATTCAATGTCTAATATCCTTATGTCATTCACGATCTAGGACAGTCTATGAGTCTTCAATTTTTTTTGAAAGGTACTTTCCTTTTACCATTGCTAACGTTATAGATTATGCATTGGTTCTAGTTTTTCATATGTTTTCATATTTTTGTATTAATCTAAGAAAAATGACAACAGTCAACTATTCACAAGATCAAAACAGATCAAAGTGATGAACAGTTACAAAGCCTATTGAGAAGATACAGTTCAGTCAAGAACACTATTTGCACAGATTGTCTCTCTGCATGAAGGCCCCCAACAAAGTCAACACAATTCACACAGACAATTCTTCTGGAGGGCCACAAATAAATCAAATTGAAAATATCACAGTCAAGGAAATAGTGAATGTGTCCTATGGCATGTTAAGAAGTGTTCTATATACTTGTGCTTAATGGTACACACACACACACACACACACACACACACACACACACACACACACACCATGTATAGAAAAATCTGCATGGTTTCGGCTCAATCAAAAAATAAAAAGAGAGGAGAAGCCCAAGGATTTATTCTTAACTGCAGGTTGGGAAGACGGGTGAGGAGAGAAAAGGGAGAAATGCAGCTCATGATCAAACGAAGACGTTGGAGGATGGGAACATTGAGAGGCTTGAAGCACGGCTCCTAGGAAGGGAGAAGCAAGCTGAAGAAGATACCATGACAGACATACTTCACAGTTTTACCCAACTGTCACTTCTAAGCAACTACCTCCTTTGTCATCCTGGAACTATTGTTTGGTCCGTTATGATTTTGTCTGGCTTATTGGTTCTCCCAACTCACTGGTGTGAGTGCTAAAGTTCAGGAATTGCAGTCATTCCCCAGTTAGCATTATAACAGCTATCAGTCAGCATGTGATCGCTCCAAATATTATTACAGATCATAAGATATCTTGTAGACATATGAGTCTACATTTTGCAGTTAACAATAACTCCATTTCTTATCTGTTATGTAGGGACTGGAATCCACTCTCACCCAGCCTTTTCCTGCTCACTGCTCCCACAGAGACACAGCCAAGTGACCTTCACATGTTTCTTCTCCCAGAAGGGTTTCCACAGAGAGCGAAATGTACACCATGCAGGTTTAAGACTCACCAAATACTGGGTGGGAGGAGTTAAACCTTTTTTTAAAAAGAATAACAGACCCATTTTATTCAATTTTCTTTTGCCTTCAAGGAGTTTAGATGCAAACACACAGAGAGAGAGCTGGAAACAGACTTATAAAATTGTTAATATTGTTGTATATTTACTTTTAAACCAGACAAACATAAAAACCAAGGAACTGCCCAGATGATTAAGCCAAGAGCAAAAACACCCGGCACAAGGAAGTGAGTGAGGAAATAAAATAGGAGTCTGGCTTAAAAAGAAAAAAAAAAAAACTTGCAATGGTTTAATTACTAAGGGAGTTTAAGGTATGAGGCTCCAGCCAACAGATAAGAATCTTGCTGAGGCTCACTTGATCACATTCTTTGAATTTAGTAAGAATGAATATTAAACTAAATTGTTAACAGCTGGTTGTCTACCTAAACCTAGCAAAGCTCCTGGGAGCTATTATATAGATTTTTAAAAAGCTGTCCTAGTGTGCCTCAAATTGATGTTGGAAAGAGTTACCTCTCTTCCAAGCGAGTTGTTAAAATTGTTCAAATTCACCTTCCGAAATGCAGGAGACCTTTCTCCTCAACAGTGAAGTCTGCATTACTTAAGGCAAGGTACATGTCTTCCCTCAGTCTGGCTGTGATTCCCCCGGTTCTGGTAGAACTGTGTGCAAAAACCTTCACTATTCTTGGCCACTCTTAATATGGACGCCTTTCTCTGCAAACCACTCCCTGAATCTTTGGATAGGACCCAAGCCATTTGTCCCAGAAGCCTTTTGGGGATTTCCACAATTAATTGTCGCCATGTTCCAACAGCACCTCCATGGTTGGCACCAAAAGGTAAAAGGACTTTTTCGGGAGATTAACGAAGAACCATAGATGAAGTCATATCCCAAGCTTGGGTAAATACTGGCCCAAACGACAACCTAAAATCCCTTTTAAGAACTAGATATGGTTCTTGCCATCTTTCTTATTTAGATCCCCGCCCCCCACTTCCTTTGCAGGAAACAGTCCCCCTTTCTGCCAGTAAAATTGCTTTGTGTTATATATTTTGAGATCAGCTTAGCTTTTCCTCCTTTTTGGCCTGTTAAATGGATGGCTGAGGGGAAAAATCAAACTTTACAGCCTGGCATCTTCTCATTTGGCAACTTTGATTTCCTGGAAACTTTGGATAATTAACAAATTATGTGTTTTAATGTCTTGTCACTTAAGGTGTATTTAGGGAGGTTAAAAACCCCTTTCCCCGCTGAACAATGGGTTGAATAAGGGAGCATGCTGCAAACAATGCTTCATCACACACACACACACACACACACACACACACACACACCGAATATTTATAGTTTTAGTCCCCACACATCAAGTGTATGCATGTTGGAGTAATTATATACATATTTAGAGAGCAACGGGGAAAGATGGCTATGATTGTCACTCACAAGGAGTTAACTGATGAAAATTTCCATCAACCCAAGATGAAAATCTACATTTCCATTGCAACTTGTGTGTGTGTGCGTGCGTGCGTGTGTGTGTGTGTGTGTGTGTGTGTGTGTGTGTGTGTGTGTGTGTAAGAAACACCTCCACACGCCGTGTATTGCTTTTGGATCAAGCGTGAACATTGTATTTATTTTTTTTTAAGGTTTTCCTTTACTAAAAGGGCAATTCCGAGCGGGGAGACGCAGTCCATTTCTGAGTTAGTTGTTTACAAAAAACACATGCTAATGTAACAGTGTATACGGAATTAAAGAGAAAATGTCAAACACGCCGTGACATCCAAAATACATTCAGCTGTTCTCTTTTACTATGGGGACTTTCATTCCGCGGGGGACTGCCTCCAAGACCCAGTGTTTTTGTGTGTTGGGTTAAAAATAGCCTGCCAAGCCTGACAACTCGCTTCTGATTGGCCCGAAGCGCAGGCCGCTCAGCCAATGAGAGCTTCTGGGAACAAAAGCAATTCTTTTGTGTATGTGTGTGTGTGTGAGAGAGAGAGAGATGCTCAACCCACGTCAAAACAGCTTCGGGCTGTAGAAATGATTTGGGTTGAGATTTAACAAGGTAATAATGCATTTCAGCCCTCTGAAAGGTTTGAAGCGGAACAAAGATGGGGGGTGGGGCGAGGGGAGCAGGAAAATCTGCAAAAGAGATGGAGCGAGCGCTCAGCTTCCAAGATGAGTCCTGCGGGTGTCCCTGCTGCAAACATCAGTCTTTTTCCTTTTTTTTCCCCGAGACTTTTACTTACTTTTCAGGGATTTTTGTCATCCCAAACAAAAAGCCATTAAAGGCTTTTGACCAAGGTGCAAATTGGTTATTGTGATTGGTTGGCAAAGAGAAAAAACAAAAACAAAACAAAACAAAAACCCCAAACCCCCAAACCAAAAAACCTCTCATTAAGTGTGAAAAAGAAAAAAAAAAAAATACCCCTGAGCCGTAGATAGTTGGAAGTGAAGATCCTGAAACTTTCTCAGAGACGGTCCTTGGTCGCTGCACAGATCGCTCTCCAGATAAGCAGAACAAAGGCGAACTTGATTGGAGACAGCTCCGGGTGCCGGCCGCCCTCAAGGCATCGAGCCTCTAGGGGGCGCTGTGACACAGTAGACGGAGCTCTTGGCGCCCGCGTCCCTCTGTCATCTTCAAAAAGAAAAAGGACTTGGTGGGTACCTTTTAGGCAGGACTGAAAGGGGTGAGGAGTCGCTGTTTGAAACCCTCAGGTCCGAGTCATGATGACCACTATGGGACAAAGCATCCCAAAACTACACAAATTGCTACTCGGGGAACTTAGGGCCAGGAAGGATCAATGTGGCTGCAATAACTTGGAAATGAGACTGAAAACACCACGTTGTGATTTTTAAACTAGATTTATTATGAGAGTGATGATTAAAAGGTGGTCCTGGTGCCTTCCAGTTTCCAACCTTTTTGTTTTTTTCTATGAGAGTAACCTGTATAATGTACCTAGTCCGGAACATGCTTGGCAAAAGAATTCCGATAATGCACTATTTACATATTCACCCCAGAGAAAGCTATCTGTTCAACACTCTGTTTTCCTCTTGAGCACATATCTCACAACACATAAATGAAACTTAATAAACCTTTACTCCTGGTGGGGCACCTTAGAAAATCAAGCTTCTTGGTAAAACAGGAGCAAAAGTTGATAGTCTAATTGGACATGGTGAAGGAACAATACACACGAATTTCCTGGCTGAGAAAATCATAAAATATTGAAATTGTAAAGTATTACTCCAAAGCACATCTGTGAGCCAATAATAGATTTTTTTCCCATTAAACATTAATGCAGAATAGTGGTGTTGAGGATGGACTATCATATTCATGTAGCAAATATACAAAAGTAGAAGAGAATTGTATGTTTCTTTCCCCTGTTACATTCAATTATGATACTCTGTAAACAAATATAAAAAAAGGCGACTAAGGAATAAAATCCACTCAGTTATATTTCTAAAGAATTAAATTCCCAGAAGACCACACATATGCACGCATGTACATATATAATTTTTAGCATGCAATATCTAGAAAACTCAGTCTATTCCCTTCAGTACTGTTGTGAGTTTTATGAATCTTTATCATGTTTATCGTGAATCTTTATCATGTTGGCCTAACGACAGCCAGAGGAATTGATCATTCTACATGTAGCTATAATTATTGAGAGAGCCCAGTGGATTTTATAGAAATACCATGAGGTGGTCTCCGTGGAAGAGCCATCATGCGTGCGCTGCCTTATTCTATGCATCTGTCACGTTGTTTGCGCTGCCTTATTCTATGCATCTGTCACGCTGTTTGCTCGCCCTGGCCTTGCAGCTGCAGCTTTAGGTGTGTATAGAAAGAAGACCAGCAAATGCTGCTGAAGCTCTGGAGCCAGAATCAAAAGTCTGCAGGAAGCTGCCTTCCTCGTCTTCCTTGAGGCACACAGTGCTCTTTACAAGAAACCAGAGTTCCTTTTTCCGTAGACAGCTGTCACTCCAACGAAGCCGTCCATCATCACACCATAAAACACACGCTTAAAAATATCCTTCCGCTTCTTCCTGTTTCCCGTCCACATTCGCCCATGTTTTCCGTTTCAGGGAGTCACAGACGGTGCGCGTCAAGTTATCCCTCCAGACAGGAAGATGGAAGGGCACGAGAAGATGACATGCATTTCTGGCTCTGGTTTCCAGAACTCTAGCAATAAATAAGGGAAAACACAGACTGGCTCACACAAGTCCAAGGTGCATAGTCTTCAGTGGTTCCCCATCTGTGGGTCGTGACCCATTTGGGCTTGCATATCATATATTTACATTATGATTCATAACAGTAGCAAAATTACAGTTATGTAATTGTATGGTTGGGGTTCACCGCAACATGAGGAACTGTATTAAGGGGTCGCACATTAAGAAGGTTGAGAACCACTGCCTCTCATTGGCTGTGTGTACCAGAGCAGATGAACCAGGGGAGACATGATGACTCTAGAGTTCAATATTAGGTTCCACGAACCCTGAGCAGTGAGATCTGGATACAGGCCCACATGACCAGTCCCAAGTTTCTAACCCAAAAGAGGCTTCCCAACACACAATACTATGCAAACACAAGAGAGCCACCAGACCTCAAGGGGGCTCTTAGACGGTGAGGAAAATCAGATGTCACCATGTGCTCCGGGGAGATGACAACCTTTTTCCTGTTTTCAGGAAGATTTAAGAATCCCAATCTGTAGTGTTATTTTGGGAGGGCCAGAAGAATCCTTGAGAAGAGTGTGAAAGTGGGTCTTGGTGTTAAAATAGGTTTGTTTAAAAAAAAATAAGTTCTTGCATAACTAATGCAAGAAGAAATACTTAACATTTTCCAACGTTACTTGATCTGCAATAGGATCTTAAGTTGGAGTTAAAACAAGTATTTACCATTTAGCACTTACAAAGTAAGTCACTCTTATCACATTATGCTATTCTTCACAACAGACTGGGATTTGTCATTATTCCATCTTCATTTCATAAACATTTTAAAGAGTTTATAAACTTTAAGTTGAGAGATTTGGCACAGATCATCAAGGCTCTGCCTCCTTTGCCAAAACAAAAATTGACAGCTGAAATACTTTCCTGGGTAATTCTGTTATAAAATTCCCCTCTTGTCACGTTACCTCTACCATCCACACTTATTGTTCAGTCGGAAAACAGAACCTCCAGCTCTGGAAAGAACATTGACATGGAAGAAAGTTTCGAGGTACCTTTTGCATGAAGATTTAGAATTTTGCTAATTATAGAGGCCATGGAGAAATGACCATAACTAAGAATCCATAGTTATTGACTCTGTATGGAGTTCACTGTATGAGGTGAGGGGTTGATGTCACAGACCCAAAGCCTAGTCATTCCACAAATATCAGAGTTAGTTAATCATTGAATTTTGGAAAAGATTGTAATTACAAAATTATGGATAGCAATGCAGGACCCCTGTAAGCACAGAAGTGTGTGTGTGTGTGTGTGTGTGTGTGTGTGTGTGTGTGTGTGTAGTCATAAATAAAGATTCATAGAAAGTGTTATAAACTTACCAGGAAATGTTGTTTATGATTTTCTAGATCCTTGAGAACAAAGGGAATCTAAACACCAACAACATGGGACCCCTAGGAAACCACAGACCACCACTGGAACTGTAATCTGAGGCCTACATCAAGGAAACAAAGGAACACAGCCTATCTGAGGACTAGATTTACATTCCATAGAGTAGGGTGAATGTACATCCCAGTTTCCCAGAATGGTCTTCACTTTGATCTCCTACTGGAGTACAATCATTGCCAGTGGCCATTCACTCTCCCACTATTCACCCTAAGTGGTACCATCTCTCCAGTGTGGACAAATAATAAAACCTCCAAGGCATATGACTGGCTCACATATGTGCAAAGCTATTAGACAAGTCCCTGTAGAAAACAGACACCCCGAGTATTGGATACCACGATGAGTATTTGTTTATAGATCATGAGTCAGAGATTTCTTTCATAAAATAAAGTGGATATCTACACCTGGAATGGAAATGCAGTGACCAGGGCACAAGAAGGACTCAACTTATTTTGTGGTTCTTAAGACCAAACACTTTGAGATGACAGAAGAATATTTGATTTTGTATTTTGTGTGTGTGCAATGCTGAAGAGTGAACTCAGAGCCTTGTGCATGTTAAGTAAGTATTGTACTGCCAATCTATACCCCAGCCCTTCTTAGCACTTTCTCCAGTAGAGACTTCTCACTCTACTGATTATTTCTTTGATGTGCAGAGCTTTTTATTTTGATATAAACCATTTGTCAATTTTTGCTTTTGTTTCCAAGGCTGGGAACCTATCCAGGGAAATAATTGTCTGTACCAATATTCTGAACTGCTCCCCAGGTCTCCCTCCAATAATTTCAGCTTTACATCGTACATTAAGGTCTTTGATTAGCGGGTGATGACTGAATACAGGGTGGAAGAGAGGGATCAGGTGTCAGTCTTCAACATGTGGACATCCTGTTTTCCCAACATCATTTGTGAAGTCCTACGAGGTTACCACACCTTTGTTGAGTCAGTTGGCTGTCAGTGTGTGGATTTCTTTCTGACTGCTGTTTTTCACCTGTCTTTGCATCTGTTTTTATGCCAATCCTCAGCTGCTTTGGTTGCTTTGGCTCTGTAGTATGTCTTAAATCATGAATTATGATGTTTTTAATTTAATTGTTCATTCTGCTCAAGATTTTTTTTTCTGTTAATTGGGTCTTTTGTGTTTTTGTATTTTACAATTGTTTTTCCTATTCTATGAAGAGTGTCATTAGTTTTTTTTTTCTTTTTAATTTGGACTCATGTAACCAATGATAGACATACCATTCTTAAAGATGTAAAGCAACAGGAAATGAGTAGACACTTCCTGTCTGAGTAGACACTTCTCCAAGGAAGAAATGACAATGGCTGCCAAAAAATTCAGTGACATCAGCTGTAAGGAAAATGCGAAATAAAATTATAGTTGTACTACAGTCTTACCCTGTTTAGACAATAACAAAACAAATGTTGTGAGGATATGAACCGAAAGGAAGTCTTACATACTGAAGCTGGTCATGTAACTCCAACACAGCCACTGTGGAAAAGAGTATAAAGCTTCATTAAAGAACTCTATAAAAGAAATAGAAGGACCACATAACTGAGCTCTTCCAATCCTAGGTTTATAGAAAATGAAGCCACTATACAAAAGGATATGTATATGTCCATATTTCTACCCATTACTTACAATATTTATGTCATAAAAGCAGCCTATGTATCCACCAGTTGATGAATGAGTAAAGAAAATATGGCATGTATGCACAAAGGAATGCTGCTCATTCATGAAGGATGAGGAGCTCCTTCTAGCTGCAGCAAAATGAATGAGACTAGAGGACATAATGTTAAGTGAAACAAGCCAGGCCCAGAAAAAAAGACACAGGAGGATAAGAATGACCTGTTCTTATCTAATATTATCTATAATACAGATAATAGCTAATACTTATAATATTTAATATGTAAAAAACAGACAAAGAAACGAATGAAAAAGTCAGTATGAAAGTATAAATGTGGAGATTGGAAAAGGTGCTAAGGGGAGGGGAATACAGGAAGAGGAAGACAGAAGGATATGACCTTATGATCAACATACTATTAATTCAGGTGTAGAAATAACAGCGAGAGTCTCATTTATAACAACCAGCATGAGTTAACACCAAGATTTTAAAATAGTATTTTATCTAATGTTGCTAAGTAGATTACGGGTGACATCACCATTAGAATTGCTGCTGAAGGGTTTTTAATAGCCCCAAAGAAAAAGTCAAAACTACATGCCAAATTCTACACTTGGAGATGAACAATACAGAAAAGCATAGGATAATTTCATTGCTTTTGAGAGGGCTCAGATCGAAGGAAGCCAACTGGTAAGTCACATGAGGCTGGAGCAGAAGGCCTCAGTTTTATTTAATACCCAATCACCATTGTCTACTGGTGATATACCTCACGTACAAGGCTGAAGCATCATTGTGAAAATTTTTACCAGGGCAGGGAGGAGACTTAGGGTAGTCCCAGGAGACATTGATTGACAGAAGATAAGATAGAAGGATCAAATCATGAACAGGAAAAGGAATTCAATGCAGAAAGAACAGATAAAGTTACTATAAAGCCATAAAAGTTTGTAACAAAATGTAGTAGGCCATGAGGGCTGGTGGCACAGTGATTCAGGAGCCTTTGATTTTAACAGGTTCACTGGGAATTAAAATTACACATTGAAAGCAATCTCTAAGAGTAAAACATTCATCAACTGACTCAACACATGGAATAATTTTGTTGAAGTCTTTTGAATAACAGTGAATTCAACTTTAAAGTATTAATTAAACTACACCCTCCAACATTGGCTTAATGAAAAGATAAGACAGAGTTTCTTCTCATTCAGCTTTTGCTTATTTCTCCTCGAACTCCCTTCTTAGATTAAGAAGGGGCACCTTGATCCCCCTCCCTTTCTGTCTTCCTTTTTACTGTTTTACGTCTCACCCTCTGGCCATGCCGTCTTTCACTGACATACCTGCATCTAAAGTTTAAATGTGTTTTTGCTGCCTACAAAACCAACAATTGCTGTAGTTATTTTACCACGTGGAAAGCTCAGTTCACAACTGCTTGTGACCATATGTTATTAGAGATGCACTTTGTCAGTGTTCGTACCCGCAAACCTATAAACACTGCTCTATTTTCAGAGTCTGCCAAGGTCTGTTCTGTGGAGTCCTTCCATAGTTGTTCTTGAGTTCTTGGGAAAATGTACTTAATTTGGTGACCTGGTCTTACACTTATTTAAGCTCTTGATATAATGCGGTATCTATTTCCCTTGCATACCAGCATTGGGTTGTATGCAAAATGCTCTCCCATTCCAAACCCTAGAATTATCTGGAACCATCTTCAAAGCAACTGGGAGAACTTCATTCATGTCTAACAAGAACCATCCAAGTACCACTGCGTAACTACTTTTTAGTTTTAAAACAGTGTTTTTTGTTTGTTTGTTTGTTTGTTTACAATGCTCTAGCTGGTAACTGCCCGAATTCATTGGTGACACTTCTCTGGAGGGCCTCTCGTTATTTTAAACCCAGATTCCAAATGTTATAGTTTGTAAACCGAGAAATAGAATTTTTCCCCCTCAAGGTAAATATTCAACATAAATCTCGGGTTTGTTTTCTGGGCAAAGGTTTTTCTTTTGCAGCAAGTTCTCTGATGGTTATAGCTGATATGAAACCTCAAAATATTTTGGGTTTAGTTCAGATACGCATCTGTGACTTTGAATGTTATTCCAAACTTTTTAATCCATAAATTAAAAATGTATGAGCAAAAGGTTTATGCCAGATTTTTGCTCTCAGATACAATCAGCTCTAGCAACTGAGCATGCAAATGACAGATGCAGTATAAATTTTATGTAACCTACAGTCAGCCGAATGCTTAGGATCAGGTTCTTTTTCCAAGAGTCTATTTAAAGTTACTCATTGAAACAGTGCTGAATGGTGCTGTGGTACCTGAGTCAGTCTGTCAGTACTCGACATGGAGTTCTGAGTCTCCTAAAGACATTGTTTCTGAACTCAGCACAGGAAGACAGTAACAACAGTAGCTCACTTTTAGCTCGTGGTTTTCTATTTGTTTGTTTGTTTGTTTGTTTTTGCATGTACCAAGTCATTTAGCAACAACCCATGGGTGCTACTTTCCTCCAGAGTTCCTGAGAACAAAGAGACACAGAACCTAGTACACATTCTGGCTTTAGGACCATGTTCTCAACTTCTAGGTCCAGAAAGGGATGGGGGAAGAAGCAGAGAAGAAACTGTTCAAAAGAAATACAGGTGTAAAGAGAGATAAGGAGAATGCAGGGTTGGGAAAGCTGGCTGTGAAGCTGTACTGATCATGAACAGCGTGGATAGCCCACCTCAGTTCCTTCCTCTTACTTCTGGAGTCTCTCTGGCCTTCACTATAATTTTTTTTTCTCCTCATATCTTCATTTGTTTCATTTCCTTCTCATTTTATTGAAGAAAATACTATTTATTAAAGGCAAACTGAATAATATGAAGAATGGATTAGGTATGAATTGAGTTATCAGAGTGGCAAACTATTCTGCAGTACCCATGCCTATGTTGCTTCTGAGGCCACCGAATAGTCTGCTTTTAAAACCAGGGATGTTCCTGAGAAGTTGGCCATGTGGGTCCTTCTATGAAAGCAAAGGAATCTCTGTGGAGATAAACAGAAAGGAAGTGGTAATTAAACAGAGTTCTCTAGCAGCCGGGGCGTGGGAAATTCGGGGGAGCTGGACTCCAGACAGATGGGAGAGGCTTCAGCTCTAATTCCAAGGGCACTGAGAGGATTAAGCACACATTCCTTCTTGTTCATGTCTCTGTCCACTTTCTAAGTAGAGTGTAGACGTATTTAATTTGACCAAAGCCTAAGTCAAGACTTGTCAGAGGGTGGATAGAATGAAAACGCTTTGATACTGTAAAAGCAAACGAAAAAATCTACTCTGTTAAAAGTCCTCTTGACGAAGACAAAGATACTCACCTTGCTCAACCCCGTTGTATGGTGTTTTCCTTGTTTTATGATTGAGGGAATAACATAGTTATCAAGTTAAATTTCATATATTACTAATAAATAGTTTTTGAGATGATTAAATCTAAATATGATTGGGAAAAGGCTTGAAATTGCCTATGAAGTCTTATTCTATATACTCTCTACTGTATTCTGGTCTGTTCTCTAAGGACACATTTGTTAGTTATCATTTTAATTATCATCCTTATCACCTATAAATCATAAGCACTTGACCTTATATTTCAGTATTTTAAAATATTGCTAAGAAAATATACAGCAGTTTAGCGTGACATTTGTTAAATGAGTACTTTCATCCAAATAGATTTTTAAAATGATATACAATAAATGGAATTTCCCAAGGCAGTAAAAAGAATATTTGAAATGTGTTGTTATGTTTCCAAGAATTCTTATTATGTATTTCAGAACTGTTTATAATGATACTATGTTTTAAATATACAAATGCCCTAGTACATTCTTTATGAAAAATGTCTGAAGCTAGAATTATCATGTAACTTCCATCTATTTAGAGAGAATTACTTTTTAAAAGTCATCAAATAGCCATTTCACTGAATAGAACTATGTCAAAATATGATATGCTACCCATTAAGTATATGAAACTACAGTGCTCCTATTACATTTGATGCGATTTCATAATCTTTACAA
The DNA here is from genome assembly GCF_049852395.1 of Peromyscus maniculatus bairdii. Lineage (NCBI taxonomy): Eukaryota > Metazoa > Chordata > Mammalia > Rodentia > Cricetidae > Peromyscus > Peromyscus maniculatus. Next base: position 22,584,264 of record NC_134869.1, on the reverse strand, counting down.
TTAAAACTTTGTATTATTTTATAAAGAGGGGATGAGTTGGTCTTTTGTCTGGTGGCAAAGGCTGTAGTCAGAGCTACTTAGGAGACTGAGGCAGGAGGATCATGAGTTGAAGACATGTCTAGGCTACAGAATGAATCCTTAGAGACAGCCTGGGAGTGTAGTGACATCCTATTTCAAAATAAAAAGTAAGTGGAAGATTGAGTGTGTTGCTCAGTGGTAGAGAGTTTCCTTGGCATGTTCAAGGCCCTAGATTTAACTGAAAAAAAAAAAGAAAGAAAAAGAAAAAGAAAGGTAAAAGAAAGGAAAAGAAGGGAAGGGAGAAGAATAAAGAAAATGGGAAGAACTATTTTTTACAGTTTTCTGTGGGTGTTTTGTTTGTTTTCTAACTTCTGACAATAAAATAGAAAGTAGAGGCAAAGAAAAAATAAAATGGTGATGATCATATATAAATTTGATCATCTCAACAATTTTGCATTAAGACATGTAAGTATTGAAACAGCCTATCACCAAAACAGTTTTAAAAAATAGGATCACTTGAAAACACATCACATTTCCTCTTCCATCTTGATTAATGTGTTAGTTAAATAAGTGTAGTAACAAACACTGTAAAATGTAAGGAAGGGCCTTATGCTGCTGTAGCCTGATCAGCTGCACCAGAAAAACACTGGTGACGACAAGCTTGTGTGGGCTGCAATCCCGCCATTTGTTCCCCAAGAGGGTCTACATCACCACAGGCAGACTTTCTCTCTCTCTTTGATCTCACTTGGGAGAAGGCATGAGGCAATTTTATATCCGGCTTCTTTTAGTTCTTCTCATGACTAATCCTTTCCCAAATACCAGGTCTCCTCATTCTGTTATGATGGGGGTGAGTATTCTGGCTTCTTTTATTTGGTGACAGTTATGCACACCCAGACTGTAGCAAAATGTAATCATTTAGTATCTGTTTATAGTCCATCAGCACTTAAGCGGGACTCAGCTGGATCTTGCTCCTTGTATCTTGTTCTGGATTTGAGAATAAAGAAGCAACCACTCTATTTTCATAGTGGAGAGCGGAAACTCAAGAATTGATAGAGCCTAATGCCATTGTTTGGTCGCGTATGTCACACCACTCTAGCCCACCCCTGACTGGGACCTTGTTGAGTCTCCTGATGATGTCTCCAGGTGACCCTCTGTGCCTCAGGAGTCAACTTGGTGAACACATGTCACTTCTCCTAGTGCTTCTGTTCCAGTCTTTATTGGGCACATCCACTGAAATGCTCTATCAGACTAGAACCTTCTGAATATTGTGTAACCTAAGACAATGTCATGGGCTACCCATATACCTTTTTCATTCTGAAGTAGACTGCTTTTTATTTTCAGTGCAGAATTCCGAGTCTTCAGGTCACCTACTCCCAAGGCTTCCCAATACTGATATTGACTGAAGATGTGTAGTTAAAAATGGCACAGCCATCTAGAGCAGACTTCTATCTACTCCTGAAGTAACAAATTGTACTATCTCTAGAGAGAGGGGATGTCAACAGAGTCAGTTTCCTTATGTCTCCTTTATCCTCTTCTTGTTAAAAATATTTCTTTGTTTTAGTTTTGTATATGCGTGTGTAACTGAGTGTGTGTTTTGGCACTGTGTGTGTGCAGGAGCCCATGGAGGTCAGTAGAGGCATCAGATCCCCTTGAACTGGGCATACAGTTATGAGTCACGATGTAGGTTCTGGGAACCAAAGCGCTCCTCTGTAAGAGCAGTGAGTGCTCTTAACCACCGAGCCATCTCTCCAGTCCTAATTTGTCTTCTTAAGCCATAATATCAAGTACTCTGTGCTGGTACCTATTGTCAGTGGGTTAGACATTGAGAAATGCTGTGGTTAGAGTGGCCTTAGGTAAGGATCTACACTGTCTGGCCCAGACTTTGTCTCTGTGTCCAACTGTTATGATAGATCTGTTGATGTACACATGGTAGCTGTTCTGGCTGATATTAACTAGTTAAGACTATTTTTAAAGCTTAATTGGCCATTGCCTTTCCTGTGGTAATCACTTTCTAATTAATATGTATCAAAAGTAATTTTATAGTATTTGCTCACTCTTCTATATCTATTAACATCTTTCTACATGTAATATATTTTAATCCATGTCTCTGACCAGCTGACCTGTTTATTATCTCTTTCCCACATTCTATATGTGACCATACTCCAGAAACTTCCTCCTCCTTACAGACTGAATAAGTAAATCATAATTTGACTCTGTGTATTTGGAAATTTTTTTCTTTCTCTATATTATTAAGCCAGTCTGATTAGGGTTATAAGGCCAACACTATATTCAGCTCAAACCCATAAACCAACCTAATTCACCCACAAATCAAATTCACAGTTTTTTTTCAGCTTTCTTTATTGGACCTCAGCACATGGAAGTACACATTGTGATAGGCATTGACTTCACCAAAGTAGATCCTATGAGAGTCCGAGTTTCATGTTTGTGCTGTTTGCTCTAAATCTCTGGCCCTACTTGGCTACTTTCTGGTGTACATTCCATTTTATGATATGGATTTTATGACTTCTGCTTGGGTCCTTGAATTTGGAAATTTGGGGTACATAATTACTTAATTCTATTTTTTACCAAGGCTCAGGAGTACTATGGGAGCTTTTCATTGAAAGGTTTATAATTTTCTACTGCTGGATGAATGACTCTCATCCAGAAACCCAGAAGTCAAAGCACTGATTCTCCCATATAATTCTTCACATGTAATTCCAACTACACCTTTCCACAATCAATACCTTCAGTGATATGAAGTCTGTTGGGTCATACACTCCAAAAATTAGGGCCATTTAAATCTCCTATGGTGCTTTAAAGTCTCTTCTTTCTCCAGGCTTCTCTCAAACCTAGCTTCCTTTTGAGTTACACAGGATATAGACTAGACATGATTCTTTGGTTAAAAGTTCAAAGTATAATTTAACCCTTCTTCTTTTTCCTCCTAATCAGATATGTTGCCCCTTATTGCTCCCCTAATCCCAAATTCACTGCCCCCTTTTTATAAACAACTATTGTTACTTAAAAATATAAATAGATAAATATATAAATAAACTCTGAGAGTCTCTTCAGGGTTGCCTGCATGTAAATATTTCTTGCTGTGACCTCTCAGTATTGGGTAACTAATGGGGGGTGGGTCTCATCTCCAAGAAAGAGGAATTCTCTTTTTAATTGCTTATAGCTCTTCATCTAGCAGTGCAGTTCCAGAAGACTTCACCATCCAATATAGGACCTCAGCTGGTGTTAGCCTGGTACAGGTCCTGTTTAGGCAGCCATGTTGTTCAGATTGCATGGCTGTAGTTTTCCTATCATAGCTAGAATGCATAATCTCACAGCAGACTTCCTGGTCCTCTGGCTCTTGCAATCTTTCTGCCATCTGTTCCACAATGTTCCCAGAGCCTTAAGTTCAGAAACTAGGTTGTAGAAGTATCACTTGGGCCTGGGAACCTCATGGTCAGTCTTTTATTTTTATTTTTTTTTAGTTGGGATATCTTCAGTGGTCTCCTTCCACGGCAAAATGAAGCTTCTCTTATGCAGGGTAAGATTTACACTTATCTGTGGGTATAAGGATAGTCAATGAGAGTGTAATTAAAAACAGGGTGTTTTCTGCTAGGATCTATGGCCTCCCTAGCTATGTGTGGTTGGCAATGCTTCTGTTACTAGGAATGGTTTACCTCCTGCTGAATGAGTCTTAAGTCCAATTAAGCAACTGTTGGTTCCTGCCAAGATGTAAGTGCCACTATTACACCATTAGGGATAACTTGCCACGCCAGTCATTGCTGTGATTCAGAGGCAGTATTCTTAGTGTGGAAAAAGGTTTCCTACCGAGCTTGACATAGCCCAGGAAGTTTTGTTGTTGTTGTTTTTCCGTTCTTTATAGTAGGAATAAAGATGAAACAATTTGTCTTCTACTTTAAAAAGATGGTTGTGCATGTGTTTCCTATGATACCACAAATCTTAACAGAAAGGTAAAATCCCTGATTTATTATAGGTTTTATACCTCTTTGAGCCCATATGTCTCCAAAACTTTGACCTTTCTAGCTTCATATTTCTTAGTCTGCTTTCATCACCTTAGGTGTAGTGGAACAGAGATGCCCTGTGCAGGTTCTCAGGATTTCTAATCTCTTTGGACTGCACCATGACAAGTGACAGACCATCTAACATTCTCAGTGGGAAAGCATGTAGACGTTTCTTGCTGAGGATTCCGTGTACATGCAGCCTATTTCTGTTCTTTGGTCAGATTTCTTTGGGCATAAATTGTCTTCAATGTCCCTCCAGTGATATGGCCACTTATGGTCATTTGGGCCTACTGATTTCTTGCAGTTGTGTATGCCATCAGGACTCAATTTCTTCAGATTCCCACCATCCCCAACAACTAACTTCTCAGTTTATGTTACTCTCCTTATTGTCCACCATGGAGCAAAGGTCATGATTGAAAAATCGATCATTCTGATGTTTGTGTCACCAGCACACTCTTCATGCCTCCCTGAACTATGCATCCTCCGTGGCCTTCATGAAGTATAGCTCCTGGTGGCCCCGACACATCACATCATGCATTCCTCCCAACATGCCTAGATCCCTGACCCTTCACTCTTCTGATGCCTCTGTCAACTTCACACAACTTTCTTTGGATTTCTGAAACTATCTTAACATCAGATTTTCTTGACGTTTGGGATTCTTTACCACAGAATTAAATTCTATGTTTTAAGGGCATGTGCCTACGTCAATAACTTCTTTTTTTCAGTCTTAAGTTTTGGTTCTAGTAAGCAAATACTAAGAAAACCCAGTACATTCTATCTTGACATTTTATGCCAGCTTACTCTTGAAGCTTTGCTGGGAGATTATGTCTTTTCTTACTTGTTTTTCTTTCCTAGCTTTATTGTACTAGAATTTAACTATTACATTCAACCCTAAAACCAAGAAAACACCCCTTGAAGGTTGTGGCATTCAACTTGTGAGAAAGTGGCCTCTCAAGTATCACCTTCCATGAGCAGACACTTCAGCTCTTAGTAGAGAAGGAAGGGCCCATTTTATAGAGTTGGGTTATATATTGGTGGGGTATTCACCAAGGCGGCTCCATCTTGTTTACGCCGCTCAAGTTTTCTATTAAGATCTCTGAATTTAGCATCTGAACTATTCTTCACCTGGACACCCAAACTTCTTTTCAATGTGATGGCCCTAAATAATAAATCCCTAGTTACTCTCTGCTTTGTCTATGTCTGCTATGAAAAGATAAGAAACCCATAATATTTTCCCGAGTAAGGTGTTCACCTTCAGTAAGGTGTTATTTAGCGTCACCATTAGCAAAGGTTTTTATTAGTTGGGCTGTTGTTCTAGAAAATATCCATGTTCTCCTACACCAGTATATATGAGTTCTTACTGTATTGTAGGTAGCGAATGATCTACTTGCAACACTCTGTTGTCTTAATTAATATCACACATCATTTCAAGAAATAATCAAAACAAAAAGACTACGTAGTAACTCTCTCTCTCTCTCTCTCTCTCTCTCTCTCTCTCTCTCTCTCTCTCTCTCTCTCTGTGTGTGTGTGTGTGAACAATACCCACTAACCATAAGGAAGCATGACAGGCAGAATATCCAATGGAGGCCATTTTTCTATGAAAGAAAGAAAACTAGTCAGGAAGACTAGATAGAAAAGGAATCCAGAGCATCAAAGGGCCAAGATACTCAGTTTCCAACAGGAGGATGGGATAGGTGCTCTTTAAAGAGTCCTTTGCTTTGTTGCCTCCCAGTCGAGACCCTCTGACATGACTTCCAGGCAGGTTGGCTGCTCAGTCTCTTGGAAACCCAGCCTCGGTTCAGTAGAGTATACTTCAAAGGCACCTGTTCCTGGAGGCTGTCATCTACTACACTCCTTTAGACAGATCTATTCTTGAAGGGATATCTCAGCAGCAAATCTCTACAGCTGTTCTAAGGACTTGTGAGTGGTCCAAAGGCAGTTCCACCATTTATTCCACTGGCCACACCTGCCATCAAATCATAACACAACCTCAAAGATTTAAGATTAAAGAAACCACCAATGTCTGTTTTGTAATAAACTTCTCTCAGTCTTCCTCTATCCTTATTATCTCTTAACAGCCTTCTAGTTTTAGCTCCTGTTATGTCAAAAATCTGCCTGGCATCTTTGATTCTTTGAAATAGAAAAATGTCTTCCTCAAAGCAATGGCATTATTTTAAGATAAAATATATGCTTTTCATTCTCATTTCTAATGAGAAAAACCCATATCATGAATAAAAAATAGATTTAATATGTGTGTGTGTGAGAGAGAGAGAGAGAGAAAGAGAGAGAGAGAGAGAGAGAGAGAGAGAGAGAGAGAGAGAGAGAGAGACAGAGAACAAGTCAGTAGAAAAGACACTCTTGTTTTCTCACAGATGTTAAACTTGCCTTTCAACCTAAAACAGAATATGACAGACTTGGAATGTGTGCATTTATATTAGCCCTCGACATTTGAATGCTGCCTTGAAACACTGGACAACAATCAAACTGTCCACAGAGAACCACCCTCCTTTTGAAATACAAATTGAGCTTTTCCCATTGATGTTCAATAAAGTCAGAAGGAATTTCAATGGACGTTCTCCTTTATACATTTCTCTTCATCCAATTGTAGTTTAAATGTGATTCCATCCACTACAGTTGGTGCTTTGGGGAAGTTTGTAGAACTTTCAGGAGGTAGAATCTCACTGGAGAAAGTATGTCACTCAAGGCTAAGCTTCTGGGCCACTTAGCCCCACCCACTTTCTGTTCACTGTTTCTCGAGTGCGTTTACAAGGTGACCATCCAGCCTCCTGCTCCTCCTACCATGGCTTCTCTTCCCATTGCCATTGCCCTGTCTTCCCTTCTGTGATAGACTTTATCACTCTAGATCTATGAGTTAAAATAAACTCTTTCCTCCTTAAAATGCTTTTGTCTGCATATTTTATCATAACAAACTTATAACTAAGCCATGGCTCTCTATGTGACCAAAGCAAGACATAACTCAAACTTAAGTCAATCTGGGTGGAAATAGAATACAAGAAAAACAAAACATAACAAGGTCAAAACCAAAACCAAGACCAAAAACAATCAACTAAGCAAACAAAAACCATATTTAGAATCTTAGCTTGGTAAGTGCAAGATAGTGTTGCGTGTGATGAAGAATAGAATACAGCATTTGTGATCACATCTTTAAAGACAATAACTGAGAGCATTTGTGTATCTTAATTGTTTCTGAGAATCATTTTCCTTATGCATTTAAAATGTCAAAAATATCTTCATTTTGAGGTTGGTGTAAGATAAAAATCAGTTATGATATAAGTACTGTTCCTCCTCTGAACAGAGTACTCAATAGAATATTAAATTTTTCAGTATAGTATATAGAGAATATTATCATTATTATTATAAAATGTTTGTCAGAATTAGATCCACACATTTCATATATATATATATATATATTCCTCCTTTTCCTAAATAGTTAACAGAATTTTCTGAACCAAATAAATGCTTATATGAATAAAGCAGGTATATATTTGCAGAAAATGATTCTTTGCTTTCAATGTCCTACCAAAATATATCAAATTCTGGAAATGTTGTTCATAAGGTGTTAGAGTGGAAAATACCTTGCTATAACCATGCTTGAGGAAATATATGTCAGGATCCTGGGACCCACTGGGTGTTTAAAAGATTAGTTGTCATTAATATCAATCAAGTGAAATAAAGGTATGTCTAAATCATTGTGCAAAATAAAATGAGGTGGTAAGGTGGTAAAAACAACTTCTAGAAGCTATGGAAACATCTCAATATCTCTGTATTGCATCATATTTATACTTAGTGATTTATATGAACAATTTTAGCAATGTGAATATGTGGCAACCATTCTTTATTTAAGACTCTTGGCATAAGGATTGGAAAAAGGATAAATGAAGCGTGAGTAGCCCAGCTTGCTTACTCTAAACTATTGCTTTCACTTGATGTAGAGGTTTCTGAGGTCACAGGGTTTGTTTGGGCCAACCAAGACATTTTGGAAGGGACTTAAGGCTTGTTAACTGGAAAGAGTTTCTGTCACTTGAGACAAGGACTATTCCTCAATGTAGTCACTTCATTTGTGGTTCCTATGATGTGGCCTAATGTAAATATTGTTTCCTATGGCTAAAGTCTAGCAACCAAGATTTGATTGGAAGAAAGATACAGCCTGATTATAGAACACTTATGCTCATGACCTCAAATGCTGACTACAGATTGTTGACTCATGAGAACAGTGACAATGTCTGTCCTTCCAAAAGCTTGTCCTCTGTCTGCTAATGCTAACCATAGAAGGCTTTGAACAAAAACTCGACCATTGGATCCTTTCCTTTGTTAAAGCTAACTGCTTAATGAATGTTATAAACCTCCCAGTGAGGTGGACATTAGCTGGTCACTCTGCTACATTTAGTGGGGTTCCGAGTCCATTCCAGAACCCACTTCCCACTTTTCTTCCTGAACCTGCCTCCAGCTCAATTCACTTTCCTATAAAGCCCTGAGTTGCACATTATTTCTAAGAGAAATGGCCCAGTGAATATTAAGAACTCATTGAGTTTCTGCTTGGATTAACAGCTCAACATAATTCCTTAGGTCCCCTCTAATTGGCTATTCAAGAAGCATTCCATTCTATCCACCCACTAAATTCTACCATGGGAATGGCCCTTGCAGTTTTACAACTAAGAAATATTACAAACTGCAGAAGCAGCTGATAACATTTATATCTTCCCAGAGTACATATTAAATAGTCTCTTGCTGAGCTAAACCAAATAATTCCTGACTTTGCTATTTGCTGTCACAAACATAAAAACCTGTGAATAAAGACAGCTAAAGTGGGCAGCAGAAAGGATGCAGCTATACTTAATATAAGTATCTGGTTTGATGGGTTCTGGTTTGAATCTTAGAGAACAACTCCAATTCACCGTTCTAAATCTGGTGTTCGTCAACCAGAGTTAACAAATAGCTCTAAATATGTTTCCTAAATATGTTATTGTTTTTTATCACCATCAACATTATTTCTCTCTTCTGCTTCTTATTCTTATTAACTTTATTGTTTCTCTCACTTATGTTTATCTTACATCATGTTGTATACTTTGTAATGATTGGATTTTGAAAGCTCTTTGTATATTCTGTATACAAGTCTTTTTTAATAGGCATCTGATGCCTACGTATTTCCTACCAGTCTGCAGCTTGTTTGTTTGTTTGTTTGTTTGTTTGTTTTTAACATTCTCCCAAAAGGGAATGTCTTCCTAAGAGTCTTTATGATTTTTATGGTACAGAAGTGACATCAGGAGCCAGAGGCCCAATGCCTTCTTGTGGCTCTTCTCTTAAGAGTTAGGGTCTAGGGAAGTGAGCCATTGAATCCAGAATGAAACCCAGTTCGCAGTGTGGCCATTGGGTCTGTGGTCTCATACTGTTATCATTTCCACAGATGCTGAGGATATGACTGGCATAGAAACACTGGCTCTGTGGAGTAGCCTTCTCATTTCTTGCTTGGCAGGTGGAATAAGACTCAGTACAATGGGAAGGACCAATTGGAAACTTACGGAATTGAGCACATATGGCCAAAATAGTAAGTTTAAAACAAGGGACAATCTAAAACTCCATTCAGGCCCATTGCTACTTTAACACATGGTTGCCTAATATATAAAAGGACTCTACATTCCAAAGATAAGTCATGAAATTGGATTTTAAAGCAGAAAAAAAGACAGAAAAATTGTTACATAAGGAAAAGCAATATTAATTATTATTGCCATATTTATGTGCCATGCAACAGTCTAGTTCCAGCAGAAGATGAGTCCTAGGTGATGATAATTGTATGGAAACCAATGGCTAGTACTTATTACAGATACGTATAGATTTACTTCTAGAGCAGGTTGGAAAGGCTATGATAAGGTAAATGCATTTTTTTTGTATTTTTTTCAATAAGAAACCCAGTGTATATCTGTTTAGCACTATTCATTGGCATGTGTATCAATTCTCATGAATGAATAGGCACAGCGGTTTTCATTTATAGTTTTTCATTAGGGATATGCTAATTGCACTTAGTTCCTATAAGTAGTCCATCCATCAAAGCATGCCACAAAAACTACAGTGTATTGATATAAACAAATGATGTCTATTATACTAGAAATCTTGGTAAGGCAACAGGTGCTTTAGACACAAAGTTAAACCTTGTGGAGATTGGAGGACCTGACACCTGAAAACAGTTTTAGGTGGTACCTATGGCAAGATTTCCTACAGAGTAAAAGGCAAATTGCTGTATCCTGACTTTTCCATGATAAAGAAGGTCCAATAGGCCTCTTAGGGTATCACAAAGGCACATTGCACATCCCAAAATCTTTTTTCCAGACTACTTACCTCTTGTGAGGGCATGCTCCTTGTATAGGAATAACATTAGGAGGAGCAATCTCTGTAGCATGTCTGCTCGATGGGGCCAGCAGCACAGAATTCCAAACAGACCCATTGGTGGAAAAGATAAAGTTTGAAGTTGTCAAGAAACAAAAGAGATGGAAATCAGTATAGGTCTCAACCAACCCAGAGTAAGGCAAGTCATCTAAGTTAATTATGGATCCAGGGCAATCTAGGAACCATACTGTATTGTGTCCTACACCACACAAATAAAAAGTAACTGTTTGATGAATTAGATGGTGCAAATGAAGACCAAACTTAATGCTAAACTCAGAAGAAAGGATTAAAAATGATGCTGTTCTCAATGAGTGATCTTTCTCTTCACTTTGACACAGTATCTGTCAGCAAAGAAGGATTTCTTTTGACTCATGGATGAAAGAGAGTTTCAGTCTATCATGGCTAAGAGGAGTTCGTGGTAGGAATAGATATGGCCTGGGCTCCTCAAAGCAAAGAGCTTGAGCCAGAATTACAAGTTGACTATCACCTTCAAAAGCCTGCATCTAGATACCTACTTCTGCCGGTAAGGGCTCATGTTCCAAAAGTTCCACAATCTCCCCAAACAATACCACTTGATGGTCACCACGTGTTCAAGCACACAAATCCAGTGAAAGATATTTCAGTAGGAAAAATATATCAGCCCCCAAATTCATGGCATAGAAACAGAGGTGGTCTCAAATAATAATAAGAGAGCACAAGGCACTGTGCTCTTCAAGTCATAGTGTAGTCCTTCTATTACAGAGTCTTGTCAAACCCTTGATGAAAATGGTATGGTTGAGAACCCTTGCCTTGCCTAAGAGGAAGATGTGTGCTTGGCAGGAGATGGTGTTGAACTGTGCACTTCTCTGCTCCTTGGATTCCTCATGATAAGACCAAGGTACACCATCAAGGAAGAGTATTTGACCCTCATTAGTAGGATGATTTAGGGTGCTTTTACATAGTGAGGTAAGGGCATCCCTTCAAATACTTTGTCAAAAAGTTGTCATGAATAGACATGAGCAACTACTCCTATTATGAAAGATATGGTTCCCCCAGGTTAAGATCTTCAGGTTGGGAGTACAGGTCAAGCTATGAGGTAATCTGGAATGGAGAAGATATGGGATTAAATATCTGTTGCTCAGTCCATCCCAGCTGCAGGAATAAGGATGATAGCTCACGATAGCTCATCCCATTAACCTTCCCGAGTCTTCCCTCCAGAAGGCAGGCCCATGGAGACGACTGAGGAGCATAACGGGAGAAGCAGTACAAAGTGTAGATTGTAACAACTCTAAAGCTGCTTGTGCTGCATCACACCTAAGAAGAGAGCAGTTAGCTCCCTGCCTCCAGCTGTTGTGTTGCAGAGATATGCTTCAACTTCTAGCTGGTGGCTTTGCTTTGTCTCTGCTTAATATAAAGTACCACAAATGCCTGTAACACCAGAAAAGCAGACAGGCTGATTCATTATTAACATAAATGGTACTATATAATAGGTAATGGTTTGCCAAATGTCTGTGGTTCCTGTTAGCATATGAAATACAATTTCCTCTTTGCTAATCTTCTCCCGTCATGACAAGGCTACTTATTTACATTTTATATTTCTTGTTGTACAACCAACAACAGAGAGAAAATACATGTTTAATACAAGCATTTTTTTCCAATATAGCTTTGATAGGCAATCAGGGGAGATGAGATTAATATAACTACTTTGAAATTATATTCTCCACATTTTGTTTGTTAACTTTGTATGCTTGACCTGCTCTAACTTTTGGAATGGTTATTTACTAGGCAACTGATCAACATTGATCATTGACCTCTTCTTACTTATTAACTATTAACCTGATCAGAATATGCCCTTAACCCTTGGTTTCTGACACCTGTTTTTAAAAGTCTTGAACACAGTTCCAGTATTTATGCCTTAAAATAATTTTACATAGTTTTTTTTAAATTTGTTTATTTATAATCTACACTTCTTTCCTTCCTTATGCTATTTATTTAATCATTGCCTCCAACACTATTTTGTCTTACTAGGTAACTTAGTGTCTTAAAGTTATTAGTCCTGGGGCTTTCACCTCTGATTACTTGCATATAATTAAATTTTAACATTTTGTCTTTTTATTTAGTAGTTATAAGTAAAACCTTTAAAATTAGATGGCATGAAAATAAACATAGGCAGCATGAAAAAAAACTTAACCATGTGTTAAAAAGTACACACACACACACACACACACACACACACACACACCACATACTAAATGACACAGATAAGTAAAAAGCAGAAGAGACACAAAGACCTTTACTCTTGGAATGTGATTTAGCCCTGCTGATTCAATATGACAGAATAGAAAATGTTGAGTGACTGTGCGAATCAATGCTTGCATTTCATAAATTAACAAGTGATGTGCATGCTGCAAGTGGAAAATCAATGAGAAGTTCACTCCCTGGCCTGGGTAACATTGTTTATCCTAACAGCTTTTAAATCTGCAGATAACTCATCTGATTTGAAGATTAACATGCCAGAGGAGTTGTTTTTCTTTTTCTAAAGATGAAATATCCTTGGGAATGCAAACGGACACAAGTGCAATTCATTATTTTGTTGGTTCAAGAACAGAACAGAAGCCACTCACGTCCACATATTCTAATTATTGGAACTGTGAACTTAATCCACCTTGTCAATATGACTTATATGTTTGTTCAGGCAAAATTCTACTCGGGGAGATAAGAATCTAAATGATAAATAATTTTACTCTGAGCTTCATGAAATTTGTACTAACCAATTTAGGCAAATAGTTTTCTCATCTAGATAAAAGAGTTCTCTCGGGATAATAGATCACTCACCTGTCAAACATGTCACTTATCAGGCAATATTTTACTTCTTAGATCTGCCCAAAGACCCTTGCTTTAACAAGTCTATCAATTTCATGCTGTAAACTTTCTCCTGATGCCCGTCTAAGAACTGTCTACACCCCAACCCAGTAGATTCCAGGCCTCAATCTTTCAAACAAACAAACAAACAAAAACAAAAAAACAACCCTAATAATGAAGGTTGTATGACTCTTATTCAATCAAATGCAATCGATTCCATTCAGTTTTTGTGAGAGAGAAAACATACTAAAATTAAAAACATTTCTTCTACCTACATCAGTGGCTCTCAACCTTCCTAATGCTGTGACCTTTTAATATAGTTCTTCATGTGGTTGCTCCCAACTATAACATAATTTTCATTGCTACTTCATAACTACAATTTGTCTACAGTTATGAATTGCAGTATGAATATATATGCTTTCCAATGGTCTTAGGTGACCCCTGTGAAAGGGTCTTTTGTCCCTCAGGGGTCGTGACCCAGACGTTGGGAACCATTGATCTAGAATTATTCCCATTTATTCTGAATTGGGTTCATCTGAGCAAGCAAATGCTATTAGTATAACACCTGTTATAATACTCTGTGACTTCCTGATCACACTGGGATTTGAATACAACAGGCACAAATAATGCTGTCTAGACTGAGTGAAGCCTGGTGTATTGCCTAATATTCTAGAGACTCAGGTACTTCATCTATAAAAGAATGGTAATAAAACATAATAAAATGATCCAAGGAGAATAACTCAATCAGTAAACTGTTAGCTGAATAAGCGTTAGGATCTGGTGTTGGATTCACAGCACCACAAAAAAGTTGTCATTCTGGTGCTGGGGAGGCAGAGACAGGCAGATCCCTGGAACTGACTGGCTAGCTAATTCATCCAAATTGACCAGCTTCAGATTCAATGAGACTCTGTCTCAAAAAAAGGTGTCCAGTATCAGGATGACACCTGACACCAACTTCAGGTGTTCATACTCATGTAGAAGCACACCCACAAAAGTTCATAAAAGCACAGGAACACACACACACACACACACACACACACACACACACACACACACACACACACACACACGTGATATGCACAGAGAGGATAATGATAACTATATTTTCTAATATATTATTGATACCTCCCACACTGACTGCAACCAACATCCTTCCCGGGTTTAGCTCCCGTTGTTTCTCTAGAGGGGAAGATCAGAGCTGAAGACCTACTGGTTTGGGATCTGAGCATGATAGGTATAGAATGAATTTTTCCAGACAAGAAACTGATTGGAACTAGAGAAAGTTTGTGGCATAAAATTAATAGACATGGAAAAGCAAGTAGTCCTAAATAAATTCTAGAAAGTGAAATAGTTCCAATATTGCATAGTCCAGGAATGAGGGGAAAAATAAGAACTACAAAGCTTAAGAAATAAGTCTTCATGAAAGAACACTTAATGAAAACAAGTATTCAGCAAGATTAATGGATTTCTTATTCATCAATACTTGCACAAAGCCTTTTACCTAGCTCCGCCTCTCCTGCCCTAAATAGCCCAGATGGATCAACTATAAGCCCTTCCTTGAAGCTGTCCAAGGCTTGGGAAACACCACAGAAGAGCAGACAGAAAGAATGTAAGAGCCCTGAGGAGTAGTGTTATGCTGTCTCTGGATACGTCATAAAACCATGAATAAAATTACATGTGTGTATATATATATAATTATTACACACACACACACACACACACACACACACACACACACACACACACATTTTTCTCCTGATTTTCCCCTTTTGGGATTCTTCTTACTCAAGGTTGTACAATGGTATTTTTCTACTGCAATAAGTTTAATAAATTGAGCCCTGCTCACTCAACTGGCTTTTGGAGCTCCTTGTAGGGTTTGGAAGATGACACAGGCTTTGCCTTTAATGCATCACACGTATTCATTTTCTTAATGGTCAAATGCAATCCATAAAGTAGGCAGTGTTATCTCCATTTTACAGAAAAAGAAACTGACTACCCTAGAAACAAGAGAGTGTAAGGAAGTGTTTTGTTGAGAATCCCATATAAAGCATGAAAAACTTATATCGTTGGCAACCTAGCACAAAGCAAGGATTCCTGAGTTTGATTTCCTTCTGTTACAGTAATAATTTAGGGAACATGATGACATCACCAGGGAAATCTACCATAAATACCTCAGTAATGGGAAAACCATGTAAAATTTTCAAGTCCTTGGAATGCTTGGTCAACAAGAAACTGTAAGTGTGGAAATATTGGCCACTTCTCACATGTGAAAAATAATGTAAATGCCTGGAATAATGTTTATGTTGATTACTTTCTTCTCTCTTCCTCCTCTTCTCCTTTCTCTTCCCTCTTACTCAACCCCTCTTCCCCTCTCCTCTCCTAATCTTTTTCTTTTCATTCACTTGTTTTTGTTCATGGAGCTAAGAGTCTGACTACCCAGACTGGCTGAGAGTCACTATGTGCCCAACCTGGCTGTAAGCTTATGACAATTCTCACGCTTTGGCTCTCTCACTTCTGGGATTACAGTAATGTGCCCTCAAGCCTAGCTCTGTTGATTTACTCTTCAATAGTATGTAGTTCACAAATTAAAAAAAATGATATATTCCTTTTGTGTGTGTGTGTGTGTGTGTGTGTGTGTAGGGGGGTGGCATATGTGTCCTATTCCAGGCTTTGGAAAGTAGTGAAGAATATGACATCATTTCATAACAAAGGAGACCTTTTGAATTACAGTAAAAGATTAGAGGATCAGAGTTCCATAAGAGCCGTATGTGAACTTTATCAGGGGGCACATGTCCTCTTCTGTGGAAAAGGGTTGTCACAACTAGTCAGAGTGAACAGAGTGTCAGCGGAGTGCACAGCTGCAATCTCTATCATACCTGTGTCCCCAACCTCAGAGACTACCAAGGAAGAAGGAACTGAAAGACTTCAAGAACAAAAGGTCAGGGAGGACCACTGAGAAACAGTGTCTTCTGGACAGAATAAGACCTTTGTGTTTCCAGCAGCCAAGGTTGCCTGCACAAGACTTCCAGAAGATCAAGGTAGTCAGCATTCTAGCATGGAGTGGAAAGGGGCTCATGAACCCTACATCTAACTAAATTTATGGACAATTGCTGGTTCTTGGGTGAAAGCGAGCCTGTAAGAAAACAGGGTGTGAATCTTAGTAAGCTGACCACACTCCAGAGGATGACCCCATACCTGGAAATATATGGGCATCAAAAATTGGAATTAATAGATAATCCCAAATAGGAGAAGACACCAAAGCATGAGGTTGGAGGTGGATCTGGGTAGAGATAGGGAGGAGTTGGTGGTGAATATGATTAAAGTATATTATATGACATTCTCAAAGAATTAATAAAAATACTTGTACTAAAAATATCTTAGGTTTCACCCTACAAATGGTGGCTATCATTGTAGAACAAAAGTAAGCACATGCAACCTATACATGAATAGGATTGCTTATATCAATAAAACTTTATTGACAAAAGCAGCTGATAGGCTATTCTGAGGCAGCAGACATTAGTGTCCTGGCCACTTTTCTAGGTGCGATTATGAAAACATGCATAGGAAAATGCGTTCTAATCATCCTTGACTTCCTGCTCAAATTACAGTCCTGAATGGTACCCATGCAGCATCATTTCATCATTTCTGTTCCTGAGACCTAATTATTTGGTCCAGCCATGACATTTAGTATTCTCCTTCTGTGGCTTCTATGAAAAGAAAAAGTAGTAAGTAAACCCTGGGTGGAAAACAAATGATTTAGCTACTGTCATGTACCTTATTGAAAGCCTTTGGGGTAGCATTTCTGCTGCTAGGAGTGATCCTTCAGAGAAGGCAATATCTGAACAAGTTTGGGCAACAATTTCAGTGAGGATGAAAGAGTCATTTCTGTCAAATTCAGCTTACAATACAGTTTCATTATTTTAGGATATAAAACTGTTTGGTGATTAGCTTTGTTTATACTTGGCAAAGCATCACTTCCTCTTCTGAGGAGGAAAAAGACAAAAAAAGCTCATAAAAATTTCAAAAAGCTTTTAACTTCAAACAGCTCTTACAAAACTGCATTTGGATGAGTCAAGTGTGGAGGAATCAAAACCATATGGATTTCTCTCCTTTTAAAATAAACATCGACTTAAAAATTGAGGGAAATTTTCTTGGAAAAGTAGACTTTAGCCTCCATGGACTATAAATAGTAAAAAGCAACTTTATGAAATTTGATAAACCCAAATCACAGCTGGGTTTGCCCATTCTTAATTATAGTGTTTTCACTGTATATCATGTAAAAATAAACAGCTCCAGGAGTGGCCTACAATCAGCAATTTTGAGAGCATGGAGATTTTCATTTATCTCTCAAGTAATTTTTGCCCAAATCTTGAATTTGAGGTAAATTACAGTGTTATATTTGAAATGCCATAATGCTAAATATTAGCCATTTCTTTTATTTTATTTTCAGATATCTAGAATTGACCAATTGTTGAGAAATGCCAGCTAGGCATCATGATACATGCTTGAAATCCCAGAACTAAAGAGGTTAAGGCAAATCTTAAGTTTAAGGCCAACCTGGGCTACATAGTAAGCTTGAGGTTAGCCTGGGGTTCATAAATCGATCTTGTTGCAAAAAGAAATGAGAGGAGGTGGAGGGAGGGATGGAGAGGACGGAGAGAGACAGAGACAGAGAGGGTGAGAGAAAAGAAGATAAAGAAGAAGGAAGTATTTGGGTAGGGGAAGAGTAGGAAGGAAAGAAGGAAGGAAAGGAGGAAGGAAGGGAGGGAGGGAGGGAGGGAGGGAGGGAGGGAGGGAGGGAGGGAGGGAGGGAGGGAGGGAAAAAAGAGAGATGGAGGACAATGTTGAGATATGCCTGTAAACATATTTTTTAAGATTTATTTATTGCTTGTGTGTATGTGTGTGAACTTACTTGAGTCTATGTGTACTAATTGTGTGCAGAAGACCATGGGAATCAAGGAGGGCGTTAGACTCCCTGGAACCAGAGATAACAGAGTGTTATGAGTGGCCAAGTGGATGCTGGGAACTGAACGTTAGGATCTTTATGAGAGCAGGAAGGGCTTCTATCGCTGAATGACCTCTCCAGGCCCCGTTTGGACACATTTCTGATATGATGGTAATTCCTGATTATATTTTCATCTACATCTACACTTCATCTGCATTTTCATAAAGAATCTAAACAATGGGCAGCGGGTACCCCTATGTAGTTAGATTAAGTGGCCTATTTGGATGGATACTAATATTATAAAAAAATAATCCAAACCAACTTCTCTTTATCACAGACTATGTAAATTTCACCGGGTCAACCAGTCTTTTATTCATTCCTTAACTATGTTGTTAATAATGAAAGTTCAAAACACAAAAGTGTTATCTCTTAGTGATGATCTTGGAACAGAAGATGAAAGGAAGTTAAGTAGATTCTTATATGCTGCTAGATGCTTCATGTCATGAGCTAATAATATCAATAATGATTGGAAGAGGTGGTGATCAGTCTCATGACAGGGTC
The DNA here is from genome assembly GCF_049852395.1 of Peromyscus maniculatus bairdii. Lineage (NCBI taxonomy): Eukaryota > Metazoa > Chordata > Mammalia > Rodentia > Cricetidae > Peromyscus > Peromyscus maniculatus. The sequence continues at coordinate 22,565,481 of NC_134869.1, read as the reverse complement.
AAGGTTTCATAGCCCAACGGTCATGTGTGTAGGGTCATAGCAGGCCGGCAGAAGTTTTTCTGATACAAAAGAGAAACTTAGCATTCAATATAGAGGAAACAGCATGTATGAACAATTAGGAAACTATAGGGTGTTCCTATGTGGCAGTATAGATAGAAGGAAAAAAATAGTTGCATACAGAGACCTTTGCAAGTTAAGAGCTAATGGGTGCTTTTTAAAAATCTATTCTTATTTAATCAGTGAGAGTATCGGTTTTGATAGCTGTTTGCAGAACCAGATTTGGGGAGGGGCATGGAGGGTATAGGAGTACTTAAAAAGTAGGAGAACTGGTTAGGATTTTCCAGTGCACAGTACAAAGGAAAACGTATGTACTTGAGTTAGCTAATTTTGGCAGGTGCAACTTCCATGTGTCACCCGAGAGTGGGCTCTGCAAGGGTAGGGACCAAGCCTAGTCTATCCAGTCTATCTATCCTGCTGTCTCAGGAATGTGCAGTATCCCATGCATAGGTAGAAATCAGCATGATTTTTTTCGAATAAATCAATAGCAAGGTGGATGTCATGTTGAATTGATATGAATTATTGTGATAGCAAGTCCTAAAGGAACCAAAGAATCTAGAAAAGTCTGAGGAATGAAAGCCAAAGAAACAAATTAGAGATGGGGATGGAGCCTTCCAAGGTTATTTGCACTCATCTGGGAGAGGGATGAGAAAGAGGAAGTTGGCAGCCCCTCAAGCTGGGTCAGGGGCTATGTGTGGGAAGCCTCTTTATTCCCTTGTATACTGCTTGTTGAGTTGCCCAGTTTCAGCTCAGGCCGGCCCTCCCAACTGACAATGACCAGAGAAAGCCGGCAGAAAGCAGGCTGACACGAATTTTCTTTTATGAATGAACCTTCTCATTTCCCCTTCCTGTGAAAGACAGGCAGCCACTTCACATCAAGGATCTGCAGGTAGCAGGAGGCAGAGCAGAGGCAGGAACACAACTTTATTAACTTTGATCTGTTTTCACAGGTGGCTCATCACTGAACCCATTTCTACCTTAGTAAAATAAGCAAAAAATAGTAACTAACAGGAATGAAATTAGTCTAATACATGGTTCTTAATGATTATTTCTTCTTTTATTTTCTTTTATTTCCCTTCCTGTTGGCTACTATGTGCCAGCCTATCTTCATTTTAAAACACTTGAAACACATCTCCACAAATGAGCAAATCAATGGGAATTTACATGCAGCTTCTCACAGTCATACAATTCTTTGTCTAATTGTCAAACAAATGTACTTCATTTTGATTGAAGAATCACTACTCAAAAATTAACTGAACACTCCCCCAAATAAACAACTATCTTCCAAGAGACTCCAGCTTGATACTCACTCAATCAAAACAAAAGAGTAAAAGAAATATTGATTTAATTCCACATGGACTCAAGCCACTTAGAGTATATAGGCTAAGAGAGCCGTTCATAGCCCCCAATTTCAAGCAGTTCTGTTACTGGCCAAAGGGCCCTGAGGTAGTCAATTACTAACCTTGGCAAGGAGGCAGAGAGAGGAGAAGAAAGCAATTTAAATTCCTCTTTTTCTTAATTTGTACCCAAAGATTCCTCATGTCTCTACTGAATATTCCCTCCTTTGTAGGGCTGTTAGAATATATACACTCAACCCTCTGTCTTATCCTCTTCCCTAGGGATCAGAACAGCATTGTGTACCTTCAATCTTCACCAATTTTCTAGGTTCTCTTTCATTTTTCCCTACTGAAATTCTTGAACATCTAACTCTGCCTTGTTATGTGTTTCTTGGGAGATTGAAATGGTATAACAAAGGAGTCTTATGGGAATGAACTTCTACTGTAAAGATACTCACCAAGTTCTCTACCTTCTAAGACCAATGTTGTTACCCATCTCCAGATGCCAAAACACATCTAGCATGAATTGAAATTTGTTTTCCAGCCCATTTCATAGTACTGTATTCCTTCCTTCCACACCTGCACAGATCATACCCTGAAATAACCACTGCTCTAAAATTCTAAGGCAGAAAATGCTTTGTTAATGTTGGGTCTTACCTTTAAACTGATCTTTTCACAATGACTGCCCTTCAACTCAAGGCCCATTTCAATAGCTGCCTTCTCCCAAGGTTCCTTTCTGTTTCTCAAGCAAGACTGTACCCACACATCTGCTTCACCCACTGCAGGCTTCTGGTCCTACTTGATGTTGTGGCTGCGGGCTCTTTTAATGAAAGATGAAGTCAGACAAAAGAATGCGAAAGAAATGGACTGGATTTTAGAAATGGGACAATTGGGATATGAACTACAGATCTATCACTTATTAGTTGTGTGGTTTGAGGCAAAAATTGTCTTCTCCCTGAGATTTGTAAAATGAAGATAATCGCCCTTACTGGACTGAGGTTTTATAAAAATATAATGAGAAAATTCATTTATTTTGCATGAATCAAAAAAAAAAAAAAACATCTCCATGGGCCTCCCTAGCTCTCTGCTTCCTCCCCTTCTCACCTTCTCATGTGGTCTTCATTTACCATGGTCTCCTATTCCTTGTTCTCCCTCTCTTTTCTTGATCCAGCTAGGATCTCCCACTCTTTCCCTTGACTGTCGCCCTTCATTGTTCCCACTCATGACCAGGCTATTCATGTAGATCTCGTCCATTTCTCCGTGTCTTTTTTTGGGGTCCCGTTTTCCAGGTAGCCTCACTGGTGATGTGAGTAGCAGTCTAGTCATCCTTGTTCCACATCTAGCATCTTCCTATGAGTGAGTACATACCATATTTGTCTTTCTGAGTCTGGGTTACCTCACTCAGGATGATTTTTTCTAGATCCATCCTGCTGGCAATGGTCGTGAGACGGCAGGAACTGACCTACTCTGGTGATGGGATGGCCAGACACCCAGATAGTGGTGCCATAAACCCCATCCAAGGACTGAGGAATCTGAAGGCAGACATCCACGGCTGGGCCCCTGGTGGAGCACTGGGAGTCTAATTAGTGAGTAAGAAGAGGGTTTATATGAGCGAGAATTGTTGAAGCCAAGGTTGGATAAAGCACCGGGACAAATAACCAAATGAATGGAAGCACAGGATCTATGAACCAAAGGCTGAGGGGCCCCCAACTGGATCAGGCCACCTGAACGGGTGAGAGTCATTTGGCCTGATCTGTTTGGGAGGCAGCTGTGCATTGGTGCCAGGTCCTGGGCTCGTTGCATGAGTTGGCTGTTTGAATCCTGGGACTTATGCAGGGACATTTGGCTCGGTCTGGGAGGGGGGAATGGACCTGCCTGGACTGAGTCTACCAGGTCAACCCCGGTCCTCGGGGGAGACCTTGATCTGGAGGAGGTGGGAATGGGGGGTGGGCTGGGGGGAGGGGTGGGCGAGAGGGGGAGAACAGGGGATTCTGTGGCTATTATGTTGAACTGAATGGTGTTGTAAAATAATAATAATAATAATAATAATAATAATAATAATAATAAAAACATGCAGCACCTGCTTTGAGGCAAGGGCACGACTATGCCCAGGACTCAATTAGTGATGTCAGTATTGTCCAAGTGAGACCAGGGACAGGCATGGGTCATGAACACCAGGTCCCAGCTCTGCAACTGGTGCAGGAGATTTCCAAGAGGGTAGCCAGAACACTTTATTTCAGTTACACAGAATGACAACAGGGCACAACATTTAATACATTTGCAGTTGTCGTGAGCTGTACGATAAGATTAAACCAAGTGTGAAGGGCCTCACCCACAGTCCCAGAGCACACAAAAACTAGGGCAGGAGAATCAATGATGAGTTCAAGGCCAGCCTGGGTGGCTAACAAAGCCCAAGCCTGTCTGTGTTCACGAGATGAGACACTGTCTCACAGGAACTAACAAAAGCAAGGACAGTGACAACAAAAAAGAAGAAATTCAGCAGGATGGCATGCTAGAGAATGTTGATGGGAAAAGAAGGTGCAGGCCTTAGGCTGTTCAAGAAAAAGATCTTTGAGGAAGAAACAGATTGCAGACTGTGGACTTGTACAGAAACAGAAACAGTCCCCCTCCCTCCATCCCTCCTTTGGCCTTTGTTGTCCTCCATCCATCTCCCCTTCTCCCATCCCTCCATCTCCTTTTTCCTCTGATACACTAATTAAGCTTTTTATCGTCTCATTTGCACATAAAATCTCAGTATAAAAGCTTATATCTGCAAATACACACACAGACACAATAGATGATAGATAGATGTTAGATAGATAGATGATAGATAGATAGATAGTAGATAGATGATAGATAGATAGTAGATAGATAATGGATACAGAGATACATAGATAGAAAGGTGATAGATTGTACATACAGATCTTACTGCACGTAACTGCCTTAGCATGACACTAGGCAGACAAGTTCAAAATCAACAAGGAAGGCTAGAAATGTAAGCAGGAGCTGAAAGCCCCAGCCGGTGGATAGAATTCCTTTTCTAGAGAAAGTATCAGTAATTCAAAAACCTTTTGATGAGTTGGAAAAGACCACCCAAATTATTGAGAATAATTGCTTTACTTAAGTCAACTGAGTGCACATGTTAATTACATTTGCAAAATGCCAACACAGCCACACCAAGATTAGTGTTTAATCCAATCACTGGATATTGTGGACAATCTTGGTTAAATCAGGAAACCAATCACCATGTACCCTAAAACACTAATTCTTTCACCATAAATGCCTTTATTCTTTTGAAGATTTTTACATGAACCCATCTTTACCATGAAAATCTCACAGGATTTTTAAATCATCTCTCCTATCAAACTAACACTAGATTAGCATTTTATAAAGGAAGATATTTTATGTTCGCCATACACCCTATACTGGTAGGATTCAATACTATGAAAGCCAGACATGCTGCCTTCTTCCAGGCCATTCACAGCAGTGAAATATACTAAAAATATCAGAAAGGATTTTATTGTTCTACAATACCCAGCAAGCAGCACAGCTATCGAATATCTTAAATGATTAATAGGAAAAACTCCATTTCCTTCAGTTTTGTGCCTCATATTTTTTTATTCTAAAGAAATATGTTTTTAATATTAATTTAATGTTGATTAAATACCCAAGTCTTCCACATTAAAACTAAATTGAAAGCACATTTTTTTGCAAGTGAATATTAAGCAATCTGTCAGTAGGAAAAACCCATGTTAAAAAATCAATGTAGAAAGTTTTTTAAATAAATCAAATGCAAAAATGAAAAATGCAAAATGAATGTATTATCCTCCTTTATTTATCAAACAGAAATATTCTTGTGTTTCATTTTCTTCACAGAAAAGGATAATCTTAATGGGTAACTATTTGCTATCTACCTCTTAACCAAAATGTGAAGCTTGATTTTCCGGCCTCTTATCACACCCAACCACAGGGTCATAAATGGTCTCTGATATTTCTTGCCAGATGCCCCCGCCCCTGGGGAGGTGCTGAGTATCACTTTTGGTAGGTCATCATAGAGACGCCGATGTCAGATTCCGTATTGATCATGGGACGCAGAATGTCCCCCAGACTTGAGCTATTTGCTATTGATTCAGGGACTCTGTCATGTTAACTGGAAACTGATGCTCTCACTAGAAATGACATCAGTCTTGCAGTCACATTGACTCACTTCAGTCTAATGGTGGAAGCTTTCATAGGTGCCGTTCTAGTCTTCTGTCTCTTCATCCCAATGCTGACCACTTGCTCATCTAGAGAACACTGGCTGCATCCCATTTTTGATGCTGTGTCCTGCAGCACCAGAATGGAAGGCTCTAACAATTCTATATAATTTATAGCCATGCTCTCATTTATGGTGATTTTGTGTTCTAACACCATGGTGAGCCCTCTTTTTTTGTCTTAAAATTATTTAAGTTTTAAGCTAAAAGTAATTTAACTAGCTACTCAGAGCAAAATAGCAAATTGGGTTTTTTTTTTCTACTTTTAATCCCACCATGGATTTTTCATGTTTCGTATGGGGGATAAGTTCATAAAAATAAAACCTGTCATATGACTATAAAATCTGATGTGAAGGTCTTTGACTTCAGAGTGGTTAGTCTAGTAATTTTTGTATAGATAAACTTCAAATGATAATTGTTTAAAAAGATTAATGTTTCTAAACAAGTATTGGTGTTTTAAAACACTGAAAAGGAAAAATGTCATAGAATTCTGGTTTTTAATTTTTTTGTTTTTGCATGGATGTTTTACCTGCATGTATGTGTGCACCACATATGTACACTCTCCTTGGAGGCCAAAAGATGGTTTCCAATGTCTTGAGACTACAGTTGCAGGTGGTGTTCAGCTGACCTTGGATGCCTCGGATTGAACCCAGGTCCTCTAGAAGAGCAGCCAGTGCTTTTAACCACTGAACCATTGACCCAGCACCATAGTATTCCTTAAAACAACAAATTTCAGGTGGTGGGATCTATTTTTATACCAAAGCCTTCCAGTGCTCCAAAGCTAGAAGAATCTCCAGTTGAGCAGTCATCATGAGATGACAGTTACTAAGAACTCAGATACCAAGAAGCCATCCTAGGCTTCTAATTAATTATTGGTATGGTCACTCTCAAGGTATGACAGACACCTCAAATATTGATTATTTGGCCTTATTGATTTATTTTACTTTCTCAGCTGTATTGTTTAGAGCTCTATCTGACTTGCAGGAGACTGGCCACTTCAATAGTTGGTGGGATATACTGATGAAATGAAGATCTCATTTGGTTTAACACTTCTGTATAAACCACCACAAAGCTGCAGTGTTTCGATCTTTTAATTAGTTTTCAAGTGATTGCACACTGTGCATCCCCCAGAAATGACCCTAGTTCCCATATTGAGACTGCTCTTTTACTTAAATAATTCATTTTTTTTCTTCGAGACAGGGTTTCTCTGTGTAGCTTTGTGCCTTTCCTGGAACTCACTTGGTAGCCCAGGCTAGCCTTGAACTCACAGAGATCCACCTGGCTCTGCCTCCCGAGTGCTGGGATTAAAGGTGTGCGCCGCCACCCCCGCCGCCGCCACCACCACCCGGCTAATAATTCAATTTTAAAGATTAATATTGCCTATGATTAGACATTAAGATTAGTAATGCAAAGATGAGTAAGATATGTGAAGAAATCACCTGCCGATGCTGTTGGCCATGGGATGATGTGTCTTCTTGGAGAGCCCTACTTACGACATAGGAGACTACCATCTTTTCAATACAATTCTGGAATTCTAAACTCTCAAAGCCGATTTTCTGTCAGAACTGGGACAAAGCAACTGATGGTCGTTGCATGACTTGATAAGAATATTCTGAAATTTTGCTATATAGATGTCTGTAATTACTGTGTACATTCCTCAGACAGGCTCAGCAACCAGAGCCACATTTGGAATTGTCCATATCCTGTATTTCCTTTGCAAATTAAGAACTCCCGAAGCACACCTGCTAGAGAATTTTATATAAAGGATCATGGATATACATTCTTTTCCTTCAAAGGTGCTAAACTCCCGGGAAATAAAACTATCAGCATCCCCACAGTCTTCACTTATTCAGGGTACATTTGAAGGATCATTGTTCCTCGGAACTCCTACACAGGTTGTTTGGTAATGCCAAAACAAAACAAACAAATAAACCTTGGCGACTCTGACAGGTGTGCCATAAAAATCTCTGTCTCAATGGAGTTTCAGTTTACATTTCCCTGATGACTAAAAATGCTGACCATTTCTTTAAGTGCTGCTCAGCCATGTGTGTTGCATATTTTGTGAATGCTCTGCTTAAATCTATACCCTATTTTTACATTGGGTTATTTGTTCTTTTGATGTCATTTTTTTTTTAGTTCTTTATATAAGGTAGATATTAGCATATATTATCAGATATGCAGTGGGTGAAAAAAAAACTTCTCCCATTTGATAGTTTTTCACTTTGAATGATGGTGTCCTTTGCCACTTAGAAGCTTTTGAGTCTCATGAGGTCCTATTGGTTGTTTTTCTCAGTGGCTATGCTGTGGGTGCTCTGTTCAGAAAGTCTTTTTCTGTGTAGTCAGGTTTATTCTCTACTTTTTCTTCTATCAGATTCAGTGTATCTGGCTTTATGATGAGGTCTTGGTCCATTTGGAGTTGAGTTTTGTGAAGGGTGATAAGTATAGGTCTATTTGTATCCAGTTTGACCCACAGTATTTGTTGAAGCTGCAGCAGTATTTGTTTATCTGGGGCATGCATCTGGCTTATTTATAAAAAATCAGGTATGCATAGGCTTGTCTGGGTTGTCAACTCAGTTCCATTGATTGACATGTTTGTTTTTGTGCCAAGACCATGTTGTTTTTCTTACTATAGCTGTCATACAACTTGAAATTGGGGATAGTGCTATATCCTTTATTATTCAGGATTGTTTTAGCTATAAACTTGAGCCATTGGACACCATTTGTAGCTGGAGTTTTCTCCAGTCCTGCCCAGCCCCATGGACCCCACAACCGCTTATAAAATAATCACTCAGAAGCTCATACTAAACTGCTCAGCCATTAGCTCAGGCCTACTACTGTCTAGCTCTTACATTTAAACTCAGCCCATTTCTATTACTCTATACCTTGCCACATGGCTCATGGCTTACTGGTAACTTACACCTTGCTACTCATCACAGCAGCTGGCAGCATCTCCTGACTCAGCCTTCTTCCACCCAGCCTTCTCCTCTCTCCTTGTCCCACCTACACTATCCTTCCTGCCTGGCTACTGGCCAATCAGCATTTTATTTATCAATCAATCATAGCAACACATATTCATAGCATACAGGACATCCCACAGCAGGAAGCTGAAAATTGTCCTTTCAAGATATGTGAAGAACTGTGTTGGAATTTTGATGCAATGAATCCACAGATTGCTTTTGGTAAATGACCATTTTTACTATGTTAATCCTACCAATCCATGAGAAAGGAAGATCTTTCCAACTTCTGATGTATTCCTCAATTTATTTCTTTAATGTCTTAAAGTTTTAACCATAAAAGTATTTCACTTGCTTAGAGTTACCCCAAGATATTTTTTGACATAATTGTGAAGGTCTGTTTCCCTGATTTCTTTCTCAATCTGTTTGTCATTGGTATATAGGAAGGCTACTTATTTTATGTGTTAATTTTATGTCCTGATACTTTGTTGAGAGTTTATTGGCTATAGGGGTTTCCAGGTGGAATCTCTAGGGTCATCTCTATATACAATCATATCATCTGCAAATAAAGAAGCTTTGGCTTCTTCCTTTCCTATTTGTATCCTCTTGGCCTCCTGTAGTTGTTTTATTGCTCTAGTTAAGACTTCAAGTACTATTCAGTATGGTATGATATGCACTCATCCATTGCTGTTGGGTGCAAATTTTTATAGCCACTGTGCAAATCAGTGTGATGATTCATCAGTAAACTGGGAATATATGTACACTCTTTCCCATATATCCAAAGGACTCACTATCCTACTATAGAGACAGTTGCTCAACAATGATCATTGCTATCTATCTATTCATAATAGCCAGAAATTGAGAACAACCTAGATGTCCATTAACAGAAGAATGAATTTTAAAAAATGTGGTACATTTATACAATAGAATGTTATTCAAGTGTTAAAAATGAAATTTACAGGTAAATGAATGGAGCTTGAAAGAAAAAAAATCATCCTGAGTGAGGTATTCCTGACCCCAAAAGACAAATATGATATGTATTTGCTTCTATGTGGATGTTAGCTGTTAATTTTTTGATAACCAGGCAAAAAATATGTATAACCACAGAAGTTACATATACAGTAAGGGGCTAGTTAAAGGAATGGATCTCCCTAGGAAGGGGAACTAGAATAGATAGTTATGGATGAATAGTGGGTCGGGTGACATGGAACAGGAGGACCAAATGGAAATGGTGAGTGATGAGGAGGGTAAGGGAGGGAATACATAGAGGGACAATTAAAACTAAGGGCCATTTATAGGGTTTTATGGAAACATACAACAGTAGAAACTTCTTAAAAAAGAATATATTGTATGGAGAAAATCTACTTTCAATTAAAAAAAGAAATAAAATTAAAGTATTTTATAAGAAAAACAAAGCCTACTAAGATTATTTAAAATAAGTTTTCCCATATGTATGTAGTTGGGGCTATTTGTGTTTTTAAAGGCAGTAGTTTTCTCTCTCTATGACATGTCTTTTGCTATACATATAACATAGAAAACCTCATTGGAGCATCTATGAACTGGGGGCAGGGGGGGGCACAAGCAGAGATCCATTGTTTCAAAGGGAAGTGTTAAGGGTTAGATTAAACAGCACAAATGTAAAATGAAATCCTGCCCCTCACTTTTGTATATGGCATAGAGCCAAGCCCCTCCTTTATTCTTAGCTGGGTCTCAAGTTAAATCAGTTCCTTATGTGCATGGTATGTTCAGTCCCTCTGTTCATCCTGCCCAGACCCACACTGAATAATACACAGTGAGCTAATTCTGCCCAGAATAATACAACAGTATTTAAAAACCGACAATGAAATCCCTCAACTTGCATGAAGTCGTCATTTAAAAGAATATGAGGCGGTTGTGTTTCCTTTCATATTTTAGCCTACCTCCTCCGTTATTGCCAAATGTGGGTTCTTGGCTAGATCTTGCTGAGTCATGTGGCAAACCAGGTCTGGTGAAAGCACTGAGTCATGTCTCTGAGTTCAGTCCTGGGACAATGTAAACAAGCAAACAAAAATTAACAAGAAAGCAAACAAATGCACTGGGGGAGAGGGGGTCTGCTTCCCAGTGATCTTCAGTGTGTGATTCCCAAGGCTGAATTTCTCTTAAAATAGCCAATGTGTGTGTGTGTGTGTGTGTGTGTGTGTGTGTGTGTGTGTGTGTGTGTGTGTGTAGGCATTGAAATTAACATCCCTAATTGAACATTCTCTTCGATAATGAAAATGTCTTTGTAGAAAAAAAGAAAATTGGACAAACTTGGGTAACATTAAATAAGGCTATAATATTCAACACCAGCCCTACATTCACTGTATGATTTCTGTGTTGCTCCCTTTGAACATTAACCATATTTCCTTTTCATATAAGTTATTCAACATAATATTCCTACTTTGATGTCATCAAGCTGTTGCCTGAGAAATTTTCCATATTTCTCTGCCGCTCTCTGTATAAAATATGCACATAGATTGATCCAATATGCTTTGAATGTGTATTGGAAATAAGCTATGTGAAGTAGTTCATATCTGTCTGTTTTTGCCTCTTTCTTTTTGTCTCTCTCTGCATTTGAGTGTGTGTGTGTGTGTGAGTGTGTGTGTGTGTGTGTGTGTGTGTGTGTGTGTGTGTGTGTGTTCAGACTTTGCTGGCCCTTGCAAACTATTTGATATGAACATCTGTAGGTTGCATAGAGGTTTGAAATGATTACATATCTTAAAAATAGGAAATTTAATTGTAGATACGATATTCTCGGAGGTGATTTCCAAACCAATTTCTATAGAGCCTTAGTTCTTAATGGTTTTGAAAGGTCCATTGACATTTGATTTCAGTTCAATATTTTAACGGTAATAATTATTAAAACACGTTCAAATATGCTCTCTACTAGATCTTAATACATTATAGACCACCACCATATTGACTTTTGCTGCCAGGCTAATTTATTTTTATTCGGGGTTCAACATGAAATCATCCTTACCATCTCTGAAACTCCATTTGAACTTGAGAGCATGTGTCAATAATTAAAATGGTTTTTAACTCTGTGCTGTTTCTGGGTTTTGTTGCTTTTTACCTCGAATTTTGTGCATGCTTGCACACACATTATAATATCCTTCTATTTGTCCATAAGAGTTTAAGATGTTCTATTTTCTAAACAGAGTTGTGAGTAAAACAATTATATGTCAAGACTACTCGGACTCCCATGGTCACCTTATGCATGTCAAACAGCCTACAGTCCTGCTTTGCATCATGTTGTTCCGTTGTGTTTGGTGTAGCACGAATTCTAATTGTTCTTAATAAAAACCCAGAGTCAGATATCAGGGTAAATACTGAAAGATCAGAGAAGTAAAGGAGAGACTTCTTATCTCTGCCAAAACCTCAGACCGAAAGGGCAGAGCTCCTGTCTCCAGCCTGCCTTATCACTTCCTCTCTCTGCCCAGCCATCTCACTTTCCTGTTTCCTCCTCCCAAGTGCTGGGGTTAAAGGTGTGTGCCACCACTGCCTGGCCTCGAGTAGCTAGCTCTGCACTTGCTGTGGGATGTTCTGTATGTGCTGTGGGAGCCCGTTCTTGGGTTCCTCATAGCTTTACCCAGCAGGTCCGCATAGAGGATGATTAGGACCATGGGCCTGAGTGCAGGTATCTGAGATGGTCTGCACTTGGCTGTATTTTGGTAACAAACACAATAATTCTAAACTTCTCTTCAATTAGAAAATGAACCTCATGATAAATAGCTACCTCACAATCCTGGTCTGAAATTATGTCACTGAGCTCACCTGGGCATTTTAAGCTCACACATCTTCAGTAAATGATGTTTTTTCTTATAAAATGCTTTGAAGGTATTAAATGTGTTAAATATTTTCTTTAAAAAATCTATTTAAAATTTATAAAAATTTTGTTGCTTAATATTATGACTATTTAATGATCTAGCCTGTTTTAAAAAAAAGTGTGTGTGTGTGTGTGTGTGTGTGTGTGTGTGTGTGTGTGTGCATGAGTATGCACACAAGAGTGCACATCCTCTCTGACACCAGAAGAGGGCAGCAGATCCTGGAGCTGGAGTTACAAGCAGCTGTAAGGCGCATGATGTGAGTGCCAAGATTCAAACTTGAGCTCCCTGCAGGAGCAGCAAAGCCCTCTTAACTGTTAAGCCCTTTCTCCAACCTCATAGTGTGTCTTGTTTGTGTGTTTTATTGAGAATTAAATTACATAGGGATTTCAAAGCTTTTATAGAAAATGGATATGAAATGGTTAAGAGATGAGTCACACTATAAATAATTAAAGATCAATTAGATTTCACAATTTCTCATTTTCTCAACATCTTTAAATTGAATTTCTCAGTTTTTAGATGGCATTAAGCCTTTCTGAATACTAAAATGCCAAGCAGGGGTAGGGGTGGGGAGGAGGAAGCCCACTGATATTTTGGGTGGGTGAAAATGACTTAGAAGTGCTGGAGCATAAATAGCAACTGACTGAAATGAAAAAACAAAAGTGCAGTGCAAGAGACCCGTGAAATGTTACTCCCAGAAACTCCTCCCGAAGGAGTGGGAAATGTAACCTGTAACTTTGGTGGGAGGTTCCCCAGGGATATACATTCTCAGCAGAGGTCACAATCAAATACTTGCCACTGCTTTAATTTATCTTAAGTGCTCCAAAGACACACAGGCTGATGGATTGCTCTGCTGATCTACTGGGAGTCAGTATCAACTAAGGAATAGCTTCGACTCCATTGGGGGAAGTTAGGTCACGCAGGGCATGCCTTTGAAAAGGATACGGGGACCCTTTCTTTTTCTCTCTTTGTACCCAGTGATGAGACAAACAGAGCAGTTCTTGCAAGCCTGCTGTGTCATTTTGTACTGCCATAAGCCCAAAGCACTGGACCCAACTGCTCCTAGACCGAAACCCCCAAACATAAGAACCAGAATAAATCTTTTACCTCTAGAAGAGGATTACTCCTGGTTATTTTCTTTTTGCTTCTTTTTTTTTGTATGGACATGCATCCATGCATGTGTATGTGTGTGTGTGTGTGTGTGTGTGTGTGTGTGTGTGTGTGTGTGTGTGTGTGTTTATATGTATGTACACATACATGTGAGCACACATGTATTATAAGCTGCATATTGACATTGGCTGTCTTCCCTGCCCGTGTAGACTTGGCTAATCTAGCTAGCCAGCTTGTTCCCTGGACCCCCTGTCTGCTTTACAAACCCTGGGATTAAAGTTGGGCTACCACGCCCACCATAGGTGTTGTGGATCAGAATTCCAGTCCTCATGCCTGCAAGGCGAGTATGTCACACACTCCCAGCCCTTCAGATGTTTTCTTATAGTCAACAGAAATTTAACAACAGGGACCTCAACAGGTATCCCAGAGATGGGCCTTTCTGACGGCATCCAAAACCTTGCCTTCTGTACCTGGAGCACAGTTGGTAAAGCCAACTAGTTAACTAGGAAAAACAGATAAGCCATTGAGAATTGGTAAGCCAAAGTAATCTCACATCACATGAGGAATGTGTTTCACAGTAAAACTGACAATGTCCTCGCAGCTCTAGTGGCTGATGTATTTACCATCGTCCTAAGAACTGTCTGGAGGCAAATATTACGGCATTAGCAGTACAAAGGGTGTATGAGAAGTCAGCAGTTAACTGTGAGTTGTGTATGTGTTCCTTGAAATCTAATAGGTCTTATAATAATAATAATAATAATAATAATAATAATAATAATAATAAACCTGGAGCCAGATGTTGGGGTAAATGCTGAGAGATCAGAGAGACAAAGGAACAAGCCACAGCCACCACCTCTTACCTCGACAAATCCTGAATGTCTCTGAGTCCTCAGAAGAAAGGTCTCCAGCCAAAAAGGTTCCTCAGCTAAAAAAGGGCTCCAGGTTCCCGTCTCCTCATGCCTTGTATGCCTTTCTCCACCCAGTCATTTCACTTCCTTCTTAGCACTGGAATTAAAGGTGTGTGTGCTCCCCAAGCAAAGGCATGAGATACCAAGTGCTGGGATTAACAGTGAGTGATTCCCAAGTACTGGAATTAAAGGTCTGTGTCACCACTGCCTGGCTCTGTTTATCTCCTCTACTGAGTCAATCTCATGTAGTCCAGGGTGGCTTAGAACTCACAGAGATCCAGATGGATCTCTGCCTCCCTCCCGAGTGCTAGGATTAAAGGCGTGTGCCACCACTGCCTGGCCTCTGTGTTTAATCTAGTGGCTTGTTCTGTCCTCTGGTCTTCAGGAAAATTTCATTAGGGTACACAATATATCACCACATGTATGGTCTCTTGCACAGTGTGACTGTGAGCTCGAAACTACTGAATTGAGAAGGGTGTGTTCATCAGTAGATACACAGATTTAGAAAATATCATTACCTTCTTCAGAAGCCAAGCGTAGTTCACGGTTTATCTAGTAAAGGCAGGATGATACAGGTGCTGGGGGATGTCTTTCTGTACACTGTGAGTATATGTTGTTCTCATTAGTTAATAAATAGGTTGCTTTGGCCTATTTCAAGGCAGCTTAGAGGCAGCTGGGAAATACAAGGAGAGAGACAGGAAAGAGAAAGGCAGAGTCTAGAGAGATGCCAGCCTGCCACCCAAGAAGCAACATGCCAGCAGACTGGTAATGCCATAGCCATGTGACAAAACATAGATTAATAGAAATGGGATAATTTAAGATGATAGAGCTAACTAGCAAGAAACTTAAGCCATTGGCCGTACAGTTTGTAATTAATATAATCCTCTAAATGATTATTTTATAAATGGCTGCAGGGCCTTGGGACCGGCTGGGACCAGAGAAAACTTACAGTTACATACAGATCTTACCTTTACCAATCCATGACACTGTGGAGAGGCTTTGCACAGGCAATTTGCAGAGAGCCTCTGCTATTATGAGATTGTGATTCCAACGGTGGAGTAGGACAGGCCCACAGTGTAGAGGAAATGGACTCAATCGAGTTGCCCAGGCATGCACATAATGTACTTCCTTATGAGCCAACCTGGAGTCTGCCTGAGGGCCTAGCAACAGGTGCTGTCAGATTTCCTGATCATACCCAGCCAAGGAGGGAGGACCATGAAATGCCACCAGATTGGGACACAGGAGGGTATATAAGGCCATTCCCATTACTGAATAAATAAGCCTGTTTTTTTTGCTTTCCACTGACTCCTGGTGTCTGTGTCATTGACCCATGCCTTCTCACCCCTCCCCTGAGGGAGCTGTTAGGATCCAGAAACACAAAGGCTGTTTCACTCCCCAAGGATATGATTCCAGAGCCCTTCTCAGCATCTTGTATGTGGTTCCCTGAGTCTTAGAAGAGGTGGTTTGAATGTCCTGTTTAGGGCTGAGTAATGCAACATTTCTTTTTTTGATTAAAAAATATTTTCATTTTCCATGCTAACAACAGTTCCCCCTCCCTCCCTTTCTCCTGCTCCCTCCCCCACCAATCACCCCCACCCCCAGCCACTCCTCATACTGGGTAAGGCCACCCTTAGTTAATACAGGCTGGCATACCAAGTTGGGGCAGGGCCAAGCCCCTCCCCCCTGCATCAAGGCTGAGCAAGGTATCCCTCCAATAGGGAACAGACGCAATAAAGCCAGTTCATGTGTCCGGGATAAGTCCTGGTTCCACGGACAGGGGCCCCACAAACAGATCAAGCCACACAACTGTCACCCACATTCAGAGGGCCTAATTCGATTCCATGCAGGTTCCCCGAGTGACAGGTCAAAGTCCATGAGCTCCTATTAGCTCGGGTCAGCTGTCTCTGTGGATTTCTCCATCATGATCTTGACGCCCCCCCCCCACGTTGTTCCTCCTATAATCCCTCTTTCCTCTCTTCAACTGAACTCCAGGAGCTAGGCCCAGTGCTTGGCTGTGGGTCTTTGCATCTGCTTCCACCAGTCACTGGATGTAGGTTCTAGCTTCTCTGGAGCATTTCTTATCTTCACACTTTGAGCAGCCGTGTACCTTTCTGCATTCACTGCTGCTCATTGCAGAGGAGTTTCTTGGATTCAGGTTGAGGGTGGTGTTTTCTATAGGTATAAACATAAACATTTTTGAATACATCTTGGTGCTATATTGATTTGACTAAAAAGTACTAAGTTAGCTGCTAGGATATAGGACTGCTTTAGTCATAGGATTGAAGCCTTAACTTACTGTGCTGGGTTTGGATTCCTTCTTGTGGAATGGGCCTCAACACCGAGTACAGAGCACTTGGTTACCTCCAGAACAGTTCTGCCACTCTGGCACCAGTGGATACATCTTGCCTGGCAGGTTCTATAGTTCATCTGGATCTCAGTTGAGTGAGACCACCAATGCCTTTTCCTTCCTGGCAGTCTGCATTACAGCTTCCGGCATTATGAAAGGAGGCTCGGTTCCAGCCTTAAAATGGCTAATAATGATTTTTTTTAAAGGTGTTCAACATCATTAACAATAAAACAAATGTAAGTTAACCTGCTTTGAGATTACACCTTACCCCAGTCACATGGCTATAATGAAAAAAAGTCAAATGAGAACAAATACTGACAAGGATGTGGGGGGAAAAGCAAAAGACGTTCTTTGTTGTTTGGAGTACCATCTGTGTAGTATAATCTGTAGTATGGGGTAATTGTGGTGAATCCTCGAGAGTCTAAAACTAACACTACAACATGACCCAGCTCTACCTCTCCTGGATCTTTGCCCAAAGGACTTTACATCCTACTAATGCCATAGTTGCTCATCTATGCTGACCACTGCCCCAGTGACCGTGGGTAGGAAATGGAATCAACTTAGATGTCCATCAACCGAAGAACTGATAATAAAAATGTGGCACCTAAACACACTTTAGCTATACATAAAAGTGCTATCATGAAATCTACAGGTAAATGGATGGATCTGGGGAAATTATACTGAGTAAGTTAATTTAGGCCAAGAAAAAGAAAAGCCATTCACATCTCTTACATGTAAATTCTAGCTCTGACTCTTTAGGTTTGTGTTTTTCAACACTTTTTATTCTTGGTTATAATCTGAATTTAGAAAGCTTTTATTATCTCCCCTTCCAATTTGGAAATTTGATGGATAAACTTCTATATATTTGAGGTTTTCTACTTTTTGTCTTGTCAAGGATCAGTCAGAATACCTTGTAATAAAATTTTCCATTATAACAGATGATTTTTATATTTTATTCTTAGCAAATTCTAAGTGATGAGATCCAAACTGAGATGAGAAGGAATTAACCTTGAGGTCACGGTGATGCAAATCAGAACATTCTACTTAGGGACACATGGCCTAAGTGTCTTATTTATTTTGATTTTAATAATCTCTGAATATTCTTTCTTCTGTCAAATGGATGGAACCCAGGTGGAGCTAACTGCTCGTATTCATTAGGAACATGTGGCTTTTATTTGAAACTGTCATACTGTGAGGACAAAAGGTGCCTATTCCCCATCATAAAGTACCTCCAGGGATGTTTTATCAGGACATGGGAATGCCTGGAGTTTTAACCTTTGCACGGATGAAATTTACATACAAATTCTCCACAGACCTTCTAGAGAGATCTCTCGATTGTCAGAATTGTACCAGAGGTGGCCTATGTTATCCACTGACTGATTCAACAATTGTAATGTAGCTGTGTATCCGAGGGTAAGGGATGCCAGCGGACACAGGCTAAGAACAGCAACAGCAAAATCCAGTAAGAATCCCAAGTGTGGTGCTTGCATAGAAGGAATTGTGTCCTCTTGTTTTCCTTAAGTTATTTGTGTCTGCAACTATCATGCCTATTTTCAAAAAAAAATTTTTTTTCACCTGTTTTGTTTTGTTTTTGTTTTTGTTTTTTCAACCATAATCTCAGCATATGTCAAGTACTATGTAAAGCCTTTGGTAACCAGCAAACTGTGAGAAATAGGTTTCCAGCTGAAGAGAGAAAAAAAAATTGTTCTAAAGGTCAGTAAAAAGAGCCGTCTGACCACAGCAACTCAAACGGTCTGTTCTATGCTGGGGAGATCCAAAGTGCTGCATCTGATACTTTGATGGTGTAGGAGTCTAGTAGTTGTCTGTGGCATTAGCTGGCTCACTGCTGTTTTCAGTTTGTATTTAATTATTTTAATTCTTGAAGCCAAACACATGACTATAGAACACATACACATTTAGAGCTAGCACAGCTTAATTAGAATAAATATATTTAGTCATGATCAAACCGTATAACCTTTATAATACACATACTATACATTGCCAGTCGCTCATTTGAGGACAAAAATAATGCCAAGCATTCCAAACTTTATATTCAGTGACAGAAGGGAACTGCTCCTTTCCCTATCAGTACATAAAGTTTCAGGTGCCTTTTTGATTGCATTCTCTTGGGTTGTGTTTTCAGTGTGGAGACAATTAAAAGAGCCAAAGAAGTCCAGACAACGATTTCACAAGAGAGGACTAAGATCACGGAGGCTGAGTTATTTTTTTCTCTTATATCAGCACAAATCATAATTATGCACATTTGAATAAAGGTATATATGTATTATATAATAAAGGTATATATGCATTATATAATAAAGGTATATATGCATTATAGAATAAATGTGTATATGTATTATAGAATAAATGTATATATGCATTATAGAATAAAGGTATATATGTATTATAGGATAAAGGTATATCTGTATTATAGAATACAGGTATATATGTATTATAGAATAAAGGTATATATATATTGTAGCACATTGGGAAATAGAAGATGGATGACTATATGACAAATAGATAACAGTATTCAAATATCAAGCTTGAAAAGCAAGATTGTGTCTGTAGTCCTTTTACACACACACACACACACACACACACACACTAGGAAGCATCACACAATAAGCTAGAACGGCACTTTAGCCACAGATGTAGATGAACCAGCTGATGCGTGCAGAGGTACCGTTCCTATTTGGAGATGAGATGGGAGAAATACAGTGGGATAGATGGTTGAAAGATTCACAAGCACAGACTTCCTTCCATTTTCTCAGCCTGCCTCTGCTTTTCCCTTTCTTCATTCACACAAGACACAACCCTGTAAGCCATCCTCGCCCATTGTCTCCTAGAGATCTGCCATGTGGGATTCCTGTCCAAACTCAAGCTTAAATGTAACAGAGGATTTTAATTGCAACCAAAATCTGTAGTGTTTTATTTGTGTGTGTGTGTGTGTGTGTGTGTGTGTGTGTGTGTGTGTGTGTTGAATCATCCATCCTTTTAATATTTATTTTTATTTTATGTGTTTGAGAGTCTTGCCTGAATGTATGTGTGCACATTATGTACTTGTCCAGTGACCATGGAGATTAAAGGAGAGCCTTGGGTCCTTCGGTTCCCTGGAACCAGAGGCATGGATGATTATGAGTTACCATGTGGGTGCTTAGAACATAATCACAGTGATCTGCAAGAGTGACCAATGCTCTTAATTCCTGAGCCATTTCTCCAACACCTGGGTTACCTTTGATTTATATCAGTTTTGTGTGAAATCTGATTCTAGGGTAAAACTTGTTAGTTTTAGAGCAAAAGAACATCTTCCAAATAAAATCAAGCACTTATAAAAAACATTTTCGTATAACATGCATATACCACAGAGCTTAAGAGTGAAGAAGACAATAGACCCTTTTAACTTGATGATACGAAAAGTTGATCGAACACAAAGTGGATTGGGATCTCTTTATCTGGCACTGGTCTCCTGTATTTCTTCTATTCCTGAGTCAGGGTGGAATGGATCCCAGACTCAGGATGCATCTTGCTGGTCTAACTCACCCATCCCGATCTCAGTTCTCTTTCTTAAGCAGTGACTGGCCTTCTCTGGCTAGATCACTACACTGGGTATGTAACACAAGAGAGTTCAATCAAAGTGATACCTGTAACTTTTTCTCCTGGTGGGAAGAGGGAAAGTGATTCTTTTGTTGAATGTGAAGTTTGGAGTGCTTGCCAATTTACTTCAAGAGAAAACTTGTTCTGGGTCACAGCCAATAAATGCACTAAAGAAAACTCGGAGCAGTAGAGGCCAGGTTGTACAGGTCCCAAACGTCACATGGTGGGGTAAACTGCATGATCACTCTGGAGTATTTACCAGCTTTCTTCCTACGAACTATATTTTTCACCCCATTGACCTCAATATTTACTCTACAAACTGCCTGGGCCAGCGATGACAAAATCCATGAAAAGACACGTGACTCTTTAGATGAAGCTTGAAATGCCGTGTGCAAATCCATTTCCACCAATGCACTATATTATACCTTAAGATACCTTGGCTAGGTTCTCTGATCCCTCAGGCTGAGTCTCAGAATGGAGAAATACATGGAAAGAACATGCCTCTGCTGACAAGTAAGAAGATTGACAGAGAAATACTTTGTGTACCATTGCAATGGTGGAATTCTTCCTAGAGCACACTGTCATCAAAACTAGTTAATACCAGCCAGACCATGGTGTCACACACAACTTTAATCCCAGCACTCAGGGGACAGAGACAGGTGGATCTCTGTGAGGTAGAGGCCAGCCTGGTCTACAAAGTGAGTTCCAGGACAGCCAGGACACAGAGAAACCCTGTCTTGAAAAACAAACAAGCAAACAAGGAAGCAAGCAAACAAACAATAACAACAAAAAACTAGTTAATACCTTTACCTTCAAGCTTTCCCCATTTAATAAGCCAATGGATGATATTGTTCTTATTTTCTATTCAAAGTACCTTAAGAGAAAGAAGAAGAAAAAAAAAAACCAAAACATCAGTTGAACAATGCTATTAACCCCATGAGGTATGAGAAAATACTTTTAATAGGCAAGTCTTGTAGAAATACATCATAATATAATCTAATGCTTGTATTGCCAGATATTTAGTTCAAGGTGATACTGGCTACCAATACCCCTCATCTTCTGTGACTGTCTCTATGGACAACCGGATAAGAAAAAAACCTCGCCGATTTCTGCAATGTTCTTGATGAATGGAGCAGCGAGAGTTTAATGTAGTGCATAGTTTTATCACTGCAACCTTAAGAACATTTTTTTACCATGTACAATATGTTCTCTCTCATTACCACATAGAATCAAAGCTAAAACACGTAAGTGAATTTCTTTGATGCTTATTTCAAAGCATTGCAAAAAAAATTAATTACTGTAATATACTTAATAATATTTAAGTGCTATTATTTCTCTGCCATGCATGGAAACCTGGACAGTTTTAGTATCCTCCTTCAGACCACACAGTGAGTCACTCACGGAACTTTATTGACCTCTGTATTTTCAGTGTGATCTGAGACCTTTTTGCACAATATTCATAGGAACAGGAAACATTTTTGCAACCCAAACAAACCCTTCAGCAACAGTCAAAAACAGAATTAGTTTTACCACTGGTTGCACTTATGTTCTGCTTTGAGCCTACCCTTAGGGTCAGCAAGATAGAATTAAGTTATTTTAAGCCTTTCCAAGCAGTCACTGTCTATTCTGCAAGGCTTCTGGGCATCATATAAGCAAAACAATAACATGCTCAAGGTATTTTGGACACATCTTCCTCATCTACTGAATTGCCCTAGTTGAGGCAGGAAACAAGAGCTAGAGGAAAAAAAAAACAAAAAATGACACATTCCCACACAAGAAATGAGGCATCTCTATCATTACAATACAAACACTACTAATAAACCACCACTATGCTGGTCAATATTGCCTAACGTTTTGCATTTTGAATGATAACCTAGTTATAAGACCCAATTGTTCTACTAGATTGTGTGACTGGTAGCATTTTAATTATTTTTTAAAAAGTAAATTTAATGGGAAGTGATGATTCAGCAGCCACCTAGGACCATCTCAAGTGCCAGAGTTATAAAAGAAATCTGTACCCTGTTAGAGCAAGCTTTGAACTTACCTTGCAAACTGTGTCTTTTCTTCTAAGCCGTGAAATATGAATCTAAAGACATGTCCAGCCAAAGTCCCTTTCTCCAATATTCTCAATACTCTGCAGAGGTATACTACATTTCCCCCCTCAAAAGTTTCCTAAGTTTTATTATGTCATCAATAGTTAAGGAATTACATTGAACTATTAGTTCTTTTAGTGACTTTACATTTTTCTATACCAATGATGCTGGCTATCCAATTTTACTTTGCATAAAAAAATTACTTCCTTTTCAAATAATAACAAACTGGCTATCCATGCTCTGGTTTTCAAACAAAACATTGCAAACTACCTGGATGCTTCATAGAACAGTAAAAATAAAGTTATGTTTTAGAAATTAACACAATTCATTTTCTAATATAAAAATACACTCCAATCCAACCAAGAAAGAACACATAACTCTGGGCTAACTAATATTTTTTTAAATTCTCAGACATGCATGGATTACCAATAAATTTATATTAACAAAAAATGGTTATACATTACAGTAAATCAGACATGTATTTCTCATCTTACCATGGGAAATTATCACCTAAGTAAATATATTTAATGCATAAATTGGCACTGTGATGGAACTGACACAAGGTTTGGATATAATATTCTAAAATTTGACATTTCAGTCTCAAAACATTTATATTGCTGTTTTAATTTAAATTTTTAATAACCTAAAATGCCAAAAATTTGTGTACTTTCAACATACCAAAGGAGGAAAGAGGTAAAATTCTGCTTATTTAATTCAAGGAAAGTAGACTTATTTTCAATCTTTATAACTTCCTGAGGGAAACCTGCACTGTTTCTCAACTCTCATTAATTCTATGGAATATCTCATGCAAAAATATTATATTTTACTTTATTTTTCCCATTTTGCTCATTTCATAGCAGACTATGTAAATTCTACCAGCATCATTATAAAATCCCAGAGGTCTACTAAAGTCCCAGAGTCAGAGAAACTGCACATCTGTATGCAGCAACAGAAGTCCCTACTTTCAGAAGGCTATACCTGAGAGCCCGCAGCATGGCATACAGCATGTTGGAAGTGCCACAGCTCTTTTCTGATACGGACATCTGTTAAGCCAAGCTGGAGCAGCTGACAGAAAAAAAATTACATTTTTGCTACATTATCATATTGCCATTTTTATGATTTTCTAAAAAGTCAATTACCACTCCGTTGTTCTTTCCTATGTACCACTGTTTCATACCATGACAATTTCTTGGTCTAAATATAAACTTGTGTCTTGTAAATGTCACTTTGGAAAGATCTAGATATTACACAATGCCTTCACTTCAGCTAGCTAATCCATGGATTATAACTTTTCAACAAAAGGGCAAGAAAGGAGTTCTAGCTTTTGGATGTGAGGAATACGGAGCAACAGTGAATTTTAAAGAGTCAGGACATACACTCTCTTACTGCTTTATCAAGAGATACTTGGAGAATTTATAGTGGTATAAATCTTACTTTTGTTTCCATATCATGTGAACTGTATGGAGCTACAAAAGCTATAGGAAGGGTCTGGGGCACAAAGCTAATGACCCAATTGTAGTAGTGAGATGAAATACCGGCCTGTAAGTTGCAAAATACACAGCAATCTCGTGGTGTTCATAGAAAACAACACTAGAACTCTGTTTGTGTCTGTCTAAATGCAGCAGTGGAGAGGGCGAGTCCAGGTGCAGCTGCAGAGAGCGCCATTGGAGTTCTATGAAGTATTCATCCCTGCAAAGATGGGCATGTCTAACGCGTACCTTTCAGCACACTGTGGAGTGCCATTGTTTGTATCTGCAAACAAGGATCACAACACAGTCTCTTGAGGAGAAAAATCATGATATGACATTCAAATTTAAAGTATGCAATAAACACCGAAGAACTCAAAGAGAATTTTGCACACCTGTGAGCGCACGGTCACACACAATTTTCACTGAGGATACCGCGTCTTCAAAGGTTTAGGTGGATATATACAAATCTATACATTTTGAAGAAACTCTCCATGATTCTCCAGGAAGGATGAATGTGGGAGATAACTATAGGATCCTCTGTTCTGTTCATCAAACATTACTTAATGGCAGTTATGTGTTACTTCTAAAGATACAAAAGTAAACATCAGTACATGGGTTGTGACTTCTGAATTTCCACAATTCATTTGAGAGAGACATATGGCATTTCAAACGCATGTTATCTTCAGGAACTTGTAAACATTGCTGGAAGGGGATGAGAAAAGTAACGTCTTCTTCAAATCTGAGTACTAAGCAATTACTTAGTGTAATTTGTTTTTAATTGTAAAGTGTGTTTTCTTCTACGCTGGGGGCTGAACTTAGGACCTCGAATATGCTAGTCAAGTGATCTTCCACTGGGATCCATGCCTAGCTAGCTCACTTTTAATCGTTATTTTGAGACAAGGTTTCACAAATTTATCCAGGCTAGCCTGGACATGCTACGGGAGTCCAAGCTTCTCTCCACCTTGTGACCCCCTACCTCAGCCCCCCAAACAGGTGGGGTTTTGAGGTGTGCCACCTCACCTGGGTAAGAAGGGCATTTTTTATGCTGGTTTCTCATATATATGCCTATATGCCATAGGCCAGGATTGCTAGTAGAGGTAACTCCAGACAGAGCAAAACGGTTGTTTGTAAATAACTCGGTGTGGTAGCAGGGGGATTAAGTGCTCATAGACTTAAGGAAGTGTGGACTCTTGCATGTCATGCTGAGAGGAGGAAGGGGATGGGAAGGCAGCACTATGCTCCCTGCCTCCAGTCCAGATGAGATTTGATGTGAGCAAGGTTGCTAAGGGAGAAGAACAGCAGATCGAGCAAGAGACGACCGGAAGTATTTATCTCTCTCATTCCATTTCTAACCCACTGAGCAGCAGATCTTGCTAACGTCCTGATTTACAACAGACAGTTTTTCCTTCCTTCCTTCCTTCCTTCCTTCCTTCCTTCCTTCCTTCCTTCCTTCCTTCCTTCCTTCCTTCCTTCCTTCCTTCCTTCCTTCCTTCTTCCCTCCCTCCCTCCGTCCGTCCCTCCCTCCCTCCGTCCGTCCCTCCCTCCCTCCCTCCCTCCCTCCCTCCCTCCCTCCCTCCCTCCCTCCCTCCCTCTCTGTCTCCCTTCCTCCCTCCCTCCCTCCCTCCCTCCCTCCCTTCCTTCCTTTCTTTTCCTTTACAATTTACCCAGACTCAGCTTTCTGTGGCATGTGTAAGCAACTCTGTACATAGAAGTTATGAAGTCCAGTTCCTGAAATTCCTCTCATTAACACTAGCAGAAAGGCTAATTTAAAAAAAAAAAAAAAAAAAAAAAGCCTAGTTAAGGTATCACGGTGTCTAGGAGAGCTGTAAATGACTTAATTAACACATTTCACCCTCACTGGGCTTCTGAGATCCAAACATGCAGGGAAGAGAATTTGTAGCTGACTCATTCGCTCAACGAGGTTGCAAAGGAATGGAAAGAGACAAGAGAATAACACGGAGGAAAGGAGTTTAAATGAGTAAAATATCACGGGAAATAAGAGAGCGGGGGAGGGCAGGGAAGGGGTGTGAGTATGTGCGAGCCTTGGGAGGACAATGAGGCAGGCTCTCCAGCCTTGTACAAGGGGAAGAAAGGGAACACGTCTGGGTAGAAAGGTGGAAAAAGAATGGGACCGGAGAACAGAAGGAAGCTCTTATCCTGGGGTCTGAAGCCTCTCTCCAGCTAAGACTCGGCAATCTCATTATAACTAACATCATTTGCTGGGCCCAATGCTTACATAGAGACAGTATTTCTTTAGATAGAGATATCAAAGAAATAAACATTAACAGAGGAGTGAATGGCACCCAAGCTATCAGTGTATACACGACCTCTCAGCTCACCCTCACTCCTTTTTCCAACCTCTTTCTAAGGATCTCACAAACAAGATTATCCAGCCCAGCAGGTGTCTTGATTCCCAGTGACTGTGTAGAGTGAGGGTTCCTTATCTTATCACCTTGTAATCCTGTCCAATCCACCTCAGCTGACATTCTCATTGCTGAAAAGAAAAGGGAAAAAAAAAACAAAAACAAGTTCCTTGGAAACCATTTATTCAATGTGACTTCAAAGGTAACCCAGATACAAACAGGGCTGTCATGAGAATTCAGTGAAACTCTGTAGAGAAGGCTATGCCCATGTCTTCTGTGGAACTACCCTTTCCCCAAGAGCTGCCCCCCCTCCCCCCGCCACCTGCCTGCATTTCTATACTAAAATTCTTTCATGTTTTAGATTTATTTTTATTTGTATGTACTTGTGTACATGCTCTGCTTCCCATGGACTCATCTTGAAATTGAATCCCAGCTTCACCTGGGTAGAGGAATCAGAGAGAAGGCCCAGTCTACATTTAGCAGCAGGCAGCTGCCTGTCCGTATGCAGTCCATCACAGGAAGTTTTAGAAAATTTGATTTTTTAAAATAATATTCATCATTCAACTGATTCTTTTTTTTCCTACCATAGGAAAATTACTTAATTCTCATTATCTGTATGTTGCTGGGGAGCCTTGATGAAGAATTATAGAATTTCTAAAACTCCTTCAGGTTCTAAAATTCGCATGTCCAATTCTTTTATAATTCTGTTCAAGGAGCTTATAAGGTATACCCTCTGCTTTTAATTCATTCTTCCACAACCTTTCACACAAAACATCAAATATTTACTCTTCCTCCTGCAAAGAACTGTGCTACTTTACACACATTATCACCTCACACTTTAATTATATATTATGGAAAAAACTGATTTCACTTTAAACAATGATTTCATTTGTTTATTTGTGCATGCATGTTTGTGTGTGTGTGTGTGTGTGTGTGAGAGAGAGAGAGAGAGAGAGAGAGAGAGAGAGAGAGAGAGAGAGAGAGAGAGAGAGAGAGCTTGCAATGGTGCATAGGTTTTCTCCTTTCTACCGTGTGGGTTCTGGAGATTGAACTTAAGTCCTCAGTCTTGGCAGTAAGCACCTGTCTATGCTGAGCAATCTTACTGGTCCACAATTAACTTTTAAAGGGAAGATCTTTGTGCAATAAAGAACCTGCTTTTGTCCTGAATTCCAGAGAGTGGTTGTTAAGACCTGAACTTCTTTGATAGGATTACTCTTTGTACTTGTGGTGGGCCCTGGAGTCACACCTGAGATTATCTTGGTGATGGGCAAGCCCACATAGTTTCTAGGTAAGGACTGACTGTTCTAGGAAGTCCAGTATCATTAATAAGTATTTGGAGTGTAGAGTCTTGCGACAATAATGTGACTTGTAATCTCTGGGGAATGGTTTTGAGCAGATTGTTTTCAGTCATGTGTTCAAGGATTCCTTAGCTCCTGCTTACACAATGAAGTGCAGATAAAGCTCCAGGCAGGACAATGGACTCACAATGGAGCTTCCTGATTGCCAGTCAGACATAGAAGAGTGGTTTGAATCTGAATAATGGGTCATCAGGAGGCCTCCTGAGAACATAGGGAACTTTTTAGGGACTATCTCCATCTTCATTCTGTGGGAATCTGGTGACTAAAGTTTGCACACTTTGGTACAGTAAAACCATGGTCATACACAGAGTGTTCATGTGTTCATTTTGGGACTCTTTTGGGTCACTTATCAACTCTGAGGGTCCCCTAGGTGGGATGACATCATCGGAAGTGCAGGAGGTCTGAGCAGCTTCACACTTGGGGCTAGTGGCTGACTGGAGGAGAGCTTTATAAGAGACTTTTCAGTCATGAAGCCTGCGCTACACTGATGTTATTAACATCACAGTCTCATTATAGAGACTTAGTGAATATCCTAGCAGACTAAATAAAATTGTTTAGAAAGACCTAGGGCTGTATTTGTACAGAGAAACTATAAAATACCACTGGTTGATCATAGCATCCAAGAGTTAAATGAGTATGTGACAGAAGCTTCTTCAAAGTGGAGAATTAGCCCTACTGAGTTAGTGCAAGAAGAAAAACTTCCACAAGACACAGCATCTTTTGTAACTATAAATTGAGTCGGGGGTGGGGGGAGGCAGAGCAAAACATTTGTAAAGAGGAGATGAGGCATGGTGCAATTTTTAAGAAGATCATGGGTGCCAAACAGAAACTTGTAAATAGAAGTTGACACCAAGATTCATCAAAATATTACAGTAAGTTCAAGTCTGAGAAATATTTAGGTTATATAACTTAGGAGGAGACCACTAGTTATTTTTTTAATATGGGGAAAAAATGAGTTCTAGAGAAATTCCATGACAAAATTTCATTGAAATCAATTCATAAAACAATTGGGGTTTCTTATTTTGATAAGCAGTGGTGGTACACGTGGAAGATGTGAGGGGGTTCTTTCTTAGATCACAGATTATAAATTTTGAGGAGAAGAACTGACATGAGACCAACACATGTGTTTTCATGTAGTAAATTATTCTGTAGTGCAAGTAGTTCGACAGAATACACCCTGGATTTTATGGCGCTGTTTGTGTTGGAGCGAGGAAAATCTATTTGCAACATCAAAAACCTCATTTGCAAATGTGTTTGAAAGGGGACTTAGTTTTAGTAGATAGAAATGTTGTGTTTTACGGAGTAGGAATGATGTAGGAAAGAGGGCAATCCATTCGATTAAGATCACAATCTTCAGAAATTAGACGCAAGAGCATAGAGAAAATGAATCACCCCCAAGTTTTATCAGATTCTGCTAAAGTTTCAGAAGTTTGCCACGCGTAGCAAAGAGCATAAGGAAAGCACCCAGTATTCTGGTGAGTCACTTATTTGTACCCAAAACTGTCATTCCAGGCTCCTAGCGATTATCTTGTTGTGAGATGGGAGGGTTTTCACTACAAGAGAATGGCCCAGGGACTCGTGACAACCGCTGCTTAGCAGTGTGTGATCTGTCTATCAGATTGACTGCCACAGCGTGACAGCACTCCTGCTCAACCAATACCTAAGTACTGTGCCTCAGCACAATGCCTGGGACAGCCACTACACTTTGTCTCCTAATGTAGACACTGGGCCACCTCCCACCAGCAGAGGCATGAGTACAGGGTAATAAGCTAATGTGAAAGGGAACACGTTCATGTGACTTTTATTACAGCTAGTTGTTTTATTTTGTTATTAGTTATCAATATACAGTGGTGAATTATCACTAAACTTTATAATACAATACAAAAACATAGTGAAGCTTCCAGTATCTAGTATAGTTTCAGGCATCCCTTTAGGGTCTTAGAACCTTACTGGGAGTCTTATGGAAAGGAAAGAAAATTGCCCAAATAGGGACATGGATTTACTTACATAGTATGTTCTTCCAAAATGTCTGATATAACCAGCTGTTTGCACATTGATCATATGTGTGGATGATTTTACAGAGGTGAGTTTTATGTTTGACTTCTCCGTTTGACTGGGTTGAAGGTTGATAACCATCCAGTAAATAATTTCCACATATATCTCCAAGAATGTCTTTGGAAGAGACAAGAACCTTAATTGATGAACTGAGTGTAGAAAATGGTCCTCACAGAAGTTTCACCATCCAATTCATAGCACCTGGTTAGAAACACAAAAGCACTTGAGAGGTGAGCTTGCTATCTCTTCTTCCCTTGGACGTAAGGGATTCTTGTTTTCAGGTTTGAGTCCTAGCTTTGGGACTCTGTGATCTGTTCTCATGTTTCTCAAGCCTTTGGCTCTTCTTAGGCCTTCTCTAGGCTTCTTTCCAATAGTTTATGGATCTCTTGGCCTCTAGAACCATTCATAAAAATATCTCTTCCTCTTATCTATCTATCTATCTATCTATCTATCTATCTATCTATCTATCTATCTATCTATCTATCATCTATCTATCTATCTATCCATCCATCATCTATCATCTATCCATCACCTATCTATCCACTCATGTCTCTATCATTATCATCATAATCATTTTACAGACTCTGTCTAAACTCACGTCTCTGATACAGTAAAGGCTAAATTTCTATAAGAGAGAGATCCCAACACTGTGACTAAAAGAACATAGCAAACTAGAAGCTTTCATTTTTTCATAGATGTCAGATTATCAAGGTGGATATTTGAAGCTGTGGCTGCTCTTCTGTTCTACAAAGAAACCCATGGACCATGTCATTGACAAGGTAATTCTACTTCTCTATTGCCTCCATCCTGTTGCCTTTTGTTGCATTGTTGATGCTGGATCACCCCTGTCATTGTTCCAATTCATAGTAGGAGGAAAAGAGAGGCAGAGGAGATCATCTTTTCTAAGGCTTAGAAAAGCTGCATGTCATTTTGCTATCTCAGTTACCAGGCATCTTCAACATGACCCCAACCACAAAAGAAGCTAGAATCTTAAAATAGCCAAGTACTTCAGTGATTTTACATGTCCGTGGTAGACAGATAGTATGGTTGCCTTTAATAATACAGCAAGTTATTAATTATTACTCAGAAAACAGTAATAAAAATCAGATTGATCATCTCAAAGATAATTTCCTTCTAAGGTCAAGGATAAGGAATCAGCAGGAGAAGAATACGTGAATGGTTGACATTAGGTTACTTCAGCTGAATTTGCTGTAAGAATGACAAGGTAAGAAGACTTTATCATGTGCTGATTAGGACTGACATATTCCAGAAATTTAGTTGCCATCTCTCTCTGATTTCTAGGAAGATTAGGAATTGTGTTTAGAGACAGGGGAATTCATCAAGATTCACTCCATTTGGATGTCTTGTCTGTAAGAAGCTGGTACAGGCACCTGATCTAAAACAATGGGCTCTTGTAACTTTCACTCACGTAGCATTCCTAGTCATCTTTCCATATTTGTAGAGATGGCATGATCTGAAGTTGGCTTGGGGGATTACAGCCCCAGCACTTGGGAGTCCATTGTAGCAACATGCATCCATGTCCATCACACTGGGTCTCTACCTCGGATGTGTTCTGTGAAGAAGCAAGCAAGCCGGAAACAGTTTTCAATCATCAGTTTCTTAAGACCTTAACTCACAGGCAAACAGAATTAAGATTCCCAGGGCTATAAAGGAGGTAGTTGCTCTTCTAGGACTCAACACCGGAAATGAAAAACAACCCAAGCTTTACAAGCTCCTGTAGCATAAACAATGTACTGAGGGAGCTGAGGGCAGGAATGAATGCAGGAGCACTGGGTGAACTGAATATGAACTTCTGACCCTCTCTAAGCTGTTCAAACTGCTGCTCTAGCCGTGCTCAAACCTCCAAGGAATGGCCTGTCTTCAGTCTGTCTGTCTGTCTGTGCCTCTGTTTGACTCCCTCTGTTTTCGTGTGTGTGTGTGTGTGTGTGTGTGTGTGTGTGTGTGTGTGTGTGTGTGTGTGTCTTTATTTTTCCCTGCTTACCCCTCCTCTCTCTTCCTTTTTCCATTCTCCCACCTTTCCTCCTTCCCTCCTGCATTTTTGAAAAACCCTTCCAGGCCACTCCAAGGCACTCAGCTCAAACTGGCCTTTGTCTGGCCTAAGGGCCTTTGAGGCAGCTTTTGAAATCTACATCAGAGAGTAAAATCTAAAAGTTCAACGTTCTCTGCCTTGATGTGCTCCCTGATGAAAACACAAAGTTGGGTTTATTTTCTTCAGCATTGCCTCTGTGTGTGTACTTCATTGGGGGGGGGGGTGGATGTATTATGATGATTATCCACAGAACCATAAGCTCCCGGTGAATGGCAACATTGTGCAAGGAGCTTATTGAATTGCAAACAGCCTCCTCGAAAAATCAAGGCCTCCCCCTGATGCAAATCAGATGCTTACATAATGCTATTTCCTCAGAGGCGACAAACACTCCAGGGATTAAGAAGCCCGCATTGGTAGCGGTGCAAAGCTTTGCTGTCTTCTTGCTTGCAGCAGAACACTTTGATGTACTAACTGGATCAGCACAACACATATCTAAGTCTAGTGAACTGCACCTACATTTCTGGAAAGAATTTATTATACTAAACCTCTTCCCCAGGCATCTGAAGCTCCACTGTCCCCTTCCTTCCCCTCAGAATCTTTAGTGTGCCTTCATATCCCTGGCAACACTTTTTCATAATTCTTAGAGATGCTTATTGAAAGAACTGGTGCTGGCCACAGTAAGAAGAAACGAACAAACAATCCAACACTTCTCCCTCGCTGGCTTTTACAGCTTGGCATCGCCTCGCAGCATCAATTGTACAGCGTTGTGCTGCAGCATCATTTTTACAGACAGCATACTTGAATCTGGACCAGTGAGTGACCCAAGCCATTTTGTATAAGGTGCAGGTTTGACTTTGACATGTGCTATGCATGGCTATACATCATTAAGAAAAATGCACACTGTTTACATGTATCTCCTTGGTAGCTGCCTTGTGTCAGAGATTGGAATATATCCCCCATTGTGCAGTCCACATAAAGCCAAGTCTATTGCTTCCAAGATTTCCTTCTCCTCCTACCTTTTCTCCTTTTCTTTTTCCTCCGGTGTTCACCCCCACCACATTTCCTTCCCTTTCTCCCCCACAGTATGTTCCTCTTTATTCATATGTTTTGTTTTTTCCTTTGTTATTAGACTAAGGACTTCTTTGGAATACCGTTATATCTTAATCTTGTATCTTAGTTGTCAGTGCGTGACTATAAAGGGCTTTCAATAAACTCTTGTTAAGTAGACAACCGACCCTGGATTTCTGATATTGTGTGTATTCTCCTGGGAGGGTGCTATAGGCCAGACCTTTTCTTCTTTGTCGCTGTTATCACGGTTTCTATCACTTTGGATTTAATCATTGTCATTACCATATTGATTGCTTACTCTCCACACCATAAGTGTCATAATCATTACATTATTTAATTCGATATGACCTTGTTAGTACCCTCCTCTGTAAAATAGGGATCACAGCATCACTTTCTCCACAGGCTTCCTGTAAGGATTGAAACAGAATGATATGCAGAGAGTGTGTAGTATGTTCCTTGAATACTGAATAGTATATACATGCTAGCTATTGATATAATTATAACTAGAAGCCACATCTAACATTTGAAAAAAAAATAGGGCAGGGAAGACCAGTCACTGGCTGAAGGTCTCTCATCTGATCTGTCTCATCAAACACCAGAAACAAATCCTTAATTCTAACTTTAGAAATCACGCAACATGGGCATCACCTTTCCATTATCAGAGTCTAAAGCTTGAAGGATAGTTCTAAGTCAAAATCATGATAGGCTGAAAGCAGAGGTCTTTGCTCATAAACAAAGAAAGGAATGGAACAAAACTCTCTTTGACAAAGTCAACACTTACAAAAAGATTTCATCTTTACCATGAAAGTCTTCATCCCAGGCTGGGAGAAAAGTGCACCAATACTTAAATTAGAAATATACCCATGACCCCACTCTTTCTGCTAGAGAAATATTATCCCATCTTACAATTCCATACTTTGAAATCAAACATAAAGCCTTGAACAGTTGGTAAATAGAATTTCAAAGGTAATGTAAAAATGCTAGCACTTATTCCAAAGAAGAAAATGGCCTGCCTTGTCCTCTGGTTTGTTTTTTCTTTCCTGTTTGATGGTCTCTGATTTTGCTTAAACATTTATTTTGTCGTGGAGTCAAAAGCTAAAGATGATCGCAAGGTAAATGATGTCGTGAGGATTTAAGTAAACACTTAACAGTGGAGTCAAGACGTTAGCATTTATAATGTAGTAAAAACTTCTACTTAAAAGAAAAGGGAAGTTTACAAAACAAAATGAATAGAAATGATTGAAACAGCTTCCTGGTAAGAAGTATTCAAAATTTACTACATGCTGATAGATGGAACACAGAGACCACATTCTGCTGAGTTGCATATCGTTGCTGACAAGATGCACCTCATTTTCAGACAACTGCAGAATACATTCACCCGATAAATGACACATGCATTCCTGTTTGTGTGTACTTATACATGTGGGTGCATATGTACATGCATGTAAGTGGATATTAGAGGTTAAGGTCAAGTGTGTACTTTGGCCACTCTGCCCTACATCCTATTTTGAGACACTTCTCTGTGAATCCAGTGCTCACTGATTGTTTAGATTTGCTGAGCAGGGAGCTTAAAGAATCCTCCCATCTTCATGACCACTGTTTTAGAGTTGGAGACATACCCTGGTGGCCATGCACACCTTTTTATATAGACACTAAATATCCAAATTCTGGAGAGGCAGACACTTTATCATCTCCAAAGTGCTGGTACATGGTTTCTTATCATTTAAAGTTTTTGTTTGTTTGTTTGGTTTTTATGATAGGGTTTCTCTGGCTGTACTGGAAGTCACTCTGTAGACAAGGCTAGCCTGAAACTCACAGAGATCCACTACCTCTCTCTAAGGTTTAAAGCATACACCACCACTGAAACTCTTCAAAGCCTTTTCAGATTTATTTAAAAATAAATTATTATAATAATTGGCTTGTGCCAGCATATAAAGGAAGATATATTACCTTTTTCTTAAGATATTCTCAAAATGCTCTTTATTTGGAATCTGAACCTTCTTATTCGCCTTTTGGGTCAGAGTTGCTATTGTCCGTTATTTCTCATGTGATGTTATCTTCAATGCTGGAAAAATACAGGTGAAGCATTAAAAAGAGAGAGTATACATGAAAAATTAATAATATTTTATTTGGAGAACTATCTGATTAATTATCAAAAAAGGGAATTAAGAAGACAGCATCATCTACAATAGCATCTAAACACTTGGATATTTAGAGATACACTAACTGAGGAGGTAACAGAGCTCTCCAAACTAGAAAAATCATGAATCTAAAGGCATGTCTGTTCTCACTGCTGCCCACAGTTTTGGAGTTTCTGAATGGCCCCTGGTGTCTGTGGCTCTCTGTCTTCAGGTGTGTTATAAAACAGCACATGATGAGAAGACAGAGAACCAATAAAATCTGTGATTTTAAAGCTGAGGAGAAAGAGAGAAGAAGGAGAACTGGTGGAAACCCTCCCCTTCAAGGACATGTCCCCTGTCCCCTATCCCCTGTCCCCTGATGATCTCCAACTAGACCCTGCCCACAACAGGTCCTACCATGTGTTCACAGTGCCACTAAAGAGTGAAAGTTACCCACTAAGAGGGGATAGTTGTGTAGTAAGTTATCAAATTCGTAGTTAAAAATATTTTTCCAAGAGTGGTATAGCTGGATCTTGCGGGGAGATTGATTCCCAATTTTCTAAGAAAGTGCCATATTGATTTCCAGAGTGGTTGTACAAGTTTGCATTCCCACCAGCAGTGGAGGAGAGTTCCCCTAGTTCCACATCCTCTCCAGCATAAAGTGTCCTCAGTGTTTTTGATCTTAGCCATTCTGAGAGGTGTAAGGTGGTACTCAGAGTTGTTTTGATTTGCATTTCCCTGATGATTAGGGATGTTGAGCAATTCCTTAAATGTCTTTCAGCCATTTGAGTTTCCTCTGTTGAGAATTCTCTGTTTAGTTCTATAGCCCAT
Source organism: Peromyscus maniculatus bairdii (assembly GCF_049852395.1). Taxonomy (NCBI): domain Eukaryota; kingdom Metazoa; phylum Chordata; class Mammalia; order Rodentia; family Cricetidae; genus Peromyscus; species Peromyscus maniculatus. The sequence continues at coordinate 22,529,669 of NC_134869.1, read as the reverse complement.
TTCTTAATTGGACTGTTGGTCTTTTTGATGTCTAATTTCTTGAGTTCCTTAAATATTCTGGATATCAGTCCTCTGTCAGATGTGGGGTTGGTGAAGATCTTTTCCCATTCTGTAGGCTGTCACTTTGCCTTGTTGACTGTATCCTTTGCTCTACAAAAGCTTCTCAGTTTCAAGAGGTCCTATAGATTGATTGTTTCTCTCAGTGCCTGTGCTACTGGTGTTATATTTAGGAAGTGATCTCCTATGCCAATGCGTTCAAGACTACTTCCTACTTTCTCTTCTAGCAGGTTCAGAGTAGCTGGATTTATGTTGAGGTCCTTGATCTACTTGGACTTAAGTTTTGTGCATGGTGACAGATATGGATCTATTTGCAGCCTTCTACATGTTGATATCCAGTTATGCCAGCACCATTTGTTGAAGATGCTTTCCCAAGATCCAGCTATACCACTCTTGGGCATATACCCAAGAAATGCTCAATCATACCACAAGAGAACTTGCTCAGCTATGTTTATATCAGCATTGTTTGTAATAGCCAAAACCTGGAAACAACCTAGATGCCCTTCAACTGAAGAATGGATAAATAAATTGTGGCACATATACACAATGGAATACTACTCAGCAGAGAAAAACAATGACATCATGAGGTTTGCAGGCAAATGAATGGATCTAGAAAAAAATCATCCTGAGTGAGGTAACCCAGACTCAGAAAGACAAATATGATATGTACTCACTCATAGGAGGATACTAGATGTGGAACAAGGATGACTGGACTGCTACTCACATCACCAGTGAGGCTACCTGGAAAACAGGACCCCAAGATAGACACGGGGATCACCCAATGACAGAGAAATGGCTGAGATCTACATGAACAGCCTGGACATGAGTGGGAACAATGAACGGCGAGGGTCGAGGGAAAGAGAGCAGGAGATCCCACCTGGATCAAGAACAGAGAGGGAGAACAAGGAATAGGAGACCATGGTAAATGAAGACCACATGAGAAAGGAAGAAACTAAGTGCTTAAAGAGGCCCACAGAAATCCACAAAGATACCCCCACAAAAGACTGCTGGCAATGGCTGAGAGACAGCCAGGACTGACCTACTCTGGTGATGGGATGGCCAAACACCCTAATAGTTGTGCCAGAAACCCCATCCAAGGACTGAGGAATCTGGATGCAGACATCTACGGCTAGGCCCCCGGGTGGAGCGCTGGGAGTCTAAATATCGAGAAAGAGGGGGGTTTATATGAGCGAGAATTGTTGAAACCAAGGTTGGATAAAGCACAGGGACAAATAGCCAAATGAATGGAAACACATGAACTATGAACCAAAGGCTGAGGGGCCCCCAACTGGATCAGGCCCTCTGAATAGGTAAGACAGTTGATTGGCTTGATCTGTTTGGGAGGCATCTAGGCAGTGGTACCAGGTCCTGGGCTCACTGCATGAGATAGCTGTTTGAATCCTGGGACTTATACAGGGATGCTTGGCTCAATCTGGGAGGATGGGACTGGACCTGCCCGGACTGAGTCTATCAGGTTGATCTCAGTCCTCGGGGGTGGCCTTGATCTGGAGGTGGTGGGAATGGGGGTTGGGCTGGGGAGAAGGGGAGGGGGGCAGGAAGTGGGAGAACAAGGGAATCTGTGGCTGTTATGTAGAACTGAATAGTATTGTAAAATAAAAGAAAAAAAATAAACAGGATAAAAAAAATAATCTTTTTCCAAAGTAAACCCCACACCTGTAAACAGCATGTCTGACTCTCATAAAGCATTTGTGGAGAATTAAGGCACATTTAGGTGAAGTTCTTTAAGAAATGATAGATGACGGAACACTTTTCAACTAATTCTCAGTGTCTCTATTTATAAAAATAAAAGAAAAAAAGAAAGAAAGAAAGAAAGGAAGGAAGGAAGGAAGGAAGGAAGGGAGGAAGGAAGGAAGAAAGAAAGAAAGAAAGAAAAGAGTTTCAGAAAGAAAAACTATTTCAGACAAAGGAAAATTGAGGGAGGAGTTCCGAAGACTTGGAGAATAAATAAAGTTTTCAAAAACAAAGAAAAAACCTTATCATGTTCAAATCTGGACATGACCATAGATATAAAAGTATTTAAAAAATATTTTATAATTCAAATTTTAGAAATTACCATTTGACAGCTAGTCACTTAAATTCACTGTATCAAAACAGCGTAGTAAAAGATGCATTGTGGATCCATTCCTGGTGCATGAACGGGCTTTCTGGAGTCCACTACCTATGGTGGGACACCTTGCACAGCCTTGATGCTGGGGGAGGGAGGGGCTTGGACCTGACTTAGCTGAATGTACCAGGCTCTGCTGACTCCTCATGGGAGACCTTACCTTGTTGGAGGGAGGGAATGGGGTGTGGACAGGGGAGGGGTGAAGTTGTGGGTGGGAGGAAAGAAGAGAGGGGGATCTGTAGTTGGTATGTAAAATGAATAAAAAATTTCTTAATTAAAAAAACATGGCATTGCATCAATAGACATAATAAAAAATAAAGTTGATGTGGCATCTATTTACAATAAAAGTTATCTTACCAATTCAAAATTGAAAAGAATGTCTTTGATTTTATGAATCTTCTATAGAAACCTCAGTCAGTGTTCTATTTGAAACAAAAGCTCTGGAGAATTGTTTTCAGTTAAATTTTTTTATTACGTGTATGTGTGTGTGTGTGTGTGTGTGTGTATGTGTGTGTGTGTATGTGTGTGTGTGTATGTGTGTGTGTGCATGTGTGTGTGTATGTGTGTGTATGTGTGTGTGTGTATGAGTGTGTGTGTGCATGTGTGTGTGTATGTGTGTGTGTATGTGTGCGCGCGCACGCGTGTGTGTGTGTGTGTGTGTGTGTGTATGTGTGTGTGTGTGTGTGTGTGTGTGTGTGTGTGTGTGTAGAGGCATGTGCAATCTCTCCTTCTGTGTGGACCCCAGAGGTCAAACTCAGGTCACCAAGTAAATGCTTTTCCCTGCTGAGCCATCACACAACCCCACAGAAGATTACAAGTCATGATGAAGAAATTGAAAATATATATGCTTGAAAAGAAAGAAAATTATCATTTGCAGACAATCCTGGTCATTAGTGAATATAATCCCTAATAAGCTACAAACTTCTCTATAAAAGTGTGAATAATCATAGAAAAGACCCAGGGCAATGGTCAGCATATGAAAATCACTCATATTTTTCTATTCTAGCATTAGACATCTGGGGATAGAGGCATTTTAAAATCCATATTGTTTATACTGACAATCAACAGAAACACAAGATGTCTGGAGATGTTTTAATGACAGAATAAGTTTAAAGTAATCTAGAAGCACTGAAGTGTCATGTACATGAAGTGGAAAGATCTTTGTTATTGTCAGTCCTTTCTAATGAGTAACTATACAGCCAAGGAAGCTTAATTCTAGATATTGGCAAAGCAACTTTAAATTTTATATGGAAAAGCAATAGCCATAGAAGAACCCAATTAATTTTGAAACAGGAGGACAAATTTGAAAGACACACACAAAGAGAGGGAGAGGGAGAGAGACAGAGACAGAGACAGAGAGAGAGACAGAGAATGAATGAATGATTTAAAGCTTCCACAGTCAAGACTGCGAAGCTGACCCAGTGGGCGACAGTACTTGCCTCACAATATTGATGACCTGAGTCCAACCTCCAAAACCAACAGTGGAAGGAGAGAACTGGCTCTCAAAAGTAGTCCTCCAACAACAAATAAAATAAGATGAGCTTGTGATTTGATGGTAGGATAGATTGTTCTAGAATAAATTTCTTTTTTTTTTTTTTTTTTTTTTTTGGTTTTTCTGAGACAGGGTTTCTCTGTGTAGCTTTGCACCTTTCCTGGAACTCGCTTTGTACACCAGACTGGCCTCAAACTCATAGAGATCTGCCGGCCTCTGCCTCCTGAGTGCTGGGATTAAAGGTGTGTGCTACCACCACCCAGCTCAGAATAAATTACTTTAAGGTGTGTTACTTTTGTTTATTTGCATTTGTTTAACTCTGTGAAGCTGTGTTACTGAGCCTGTCTAAAACACCTGATGGTCTAACAAAGAGCTGAACAGCCAATAACAAGGCAGGAGAAAGCAAAGGTGGGGCTGGCGGGCAGAGAGAATAAACAGAAGAAGAAAGGAAGAGGAAAGAGCAGAGAAGGAGGAGGACATCAGGGGCCAGCCACACAGCCACACAGCCACACAGCCAGCCATGGAGTAAGAGTGAAAGTAAGATTTACAGAAGTAAGAAAAGGAAAAGGCACAGAGGCAAAAGGTAGATGGGATAATTTAAGAAAAGCTGGCTAGCAACAAGCCAATCTAAGGCTGGGCATTTATAAGTAAGAATAAGCCACCATGTGTGATTTGTTTGGAGCTGGCTGGTGGGTCCCCCAAACGAGCAAAAACAATCAACAACTATAGATATCTCAATTAATCAAACAAAATAGAAAGTCCAAAGTAAATCATGTTTTATAGCCAGTTTTGTTTTTGTTTTGGATAAATGTGAGTAACATCCCAAGGTAACTCCACAGCAAATTATGCTGTCAAAAAAAAATAACAGACAAAACAAAACACAAGTGTAAACTATAAAACTATTCATTTTTTATGTCATCAAAAATAAGTTAGTGTAGCTAGAAATTAAGAGCAGGTAGAAGGGAGGGCACTTCAATACCAAAGGAAGACACCTGGACACTGATGTTCATCATTCTCCAGCCTTTAGACTAAGATCAATTTTTGTTTTGCTTTTTTTTTCAACATAATGTGTTTATTGATTATGTAGGAACTTCACATAATGCACCCCAATCACACCCACTTCCCAGTCTTCTCACGTCCATCTCCTCATGCTTGTGACCCCCCTCGAAGTGCTGCTACCAAGGGCTATGATGGAATATGCAGCTGAGGGCCAAAATGATGTCCATGTTATGTACTGCCATTAGAGACCATGCTGAGGTCCATGGTCCATACTGACACTGGAGACTATGTGGATGTCCATGGTGGTTTGTGCTGTCTCCAGAAACCATGTGGAAGTCCATGATTGTAAAGGGTAAGGAAGCTTCTTTTTACTTTGTTTGTTTGTTTGTTTGTTCCAAGACAGGGTTTCTCTATGTAGTCCTACCTATCCTGGAACCCACTCTGTAGACCAGGTTGGCCTTGAACTCATAGAGATCTGCCTGCCTCTGCCACCAGAGCAAGAAAGCTTCTTTTGTGGTGGTATTGATGACTGCAGACTCACAGTTGAGAATGACAGACATAGAAAGCTTCTGTGACAACCATCCCTTCCCTCCCAACCCCTAAATAAAAGAAACAGTCCAGACAGGAAACCATTGAATAGAATTCTTTAAAATTGTGATAAGGATGCTTAAGTGTAGCTCTTCACAGCTGACGGCTTCTGGTGGGGGTGGGGTGAGGATGAACTCAGTTTTCTTTAAGGGGCTGGCCATGGGAAGCGTGACAATACTCCAGTGAGAATATGGGATTTTAACAGTGCTGAGTTCTCAAACCCAGGGCCACATACTTGGAAACCCAGTACTCTACCAACTGAGCTATATTATCCACTCAAGATTTAAAAGTAATTTTATCATGACTCAGAAACTGAATGGAGTAGTGAAGTAATCTCGTGAGGGAGAATTCTAAATGATTAAGAACTGGTGTCATGTATATCTGCACCTGAAACTTTAATTCTCTTTGACATTTTCTGGGTGCTTTAAAAGCGATTGTTGTTTGTTTTAAACAAACAAACAAACAAGCAAGCAAGCAAGCAAGCAAGCAAAAAACCCGTATTTGTCAGAAGTACTAGATTTCCAAAAACTTTTAGGACTACCAAAATAACTTCTTCACTTGATCTTAAAGCTACCTAATTATATTCTATTATTACAGTATAAGCATCACTTTTCCCATAACTCAGAGATGACATTTTTGTCCAATTTGATGAACTAATTTTTAGAATTTAATTCTCATTTCAATAGAAAAGAAGTTGAAGCAGATTCAAACCTTATCACAAAAACACAAGCACCTCTAACTCTATACACACCAGATTTGTAGCTTGCTTTTAGGCTAGGCTCACTGGCCAGTGAGCTATTGGGATTAGCAAATCTTCACCCACCAGCTCTGGAGTTACAGGTAAGTGCTGCCATGCCAAGCTTTTGATGTGGTCTTAGGGATATGGACTCAGGTCCTCATGCTTTAGAGAAAGCTCTCTTACCCACTGAGTTATCTCCCACACTCCTTAATTTAAAAAAATTAGCTGAATTTAATAAAAATGTATCATTTCTTGTCCTGTGTTTGATCTAGCATCTTGTCATTGATGGTTGAACTGATACTCATAGTTTAATTATATTGCATTCGATTTTGAAGTATGTTCAATTTTCCAGATAATCCTTGATATAAATAAATGGAATATACTTGTTTGTGTACGATTTTGGCATACATTTGACACTAATTTGCCTCAGCTTAATATCTTCCAATGAATCTTCATTACCTTAAGAACATTCTTTGAAAAATGTGAAATTCCATTCATAATGCCAATGCCAAGCTTTCCTCAACTATAAAATGAGAAAATATTAGTACCTGCCATTAGGATTTCTGTGAAGTTGAGATAAGTACACTCTGAGAACAGGGTCTCTGGAACATGATAGATGCTGTGTTCATTAGTGATACCACCCTTAGTCAACACTCACAAAACCTTATGTGCATTCCAGCACACGCTTCCCAGCCCTCCCACTGCAGAATTCAGCTTTCCCCATCCAGCTCAGGATGGCTTGCCCAAGATGCTACTTAGCACTGCATGCTGAGCACCTCCTTTTCCATACCCCTTCTACCTTTGCCTTTGTAGAAGGAGATTCCTCCTGGGACACTCAGCATGCTGTGTTTTAATGGTGTGGTTTTCTGTCACAATATCTCAGTTTTATAAGTTCTTTGAAGGATGCATCTTGTCACCATTGAGTCTTGGCTGCCCAAATTTGATGTTTGGTGAATAATGGGAACTCATGCAAATTTTCAGCCAATGGACAGACTGAATAAGAGTATCTGTACAAATGGAAAATGTGGTCAAGATGGTCACACACACACACACACACACACACACACACACACACACACACACACAAATGTTGCATTCCTAGCTCAATATTATGAATTAAAGTTTCAAAACATGGCTTCCAATGAAATACATTATCAAAGATTCCATGAAAACTTTCAGGAATATAAATATAAATGCATTCTAAAGCACGGATTCCTAGGCTGTGGTCCAGTTGTCATGGATTAGAACTTTGGGTAACAGCTATTTAAAGCAGACTCCTTGTGGGTTTTTTTTTTTTTTTTTGACATGGATAATAACTTATGCTCTAAAGCAAGCTTGCCTTTTATGATAGGGTGGATTCCAGACTTTCACCCCCAGCAGTTAAACTTGACTCTTTAGAAGAGGTTTCCAAGTGATCTATTATTTCAGTTCAAACTGAGAGCACTCACTCCCTCAATGATTCCTCGGAACTATGTAAATTTATTCTGAGATATTTCCTATTTAAAAATTCTACTAGTTTAAAAGATTTTTTCCCTTTACTTCCTAACAATTGCCATTTTATTTTCCCTACCCCAGACCCTTAAAATAAGTATAAAAGATTTCCATATTTAAAATGTGCCCTTTCTATGAACTACCAAAGTAAAAAGACCAAGTGAATGTAGGTGATTTCTTTCAGAGTAATTGCCTTCTTTTTATGTGAATAAAAGTGGTCTCGCATGCCTACTTTCCTGGCTCGTCTATATAACATGGCAACTGTGTCAACATTCAGCTACCTTAAATGAATGCCAAATACCAAGGTGCACATAATAAACATTTCTGTTTTCAGTCACCATCTTATAAATGTTTCTCTGCTCAATGTGCATATTAAAAATGCCTCCTTTCCCACTTTCAAAGATGGCATGTGTTGAAAAGTAGATAAACGCTGAGTATTTGTTATGTATGCTGGCAAGTGATAAAACATTAAGCAGACTGCTGTAAGTGAAATCTAATCAAAAGACTTTCCACCACCAATGTGCTCCAACCCTCATTCTCGACCTGGCCTCTGGGGGGGAGGGGCATCACAGTTGGAATGCAGTTGGAAAATTAATTTGGAGGGGAGTCAGAGGGGATGAGGACATTCACTTCAAGATTTGGATATAAATGGTACTTTTCCTCTTTCAACTTTAATTGGAGAAAGTGTATCTACAGTTGGCTGTAAATAGGCACTAGTAGTTAGGATAATTCAGTGTTATATGAGCCATTCATATGGATGGAAAAGAAGAATATCATTTCTGTAATTTTAAGAGTATTACGTGCTTTGGCTTTTTATTTGTAAGTCAATCAATAGGAATGTATAAAGGAGAATGTGGAAGTCCTTCCCTTGAATGTCACTGTTATAAAGTAATTTTCTAATATCGTATTTATATGAACAGAAACCCGTATCTAGGCTGGTGTGTGCAGGTGTATGGGTGAGCCTCCGTATGCACATGGAATGTATCCCATATAGAAAGTGTGATGGCTTCCATAAATTTGGTAGAGCCTTTCTGCCAGGATGTAATGGAGATAGTCACATCAGGGAAGGCAGAAAAGAGATGCTCCTAATTGCCTATCACATTACTTTGGGAGCTAAATGGATGTTACATTATTCAGGATTAAGGGGTACATTTCTGAAGCAGCAAGCAAGATGGATGCTCCAGCATCCCTCCATTGGCTCCAAACACCGCTCATTGTTCGCCTCTTCATTCTTTTGTCATTGCTACCCTGAAGGATACCTTGGGTGCGACGCTGTTTGCAGGCAATTTTTGCCACACAAAAAAAGGATTAATTTTTTTCTGCCATTTCCATTTTCATCACCAATTTCCAACTGTCATGATAGTGAGCCTTGTTTTTACACGACGTTTCCACTCTTATTACCGTCTTCATCCCAAGAATGAGAGTCTATAATGAGAGCAAAGCCATAGCAGGCATCCGAGAGCTGCTGTAATTCACTCTCACGACAAAGACAGTAATGAGAAATGACAGCGGCACAAAACGAGTCCTTTCTGATTCCAGCCCCACAGACGATAATGAAAACAGAAGATGCCACCAACTTTATTCATCTTCACGACACCTTTTGTGACAGGCTGGAAAGCTGCAGCCACACACCCGTCCGAGGTCGCAGCTCCTGGCCTCAGTCCCATTGTGCGCGCGCTTGAAACTTGGTACCACCGCTTCTCCTGGGATTCCAGATATGGGAGGCTTTGAGAGGTTGCAGAATTTCTTTACTGTCCATGAGGAAAAGGCTTTAGGAGAGGACAAAGCACTTTACATCCCGGAATTATTTGTTTTATCTGTAGTATACCATCAGGCTTAGCAAAGCCTGCACCAGAAGGAGTGGGGCATGGAAGGAAAGTATATGAAAATAAAGCCGTAGTTTGCAGCTCTAATTGAATTCTATGATTCTTCTGGAATATACAACGTCAAGGTGCAGAAAACAGAAGTCACTCATACAAGATCTTACCCACCCTCGCATGCTTCCCTGCCCTCTCCTGCCTTCCTCTTGGCCTCTTCCTCTCCTTGTTTCTCTCACTGAGCCATGATTATACCGTCGTGAAATAGGAAAAGAAATCTTTAGCCAAGTTTATACGGTTTTCTCATTTTATGGATGAGTAAAACGAAACAAGAGGGGGAAGCCACAGACCGACAGCCAGGAAACAATGCTGGCATCCATCCCTCCTATAATTTTCAACCTGTAGTTACAAGGATATATGTTCTGATTGAAAATACTGGACACAAAAGAGGCACGGAATACAGGGACACCCACACATGCACATATACATATGTGTGTGCATACATGTTTTAAATTCAGTGAAGAGGTACCATTCTTAAGAGGAATATATTTGAGAGTTTGTGTGCAGGTTTTTCACTAATGTGACAAAACCTGATAAAAGACAACTTAAAGAAGAAAGATTTACCTTGGCTCATGCTTCAGAAATCAATCTGCGGTTTTTTGGTTTGTGTTCTTTCCAGGCTTGTGGTGAATCAGAGTGCCAAGGTGCAAGAGTATGGCACAGGAATTGCCTCGACTATGGTCAGGAAGCAGAGAAAGAGATAGGAAGTGGCCAGGATAAGACACCTTCAAAGACACAGACCCAGGGACCTGCTTCTTTAAAACAGGCCCCAGCCTTCACAGTCCCAGCACTTCCCTACCGTCTGACAAACTGCGGATCCATGAGTGGATAAATCCGTACCAAACAGAGCCTTCAGTCATACACTTCTCATCAGCCCTACCTGTGAATGCTGCTTACTTCAGGGCACAAGTCCTCAACTAATTAATATCCATTCCTACCTTGCCCTGTTTGCTACTGTTGTAACTGTGAAGACCTGTGGAAGGAACACAGTAGACAGTCAAAATCATCACCCTCTTGCAGGGGAGCTCTGGCCTGCCTCATTTCATGGTATAGACAATGCACCCCTAAAATGACTTCTTACAGCTCAACTCCCCTTTCTGGTTTGTTTTGTTTTGTTTTGGGGAGGGGAGGTTGAGACAGGGTTCCTCTTGTGTAGCTTTGGAGCCTTTCCTGGAACTCACTCTGTAGCCCAGGCTGGCCTCGAACTCACAGAGATCCGCCTGCCTCTGCCTCCCGAGTGCTGGGATTAAAGGCGTGTGCCACCACCGCCTGGCCTTCACTTTCCCCTTCTGAAAATAGAGTGAAACAGTTTATTTCTTCTCTTGGCAGGGGCCTCTTCTAAGTTCTTTCAAGAATACTCAAGCCAGGCTACTTATCCACATCAAGATATTTCACGAGAGAACACAATACCACCTGGCCCTCACATGGTCACTGCGGACCTTATTTATGCCTTTGCTACTGTGGCTGCCTCTTGAAAATCCCTGTCCATCAGGGTTGTTCAGAGACAAGGGGAATGCCTTCACCAAGTTAGGAGCACTGAAAGCTGGAGGCATCTGCTCTACAGCACCAGGGCTTACCTGTGCCGTTTTAGAGTGGACAACTGTCTGACAAGGGATTGGGGTTACGTCAGCGAAATTACATTCATTCATTGGATCCACATCCTCACCATTTTGGGGTTGTCAGGATGTTTCCATGTTTCTGAAGAAGAAGAGGATGCATGACAACCGCCTTTACTGATTTTATACATCCATTATCCATTTAGTTTTTTCTAGCTCTCCCTTAGCATCGCCTCTCTGGAGTGATGACAGCTTTTGTCACTTGAGAGTGGATGTGGTGCACACCTTATAGTAAATAACAATGCATCCTTTTTTCTTTGGCTCAACTTTTAAACATTAGGTTGCCTTTCAAGGCCCAGGAAAGAGAAAATTATTGCATCCCAAATGATTGTTGCAACAATAGATTTGCCTTGTTGTGTTAACTTAGTTTGTGTTTCTTTAAAGACTGATGAGAGTCCAGAGTCATAGAGACAGCCATAGATGGAGAAGTGGCTCTTGGTAGAGGAAATCAGTACTAAAACAGTAATAATTCAAATTTACAATTTACAATATAAAGTGAGAATGTGTGCTACAGTAGTTTTCAAACAAAGTGCATAGCAATATATGAATTTAGAGAGCTTCACATGTCTGATTTTTGTAATACAGAACCCAGCCATGTCCAATGTTCAAATATTGAATATCCAATGTACATTTAGACCCAGTAGAGCTGGCCAGCACTGGGGTTTTTGGAAACAACTGTCATATAAATATTATAGGTACTCTAGATGATGCTCATGACAGAGCATTCATGGTTCCAGAAGTAGCTAGGGCTCCACCAGGGTTGAGAATTTTATAGGTACACCAAAATTTCTTCCATTGTTTTGATGTTCCTCACCCTATCCACAGGGTTTAGGGGAGCGTCTTTATATAAAACCATTTTCCTATTATGAATTAGTTTGACTACGTTGGGGCAAATGAAGGAAATACTCTGCTAAACAACAGTAATTTTGTGGGGAAAAAGCCCTCGGTTTGCAGATGTGCCTCTTTTGCTGACCAATGTCATGACCACCAGGGCAACTTGGATTTGAAACCCCACGAATACAAAGGTTTGTGTAAACTCTGATATATCACTTCACTTCTTTAGTATTTTCTCTCGTCTTATCTGTAGCGTCAGAGTTAAAGGAACTCTAATCTATTCTGTTGACTTACTTTTGCTACATTGAGAAGCTGAAAAACTCCCATGAGAAATACAGGACAGGAAAAACGAAAGGCCATTCATTGGCCTCTTATGCATCCGATAAGGAGCCCTATGCAGTGTTTAATGTGTTAGACTTTCATACAAGAGTGACTTGGGAAGAGAAAGATCCATTCTAGCTTCATACCTCTTTTAACTATAGTTTCCTGTTGGCTCCTTCAAGTGACGATGTGACATTGCCCAAGGATGGAAAAGCCCAGAGCAGAAAAAGCTAATTCACATTCCTTTCCACACATGACATGAAGTTTGAACCTGAGATTGTGGAGATATGTTGGATATCACTTGATTATATTTGTTTAGTGAACAAATAATATTGAAAGCAAACCAACAGGTGTGCATTTCCAGACTCTTCCCGTGCAAGAAATATCTCATTTGAAATATATATGGTGGGGCAATAAGTAATGTTAAAAACTACCAGATATTTGACAAGAGATCAAGTATATATTCTTCAAAGCTTACCATGGGAATACAAAGACAGGAGTCACCTCTGATGTAACTGTACATTATCAGGTTCTCTGTAAAAACTATTTCCATAGTTCACAATTGCAATCCTTTGGAAAATGGATGGTTTTATGTAATTGATTGCCATCAGAAATGCATGTTTATTTTAGCCTAAGGAGTACTAAATACTGTTCTTAAAAGCAACAATGAAACTTATGCCAACCTGAAATGCTGTTGGTATTTTCTATAGTCATTCAAACTATATAAGCTTAATATTCAACAGTATGTGATAGATTAAATGCATAGAAGAAGATTTGGGTCTTTCTTTCTAAACTGATTTTTGAGTTAAATAAAACATCTGCAAGAAAAATTCATATTCATGTTTGATTTGTGTGCTTTTTCCTATTTGTGGCATAAAAGATTTGATAGAAGATACATAAAATGTTTATATTCTTTTGAGAAATTAATCTTACTCTCAGTGATTAAGCCATTCCATTTCCAGTGACAAAATGAAACCATATAGTTAGCATTTTGCCTTCCTGCCTGAGTAACTCCTGCTCAGTTTGCTATAAGGAGTCAGGCTTAAGGAAAATGCATACACAGAAACTTGTTTGCAATTACTCTGTCAGACATTCATGCAAAATGTAATTAAATGGTTTGAATTGTACAGGTGCTAAAAAGAAGCATACTACAAAATAAGTCATAATGTCAGAAAACTCAGTTTCGTATTAACATGATATGATTTTAATTATGACGTTACAAAGTTATAATGCCAGGTCTATTTCTAAGGAGAGAAGGTTATAAAAGTAGGTTGTCAAAAATCTTCATCAGAGAGATGTTTTAGCATTATATTTTTAAAGAAATTTACTGTTTAATTATAAAGGTAATATAACTACAAGCAGAAAAACATGTAAAGGGGTGAAAAGTAAAATAATTGCCCATTATTCTAGCATCCAACCACCATTGTTATTGCTGTTAGAATTCCCTTCAAATTTCCTTCATATGCTTTGATTAACTATTTTGTTTACAGTTCTAAAGTGTGCATACTACTGTTTGTACCTAGTCTTTGCACATTAAGGTATGGGGTATATTTAATAGGGTTTTATATCTTAAAATGAGCCCAGTTGGTATCTTAGGTCAATTAGTTGATAACAGAAAGTAGTCAGGGTGGTACAAGTCTCCATAGTGGTCCAGAAGGTAATTCTGTTTTGCTGTGAGGTTTGGAACAGCTAGGTCATTTTCATCTCCTGGAACTACTTCATGAGAAATGCTTTGCCTTATGCTGAACACTAAACACAAGACAAAGTCTCCATCAATTAAAGGTTGGAAAGAGGCCAGACCTAAATCACTGGGGCTAGAAATTTTGCATCTCAGCTCCAACAAGGATGGTTGGAAAAAGAGCAGATGATACAGGACACCTTAATTGCGGTCCACGGAGGCCAAAGGAGGTCATTTGAATCCACAGAGATGAAAGCATTTCTCTCAAGGACACCTGAAGGCATGTTATGAAACCTAGAGTTGCAATAAAATTAAAATTACTCAGAAAACTAACTGTGGTGCAGGAGCCATCAGTGAGTGCAGCTTCATCTAACAGCACATGGGAGGGACGCAAACTCTCAGAGCAATTGTGTTCTTTGAGAGAAAAGGTGGGACTCTGCAATCAATATTATGTCCCATGAATAGCTACGTATTAGGCTTAGTGAGAGAATTAATGTGTAATATAAACTGTACTCAAGTAATTTTTTTTAAGAAAAAGCATCAAAGTGCACGGAAAGTTTCATAAGGACTGAAACACTACAAAAGTTTCAAATTGCTCCATTCACCACCCAGAAGCCACAAGAAATTAAAGATTAAGGAGCTATGGAGATCCCACTGCTTAGAATGTCTGCGCCCCATGATTCAAGGGCATAGGAAAAGGCATAGAATCTTAGCTGGGTAGATTGAGAATTCACATCATAATTTAAATCTCACAAACTCTTTGACCCTATAATTGCACTTTTTGACCTCTTTTCCCCTTTCCCATGTGGCTTCCCTGTAAGATTTCACTCTATCTTGGTTTTCCTACTTGGTTTTCATATGATAAACCCTTCACTATGGTTTATGATTGATTTAACCCAAGTAGGATGTGTGCATCTTCTTGAACTTGTGGCTTGATATCATTACCATATCTGGGATATTCTCCTGCAGTATTTCTGCAGCAATTGCCTCTTTCATTAACCATTTCTAAGCCTCTGATCCCCGCATTCTGTTTGTTGGTTAGGCACTTTTCTGGGTGCTTTTTCCTTGTGTGGTTGTGATAGACACTTTCTCCTGAACTGTCAGCTGGTTTGCTTATTCTTTTATTCTTTGATTTCCTAATTTGATAGGGAATTACTGTTAGTGGACTTGTAATTCTGTGAGTGTGTTTTCCATTGGGCTGGTTTGTTTGTGCTTGGTTGTTGTCTTGTTTTCATGGTTTTTGTTGTTTGTTTTGTTTTGTTTTAGATTCTAAGTGTATGTTAAAATCCCTATACTTTCCTTTGTTTTCTGGAATTACATCAAGAATATGTTTACACTTATCCTGAAGTCTCTAGTAACTAATATCTGATTCAGCCATGGATTTATTTCAGTTGTCCATCTTGTTCTCTTGGTCCTGAATTATAGCACGCCTTTCATTATTAGTTTGATAATCAGTTTTGAGAGGTCTGCTATTTCTGGTTAATGTTATCTTCTTCTAACTGCAGATGGGAGGGAGAGTACCAGACTAGCTTTACCCTTCTTTGAATTAATTTTGGTTTATACAGACATTGTAATGTCTTCGTGTGTCTTTAGTGTTTTGGGGTGGCCCTCCTGGGAAATTCAGACTTGGTAGGAAGAACTTGAGCTCCAATCTCTCTCCTTAGTCATAGGAATCTGCTCAAGTTTATCTGGCCGCCTTCCTCCCTCTGTTAATTCCTGTTCTTTTTCTTACTTCTAAAGTTTAAGAGTCCTTCAGTATCCTGAAGAGAACTAGTAGGAGATTTGAAAGACTTTTCTCTTTTTTTTATTTATTTTTTTGTTTTGTTTTTTTATTTTACATCCTGACCACAGTTTCCCCTCCTTCTTCTCCTCCCAGTTCTTTGCTTTGACTTCTTGATGCATCCTCTGCTATGGGATAATGCTCTTGTACACTGGTTAAAAAAACAAACAAACAAAAAACACTGATTGGCCAGTAGCCAGGCAGGAAGTATAGGCAGGATAAGCAGACAAGGGGAATTCTGGGAAGAGGAAATCTGAGTCAGGAGATGCCACCCTGCCATCCAGGGAGCAGTGTGTAATGGCACACAGGTAAAGCCACGGAACACGTGGCTACATATAGATTAACAGAAATGGGCTGAGTTTAAGTGTAAGAGCTAGACAGTGGTAGGCCTGAGCTAACGGCCAAGCAGTTTTATTTAATATTAGCCTCTGTGTGTTTACTTGGGTCTGAGGGGCTGCAGGTGAGAGAGATTTGTCCTGACTGCCAGCCAGGCAGGACCAAGAAAACTTTCAGCTACAATCCTTTTCTTGACCCTAATTGGCAACATCTCTGTCCATCCCAGACTCTAACAGCCAACTCCGTGTGGCTCTAAGATTTCAGTTTTCACCATAGGCTCTATTCCCTTATGTACCACTTTATTCTAAATACCTTTAATAGGGTTGATCTCATCTAGTTTCTTCCTGTTTTACAGCTGTAGTGGTCCCTCCTGCAGTAACTACTTTGATTTTATTCCAGGGCCTTCTGAATACCCTACAGTACATTTTGCTCATTATAATAACTGCAGTGGTGAGACAGCTCATTCAGGAATGTCACATCATCATAATGGGAATCAGAACTCTAGTTCTAGAAAAATTAAAGAAAATGATTAGGAATATGGCAAAGATTTAGATACATGGATAATATCTGAAAGCAATGATTTCTGCCAGTGAGAAATTAGTAGTACATATGCCAATATTACATTATTTAAATAAATCATGATTTATCCACCATGAATCACTAATGCTCTCAGCATTAAAGGCCCAGATGAGACCATGAACTTCCAATGGTATCATTCTGAGTGTCTATGTGTCTTCCTTTATCAAAATTTTTCTCACATGTATACACATAAAAAAGTCAAGAATAGGATTGGGGTTGGCCATAATTATCCCCAGCAGCCCAACATGTGCTTATTTGTGTTTAACTTCAGAGATAGAGTATATGTATAGACTTTGGATGACTCCCAGAACTCTCAAAGAGCCACAGTAATGAGTCTAAGGGACTGCATTACTAGAGACAGCTTTAAAAATCAGAACTTCACCCACAGGACACTACTGTTGACATCCCTTGGGAGAGGTGTGATTTCTGTTCCCCCTGATAACACCAATAGGTGACTCTGGATGTTACTACTAGAAATAGTATCACTGCTGCTTTAGAAAATGAAAAATTGCTTTGATCACTGTGGAAATTCATTCTGGAGAGATTCTGTAATTGTTCCTTAATCACTCTGACTCATTTCTAAAACAGGAGAATCTTTCTAAAACCAACTCTTTGCAGGTAATTTATGTAATGGGAGAGCCAGTCTCATTTCCATGGGTATCAACAATTCTCTGTGTGATTCAGGCTTATATGCACATAAATTATTGAGCATTTGCTCCAATGAGCCACCTGAGACCGGCACTTTAAGAATGCTCACTCACAGTGTTCTGCTTCTCTGTCCTGCCTGCATGAAGGACGGCTTCCTGCAGCTTTCACTATCTGAACAGGATTCCACATTTAACTCAATCGTCTCAACTCTGCATTTCCAGGCCAACCTGGATGCAAGAAGTGAACCATCACAGCCCCACTTAGTCTAGGCTCATGGTATTTAATTTGGCGAATGCATCTACTCTTTTCTGCAATATTCAGCCACAGTCATTGTCTGTTGGAAAACTCACCCTTTCCTTTATGATAGTCATAACGTTAACAACCTTTTCGCATATCTTGGACATTTATTTTATTTGTTTGCTACTACAAAACTCAAAACTCTGACATAGCCTAAAGCATACAGAACACTCTGTATACCTTCATAACATTTTGTTAGATTTTGTTTTGTGAATAAGTCTGATATTCTCTTAGTTTACCAAGCCTTCCTTACCTTTATTTCTAACTCACATGCTGTCATGTGACTTCCTAGAAGAAAATGACAGGCGCATCTCTATTATTTTTAAACTATTAAATTAGTTAATAAATGTTTATTTAGTAGACACATAGTCATAGCCATACTAAATTACTCTTTGGAGAGTAAGTCCAAGGAGAAATTCATTTATGCCTTTAATTGAAAATTCATATAATCTATCATTGAATAATAATTTTTTCTGGTATCCATCATTTAGAAGAAAAGGAAACTGATCTCTTAATGTTCTGGTTAGTGAGTGCCACCAAATAGTGAGATTGTTGGGATAAATCAGATACAAAGTTTCTGAATATAGCACACATGAGATCTTCAAAGGATCTACATTGTAGGTTTCTATCTTTCCTCTTCATAACTACACAACCACAAACTGCCAGGCTAAACCTTTGCACCACTGTGCACTTGGTATCTGGTCTGTAGTCGAAGGAGAGCCAGGAAGAGGCACACAATCAGCAAACCAAATATAAATAAATAAATAAAATTTTAAAGCCATACTTGCTCAGAATTTGGGTGAACTCATATTTATGAAATAATGGCTCTTGAATACACACTGTGTAGTAAATAGCTTGTCTCTTTAACAAGGTGTCTGGTTAAAATCTCAGCAGAAATCATAGCTTAGCCATCAGACACAGTAGCAAATAAATTTGAAGACAGTGTCCCTTGTGCCTCACAAAGGAAGCTGAACAGAAAGAGCAACACATTTCTCAAATTTTTAATTCACCAAAGTGGTTCAACTTTTGCCAGCATTTGATATTGCCAAACTCTAAATGTAATCTTTTTGTTGGGTTTATGGTTATAATTTGTCTGAGGTTGAATTTTCATTTTTTTTTTTTTTTTTTTTTTTTGCTAAATAAGTTTATTCCCTTTTTAGGTGCTAATTCTGGAACACTTGTGTAAGCCTGTGTTACCCTTCCATCTAGTTATCTCTCTCCTCATTGACAGGCAAAACTAAAATGCATTAAGGTGCTATGTCTTCAAACATCCTCTCCTGTCCCTGATTTACATTCTATTCTCCTAACTCTATATTTCTAACCTAAAGCTTAATTTTCATGAAAATCTTTTATGACCTTGACATCCTTTTTAGAAAGCCCTCCCTTCAGATTCTTGAAATTTATAGACCATTGTTTCACTTTTTTCACAGGGAGAAATCCTAAATGTACCAAAATGGACGGTGACAAGTGCCATTTAAGTACTACTTATTTTTTAAAAGATATTTAAGTAATATTTAATAGGTAATCTGACAGCATTTATTAAAAATATCACTAGTTTTATAAAATCATTTCTGTCTGTCTGTTACTGTTTGGAGAACTTTGTGTGCTTTGTTGCTGGTGTTTTTCTGGTTTTTGAGCGTCAGTTTATAACCAATATCTTATTGTCTTGGGAATAACTAATAACAGTGGTTCTCAACCTTCCTAATGCTGTGACCCTTTCATACAGTTACACACCTTGTAGTGACCCCAACCATAAAATTATTTTTGTTGCTGCTTCATGACAAATTTTGCTAGTGTTATGAATCATAATGTAAATATTTGATATACAGGATATCTGATGCATCCTATACAGAGCAATGCTTTTTTGGGGTTTCTAGTTATTCAACAATCAAGCTGGAATCATCTTCACATGGTTAAATTTCCAGTCATAAATTTTATATATATATATATATATATATATATATATATATATATATATATATATATAGCTATTTATCTGGTCTTTAATTTCTTTCATTGTATTGTAGTGTTCAGTGAAGATTTTTGACACTACTGTGATTTCAATGTATGGTTTAGTTCTTGGGTTGAAAGCTTGGTTCCTGGAGTAGTTAGTCATTGTCAACTTGACACAATCTGGAATCATCTGACTAGGGTCTCAATGAAGGACTGTCTAGAAGAGGTGGGTCTAAGGGCATGTTTGTGGAGGATAATCTCAATTATATTAATTGCTGTGGGAGGACCCACGTATGGTGGGCAGCACCATTTCTGCGTTTAAAGGTCTAGAATGAATATGGAGGAGAAAGCTAGCTGATCACTAGCACGTGTGCACGTGTGCATGTGTGCGTGACTCTCTGCTTCTTGGCCATGGATCTAATTTGTCTGGCTGTCTGAAGGCCCTGCCTCTGTGACTTTCTGAATGATGAAATGTGACCTAGGACTCTGAAACAGAATAAATTCCTTATCCCCTCAACAGCAGTTGCCGGGTTATTTTATTACAGCAGTAGTTAGAGTAATTGAGACAACCCCCACCTAGAGGCACAACTGAGTGGTGATTAGATCATGAGGACGTCAAAGTCACCAATGGGGAAAGTAGGCCACTGGGAGGGAATGCCATTGAAGAGTATTGTCCTGAACCTTTAGGCTGTTTTTCTTTGCTTCCTGGCTGTTGTAAAGTAAGCAGCTTTCCTTCACCAGGCCCTCTGCTATGGCATTCTACCTCACCACAGCTGAGAATCAGCAACACCAGATGAGAATGGGCCCACACCTCTGAAACTAGGATCCAAAAATCATCTTCCAAGTTGTTTTTCTCGAGTATTTTTGTCAAGGTTAAGAAAACTTGAGTAACACACACTTTTTGGTTAAAAGTTATAGTTGTAAATTGGATATTCTTGGGTGATCTTTAAAGATATTTTTTTATTTTGTGAGTGTTAATTAAAATATCTACTGAAAGGAAATGAGAATATTGATTCATGAATATTTACAAATCTATCACACTTACATAATATGCAAAAAGATCAAGAAACAGAACATAGACTATCCCCAGGAAGCCCATGTCACTATCCATTTTACATGGTCAAAATGGCAAGTCTTCCTTGTCTTATGTTTACAGAAATAGAACTATATACCATGTACCTGGTCATACTTGTCTTCTTCCTCTTGATTTATATTTGAGAGTACTCATCTTATTGTCTGAGGTTTGTTCAGTCTTTCTGAAATATAGTGTTTTAAAATAACTATACCATAATTTATCTAAATGATTATTATAGATATCGACTTATCTTTCATATTTAGCATTAAAACAATGTTGTTATGAACATTTATTTTAATAAAAAATCTTTTAAATAGTATACACACAATATGCATATATATCTTTAATGTCTCTAGATATCTATAATCTTTTGTCTTAGTTGGGGGTTTCAATTGCTGTGAAGAGATATTATGACCATGGCAACTCTTATAAAGGAAGACATTTAATTGAGGCTGGCTTACAGTTTAAGTGGTTCAGTCCATTATCATCACAGTAAATCATTGTAGCATACAGGCAGACATGGTGCTAGAGAAGGAGGTGAGAGTTCTGTATCTTGATCCGCAGGCAGCAAAAAATGAACTGTCACACTGTGCATGTCTTGAGAATATATGAGACCTCAAAGCCCACCTCCCAGTGACACATTTCTTCTAGCAAGGCCATACCTCCTAATATGCCACTCCCTATAGTGTGAGCACTCAAACCCACGAGTCTATGAGGGCCACACCTATTCAAACCACCACACCCCTCTAATTTGATTTTAGATTGTGAGAACATTCAAAGCTATACTCCCATATCTGTGAGGGCATGAGGCCTTTCCAGCTGACATTTAAGTTTCTAGTGATATATGCACTCTAGTGAATCTAAAACCCCAGTTTTTATCTTATCCATAAGGCCCTTTATAACACCACTTCACAGCCTTATGCTGACACTTTCAGAATCAGCAAATATCCCCAGGGGGAAATCGCTGATATCCATCTCTTGTCTATCATCTATGCATGAGCCTATCTTCTTTAATCTCAAAATAGAGCTTTAATAACTAAGCTTTCTAAACCCTCAAGAAGAGTATTTTTTTTTTCATTTTCATGAGTTTTTCTAGGCTTTAGTTAAAAGATTGCCTTGAACTTCTTAGGCTATAATTACTAAAAACAAAACCTATCCTAAAGCACTTAAGATATTTTTTACCAACAGGACAAGTTTTTACCTGAAAATAATTCTGTTGTTATACTTTCCATGCATTAGCACATATTTCAACTTTATTAGTTTCTAATTCCTTTCTGAAGGATCTTTGTTTTTACATGTATCCACTACCAAACTCTTTCTTAAGCTACGCACAATTTTAGGTGATCTATAGAGATGTAGCAAGCAGAGAAAACACAAAAATCTGACCCTAAAAATGAGAAACATTAAGGCCTTGTGTAGATGATACTAGAAATATATTAGAATTGTTGGAGGTTATGGAATATACCACACATTCATCATCCATATTAAGGCTATATGGTTATAGAATAAGAATCATGAACATGCCTGTGTTGAGGTTTTAATGAGACAGAAATGAATGAGTGTTTTGTGATGTATTTAAGTATTTTGTATTGTGAGTATTTTGTGATGAGAACTCTGGAAGAGTTCTGTATCTGTTTCTATATACAATCAGAATTCTGCTCCTGTATTTTATCCTGAGGCATTCACTTTTTTCTTAAATTAGGAAATTATGATTAAAAACAGCAATGGCCCAGCCGTGGATGTCTGCCTTCAGATTCCTCAGTCCTTGGATGGGGTTTATGGCACCACTATTTGGGTGTCTGGCCATTCCATCACCAGAGTAGGTCAGTTCCTGCCGTCTCGCGACCATTGCCAGCAGTCTTTTGAGGGGGTATCTTTGTGGATCTCCGTGGGCCTCCCTAGCTCTCTGCTTCCTCCCCTTCTCACCTTCTCATGTGGTCTTCATTTACCATGGTCTCCTATTCCTTGTTCTCCCTCTCTTTTCTTGATCCAGCTAGGATCTCCCACTCTTTCCCTCGACTGTCACCCTTCATTGTTCCCACTCATGACCAGGCTATTCATGTAGATCTTGTCCATTTCTCCGTGTCTTTTTTGGGGTCCCGTTTTCCAGGTAGCCTCACTGGTGATGTGAGTAGCAGTCTAGTCATCCTTGTTCCACATCTAGCATCTTCCTATGAGTGAGTACATACCATATTTGTCTTTCTGAGTCTGGGTTACCTCACTCAGGATGATTTTTTCTAGATCCATCCATTTGCCTGCAAACCGTGTGATGTCGGCTGGGCCCCTGGTGGAGCACTGGGAGTCTAATTAGTGAGTAAGAAGAGGATTTATATGAGCGAGAATTGTTGAAGCCAAGGTTGGATAAAGCACCGGGATAAATAACCAAATGAATGGAAGCACAGGATCTATGAACCAAAGGCTGAGGGGCCCCCAACTGGATCAGGCCACCTGAACGGGTGAGACAGTCAGTTGGCTTGATCTGTTTGGGAGGCAGCTGTGCATTGGTGCCAGGTCCTGGGCTCGTTGCATGAGTTGGCTGTTTGAATCCTGGGACTTATGCAGGGACACTTGGCTCGGTCTGGGAGGGGGGAATGGACCTGCCTGGACTGAGTCTACCAGGTCAACCCCGGTCCTCGGGGGAGACCTTGATCTGGAGGAGGTGGGAATGGGGGGTGGGCTGGGGGGAGGGGTGGGCGAGAGGGGGAGAACAGGGGATTCTGTGGCTATTATGTTGAAATGAATGGTGTTATAAAATAATAATAATAATAATAAAAAAAAAAATAAAAAATAAAAAAAAAAAAAAAAAAAAAACAGCAATGGAAATACCTACTTTCCCAGGAGAGTTAGAATTAGCCCCAAAGATATAAAAAGGCTCAGAAATAAGAGTAGCAGAGAACAGTAGTGAGTCCTGAGAAACCCTGCTAGGTAAATGATAGGGGTGGATGAGGTCATGGTGAGACCTCAGTCATATTTATTGATTTTTTTGCCATAGTAGAATGCTTACATCTGCTACATTATCCTTAACTGAGCTCGTAGACTAAAAGACGTGTTCACTCTGATGCAGATGGACAACTGTCTTGAAAAAGACCAGTGGTCATCTCCAGTGAGAGCAGGGGATCCTGTCTGATTTTGTCCATAGTTGAGAGCCTGTCATGGCTCATTTATAAAAAAAAAAAAATTGAGAAAAAACAGACAGGGGAAAGAAAAAATATGTTTGTTTAAAAGTTTCATGAACACTCAAGGCAGCTGAACTAATATTACTTTTAAAAGGACCAAAGAAAAGAGAATCTATGTATTATAGACTATTATTGTGATAATATATTCAGCCATGTTAAATGGTTTTGCTTAGGTTTAATGCTACTTATATCTGATGAAGGAATTCTCTGCCCATCCCTCCTCTCCCCAAAGTAAACATGCACTGTCACATCAGAGACATTCTATGGAACTTACCTGGTCATCACCATACATTGCTAAGTTATACAATAAAAGCAATATTTCAGAACATATTTTCTATTTTTATATTTTGAGGCACGGGATAAGACTTCTTAGAAGTCTTATGATTGCTCTACACCCACTCAAAAGCCCAGTAACTTCCTTCTTTTCCATTTATCCTCTAACCCCCAACTCTGTTAACATACAGACACATACCTATACTTCAACATCCTACCATTATGATCTCTAAATATTAGATGGTTTTCTACAAAGCTGAGTAAGAATGTAAAACAGGGTCCTAACATTCCTAGAGATCTTTAAAGTCTGCCATGTGCACATCTGGTCTATAAGAAGCCTCTCTGCTTTTTAATCAGCAATGCAGACATATGTGCCTTGGGCACTTGGCAGAGAGGGACTCCAAAAATGGACTGCAAATAACCAGGTCTTTTCAAAAAACTTTGCTTGAACATGGTATGATTTAAAAAGACAAGCAATCCACTCCTACAGTTTCTCCAAACTCTCACCTATATTAAGAAATAAAATCAGAAAACAACACTACTGAATAATGTTGTTCATCTTCTCAAAGTTAAAACTGGCACTAAGGATGTATAATAAAAAGGTAAATTCATTGTTACAAAGAATTTTAGATGTATTGAATTATTTTAATGCACTAGTAAAAGAACTTTGTTTTCAGACATTGTCCCACTATTATGTAAAAACTTTATATAATCATCCATGAAATAAATTCATCTTGGAAAAAAGAAACAAATATGGTAATCTTTCTAAATGATGTTATGATGTATTATTCGGTGCACAATTATATTATAAAATCTCATTCCTTTTTCCACTTGGTTGTCAGGAAGCTCAGATGACAACTTCTTATAACTAGAATTAACTTCATTGGAAGCAAACAACAAAAATAAGACCTGCTAAGTTCAGAAGTAATAGACACTTGGTTCAGGCTCGGCAAGGGTCCAGCACAGCTCTGTTGCTGATAAAGAGCTGTAGAAGGGAAGATGGCTAGGAAGGACAGTTTCAACAGTGGCTCCTGAAGGCACAACGAAAGGAATGTAAAATAGGAAACTTTCCAAGCTGGGAGTTTTCATATTGTATATAAGAGATTTTCATTTTAGATTTTTTTAAAAAGTTTTTGAGGAGGAGGGAAATGTATTTGTGAAGACGTTAGTGGGCCCTCAAGGAATTATAAAATTGCTTGCTTATTAATAGTCAGAGACATATGTGCGGGTGAAGGATGGACTAAAATGCAAGACGGGTTTTTCTGTCTAGGGTGTTGGCTTTGAGAGACAGAGGATAAAACCTTACATTGTTTTTTTATTTTAATGAAATGATTCCTTATGTATTTTATTTTTTTTAAAAAATGAATATTCAATGTAAAGATTCAGTTCAAATCTGAATGCATTTCCTCAAATATGTTCTGAGGGTAGTTAGAAATAAAATACTAGGTATAAATATTGATATTGGGGATGGAAAGGTGGCTCAGAGCTTGACATATATACCGCTTCATCAGGGGACCAAAGTTTTGTGCTCAATACCTACATAAGGGGACTTACAACCATCTGTAACTCTAGCTTCAAGTGATCCTATGCATTATTTGGTCTTAACAGGCAACTACACTCACATGTACATACCCCAACACACACCTACATAATTAAGAATAAAAACAAATCTGCAAAACATAAAAGGTATAATGAAAAAGAAACTTTAGTAATATTTCCATAAAAAATAATACTATTCAAAATAACAATTATCATAATCAGAATAAAAAGAATAACAAAGCAATTTGTCAATAGATTACTGGCAAGGAAATACTTAATGTATATTCTAAGACGTCTTATTTAGTCAAAGTAAACACATAGTTAATAATCATTTTATCTCAATTTTACAAGAGACAGTCTGCAGCTAAGAAAAGTTAAATGACTTTTTCAGTGACTCCTGGGACACAAATGGTCAAATTCAGATGGGGAAGCAGAACTCTGCCACCACACATCATTTCCTTCCAGTGACACTGTGCCATTACTATGGTAAAGGAGACCACTTCACTCCAGTTCTCACCCACCAGTTGGTCCTTCTGACACAAACCACGCACTTCACAAAATGGAAGCCTGAGAAGCATTCTGAGAAAGCCACAAGATGCCAAGACTGTTTGGATCTGGGAGAAAAACATACTCAACTTCCAAAGCTCTGTTCTTTTCGGCAATGCAATAGTAACGTCATTGAAATTTCTTCTTCCCAGCATGCCAATCTATGAGTAGGTGTGGTCTCTCTTGGTGTAACTTATAGTCAGGACTAAAGCACTAAATCTCTTCTGCTATGTGTTTGTATATACTTCAATGTATACATATAAACCAAGAACTCTGCAGAAGTGACCCTGTCCCCTCTTGTCACAGTCTAGTTCAAACACCTTCCACAACTGCCAGTTACCATTAGAGCAAGGCTCAACTTCTTTCCATGACATTTGGAATTTTCAACATTCTTTTTATGCCTGGCTTTTCTAATATTCTCTCCATGTGGCTTTTCATGTATGTGACATGTCAACTGAGTTTAAAATATTTCCCAGTTTCTCAAAAATCCCTTCATCTTCTGAGTCTGAAGCTTAGATTCCAACTCCCAGCTGTATGAACAGATCTGTATAGCCTTTATCTGCTGGTGAATACAAATGTGAATATAACAATGAACATATTTATATAGATAGATGATAGATAGATAGATAGATAGATAGATAGATAGATAGATAGATGATAGATAGATAGATAGATAGATAGATAGATAGATAGATAGATAGATAGATAGATAGATAGATGGATAGAGAGATAGATGGCCACATTATTAGGAGTAACAATCATACCTACCTCTCCTAACTAGAATACTTCATGTCTCCTCATGGTCTTCTGTCATTCTATAGGAGAAGTCTCAGGTGGTTCAAATTTGAACTCACAGGTTGTCATCTTTGTTGTGACATAACACAGGCTGTATCCATTTTTCAGCATTCCTTTGGGGCTCCCTAAAAGCTGAAAATGTTCTATGTGCCAGACATCACTATCATACCCCAAATTCTCTGTGATTCACATGGAAACCACCTTCCTGTTCTCCTGTCCCTGCCACACTTTTCCACCCATGCATACATATGTGACTTATGAACATATAACATGTATCCCTCCTCAAAACTCCAGCTTCCGCTCTTGCCCGCAGCTCCGATCTTCTGTCTTGGTAGTAAACATAGAATGTGTTTACAAAGGAATAGATATTTCTGACCTTTTCACAAAACAAAATATAATACTTTTTAAAAAAATTATTGTATATAATATTCAGTCTTTACATTATTTAACTCTACTGTGTTTATGTGTCAGGGAAATTATTTCACTTCTCTTATATGATATAAGAATACTTGTTCTCCAACAAGTATTCTCAAACCAGAAAGGCTTCTTTGTATTGAGAACACATCCTAGAAAAGTATACAAGACTCTTAACAAGTAAGGTCGTCACTTGTTGAACTTTTTAAAAACCCACAAGTTATTCAGAGGAAAAGCCTCTGACACAGCTTTTCAGTTGCTCTTCCCAGCTCCACGTGGCTCCAGATTTACCTAGTATTATGAGATATCTTGCATAGGCTCCCTCTAGGTCATTCAAACACGATTCCTCACATGGTTCATAACAAGCCCTTCTAATTCATCCTAAAGACACAGGTTTAAATTGTGGCTCTAAGCAGAGGCAGTGTCACAGCTGGGCCCCTTGTTTCAGTATTTTCTAAGCACATAATTTATTTATTTATTATTTATTTTATAACCTTCAGAAGGCAAGGACCAGGTTTGGATCATCACTTTAACTCCTAGGATTTCTTGTATATAATATGTTTGAAAAATGATTATTAAATTTCTAAATATGGCCATATTCAGTCACTGACACCTATATGTTTGAGTTAAACGGTATTGGATATATTTCATATGTAACTTAAAATGACATATGAAGGAGCACAAACTCATAAATATTTCCAAAAATACAAAGCTAATTTTTTTTAACCTGAAATCAATAGAATTCCCACTCCTCATTCAGATGCATGGTAGTATAGGCATTGCCCTTGAAGTTCCTGCTGAAAGCCATTATATCCCATTACAGGGCCATCTGATGGAAACACAATTATGTCACTGTAAGTTATGTGAGGTTAGACAAAGAGTGATTAAACCATCAACTCCCTGGAGCTGCTTTGGAGCCACTGCTGCTAGAGGGATTCAATGGAAATTTAACAGTGACTCTATTTTTTCACAATAAGGGGATTCATTTTTGGGTGGGAACTTTTCAACGCAAGTCAGATTTGAAATAACACTCCCTTCAGAAGTAATACACCAACAGAACCAGGAAAGGAAATTGAGATGCAGACATCCCCGGGTAACTGAAATCCGAGTGTCACCGTGGATGCGGCTTCCCCCAGAATGCACTGGAACAGAGCAAAGCTTGCTGCAGGACTCAAAGCGGTCTTTGTGTTTAGAGGTGATTCTTTGAGACTTGGCCAAGTAAGAACTAGGCTCAGTAAGCATTAACCTGGATCAAAATGTAGACATCCCAGGAAAAACGTAAGCGGAGACAATGTAAGGTACACAGGGCAATTTTCCCAATTTAAATAAAACACCTGTAACCACGCTGGTCATCTGTCAATCCCAACCCCCATCCGCACTACAGAGAACTGGTCTCAGAAAGCTAAGTCTGTAAGTCTAGCGGGTACATCCTGAAAACTCCGTGCATTTCTAGAGATAACCATGAGTCGAGCTTCCTTAATGATTAATGAATGCTTTTGCTGAATCTATAGGGCTCAGAGGTCACCCTTTGCCCACCAATTTTATCATTACATATACATGATGTACTGGATGCAACCATGGAAATTTCTAAAACTGTTATGATCTCTCATCTTTTGAATGAGTGAGGACCACTTTTCTGTAAACATGATAAATTTCATATGTTAGCTCTCACATTCCTTCACTGAGTTGATGGACGATCATCTTTCAGGTACTTAGGTCAGAATAGTCCCTTCAGCAGAGTCTGTGGAAGCAGCAGAGATGTAGATACACTCCACATAGTCAAAGAAGACTTAATGTAACCTAACAAGAATCCTTGTTGTGAGGGAAAGGGACATTTCAAAGGAAGGCATTTGGTACATTTTAATCTTGGTTTATTTCTGTGTGTTTGATGTTATTAAATGCCCTAAATCTCTGACAAAGTGAGTTCTTGGTTCATTGTACTGGTCAGAATAGGCCATGGCTGTCAGTCTGAAAGCCCCTCTATGCTGGTGTATGGTGTGTCCACACACTGTTATAAAAACTGGCTTAACTCAGTCAACTTCTTGAGAGTATAATACCTTCTTACCTGAACGCTACTGGACCACTACAGTGCATGAAGTTAAATAAACTTAGTATCTTCCAGAGGAACACAATGGTTGTGCTTTATATTACCCCATTCAGCCTTCAGATGATTTTCCGATGCTTAACTTATACTGGCTAAAGACTTCCAGAGGAAACCCCGGCAGTGGGATCGGGACTGATCCCTGGTGCATGAGCTGGCTTTCTGGACCCCATTATCTATGGTCGGACACCTTGCTCACCCTTGATGTAGGGGCGTGGGGCTTGGTCCTGCCTCAACGGAATGTACCAGGCTTTGCTGTCCCCCATGAGAGAGCTTACCCTTTTGGAGATGGGGGTGAAGGTTGGGTTGGGGGAGGGAGGATGAGAGGGGGATCTGTGGTTGGTATGTAAAATGAATTAAAAAACAAATAATAAATAGATAAATGAAAAGACTTCCAGATAAACACATACTGTTGACACTTCCTAGAGAAAGGCCTCAGAAATCAGGACTCATTATTCTGAAAGTATGAATTTAGTATTGCTTCCCTAATGGATAAATAAGTATCAATTCAAAAATTTTTTTTGCACATTAAACTATTAAGTTGAGTATTATACAAAAATACTTTCCTCTTCTAACATAGTGCCTACTCATTTTCTCCTAAAATGCAGAAAACCTTAGATACAAACAGATCTAGACTGTTTTCCTAAAATAATGAAATTCAGGCTTTTAGATATTTCTAAATACATTTTCAAATATTTAATTTGGGAGTAAACTTGTCCAAAACATTTGACACAAACTAAAGTATGCACAGCATACCCGAAGGAGAAGGCATTCAAATAGGACATAGCTGAGCCATGCAATATTACAGATTAGAGCACGGAAAAAAATGTGCCAACATCCTCCTTGAGTAATTTTTTTAAATAATTTTTTGTCTTTTCTAAAGCTTTATTTATTTTTATTTTGTGTGCATTGGTGTTTTGCCTGTATGTATGTCTGTGTGAGGGTGCCAGATCCCTTTGAACCAGAGTAACAAACAGGTGTGAGCTGCCATGTGGGTGCTGGGAATCGAACCCGGGTCCCCTGGAAGAGCAGCCAGCGCTCTTAACTGATGAGCCATCTCTCCAGCCCCAAGTGATTTTTTTTTTTATCTCAACAGTGTCATGGTGTTAATCCAAGATTTTCCAGATATTTTAACAAGATAATGGCATTTATTATAAATAACAGTTTCTGTTTAGCCTCAGCTAGCAGCAACAAACAGGACTGGGGTTACTAATTAAAGAAAAAAATGGAAAAAAATATGTTGGAAGGGCACAAACCCACTTGGTACGTGGAGACACCGAGGTCACTTTAATTTTTCCACAGGTGATCTGTTGCTTGTCTCCATCAAGAAACAGTCACAAATGTTTTACACACAATAATAGTAATCTCAACTCTCAAGCCTAAAAATTGTATCAAAGTCCAATAAGCCCCAAAAGATTAATTAAGGAGGAGGCAGGAGAAAGATATACGAGTGTAGAGAGGTAATGTAGCAGGGATCAGGTCTGTTTTCATGAGAAGGAAGAGAGGACACCAGGTGGACCCAGTGTGGCTTGACAACAAAAAGAAGAATCTGTGCAGGGGAGCAAGGTAAAAGGAAGCGGAAAATCACAGAAAAAAAACTTCGAGAAGCACCATTTTCTGAGCTCATTTAGCTTAAGGTCAGGCTGCCCTGTGTGTAATAGGAATTTGTGAGCACATTTTTCCAATAAAATTACTTCCTGGCATCTGATGTCCTAAGTAATAGACTTTACCCATCCAAAAAAAAAAATACTAAATAAACTCAATCTTAAGAGGCAGATATTATGAGTGCATTGAAGATCTCTAAGAGAAATCTCCTCTTGAGCTATGACTTTCTCTAGTGCTGGAGGCTCAAGGACATTTGTTTCCATCTTAGAAATGATAAAGGAGCCCCAGCATGTGAGCACTCTGGAAGGAATGGTACTTAAAAGATGTAATAACAAAAAACTATGAGTCTAAGTACAACAAACTCAGCCGGGGTAGAATATGGATAAAATACAATGGCCACTGCGTTAGTTAGTTTCCTAATTGCATGTCATAGCACAGAGGTGTGCAATAACTAAAGCTTGGAGTGAAGAACTCAAGAGTAATATATGGGCAATAACCAATTATCTAACATATTAGCAATAACTAATAAGATAACATAAAAGTATAATCATACTCCATAGTATCCACAGAATCAATAACACATACATATAATTTAAGAAAAGGTGAAAATGGTCTTTATGAAGAAAATGTAACGCCTTTTGTTGCTCTGATTGACATTTCATGTTCTTTGGTTGGAATAGTTTATTAAGTTAACAATAAATTCAATTTAATATAGAGTTCAATCCAGTTAGTTTTTTTTTCTTTATGTAAGTTTGATATATTATTATTCCTCTTCTTACTCTGACAACATATCTGAGGAGAGCAACTTAAGGAAGTTCATTTTTTTTCTTTTTTTCCCCCTGACCCACTCAAGGTTAACTTTATTAACAATCTCGAGTGTCACAGTACAATATCCCACAAAACTTGCTCCCTGAGGCTCACTCAGGTTTTTTAGAGAACCCAGGACCACCTACCCACAGATGGCATTACCCACAGTAGGCTGGACCTTCCCACATCAATCATTAATCAAGAAAATCCCCCATAGTATTGCCTAACTACAGGCCAAACTGAAGGAGGAATGTTCTCAAATGAAATTCCTTCTTCCCAGAAGACCCTAGCTTATGCCAAGCTGACAAAAAAATTTTTTTAGATGAAACTAAAAACTTAACTGTCACATACTCACAAAGCTTGGGGAGCATCATGGAAGGAAGGTAGAAAGAGAGGAAGGACCAGACGAAGTTGTGTCTTCTGGACATGACAGGACCTCTGCTGCAATGAATTCACAGCAGCTGTGGTTGCCCCCACAAGCCCGCACAAGATCGGATCAGTCACCACTCCAGTATGGAGGAGGAAAGGGCTTCCTGAGCCTCCACCCTTTACGGGGTGTGGCTTCTAGAGGAGGGAGAGTTGTTCGAAGCCAGCCTGGGCTACACATTTTAGGGCTGGAGAGATGGCTCAGACGTTGAAGGCTAGGCTCACAACCAAAAATATATGGAAATTCTTTTTGGCTCAGGTCTGAGGCTGCTGTCAATCACAGTGGGAAGTCGTGGCAGCAGAACCTGGAGGAAACTGGCAATGCTGTGTCCACCGTTAGGAAGTCAAAGATGGCTCCCGTTCAACCATCTTTCATCTTATAAAGTCTGGGTCCAAAGCTCACAGTGCCATCAACAGTCAGGGAGGGTCTTTACACCTCTGTTAGCGCAGTGTACATGTTTTCTCACAGGTATACCTAGAAGCTTTTCTCTTCACTGATTCTAGAGTCTGTCAAGTTAAGAACCAATATTAACCACAATAGCCAGTAAGATAAGACCAGGCTACTTTTTTTAGGGGGAAAAAACCTACCATATGTACTACAGCAGACAAGTGAACTTCTTTAACCTATCTTTATGGCTATGACAAAATACCTTAGACTAGGTAGTTATAAGAAGCACGTAATTATTTGCCATAGTTTGTGTGTGTAGGATTCATTGGTCAGATTTAGGATCTGGTGACAGTTGTGATGACTTCCATGCCGATGCTTTTACTGAATTATCAGAGGGAAGAGAATGACATCAATCCCACTCTATCTAGCTCTTTAGAATGACATCAATTTCCAGAAGGCACAGATTTCCAAATCTAAATTCTGGAGATGACCAAATGTTTGATCACTAATGTGGACTAATTTTTAGAAACTACCAGATTTCAGAGCAATCATAAAGCACTGGAAGGGAAGTGTGGAATGCTCATAAGATGTCAGTGATGAAATGTTTCACATGTATGAGAACAAGCAAAACTGGGTTCCTCCCTAAACAACACAAGTATGTGGACTTTAGACGCATGATGATAACAGAAAAAAATATAGGGCTAATGAATTTACAGATAAGTGCAAGATGGCTTCTTAGATGAAACTTGAAGAGCAGAAACTAACAAAGCAAACAATGATCAATCTGAATCATCAAAATTGTGATTTCTGTTCAGTGCCTTGGATAAAACTTATAGATCAAACTGGTGAGATGTGTTTAGTTAAATGAAATTAAGGAAAAATAAAAGTTTCAGAGAAATTTCACATAGTGAGGAGCTGGTTGCAATCTAGGTGTCTATGTGTGAAGTGAGTGTGAAGAATATCATTCTTAGGCTTTCTAGAACACCATGCAGCAATGGATTAGATATTCATATATCAGACATGCAAGCAGAATGTCAACAGACAAACAGATGTAAAATATAGCATAATGTGCAGTTGGGACATTTTTCAAAATAAAAAATCCAGATTTGAAAAACATAAAGTTTAAAAACAAGAGTAAACTAATTAGAATTATTAATTATGTAAAAGGGGGAACATAATAAAGAAAATAATATGTATGCATAAGTCATCAAAGGGTGTTTTATGTAGGACAATGATGAAAATTATGTAGTCAATGACCTGTGTCCCAAATACCTGTTAAGGCATTTGCATACAATGGGCAATCTACCTGTTTTCATTAAGCAAAGCACTAAAATGTTTCACCTTTAATTGACAGAGACCCTATTGTAGAATATTAAAGATGTGTTACATTTGTTTATGCTATGAAACATTTGTTTAATGATGCAAAGATGCATTGCGTTCTTTTATGTTGCATTTGTATAACTCTGTAGAGTTGTTTTACTTTGCCTGTCTAAAACAAATGATGGTCTAATAAAAGAGCTGAATGGCCAATAGCAAGGCAGGAGAAAGGACAGGTGGAGCTGGCAAACAGAGAGAATAAACAGAAGGAGAAATCTGGGAGGAAAAAGACAAGAGAACAAGGAGAGGAGGTGGCCAGG
The DNA here is from genome assembly GCF_049852395.1 of Peromyscus maniculatus bairdii. Classification (NCBI taxonomy): domain Eukaryota; kingdom Metazoa; phylum Chordata; class Mammalia; order Rodentia; family Cricetidae; genus Peromyscus; species Peromyscus maniculatus. The sequence continues at coordinate 22,495,477 of NC_134869.1, read as the reverse complement.
GACCAGCCACCCAGCTTCACATCGAGCCACAGAGTAAGAGTGAGAGTAAGATATACAGAAGTAGGAGAAAGGTAAAATCCCAGAGGCAAAAGGTAAATGGGATAATTTAAGTTAAGGAAAGCTGGCAAGAAACAAGTCAAGCAAAGGCTGGGCATTTATAAGTAATACTAAGTCTCTGTGTGTGATTTATTTGGGAGCTGGGTGGTGAGCCATCCAAAAGAGCCAAAGAGTGAAAAAAACAACCAACAACAAGACTCCATGTACTTGTCAAGCCCAAGTCAATTCATTTGTTCCTTACATCTTCAAATCCTTAAATTCGGAATCATTATATAGTGCCTATTTACTTATTTATGTATTTATAAATACATTTGGTTAGTTATATGACTGGTAGAAGGTAAATGGCAAGTTTATATTCAAGGGAACATTTCCACTCAACATATAGAACAGGGAAGAACTGGTCTCTCCATGTTCTACTTATACCAACCCCTATCTCCAGTACCTTGTGGGAATGAAGATACCTACCTATCAGCTGGGGACAAAAATGCCCAAACAAGCATTTTAGCTCAATAAGCACATGTATGGCACATGATGAATAATCTGTGTGAGGCACTGGCAATGGCTTTTCACAACAATGCATTTTTATTTGTGTTAATTCTAAAATTTTCATAGTAGGCAATATATGAAAATGAGTCATGTCTTGGGCGTATTTCTAATATCCGCTCCTGGGGTTCATCCAGTGGAGCTGCAGTGGTCACAAAAGTGGAAGATGATCCACTGAGGGATAGGCTCTAGCTCACCACCCACATTGCTTCATGATCCTCTTGAGAAGGTCACGTGGCCACAAAAGAGTTCTGGCCTCATATCTGTATCTGAAAACACAGTAACAAATGGGAGAGAAGAGAGTCGTTCCAAAACTTTATAAACTGTCACAAAAGAAGCAAAATTGAAAAGTATTTTGTCTATGCCCAGTGCTTTGAGGCTTGAAATGTGTGAGAGAGAGGAACACAATGAAGATTTTCTTGGAATTGTAAGAGCTTGTTGAAGCCCTGGGTCTACCCATTAACAGCCATGTGACTTATGCACCTTCCCAGTTTGTCTTTTACTTCCTTCCTGTGTTAAGTGGGGGACATGGAAACTCTCTCACCAGGTGCTCCTATTAAAATTCACTTAGTGATTAATACATTTGTGTTGTTGAATCCTGGGCAAGAGAAGATATGGTTGCCTATAGATTTCATTTAAATGTTTGTTTACGTTGCATTAGATATTTGTCTAATTTTGTTACAGGGAGCTGGATTCAGGGAGATGAGTTTTATACCAGATGTCAAAACACATTGCTCTGAACTGTAACAATACTAACCATGTGCTGTGTCACATTGTGTTATTCTGTATCATTCTGAGGTGCCCCTCCCACCTCAGGTCAGCCTACCTGTGAAGCAGCCAAGACCATAATCCTTAGCACACATTCTAGAGGGCCATACAGTTCAAATAAAACCGTGGAAAATAGGGAAGGGTAGGAGTCAATTATTGCTCTGATTTTATACAATAACATTATCTTACTACAGTCAGGATTTTCTGGAAAGTCTTCTGCAGAGCACAGATTTAGTATGATAATCAATGCGAGATTTTTTTCTAGAAGGCTTTGTGCCCCAATATGTTTGGACAAATTTGGGTTAAATACTGTGAACCTCTGACATCAAGACTCAAAGGACTATAGTAATTTTCTAGAAAGTTCAAGTCAACATTTCCTTGAAGTCATTTAACTTCATACTTTTAATGATCAATAGTATCTAAAACAGTTTGAGTAACTTAGCTGGCTGGAGACTTAATAAGCCTGGATTCTCACATAAAATCTCAAGTATGCATACAGTATAGCAAGCATTACTTTCTGTGTACCAAGGATTGAACTAATGTCTTAAACTTTGTAACAAAAGTATAAATCTGATGTAAAACACTGGGTAATTATTTCAATCTCAGGCCTCACCTTTTTTATAAATGGGGAAAGTAAACAGGTTAATTGTAGGGTCCTGCTGTGAGTAACCATGACATTGTCGATGAGTGAAAAGCAGCATGTCCTGGATAAGTTATATTGTGATAAAAAAAAAAAAACTTATCTCAAGGCAACACTTAGATATTCAGTTTAAAAATACTTGATAAGAAGTTTCAAGAGTTCTTATTTTTAAAAAAAAATGTTTATTTTTATTGAAATAGAATATATCACTTTCTCAACTCCTTTTTCTCCAGTGCCTCTAAGCTGCCCTCTTGGAACCCTGCCTTATCCCTAGATCCTCATAATGAATAGTCTTTATTCCTTTGACTATTGTTGTTTTCTGTACATTTATATGTGTATGTGCAACTTTATATATAAAAACAACCTACTGAGTCCATTTTTGTTGTGTGTATGTGATTTCAGGGTTGACCACTCTGCAGTGGACAGCCCTAGGAGAGGGTAATCCTCCTTCTCCAAGAAGTCATTAGATGGAAGTGGAACAACGTGAAATTTTCCTTATTCCACGTTAACATTTTTAATCGATATTGCCACTATTCTGGTCCTGTTTATGCAGCCATGTTTAGGAAAGACTTTCACAGCAAACATCCTGGTATTCTGGCACTTACAATCTTACTTCCCCTTCTTACACAATGTTCTTTGAGACACAGATGCAGACTCTGTTATATAGATGCCTCTGTTGGGGATAGTATCCCCCAAATCTGTTGATCTCTGCATTATATACAGTTGTAGTTTTATGTGATGGTTTCCATTTGATGTAAGGAGGGTGGCTTCCTTAGTAAGGGGCAGTAGCTACACTTCTTTGTAGGTATAAGGAAAGAAAAGTATAAAGGGACCATAGATACAGGGAAAATGGCCAGGGGCTCCAACAGGGAAGGATGGAGAGAGGTCAATAAAGAAGAAAAAGGGACAAATAACACCAATATTGTTTGGTAAAGCCTCAAGGAATCATATTATTTTATATATACCTAAAAATTAAAAATAAATATTATATATATATATATATATATATATATATGGAAGTTAAGCCACATGGGTTGATAATGCTCTTCACAAGAACCACAGACAAACAAAATTCCAAGTACTAGGCAGAGAAGCCTCCTTATGAATGGTTGGTCAGGGTAGTTCAAGTGACTCCCAAAACAATATAGATTATTGATGTAGAACTTGGTTGCCTCTCAGGGGTTACAGATGGGCTCCTTCTGACAGCACACACTTAGGACACAGAACTCAGATCATTAAAGCTGGGTTTGATTGGACAGCCTCTGTCCTGCAGTCTAGCTTTCATGGTTCTAGAAAATGCTATGCAAGCTGCCAAGGGAAAGAAGTGATTAAACTACCCTACTCATCTGCAACACCTATGAACCATGACATTTATATGCATGGTAAGATACATATAAAGGTGTTATAAGTGACATTTACATGTTGGTGGTAACCAACAACTGTCTAATTGGACTTAAGGTCCACTCACTGAAGAGAAATCATGCCTAGCACTGGAAACCTGGCCAGATTTCTGAGGCCAGTTTGGCCATGAACACTCAAAATTATCTACTCCTGCCTCTTTACTAGAGTAGCATAATTTCTCATTGCATTAAAAAGGGTACTACTTAACTTTATCCAAACAATTTTGACATTTCTCTTGTTAAATTCTTTAATAAAACTATATGACCGATAAAATAGGATGAATCAATATTACAATGTCTCATGAAACATGTCAAACTCATCTGTCTTTGATGCCATTATAACATCAAAAGCTTATACTTCAATCATATGCAAGAGACGTTGACTAGAGGCATTGGATCCAGAATTATCCAAATTATTGCTCTCTTGGCAGCAGTCTTGATCAGTAGTTTCCATATTTTCAAAAGGAAAAATATTTTCTTGTTTTTTTTTAACTGAAAGATTTTATTGAACTGTTTATTTGAGTAGGTGACATTGGCAGTTAATGACTTGAATAAGGCACAGGTCTTGTGAAGGACTCTATTGAATAACATAGAACATCCACATTGAAAACTACATCAATGGATACAGACTGGACTTGTGGTTGTATATCCAGGAAAACAGACCTCCCTTCCTAGTCCCTTAGCCTTTGGAAAACATTAATTCTATCTAATCATTGACCTCTCCTTTATTTTTCTCCTTTATTTGTTTTTTGAAACATTTCTCACGCTACAGCTCTAGCTATCCTTGATAGAACCCACTATATAGAGCAGTGTGGTCTGGAACTCACAGAGATCTGCCTGCTCCTGGCACCTGAGTGCTGGGATTAAAGCTAAATGCCATCACAGCCAGCACAGCTGGACATTTTTATGAATAGACTTTCCTTAGCTGATAGAATTACAGGCCCAAAAGAAACATTAGATGTTTACTGCAATGCTTACCCTCCCCTTAACTTGTCTCATAGATTCATGATGAGAAATGGAAGCACTAGCAACATAATTCTTGGACAGGGGTCACAAAGTTTTACTGACTTGGCCTAGGTTACCCTACTGATGAAAGGTAGTCAGAAATAAATCTTACCTTACTGTATCTTACCTCATACAGTGTGGTGCTTTCCTTAGAACTCCACCCTCCCACGAGAAGAGATGTATAAAATAGCTGAGTTTATCAAAGTATGTCTTGAGTTTCAGTCATTAATACAAAGTCTTCAGTGTATCAACATAGAAATCAGCACCTGTCATACATCCTGAAGTTTCCTGCTGGGCTCTGTCAAATTCTTTGCTCTGCAAAGAACCTGGGGGCAGAGGCTTCTGTGCATCATTTGCCTCATACCTTCCCAATAGGGAATTGTGCCTCATATCTTCCCAATAGGGAATTATGGCTCAGCTGAATGTATCCGACCCTTACCTCTCTAACCACCCATATCACATCCTAAACAGCAACTACCCCATAGACAACACTCCAGCAGTTTCCAAAGGTTTCATTTCTCCCAAAGCATTCAGAAATTCAAGGGTCATAGTAATTTAACACTCAGTTAACTTGGAATGGTCCTAGTGATAAGTAAGTATTTTCAATGACAATGACATTTTAATAAGAACATTTTGTTTTTCATGTGTCATATTTAAGGTACTTAATCATAAACACACACATATGTTTTCATTGATTCTTCTACTTAAAGCCCATATTATTTTCTTGAAGAATGAGGATGCCAGCAAAGGTCTGCTGTGTCCATAAGGATGAAAGAGCCACTTGTAAAAGCTTCCCATGGATTCCAGTTCTTGGATAGATGATGCAGCAACTTAGTTTCGACATTCCTTCAGCTCTAAACATATGGTAATGACGGGTAACATATAAAAGTGATATGGTTGGGCTCACATGCAAAATACACTCCTCTTTGAGGAGAATGGACCCCTGTTCAGAGCCGGGGCAGTCAGGCAATCAGGGTTCATGCCCAGACACAAACAATAAAGGAGCCAAGAGCTTGATTCCTGCCAAGAATAAAATCAAAAATACTCTGTCTGCCACTTGGGAGCTGAAGCCTGCCTTTCTCCGTGAATCCAGAATCCCCAAGATATGAAAGGAGGCCAAGAAGAGGCTTCTGCCAGTGCTAAGGCTATGCACATGGCGAGGTGCAGACGGACAGGGCAGTCAGACACGTCAGGCCTTGAGCTGGGCCAGCCCTGTGGCTACATGTGTCTCCTTCCTCATCTCTCTAGAGATAAAAATAGTTATTAAATGAGAAATTTGGGGTAGGCCCTCAAAGGAAGCTGGAGAAAGAGGATGAGAAGATAAAATAGAAACAAAAAAAACAGAAGGGGACAAAAATAAACAATCTTCCTTCCTTCTTATACAGACCCTACAAATGAGTGAGTATCTACAAACAAAGTTAGGCTTCCAAGACCTATCATAAAAGAGGACGGCTAGATCTTGATAAAATTTTATTCATAAAAATTCCATTTACAGGTGTTAGGTAAGAGTTCATGCTGTACAATCATATGACATAACTTCAAATTCCAAGAGACCAAGTCAAAAGCCAAGGGTAGTTAGTCATGCCTGTAATCTTATCATTCTGTGTTTGTGGTGGTCCTGAGGGATGTGGGGAGCATTTCTGGGGTTTGCTGGTCACCCGCCTAGCTCCAGGTCCAGTGAAAGACCCTGTGTTGAGACACTCAGGCAGAGAGGAATAGAAGAGGGTATCTACCAACCTCCTCTGGCTTCTCTGCACAAAGAGGCATAGATGTCTGCATAAATGTGCACATATAGCACTGATGTCCCTCTTACTAACACACACACACACACACACACACACACACACACACACACATATGTGCGCACACACACACCCTAAAAGCCAATGGCCACATTAGTCTCACTGACCATAGACTACCAATTCCTGACTTAGAAGATGATTATAAAAGTCTTACAAAGGAGACACTGAGGTCAGAATGGAATCCTGAGCACTGGATTCATTGTACTTTATTCTCACAAATACCTGGAAAAAATACATAGCGTATATTTTTAAAGGTTCCCTGCCTTAGGTTACAATGAAGCAAATTAATACTTTAAGGGTGTAATTAAATGGACACAGAACCCTAAAGAAGAAACCAAGTCTAAAACCAGTACCCACTAACCCAATTGATTGTCTGCACAGCACAAGACTAAGCAGTGAGTCTGTCAAAGGTGGGAAATCAGAGAATCCAGTGTGGATTCCTAAACACAAAGGTCCTTGAATAAACCGTGACACATTAGGAAAGGAACTTGCCTTAAAGAAAGAAATGTGTCTGTCGTTGCTTTTTTGTTTTTTTAGCATTAGTAGATATCAAAGATTTTTTGACCATGTGGTTTTTTGTTGTTGTTGTTGTTGTTTTTATATCATGCAAATATATTATTCAAGGAATCATGGAAACCTAACAGTAGATAATTAGATGCTGGTCACTCTGCCAAACTGGTTGTACATCCCATATATCTCAGAAAGAGAAACAGAAGCCCTTTCTAGACAGTGTATTTTTAATACAGGACTCAAAGAATGCCTACAATGTCTACACTGGACATCACAATTATTTTTTAATGCAAGACATATACCCCAAATACTATGAAGTCAAATAAGTAGAAAAGCAGCTTTGTGAATCAGTCTTGCAGAGGCTTAACCTACTGAAATTATTAAAATATATTAATATGAAAAAAGAAAGAAAAGAGCATATTTAAAAGGATATGGAAGAAGCAATAACCAAGAGAAAAGGATTTCAAATAAACCAAAGAAAGGTCAATAGAAAGACACTAGTATGGATAAATGGGGTTATCTTTATCTACTTAGATGTCTAGTGATGCAGCTGTTTAACTTTAATCTGTACTGATGACAAAATCTATGGCTGAGAATTTTGGAAACCCTGTAGAGCTTTTTGAGAGTCACATATAGCTGGAGAGGTAAACATACTAGTCTGAGATTGATGGTCAGTAGAGTGTCTTATGTAGCCCTAAGTGGGCTACATACTAAAATAAGAGTGAATTAAAAATACATTCACTGGCCCATGCAAACATTCTCAAATCCCAGTACTGAATCCTTCCCACTATTATGAGGTTTGTGGTGTGTTTCCCCACCTGCATAAAACCCACCTTCAGCTTTTATACTGATTTTTCATTTTTCATCTATTCAGTAAAAATAACCTGCCAAACAAAGAGTGAAAATTGGAAGTCCGCAAACAGAAAATAAAAATGATAAAATGAAAGATTCAGCTATTAAGGTTATCAAAATCAGATTTTAGATAACTATTTATCAACAATAAGATGGTAGAGGATGGTATTCCTCTACCATCTTATTATAGTTTGGAATTTCAGTATCTATTTTATCCTGACTCATGGAGATACATTTGTAATGTTGTATTGTTGTAAAATTTATTTCTGTACCATTTGCCTTGAACAATTATATGCAAAATGCTGTTTGTTTCATTTATCAGACCCTATAATTAACCTCTGGTTGTTAATTTTCCACATTAGCCACTGGTTTCAAAATCCACCAGTTTTAAAATTTGAAATCGTCTTCACTTACATATATCTAAAACACAGCCATGGGTTACTACTTAGAACTCTGAAGTGTCCTGAATGTAGTCCATTGAGGGTTAGAAAACAGCAAAGAAGAAAGCTCTCCATACATGGCTACAAAGACTTTCTTGTAGGAAAGTCAACTGGATTGGTTAGATAAAAATCGATTGTGATTTTCTCAAATAAACCACGAAGGGATTGTGCAGACTATATATGGCCACCAGGTTTGAATCCACCAAATTCTCAAGTAGTGATACAATGACAGTCATAACATCATCCAAGTTCACCGGCTGCAATTAAGTGGGGCTTTGACAAAATGAGAAAGAAATCGGGACATCTCTTCATTAATATGTATTATTCCCAATGAAAAAAATGAGGTTCATTTAACCCACTTGCTAAGATTTGCTTTAAAAAAAAACTTTGCAGCATGACATGTTCCTAAATTCTACTTAAAATAATAACAAAACTTACAGTTAAAAAACCTTTTTCTTTGTCTCATATAAATCCTTCAGCTGCAAATTAAGCTTCTTTCAGTCAGTCTGCTCTTTCTCCTGCTTTCATTGAAGTTCACAAAAGATGTTCATCCTGCAGATTTCCAAGACACATTTCCACTCAAGAGAGTTACAGTTGTGAATGGGAAAGAGGTCCAAAGTAACTCTGCAATTGCCAAGACGGTGTTTGTGTGGCAAAGATTACAACCAAGAAGAGAATGACAAATGGCTGCAAACATCTGGCGGGAAAATTATAACACTATTCATGAGCTTGACATGAAATGTTTGCTATTTTTAAAGTGTCTTTTCTCCATGGTATTTTCCACAAGGGGAAAAGAGGAAAAAACTTTGTGTTTGTAGACAAAATTTAAAAAAAAATATGTTAAATCTCCAAATACCAAGTGTTCATTGTGGAGGTTCTGTGAGTACAGAAAGGCTCAAAACTAGGAAGTGTGAAAGGGGAGGAGCTGGTTTTGAAAGGTCTTCAAAATCTCTTCGATTCTTTACGTGACTCACATATGGCGTTCTAAATCTGAGTGGAGAATGGCCCAGTATTGCAGGCTGAAGAGACCCAGAATTCGTTCATAAGAGGAGAAGCCATAAGCATATTTATACCTGGAAAATTCAGGTTTATGACAGAAAGGAAATTTTTATTTTCTTGAAGAATAATTCAGAAATCTTAATAGCTGAAGAACAAATAATTCTGATGTATTTATCCTGTGGAGCAATAAAAAATTTGCCACAAAGAAGTCAACCTCAAGTGATGCTCTTATAGCTTCATTTAAAAAGTTACTTTTTGTATTCTTATTAACAACTAAGTTATGTATAAATGCCTCTAGTCATATCATTTGATAACTCTGGACATCAGGTTTTCTGCTGTTCATTCAAGGACAAAATAAACTGCAGAACTATAGAAATCAAGTCTCTGGACCACATCACAAAACAATGAAGAACCAATCCAGGATTCAAGTCCTGAGGAGTTTGTCTTATCTCATTTCAGGACAGCAAAATATGTTTGAATAAAATTAAATCTTCAGAAATACAGATTCCCCCATAACGCTACACAAGTATATTTAAATAGAATTTTCTGTGGGTAAAAATGTGAATGTTGTCTCTTGAAGACTTCGCTTTATGTAGCAGTATAAAATTGTATTCCCACAAGTTCCTTGATGGTTAGATATAGGATAGATTTTAAGAATACTTAAGGAAGAGATTATTTATGTACATATCCTCATAAGTAAAAAATACTAAAATAATGGGCATCTGTAATAAAGTGTATCAGTGTAAATGTTTATTCAAAAAACTACATGATGATTGTGCATTGCACTATACATCTGCTGAATGTATGTGTTTGTATATGTGTGTGTAGATGTGTTTTTCCAACCTCATGTATTTTTATCAAAATTAAATTATTAAGGGGCTCTGTTTTATAAGGTACAAAAGTAGTTTCACCCTCAACATTCCAAAAATTTAATTCTCATTGTATGAATCTATATAACAATTTCATTTAAGTTTCTCTTTTGCTTAACTTGACATGAAAATTTTAGTGGTACAAAAATTTACACTAGAATACATCTGGAAACATAGCTTACAACACTGATAGCTTCAGCCTGCATAATATGTAGTGCTATAAATTTATTATCTATAAAATAAAGAATATATATCATATTGAAAAAGAACAAGACAGGCGGTGGTGGCGCACACCTTTAATCCCAGCACTCAGGAGGCAGAGCCAGGCGGATCTCTGTGAGTTCAAGGCCAGCCTGGGCTACCAAGTGAGTTCCAGGAAAGGCGCAAAGCTACACAGAGAAACCCTGTCTCGAAAAACCAAAAAAAAGAAAAAAAGAAAAAGAAAAAAAAGAAAAAGAACAAAATGCTTTGTTTATCTATTGGTAAGAAAGGTCAGTTATTCTAGTACTACTATTCTTTAAAAAAAAGTAGCGATAAAATAACTCCTAATGACATTCAGCTATACTCACAGATCAGTGCTCAGTCTTCAATCAGAGAACCTTCCTCCTACAGCAAATGGGAACAAATACAGAGACACACACAGCCAGACACTACCCAGAGAGTAAGAGACCTCAACTCTAAAAGGGATGTCTCCATCAGATCCCTCCTTTCAGGGCTCAGAGAACTCCACAAAAGAGGAAGCAGAAACAAGGTAAGAGCCAGAGAGGATGGAGGACATAAAAAAAAATGAGGCCCTCTAAATCAACAGAGCAACGCTTGAGTGAACTCACAGAGACCAAAGCATCATGAACCAGGCCTGCACAGATCTGCACCAGGTCCTCTGTGTATATATTATGCCTTTCAGTTCAGTGTTCTTATGGAATGCCTGAGTGTATGAATGAGTGGGTCTCTGATTCTTGTGCTGTCTCTTGGGCTCTTTTCTCACCGCTTCTTGGTCTTGTCCAACTCCCAACATGTTAGTTTTGGTTTTATCATATTATATTAATTAGATCATATTTATTATATTGTGCTCCCTTAAAAGCCTGTTTGTTTTCTAATGGGAGACAGAAAGGGAGTGGATTCAGATGGGAACAGAGGTGGTAAGGAATTGGCAGAAGTAGAGGGAGGGGAAACCATATTCAGGATATATTATGTTAGGAAAAAATCGACTTTCAATGAAAGGAAAAAAATGGGAAGAAGAGAAATGTCAGTTATGTTAATGAAACTACATATAGAGAGGAAAATGGTTTGGAAATGGCTTGAGAAACTAATCTCTTAAGAAGTTATTGTTGAAAGTGTATGAATGGGCATGCCTAATGACTACAATTAACTCTAGCAAGAAATGTTAATATAAGTAGTCTACATCACATTGATGAGACTATAGATTGCTTTCATGTCACCTCCTTCACTATAAACATATAGTGTGAAATGCTTGACCACACAATTTCTGAAACTTAGAAAACAATGAGAACTGCATTCACCACTTACATACAATGTTGGTGATTAAAGCACTGTTACACATAACAAAGGACAGGAAAGACTTTTATGTCCTACAAAATGGTAATAATTAGAAATTGCGATAAATTTATTTCATAGACAATTATGAAGTAATTTAAAGTTGTATTCTCACAAATTCTTTGACGTTTGATGTAGAGTACCGACAGGAAGAGCTTAGTTATAAGTGTACATATTCTTATAAATGAAAAATATTAAAACAATGGACATCTTTAATACAATTTGTCTATTCTTGTACATGTTTATTCTTGTACATGTAGTGTATGGCATCAAAGTGGGCAGTGGAAGGGATAATAATCTCATATACTTGAACAACTGAAGGTTGACTTAGTCATGCTGCATTTTTTATGTATGTAGAAAAGTAAAATATACTAATATCTAAATTAGTGATTACTCAAATCCATTGCATTTTAACTCTGTAAATCCAGATAAACCTCTATAAAATTGCATAAGAATATCAACAATATGTGTCTACAGAAATATTCTGTATTTATAATAGAAGTGTAGATAAAAAGTTGGAGAGGTGGTTCAGCAGTTACTCCACTACACATCTGTTGAATGTATTTGTGTAAACACATGTGTATGTGGGTGTGTTTTTTTCAGCTCTATGTATTTTTATAAATATTGAATTATACTATACAGGGTCAAATTCTGAAGAGAGTTTCAATAGCAGAGTCATCAATACTTGCTTCTTAAGCAGTCAATATCCTACAGGAATATGCGTCCTTCAGTGCATATTCACATCTGTATTAGATGACACAGCTTTTAGCCAATAAGACAGTGCTTGAGTGCTGTTTCACATGCTCAATTTTTCTGGAGCTGAGAATGAGTCAGATGCTGTGTTGATTATGCTTTCTTCTTTATCTCAAAACAATTTAACATGTGTATGTAGGAATCTGCCAGGTACTTAGAGCTAATGTACTGTTCAGATTGTTTCTAAAATAACTGTCTCTGAGTGTCTAGTTTGAGATCACTATTGACATACATCATAGCTTTTAACCTTTACCCATTTTTTTTTTTACATTAGGAAGCTGGAGGTCTTAGAGACTATGAGATTTACCCCTAAAACTATGGTGCGTAAGACCCAAAATCAGAAGTGTGAACTCTTTCCACTCATGCTCGAAGCTACTGTTTGGTGTGAAGTTGACACAGCTTATCAGCTGTGCTTGTGCTTTGCATTATGAATATTGTGATCATCTTGACATATAACTTCAGAAAAAAACAATAGGTGGGGACCAATTTATGAGGTGAAATTGAGCTACATTACACCTTCCCTAGACACATTATACTCTCTCATAGAAGAATGTTATAGTGTAAGGCATCAAATTGAGCAGTGGGAAAAATAATACATACCTCATATACTTGAATGTTTAAAGGTTGACTTAGTCGTGGTGCGTTTTTTTGTTTCACGTATATAGAAACACAAAATATATTTATATCTAGATCAATGATTACTCAAATCCATCGCATTTTACCTCTGTAAATCCAGACAGACCTCTACAGAAATGCATATATTACTAATTTGTGTCCACAGATTTATTCTGCATTTATAATAGAAATACGGATAAAGAGTTGGAGAGATGGCTCAGCAGTTAAGAGCACTTGCTGCTTTTACAGAGGTCCTGGGTTTGGTTCACAGCACCCCCATGGTGATACACAACTGTGTGTAGCTCCAGTTCTAGGGGATCCAAAGCCCTGGTCTGGCCCCCAGGCTTGTGCATAGTGCAAATATGTGTATGCAGCCACTCACACATATACAGAAAAGTAAGTCTTAAAAAACTAAATGCAAGAAAAAAAAAGAAAAACAACTAAATGCAGTTAAATTCTAAACCACTGAATTCAAATAAGAAATGGTACAGAAGATTGACAGGGGAGTGGAGAACGCTGCTGTGTCTATTAGGAATAAGCTTTGAAGGTAGGTACTGGTTTTTCTATGCACAATTGGTTTCACTCTAGGTACCACTCAAAGCTGTATTTATCATAACAAAAATCTCTACTTTCTGATTTTTAAATACCAAAGCACATTGATATGTAGCACGGTTATGAACTCTTCAGTGTAAATCTCCTGTTTTAATAAGTGCCAAGCAGCAGTACCAGGCTGATTCCAAGAAGGTCACTGCTGCACATAAGAAGCCTTCTCAGGCCACTCCAGAATGTTATTTTAAAGGCTTTAGGAATTAAAATTAAAGCAAGTGCTTTAAGCCCTTTCAAAATGCTGTCCCAGAAAATAAAAGCCAAATGTCTGCTCCTGAGAGCATTAAGTAGAGGTACCTTCAGCAGGGCTTGAAATATCTCTCTAAAGTGGATCACTAGAAAAACTGGCTGAACCATGCTAAGTAGGTCTCCTCTGAAGACTCAAAAACAAATTTAGGGCTATTTAATCAGCAGTGTCCATTCTAGAAGAGATAATGGCTGTGTGCACTTAAAAACATCTCGCATTACTTATTTAAAATATAATTTGGCATATGTAGCTTTATGAATAAGTAAAATTAAGCCTCCAGTTCTGTTTTAATACCCTTTCAGTAGAACAAAGCAAAGCAAATCATGACCCATCTCAACCAACAATGGATTTCATTATCTGATGCTCAAAAACAATGGCCTGGGAAAGCTAAGCTACACAAGCATCTCTCTAGAGTTGTAGCTATTTACTTGAGGCAAATGCCAGCCCTTGTATCAAAGATTCACAAAATTGAAATCTAAATTGTTCAATGTATATTATTAATGACACTTTCAAGGTTCTCAAATATTTTTGCTGTCTTTTGCTTTCATAGACAGTTTGTACAAGGGTCTTCCATATATTTGATAACTGAAAAGCTCCAAATGACTATGGTCTACTTTTTTCTCATTGAAATGGTCATTGAAGTAGTCATTGAAATGGAGTGAGACTCCAAATGGACTATTTCCAGCTTTAGAGCCAAGGGTACCACTAAATAAGAGTGGGAGGGCAGAGTCCCCTCACCCCATCTGGTTTCCTTTGTCTCCATGATATATACGCAGTGCTAAGAAAGAGGCTAGTTAAATTGACCCCACTTTTTAAATAAATATTTTTAAGACTTCAAAATTATGAGCTTTCCAGTTTGATTAGTTTTCTTGATACATCCTGCCTTAATAGGGATGAGCTGGGGAAATATATATATATATATATATATATATATATATATATATATCATAAAATCAAACTATAAGACAGGAGTGATTCAATATGAGGGTTTTTTTTACCCTAAATCTTCTTTGCATTCTTTATTTATTACAAGAACATACCAAAACTAATGGGGTCAGATGGTCACACACCCATAGGCTGCTCTGCTATATGTGCATTAAATTGATACTGCCAAGCTCATAAATTATGAATTTGCTGTTGTACTTATGGGAGTTACGGCATTTTTCTAATGTTTCTTAAGAAACCTTATGTGGGGAATGGGATGGTTCAGTGAGTAAAGTGATTTCTGCTCGAGCCTAAGGCTCCAGCACCTCTGCAAAATGTGGAGTGCGCCTGCGCACGTTTGTAATTTTAGTGTGTAAAGACACAATCATGTGGATCCCTCAGGCCTGCTCCTGGCTGACCAGTCTAGGTGAATCATGGTGAAGTCCCAGCTTACTGAGAGACCCTGTATCAAAAGCTAAGGTGAGGAGACGTTGAGGAAGACATATGATGTCAACTTCTATCACCCACATGACTCCACACAGGTGAGTGGGATCACATACATGTGTGCACACATGTATATACTGCACACACACGCACGCACGCACGCACGCGCGCACACACACACACACACACACACACACAAAAATAAATGGGTGAATAAAGAGAAAAAAAATCCTAGTTGGAATTTACATCAGCAGAGAAACTAAGAAATTACTTAGCAGTTACAACTTTTCCCTTATGACCAGAGGGTTTTTGTCATTTCATTGAACATTAATCTGTGCTTGTTATGCCCATTCAAACACTACCCTATTTCCCTCCACTGCTGTAGCCTCTGTTTCATCAAGCTTCAGTGGCTTATCTAGTGGCAGATGTCTAACTTTCAGAAAAAGGGACGTAGGATATTACTCACGTATTTCTTGTGCACGACTCTCAAGGAGCAAATTGGAAAATGAACTTTGTGTATTTGTGTGGAGGCAGACATGTAGAAGGAGGGTTGTTGAAGTTCCCAGCACAGGAAGCTCCATTTGGCTCTTTTTTTCTTTCCCCTTCCTAATTTTCCCATGAAATGGAAATAATTGCAGGAAGCTGGAAATAGCAATAGGAAGCTTCACAGGTTTCTGATCTTAGAATGTATTTTAAGTACTAAAACTTAGTTTTTATGGAAAAGCTTCAATGCATCCTCATGAAAAGTGTCCTGGCTCCACTTTCAGAAGTTCCATTAGAAAGCTCAGAAACCCCTGGAAAGCCAACCCCACTTCTCACTTCTGGTGACATCCAGGGGCTATGTAGAAGGCAACGTTAAAAGCATAATCGTGAATTATATTATAGATGAAGAGAATAAATGAAAGGATTAGTCTAAAAGTACCCTTTAAGTTAGTAACGATTGTAACAGATACGCTAGTTCATGGGAAATCTAATATATAGAGCTAGATGCCTGAATTTGATTGTGGTGGTTTGAATGAGAATATCATCCCCATATGCTCATTTATTTGCATACTTAGTCCCTGCTGGTAGATTTGTTTGGGAAGAATTGGGAGGTGTGGCCTAGGAGGAGGTGTGTCATGGGATCATGCTTTTAGATTTCAAAGGAGTCACACCATCAAATCATTTCTCTCTCTTCTCTTCTCTTCTCTTCTCTTCTCTTCTCTTCTCTTCTCTTCTCTTCTCTTCTCTTCTCTTCTCTTCTCTTCTCTTCTCTTCTCTTCTCTTCTCTCCTCTCCTCTCCTCTCCTCTCCTCTCCTCTCCTCTCCTCTCCTCTCCTCTCCTCTCCTCTTCTCTTCTCTCTCTCTCTCTCTCTCTCTCTCTCTCTCTCTCTCTCTCTCTCTCTCTCTCTCTCTCCCTCTCCCCCCTCTCTCTCTGCCTCATGCTTATGTCTCATGATATGAGCTCTCAGCTGTGATTCCTGCATACACTTTTCTGCTGCCATGCTGCTAGCCATGATGGACATGGACTCCTATCCCTCTAGAACTGTAAGCCCCTATCCCAGAGGGACAGGAGTCCATGTCCATCATGGCTACACCTCCTAAATTGTCTGTCATGGTGTCTTATCACAGCAAAGAAATAAGGCATTGATTAAATGTAGAACTGAAAATAAATTCATAAAGAACATTTTAAATGAAAAATACACATATCTAATTGGATTAAGATTAGAAAAGAATAATGAACTACTTTAGTAGTTGGTCAATAATTAATACATTTGTCAAAATAAAGTATGTTTTAAAAAGACTACTCTGTATTTGGAATTTGGGATACTTACGCATTTGCAAATAAGTGAACAGAAAAAAAATGTTGACAACTGGAGAGAAGACTTAGCAGTGAAAAGTGCCAGATGGTCTTTCAGAGGTCCAGGGTTCAATTTCCGGTACCCACATGGTAGTTCACAACCATCCGTAACTCCAGGTCTAGATATTCTGACATTGTCTCCTGGCATCCATAGACAACAGACAAACAAGTAGTTCAGTCATACATGCAGACAAAACATGGGATTGGGGGGGGGTTGCAGGTAAAATAAAACATTTTTAAAGAGATTTTTCTATTCATTTTACATACCAACCACAGATTCCCCTGTCCTCCCTCCTCCTGCCCCTCAGCTCCCCCCGCCAACCCACCCCTCATTCCCTCCTCCTCTAAGGCAAGGTTTCCCATGGGGAGTCAACAGAGCCTGGAACATTCAGCTAAGGCAGGTCCAAGCCCCTCCTCCCTGAGCCAAGGCAGCACAAAGTGTCTCACCATAGGCACTAGGCTCCAAAAAGCTGGCTCATGCACTAGGGACAGGTCCCAATTCCACTGCCTGCGGGAGACCAAGAGTATCAATCGGACCAAAAGAGACTCCCTCAGACACAGACACCACTTGCACAGAGTGGAAGAAGAGATGGGTAGAAGCCAGTGAAAAAATAAAACATTTAGTAAAGGATGGACTCATTTCTACATTAGAAACAAGAATCATTGATGAGAATTGATATAATCATTGAATTTGAGAAAAAATAATCATAATGTGCTCCTATATAAGTCTTAAGATGATGTACTTGTTCCAATAAATTGATGATCAAAAACTGTGTCCTCCAATAGCCATGCATTTCTCCGGTTCTTCTAGCTCCACTTTGGTGAAATACCTGATTTTCTCCTTTATAATTGGTGACTCATTTGGGATTTAAGAGCACCAAAAAATATTTGCAATTTCTAGATGATTTGCTTAAAGATAAGGATTCCAGAGCTACACACGCTCATCTCTTGTATCCTTTTCCAAGAACAGCTGCTGGAGCCTTTCTTGAAGCCAAAGATGGAAAATGATAAAGCTAACTGGGCTGAGTTCTTGAAGACCCTACACTTTTCATGAGAAAGTACTATGTTATCTAATTCTTGACTTATATTTTGATGTTTCTTTGTGATGGTCCTTCAGAAAATGTCTCGAATAACAGAGAACATGATCTTTTCTCATGCTGCAGTAAACATTCAGTAAAAGTAATGACTTTTAAGAAAGTCATGTCTCTGGATTGCAATACATTGTTAGCTATTCTTTTTTGAATGTTTGCCTGCAAATATTTATGTGTACCACATTCATGAGGGTGGCTTCATATGCTAGCAAAGGGCATTCAATTCCCCTTGGAACTGGAGGTATAGGCAGTTTTGAGCCTCCCTGTGGGGAGTGAAGGAAGCCTGGGAATGGCCATGTCAAGGGCCAATGCGTCAAACCCATGATGCGCCAAAGCCTCTTCCTGCCCCCAGATAAGGAACAGAGAAATAGGAAAGCCTTCTTTAGGCAAAATATGATTGTGAACAGTGTTGTTCAAATCTTAGATGGCCTTTTAATAACCCAGAGCCAGATATCAGGGTGAAAGCTGAAAGATCAGAGAAGCAGAACAGCCAGCCACTAGTTCTTACCTCTATGAAATCCTCAGCCTAAAGAGAGTGAGTTCCTGTTTCCTCATGCCTTATATACCTTTCTCTGCCCTGCCATATTACTTCCTGGGATTAAAGGAGTGTGTGCTTCCCAAGCAAAGGCATGAGATCTCAAGTGCTGGGATTAAAGGTGTGTGCCACCACTGCCTGTCTCTGTGTCTAATCTAGTGGCTGGCTCTGTCCCCTGATCCTCAGGCAAGTTTATTAGGGTACACAATATATCACCACACATCAGTGCATGTAAAAACCAGCAGTTGCAGCTTTCTCCCCTGGGAGAACTTGAGAGGACTTACCTACAGAGATTTCTTATTAACAATAGCTAACCTCGCCCCCTGTGCTATAACTAACCTCACTGAGGTTCTGGGTGTCTCCCTCGTGACTACCTCTTCATCCGTCTACGCAGCCCACCTGACCTGTGTCCACATGCCTGTCACACTTCTGTAACATCTGTTTCTCCTTCATTCCCTCACTGTCCCAAGTCAAGCCAAGGTGCCAAGCCATGCTGCACACCACACTTCTCCATGTAGCTGTGAGGAATCTAGCCTGGCTATTCTGCGAGAGCAGCAAACGTTCTTCACCACTGAGCCACATCTCCAGCCCACTTTTACATTCTGTATTTGTATTTATTTATTTACTCAGCATTAGCTGTCCTTGGTAGCTACCATTAGTAGCCACATGGTTTAAGTCTGGCCAAAGGACTACAAAGCACTGCTATGCATGAGTGAATCAATAAGTATTTAAAACTACAAATGAAAGATCTATGGATTTAAATTATGAATAATGTGAAGAATCTTTATTCTTCCTCAATGTTTCAATTGCAGCAGAAAAATTACAATAAAACCTCAAATCTTACACTGAACTGATGATCAGCTAGTAAATTAGTTTATGTAGCCTGAGTTATTCCTGATTTTAACTTTAATTGAATTAGAAGGAAAGTTATTTGGTTTTGAACAAAATGGTTTATTTATTTATTATTCAGATATTTACTTGCTTTTGTCTCTTCAAGCTTCACAAATTAGAAAATACAAATGATTAGATGGTTGGCTAAAATTAGTGTTGGGTTGTTCAAATAATGAAATATATACCATAGATTGCACATTATATTTTTCTGAATTTTAAGACTCAGCAATTCAATTTTCATTCCACTTGACAAAGCTTATTTAATTATATATATCCACAATTTAAGCTCCAAGACTTCCTCAGCAGGTTGTTTTTAAATTTCTCCAAACCTACAGGTACAGATGGTCCCTTAATGGCAATAAAAAGGCAAATTAAAATTATGCAAAACCTTTTGGAAAACCATTCATTCCACACTTATTTCAAGGAAAGTGTCTCTTTTTCAAACCTAATGTGATCAGACATCGTGTTGATACTCATCATCCTAAAAGAAATGCTGTGTTTTCCAGAATTATCTGCTTTTGGCAAGAACACAGACCACGTAATTAATTTTAATAAACAATAGCTGTGAGAAGGATGCCAGGCTGTCAGGCTTATGTCCCAAATACTTTTAATGATTTGACAGGTGATGACATCCAAAATTACAAACTGCTAAATTGAATATCTGCTGCCTCATAATGACTATTGATATGAGAGAAATCTTCTATAATCTAGAATATTTGCACACAATATTTCTGTAGGAATGGTATGGCTACATTGAGATGCCAAATATCATGTAATCACCATGATGTAGTAATATTACAAAGTTTTTGTTTGAGACTCTATGATACAGCCAATGGAATAAACATTAAAATTAAATGCACACAGGTTCAAATCTCTCCTCATTTTCTCATTCGTACTGGTTTAGAAGTATCTCTTTATTTATGTACAAAGTAATTATCTATAAAAATAATAATTGGTAAGTTTTTTTAAATGTTAAAAAGGCTAACAAGGTAGATGTGAAAATATTTTCTTCATTTTGAAGTGCAAGCAAAAATCAATGCTCTCCATCTAGAGGGAAAATAGCAAAGGCCGGATAAGCTAGGTGCTAAGGTTCAATGGACTGTGCTGATTCTCAATGTCAGAGGAATAAAGTGAGAGAAATGTGTCCATGCAAGAATGTAGGGAACAGCAATAAGATTTGGAAAAAATCAAACTACAGAAGCACCTATTAAAGAAATAAACACATCCAGGGGAGGGTTTGTGAGCAAGGAAATGATGCCCTCCTCTACAGATGGCATGTTTGAATATTAACAAGGAGAGAGAGAGACCATCACATGACCCAGAATTATGATGCATTCTTCTTGACAGAAATATATTCTACTGATTACCCCAACTGTGTGCTTATCAATGTTGAGTGAAGGATTCGGTTACAATTAGGCAAGGTGGATCCCATTCTTAAAGAATTCATCAGAAAACGTTAGAATTTATTCTGGAGATTGAATGTACAGAGATACTTCAAGCAATGAGCATCGTCAGGTTATGCTGATTATGGTTTAACCCTCTGTGTTTAACTGAACTTCCAGGGACACTTCACGCAATTATGAGTATAATCAAGTTATACTGGATCAATCAGAAACCAGTGGGGAAGGTAGATTTTCTCTGAGTTTGTAAAGTAACAGCATGCTAATTAAGGCACGATTAGTTGTGTGTGTGTGTGTGTGTGTGTGTGTGTGTGTGTGTGTGTGTGTGTGCGTGCATGTGTGTGTGTCTGTATGGTTGTTGTGTCTCAGGATTAACTCTGCTTCTTACAAGAAAACATAAAATCATCTTAGTTTCCAAGAGTTTGTTTGGAGTTTATTATAAACTACAGGACACTGACATGATAAGTTTGAAGTGACTTCCTGTGTTATTTCTTAATATCCTACCATTGAATTTCAGTAAAAAAAAAAACTGTTTAAAAACTAAAAACATGCATTTGGGTGAATTTTAGGGGTTATATCTGTATTCAAAGCATGAAAAGGAATTGCCTAGTGAATGACCTTATTTACCATGCGACTAGAGAATTCTGATGTATTTACAGGAGCCCATTTTTACTTAGCTTATCACTTAAGGGTCAAAGGTCAACACTAGGAAGAACTGAGACCTTTCTTTTCTTTCTTTCTTTATTTTTTTATTAAGGATTCTTTTTATTCATTTTACATACCAATCACAGATCCCTCCTCCCACCTTCTCCCACCCAACCCACCCCTCCATTCCCTCCTCCAACAAGGTAAGGCCTCCCATGGGGAGTCCACAGAGCCTGGTACATTCAGCAGAGGCAGATCCAAGCCCCTCCCCCTGCATCAAGGCTGTGGGAGGTGTCCCACCACAGGTAGTGAGTGCCAAAAAGCAAAGCTCATGCACCAGGGATGGATCTTGATCCTGCTGTTGGAAGCCCCTTAAGCAGATCAAGCTACACAATTGTCTTGCTTATGCAGAGGACCTAGTCCAGTCCCATGGAGATTCCACAGCTGTTGATCTAAAGTTTATGAGTTCCCACTAGTTTGGTTTGGTTGTCTCTGTAGGTTTCCCCATCATGATCTTGATGCCCCTTGCTCATAGACTCCCTCTTCTCTCTCTTCGACTGGACTCCTGGAGCTTGGCCTGGTGTTTGGCTGTGGATCTCTGCATCAGCTTCCATCAATTACTGGAAGAAGTTCTATGATGACAGTTAGGGTATTCACTGATCTGATTACTGGGGTAAGCCAGTTCAGGTACCCTCTCCACTACTGCTAGTAGTCTAAGCTAGGGTCACCCTTGTGGATTTCTAGGAACCTCCCAGCACCTGGCCTCTCCCCATCCCTATGATGTCTCCCTTCATCATGGTGTCTCCCTCACTGCTCCCCCACTCCATCCCCGCTCCAGCTCAACCATCCCATCCCCTCATGTTCTCATCCCCCATCCCTCACCCTCCATTGCCCTCCCTCATACCCAGTTTACTCATGGAGATCTCACTTATTTCCCCTCTCCATGTGTCTTGTAAACAAGCTGAGGTAGATAGACTTCACTCCTCAGTATTCTTTAACACTGAGCTTCATCGCTCTCCTAAAGATGTGAAAGCTCCTTGTTTAGGTCTGGTTCAAGCCAGCAAATGTCTGAGAGACACAGTCTCACAGTAGATCTCGTGGTTCTTGTGACCTCACAATCCCCGATCCCTCAGACTTCTCTTTCACTGTATTCCTTGATTTCTAGGTGTAGGAGTTGTGTTGAAGATGTCACTCTTTGGGGCTGAGTCCCTCCACAACTGGTTGATCTCTGCATTGTGTTCACTGTGGTTCTCTGTAATTGTCTCCAATTGCTATAAAGAGAATTTTTTTTGATGAAGAATGAGAGATATTCTTATTTGTGAGTATAAGAAGAAGTGTCAGAATGTAGTTAGGAATTCTGCTGGTCTAGTAAAATGGCAGTAGCTGGCTAGGTCTCTAGTACTAGGCATAATTATGCTCTTGTTGTATGGGTCTTAAATCTAATTACAGAGTTGTTCATTACCTCCAAGATGTGAGTATCACTATTTCATTTTTAGAGATATTTTGCCATATTCTAAAAAAGATATGGAAGCTGCTTGAAGTCAATTGGAGATGAATTATAAAATTATTGCCAAAGAAACCTGACAAGTTTGAGAAACAGGAATGTAGACAGTATTTGAATAATGCAGATATACCCAAAGCCAACATTTTTATTTGAGCTGTATTCTTCTTGATGTGAATTTCTCTCTCTCTCTCTCTCTCTCTCTCTCTCTCTCTCTCTCTCTCTCTCTCTCTGTGTGTGTGTGTGTGTGTGTGTGTGTGTGTGTGTGTAAGTGAAATTGTAGGAAATGTGCCTTTATGATCATATTTTAGTAACTTCATTCAGGAATCCTCCCATCCTTTGTTTGTGAAGTATTTGTGTCCACATAACTGTATACTATACATATCAAAACCAATGGCCAGAGTATCAATCTGTTCTCCAAATTAGTATGTCTATACCCATACATCAGTGCAGCTCTCAGACCTTATTAGAGAAGATTCTTTGTGCAGTTAACTCAGAAACTTACAATTGGTCAAAGCCCAGAGAATAAGTGCCAATGTGTGCTCAGCCACAAACAGGACACCTATATTACCATCACCACCAGATGTTGGAGCAGGACCAGAGCAAAAGAGTGTTCTCTGAAGAATAAAGGACCACTGCATTTAGAAACTCACAGCAGTAGTGGTGGCCTGCACAAGACCTGTACAAGATCAAGCCAGTCAACATTCTAATATGGAGGGAGAATGGGCTCATGAGCCTGTAGCCCTAACTGAGGAGCTATGGACAATAGATGGTCTGGGGGAAAGGAAGAGTAAGTTTCCTTGAGTATGGCCCCTGATGATCCCCTAATGCTCCAATGGATAGTCTCACATTCATGAGAGTATTGGCAGCACAAACTGCACTTAGGTATTTATTTTAAAAAATAACAAAAAATTGGACAAGAAAATGGGGAGTGAGTCTGGGAAGAATATGGGGGGAAATTGATGTTAATATGATCAAACTATGATGTATGAAATGCCAAAATAATTAATAAAATATATCATATTGATAAAAATACAATGACCTTCTACAGAAATCCTCCAAGTAAACTTCAACTATGTTTGCTTTGTGTTGTGGTTCTCACTGGAGGCAACTGATATTTTAAAAGAACATCTTTTTGAGAATGAATTTGAAGGACTTGAAGTAAAGCAAAAGCACACACATTATGAAGAAAGCAGGACTTGGTGCCAATGTCACATCACAAACTTTTTGGATTCAGTAACAATAACCAATTTACACACAGCAGTTCATTTTTACTACATCTCAATGGTCAAATTTCCACAACTGAAAAATTCAAGTTCTCAACCTCTGTAGTAATTGTCATGGGGCAATGAAAATGGATTATTGAAGATTTGTGTCTCACTATAAGTCAGTCTGCCTTTACCAATGTAAATCAGCCTCCCATTTCCCCCCCTGGAGCCAGTTTAGAAATTCCAGTAGAAGTTTCAGCAAAGGATGAGTTCTAGAGGGAAATATGGTCAACAAGGTAACTAAGGGGAGAATTAGATGGGGCATTTTCACAGCTACTCACCATAAAAAAGTGGTGGTGGAAGAAAATGGGAGATTCTGACAAAGTAGGGAAGTCAGTTACAAACCATTCTTGAACTATAACCACGAGACCTCTTTGTTGATACTCGTTGACTTTGAAAGAGGAACAAATTAAAATTCAAGCATTAGTAGCCAAAGAGATGGCTCGGCAAAGATAGATACTTGCCACCCATGCCTGTGAACCTTATTTTGATCCCCAAGGACTAGGGTAGGAGAGAACTGACTTCCAAATGTTGTCCCATTTCTTCCAAATTTATACCATGACACCCATACACTTCCATTCAAACACTGACATTTTACACACACACACACACACACACACACACACACACACACACACACACGGATGATGATGATGATAAAAAAGCTTAGTTGTAATATTTTTATTGTGGTAAAACACAATGACCCAAGGTGACTAATAGAACTTCCTTTGGCTCATGATTCCAGCCAGAGTCCGTAATTGGGGGTAGAAGCACAGCAGAAGGCAGCTGGAGCAGGAAGCTGAGAAATCACATTGTCAACACAAACACAGAGCAGAGAAAGCAAACTGGAAATGAGTTGTGGCTAGAAACTCTCAAAGCCATCCCCTAGTGACAGACTTCCCCTGACTGGGAAGTCTACACCACCATCTTCCTTCAGTGCCACCGAGGACAACAATCTAAGTATTCAAATGCCTGAATCTGTTGGGGACATTTCTCATTCAAACCACCACATAATTTTTGTTTTAAGAAGGAGAGAGAGGAAAAGGAGGATTGATGTGGCTTTGTGTTAGTATAACCTTCAGTCAGGTCCTTGGAAGATTTAACTCCAAGGAATACATTGAGAGAATTCAGAGAGATACCCTGGGAACGAGTCAGGATAAAGAGGAGATAGCATATGCACATTAAAGAAGCAGAATACAGATGAGCAAAGAGTTCAGTGTTCCTGCCTAGAAGTAGCAAGCGATGGGGCTGGAGAGACAGAACAATCATTAGTTGTCATATGTATATCCACACCAAGTCACAAATACATGCATATTTACATATGCAACTCACATATGCTGTACAGGGAAAAGAAGCATAGTTATCATCAATATGAAGTATTGCCTTTACTGTCCCTTGAAGGCTAGCTCCAAGCATAAGAGCAGCACTTTTCACAAGTTCCTTGGCATCTCTTCTATAGCTCGTGAAAAGGACATGGGCCTCAGTGGCTTCCTCATTGGGATATACTACCTAAAACTGAAGCCAGTGTTTCTGAATCATTTGGATTATAGTTGGCTTGCTTGAGTACAACAAATCTATAAAGATATATATAAATCAGAGCTGTTGACCACAGGGCTAACACACAGCTTTAATTAGCCAGCAACATGATTTAAGTGTAGTGGGCCATATTGTGTCTAAGATCCCTGTGTTATCATTTAATTTCCTATCCATCACTCTATGTTTAGAAGACCACCTGCTTTGCTTGTAGAAATAAGTGAATATATTTAGAAATAAGGATATAAGAACTAGTAGAGAAGATCTAAGTATAATCCAAATACAGTTATCCAAGTTTGGAAGAAAGTAGCATTTCTGAATAGCGTGGGAATACATAATAAATAGAAAGAAATGTGTTTTAACAAATACAGTGACTACAGTCTTCTTTAACAGGGCCCTATGTACCAAGGCAGCTGGGTTGCACATATCAACATAATCAACACTTTTAAGAAAAATCATATTGCAATATTTCTGCCTTGTCACACATGCCTTTCCCTAGAGAACTTAAATTCCCACATACCTTCACTGATTTATTCTTTAAGCAGGGGTGGCAAGATAAACAAAGTGTAATGTTATCAGCTGGCTCAGAATTTCCCATAGGAAAGAAACTATCATTGTTTAGAAAAATACCTTAGTATTCTGTTTTAGATGTGTGAACCCTGAGGACAAGGCTTGAGAGGATTTTCCAAAGAACAAAAGGTTTATTTCTTACTCTATGGTCTTAAAAGATTTTTTTAAAGGGAATGGAAAAGACCAGAACTAGATCCCACAAATCAATAAAGATTGATGGGGATAGAAAGTGGTGGGAGAAATGAGAACAAATCAACATGATCAGAAACTAGATACATTGGATTGTGGTCACAAATTCTGGTAGGTGAGTGGTAGCCAAATGATTCTGAAGAAAAGAGCACCATTAAAGAGTTTGGCAATATTATTGCTGCCCTCCACCCTTCCTGTTGATAACATCTACTGTATCTAGTGATTATTTATGTATGTGACATTTTGAAGAAACCACAGATGGATAACATACCCTCAGTCACCACAGGCAGAGTCCTGAGCCATAGAGTAGGGGCTGAGAAATTCATGAGAATACATGTTCAGTGCCAACAAAGGTCTGACAGATGATGCCGTGAGAATGTCACTGGAATGTTATGGCAAAACCTAGATTTGCCATCCAGAAAGATGAGTTGTTGCAAGCTCAGGTAAGTACTGAGTAAGTGAAAACTTAGCTGGCATCAGTCTTAGACTAATAATGACTGTTTGGGATAGGAGAAAGCACCAGACTGAAACATTGCTCATCAGTTCACCGGGCAATTCCAATAAAGGAAAGAAGGCAGGGAGAAAAATACAAATACTCCCAGAAAAAAAAATACAAAATTCCAAAGAACAGAAAAGCCAAAGAACAGCCAGAGCCAAGTGTCTCAAATGTGTCAAAGTATGTGTAAAAATGGGCCACACATGCCAGGTGGTGGTGGCACACGCCTTCAATCCCAGCATTCTGGAGGCAGAGGCAGGCAGATCTCTGTGAGTTTGAGGCCAGCTTGCTACAGAGTGAGTTCCACGAAAGGCACAAAGCTACACAGAAAAACCCTGTCTCAAAACAACAAAACAAAACAAAAACAAAAACAAATGGGCCACACATAACATACTGGGGCACTTTTATTTGTCTATCTTCTTAGTTTCCTTAGGATCATTTATTCTTAAGTCAGAACAGCTCAAAGGTTTCTATGGATTCATTCCAAGTTAAATGGGGGTGAATTTGCCAGCATAAGGAATATACCTGGTTTGAGACTCATAATAGCTATAACTCTGAATCTTATAAGCAGCCAAAGATCATGGAAGAAAAATATGCTATTCTTACAACAAAGAAAGAAATTAGTGAAATTTTTTACTATTTGTAGTCTAGCAAATCAAATTCTTAGACTAAGATGCTTTAGGAAGAGTTTCATTGTAAATTTCATTATGTAATTGCCAGCAGGAAACAGAGATATGGAAGGTACATGGGATGAACATGAGGAGTACACATCAGGAGATCCATGGCTACCATGGAATCGATTGTCCTCATCTAGAATTATAGGCCTATCCTAGCCATTGTAGAAAGAGGAACTCTTTCACTGAGTTACAAGTATCAGGCAAAGAGAATATACTACTCCCAAGCTGAGAATGAGTGAAAAATACAGGAAGGTCAGAACCTATCAGTACCTTAAGAACTCTATAAAAAAGACTTGTGTTATCCAACACAACTTTGTGTAGCTAGAGTTTTCCTGCCTTGCCCCACAGTCAGGACAAATCTCTGTCACCCACCAGTCCCACAGTCGCTCAGACCCAACCAAGTAAACACAGAGACTTATATTGCTTACAAACTGTATGGCCGTGACAGGCTTCTTCCTAACTGTTCTTATAGCTTAAATTAATCCATTTCCATAAATCTATACCTTGCCATATGGCTCATGGCTTACCAGCATCTTCACATGCTGCTTGTCATGGCAGCAGCTGGCAGTGTCTCCCTCCTCCTTACTGTTCTCTCAATTCTCCTCTCTGTTTATCCCGCCTATACTTCCTGCCTGGCCACTGGCCAATCAGTGTTTTTTTTATTGACCAATCAGAGCATTTGACATACAGACCATCCCACAGCAACTTCATATAAGCAGTAATTAAGACCACATGTCTTATATAATGAGCACTCTCCATGAGCTGTTTGAGGTCATGTGCAAATCCTATGACTAGATACCATTTTTATTTACATCTCACATATGAAGAAATGGAGGCTGAAGGCAGTTTCTGAGACTCTAGCTACCTACCTGAGATCACCTTGTAGATTAGACAGGAGGATACTGCTTGCCCTTGCCTGGACATCTTACCTCACCTTAACTCCTAGACCAAGTCATTCAGAAAACATTTCTAATAAATCCCTTAGTAATTAACATCCACAATGGCTCTGTTTCCTTCACTAGTTTAGGCTCATTGAAGTGTTTTCATCCCCCAAACAGAAAATATGTGGCAATGCTTTAAACATTGGTGGTTTGTGGCTCCTGGCAAGGGAACAAGAAACCTCCAAGGAAAGGCTGAGGAAATTGCTGTGAAATATTGCAGGTGAATGAAGAGCTATCATTCTCTGTCACAAGGGGAAAAACAGATATCAGAACACTTCCTACAATAATGCGTAAGACTGAAAATGAACCAAATAAACTCAAAGATCTGGTTATCAGTTTCAACCTCTGCAGAGAATGTAAGAAATGTTGGATTGGATATGATAAAGTGTATACACACACACACAGAGAGAGAGAGAGAGAGAGAGAGAGAGAGAGAGAGAGAGAGAGAGAGAGAGAGAGAGAGAGAGAGAGAGAGGCAGGCAGAGACAGAGGCAGACAGACAGAGAGAGACAGAGAGAAAAACAGAGACAGAGAGTGACAGGGCTTGAAAATGAAAATCTGGGCTTAGATACAGGAATCTGGTGAAAGGTGTTAGGGCCAGCCAGAGATTCTCAAGGCTGTATAAGGCCTTGTCTGAATAAAGTTCAAGCTAAGGGTTTGTCTCTCAGGCTTGTTTAGATATCTTGGAGACTTAAGGCCACATCTCACAGGTAAGTCCAGGCAAGTTCTGGAGTAACCATCTGGTAAATCCACAGAAAGGTGAAAACAATAAGTTGTCATGCTTTTAAGCCACTTCAACTTTTAAAGTGATTCATAGTAGAGGTCACAAATCCAAGAGTTGTTTACAGTTAATTTTATGAACATGATACATTTAAATAAAAATGTGCTCTGAGCTAAAAGTCTAAGAATACATGTTATGGCTTTCACATGTCTCATGCTTCAGATAAATTAACTGAACGTTCATTAAGGTATCATTCACAATTGGTATACCAATTTCTGCTAAGATAAACTGAAAATTTTCCCAACGAGTCACTCTTGACAGACAATACATGTTTTCAGTATAAAGGAAGTTACTGCAAAGGATGGATTGATTACCTTTGGGCACTTTTGTGTGGTCATGTGACTTCATCTTAAAATGTATTAACTCTTCTATTTCTGGTTTCCTCATTGTTCTGATACTAATAATACCTGGCCCTTACAGTGCCTGAACAGAAGAAGTGATGCTGTGCCTGGAATACAGCAATACTCAGTTCCTGTTGTCAGTTAGCAAGAAATGAATTTTACCTTCTAGAATGTGAGTCCAACATACTCAAACATTAAACCAGTTCCAGAAAAGAAGCCCTGCTATGGCCTAAGACAAAAGCAAAAGGTATAGCAAAATTTAACCAATGGACCCCAGGACAGTAATCCCTGAGTAGGTCTGTGTAGATGAAATTCTAAATGGTCTTATTAAATAAGAAACACAGAGCCAAATGCAGAGTTAAAAGCCCAAAAGATCAGAGCACTAGCAAAGCCTTTAGCTTACCAGTTGCTGCTATCCTTCCCCTGAGAGAGAGACCTTCTCCTGTGTGACCCATCTTTTTATTGCCTTTCTGTTCTACCTTCTCATTGACTTTAAACCCAACCACATGATTTCCTCGTCACTGCCTGTCTATACAGACCTCCAGGTCTCTATGGTTCAGGTCACCACTTGGCTGTGTCCTTGAACACACAGAGACTCTACCTGCCATGTGATCGGATTAATGGCATGTGCCACCATCGCCAGACTTCTGCTAAATGGCTTGCTTTTAGCTCTGACCTCCAGGCAACTTTATTTATTAACATACAAATAAAATCACATTTCAGTACAAATAGAATATCACCATAGGTCTGCTAACCCAGCTTACTCTGAGGAATGCCCTGTCTGCCTTCCAAAGCTGAAATTATAAGTGAGCCTCCATGTCCACCAGGCATTTATGTAGGTTGTGGGAATTTGAACCCCAATTCACATGCTTACCCACTGAAGCATCTCCTCAACCATTATAGATAGCTTTTGGCTTAATTCCTGATGAAGATTCATTCCAGCTTAGGTATTCATCATTACCATCGGGTAGGACCTATCAGTTCTTTCTCCCGAGAGTCTGGAAGTGGCATTATGAAAGTCAACACCTTATATTCAACCTGGCCTGATTTGACTTGACTAACACAGCCAGTATGAGAATGTAAAATAACAAAAGATTAATTACAATCCTCTCCTTTTAAAATGTACTTAAAGTAAATTTCCAGAACTCTTTCAGATAACAGTTGTTTAAATAGTGGTCAATGTGTAGTTATTTAAATATTTATGACCCCAGACTTGAGAAAGAAAGGAGAAGGAGGAAAAGATGAAAGAGGCATTAAGGTGAAATTGATATCTGTGAAGGAAAAAAGTTTATGATATGGCCATTTTTTGAGGGTTGACTTAACCTCTATGATGATAATAAAGGAAGTTTCTGACACTGATAAATGCCCATTATGAACTCTAGGCCAAGTGATTAACATCCGTTCAAGTCTGTGTTAAAAATCTAATTAAAAACAACAACAACTTATCATCAAGATAAAATGTGTAACTGAATACATACCGGTCATGAACTTGTAGACAAACTCAACTTCTTTGAATCACTTTCTTTAACTTGGAAAATGAAATGGTTATGACTTGCTCAGAGGAATAATGTTGCTAATTCAAGCTACATCATTTTGTCTTTGTGTCTTAGAAGAGCCTGGTGGGTTATTTGTCTCACACAACTTAAAGCCAACAAACAAGCAGTATTACTCACAGGAATAGAACTTAAGGACACTTCAAGTTTGTAAATCAAGATTAAAACACAAGATGCAAAACTTGTCCAAAACTTAAGGACAACAACAGAAACAGGACATTTTAGGCTTGCAGTGACTTATCCAACTGTGTGCATGTTGTATGTTGTATAGCGCTTTTTTATACTCAAATCATTCTGTTCTGGAGAAAGGAGCAAAGCTCCAAAGACTCAGGAAGGAAGTGAAACAAACGAGGCTCAGGAAATAAAAGAAACTTAGTAGTTCCTAAAAGCTCAACATTCACAAAACTCCTCCTCAAATTTATATAAGCAGTATAAATTGCTGGTGAGATGAACTATTTTTGATTCCAAGATCTGCCTTCAAGCTGGATAAGTTACTCCAGGGTTACAGCTTTCAGGGGCCATGACCCTTGCTGGGCTGACCTGTTGCATGCTGTAGCTTCCTGGAAGTAACCCCGGTGAACATGTTGGTTCACTGAGTTGGACTTGGACGGACTCCATTTTCTTTTGTTGTCAGTGCATTATACAGAATAATCAGATGTTTGTTCAATGTTTCCTCAGAAAAACTCCTGGAGCAATACAGCTCTTTGCCAAAACTATAGGAATGGAGCACAATTATTTTCATTCAACAAGCTGACTTTGCATACTTTACTATGGTTTTATTGTGGAGCTGGAAATCAAAGGCTGGATCTTGCTCATGATAAGTAAACATTCCACTCTTAAGGTACATTCATTGCTTCAAGATTTTAGGTAACAGAACTGAAAACATCCGATGTGCCTATGATACAGTAGACCTTCAAGAAATGTTTTCTGTTATTAACAGGAAGACTGGAGTTATAATGAGAAAAAAAATGATGCACACATAACTAGCATCTGCAATGCTTAGAATGTGTGCCTTGTCTTGAGTATAACAGCTAGAAGGAAGGTAAAACTGCCATACTGCTTGACAGTTGAAGCAACTCAAAAAATGTTTAAAAAATGTGCCAAGAGTCCTGGATTCTGATGTATAGATAACAAAGCCAGAGTTCATACTCAGGCCATTTGGCTTCCGGATGCATGCATACACATAGCAACTGTGCTGTGCTAAGTAGGGAAATCATGAGTTCACACACAGCCAGAAGTCAGGGATTCATGGGAAGACATAGAATAAAGTAAGGAGACACACTTTAGAAAACAGCCATCTTGATGGCATTGGCAATGTGTAGATTGTCTAGTTTGAATGGTACTGTGAACATAGGAACCCTTGCCAAGCAACCCTTGCTTCCATTCAGGGTTACTTCAGCAAGTATTTTCAATCACTCTGTGAATCTTTTTTTTTTTTTTCAAATGTTTCACTGTTTCATGCGCTGACTCCTGGGGAGGTTCACATGGTTAAAGAGAAAATATTATTAGAACCAAGGAGATAACAGAAAAGATTAACAGCTTCAACAAACAAAGTTGTGAAATTATAAGTTATGATATTTATTTTAAAATTAAAGTTGTCAATATGATGGTTATAATAGTAGATTAAACACAAAAAAATTAGGATAGTGAGCTGGAGGGGGAAAATCAGTAAAAAAGAGTTCAAATTTTAGAGTCAAGAAAAATGAATGTTGGAACATAATCATTCAGAAGGTAATGCAATGTCTCAAATTGTTACTATGATGCAGCAGGGAGGTAGTCCAACACCCATAGACAAGATAGTTGGTGATGTTTTCCAAACCTGATGAAAAGCATTAAGGCACAGTTTCGAAGAACTGCACATATTCTACACATAGTAAATACACAGAAAGCTACACCTTTGTGAGGGCAACAGAATCTAAATGTAGTTCATCTGTGTCATCCAAAAAAATGAAGTGGAGCTGATATACAGAAATAGAGGTGAGTGAATGAAGCCAGACAAATCATCTAGCATCTGAACCTTTTACAACCGTTCATCTAAGCTAGGCAATAGAGTAGCACACTTTTTTCATATTATTACCAATTTACTGTCTATAGAATTTGTAGGCATCCCTCCTCCTTCATTCCCAATTCTGGTCATTTGTGGATGTTTGTGCCCCCCCTATCCTCCATGATCAATGATCAATGTGAATGAGGGCCTTTCATCTTCTCAAATAACTACTTTTCATTTTATTATTATTTTTTATATTACAATGCTTTTTTATTTATTTTTAAATTACACTCATCACTCATGATATTCATTACTTACACTCATGATATTAATTATATTTTTGGTATTCATAGATTACATTCACAGTATTCATTCAATTATATGTGTGTGTGTGTGTGTGTGTGTGTGTGTGTGTGTGTTTTAATTTTAAATGTCGAATGTCATTTCTTGTAGGGGATAGGAGGTTAAATACAGGCTTACAGCTACAATGCTTTTTATGTCACTTATTTTTGCTGCTTTGGTCTTATTGTTTCCTGTATTCTGCTCACTCCAGTCTTCATGTTTTCTAAATTTTTCTTATTTTAGTTTACAGTTACAGGTTTTAGCTTCTCCTTTTCTATAATGTATGCAAGTTTAGCACTATAAATTTCTCCTAAATATTATTTTACCTACATTCAAAAAATGTTGGTATAACTGTTCCAATTTCATCTGTTAAGAGAAAAAAAGAAAACTATTATAGTTTCTCTTTGACTCAGTAGATTTAGATGAGTTAGACTGAGTTTCCAGTATTGAGTTTACTTGTTCTGTGACATCAGTCATCTTAATTATATAGAAAATAGTTTTGATTCATAAAATGTTCTATCTGAATCAGTTTCCATGCACACAAATGCTTGCTTTGTGGATATGATCTGAATATTTGTATACTCCCAGTATTTAGAAGTTGAAACCCAGTCTCCACTGTGATGCGACCAGGAGGTGTGATCAGTAGAGATGCAGGTGAGTGAATGAAGTTGGACAAATCATTTATTGTTGAAATGAGATGGAGCCTTTTTTTTTTTAAACAAAATCAGTTGCTTATAAAACAGGCCCCAGAGAGCTGCTTTATTCATCACCTCACGTGACAGTAGAGACGTGTTACGCATGGCCACTTTAAACCAGAACAAGGGCTTCAGCCAGGGAAAGAATCTGCCCGTGTCTGGATCTTGGATTTCTTAGACTCTGGGTTGTGAGGATTAAATCTTTAGAGTTCACTGATTCTTGAATTTGTAAAATCTTGTTACAGCACCCTCTGTGTGTTTTATTTTTGTGTTGGGTGAGGTGATTTACAGATGTCAATGGAACACAGGTTGCTAAGTCTTCCCTAAACCTGCTCGTTATTGATTGGCACTTTCTCTCAGTTTTTGGAAGATTGGCGTTCTTCTGCTGTAATGATGTGTTTGTTTCTTATTTAGTTTCTACAAATGCTTGCTTCATGTATTTTGAAACTCTGTCATAATATTTTATGAGGTTTTGTACTCTTGATAAATTAACCATGCTATGTGTACTATTTTATAGTAATACACTGTACTATAAAAATCTATAGTATGATTAGCTTTTTGTCTGGCAATATTTTTAATTTAAGAACCTCCTTTATATAATACTAATAAATACTAATATAGTTACCCCAGCTTTCTTCTTGTTAGAACTAGAATGATTTTACTTTTTAAGTATTGAATTGCTTTGCCTCCACCCGAACTTACATTTAAGGTATTTTTCATATGGATTGAATAGAATCAAGTCTTCTCATTTATACTACTTTATCATTTCTGCATCTTAATGGTAGTATTTATATCATTTGTACTAAATGTGGTTACTAATTTCAGAGGTTTTAAAATAATTTTTGAGAAAAGATTCATTTCCATTCTTATTTAGACACATGTGGGAGTCTGTGTGCAGGTTCCTGAGGAGATCAGAAGAAGATGGCAGATCTTCTAGAACTGGACTTATAAGCAGTTGTGAGCTACCTAGTGTGTGTGCTGGAAACCAAACTCATGTCCTTCGGAAAAGCAGCAAGTGTTCTGAGTCATCTTTCCAGCTCTTCAAATGCTCTTTGATGTTTTAATGCATCCCTTTGGACTTCTATTTTTCTTTTTTCCTTTAACATGGATTAAGTATTTTATATGTTCCTATTTATCTTCTCTTTTAGTTGCTATGCAGAATAGTGTCATCTTTGTGCTCAGCTTACCACAGTCTGCCTTCCACCGCTTTGTACTACTTCCGATGAATTGTCGGACTTAACAGTTTACTCCTGGTGTCTCTTCCCCTTGCTTCTCCTCCCAGCTAAGGTGGGTTGTTCTGTATACCTGCAATCCAATCTATGAGTGCTTTGTTTGTTTTAAAGAAGAAATTCCAGGGATTTAGAAACCCTTTCAAAATGTGGGTTCTCTTTGGTTGTAACCCTTTTACCTGCTTACATTTTGTACTCGGGCTACATTTGCATATGTATTTGCAAAAAAAAAAATGTAGTCAGATGAAGCCTGTTGGAGAACCAAACTAGTGAATTTCATCATTATCAGCCCACTTTTACATTATGTGTGGAAGTACCTGACTGAAGATAGAAGGGGGTTACAATATCTAAATGTGTTCTTCAGCAGCTCTGGCAGAAGCAAGATCAATAAAGAAGACAGCTATAAGACTTTCAATACGTCTATTGTAATGGAAAATGATAAGTAGCTCTTTCTGAGATTAATGGTGTTTCAGAAACTAATTTTACACAAAGATACACCCTTTGATGAAAGTATAATAACAGTGGCTACTTATTCATTGTAAATGGGCATTAAGTGTGGCAGAAAATATTTGTTCCAGCTGAAGGATCGTGTCTCTGCCCCCACAGTCACATTCTTCTTGATGGCATTAAGCATGCTATAGGTAGTTGGAGAAGAAAATTTGTGGTAATTGCAAAATGAGTTAATAATCAATTAGCTAATTGTTAATTTGTTAGTAAAATTTATTAATTAACAATTAGTTAACTAACAAGTGATTTCACGGTTTGTTGCACACTTGGACTATTTTTTACAGTCTCAACCTTGAAACTGAAATGCCTTCATACGAATTCAGTTTGAACAGCTAAAGTCATGCAATTTTCTGTCTTTGTATCTCCAGTTAGGAAAACTCCAAGTCACTAGATCCTTACAAACGTTTAGCCCCTGTTAATGAATGTATTAGGCCTCATTTGTCTACTTCTCATTTAGGGTCATTTGATGGAGGAGACTTATGTTGCCTAATTTTATCCATTGGATATATTATCCACAAATGCCCTCTGGTATAGAACACCACAAATTTGCAATTCCAACATCCTTGATAGAACATGAAGACCTATAATGTAGGCTCACATTCTTTTTCACCTCATATCTCTATTCATAAAAATTCTTACAGAGCTGCAACTATGGACTAAAAGATAGCCATTGTAATGCCTCATATAGACACACTAAGTATAAACCATCCACTCATTTAATCCAGAGTCATTAGTGACTCTTCACTTGGTATTGACTTCATTATTTATAAATGGTGGCATATATTTGTTAATGTATATGCCAAAGTAACTAGAAATGTATATTTTATTGTTGAACCTAAGATTACATCAACCTCTGGGATACTCTGTTTAAGTGTCAACTGATGCTTCTTATGCAATTTGGCCATATAACTTTTTAATAAATCAAGACAATAAGGATGAAATAAAACTGAGATGGAGAAATGTAATATTGCCATTTTGCCACCAGCACAGCACAACTTATTACTTTAAGGAAGAGCATACATTGCAAATGAAAGCTTGCTTTGCCTCAGAATTTTACGGATGACCAAGAAGTGAGATACAATTCAACATCTGAAAGATACGCAGAAAGACATCTAAGGCAAAGCTTGGTAAGATTTCACTTACAGATCAATCTTTTGCCTCTAAGTCCCACTCCTGAACACCTCCATGAGCTGTTCACCACATAAACATTGTTCATACCGTAAACCTCCACAGAGCAGAAGCTTGTCTATCCATACTGAATTTGAGTTCTTCTCCCTGCTCAGGGTTCAAATCCTGCTCTCATCTTCCCTCTGGAAAAGGTATTTATGACACTTTGGCAGAGCATACCTCAGTAGCTTTCGAAAGGTAATCTATACTTCAACTTCATGTTCTGAACAAAGGATCCTAGAAATACAAATCACCAACACAGAAGATTGCATGTAAAAATCAGACTGGCAATGATTCTTTGATATGCAATGCCCTCTTTCCATCTACATACTGTTCATATATCCTTATCATCGAGTCTTATATAAAGAGAGATGAGAACCATGAGGTGGGATACAAAAATATATTCTCAGTTCTGAGGATCCTGACCTATTTCTCTAAGTTGAAAATTTGATCTGACTCTGTCTCCAACCTCCTATTCAATATGACTACCAAGACATGAGATGAGCAGCATGTTAACCTAAGTCTTTAATATCTTCCTAGGAAAACGGGTGGCCTCTGTCTCAGACTGCTAGTAGCAGTATTTTTCTGGCTAAGTACTTAGTGTCTTTCAAATTACCATTCTTCTCTATACAATAATGTCTCAGAACATCCATTGCGATTGAGTTATTATGGCCTTCCCCTTATGTCTTTCATTCTTTCCAATGAAAGCAAAAATTTGTGCTAATTTTTCAATTCTAATACAATCAATATTGGGCTCCAGAATGAACGACAAGGGGAACAAGACCCCTCTCTGCCAACCTCTTTCAGAAACCAGATCATCTCTAATACATCTCATGCATTTCCTTCATCAGGGAAGTGATGCTACAATCTCATAGGAATCTGGAAGATATGGGTTCCTGTACTGACCCTGCACTGGAAAAAAAATTGGCTAATTTCCCCATATTTCAGCTCCTACTTCTAAAATGGAAAATTTGGACAATGTAGCACTTACTGTAGCTTAAGGTAAAATTCTATCTTAAAGCTAATTTTTTAAACCAGAAATGTCAATCTTTTGAACAAATTATAAATTAAAAGTTTTAAAAGTTCCTTTTGATCAATGGATTCCAATAACTATATGGATCTCCAGACATTCAATCAGGAGCCAATGTCCTGGGTATAACCCCTGTCCTTGTCTTCTGAGAAAAAAATTATTATTTGTCTATAGATTCATTTAAATAGTGTTCAGTCTCCTGAATAATTGCTGGTACATTTTTTTAGGAACAACTATTACTTTTCTGTTCTTCATGAAGGATGCTCATCAATAGCTGAGTGTGAGACTCAGTCAGGTCTTGGAGTGCTGGAAAGTCTGTAATTCTCCAACCAGAAGCTCAAGTCAAGCCACTCTGTGTGTGAGGTTGACTGTCTGTTTCAAGTGTTCTCAGTGACTTAGCAAGCTTCCTGTATATTTGCCTCAAGAAGGTCACATCACTAATCATTAGCTAACCTCTCTGAATGCTGTATAGTCTATGCTAACTATTATGACAGACATGCCCGATTTACCTTAGTCATTTCATTGCTACTTTATGGCCTCAACAATACCAGAACCCTGTTGTATGGCTCAGGGTCACACTGAAAGGAGTGAGTTTTCTAATCCCTCAACAAAGCAGAAGCTATAGGTACCCAATGATGCAAGCACAAGTTTATCCCTTTCCCTCTCCTTGTCCTTGTATTTCATCAGGCACATTATACTCCAGAGAGTTCTATAATTTTAACTTCACTTAGGAAAGTTCACGATTACCCAGTTTCTTCTGGTTATAGCCCTGTTGCTTACTCCACAAGTTCTGATAAATTCATCATTGGTCTATGGATTTATCCAGAATCTTTGTCTAGAACCTTAGTATAACATGCCCAGGTATATTACTAAGATCAGTTAATATGTTTATGCACTCTCTTCATCTGGCTTTAGAGTTGTAATTTTTTCCTCAGACTGTGTTCTGTTTCCATTGTAACATATGATGCATGAAACAGGGTCTCTTCATGTGTTCAGTTAATTGTTGCAAGAAGCTGACATTTGTTGAATGGCAGCAAGTTCAATTGTGAATGAGTAGGTTGACTTATAGGTCTTGGAATAAATTAAGATTGTGGAAAAACATGAATCCAGTTTGTGGAAAAACAGGAATTCACTCTTCTTGTGGGTGTCTCCTTTAAGACATTTATTCTAGTGAATTATATTTTTATATGAATTATGTATGTGTTTTCTCTGTGATTAATTATAGTTTATTGAAATGTATGTATATTTCTCATTGCTGGAAATCACTCATTATTTATATGTGGTATTTTTATCTCAATGCATTATATTCTCGAAGGGATATAAATGATCTAATATTTTCTTAATAAAATCAAATATTATACATTTATCATTAAACTCAATGTTAGCATTCATAACAATGTATCCAGACATTAAAATGACTCTCTTCAAGAAAGAGGCTTTGTGCTGAGAGGCTCTTTCAGCAAATTTCCCTGTGCATATGTCAGGGCTAGCAAAGCTCACCACACAACCTCCTTGTGTTCCATATTAGCAGGACTTGTTAGACTCAATCTCCTGTTCTGAAATTTCTGCCATTTTTCCTGGGGCTAGCATCTACAGAAAGGAAATCTTGAACTTGTTAGTCAATTGCTCTTTATTTTAACCAAAAAATTCTTAGATGAAAGAAGTTGCAACATTTCTATTTTTATAGCTCTTTTGTTAAATGAAATAAAAACTTGATGTGAAGCAAAAGGCTTTGAGTGCTCATTTACCATTCCTTTTTCTATAAAATAGACATCTACACTGTTGAGCTGGTAAGGATTTACCAGCAAACATGAAGTTGGTCCTATCGCTTTCCAGCAATTGGCAATGGACTTGGACTTATCTGGGCCTTTTAGTGTAATGGGGAATTATTCTTTAAGTTCACTTTAGCTGAAACAAAACACACACAAAAAGAACACTGGTTCCTTAAAATACCACCGTTCACTTGCATCAAATAAGTATGAGGCCCTCCATTATAACTTAGGCAGCATTCCCCCTGAAGCCTTCCTCTGGGATCCCATATGTCCAGAAGATAATAGTATCTTCAAAAGCATCACCCTCCATGAAATTCCTTTTTCCAATCATGAAAGCTTTCCCTGTAATTTCTTCTTGGATAAATTGCTTTTAATTACATTCTTTTGTGCCTCAGGCTTCAACTTCTGAAATTAAGTTTAGCATCAGTGTGGGGTGTCCAAGAAAGCCATATCATATTTATAACATTTCCATTCTCAGTTTTTCTTCACAGAGAAACATTTTTAGGGACATACTTTTCATGTCACACTCTCATGCACCAGTAGACATTATCTACCCATCCTAAAAGAGTAGCATGTATGCATTCAGACTAATGTCCCACTTTACTTAAACTGAAAACAGTTGGGACAAAAATCTCTCAAAATATATGGTGCCTGAAGAAAAGAACCAGAGGACTTTTAACCTGCAATACAGGAAGGTAATTTGGGACACACAATGGAAGGAGATGTGGTAGTTTTCTGTCACTGGGTAACAAAATACTATGAACTAACTCAGCAACATGAAACAGTGTCTGTTCGTTAGTCCATGTTTCTGTTTGGCAGAGGTATGAAGCATGACTGAGTCATTTGTGGAACATCATGAAGCCATGCCATGATGCTAAGGACTTTCTTGGCTAGATACACTAGGTCACCTTGAAGCTTGTCACCATTTTTGTTGATAGAATTGTTCTTTCCTCCTGTAAGACTGACAGATGTATTTCTGTTAGGCCATCAGTCAGAGAAGTCTGTCAGCTCCAAAAGGCCCTTCATACTCTCTGTTTGGCCTGAGGCATCCTCCAACTTCAAGATAGTTGGTCCTCAATTTCTTGAGCTTCTCTGACGTCCCCCATGTCTGTTTTATCAGCAAAATCCCCCGGCCATATGATGTGACATAATCACAGGGTTGATGTCTCCCTCGAGCCAAGTTTCCATGCATAGTCAGGGAGAGACTGTATGAGAGTAAAGGTCATTGGACATCTTTGTGGACTTCTAGGTGACATGGGGAATAAACACACATTTTTAAGGACCACTGAATTTCACCTTTTCACTAGGGTTATATTTTGTCAAGCAATGCCAAAATGGCAATTTACCTTAAACCAGTATTGGATCATATTGGTATTCAAATGGATATTTGATATCAAATATAATTTTAGCTTTTGTTTTTATTAATACAGTGAAAGTAGAAATCAAAATCTTAAAGTATTCATTGATATAAAAAAAACCAACAGTCCTGGGGATTCACTTTTATTTATTTTTTCCTTATAAAGCATTTCAATCTATTTAAATCATACTATTCTCATTCAGTCCTCCATAGAAATAAAGACCCTGACAGCAAAGGAGCTAATGAATGCAATGGGATTTTCAGCACCTCGTCATTTAGTGCCCTCTCTGCCACCACCTCTGGCCCCAGGGAATTAGCTATTTGAAGAAAGGTCACAAGGCCTGGAATGGCATTGGAGCCTGTATGCGAAATGACACCATCTTGACTAATGCTAAATGTGCTGGAAATGAGGAAAGTGAGTAATCACAGTTCAAAATAATAAATTGGAAAATGAAAGCAAGGTGGGAGGAATGCTCTAATGTTAATGAAGATCCAGTGCCACATTACTCCAGCACCTAAGACTCATTGGCTAGAAAAACCATAATTTTCCAGCGGGTTAGAAAGGTTTCAACATTAAATTCCCAATCTTATCTATACCAATTATTCAAGCATATAAATGGATACATGTATGTATACATATTCATTTTGACAATTTATAAAGGAGAGGGTTCAATTACTTCAAATCAATTTTTATATAAACAGAGTGGACCCTCCTTCCTATCTCAAAATTCATTTTAGTTATGATGCAGTAAGAATCTATCTGCAATCAAATATCCTTCATTTGGACAGAATGAAATAAACATGACAACATGCAAGTATCTTTATTGGGAAAAAAAAACAAAATAAATAATGTTCACTATACAATTACTCACATCTCTGTAGAAGATCTGTACAGGGTTGCTGGTGTATGTGGTTTCAAAAGCTGTTATTTATAAAATAACAAAAGAAAGTTCATAAATATTCTCAGATTTGAAAACAATTTTTCTGTGCCTTAGAAGTAGGGTATAGGAGAAATTATTTTCAATCTTCAGGATGGCTATGATCATGCTCAGCAACTTGGAGCTGTTGGTACTTATTCCTTAGGCATCAAGCATCTGCAGTAAGAGCATCTAATAACTGGTCACTGAGGTGTTCCAGAGAAAATGCTCAAAGCCTTCCTTCCTGAAGCCATGAGAGCATGATCATTTTTTATGAAAGGTTAAAAAAAAATGAAAATGAGAAACATTTGGCAAATTGCACAAAGTAGTAACTGGCAGAGTGGAAACTGGTTCCATTTAGGGTTTCTTAAGTATTTAAGACTAACCAGCCAAGTAGAAAACAGGAGGATAAGGAGCAAAAAAAAAAAAATGTAAAGACCCACATCTTTCACCATGCAACAGCTACCATTCTCTTCATGTGGAAATAATAAGATTCTCAAACATCATTCACATCACATCAACACATCTTCAAAAACATTTGGGGTTTGTATCACAGCTGTTACCCCTCTAAATGTGGGCTATTTCAATGGTTAGGGCAGAAAACCCCCTTTTTGTTTTTCTGGAATAATATACAGTATGTGAGATTTCTCTCTCCCCCTCTTCCTGTCTTTCTCTCTCTGTGTCTCTCTGTCTCTGTCTGTGTGTGTGTATGTATGTGTTTGTGTGTGTGTGTGTGTGTGTGTACATGCATGTGTATGTGTGTGTGTGTGTGTGTGTGTGAGAGAGAGAGAGAGAGAGAGAGAGAGAGAGAGAGAGAGAGAGAGAGAGAGAGAGAGAGGTGTATACATGTTCGTATGTGTGAATTTGGGACCACATATGCCACAGCTCATATACAGAGGTCAGAAGACAATCTTGGGTGTGGCTCTTGACTTTCTACTTTATTTGAGACACAGTGTCTTTTGTGTTCACTGCTATGTACACCAGGCCAACTGTTCTTTGAGATTTTGAGGATACTCTAGTTGGTGCCTCTTATCTTGCCCTACGAGCACTGAGAATACAAATGTGCACTAACATGCCTGAATTTGGGTAGGTTTCATAAAATGCTGTAAGATAAAAATTTGTCAAAATAAAAAAAAAGGATTTCTAAAACATATCTTCTATCTTTCCAACTTTAAAAAAATGTAGTTATGAAGACTTAAATACTTTGCGATCGTTTTGAGGGTAAAGGTAAACACACTGATACTGAAATTTTTTAATTGAATATTGAAAGGATAAAAGAAAAATCTAGAAGAGAATGCATGATATGACCTCTTTTTAAAAAAAAATACTGCCATTGTGTTCACAAAGTTGGAGAATAAAAACCAGCAGATTCACGTGACACAGGGTTAACAGTGGTCATCTCAGTGGGATTTAAAAAAGAGAGAAAAGAAGATGAGTTTTACTTTCTGTCTCATACGTTCTTACATTTTGTCCTTTTATAGCCAGAATCCATGTCCTTTATTTTAAAATAACATGAATAATGGTATGTGTAGATGCAGCACACAATTTCCCATTGTGACGTTTATAGTCTTAATAAAGCCATGTGATTGATTTCAGCGTGTTTCTCAATGAATGCTGATGACTGGACATTAGTGATGCTTCTCAGAGGGTTCGTTCTTGACCTTTGGCTACAATTGTTCATGTGAAAAGTAGTTTGGCTGGTGATTGATAAGATTTTATAAGAAACAAAGTGGTGGTTGTACTGATGAGCATTTCTGAGAAATCAGCTGGAACATTCAAAGAGCTGTTAAGTATGTTTTGTCTGTTCTAGGTCTTCAGAGGCATTGAAAATATAAAACTATGAGAATAAACAATGTATTGAGAGTAATAGAATATCTGAGGAAGGCCTTTTATAAGGAAAATACCATGGGATTATCTTTAAGATGGAATAATGATTTAATAGTCAAACACATAGGCTCACTTGAGTTCAATTTTATGAATGATTTGCATTAAGCTCCTTATAAAGAGATGTTTCATGATATAGCCAGACATTCTTCTGAATAATGTACAGCATTACTCACATTTGTGGAAACTGCATAAAATTTTCTTGATTTATTCACTTTTGGCCATACGGAACTGCTGTTGACAATTTTTGTGTTTGTCTAATTTCATTAGGCCAAGAAAAATCATTAGGAAAGAATTATAAAAATAGAAACCTTTGTATAAAACTAAGAATATA
The DNA here is from genome assembly GCF_049852395.1 of Peromyscus maniculatus bairdii. NCBI lineage: Eukaryota > Metazoa > Chordata > Mammalia > Rodentia > Cricetidae > Peromyscus > Peromyscus maniculatus. The sequence continues at coordinate 22,450,977 of NC_134869.1, read as the reverse complement.
ATGATAATGAAGCTACTGTGCCTTCACCTAACCACGGCAGAAACCAACCTACTTGTGGTTGGATCTAAGGTCTGCTCCATGAGAGGAAACCCATACCTGTTATCGTTATTGGGAGCAAGAACCTATGGGTGGGTAGCTTAAAAGCCATAGAGAACAACTCGTTACAACTATTCTGCTAAGTGGACGTAGCATTAAAATGACTTCTAATGACTTGTTGCTATGCCCATATGTAGATGTAACCAATCGTATTATTAAAATAAGAAACACAGAGCCAAGGTAAAAGAGAAAAGCCGAGAGGTCAGAGCTCAGAGATAAAATCTTACCTCCTGCAGTGCTCCTAGCTTCCCCGAGAGAGAGGGAGGTACTTCCTGTGTCCCTGTTTAAATAATCTTTCTGTTCTGCCTTCTCATTGGTTGTAAACCCAACCACATGACTGCCTCATCACTGCCTGTAAGTACCGCCCTCCAGGTCTTAAAGGCGTATGTCTCCAATACTGGCTGTATCCCTGAACACACAGAAATCTACCTAGCTCTTCTAACCACCACGCTCTTACTATGGCTCTAATAGCTCTGACCCCAGGGCAACTTTATTTATTAACATAAAATTAAAATAACATTTCAGTACAAATAAAATATCACCACACCCATAGGTTACCATATCCATCTACCCTCATCAGAAAAGCTTCTTGTAGATTATTATGAACATAGAGACCCTTCACTGGTCAGTATGCAGAAAATAAAGGACTGCGGTGTGCTCACCCTAACTGGAACTTACTTATCACACCCTTTTCCCTGCAAGACTCGGGAATCTTTGCAGAAGAGGCAGCAGAGAGATCATAAGAACCAGAGGTGGCGGTTAAGCTCAAGCAAACACAGCATGGCAGCTGTACATTTGAACCCACAGACACTGTGACAGCATTGTACTCTCTCAAACCAGACAAACTCCCAGCAGGGGCTTTGAGGTGAACATAACATTCCAGCCCTCGCTGAGGAGCTATTGGCGTTTTATAGCCACTGAGAAGGGGAGAATCTGTTTGGCTTGTTTAATTTAATGGTCTGCTCTCTGATATGTTGATCACACTCCAACACAGGCCCCACTTGCCAAGCATAGTTAGGAAAAACAAACTGAATGAGATGAATTGAGAAAGAGAGAGGAGGAAGAGACTCAGATGTGAGTAGGTAAGAAGATAAAGGTGGTAAGGGTATGTTTGAGAGGAGTTGAGGGTGAATATGATCCAAATTTATTATCTAAAACTATCAAAGAACTAATAAAGATGTTATTAAGTTGGAAAATTCTCAAATTTTCATTGTCTTCAATTGTTATCAATAGACATCACACTCCTTGTCCAGTCCACCAAGATAGATTCACGATATACACCAGCTAAATTCTTCATTCCCTCTTGATAGATGTGCCACAGTAGCTGCCTTCACCCCCTATGCAAATTCAATGCCACATTTAGGTAACAGGATAAAAGAAAACTCATATCTCTCCTGTTTTTAATCCTCAAATGATACAAGACTGTTTTTCGTGACACTTCTAAAATGTTGCCAACCAAAATCTGGAGAACATGTTTGTAATTTCTTCCTGTAAATACATCCTCTGTTACCCCCAAAATTCATAACGTTTTAATTTTCTTCTGAAATCTTGTTCTGCCCCACCAATTCCACATGCGTTGTTTTTTTTTTTTTTTTCTCTGAAATTTCTTGAAATCTTCTTCGGTCATATCACTGCACCTCACTTTGCCCAGGTCATCCCTCCACTCAGTTTTTCCCTGGCTCTAATTGATTCCTGAAAGCCACCCCTAATACCATCATCTCTGCCAGAAATATCTACCATTATCATTCTCTTGGGCTAGACGTCATTAAAATCTTTGTCCTCCCAAACATGCACCTTGAATATGTGTCTATTCTTCTGTGGAGTCATTAGCAACTGTGCACATTCATGCAAGTGCCTCTCTCCATATCACACGTAAGCTTATTCGCTGAACGAATGAATGATTAAATAAGTGAGAAGAAATATTTGTCCCAATTGTTTGTTTTATGTTTCTAACATTTAGGAAAAGAACTATGTCTCATGTCTACATTTACATCATATGTCATACACATACACATGCATTATATTATGTTCATATAATAAAGAGCCAACTGAAGAGCTAAAGAGCTAAGTGGTATAAATTGTGTTCACCCTTGCCGTGGGACCCTATTAATTTATCCTTTTGATAGTTCCATTGATGAGACCAAAATTGCCAAAAGGAAGAGTGTCACTGAACAATGCTCACCACTAAGTAGTCTTTATTTAATTGGCATTGAAGGCATTTTCAATGGATTGCTAATCAAAGAGATGTATAGGGGCCTTTTGCTGAGCACTATTTAATTATTCCCGCCCTCATCTGTCACATTAGCACTCTCCTGTCTCATTCTCAGTGCCCTCAAAGCAATGTAGTTGATGGATCATGGAAAAATAAATCTAGTGTGGAAATACTGATAATTTACTCTAGGTAAGAAAAAAAAATTCCAGACAAAAGCCATTTGCAACTACTAAATTGCTGCGTGTAGTGTGTTGACTTGATACTCTAAAAAAGAAGAGACAGGAGGCTGACAAGAGCAGAAATTCTTCAGAGCAATATGCAAATCAGAAATTTGCTATCTTTTTAAACCCCTTTAATCCATCAGTTAATCTTAACAATGACCCAGTTTTCAGAACACTGACTACGCTTAGCTCTGTAATCACATTAGCTTACTTCTCTTCTGCAAATTTTCAAGTGAGAGAGACATATGGGTAAACGAAAACATTGATGAAGCACAGTCACCTTGTCATGCTTCCAGTTTTCTCAGGAAAACACGTGGTCTACAGCTACAGGAGATCAAATCTCCCTGGATGGCATTGTCATGGCAATTTTTTAAAATTCAGTTAGTGGAACCCACGCCACAGTCCAGACTGATGACAGTACTATAAGGCCTTTCAGTACATCTAGTCATTGTGAAAGCAAATGAGAAAGATGATCTCATTTCAGAAGCAAAATTGAAGATGAGGCTGTTCAGCAAAGAAGGGACCAGGAGGGTTAGAGCTTATCCTTTGAGCTCATCCTTTATTAGCTAAGTTTTGTCTTTAAAATAAATGAAGAATTCATTTGTGGATAGCACAGACCTGCACTAAGATTTAGACTTTATGCGATAGCTTAATATATTCCACTCAGTTTGGACTTTTCCCTCCTCTACCAAATGGGTGATGAAATGATGAGGCCATCAATGTGATGGGGGGCAGGGCAGTGTTTTATCTGAGCTACCCCATTCTGATCTCTGTCTTCTCAATTCCAATCCCACATTTGTTTATCTACCTTCAGATTAATTGTCAGTCAGACCAACTTTGATAATATCAGTTGGTACATGAGTGTGGTCTGGATTTGCATAGTGACACTTGGTTTCTGCCATGTCCCTGCAACAGGACATGAGCTTGTTTTCAGAGGATGTGTGGACTCTTTGCTGCAGATGTCATGGTGCAGTTTCAGAACCTAAGAGCCTTGGGCTGGGATTATCCCATTGCTCCTTGTCTGAGTTCCATTTACATTTTTCTTTTTTTTATGAATTAAAACTAATTTTTTCTGGTCATGGGTACCACTTTGCCATCTTCTCCAAGATCCTTCCCACTACCTTATCCATCCAACCCCATGCCTTCTTTCTCTCTTTCTTTAGAAGACAATTAAATAAAAAGAGAAAACATATAAGAAACACACACACACACACACACACACACACACACACATAAATCCCATAAAACACAAAATTGAAAACTATAATATACAAGCAAAAGACTGGTAAGATAACAAAATGCCTAAACAAAGCAATATGAGACAAAAATATTTACAAAAAATACCATTGCATTCATTTTGTGTTGGACATCTACTGCTTGGCATGGGACCTACCCTAAAGTGTGGTTTATATATTCAGTGAGGCTCAATTAGAGAAAACTAATTTTTCCTTTGTAAACAATTGTCATTTGGAGATATCTTCTTGGTTAGGGTTGGGAGCATCTGTCTACTCCCCGCTCTCAGTGCTAAGACACTCTCTGGCATGAACTCTCGCAAGCCCTGTGCATGCTGCTTCAGTTTGCGAGTTCATATGTGCATCAGTCCTTTTGTGTCTGGAAGACACTGTTTCTTTGGTGGCATCTATCCTCACTGGCTCTTAAAATCTTCCTCCCTCCTCTTCTTCCATGTCATTGCCTGAGTTCCTGACAAATACATCTCATTTCAGACTAAGTGTTTTAAAGTCTCTTACTCTCTCCTTACTCATATGTGGTTCTCTGTATTCATTCCCATCTATTATAAGAGGAGGCCTCTCTGATGATGGCAAAGTGATGTACTGATTTATGGGTATAGCAGAACATTGTTAGGAGTCCTTTTTAGCTATGTACCTTTAGCAGAACAGTAGTATTTGGTTTTCCCCCAGGCCCATAGCCTGTTTAGTCTTAGATTCTCAACCACCCAAACAGTGTTGGGTCTGAGTTCCCTCTCATGGAGCTGGCCTTAAATCCAATCAGAGAGCAGTTGGTTACAGGCACATGTGTACCACTATTGTACCAATGTATCATACAGGCTGGGCACCGTTGGAGATGGCAGGGTGTGTAGCCGGCTTAGTGGTTACATTTCTTCGCTGGTAGCATACTTCTACTTCCATGAATACTAGTTAGTATGGGTGAAAGCTCTAGTTAGGCACCAGCTTGACTTCTCTGTGTTCAGTGAAGTGTCCAAGTATTGTCTTCAGCAATAGGCAGTTTGTGGAGAGCTACCAATAGCCTTGGAAATAGCCTGAGTTTGTGGAGGGAGTCCCATAGGGCCCCATTAGCCAACAACTCAATGCTATATTAGTTATTTTTCTCTATTACAGGTGCCTTTACTTCCATGGTACCGCCATATTACATGAGTCACGTGAAATAATGGCATGGGTATGGGTCAGTGATCTTTCTTCTCTAGCTCCACTCTAAGCTGTCAGCCATACATATAACCTCAAAATGTGTAAACACAGTACTTACAAATCTAAAAATTCTGACAACCGTATGGTTTCTAATAAAACGTATGAGAACAAACAGAATATTTGCATTACCTCATGATAGCTCTCTATACATTACTTACTATGTAAAAAGGGAATCCAGTAACTTTACAGTGGATAAACTCATCAGACACCTCTCTTAACAAATGACCACCATGAGTTAGCACACCATTGAGGGCACAGAAAACTCTTGCACACATGAGAAGGACAACCAAATTTGTGGCAGGCTCGTAGCAGGGGAAAAGTGTAAAATTTCAATCTGATCTCAAAAAAACATCAGACAAATCCATCCCACAAAGTAAATGTGAGATGCTCATCAAAAGTCGTAAAAGCTGAGGATAGAATTGCCACAGACTGGAGAAGTAAAAAGAGCACAATGGTGATGTGTACAGGAGATCTTGAACCCTGAGAGAAAAATCTTAACGAAGAAATGTGAGAACCAAGCACAGTTTACAGGCTAGTAAATTGATTTAGAATTCCATAAGTGTTAATTTCCTTATTTAAAAAAAAATGGCTGTGGAACTTAAAATCAGAGGGATCAAGGAAAAGAGGGTATGTGAACTGTGATAACCCAAATATATTTCAAAGTCTGAAAGGTAAATATAAATGAAACAGTAACGATTGGCTGAAATTCCGATTTTCAATCCTAATTGGACAATAGGACCAGGTTTAAGTGCATACCTTTTCCTCAAAATGCATTTAAGTATTGAATACAGAGAGTTTGAAATTTAAAAACCCCAAGGGTAAAAAGCTGGTATGGATCATTTAAATATCAGACAAAGTAGTCTTCATGACACTACCAGAGACAAAAGGTGGTATTTTGTAAGAGAACGAATTTATCAAGAAGCCACAAAAAAAAAACCCTAAATTTATATGCAGCGAATAAATGACTTTCAAAATCAGAGAGCAAAAAGCAAAAGAATCTGAAGAAGGAAAAAGTGGGGTTTATACTTCGTAGCCTTTCAGAGAAGTGAGTGCTGTGGTTTACATGTTCGCTGGGAGCTTACTTCCTACACATTTCTTTGTAGTGGAGCAGTGTTGAAAAACAGATACCCTCAAAGCTGTTGTGGAATTAAATTCTGCTCTTATAAAAGGCCTTGTCCCCAGAGTGACTTAAGTTACCAAAGAATGGGGGTGGGGGATCCCTCCTTTTCTTTCTCACTTGATCTCTCTAGCCTTTCTGCTTTCTACCATGGAACAGAGCAATAAAGTTCCTGACCAGATGGCAAGCATCTAGAACCACCAGCTATTAACACTTTTTAATCTTTATAAATTTCCCAGTCTCATGTACTCTGCTACAGCAACGTAAAATGGAATTAGACACTAAAGTAAAATATAAGTAAAATAAAATCATATTAAACAAGTAATCTAATTGGTATTTTTAGAAATTAATATTCAACAACTAATTGATATGCACTTGTAAGTAGTGACTTTAGTTAACGTAGCACTCTCTGAAGAAGCATGAAGACTTGACCTCAGATTTCTAGCATCATGTGAAAAGCTACAGTGGCATGCACCTGTAACCCCAGGCCTGGGGAGAAAGAGGTATGTAAACCATTATGCTTACTGATCAGTTAACCTGACTTAGTGGTCAGAGACCCTTTCTCAAAACAAACAGACCAGGTAGAGAGCAACTGAGGATGACATCCAAGCCAGCATTAATCCCTGGCCTCCTCACACACACACATACACACACAAACACACACATACACACATACACACACACAAACACACACACATACACACATACATACACACACAAACCACACACACACATACACACACACAAACACACACACATACACACACACACAAACACACACACACAAACACACACATACATACACACAAACACACACATACACACACATACACACATACACACACAAACACACACACACAAACACACATACACACAAACACACACACAAACACACACACACAAACACACACATATACACACACAAACACACACACATACACACACACAAACACATACACACAAACACACACACAAACACACACATACACACACACACATACATACACACAAACACACACATACACACACATACACACATACACACACAAACACACACAAACACACACATACACACAAACACACATACACACAAACACACACACACAAACACACACACACAAACACACACACATATACACACACAAACACACACACATACACACACACATACACACAAACACACACACAAACACACACATACACACACAAACACACACATACACACACAAACACACACACATACAACACACAAACACACACACATACACACACAAACACACACACATACACACACAAACACACACATATACACACAAACACACATATACACACACAAACACACACACATACACACACATATACACACACATACACAAACACACACACAAATACACACACACAAACACACATACACACACATCTTATACACATTGCAAACAACACACAGGTAAATTAATAGAAAGGCCTTCCTCTGGCTTCAATTTTTTTTTTTTAAAAAAAAGATATTCTTGCAGGATGAAGTGGGTTCCTTAATTTTCTTATTCCTTCACGACAAGTTTTACAACCACACTATGATTTTCAACAATTTAATCTCTGGTACAGGATAGGGAGGCAGGGACATTTTATGTGCTTTGAGAACTGTCTTTTTAAATACTATCTATTTCTAGGCTAAGCAGATGAATAACTCAATAAGCTACTGCATAAGGTAGAAATACATAAAGTAGAAAACAAGGGTTGTTGGAACACAGACTATTAGCAATGACAAGTAGAAGTGAATATTTTTCTTTTGGCCTCATAAATCACATGAAATGATACTTTGTCCCTGTGATCCCTGTTTATCTCATTTGGGGATCAATCCCGAAGATTCCCTCTTCTGGTTTCTCACTCCATACCTAAAATAATCTTTCAGTCTTTGCATTTCTAGTCGAAAGAAACTGGATAGAAAAAAAAAGCACAATTTAGCTACTGGAAATGTTGACTGAGTTTTCCTTCCATGTTTTTCCTCAGTATTGATCGGTGTGAAAGGGGAGCAGATGGCAGGATATTAAGTATGGGGAAGGAATCTTTGCATCTCAAATGTTCCTGTTCACTCATTAACGTTGCCATCAATAACTGCTCCATTTATTTCATTTAATCACGCTGACTTGGAAACATTTGGCCAGAGGAGTCAAACAAAAACTGAAATATCTAACACTATTCTGCAAAGAATGTGGGGGAAATAATGATAATACAAACTATTCTGATAGACTAGTTCTCAGTAAGTGCCTATTATATTTTGAACTATCATTTTAAAAAACTGACTCTTTTCCTTATAGCAAATACTTATAGATACCAGCATATGTGTGTGTTGACACACCTGTGCATATATGTGCACACACATAGTCACTCTGCATTGTTAGGCTTCTTGGTAGTTTTCATTGCATTTTTTGTTATATTTCCCTATCCCCAAAACATTGTCAAAAGAAAAGTGAAAGGCACAACAGTACACAGACAAATATATTACTGCCTTTAAAAATTATTTTTGTATTTTGAGATTATAATGTAATTAGTTCATTTTCCTCTTTCTTCTCTTTAATCCAAATCCTTCCGTGTACCCTCCCACAATATCTTTCAAATTCATGTCCTCTTTTTCTTTAAAAATATAACTCCATCCTGCTCAATCCATTAAATGTCAACGGTATGAGTATGTTTGGAGGACTGATCACTTTGGTATTGGATAACAAATCGGTGCATTCTTCATTTCTCCCACTGTCAACTTTCCTTGGTTACCTGTAGTTCTTTGTCTAAGGCTGAGGTCTTTTGCATGTTCCCCCATCCATGTTAGCATGTTTACTGGTTTTGTCCTTGTTCTGATCATGTTTAGGCAGCCATGTTGGGGAGACTTCATGCATAGAGCTTTTGACAATTCATAGAGACACAATCTCAGCAGACTTCCTGTTTTTCTATTTCCCCTCCTTCTTTCAAAAATGATCCCCAAGCCTTATGTTCAGAAGATGTATTGTAGCTGTATCTGTTGGGACTGGGTTCCGCAGCTCTGCATTTTGATTTGTTGTGGTTTTCTGTACTGGTCTCTGTCTTGTGCAAAGAGAAGTTTCCTTGATATGGATGATGACTACACTTCTCTGTGGATATAAAGACAAATAGTAGTTAGGAGCTGTGCTGTATGGGTGTGAGTGTAGGCAATCGTAAGTTCTCCTCAAAGATCCATGACTTCACTAGCCCTAGGTTGCTGACAAGGCTTCTAGTTGCCTTTTGATAAAATACTCAACCAAAATCTCTGTATGGGGTCCATATGAGAGATGGAACATACTGTTGACACATATCTGTAGCATGAATCTTAAAAGGTCTTATTAATAAAAACAAATCTGAAGCCAGGTATTGGGGTGAACGCTGGAAGATCAGAGAAGCAGAACAAGCCACAGCCACCTCACCTTGCCAATTCCTCAGCTGATCCTCTTTCCTCAGACTGGAAGCCTTTGTGTCTGAATGGATCTCAGCTGAACTGCTGCTCAAAAGCCTAAAAGCTTAATCAGGCTCTAGTTCCTCGTCCTCATGCCTTAAATATCTTTCTGCTTCCTGCCATCACTTTCTGGGATTAAAGGCATGACTCACCATGCCTGGCTGTTTCCAGTGTGGCTTTGAACTCAGAGATCCAGACGGATCTCTGCCTCTGGAATGCTAGGATTAAAGGCATGTGTGCCACCATTTTCTGGCCTCTGTATCTAGTGGCTGTTCTGTTCTCTGACCCCAGATAAGTTTGTTAGGGTCCACAATATTTTGAGGAATACAATATCACCACACATATCTCCTTAGTCAGGTCAAGAATATCAAGATGCCTATATTTCCATTTTTGTTCTTCTTAAATTTTATAACATGTATACATTCCTTTTAAATGTTTAAATATGTAAATTTTTTGTTAGTTTTTTTTTTTTTTTTTTTAAATCAGGGTTTGTCGGTGTAACAGCTCTGGCTGTGCTGTTCTGGAACTCACTTTGTAGACCAGGCTGGCCTCTAGCTCACAGAGATACCCCTGCTTCTGCCTCCCAAGTTCTGGGATTAAAGGTGTGTTCCTACCACCACCTGGCTAAATATGTGAATTTTAAAATCCCTGAAGGAAATAAATTTGATAATTAATGGTAGGAGGGATTATGAAATCATGATGTTTATTTAATGCCTAACAGGTTGCTGGCTCCCAGTTATAATGCATAGACCGCAGTGAATACAACTCGCTTTCAGTCTTTAGTGACTTTTATATGTACACAGTGTATTTTTCTTCATATTCACTTCCCTGTTGCACTCTTTCCTCCTCATGCTCCTCCTGAATTCCTTCTTCCTCTCATCCAGTAACCCCCATACTTTTATCTCCTATTTTTCATTAATGACCCAAGGAGCATAATTAATAATTACGGTTAGTGACAGAAGCATGCAGAAGAAGTGATCTACAGAAGTATAGGCAACTTGCCTGTGGCTACACCACCAAAGAAAGTATCTCTGTTTCAGAAGAAAACGCCTCTACTTCCAACAGCAATCATTAACTGCCTACCTCGGGGAGGGGTGGGGACCGGTGAGCGCTTCCCCCATCCATGACAGGTCAATCTTGTATAGTCTTGTTCAGATAAAGTAATGAGCTTAGTCTGCAGCCCAACTGTGTCTTCACTAATGTCTAAACCACCCATCAGTAGCGAGAGCTCCCTTCCTCACTGAGGCAGCACCCAGCAAAGCATCTGTCACAGAAACACCATTTACAAAGGGTTTGATGAGTGAATGAATAAACAATGTAGATGGCACAGTGGGTCACAAAGAGCAAATGTGAAATTTCACCTGGGCGTCAAGGAAAAAATGGCAACGGTCCTTGAGAGGCATGCTTTAGTCAGACTTTCTGAGTTGTAGGTGTTCATCTGCACTGCTAGGAAAAACATGTGATGGACTGTGACCCAGGATACACAAGCCAAATAAACCCTTTCCTCCTCAAGTTGCTTTGGTCAGTTTTTAGTCACAGCCATAGAAACCACAACTAAGACAATGTGGCATGGGCTTTTGTAAACCGGGGAAATATCTAATCAACGTAATTCATTGAGCCACTGCGGTACATGCAGTATCTTGTTCGTGAAAAATACATCATGTTTTATACAACTGTGTTTTTGTGACCACAGGGACCATGCTTGGTGGTCACAATCTCTATTTCTGAAATAGTAGAAAGGCAGAGGGTTGCCTAAGGATAGCTTGATCTATGGTGTTTCAAGAAAATACAAAGAACTGTAATTCATTAAATGACACTGTTGAGTGACCAAGAAGGAAGAGGCAAACAAATCAAACTAAAGTGGAATTTCAGACATTCTTTTCCTCCTGTCCAGTCATGAAAAGAGTGAACCAGCAGGTGCCTGACAAAGTGTATCATTGTTGGCCCTTTGAAACTGCAAGTTTTATGGCAATGGGTTCAACAAGTTTATCGAGCTGGAAAGCTGGAAACTGTCTCCTGCAAACACCAGTTCTCATGAGTAAAGAGGAAGGTGCAGCAGTAGCACTGATAATTCATTTTATCTCACAGAGTTTTACCTAATTCTAAATGAAAATATTCTGAGGCAGCTGGTCCAGGTAAGGAATTTATGGTGAAATTCTTTAGTATGACTTGAGTATGTCAGGTGAGCTACTGATTCATTATTCCCTCCTCCTCTCAACATGTGTGAAAGGATTTAGATCCATTCATATGAATTTACTCCTGTCCTTGGGTTTCTGAAGCAAGAGGCATCACATTCATGAATAAATGTGAAAACTTGATCTGTTTGCTATAGTTTTCCATGATTTTATTTTACACGGAAGAGTTGTTCTATTTTTGTGGAATGTGAACCTTCCCTTTTGGGGGGGGGGCATAGCTTCAGTTGCAGGATCTTATTTATCCATGGGAACAGAAAGGGTGGAGAATGCAGGTGTGGGAGAGGACGTCATCTGTTTTACAGTCTGTCCTCCCCACCCATGTTCCCTGGAACTCCCGTCATCCCTCTCTGCCTGTTCTCCTCAGACACAGGCAGTCTCTGCTGCTCTGAGCCATGACTCCAACATGGATGCTTTCATCAAATTTTACATATGGGGCCATCTGTACAGATGCCCTCAGCCATTGTTTCCTTGGGACTTGTCACCTTCTCGGCAATGCTAGAATACACTGTTCCCTAATTTGGGAGACAGATGAACCTGCCCTTTCGCATTTTTTACTTCTTTATACCCAATGTATAGAGACTGCTTAGGTTGAGATATTTTCTGTGGTCCAGTCAGTTTCAGGATGATCTGTCTATTCATTTAAATTCCTGCTCCCAAGAGTGTGGCTATTTTGTGAGCTTTGTGGATGCAGAAAGGGATGGCATGCTAACATGCTCACCCTCCCATATTTTGACTTGTCATGGCCGTCTGTTCTGATAGACAACCTTAAACATGGAAAACTCCAGCCACCATGAATATCTTGTGATGTGGAGGAGGGTCAACTTTATTATACACTCAAAGAATCAATCTCAGTTTAAATAAGCTGGTGTTTATTGGACGTTTAGCATTTGCAAAGCATTCTGTATAACACACAAGCACATCTAGGGAAATTTGCAATCTAGTGAATAGCAGAGACTGGGCCATAAATAACAGTAATGTAAAAATCTGAAATGATTAATCTGCTCCCATGAGCCATAAACAAAGAGCTTGGAGAGCTCTGAAAAGGTAATTCATTTTCATCAGGGGGTTGGAGGGCATTAAACTCAATGGAGTCACAGTCTACCAAGAAAGCAAATGCAACCATCTCTGGGCATTTCCTCAGCTCTCTGAGTACATTGGGTGGTGGTTAAAGGACTGATCACTGCTTCTGCAATCCTTGAACGTGCCATATTGTGTTTTAGTGGGTTCAGAGCTCTGAAACAGGTTTTGCTAGTACGTTCTTCATATAGTTCCTGGGTCACCATTAGAACAAGTTGGGTGGGTGCCTGTTCTTATCTACTTCCTTGAAGCCTATTATCAAATTTTGGTCTTCTTTTAGCAGTGGTGTGTGGTAGGGTCTCTCTTATGTTTCCACGGGCTATTGTTTCCTTTTCACCCGAGAAACCAATTTTGAATTCTGTGCCACTTTGTTCTTGGCATTTTCTGACTAGACACACGTTGTTCAGAAGTTAGAAAAATGAAACAATCACCATTCCAGAAAAGGAAGTCAGAGCTTCCTTTGAAAGAAATGTGAAAACCTTGAATGTGTATTACTAAGTGAAACAATACTATCAGAAAAGGCTACACATGATGTTTGATTTCAACAATGTGATATTTTGGAAGAGACAAATCCTTGAAGACAGTCAAATGAAGCATGGTTGCTACATTTTAAGAGAAGAAAGGAGGAGCAGGTGACACAGAGAGAATATTTAGGACAGGGAAATTAGTGAATGAGATTATAAATGTGATCACAGATCATTATTCATCTATCCAAGCCCGTAGGCTGTACAATGCCAGTAGTGAACCTTAATGTAGACTATGCACTTTGAGAGATAATGATGTATCAATATTGGCTTTTCAATTGTCAAATGTACCGCTCTGGTTTGGGATGGCTTGTTGATAGAAACTAAATGGTTCCATTCAGCTTTGTATGACCCTATCGCTGCTTTAAAAATTAAAGTCTACATAGGCAGAGTTAGAAGCAGGAATGCAGCTCAGTGGTAGATGCTTACTCTTTGTACACAAGACTCCAAATGGATCCCTAGCAGTACACAACACACACACACACACACACACACACACACACACACACACACACACACACACACTTTCTCGTCTCCTCCATTTAGTGGCTAGCTTTTTTGATTGCCCAGGACAAACTCTTTTATCTGTTACCCTTGATCTACATGTAAAAACAGAAAAAGAATTCACTCTCTTTTATTTCTTGTGATAAGTATTTGTATTGTGCCTTGATGTTAAACTTCAAAGGGACATATCACAGACACAAAAAGGACAAAGGGGGAAAGGGGGGGAAATCAATAAAAGGAAATATCATTTCTGATTGCTGTGAGCCATTTCAATGTTCCCTGTTTGTTTTATCAATCAAAGAAAAACTCTGAGTGTATCCGGGCTTATGTAAGATCATATAAAATGTGTGGTTATAATGCTGAGAAAAGATATTCTGTCTTCTCTCTGGTCGCCATGGTAACCCCTAAAAGCAAAGATTGTGTCTGATTAGGTTGACCTTCTCTGGAGGAATTGACCAGAAAAATAAAATCCTTTGAGAAGTTGAAAGCCGATGGTAGGATAATGCTGTCTTCCTCGGGCTCAGCTGCCCGCCCTCTTCCCTCTTCCCTGACTCTCCAAACAACAGTGAGTCAGCTTAATGTTTAGAAGGCGGTCCCAGTTGCACAAAGGGATTCCATGGTACTCCTGCCTCATTAAGAATGCACTCCAGCTCAGTTCTTTCTGGGTATTGTCTGTACAGCTCTTCATCAGAATTCCAGACAGCCTTGTGATTGCTGATAAAGGGATCAAGGAACACTCTGAAAAGAAAAATAAACAAGGGGAAGAGACAGATCTGTTCTGAATAGGAGGTGAAAGGAAATTCAAACTCAATCATGCCTGTTCTAGTAAGGTTCTGGAGGCAGGAAAACACCAAGAAGGTGGGAATATTGAAGGAGCCGGACAATCATTCCACGACTGGATTATTGGTACTGATGTGAGGTTCCTGTTCTTTTTTAACTGAAGTTGTTAGTGTTCTTTGAAATGATAAAATCCTTTCATGCACAATCTGTTTTTCCGTTCCTAAGTTTTTATTGCTAAACTCATGCCTATAAAAGGCAGTGTAAATCAATTGTTCTATTCTTCTGATTTTATTTCCTAAATAATGCAGTAATTAGTTGTATTGGAGGCTTACTAATACAAAGAGGATTACCAAGTAGCGGAGATGATAGTTCTATTCATATGTAACTGAGACAGTAAAAGTTTACTGGACACGATAGTCTGACGGGAGGGACTTAGAAAGAATTCATGTAACTTCTGCAAAACATTTGCTAACCTTTTAATGCCTAATAAACCTGAAAGTTGAGCACTATCAAACATCATCTAATCCCTTACATGGCAACAATGAGCTCATGTTACCAAATTCACACAGGAAAACAACAACAACAACAACAAAGTCTTCACATTTGAATAAAAGAAGAAAGATAGAAGCCATTTTTTTCTTTTTATTGAAAGAGAATGGATTGTATTTTCTGATTATACATGATTACTATAACAAATTTAGAGAGCTGAAACTCCATAGACGCTGTCTAGAGATAGAGACACAAGCATGTGGTAATTCATTCTCCAACCTCAGGGAAGCAAAGGGCAGGCAGATTTTTAGCTTCAGCCAAGAAGCACCAGGTTAAAAAAAATTAATGTATCCATCCAATGTAATAGTATGTGTATTTTTTTTAAGACTAACATCTTAGGCTTGCCAATAAGAAACACACCTAAAATATTCTCTTAGAAAATATGTGTGTTATATGTATATAGCAAAAATTAAAGGGGAAAAAAGAGCTCGTGAATTAAAAAAAAAAAAAAGCAAGGTGAAGGGAATTATCTGGGATGAGGGTCTGGAAGGAGGAAATGGAATGGGAAATGATGTGGTCATAGTATAACATAATATAACCTGTGGGAATGCCATTTACCACCTATGAGGCAGGGTTTCTCACTGACTTGGAGTACTGGGTCCGAACGACTGGCCAATGAACTCCAGCAACCCTACCATCTCTACCTTCCCAACATTGGGATCATGAGCATGAACCACCAAGTCTGCCACCTTGACATGTATTCTGGGGATCAAACTCAGCTCCCCATGCTTTAAAAGTAAGGCAAGTGTTTTGTTTGTTTGTTGTTGTTTTATGACAAAGCCACCTTCCCAGTCCAAAATGTACTGTTGCATGATGATGTGGCAAATGCATAACACTCATTTACTAGATGTATTTTAAATGCTATCTTTACAAGAACTTACTGGTTTCCAGAATAACTCACATGTGGTCTTATAATCCCCCATGTAATAGATGAATCAACAGAGGCACAGGCAATGTTAAATCACCTGCCTAGGCTAACACAAGTGGCAGAGGGGGAGGTCAGTGGTCTGACCCTAGAAAGTCTGACTTCAGTGGTCTTTGTAAACAATGAACAATACTCCAAAGCAGTATTAGCAACGATGCCAACGCATTGAAGCTGTGTGACTAAATGGCTGTATATACACACATGAATAGACACACATCTGTATATCTGTATACAACTAGTCCTCATTTTTTTTTTATAGATTCATCTACTTGCTAAAACTGCTGCCTCCATAAATCAATACGGGGGGGGGGGGAGTTTTAGGTGAAGCAATTTGCTTCTTTGCTCCAGCACCTCTTTTATAAATGAATGCCCTTTTCACAATCTAGTGAGTGCCAGATTTTTCCCATTTGTGTGTGTGTATGTTCTTGATGGCAATTTTACTGTTTAAAATTCTTCCTAAGCACAGTACTGGTGTGCTGTCTAGTATCTCTACCTGTAAGAAAGCATGTGTGGCAGATAAGCTTTGTCCAGGCACGAATTATTATGCCATTGACTGTGAATTTAATGTTAATGAATCATAAGTAAGACGTCTTCACACATAAAACAAGATTATATATTGATCAGTAGATCAGACTGGAGGCTGACAGGAACCTGCTTCTGTGTTCCCCATAGGAGCAGCATTACAGTAGACACAAACTTGCTGGTCACAGAGAACCTATAGGAAACAGCTACTGAGAGTGAAGAGAATCCAAATTAGATGCATAATATGGTGCTTTCAATAAGAATGACCCACATAGGCTCCCATATTTGAATGCTTAGGGAGTGGTACTATTTGAAAGAAATTAGTAGGTGTACCCTTGCTGGAAGAAGTAAGTCACTGTGAGTGGACTGTGTGGTTTCATAAGTCCAAACCCGGCCCAGAATCTCTCTCTCTTCCTGCTGCCTGTGGATGTGGATGAAGAACTCTTATTCTCTCCAGCACATGTCTGCCTGTGTGCTGCCATGCTCCCTGTCATGATAACGATGGATTAAACTCTGAAATGATAAACAAGCCTAAATTAAATGCTTTCCTTTATAAGAGTTGACCTGGTCGTGGTATGCCTTTACGGCAATAGAAAACTAACTAAGACACATAATGTAAGTTCATAGTTATATAAACATCATGTCCAAAAAAATATTTTAATTATTTATTTTTTGAGATTATAGTACAGTTAGTTCATTTACCCCTTCCCTTTTGTCTCTCCAAACCTCTCTTTTTTCTCTCCTTCAATTTCATGACTTCTATTTTTCAATAACTATTGTTACATATTTTGTATATACATATATATATTCCTAGATACATAAAGACAACCTACTCAGGCTGCATAATGTGACTCGTGTGCATATTTTTCAGATGCCCAGACACATTATAAGAAGATGGCTGACTCTGCAATGTGTGTTTCTGGAAGGGAAGCTAAGAGACTACAGACTAGAAAGGAGCAATATTTGCTTTTCACCTCGTGGAATTCATCACCTGTATTATCGATGAAATACCTTCAGCAGCTAGCACAAAAGAAGAAGAAATCCTTTTCTTCTAATCTTTTCCCTAATCTCACCTACAGCAATTTGAAAAAGCAAATAGGTTTGTTAGTAATTGTCTATGCTTTCAAAATGGGATGGGATACACACTGGCTTCTTTTTAAAAGGAAATACATCAAGATTCCCTTCCTGCCTCCCCAAGTGTTAACACCCACCAGACCTTCCCTGCACTCAGGCTGATTTCTGGAAAGAGACTTCTTGTCACCCAAGCTATCCCTATGTGCTAGTATTTCCACAAATGTCCCATACCAACACTGTAGAGACAAATCACATTGTGATTCTGAAATGTAAAACAAGAGTTTAGATGGGGAGATATTAAAAAGGAATGAAATTTCCCAAAAGGTCTTTGTGTTTTTGTTGCTGTTGTTGATGGTGGTGGTAGTGGTGAGGTGGTGTGTGTGTGTGTGTGTGTGTGTGTGTGTGTGTGTGTGTGTGTGTGTGTGTGTTTACTTCTAAGTGTGACTATGATATTTTTATTATAAAACAAGAAAAGGAAAGAACTCTCTTTTATCAGTCACCTTTTATGCCCTTTATAGATTTTATTAGGTTCTTATTTGACAAATATTTCTATTTTTCCCATGAAAATGGACTGCAGGCACCTAAGCAACTTTCTGAAATTCAGCCCTTTATGTTCCCAGGAGACTGAAAAGGGTGGACTTTTGCATACTCATCTTTGGATTAAATGTCTTTGAATATTCTTGCTGAAATACTAATAATTGACTATCACATCTATATGTCACCAGGCTGTTTTTGTCATTATATTCAACCTGTCTGTGTTAAATGATGCAGCCTATTCCCAGAAACTACAAGCAAAAATGCAACAGACCTATCAGACTGTAAGGGTCACAAGTGCACACCACTCAGTACAGGCCAATGAGCATGGCCTTCTCAGTACATCTATTGTCCTTTAGGAAATACATTTCAACAGGCTTAAGACATTCTGTTTGCTTATTTGCTTAAGAAAAACATACATAATGATACTGGCACTTGGATTAACACAAATTGTGCTGTGCATTTATAATACCTAGTGGTAATGGCTTTTGATGCTGAGTTATGTTGAATATATGTGAAGGGATTAGTCTCAAGCTTGTATTTAAATTAGACTGCACACACACACACACACACACACACACACACACACACACACACACACACACACACCAGGGGAGGCTGAATTGCAATACCCATTGATTTCCTCTAGAGGGAGAATGGAACAGCATTTATCAAAAACTGGGTCAATTAGAGTAACCCTGAAGATTGGTCCTTGACACAAAAGCATTATTTTGCCAAAAGTTCCATAAAGCAAACCATAGAACTGTTGCTGCCAGTAAGTGGCATTCTTTGTGAAATGAAGTCACCCTTTGTAATATATAGGACTGCGGCCTCAGTTTGCTTTCAGTATTGAAGTAATGGGGGGGGGGGGGGAAATGTCATGCACACACATCATTTCATTTACTTTTCCCACTATGAATTATAAAGATGTCTGCATTATATACAGATGAAAAGCTTCTTATAGGTGTGTAAAGCTGTGCATTTGAGTAGCAGTCTTTATGAGTGCATGCTGATGCCCCTCTACTGGAGTATAACTGCAAAATATCACAAGGGAGAGAGGCATTGTGTAGAGCGAGTGACTCGGTGCATGTAAGACATTGCCTAACACTTCATATCATGACCATCATCGCCCCCCTCTCTGCAGCATTTCCCAGGGATGGACATCATTTTGCTAAAATGACCCAATCCTTTTAAGTTCAGAGGCTTGACCTAAAACACTGCCAATAGTATTCACGTGGCTCCTTCCAAAGCTGCCATCCATGGTAGCCACACACAGTTACTATAGAACCTGATGGAATAAGCATCAAGGGACGCTGGAATCACCGGCTCCAGGAAGAAAGGCTTCAATGAGAAAACAATGGCAATAGGAAGTTATCCTGTTCATCAACATGGTACCCAGAAGCCCCGCCTTCTGATGGTAAGGATGATGTCACTGATCAGAAGCACTGGCCTATTTTCCGTACTGCGGATGCTGGATTGGACTGGATGGAAGTAAACACCTTACATAACAGGCAGGCTGTGCTTTCTGTCTGTTTCTCCCCAACCGAGGAGATTTTCCCAGCGTGAATTCTGCATCTACAATTAACACTGGCCAACTTTCAACTGAAAAATCTGTTAGGTTTTTAAGCAGATTGACAAACACAGTCCATGGATGCTGCTTCCCATTCCTTCTCCTTTACATGCATGTACGCGCGCGCGCGCGCGCGCACACACACACACACACACACACACACACACACACACACACACACAGAATCACTCCTACTCCCCCCCGACCCGCCTCCAACCCTCCTGTAATCAAAACAGCTTTGTACCAAGAGACACAAAAAGCAGTCGAGTTAAATTGAAATTGGTCTTTGAAGAGTTGAAACATAATAGATGATTGCAGATTAGAGCTATTGTCCCATCCCAGAGATACAAAACAGACCCCCCTCTGTGCTCATTTTCTCAGCATTGAAAGAGACAAATCAAAGATTGTGAAAAGACTCATCCTGCCCTAGTGGCCCTAAGCATCATGAAGAAAACAACCCTAGAACCAGGCATGTTCAATTGTGGTTTGTAATAATTAACCAAGATTCCTGGGCTTTGTCTCCTAAATCTGGCTTTGTATGGCGTGGTTTATGGATCTTTGAACCTTAGCATTTTATTGTAGCGGCTGCTTCTGGGGAAAAAGAAAAGTATATGCAAATGAGCATTCAGCATGATTTCCCTGATTCCTGATGCTACAATAAGGCAGGGATAGCAGAGCCAAGGGGGCGGGGTGGCTGGAAGGGGGCGGGGTGGCTGGAAGGGGGCGGGGTGGCTGGAAGGGGGCGGGGTGGCTGGAAGGGGGCGGGGTGGCTGGAAGGGGGCGGGGTGGCTGGAAGGGGACGGGGTGGCTGGAAGGGGGCGGGGTGGCTGGAAGGGGGTGGGGCTTGAAGAGCTTGGCAGAGACTCATTTGAAATCAGCAAAGCAATTCTATGCTTGGAAGAAGGAGGTTAAATGACCTAGTTGACTTTGGTGAAATCATTGTGCAGTCTTGATCCAGTCAATATTTGAATATCACTCATACGCCTAGTCCACGGCAAATATCAAAATACTCTAAACGATATGAAGATGAACTTGGAGTTTGAGAATTTTTTTTTTTCACTAAACTACTAATTTGTAGTTCAAGATAGGAACACAATTGGGAGGGGCCAGAAAGATTACAAGACCCAGACGACCAAAAGATCTGCCGTGGGACTGTGTCTCCTAAAAACTTCACCTATGACATCCCAGCAGTTTGGCTCCCTAAACAAGGCCTGAACAAGGACAACTCCCACAGACAGGGTACATGGAAGAAGGATGTCTCACAGGGACACAAGGCATCCCTAGACAAAGAATGACGGGCTGCTAAGAAATGCTGAAAGTGAAAGAAATACTTATCCCCAAGGATGAGCTCCCTAATTGGTTATGCAATGCTGAACAATCACCTTGAAATCATACACACACAAGCAACACTGAACAGGCCCAGCAGTTCATACCTACGGATTTCTGCATATATGTAACAATAGCACTTTTAAGGGAGCTATAAATTTCACAGGTTGTAGGGAGCTTTGGAGAAGTTGGAGGGAGAAAAAGGAAGGAGGGAATATTGGAAAAAGTTATAGCTATATTTTAATTTCTTAAAAAAAGGTAAGATTACCGGTTTATTCCTATCCTTAAAAAAAAGAATCACAGATTGCCTGTCCTAAGTAGGAGTCACTTTGAAGAGTTCAAATTCCTTGTTGCATAACCTATGTATTTGGTCTAAAAACTCAGTCTTGTTCATGTGTATACCACACTTTTCATGCATCTGGAGGTGTGGATGAAAGAACCCAGGTAACTTGATGTTAAACAAGATGTGCTAGAATTACATATGCATCTTCAGTGTATACCCATATCATTTTTTCTGAAGGTAACAGATCCATGTTAAGACTCGGGTCTGCAAATTCAGAGAGACTGGAGCAAGCAGTAAAGGTATATTTAAGTGTCAACTTTAGTTTCCCCATCAGTAAGACGCTAAATAATTTATTACACTTTCTCTTTGTTTTATCATCTTTAGTATGAAGACAACAATTTTAAAATACCATGAAGACAAAGCTAGGATTTCTAATGGAATATAGGGCAAATAGCTGGACATGCAGACATGCATATGTGTGTACATGACTTTGAATGATGAATGGCATATCCATTCATTCTGTTATTTAACAAAAAAAAAAAAGAAAATTGAAATGTCTAATATTTCCCAAATAAGAGAAAACACTATTTGCCTTTTTAGAATGACTGTTTGTTTACAGGCTTAAAAAATAATGGTGACCCTCTCTTTCTTTCTTGTGTAAATATAGCTATTGGTACTGAGTGTGTACTATTGGACTTGCTTTTCAGTTGCTGAAGCAATCAAATACTTTGAATACCTATCTTGTGTTTAACAACACAAAAGGGAAATAAAAATCTTTTAGTGTTCATTATCTTCAAAAAGATTTCAGAAGTACTAAGGAAGGATGAACTAGAAAAATAATGAGACATTTAGAAAGCATTATATAAGACTCAAGTTCTGTAGGCACTAGATGGAATGTCAGTCAATTTAACATATTGTTTTTCATGTGCATTTTGAAGACAGAGAAATATTTATGCATAAAAAATTCTTTACCAAGATTTTAGGTAGAATTATGCCTTCTTTGACTGTTTGACCAATAGTCAAAGTATTTTGACATTCATTTTGAATTACACATTGAAATACATTTGAAGTATTTTTGACATTCAGCAAATCAAATCTCAGATTTTCAATGGCTACTTTAAAAGAAACAAAATGATAAATATCTTCAAATGAATATCATTGTCAAGAATACACATCTTTATACAGCAGTAACTTAGAGAGAATATTATTGTGTATACTTCCATAAACTAAGAAGGTTGAATTGCAGTGCTTTTTAATCACAAAGTTAAACCTGTAGGTGAAAGTTTGCTGGTTTTATAGTTTGGAAATAGTTGCTATTTCTGAGGAAATTCTAGATGAAGGAAACTTCTGTCTCGCAGGATTCTGGATGGGAAAGCAACAACTCTCATTTCTCTTTGTGTAGCGTCCAGATGCTGACTTTTCTCTTCATGAAAATTCAAAATGTAGCTATTATAGCTTCCTAATTAAAGTCACACATGTATGAATAATGTTTTGCAACTCCATCCCTCTCCACTTTACATCTGTTAACATATATTATGTTTTGGAGTGGTCTTCTGGGGAAGCTCAGTGTGCTCTGAAGCAGTCCCACCACGATGGCTTTACTCATCAGTTAAATCCAGCCTTTCATAATACCGAAGGATTAAAAACAAGCGTTATGTATTTTCTAAATACTTATTCAATGGTGTGGACGAAAAAGCTGTTGGGCTTTATTTTCTTTTGCTTTCCAGAAAGCTGTCACTCAAAAGTTATTCAACAAAGACCACTTTTTTAATATCTACGCAGTCCCTTCTGAACACATCTGTAGTATGTCAGGAACAAAGCTGAGAGAGAGCTCTACTCCAGTTCCCATTCTGGATGAACACCAATGAAAACCCTCTTTAAAAATGAGTCCTAGAGTTGTTCACAGACTCAGAAGAGCCACACCCATTTTAGCAATCGGTATAGCCTGGGCTCGAATACTAGCTGAGCCTGAACGCTGCCCAGGCATAGAGAACTTCTCTAGCCAAGGAAGTTGTAATTCATGTGGAATTCCAGTCTGATTTAGAGAATGTGAATACAAAATCTCAGTGCTATAGCATTGGAAAGCAACCCCTGCTGTGTAGAAGAGGATGAGTGACCAGAAAAGGAAGTATGGGTTCCATGAAGTGGCCTAGGTGGGTGTGGTCATGAAATGAACATTGGAACAAAGACGTAAAAGGAAGTGGGGTCAACTTGCATGTCT
The DNA here is from genome assembly GCF_049852395.1 of Peromyscus maniculatus bairdii. NCBI lineage: Eukaryota > Metazoa > Chordata > Mammalia > Rodentia > Cricetidae > Peromyscus > Peromyscus maniculatus. The sequence continues at coordinate 22,427,343 of NC_134869.1, read as the reverse complement.
TTCTGCAACAGAACCAGAAGATGGAGAAGATTTGGGAGGCATTGGGGGAGGGAAAATCTGATCAGGATATATTCTGTGCCGGAGTCTATCTGGGTTAAGCTTGGTTGAAGGTTTTTGCCTCTTTGCCTCTAAAACAAAAAGAAGACAAAATATCTACTCAGGACTGTGGTGAGTTAAATAAGATTCTAATTTCATAAATGCATCATTCAATGTCAACTAGGGACAAGCACTGCAAATGAATGCTCAGCCCTATCCCTTGAGGACCTTAGCCTCATCCCCATGGTGATTACATTCCAGCAGGGAATGAGAGCAGTGCATTTCAAGGCTCTTTAGAGACCGCTATGTATTTTGTAATTGAATAGATATCAGAACATGAAATTGCTTTTCTCATTTATCATCCTTCTGAGCCTCTGTGTTGCTGAGCCTGAGACGCGACAATTCTGAGCTGCATTTTATTGTCTCAGTTTTCCTCTCCCACATCTCAGCTCTCACTCACCTCCTGGTTAATTCACTCACTCTTCTTTTCCATTCATATGTTTTTTTAGACATGTTTTAAAAATCCTTCGCAGCCATCTTTACTTTCCCCTGTCCATGAGCAATGAAACTATTGCTTATTTTAAATATTCTCACCTCTAGGAATTATCCGCATCTCCAACTTACACAAGTTCTAATCTAAGACATAAAACAAAATCTGAAAATGGAGAAGCAAGTCTCTTTGTACAAAAGATTGTATTACAGGTTAAGAAGAAGGGGGTGCAGCATTGGATAAGGAAACAGAGTCACTTACTCCAACTCCTGCTCCTGGACCCATTCACCACATTTATGCACCACAGTACTGCCCAGGCAGAGTTCGAGCTTAGGCTATACTGCTTGTGAGAATGGACACAGCTCTTCTGCACCTCAGAACTCTGTACTCCAGTTTTGGAGTAAAGGGTTTTCCTTTATTATTTGTTGTAGAACAGTCTTTTTGTACACCGTGAAGATGTATCACTCTCATTGGTTTAATATGTAGCTAAGTGGCCAAAAGCTAGGCAGAAAGAGCTTAGTCCGGACTTGCAGGCAGGGAAAGAACTCTCTGGGATGAAAGAATGGTGGAGCCATGAGGGAACATGAAGAGAAGCAAGGTGAACTTGCTATGCTGAAAAAAAAAAGGCACTGAGCCATGTGGTAGCACATAAATTAAAAAAAAATGGATTAATTTAAGTTGTAAGACCTAGTTAGTAATGAGCCTAAGCTATTGACCAAGCATTTATAATTAAAGTCAGTCTCTGAGTGATGATTTGGGAGCTGACTGGCAGGACAGAAAAAAAAAATCTGCCTATAGTTTATATTTTTATTGAGGCATGATTTACAAGTAATGAAATCTAGAGAACCTAACTGTACAGTTCAATAAGATGTGGCAAATGTATTTGTTCTAATCTGTAGTAAGAATTTGAATATTTTGGCATTCTTAAATCCTACTGTGCCACTTTCTAGTGCTGTCATTCTGGTTCTTCCCACCACACACAAGCATCATCTGACCTAGAAATATATATATACATATGTTTACAGAATTTGCAATCTTCAGTGGCTTTGTTTATTCACTCAGCAGGGTAGATAGAAGTTGATCTATGTTGTTGCACTTACCAGTTTTTCATTCCATTGTATTTCTGAGTGATGATTTACTACATGAATAAATTAGAGTTTGCTTGTTTGGCTTTTCTGTTTTTCTATTGATGAACACCAGTGTTCTTTCTGCATTTTTTTGAATATATATGTGCATATGCATATTCAATCATTCCTTTGGATAGGTTTCCAGTTTTCTTGGGTAAGTGGGATTGTAATTCCTGGGTCATAAGGTAGAAGAACATTTAGTTTCCTAATAAACTATCAAATATGTTTTCATAATACATGGGCCTTTTTATGTTCCCATGATGGTGACTCTTTGACATCTTAATGTGATAGTCATCTTAATTTTCTTCATTTTCCTTTGCTAAGTAATATCTCACTACAATTTTATTATTTTTGCTTCATTGTAATAACATACAAATATCTATTATCATTACAGTCTTACCATCACAGTAATTTATTTCAAATACTGCTCCAATTCCTAGAACAGATTTTCTTCTCTTAGGGAAAATTATGAATTAATGGTACTCAGCAATATTTTAAGAACACAATGGAATCCTCTTATTATTTGAGTGAAGGAGAAAGGAGGTGGAGAAAATTGGCTTGTTTTTATTATTCTTTAATTGTATTTGATGTGTCTGGATGTTTTGTCTGCATGCATATATGTACTGTGTGCCTGCCTGATATCCTTGAAGGCCAGAAGAGTGCATTGAATGTCCTGGAATTGGAGTTACAGACAATTTCATGTTCCCTTGTGATTTTGGGGAATGCATGCCCTCTGGAAGAACAGCCAGTGCTCTTAACTTTCCAGCAGCTCCTGGCTTGTTTGTAATCTCATGAGGATACCAGTCTAGTCTACATATTATTCAACATGCCAGGATTTAAACTTAACTGGAAAAGGCCATGAGACAGAACTTAACTTATGTCTTAGCACTGGCTATGTTGAAATGGGATGCCAGACTTATAGAAGTAACACTTAATTTCAAAATTTAACTTCAATTTTTTCCTATTACTAGTGACATTTTGCAGCGATGGGTTCCAAGGCCACCTTGCTCACACAACATGAATAAGGTAGAAAGAACAACATCAGAAGGTATAGGTGCCTCAAATGTGAAAATGGAACACATTCATTTCCACTCATTGTCTAACACTCAGCCATGTGGGCCTAGCCACCCACAAGAGAAACTGGGAGATACGATCAAATTGTGGCTATGGGTGGAGAGAGCCTAAACTGAGAATGTTGCTGAAGAGATTTCCTGCTCACTATAACCACCTAGGGAAGTTGCTATTACAGCTGTGGTAGAAAGGGGACCGTTCACAACGCTACAGGCAACAGAACTTGGGAGCATTGTACACACGGGGCTGGTTTTGCAGGTATGAACTGTGTAATGGTCATACAAGGTCGTAGAGGTTCGCACCAAGTTTTCAGAAAGATACCAAAGCCAGGCAGTTTGCAGTAGGGTTGAATCTTTGAAAAGTGGCCCTGAGAGGCAGTTGCATAAAGCTGTGAAGGCGAAGCCGGAACTGTCATGAGGACCCTTGGACATTGAAAATGCCAGGACTGCATCCCAAGGAAGAGGCTATGTGTGCTACAAGTGATAGCAGTGCTGGGGGTGGAGCCATTCAATCCGGTTAGCACCAGATGATGCCACCCAGAGCCCCAGAAACCTGACAGGAAGCTGCAGAGGTTGGTGTTTTTCCCATTAGGTTTCATTCTTGCTTGCTATGGCTCCATTCTTTCTTTTGGAATAGTGCTTATTCTGAGATATGGAACATTGAAAGTGTGTAACTTTTTAATTTTGTTTTGTTGGGGCTTCCAGTTGAGAGACTGCTTTTAACCTTAGAACAAAGGCTGTGCTTTCAATTGTATTTCATCTATTAAGACTTTGGAGACCTTTTGAAGGCAGTTTTCATTATGAGATGAACATGAAATGTTAGGGGTCAGTGTGGAGTGATGATATTGAAAATTTTGTTCTTATTTTTAGTTATTTTGTGAAGGCAGGGTTACCTCACATGGCATCGGTGAAAGACAGAGAACTGCTCACAGGAGGTTTTTTTTTTCTCTCTTCCCACCATGTTTTATCATAGGGTAATATTTAGGTCAGCAGAATTGGCAGCAAGTGTTATTACCCACTTTAACCCATGGAACCATCTCACTGAACTGAGGAACTAATATGTAGGAAAGGTGTAGAGAAGTTAGGGCTAAAACTCATGCCAGGATCTTGGCTGTGATCCCCAGAGGTCACCCAGTAGTCAGGAGCTGAAGATTAACTGAAAGCAAGGGACGTGGTGAGGGCCTCGTAGGCTTTCATCATAATAGCATGCACAGTCTGCTTCAGCAGGTACAGGATCTCCAAGAAAAGGAGCAGCTTGTTAACCTCCACATGTTTGAGCATTTCAATGATCTCCTACACAACGCAGTTATGCTCTTTAAACAAGGTGTCTGAGGTTCAGCAGGGGCAGCTGCCCCTCTTCTTCCTGCTGTCTTAGTAGGTAGCAGATCCTAAAGACCTCCAAGTACTAAGCAACTTGCTGCTCAGAAATGGAGAGTGGCTGCAGATCTCCACCATCTACCCTCTGAGAATCTGACTCTTGTCCGGAAGGCATCTTTTAGGTCTCAGTGAAGTACACTGTTACTTTGGTTAGAGCCTTGGTTCCCTATAGACAGGTGCTGAGAAATACTTCAGAAAGACAATCAGGTCCTTTAGTAATTCAAGCCACTCGCAGAGGTAGAAGCTGGAATGACATAAGGCCCAAGAGCTACCTGCCAAGGTTCTGATTTAATGTGAGGTGTTTGAGTGTCAGTTTGACTGAATAGAGAATCAGCTGTGATTTCCAGGTGTATCCAGAGAAATTTAAGTGATAATGGAAGACCTATCCTTAGTGTGGATGGCATGGGTTGTGGGAAAATTAGAAAGCTAGTGGATCATGAACTGCACTCTTCATCTTGCGCCATCAAGATGTGTGCTTAGATGAGAAATCACAGCTTAGCTGCTTCTACTGCCATACCTTCCTCATCATGATGGACTGCATCCTCAAATCATACACCAAAATAAGTTGCCTTCCTCTCCCTCTCTAACTCTCTCTCTCTCTCTCTCTCTCTCTCTCTCTCTCTCTCTCTCTCTCTCTCTCTCACACACACACACACACACACACACACACACACACACTCACACATTCAGAGACACACAAGATCTAGTGGCATCTTGGAAGATGGAAATATGGTCTGGATATAGCTAGTTTTGACCACCCACCCATGTTCATCTAACCTAGAATGTCAGGTGCTACAATGTCTACACAGAATTCTACATGCCTACATAGAATTCCACACTGGCCTCACAAAAATTGGCTGAAAGTACTAAAACCACCTTCATGTTTCAAAGTCCACTTGGCTGGATTCATCTGACACCATCTGAAAGTCCAAAGCCCTGTACCCAGCTCCACACAGGCATTTTTAGCACCTAAGTGCTTTCTGGGCTCTACCTGTAGTCAAAATGCCTTTGTTGGAAGACCATGTTTGTTTAGAACTTTGTCTTAATAGAAACATTTTACTTGGACAAGGCTGACTGAAATCTGAGGTTGCTCACCAAAGCCAAGATACTTCTGACCCAAAGCTTTAAGATTTTGGTAAAAGCCACAGCAGTGCCAAGAAGATTTGTGCAATTATTTCAAAGCCACTAATATCAAAATACCCTACTCAGAGATTAAATTCAAAACCCCAAACCACACACTCTAGCCATACCAATTACTCCTTCATTCAACATGTGTTTATACTGTACCACCAACTTACTCTTGCTTAATTTTTCAATATTCCCTGCCAACATAAAGATAAATGCAAGATCCTAATGCAGACTTTTTTTTCTTCAAAAGTTGGAATTTCTATTTGTTCCCCTGTAGCAGCAAGGTAGCTGAAGTTCTTGGACCAATGTTTGAGGAGGCAATCTCAACCACATAAGGACCTATGAGAGCAAGAAAAAGTCAAGTATGGCCAAGCATGCCAGTACACTCCTCTCAAATTTACTAATCAATTAAATTACCCATAACTCTTGATACTGTGTGAGAGGAGGGTTAGGCAACCCTGGGAGTTACAGTATCTGAACTTCCAGTATATAGAATAGACATCATCAAAAGGGTTCCTATAACCTTACAAACAATAGCAGTATCTATTCCTCCAGTCCCTGTCTCCTTTTCACACTCCAATTGTTTATCTTCACTTGAACATGGCAGGAACCTCTTCAAAGCTTTGCAAAATCTTCTCTTCCTGATTCCTCTCTTCTCACAGCTGTACCGCCTTGAACACTGGAGATCACCTATAAACTTTCTCATTCAGAAAGTGCTCTCCTTGTTCTGAATCCCCTCGTTGCAACTCTTACTTTCTTCTTAAAAATGGCAAAATCCACTTCAATGAACATTATATCACAAGGCTTCCCATAACTTAGATTTACTTTCCCTAATCAGAGTTCTAGTCATGTATCTATTTTATATCCAAATAATTAATGGCTTCTATACCGTTAGGTATTCTCCCTAATTTCATTCCATGAGCCATCAGATGATTGGCAGGTTTATTTTCTTACAACCAACACAGCTCTACTCATGTATCTAAATCAATGAATTCTCTAAGCTTTAGATGTTTATCCCATTTGTTGTGCATTCACTGTGGCAACACATAAATGAATAAGATGGGTTCATTTAAGTTATAAGAGCTAGTTAAAACAAGCCTAAGCTATCAGCCAAGCTTTCATAATCAATAATAAGTCTCCACATCATGATTTAGGAGCTGGCTGGAGAAAAATCTGCTTATACCATTTTGTGAATATTTGTACAAATTTTGTTTCCCGGGATTGTTTTTTCAGCTTTAGGACAATTTTATTAGAGTTTGAAAGAGAAACCTCAGGGCAGACAAGAAATCTCAGCAGCGATCTGGTAGAGCAGAATGGGAAAAGAAGGGAGAACTATCATGTCATTTGAGTGAAGCCAGCTAGAGACCATATACATGGCAGCAGTCATCCTATAGTGATGGGACACATAGGGTGAAATACTGACTGATGTGAATGCCACAGGAAGTGAGGCTAAATCTAACAAAGCCATAGACCTTAAAATTAACAGATGAAAATAGTTGAGCATGTGTCTTTGCGGTGGGACGGAGCATCCCTTGGGTATATGCCCAATATTGGTACAGCTGGGTCTTGAGGTAAATCAATTCCCAGTTTTCTGAGGTGCTGCCATATTGATTTCCATGATGGCTGCACAAGTTTGCATTCCCACAAGCAGTGGAGGAGTGTTCCCCTTGCTCCACATCCTCGCAAGCATGAGCTATCGCTTGTGTTTTTTATCTCAGCCATTCTGACAGGTGTAAGATGGAATCTCAGGGTAGTTTTGATTTGCATTTACCTGATAGCTAAGGATGTTGAATATTTCAAGTGTTTATTGGCCATTTGAGATCCCTCCACTTTTCAATGTGCGTTATTGGGTTGGTTGATGTTTAGTCTCTTGAGTTCTTTATATATTTTGTTCATTAGTCCTCTATGGGAGTACAGTTGGTGAAAACCTTTCCCATTTTGTAGCTGCCAGTCTGTCCAATTCACACTGTTCTTTGCCTTACAGAAGCTTCTCAGTTTCATGAGGTCCCATTTATTGATTGTTGATACTAGACCCTGCCTTATCTGTGTTCTGTTCAGAAAGCTGTCTCCTGTGCCGATGTGTTCAAGGCTAGTTCCCACGTTCTCTTCTATCAGGTTCAGTGTATCTGGTTTTCTGTTGAGGTCTTACTTTGATCCACTTGAACTTGATTTTTGTTCAGTGTGATAAATATGGATCTATTAGCATTCTTCTAAATGCACACATCCAGTTAGACAAGCACCATTTATTGAAGATGTTTTCTTTTTTATATTTTGTCTCTCTGGATTCCTTATTAAAAAAAATCAGGTGTCATAGGTGTGTGGTTTTATATCTGGGTCTTCAATGTGATTTCATTGATCAACATGTCTGTTTATATGACAATATCATGTGGGTTTTATTACTATAGCTCTGTAGCACAGCTTGAAATCAGAGATAGTGATACCTCCAGAAGGTCTTTTATTGTTCAGGATGGAGGAAGGGGAAACTGGGATCTATTGTATGGGAGAAAAATAAATAAAAAAAAAAGATTCAGGAAGATAAACCTCAGAGTCTCAGGAAATACCTGAAATTTATCAGACTTTCAAGAGCCTGCCTTCCTTAAGGGTATATAAACAGTAAGGGTTGTTTACATATGGAGGAGATGCTCAGACCAGCTAAGCTGCCTAAAGGAGACACCCTCCAACCTCTTCAGGTGCCTGCAAGTCTTGCGATGAGCTGGAGGGGGTCCACATTTCATGAGCTGTCACTCTGGAGTGGGCTTCTGTTGATGCTGCTGTGTTTGTGTTCTTGTAAAGAAAACCCTCACCAATAATTCCATAACTAATCCCAATAAACTCATCAGCTCATCCAAAAAATAAATAAATAAAAAATGGATGAAGATCATGGTAAAGACGCTGCGGTCTTCAGATTTGATGGCGTGACATGAACCTACTTCTCTCCAAACCCACTCTTCTCTAATTTTACCTCTCCTCCTCTCTCTCTCTCTCTCTCTCTCTCTCTCTCTCTCTCTCTCTCTCTCTCTCTCTCTCTCTCCTGTGTGCATCTATCTCTCTCACCTCTTCCTCTTTCTCTTTCTTTTATTTATTATGCTGTGTTAGCATATAGACAACAAGGATAGCATTAAAGAACTCCTCCACTTGGAATAAAGAAGTGGAAGGCTGGCTCTCCTCTGGACAAACTCTTGCCTTCGTCTTTCCCCTAGACAGGCCCAATCAGACACCTTTGCTTTGTTTTTGGGGACAGAGTTACACCCTGTAGCCTGAGCTGGCCTGGGATTCACGACGTAACCTATGTGACCTTGAAGTTGCTACAATCCTCCTGCCTTGGCTTGCTGAATGCTAGGACTACAGGGTGACACCCAGCTCTTGAAAGGATATTTCTTATTCAACATCTCCGGCGTTTGTAAAGCATCCTAAAGTTGGTATGGGGTTTGGATGGATGCTTAAAGAAATACACCTCAAAAGATACAATGCAAGTGTCTTAAAAAGGATCAAATCGTCTTTCCTTCAAAACCAGTCCTTATCACTCTTTTGCTTGTTTGTTTGTTTGCTATTATTTCCCCTCCAGCTCATGTTGGGGGGTGCAAAACACCCCTGACAACTACTTGGGGTGGACAGCTCCAACCCCTGCTTCCTCACAGCGTCTCTTACGTGTACTGCCATTGTTCACTTCTTCTGGAACAAACTTGGACTGTTCCTAGATGTCAACCCCACGTGAACTAGTACTAAATCTCACTCAAACTGTTCCCTTTATCTCCTGAGACAGGGAAAAAATATCTACACCATCACCCCAATTTACCGAAAGAGCCTTCATTTGACCCCTCTCAACCGAGGAGTACTCAGCAACTCCATGCTGAGAACCATCTAGATATTTCACTACATAAAGCAGAAGCCATCATCTCTGTGTGATTACTTAAATTAAAATTAATTAAAATGAAGCAAAACCCAAAAGTCAGCTGCTCCATGGCATTGACATGGACACATTTCCAGTGTTCAATAGTCATATATAGCTGCTGGCTGCCTCACTGTCTGGCTTAAGTGAGATAACCTCCGTCACAGCAGAACATTCTAGTGGCTGACACTGGATTGATCTCCTTTAGCCCAAATCCAACACATGAAACAATGTGGCCTGAATTTACATTTTCAGTCTCATTATCTGAATCTATATTTCAGCCTCTGCTATCTGAATATTCATTTTTCTTCTTTGAATTGTTCATTTCATTTAAGCAGGTTTTCTTCCACTCTGCCCGCTCTTATGCTGTGTGTACACTTTGCTCTGCCCCTGGGCTGTTTTGTACTCTTTTCCAAATATATCTTGCAGAACCTGGGACATTCACCATCAGGGTCATTTGAGTTAAGAGGCAGAAAAGGAGAGGCTCCCTAAATACGGTGCACATGCACTTCTCCCAATGGCTTGTTATCTCTCCTCGAAATAGCTAAAGCATTTATCTCAGTGCCTCTTTGAGCACCTGGGGGCCCTACTTTATTATTAGACTGGGTGTGTGTTATCATGGGAAAAGCACAGAATTTGTATTCAAAAGACATGTTTTCCCTCCTTTCCACTACTTCCTAACCACATGGCCTTGGGCAAATCACTCTAGTTTCCACTTCTGTAAAACATAGTTTAAAATAGCAAGCACCAAATCGATTTCTTTCACTGATTTTTTTTTTTGGGTGTTGGCTTTTCTAAACCTTAAATGTGTGTATTTTTGAACTCTAGTAAACATATATAGTGGTTGCTGTATGGGAAGCCATAAATATCAATGTTGTCTTCAGTGTCTAATTTGTATTTTACCACTCATAATAAAAATCTACTTCGGGCTACATATTCTACCCATGCTACACAGAGAGCAAATACAATTTGCTGAATTTGAACATGAGAGTGTGTCTAGTAGAAAAATATTAAATATATGTATCTCTTTATCTAAACATAAATAATGATATATATATATATATATATATATATATATATATATATTAGATCTGCATGCTTTTCCCTTCAACTAAAGTTAAGCCCTTAGATATTTGAGCTCTGAACTATGAAGAAGCAAATATAGAGAGGAGTATTATTAATAAATTCTGTTTTTAGCTCTCAATAATTAGAAAGCAAAGTGAAAATAATTTATCCAGATAATTCTCTTTCCCCATTCTGTCCTTTTCCCAAATTTTCTTCACTAGCCATGTGTGATGAAAAATCGAATCCCAAATAGTTCCAACTGTTTCATATTCATTTTCTCATGGAATTCATTAATCAGAAATCATAATTGGTATTGCAGTTTTCCTTTCCTTTTCTGAATTTTGAAAGACTAGATTTAAAGTCATGGGTTAAAATAATACTGTGACCTCCTTCCCAGCTGTTCTTCCTCAGCTGTCACATCTCTCCCAGCATCACAGCAGATGGGCGTATGGATGCCTCATGGGTCGAAGGATGTGGGTGTTCTAATTCAGCAATGTGGCCTGGCTTACTGCAAATTGCAACAGAGTTCATGGACATGTAAGTGGGATGGGGCAGGCAGTGTAAAGTGGTGTTCAGATTAGGTAAATACCATCCGTAAAGATTAACATTGAAATAGAGAGAACCCTTACAGGATTCTGCAAAACTTTGGTCTCACTTTCTCTTTTGGATTTTAGGGCTGAAGAAAAATTAAAGAGAGAGAGAGAGAGTGGAGGGTGGGGCTTTGTGCTCCTCAAAGAAGTGTGGACAGAGAATATACACAGCCAATACTTCGAAATACTTCTCCTGGCTCTTTATCAGGACTTGGACCACTATTGTCTTGCTTGGTAAAAACCAGAAATCAGAGAATGTGAGGGTGAATCACGACCTTCAAGACAGCACAACAGGCTAAGGGGGAGGTCTTCTAAGAAGACAGGTTGGTGGATGTCTTCCAAGAGATGGAGGGAAGTACTCTTTCCTTTTCTTCAGGGAGAAATGTGCTTTTGAAAATTCCTGGGAGAGCTGAGACAAAAATACCTGAAATAGAGTTTGGTTTCTTGGAAGAAGTGATCCTAAAAATATCTCGGGATGGCTTGTCATGTTAGCAAATGAATAGCTGTGAAGCAAATTAACTAGAGCATGTAGCTGTGTCTGGGAGGTTCTTAGCAATCTGTTTAGCTCCAGGTAAACAGAATGTTCAGAGGGGGAACTGGGAGAGTGACTGAGCCAAGCAATGATTTGCAATTATTCCCATATGGAAAGAGGAAAACAAACATGTTCTATCTTGTAATTGTCCTATAATTTGGCTTCTTTGGTTATCTCATACACACACACATTAAAAATGATACATAATAGAGGGTCTGTCTATGCATATATCTGTGTACTACCTAGTATATATTTGAGTGTTTGGAGATATTTGAAACAGATCACACAAATGATAAAATGCCAACCCAGGTGATGTTCATACATAATACATCTGAGTCATAACAATAACAAAAGACTAGCCACTTGTCTGAGAAATATACAAATCCTACAGTAGAAGAGGTGTAAGAAGAATCAATTAACTAAGCCACAGATAGTCTATGTGTACTTGTGGATACATGCAACTTAATAGTACATAAAATTATGTTTAATTTTAGAATTAAGAGTGTGTGATGAGTTCAGATACAGACCTACACCTTTATACACACACGCACACACACACACACACACACACACACCCCAAAACAAAACACATTAGTAACAAAAACAGCGTTAGCCACAATGGCAAAGGATACTTCTGAGGACAAACAATGTCAAAGTTTCAGTTTGGAACACAGTGCAATATGTTCTTTTCCGTCTAAGCAAAACAGTCTCTCTCTTTATCAACCTGCCTTACTTTCAACTAATTTTGTCCACTCAGTTCTTCTTACTTGTATTATGCTGACCTTAACCCAACTTCCTGGAAGATTATGTGATGTTGCACTAACCCAAACAGCCTATTCTGTGTCTTTAGAAACAATAACCATTTCAGAGTCGAGCACATGACCCTCCTTGAAAGAGTTTCATATTCAAGATTGGAAGCAAACTGTTGCTATCAGAAAATCATTCTTTATACCAGTTCTTAACTACAAGAATATAAACCTAAATTTCCTGGCAGTTGTTTTCTGCCAGTAAGGAGGAAAAGTGTGTAATTGCCTTAGAAGAGAATGGGAGCTAGCTGAAGTAACAGTATCACTGGTCTGTCTTTTGAGTGAGTACAACCAGGACAGAGCCAAGAATCTTCATTGGGTACTTAAGAAGATTAAAAGGCTTTTGAGTTGCTAGGTATAATACTGGACATTTCAATAACATTGACTGGGGCGTGCTAGAACTGCTTTACAGTGGGCACAACCAAGACAGAGTGACAATTATTTATTGGGTGCTTCAGTGGGTCCAAAGCTTTTGAGCCACTAGAAAAACTACTGGCCATCTCGATAGCATAGGCTAGAGTGCACAGTGCAGATACCATCTGTGTTGTGACAAATGGCAGCTTACATTCATCTGTCTTTGTTACCAGTGGGTGGGGAATAGCACGGTCCTCACTACTGAAAGAAGAATGAGAGGAAGAGGAAGGAGGGGAGGAAGAAGATGAGGAAGAGGAAGAACAAGAAGAAGAGAGAGGAAAGAACAAAAGGGAGGAAGGGGCAATACTTCACTGTATTACTACTGGAACAGGGGTTATAATATTTCTTAATAACTCAGTACTGCTGCTGGTGGTGCATTATCTCATGACAAATAAATAATGGAAACAAAAAAAAGAAAGCAGCCTTAACCCTCAAGTAAAGTAGAAATAAGAAAAGGAAGGGCAAGATCTACCAAAGTCTTGGCGTTAGCCCAGGCTTCAATTAATCAATGGTACTCGATGCTAGGTCTACTAAAAGAGCTTCTGAGATACATAAAGCTACTAGAATTTACAGACTGTGTTTGGATCACCCTCTCAGATCATCAGAGTCCCTTTCCTTGGGTCTTACACTTATCTCGAGGCCTCAGATGACCAATTCTACTCCTCCTAAAATAATAATATTACTTTAAAAATAATAAACAACAGGGACCACTCTGTGCATAACTGAATGTTCCTGCTCTGAACAGCACCAATTGATTTAGGATTCAATGATATAAAATATGGGAAAGGTCCAAGATGTAGAATATTTTTTTCCTCCTGATATTCCCTGATTCTATGAAACAAATGATCAGATAAACAGCTATTCTTATACTACTAATAAAAATGGTATACTGTTCATTGTATTTTTCAAGTTGGAAAGTATGTGTAAAGAGACATCCTTCTTAAGTTTATTTGACATATGGTAATCCTATGGGATACCTAAACATCTAGAGTAATGGGAAGTTCTAGAATTTAGATGCCCAGTAAAACTAAAATCAATTCTCATCTTTTGTGGTTGCACAAAGACTTTGCTCACAAAACATGCAAGAAAGCAACATCCTTGCTTAAATATGTTTGAGCATTTTCCATGAATGCTCATCCTGAGTTATTTACCTATTGTTGTTTTTGATGAAATCCACTGAAACCCAAGAAAAACAACAGTCTAGCATATGATCTCATTGTTATTACTGCATGTCAGAAGTAGCTTGATTTCTTTTACCAAATGATGGTTATCAACAATAGAAGATTGTCTGAGTAATAAAAGGATTAAAATATATCTATTAATTGCCACATAGAATATGATTGGCATCTACTTAAATAATTGCAAGTTAGTTTTGTGGAGAGAGAGAGAGAGATAAATTAACTCAGTTGAAAGCCACTGGGGAAGTCTGTAAGTTGAAATAAATCTTATTGAGTATTACTAGTAAATACACATTTCTCATATATCTGCAAGTGTAGACTACTCAAACTTTATACTAACCCAGAAAAGCTAATGTCAAGGGGAGAATGATCATCAAACCATTCATCTCACAATACTTTTTCCAACACATTCATGTGTAAGTAACCATCAAACGAATTGAAAAATCTGAACAGTCTGTGTGGCCACTATAGGAAAAACTTCGTTCTGCTACTTCAGATAAATCTAACTGAATGCCTACCAGGCATTCTATCAGAAAAACAGTATCAACACTGTCTCTAGACTGTAGACTCTGCCAGGGTGGACACAGGTCTTTGCCTTTGAGCCTTTGAGAACAGAGCAGAAATAATGTTTACCAAGATAGGTTCTTCTCCCAATAACATCTTGGCTGTGACAAATAACAGTTGTATTCATCTGTCCTCATGACTGTTAGGAGGGTAAACAGGACAGTTGTCACTACTGGGAGATGGAGGGGGGATGGAGGAGAAGGGATTGGAGGGGAGGGAAAGGGAAGGAAAGGAGCAGTGAACTAATGCCCATTAACAGAGTCAAAAGTGGGTCTACACATCAATTGCATACAACAGCATCATTACACTTAGGTTTCATGAACAGAAAGAGCCTGGGTAACACCTGTTGTGGAAAGTAGTTTGTCTTCTGGCATAAAATGGAATATATATTTTCTTCCCTTTATAATAATAAAAAATGTCTCAGCTGCTATCACTATCAAATTGGAAAAAAAAATATCTAGTAAACATGTGTTTAGCCCCAATCCTGAGTCTATTGATAATTTAGGCATAAAACTTCTGATTTTTTTCTTCCTAATGGATCCTACAAAATAATGTTTTACAAATGCTTGCTAACTTCAAAATAAGTACTCTAAACATAACTCAAAAATAATGATATAGTTTATGAGAATCAAATGAAAGTAACTGATATTTAACCATCATTAAAAACAAAAACTTTTTTCATGAGGTACCACTTTGGGTGGCAATGTTCCTCTAAGAGCCATAGACTATCTAACACAAACTCTAGGGCCAGGCACAAGAAACATCCCTTCAAGTTGTTGTTGGTCAGGGGAATAAAAAAGACTCCCCCAACAAGGGCTCTTGCTATGGACCTTTGTTGTCTTTCAGAAACTAAAGGAAAGACCCTATTGATGAAGACACCATACACTTCAGTCAAAAGACTTGGGGGAATCAAGCTGGCCTGTCTTGGGAGCCTCTTTCCTGAAAACTGGCTGTAATAGTGCTGGAAGGAACTAGAAAACTGCTAAGAGAAAAAAAAACAAACATTGCAACTCATCTGTAACTTCCTTGAGCAACAGCAATGGACAGATTGGCAAGATATCCAGAAAGATGTAATAATGGCCTTTATATCCTGAGGTAACCAATAGCTATGTGATTGGACTTATGGCCTGCTCAACAGAAGACAATCCCAAACATAGCCCCTACCAATGACTAGTAAGGTCATGGACCATAGAAAGAGAACTTGCTGCTGCCATTCCATCAAAGAAGCCTCTTGCAGCAAGCAGACAGAGACCTCTGCAGAAAGCAACTGGTAAGAATGTAGAGAACCAATCATGGAGTGTCCAGGCCAACTTGCTACATCTACAACCCAACCCTATACCTAAGGTTCAGAGAACAGTATGGAAGAAGTGACTGGAAGATTGTAAGATCCAGAGGACCCAGAAAGAATGTCTGCTGCAAGATATCTTATTTATATGACAGGGGCACTGTACCTGGGAAATCTGAACAATGGGATTGCCTAAGTAAGACCGAAAACTCGCCAACACCAACTGACATGCCAAGGGAAATGAGGGAAATCTCGCAATGCTTCATTCCTAGAAAAAGAACAACGGGCAATTCATTGTTGCTGAGAAGGGAGAATCAGTCTTCTCCAGCTCTGAGGCCCTGATAATTTAACCAATCCCAAGAGGTCAGAGCTAAAGACATCTGAACTAAATGATGAGTAGGTTATATTTATAAAAATATGCATTCATATGTGTAACAAGTATAGTTAAAGAATAAAGAGATCAGGAATTTGAGGAGTGGGAGGGATAAGGAGGAATTGGGAGGCGAGGGGAATGGTGTAAATACAGGACTCATATATAAATCCTCAAAAAAATAAATGAAAAAAAATATTCACAAGAAGAAATCAGTGAGATGAACAGCATCATGGAGAAAGGAATGCGTTTGTGATATTTTT
Source organism: Peromyscus maniculatus bairdii (assembly GCF_049852395.1). NCBI lineage: Eukaryota > Metazoa > Chordata > Mammalia > Rodentia > Cricetidae > Peromyscus > Peromyscus maniculatus. The sequence goes on along the minus strand of NC_134869.1, from coordinate 22,411,159 downwards.
ATACTTTTCCCTGTCTACAACTGAAGGTCACAAGCCTGTGCCTGGTAAATGACTACATGGGATTTCATTTGATTAATCTTTCATTACACAGATTTGATATTTTTCCCAAATAGCAGTTAAAATTCCAAGATTAGAAAATATTCCATTCTGCATTCAGAATTGGCACAAGGATCCAAAGAAAGCAGTTCTTTGGGGTGGAATTTTATCTGTCATTAACACAGTAACTCATGTTTTCCTTGAATTTGCCTGTTGGCCTTCTTTGGATTGCCTTTAAGTGTAGCTGGAGAAAGCTTTGAGTTGCATCTTGCTTTGTTAGGAAAACTCAAAAGGCAGTTTAACACACACAATGAATTCGCTGTATTGATAGGACTGATGGCATAATTTTAGCTCTATTACATCATTTCACATTTTTAAATACCTTGGATTATGATTTGACTCTGCTAAGATTTTGATACTTTCTTGGACATTAAGAAAATATATATTCTGCTGACTCTATTGCCTTCCTACTAACACCTGTATAATAACTTTGTCACTACTTTATTTAGAAATTTAGTTTTTACCATGTACAACATTGACATTGGGCAATGCCTGTTTCTTTCCTCATCTTTCTCCTTTTTTCTTCTTTCTCGTTTACCTTCACTACTCTTCCTAAGTATATTCAGCTCTCACATGCCTTGTGAGCTTTAATTTCTATTATTTCACTCCTTAGTAATAACTTTGAAAATGTCAGGGGATTAATTTGGCTTCCATGAATTTTTTTCCTCCTCTAACCTCCTGTTAGCCTTGAAATATCTTTAGAGTATATTACACACACACACACACACACACACACACACACACACACACACACATTTTATTTCATCAAAATTTATCTTTCTCTCTTTTAATTTTTCCTTCTGTGATTCCATTGGATTTTCAGCCCATTTCTCTTGTAGCTCTTATAATGAAACACTGGGACTCTGTGGTTGAATACATTATTGAGGGTGTGCTGAGAATAGCATTAGCAGATGTCTAACCTGATCTGTTTAAATTTCACTTGATTGGGTATCAATGCTCCTACATATGAAGAATATGAAAATTCATTGCTCTTTTTTCAAATCATAATCCAAGGTATTTAAAATGTGAAACAATGTAGGAGAACTAAAATTGTTCTCATCAGTCCTATCAATACAGCAAATTCATTGTGTGTGTTAAATTGCTCTTTGAGTTTTCCTAACAAAGCAAGATGTAACTCAAGGCTTTCTCCAGAGTTACACCTAAAGGCATCATGGACCAGAGAAGGATGTCAGGCAAATACAAAGAAAACATACTGTTAAAAAAAATGAAGTTATACCACTTGTTAAAAATATATTTCACCATTTTTTTATACTTTTTCTTATTGGTATAAAATTTAATTACATTAAAATTTCCAACATTCACCTTTTAAGTACAAACAGTTCTATGGCTTAAAAAGTACATCAAGTTGTCAGAATTCAGTTCCAAGGATGATAAGATTAAGATCACTTTTCCTTGTTTGATGTAAGCTGAGGACTCTATTTCTTGAGGCTTCTGCCCTCCATAACATGGCTTCCTCCTCTACCCAACAAATGGTAGAGGAATGGCTGGAGGCGTACTTGCCACACTTCCTGCCTCCCTGGCTGGTACCTTTGCCTTACCAAGCCCCAGCTTCCACTACTGCTGTGTCTCTGAGCCCTCTGAATCCCTTCTCTTTTGGGACTTTGTAGTTGGCTTGAACCACTCAGATAACCCAGGATAAGCTCCCTATTTTAAGGCCAGTAACTTTAATTACATTCAGGAGGTCCTCCTCAATGGGACCAAGATCAGTGTTCGATGACACTTTCTTTTTATAGCATGAAGAAGAAGCAGCATAGGGTAAACATCCTCGTAATTCTGCTTTCCACGATGTATTCTTGAAGAAAATGCACAACTTGTTCCACTCACCACAGAAATATAAATGAAGCATGCATTCAGATAATATTTTCTTCTTCTCCTTAGATAAGGATCAAGGAGGGTGGTAGCATAGAAGTAAAGAGGAAGGTAAAGGGGACTCAGATATTTTGCTAGTAAGAGTATTACTTGGTGTAGCATTGACAGAAGATTTCATGACAAAATCCATTATTTCATTACAAACACAGTTGCCATTTCTATTCACATATGCAGGAAATGATCCACGTACAAGGTCGTTCATTGCACATTGATTTTTGTAGCCGATTACTGAAAGGGGACTATGAGTCCAGGGCACTAATTCATAAGAAAGTGTAACTTTAGGTCCTCAAGACACAGCACACAGACAATGTAAAACAAGGAACTTTTTACAAATAGAAAATAAAAAGCAAGATAAGTCACATGTCATAGAACTTGAATACTGTGGGGGAAAAGGAAAAGAAGAATACAGTGTTTAAATACACTTGCCCCAAACCTCTATGCCTTTGCTCTGATTACTATATGGGATCCTAGTGAGGCTAACATGATCTCTCTTCATGGAAGTTGCTTCTCAAGCACTCACTTGGAAATTGTCTCTTTGATGGTTACTGATGAATTTGTTATACGGCTTGCAGCAGGTTTCAAATCCAGTGTCTGTGAGGACAGGTTGTTCTCTCTGGCCACACTGTTTGATCAGTGTGTTTAATGAAATATTTCGAAACGAAAGACTGACTATCCGGAAGCAGACAAGACTATTGCTTAGCATCCTCATGTTCACACACAGGCGAATCAGATAACTTGGTGAGAAAAAGACCACCTGCTCTCTTTTGCTGAGTAGTTGGGTAGACACAGTTCTTAATTATTTTCTACATTTGCAAATTAAATATGTGTATCAATAGTAGAAAAGCTTCAGGAGAAACAGAAACTCAATCATCAAAGGGAAACATTCAAGGAAATGGGGAAGGGGAGATCCTTGCCTTAAATGGTATTTAAATATTGAAACTATTTGATTTAATTTCCTGGAAAGTCACCTTGGGGGCAAAGGGAAATGTTAAAAAATAAGATGGAGAAATTAGGAAGAATTTAATAATTGGAAAAGGTAACTTACTATTTTCACTCAGAGCATTCATTTTCATCAATAAGAAATATGTAGAAGGGCCAAGATTTTCTTTCAATTAATACTTGAATATTCAAATTACACTGTTAGCATCTTGATTTCAGGAAACAAATGAACTTGCTTTGTTAAAGTATATCAATAACTAAATCTATTGGTAGCATACTGTGTATCAGGAAATTCCATAAAAAACTCATCATTTTCATTTTATAAATAATAAAAATATTATTTAATATAAAAATACTAAACTATTATTTAATTGCTGCAAATTATATATTTTATACAAATATACATTTATAATGTTATAAATAATAAAAATACATAATGTTTATATTTTTATACATGAGGATGAGAACACTGAGACCTAGAAGTGTTGACTAATTTTTCCCAACAGCATGGAACATGTGATGTGGATAGCTGGTATTGGAAGCTTAGAAAGTTTTGAAAGAAATGATGTTCCACTGGTTATGACCATGCTTGTAGCTTAAGTTTTCCTGCCTTGCCCACAGTCAGGACAAATCTTTGTCACCCGCCAGTCCCACAGCTGTGCAGACCCAACCAAGTAAACACAGAGACTTATATTGCTTCAAACTGTATGGCCGTGGCAGGCTTCTTGCTAACTGTTCTTATAGCTTAAATTAATCTATTTCAACAAATCTATACCCTGCCACGTGGTTTGTGGCTTACCAGCATTTTCACATGCTGCTTGTCCTGGCGGGCTGCTGGCAGTGAGTCCTTCTGTCTTCCTGTTCTTTTATTTCTCCTCTCTGTTAGTCCCACCTATACTTCCTGCCTAGCCATGGGCAATCAGGTTTTATTTATTGACCAATCAGAGCAACACGTTTGCCATACAAACCATCCCCCAGCACAGCCAAGTACAGACCATTTCAGACACCTGCACTCAGGCCCGTGGTCCTAATCATCCTCTATGAGGACCTGCTGGGTAAAGCCACGAGGAACCCAAGAACGGGCTCCCACAGGACATACAGAACATCCCACAGCACATGCTTGCTTTGCAAAAACCCAAAATAGGGAAAAGCTTTATTAGACATAGTTAGAAACTCCATCAAAGAGGGAAGCATTGGGCAGAATGGTCAAGCACACACACTTCCCAGCCACATACTGTGTTTGGGTTAAAATCTGATGCTTACCAGAGCTGGGTTACGTGGACAAGTAGTCCAACATGAAGGAAACTCCAGTTTCCTCATCTAAAATGATGTTAATAACCCTCCCTTTGAAGGGCTCTACCAAGAACAAATGTGATAATATATGTAAATCACTTCACAGCCCTGGACACATGGCCTGTGCTTAATAAATGATGGCTATTATATTATTATTATTATTATAGTTGAGCTTGAGTCATGACACTGGAGGGAGCCTATGCCTGGGAAATTAAATTTTCTCCTTCAGTGATGTTGCTCATGTACCTAACCTCCAGTAGTGCCTAATTCGGCAATGTGTGTTCAATAATTAATCATAGAATGTATTTTATTGCATTAGCCAACATTGCTTTCCACTTTCAGCTATTTCATAACTTTATGGAGAATTTGTCATTTTTTAATTAACTGAAATAAAATGTAAAGTAAGAAATGTGGAGAATATTCTGGCCAACCATTCCTAAATTAAAGAGTACTTATCTTTCTGTGGTAGAATGGTCATCATTTTTGTTAAAGTTGATCAAAATGTTTCTAACAGTGGCAGTTTCTGCAGCCAGAGAGCAATAACACCATAGGATAAGCAATTCTATAGTATGTGGCTGAGAGTGCAAGCTGGTCACAAGACTCCATCATGGTAGAACCATCATATATGAAAAGGCCTAACAGTTTTTGTTTTTGTTTTTTTCAGAACAGAATTAATTTATTATTTACTTAGATACCAGCACTAACCTATTTTCACCATTTGCCTCACAGTTGATGCTTCCTCACATTGTTGGCCACACTCCTCAGGGTATTTTCAACTTTCTGAGGTCATGACTCCATCAAGAAACAGCTCTACAGGGACAGGTGATTAAAGTTTCTAGACGTGGTGAATCCGCATCCGATTTAATTTCTCTTCAAATAGGAAATAGATAAAACTGATCAATACTTCAAAGTTATAACACAATGCTGTTCTACCAATGGAGATTATGCCATCAGGTAGTGACCCTTCTGCCTAAAACCCGACTCCCTTCCTGTGAAGACTAGACTATAATGCACACTGCTCACCAGAGTCTCCAAGGCTCTGTGATCTGCCTTGAGCCTCTCTAAATCCTATCTGCAAACTCCTCCAATGTACCCTCACCATCGGATGCTTTCCTTGTTCTGAACTTTCTTCACTTTCTCTCACACGATTTTCCTTCCTGCAAACCTCTCTTCTCCCCTTTACATGAAGGTCCCTCCTTATCACTGAAGTCTAGACTTAGACATCACCAGCTTGCTCAGCCAATCCAAATCCAAATTCAATTTCAACCATCATACACTGGAACAAGTCTGCAAGACATCATTGATAAAGATCACTGTCTGAAATGATCCTTTTGCTAACATGTTAGATGCCTGTCTCTACTAGACTGAGCATAATGAGAGCATTTAAGAGTACAACAGGTCCTGGGTCTCCATGGGTTCACAATATGAAGATTAAAACAGTATCAGAAAGGGAAGTATTCCATAAAAATAATGTGCCTATATCGAACATTTACAGAATTGTTCTTACCATGATACCCTATTCAATTAAGCACAAGTATTTACACAAACTTACAGTGTACAAAGTTATAACTTTGGATATTCTTAAAAGTATATATCTGGAAAGATATATGTACATTATCTGCAAATCCTGTGGCATTTTGTATAAAAGACTTTTGCATCTGTGAATTTTGATGCTTATTGTGGGTCCTGAAGCCAAAGACATCACAGGAAGACTGCATCTGTTTCAACACAGTTGAATCATCAGGGCATGGAAGAGTTGCCGGTACAGTGCATCCTTAAAGCATGCTAGCTTCGTTAATTATGGAGTACTTGAAGCTTTCCTACAGTGTTTGGATTTTAAACATATATACATACACACACATATATACTCAATTTAATGGAAGAGCAAGGTGGATCCGTCTACTCTGGAATTTGTTCAAGTTTTCAAAGCCTCATCCTGCAACTTATAGCTCATTTTTATCCTCTCAGGGAGCATCTGTCTTGCAGTATCCAAGGAAGGATCCCACATTAATAATCGTGAAATGTTCAGCTCTGTCAGCTCTCAGCAAATGAGACATCATTTCGCATTTCTTTTGGGTTTAGGAAGCTTTACTATATACAAGTATAAAGTACAACTCCTGGCTAGTGCACTTCTCCCTGCAGTCAGTTCACATTTTGCTTTCTTCTAGGGTAAAGAAATGCAAGTCAGCATCCTCCTCTCTTTTTGCAATTGCGTTGAAGAGGTGCTTGTGCCCTCTCTTGAACCTAACATTTACTTTCTGCATCAGGTTTTCTAACTTTAATTCATAAGTATCTGAATTTCCCTAAAGAACAGCATTGTGCTAGAGTGACCTCAATCTATACAAAAGTGTAAGTAAACATTACACATTCAAATGCATATAACTGAGCCAAACTTGTGGTCACTGCCTGTCATCTTAGCTCTGACAAGACAGCAACATCATGTCTAGCCTGGGCTACATAGCAAAACTCTGTGTCAAACAAATGAAAATAGGTTCAAGGAGATGGCTCAGTGTGTGAAATGTCTGCTGTACAAGCATGAAAACCTGAATCTGGATCCCCTGTGTCCACATAAAAACTGATGTGGCAGTGTGCAACTGAACCCCAATGCAGGAGAAACAGAGACAGACAGATCCTGGATCCTTGCCATCCAATCATTCAAGTTCAAACAGCACGATCCAGGTTCACTGAGGGAAGGGCTCTATCTTAAAAATATAATAAGGTAGAGAGTAATAGAGGAAAGACATGTAATGTATGTCTCAACATGAGCTGTGGCCTCCATACCCATCTTTACAGGCACAGGCTCCCTATATATGAATACACATAATACAACACATAACAATTTTTTAAAATATAATAAAGTGCAGGAAAAGATGTCAGTAATTGTGGGGCATTTTGGGGTGATGTGGAAACCCAGTGTAAACATTTTGTTATCTGTGAGGGTGACCCTAGCGAAGACTCCTAGAAATGAAGGATACAGAGGCTGAGCCAGCCATCTTCTGAAACCAGGCAAGACTTCCAGTGTTGAGACTGGGACACCAACCAAGCCACAAAACCTTCAACTTACAATCCGTCCAGCCTGCAAGACGTGTGGTTTAGAGCTTGTGGGAGTGGCCAACCCATGACTGGTCCAACTTGAGGCCCACATCAGGAAAGGGAACCTGTGCCAGATGTTACCTAGATGGCCCAGAGACATAGGATAGAACTCAACATGACTGGTTAAAAAAATAAAAAGTAATAAAATTATTCCTAACAATATTCTGTTATACTCATAGATGAGTGCCAATCATCATCAGAGAGGTTTCCTCTGGCAGCTGATGGGACCAGATGCAGAGACCCCCAGTAAAACATTAGGTGGAGATTAGGAAAATCCTTGGAAAAGGGAGAGGAAGGATTGTAGGAGCAGAGGGGTCGAGGGCACCAGGAGAACATGGCCTACAGAGTCAACTAAGCAGGGCTCATGGAGGCTCACAGAAACTGGAGTGACAATCATGGAGCCTGCATGTGCCTGTGCTATCTTCCCTGTGTATATGTTATGGTTGTTTAGCTTGACATTTTTGGGGACTCCTAACAGTTGGGAGTGTCTCTGCTTCTTTTGCCTGCTCTTGGGACCCTTTTCTTCTTACTGGTTTGCCTCATCTAGCCTTTGTAGAAATCACTGCACAAAAATATATCTAGGAAATGAAGGGTGGGTGTGGGCAAGACAGTATTAATTCTGGTTAACTCTAAGGAAACATGGCAGAGTCCTAACTAAAACAGAAGTTGGTACCAAGGACAGAGGTATTGTTGTGATAGACCTGACCATGTTTTTGTTTGGAGGAATATGGACTTTGGGACTGTGGATCAGAAAAGCAATTGAACATTTTAAGTGCTGCTTAATGGGCCATACTAGTAGGAGCATGGAAGACAGTGGTGCTCAGTACAATTTGAGGAAATATGGGATACTCATTCAGTAGATTTCAGAGGAGGGGAATTTTAGTATGTTGCCTAGAGATCATTCTTGTGATATTTTGGTGAAAAATGTGGGTGCCTTTTGTCCTTGTCTGAAGAGTCTGCCTAAGGCTAAAGTGAAGAATTTGGGGTTAGTTTTGTTGGCAGAGGATATCTCAAAACAGCCTATAGACTCTGCTGTGTGGTTTTTAGTAGCAACTTTAATGAAGATTTATAAGGGAAAGGAGCAAGTTGAACAGGGTAAATTACAAAATGAAAAGTTTGAGGAGAAAAAAAAAGCATCAGGAAGTAGAATAGTGCTAAATTCTGTGTTCAAAGAAATAAGCTAAGAGATGGAATAAAGGGAGTGGTGACCTCAGGACAAGATTCCACCCAGCTAAATTTTCAGCTTGTGAAAAGAAACTAAAGAAAAACTTAGAGCAGAGTGCAGTGGGGTACACCTTTAATCCCAGCACTGGGAAGGCAGAGGCTGGTGGATTTCTGAATTTGAGGCCAGCTTTGTCTGGAGGTCTAGTTTCAGGAAAGCCAAGCTTAGGCAGTGAAGGACAGAAAGTTGGTGAAGATGTAGTTGAACGAGGGGGCCATGTTTCAGACCCAGCAAGCAACAGAACTTGGCAGTTTGGGCACATGGTTCTGACTTTAGAGTTAAGGATAAAAGAAATGCATTACAGAATTTGTCTCAAGTCTAAACAAAGCCGCTAAGGCCAGGCATGTGTCAAGGGTGTTCCTGAATGGAGGTCTAGTAGAGAGGCCACGGCATGAAGCTGTGAAGTTGAAGTCGGATTGCCTTGGAGATCTCAAGATGTTTGAGATACCAGAGTCATGGGATAACTGCCCAGGAGAGCTACAGAGAGTGGAACCAGCCCAAGAGACAGAAGTATGTTGCAGTTAGCAAAGCTGAAGTGAGTTGGAGATCTAAAGAGCATTTTGATATATCAGACAAGGAGATACAGAATTTGGAGTTTGCCCAGCAAGTTTCTGGTCTTGCTTTGGTCCAGTATTTCCTCACTATGCTTCCTTCCCTATGTTTTGGAATGGTAATGTTTATCCTGTGACTTTTTTTGTTGGAAGTATGTGATCTGTTTTTGTTTTTGTTTTCATTTTTATTTTATAGGGGATGACAGTTCAGAAATTGTATGAATCTCAGAAGAGACTTTGAATGCTGGACTTTTTTTTTTGGGTTTTTTTTTTTTTTTTTTTTTTTTTTTTTTTTTTTTTTTTTTTTTTTTTTCGAGACAGGGTTTCTCTGTGTAGCTTTGCACCTTTCCTGGAACTCACTTGGTAGTCCAGGCTGGCCTCAAACTCACAATGATCCACCTGGCTCTGCCTCCCGAGTGCTGGGATTAAAGGCGTGCGCCACCACCGCCCGGCTAAATGCTGGACTTTTAAACATTACTGAGATTGATAGACTATGAGGACTTTTGAAATTGGACTAAATGTATTTTGCGTTATGATATTATAAGCTTATGGGGGCCAAGGAGAAGAATGTGGTAGTTTGAATGCAATTGGTCCCCATAATCTCATAGGGAGTGGTGCTATTTGGAGTTCTGGCTTTGTTGGAGTGGGTAAGGCCTTGTTAGAGGAGGTGTGTCACTGTGGGGGTGGGCTTTGAGGTTTCCTATGCTCAGGATACCACTGAGTGTCTCAGTCAACTTTCTGTTGCCTGCATATCAAATGTAGCCAGCACCACATCTGCCTGCACACTGCCATGCTCCCCACAATGATGGTAATGGGCTGAACCTCTGACTGTAAGCAAGTCACCCCAATTAAATGTTTTCCTTATATGAGTTGCTGTGGTCATGATATCTCTTCACAGCAATAGAAATCTTAATTAAAACACCATCTTTGCTTCCCAATATCTCATGCATATCCTCTGTTGCTGCTGCTTCTACCATTCATAGCAGACACGAGAACACAGCTTTAATGTGAACCAAGAAACAATGGTTCTTCAGGAATCTTCCAGGCCTTCAATACCAGACCACTGGGACCACATCTAGCCTCATAGCCCAAACAATCACTGAGTTCTCAGCCTATCCAGTTGGCAGACAGCCATTGTTGGACTACTCATCCTGTATTTTGGAAGAAAATCTAACAAATCCCCTTTGGAATATGTATTCATTGTGTCCTGTAGAAAACTCTGACTAATGTAGGCAGTCAGCCGTTGTTGAAGAGACATAGTGAGGGGGTCATCAGAATGTGAAGCTGAGGGAGACCATGCTTCTAGTGAGCATAGAGAATGCAGGGCAATGACCACCATCCATGTAGAGGAGGCCATTCAGAGTATGTATTTTGGGCACCAAGTGAAGATAGAGGTTCACGAAGAAAGACTAAATATCAAGGACATCAACTGTTATTTATGAATCTACCAAGAGGCACACTGAAGTCTGACACTAGATAATCAAAATAGACTGTCGTTAGTCACCGGTCAGAGAACTTTGCCAGCAATTGCAAGAGTTTGAATGAAGAGAGCTTAGGAGGGAACAACACATTCCCTGGATAAGGCTGGTACAGGTGTGCCTAGAAGGAATTCTGCTGAAAACACAGAAAAGAAAGGCTGTTCCAGGGGACACATTGCAACAGAAGCAGCATGTCCCTGCCTCACCCTGAGCATCTGCCTATTCGAATATTCATCCTCGGTCCTGAAAGGAAGAGTGTGTGTTCCTGCGTGGTTGCACCTGGAAAGGTGTTACCTATCATAAAAACAGAGAAGATTAATTAGATTCAACTGGAAAAGGCTCAGATTTTGAAATGTGATCTAAAATGGATTTTTAGCAGCTTTCTGAAGTCAGACTAGCTAGATGCCTCATAGAATACTGCACACTTTGGGTTTTGTTTTGGGGCATTCTTTTTTTTTCTTTTTTGAATATCAAGAATAATTGTAGTAGAGTTTAAAACAAAATACCCTCTGAGGTGAGGTTAAGCTTTAAATCTTGGCAACTCTCAGGAGGAGGAGGATGGAGAAGAAAAAGAGGAAAAAGGCAAACCATTTGAGTTAAGCCAAAATAGAGGTCAGCCTCGGAGCACATAAATAGCTATGTGGTGAACTTGGGGGGTGGGACTTTAGAGCAGGGGTTCTCAGCCTGTGGGTCATGACCCCTCCTAGGGTGAATGATCCTGTCACAGGAGTTGTATATCCTGAGTATCAGATATGTACATTATGATCCATAACGGTAACAAACTTATAGTTATGAAATAGCAATGAAAATAATTTTATGATTGGGGGTTACCCCAACGTGAGGAACTGTATGAAGGGTTCACAGCCTTAAGAAGGTTGAGAGCCACAGCTTTAGAGGAAGGGTGCTAGGGAAAATATGCTTAGAGGGCAGAGAAAGAAGGAAAAGTTACACCTCTCTGACTGGTTCAGAAAAGACATCTCTAACTTACGAAGCTTTATGGCTAAAGTTCTGTAAGCAACTGTACTGGAGATAAGATGGTGAAAAGAAAAAGCACACCATCACCTCAGGAACGGGATAATTATGCCTCCCTCTTCTTTAGCCCTGCTTGATGGGAACCCCGTTCCCGAGGAGTGTTCTCTTGTTACGGGGAGACACAATGGTCTGCCGCCACCCGGAGACAGATTCCATTCTGTAGCGTAACATTCCACCTTTGTAGAAGCAACCCTAAAATCACTTGGGAAATGGGCTGGAATTGGATATTAGGTATAACCTATTATCACCATAAAATAAACCTAGTTCCAAAACTGCTCACCACAAGGAGTTAACGTCTGCTCTAGAGCTTCAGTTCCCGCCCTCACACACAGCCTCCAGGCAGAAGTGTTCATTGAGGAGACAAGACTTGGGAGCTCCCTTCTGGCATTTCTGGCCCGAGATCCAAAGCCCTTTCTGGAAGTGTTACATTCAGAGGTCCCTTCCCTAAGTCTGTATAATTAGTTTCTAGCTGCTGTTTTCGGCACTCCCTCCTCAGACAAGGTAATGCTAACTGATGCTTACTGAATCTGGGTGTCATTCCATCTGACTTAAGTAGAGATGCGGGGTTGTTGGGTTGGAAATCAAGGTATGCATTCCAGGCTTCTCCTCTTCGAGTCCCCCTCCTGCCCCGTGCCCCCTGCCCAGGGTCTCCAAGGCTTGACCTGAGATTGACGAACCCAGCGTCTGCTTTCAAGCCCTCAACAACTGCTGGAGTGGCTAGAATCAGTGTGGAGGCATCTCTCACGTGGCTTCTAAAGAGAGGAAGGAGAGAAGACATTTCACTATCTCTCCATTTTCAGATTCAACAACAGTGGGCACGCCTCTCCTACCCACAGGTCCTATGAAGGGACTGTAGTGTTGAAACTGACGCAAGGTGGTGATGTCCTATACCTGGACAGCATTTTCCTTACCAAGAAGAAAATCACTAGTGAGAGCTGATTGTCTGAATAGCCAACTCTTACAAGTTTAAACCTAATGTCTAGGGAGTACTTAGATACTAAAAAAGTACAAATTATTTCCATCTTTAGTTATGCTTTCCTGTTGGGTATTTAGGAGCATGAAGGTAGCCAGAGTCAACTATTATACTTTTTACTGTAAGTTGAAAAGCTGGTCGCCAGAGGTCACTAGGTTTGCCGAGAGCCTTTGGCTCTCTTGGCTTTTCTTTAACAAATTGTTCTATAGGTGTGATATCACCAAATTTAACTTTGATGTTAGAAATGTTATTATCGTGGTGTGTGTGTGTGTGTGTGTGTCTAAGAGAGAGAGAGAGAGAGACCTATCAGTCTCACCTTTTATATGAATTTTATAACAGATTTTCTTAACTTGTCTTGGCTGTCAAGCTTTATTTACCCCCACTCTGGAAGCATCTAGTCATTGTAGAAAACATTCTTATCATTAAAATTATCCTCCCCTCATAGTTGCTTTTTGGTTTCTTTTCATTTATTTCCTTTCTTGGGGCTGGAGAGATGAGACCGTTCAGTGGTAAGATTTCTTGATGCTCTTGCATAGTTCTGGGGTTTGATTCCCAGCACCCACACTGGGTGGTTCATGGCCACTGGTCACTCCAGTTCCAGGGACTCTGACACCCTTCCTTGTCTGGTTTCTAAGGACACACATAAGCCCATGGTGCACATACATACATTCAGACACATGTATATATACATAAAAATATAAATCATTATTTTATTTCCTTAATACCATGAGACAGAGTAACATTAGCACATAGATATTCTGTTTTAAAAAGGTTGACTCCAAACTATTTACAAAGCATAATATAATAAATTAAGATTACCTGTTTCCATACTGTTAAAATTCCCAGGGAAACCTTATAGAAAACACAAAACAGTAACAATCTTTGTGTGTTTGTGTGGTCCCGGGAATGACCTGCATTTGGCTTTGAATGAATGTAGGTAGTAGATAAAGAGAAGCAGCAGATAAATAGCAAAACACCATCAAACTGATGTTTACAACAAATCAGCTAAGAAAGTCCAATTAAAACGGTGATGCTGGAGTTATTGTTTAAAGATTTCCTGGCAGAGGGTTCCCCGTTGGTGAACTTTCCATCAACTGTTTTCATTACAGGCAACTTTATATTATGGGATAAACAACAGTAACCTTTGAAGGAAATGTTAACGTGTGGCTGTTCTAAGGGCACGATGCCTTTGTTCTTGTCCTACTTTGTGGTTATTTTTTCCCCTTGTGACAGAGTCAACCAAACAGCTTGACTCAGAGCGGGATATTTTGGCGAACACTTTGAGATGAATGTGCTTGCATCAAAAGTGGGAGAGCCAGACCCCATCTCTAGAGCCGCATTCCTAGTTTTCTTAATGTTAGTGTGATAATCACCAGGACCAAAAGCAGCCTTGGAAGGAGAGTTTATTTCCTGTTATGGCTTCCAGTACATCATGAAGGAAGCCCTGGGAGGAACTCAAGGCAGGAACTAGAGCAGCGGCCATGAGGAAATGCTGCCTACTGGCTTCCCCTGCATGGCTTACTTACCCTGCTTTCTTATACCACCCATTGCCATCTGCCCAGAGGTGGTATCACCCACAGTAGCCTGGGCCCTCTCACATCAATCCTTCATCATGAAAAAGGCCCACAGACTTTCCTAGAAAGGAAACTGGTAGGACAGTTTTCTCAGCTGATCTTCCCTCTTCCCAGATGACTCTAGCTGTGATCAAGTTAACAAAAGCAACCCGGGAGAGACAGCTATGCAGTGAGCCCAAACAGCCTGTGACAGTTTGCCAGGATAACAAACACACAAAAGCCATCTGCTCTGCTATAAAACTGAGGAAGATAACCGAGTTACATTTTCTAGAAGATCAGAGAAGACAGAGGCGAAATGGAGGGCTGTACACTGTGCAGGAGACCAGCTTTTGAGTCCAAGGAGGACAGGACAGACCCACAATTACCTGTATAGATGTGTACAAATGAGTCTTATCATCTACTGTGTCATGGACTGGTAACAAGAGTTGACAAGAGAGAGGAAACGTTTTCTTCCCTTTTAGAGCGCGATTAGAGATGGAGGACAACCATCTGACACCTATAAACTTTATAAGGGCTTGGGTATGTGGCATGTCAAGCTAACAGAAGGGTCCATATTTATCCATGTCTGACTAGAAATCTTCTCTAGTTTTGCTTTGGTCACCAATTTCTTGAAAGCCTATACCCACAGTCAGTTAATGTGTATCTGTAAGTGAAGGCAGACAGGCTGAAAAACTTAATGAATACCCTCCCTATTACAAAGAGATAAAATTGCAGGCCAATGTAATACTAAAATTGATATTTACCACTAGAGGGTATCTTTTAATCCTTTAGCCTAACTTTAAGATTTAGGTCAAAGCAAGTTAGTCTAGACATGTCGTGATACCCTCTGGAAGACAAAGGGAGAATGTATTGGAACATCTTCTTTACCTCCTTTGTCTGCTTCCCCAGAGCAACTTTGGGGAAATCCCACCTTCCTCCCCTGGCGAGTCCTATCTGGGGAAAAAAATGCTGTCTGAGTAGTTGCTCTAACTGATGGAGACCCAAGTTCCTATTTCTTTTCTTAGAGAAAACCCACCAGTTCTGTAACCATATTCACTGAAGGGTAGATAGTCTACCTACTCTGGCTGTATTAGAAACCACCAATTCTCTGACCTGTTCTTTACAGATTTTATCTTTATTCTCCTTAATTTATGAATCGAACTAGTCATAGTTTCTAATAATGACATGTTATCTGTATATATATTTTAAGTATGTTCACATCCATTACCATTTCTTGCCTGCTTCCCACTTCCTATAATCACACTATATCTCCTAACTAGCCAATCTTTGACTTTCACGTCTTTAGTGTGCATGTGTGTTTCACTGTGAATCAGTGATTCTAATTTGTGTTATTGACTGGAGTTTGGTCATTGAACCAAATGTAGTAGTAGTGACTACACTACTAAGGAAAATGTCTTTCCTTCCCTCAGTAATTATTAACTGTCTATAAATCCTCAGGAATAAACAGGTTATCATGAGCCTCACCTTCCCTCCATGTTGGAATGTTGTTGGCAGGTCCAATCTTGTTCAGTTTTATGTGAGCAATCACAGTTCTTGGAATTCCAGAGCGCACGGACTGTGCCGTAACTGGAAGACAGCATTTCCCAACATGCCACACTCCTAACTCTGGCTTTTCATTTTTACTGCCCTCCAACCCCCGAGAGTGCAATATTGCTGACATCTTGGAGGAGGTGACATAGATGTCCCATTTAGAGCTGATCATTCGACAGTAACTCCTCAGCATTCTGAACCGTTATGAGACTATGCAGTAATCACTGTCCATGTGAGAAGAAGCTTCTCTGTTGGTCTGGCTTTGAAAGTCCACAAGTTGTTTGCCAAATTAATCTCAGTGTACCAGTTTTGTACTCTTGGAAGTAAGCTCACTATGTAACTAGTACCTATCTAGATGTGGGTTTGTATGCCTACCTAAGGGCAAGCTCCTTTGTTGTTGAGACCTTGATCCATGCTAATACACATGTTTCTAGACAAAGGTATGGTGTCAGAAGAAGCTATGTTTTTGTTGTTACTGTGTTAATTTTTATCTAGGATTATTTAGTAAATCAGTTCCATGACCAATTAGAAGTACAGCCATTAATCTTCCAGTATGTACTGAAATATCAAATCTATATGAGCCCTCTTATGGAGTCTGCTATGTGTATAAGTCTTATTTTTTTTTAAAAAAAAAAAGGCTTTGCCAATAAAATGAATGTTATTACTTAAAACATTTATTTATTTATTTATTTATTTATTTATTTATTTATCTCTCTCTCTTGAGATACTGGGACAAGTACTAGATGTAACCAACAAAGTGAATCTCAACTTCACAGAATTTAGTCATAGGACAATGACTTTGAACAAATCATTTGAATGAAAGGGAACTGCAGTGGGCGGCTTAGAAAGAGGTGATGTTTAAAGCTGACTTTTAAAGAACCACTGTGGGAAATTGAGATTTCACATTCAAATCGACAGAGCTAGAATCATATGCCTCAATTTTGCAGAGTTCATAATGTGAACAGCTGTGCTTTTATACCAAAATACCCCTGGGGTAATCTAGAAGTCAAGGGATAAACACAATGCACACTTCTGGGGCCTCAGTTTCACTTGAAGATTTGGAAAAACAAACATATTTTATATAAAACAAATATAGATATGTTATGTGGTAGACCGCATGCACGTTAAAGATAAAAGATGAAACTTCAAAGAAATTTCACACTGGCTGTGATTTCCTTTGAACCCCAGACTCCCTAGAGGTGTATCTGCGCTCTTCCCTGCCTTTGGGGGCACCTTATTAAAAAATTTACATTCAGCAAAGAGTGTGAGAAACATTTAGTCAAAGAGATTCTGCTTGGGGCCGGGCATAACGGGATAGCACTGGCTAAGCTATGCTACCCAGTATCCTCAGGAACGACATAGAAGTACCGCCTGCCTCTCAGCCTTCCTGGACCGACCCAACCAGAGAGCAGCAAAGACGCTTTCCTTGTCACTGCTAGCTGTCAAATGAGCACTCGGTAAATGTTGGTTACCTCTTCCCAATGTCAATGGAATAAATAATTTGTCTGGCAGCTTTTTGTTTAGACTCAACACAGCTAGCGCTGCAGAAGGGATAACCAAAGAAGGCAGGTTTCAGGAAGCCCTGCGCTAGGTTCCCATCTGTTTAGCCATTAGCATAATAGCAACTATTATAACAGCTCACAAATGTGAGTGCGTGTGCGGTGAATCCGAAATGCTTCTAAACTGTAATTTAAGAGAAGAAAACAAACAAACCTACCCATTGCCCATATGCTGATCGAGTTTTGCTCGATGTTGCTATTTTCTTTTTAGCCATTTCCTGCTGGAAGAGAAAACAACCGAACATTCTAAAACAACAAACGAGTATATCCTGTTCCTCTAGAGCAGTGGTTCTCAACCTTCCTGACGCTGCAACCCTTTAATACAGTTCCTCGTGTTGGGATGACCCCCAACAGTAGAATTATTTTCATTGCTACTTCATAACTGTCATTTTGCTACTGTTATGAATTGTAAGGTAAATATCTGTGTTTTCTGACCGTTTTAGGCAACCACTGCAAAAAAGTAGCTCCACTACCAAGGGATCACATCTCACACAGATTGAGAACCACTGATCTGATGCATGGAGCCTCTGACAAATGCTAAAATAGATGAACAAATAAAAGTGAAATTTTGATGGTTATGATTGTAAGGATATACCAGTAATTAGTCCTTTGGGTTTCGGTACATTATTTTCTGATTCTTAAAATAAATCTTTCATTTAATTTTTTTTTTAATCTCAGGTGAGTTTTTCTTTCTCTGTGAATGTCAGCCCTAATGAATGAGGTAAACTGAAAAATTTTAACAAATTTAGCTGATTATATATTGATTTTTTTATTATAGAGAGACACATAGAGAATAGTATACATTAAGATACTTTTTAATTTTCCCATATTCTTTAAATCTAAAAGAAGGGTTCTGTATCTTAATATTCCAAATGACTAATAGTTTATAGTCTCTTCATTTGATTGGGAGAATAAATATATCATTGTGCATGTGTGTTCTAAAATATTTGATATTTAAAATATGTTATTGTATAGTTCAAGAGTTATGGCATAAACTCGAGTCATTAAATTAAAGGATTATTTATCCAAATCCTCAATAGTGCAGATAGGAGAGGTTCATCAGGGAGGTGGCTATCAGGGCTGAGAGCTGCTACTCTGTCTTGGAGAATATCCTGTTCAGGTCAGCACGTGTAAATAAGACAGGTCTCCCAGCCTCCATCAGGGAAGATGTTGAGAAATGATTGCCAGTGACGATTCTGCAACTCCTTGACTGCCTACATGTTTATAAGTGGTATAAAGCAAGGCTTCACTCCCTAATAGTTCTTAAGATTAAAGTCATAGGATGAAGGTCTTTTCACTGTCAAAAGCACAAGCATCCCAGTGGCCACAAAGGAGGACAGAAAGTATCTAGTACTGTTATTAAGTGTGTGAGCTTCGCATGTCCTTAAGGTCTCTGATCATTGTTAGAGCTGTATAGGAATGAAAAAGTATTCTTAGCAGCAGCTGTGTGGGGGCAGAGCTTTTCACCCATGTGTACAGCCATAGCAATACTTCAATTTCCCACCTTCACTGAGCAGACGGATGCTGACTGTCAGTGCCTGCCTTATTCGAATGTGCAGTGACCCATCCTCTTCTTTCTTCCGGGACTCAAGGAAACGTGACATCTCTCTTCATGTTCAGCAGACTCCCATGCTTGCCGTGGACCACACAGGTCCTGCAGTAGAGCCACCTGGTACCTTCCTGAGGCAAACTTGCTCCTGAGGCCTGGCTGAGCTTTCAGAGCCGTACAAAACGCTCGTGTTTAAAAATCAAGAGAAACAAATCCCACAACAGTAGCTTTCCGTACTGTTTCCTCTATCAATTCTTTCTCATGGATTTCTTTTTTTTTTATTTAAAGATTTATTTATTTATTTTGTATATAGCATGTATGACTACAGGCCAGAGAGGGCGCCAGATCTCATTACAGATGGTTGTGAGCCACCATGTGGTTGCTGGGAATTGACCTCAGGACCTCTGGAAGAGCAGTCAGTGCTCTTAACCTCTGAGCCATCTCTACAGCCCCTCTCATGGATTTCTTAAAATCCATGGTTTTGATGATGCTTTTTTTGCGTTTTTTTTGCAAGCAAGATTTTTATGCTTCCTGTAGATCTTAAATCAATTTGACAGTTTTAATTATCTAAAAGAAAGACTATATTTTTTCAACTTTGATTCTCCTTCTATCTAGTATACAATGCATGTTTAATAAATGCCTTTAATATTGATAAGATTTTTGGTGAATGAGCCTATATATATATATATATATATGTGTGTGTGTGTGTGTGTGTGTGTGTGTGTGTGTGTGTGTGTGTAAAACAATGCTAGACACATCCTGTGATGCTCCACCTCTTTGTTTCCTAGACTCGAACTGGCCTCCATGGATAAACAGTCAGCATGTTGTCATTAACGAAACCTAAATTCTATATCTATATCTTTTGGCATAACTCAGCCTAAACCCAGGACATCTCAGTTATAAATAGCAGAATCCAAGTCAGTCAAGAGAAAGAGAAAGACCACCAGTGGCTAATGCACTCTAAAGGGAAAACAAGCCCTTAGAAATAGCAAATGATAGGCAACTCCTGGGGACAGTGGCAGGTGGACATGTCATTTCACCAGCGGAAATTTCCCCCGCAGGTATTGGTGTGCAATTGCATAGCAAAAATAAATGACAAGTTAGTCGTACAAATCGTATCTGCCGTTGGAGAGTTCGGCAGTTTTGACAGACGTAAGTGCACCCTCAGCCGTTCCACAATGTTGGTGCAGAGCTCGTAGTTGCTCATGGTGATCACAATATCTAAGTGTCTTCAGCTGCTGTTCTTTAGTAATAGTCAACACCTTTGGTGTCTGTGGTATGCCATGTCGCCCCCTCTTCCGTGGAGCCCCTGCTTCCTGTAACAGACTAACACGTCCAAATGAAAGTTCTTTACTATGAACAGTACTGACTTTTGGCTTCTTATAGCCATAGAAGTAGCTCTAGAAACTCATTCAAGGCTCCCGATTTTGATTGTAAGTACTCACTATAATACTGGATTAAATGAATGCCTGTGAGTGATAGGAATTTGTAGACTTCATGGAGAGTATTAGGAAGGTGTTTCAAGTTAACAAACCGTCTGAGGTATAGTTCATACTAGAGCATGGACCAAAGATGCATGAAGCCTGGGGTTGGATCACCAGATCTGCTTGTGTGAGTGTGTGTGTGTGTGTGTGTGTGTGTGTGTGTGTGTGTGTGTGTGTATGTGTGTGTGAAAGAGAGAGAGAGAGAGAGAGAGAGAGAGAGAGAGAGAGAGAGAGTAAAGAAAGTACCCAACTGCAGCCATCCATATTCAGTAACTGACACAGTCTCCCAATCCTAGTCTTCAGGCTCTGAAATCCTCCAAAGGTGATGATGGACGTCTGCCTGCATTTTCTGTTGCATTTGCCATGTCCCAGATGAAAGATGCTTTTTTTTTTTTTTTTGGTTCTATTTTTCTTATGTATTCATCTCTCATACAATACACCCCGACCAAAGTTTACCTCTCTCTACTCCTCCACACTCCCCCCACCACCCACCTCCCCTCTTCCCATGATCCACTTTGCCTTCAGAGAAGAGCAGGCCTCCTAGGGATATCAACCAAACATGGCAAAACAAGTTACAACAAGACTAGGCACAAAAACCCTCCTAGGTTTGTGGCTGGATGAGGCAACCCAAGAGAAGGAAAAGGGTCCCAAGAGCAGGCAAAAGAGTCAGGGACAACCCCACTCCCACTGTTAGGAGTCCCACAAGAACACCAAGCTAAATAACCATAATGTATATGCCGAGGACATCGTGCAGACCCATGCAGGCTTCATGGTTGCCACTTCGGTCTCTATGAGCCCTGTTTAGTTAATTCCATGAGGCATGTTCTTTTGGTGCCCTCTACCCCTCTGGTTCCTACACCCCCCCCCCACCTTCAGCTGGGTTCCCTGAGCTGCACCTAATGTTTGGGTATGTCTCTGCATCTGCTCACATCAGCTGCTGGGGAAAGCCTCCCTGATGACGGTTGGGCTAGACATGAAGAAGGATGCTTCTTTACCTTTCCTATCTATGTATTTTGCCCAAGCAGAGAAGGGCTCCTGAGAACTGCCAAAGTAAATCTGGGTTCAGCAAATTTGCAGATCCTGGCATGCTCTCAGTCTGCTTTGGCAACCGTAGACTCCCCAGTCTTTATTCTAACAGAATTTGATCTGAAAGGCAAGTGAGGAGCTGGCAGCCTTTTCAGGCTGGTTGGTGATGCCCTGAGAGATACAATTTAATCTAGCATCAGTCCAACCATCTACTTTTTAGAACAACTTTTGTGAGGAGTTGTCAGAATTATGTGGCATCCTGAGTTTAACCACACATGGTCTTGGGAAATATGTTTTATAAATCTGAAGTTCCAGTGACGGTATTCACTCTTCCAAGGTAGTTATAGAAGTTATCTGACACGATTTCTTCATTCATTCATTCAACAAATATAACTTGAGTTCCTACCACACAGCAATCTCCACAGTGGGCGCTGGGAACAGACGTAAATAAAAACAGGCAAAGACCATGTCTCTGGAAGCTTATGTCCTGTGGGGAGAAGAAAATTTTTAAGCAGATATACACGAGCAGTGGTACACCTACAAATAACGACACAGGGTTGAAACAAACAGAATCTGTGCGTGAGGACAGAAACAAACCCAGTGATGAACTGAGAGCTTTCTGAGAAGATAATATTGCAATAGATGTAGGGGGACCAGAAAGATGCCATCCAAGAAAAGGCTGGTGGGGAAGCAGCTTTCTGGCCAGAGAGCAGCCGGTGAAAAGAACAAAGCTTGGCATGCTGAAAGATGAACTGCTTGGATCAGGATGAGCAGAGCCATGCACAGTGAGATAACCTGGAAGAAGCAAACAGAAGCCAGACACTAAAAGGGTCGTTCAACCTGTAGAAAGAAATCAAGATTCTGTTCTAATTGAAATAGGAAACCACTGAAGGGATTCAATGAGGGAAATAATAGATTTCACAAACCTAGATCCTATTTTCTGCTGATTTAGAACTGGTTGTCAAAAGGGGGAGCAGAAACTAGGAAACAAATCGGATGCTGTTGCCCAGGGATTTGAATAAATGACCATGCAAACAGCGAAAAGTGTGGAGATTTACGATACGCTTTGGAGAGGGAGACGTCAGGGTTTGCTGGAAGATTGGATTCAGGGGGATGGTGCTGATATGAGGAATCCTGAAGGTTGTCAGCTTCCGGGTGAGAACACGTGTGGAATGGATAGCAGTATAAGGAACTCTGATGGAGACCTCTCAGAAGAGGTCAATTTGAAGGGTAGTGAGGACAGAGGGGGGCACATGAGCCAGGTGAGAAATCAAGACCTTTGAGAGAAGCTGTGTGTGAAAAACCCCTTGATCATGTGATACACCTATTTGACGGTAGGTCTCAGGGAAAGAAGAGTTTAGGAAATGATAAGTAGAAGTCACCTTATGTATGTAGAAAAGGAGGGGTGAATCCACCCGCCCATTCATCTGTAATACTTTAAACAATTTCCTTTTTACCACCTAATTTATTTAATATTGTTTTACAAGTTCAGTAAATGTGCAGTTTAAATCATAAAATTTTATTAAATATGGGTTTTTCACATTTCCTATATCTGATTTTTGTTTGTGGAAGCTGGAGTTGGCAATGCAAGACACAATGTCATACTCACGAATTTTTAATTTAATACAGGACTTTCACTGAGTATTATATAAGCTGTTTTTTTTTCTCTAATTCAGTGATCCCAGTTAATGTCTAGTGTTTCCTGCTAGTTCCAAGAAAATTCACATTTGAACATTTCAGTCATAACGTTGGAATTGTTAAAAGAATCAATTTACCTGAAAATTTTCAAAGGTTGGTGGTCCTATCATTAATTACATTATCTTTCCTTTGTATTTATTTATTCATAAAACTAACGTTTTAGAAAGTGTTCTAGGAGAGAAGGGAGAAAAATCCCAAACAGCTGTCATTTTCTTCAGAAGCACACAGGGGATTCCCCATCGATACCCACCTTGCTACCATTTGTAACACACTAATTAAACTCCCTTTTTACTAAAAATATTAAATTGCCATCAGCTTGGCATCATTGATGTTCCAAAGAATAAAAAATTTGATGGTACTGCACAGTAAACACTTCCCAGTTCGTTTTGAAATATCTCTGATTTCTGAGACAGAGAACCAGAATGCGGAAAGAGCAAATACAGCATGACTGAGAAGCATCCAGGAGGTTGTAATTACAAAAAGAACAATGGAATTCTCTGCTCATAAGCTGGGGAGGTTTTTGTAACAAAAAAAAAAATCTAGTCATGAGTACAATTTTATTCACCTCCAAAATGCAGGGCTTCTTGGATGTGGACACTACAGTGCTTGCTAATCATTTGAACCGTAAGTGGTAATGAGGATTATATCATTTCATTGGAAGTGAAAATGTTCTAAAGCCTTCTTCTGGAAATTGACAGCTTGTAGTTAAAACTATGTGACATGTTGTAAGGTCTGAACATGGATTCAACCCTGGGCAAGCGCAACTGAGCCTGGCTCTGTTTGAAGTTTTTGTCTTTCAGCTATGCATTGTTTGATGTCAGAAATCTAGGATTTTTTTTTTTCAGTGTAATTCCCCTTCCTTGGGATGGACAAAAGGAATCTAAATTATTGGAAGTAATGTCATCAGAAATAGTCTGTCACACTTGGTTCCCAGCCTGAGCGCCCACAGGCAGAGTGTGCCTGTGCTGTGTGCCTGGTGTTTCTCAGGCTACCTAGCAGACTGTGAAAAGCATTTACGGAAGACAGAGCATGAATGAAAAGGCTGAGAGCACATAGGATAAACCCAGGGCAAAAGCACACACATACACACACACACACACACACACACACACACACACACACACACACACACACAGCTGTCAAACAGCATGCAAAGGAGGCCAGAAGTTGCTGAGATGATGGATACTGAAAACAGGAATGGATGCCCAGAG
The DNA here is from genome assembly GCF_049852395.1 of Peromyscus maniculatus bairdii. NCBI lineage: Eukaryota > Metazoa > Chordata > Mammalia > Rodentia > Cricetidae > Peromyscus > Peromyscus maniculatus. The sequence goes on along the minus strand of NC_134869.1, from coordinate 22,386,961 downwards.
GCTAAGCACACAGGCTCTGGAAGCAGACTGCTTTGCTTCAAGCAGCTCTGCCTGAGACTGACTGTGACCTTGGCTGGGAGGTTTGACACCTCTGAATCTTGCTTTTTCATCAATCTAATGAAGATAAGAATAGCATCTACCTCCTAGACTAAGATGAGATTTAAACAAGTTAGTATGTTTAATGGATTTTAAATGGTTCCAGGCAAGCAATTCCACTTGGGAAATATTTACCTTCTATTCTGAGAGCTTCCACAAGCCTAAAAATTAGCACTATTTTTTGCTGTTCTTTTTTTTTTTTTTTAATTTTAGGATGAGCAAACACAATTACTCAAGAACACTTTTAGTAGAAAAACAAACACATAGACCTCCACTCCCAGAACACACACACATACACACACACACACACACACACACACACACACACACACACACACACACACATTTACAGTCCCCAGGCCCAAAGAAGCTCTCAAATCATGGACCAGGACTAAGTAAGGACACAGAATGCATTTCAGGAGTAACCCAGTGGATTTCAATTGAAAAGTAATAACCAGAGATTAAAGAACTTTGGGACAGCTTCAGAATGGGCACAAAAGTCCAGACTTCTTGGGGGTTTCTGTTGATCTCACCAGGATTTGATAGAGCAGAGCCCTGGGAAGTGAGTGCTAAATGTATGTAGACTTAATAAAGTCTTTGAAAGTAATAAGAGTCTTGGACCCCTGCACACAGAAGGTACTGTAAAAGGAACTGTCATTTACCTAAATGAAAGAATGTCAGCATTTCCTTAGTCACAACTCAAACCCAGGGTCACCTGCAGCTGATGGTCACAGTGCTGTTACATCTTCTGCCATGCGCAAAGCTTTCAGCAAGAAGCAGTTTGTAGCTGTCTCCTGCCTCTTGTTCATTTTGTTGTGTTTATGAAGATATGTTTTAGCTGTGTTTATAAACATTTTCTTCTCAGAGAAAGCCTTTGAAGTATAAAGATAACACTAAAAGTCTGAACACAAGCTGCTAAGAAATGAAATCCAAAGGACATGCATTGGTAAAGGTTTTGTTTTATATGCCTGGAGACTGCAAAATTACAATCACAGTTATTCTCCTACCTTCCTTGGGCGAACCTGGTAAATTCAAGATATACTAAAGGGTTGATTTCATATCTGACATTGTCCTAAATAATGTCCTCCAAATTTGCATGGAAAGAGAATTGCTGCTGTGGGTTATTGTGCAATAGTTCTTACTATACAGGAACAATTACACAGCGATCCCAGGAATTCATTGCTTCTGGAATCCTCAAAGACCAGCTCTAGGCTAGATGAGTCCTTCTAAGGATTCTTAGGACTCAAGCTTCAGTTCCTCTTGACCACGGTTTATTACCGTGAAAGGGAGTCAGAACCACCAAAAGGAAAGGTACGAGGAACAATTCAGAGGACCAGGCACAGGCTACCAGTTCAGACATGAGTAAGATTATCCACCCCCTTGTGCAGTAAAATGCTATTCAACACTGAGGCTTGCATGTCTTAATCTGTCTTGTGATGCTGTGACAGCATCCTTGAGACCAGGGACCTTATGGTGGTGACAGAAGCCTATTCATTAGCAGTTGTGAAGACCTGGAAGATCAAGATCAAGGCAATCATATCTAGTGAGGAACTTCCTGACATGTCATCAATGAGGAAAGGCAGAAGGGTAAAAATACAGGAGAGTAAGCCCACATCTGTGAGGTCTTTGGAATATTATGTCAAATACTCCGGAGTAGCCCAGGCCTCTCTTCTGTACATATACCGGAGCTGATTTCTGCTCACGTTTTACATGCTGAAGAGAAAGGGTTTTAACATTCCTGACACCCCTGAGGTTGACTTGTCTAATGAGACTGTCAGAAATGGCAGTAAGGTTTCACAATACAGGCACAGCCCGGAGACAAGTGGTCAGTTCTGTGAACATATCTCATCACCATCACTGACCACTGTCTTCCCGTATCCTCTCCCCATTAACGAACCCTCACCCTCTGCCATGTTTGAAAGACTCTGATGTACCAGTCAAGAAAAACAGAATCCCATCTATCAAAAGCATGTGTGGTTTTGCTAAAGAGGATCCTCACAATTAACAAAAAGTATGTTCAAGTGTCTATGTCAGAAACGCAACTGTCTTGAAAAATATGTCAGCTCTAGTTCTCTTTGAATTAAGATGCATAATGAAATACAAGAAGTCAACAAATAGTTTTTAATGTCGCTCTTCCTTGGGCCTGATATCATCAGTTACTAAACTTCATCAATTCCAGTTCCTACGATATTTCCCAAATCTTCCTAACTCTTTCCATGCCCATCTGCCAAAGTAGCCCAACCTTCCATGATAACTTTATGATAGGTCAAGACACAGTTCTAATTGGCTCTTGCATACTCCATTTTGATCTTGTCTCATTTATCCTTTCTCTTATAGTCAGGGTCTTATAGATTGGTTTTTAAAGCCAGGTAACCCCTCATGTCTCCCATGTATTAGTGACAATGGTGTATCCATCCTGTGAGGAGATCCTGTCCAGCCTGCAGTGTGTGATTATGCCGTTCTTCATGCCCCAACTTCATCCTCTATGCCTCTTGCTGTCTGAGTACTACTCAGAAAGACTATGCAAACTCAGCTTCTGTTGACTGGTTCTCCTTGCCATCAATCCCTCTCTTCAGTTGCTTGCTTAATTTCTTTTGATCCTCTTGATCTTGACTTGAAAAATAAACGCCATGCAAAAACATCCCTAATTGCTTCTCTCTCCAAACACACACACACACACACACACACACACACACACACACACACACACACGAATTCTCAGTTGGAATCTCTAGCTATTCTCCAGCATCTTATCATTCTCCTCTGATGCTGTGTCTGATCCACATTCACCAGTATGAGTTGTGTATTGCACACTTCCTGTGGGACAGAAGTTACCTGGGGGCTGAGACTCCTATGTGCTTTTGATGACTCTATTCCTATTGGCTAGCACAGTTCCTGGCACATCCTGCATTCTGAATCAACAGACTGAGTGAATCACCAGTCAAGCTCTCTTGATTCCCTATGGCTCACAGGACACATTTTTTTTTCTATTTCAATTTTCTTTTTGCCAGATGCATGGATGAATTTCATATCTCTTCCCCACAAAGAACCACTTGTGCCATCTGAATCAGACATCTAGGATGCACCTGTGGCTCCTCAGTTCTCATTTACTGGGACATCAAAGGCACAGCCCTCGCTTTTGATTGTCAGTCATATTTTATTCAGGACCAGCTCATCGATGTTGAACTTTTGAGTGTCGTCCTTATTTTCCTGTCTGTGCCCTCTTCCTGTGCATTTATTCTGAAGAGAGAGCCATCCAGAAATTCTTAGGTTGTTGGCTTGGGTTGAATTGAATTAAAATTTCAGAGTTTAGCTTTTATGTAAATATGATTCATACATCAAAACAGAAACAACTATAAGGCAACATAGTTCATAATGCATTGGAATTTGAATAGTTCCTTTTTAGGAGGTCTGATTTATCATCAATTACATAAAGTTGCAAAAATGCAGATAAGCTTCTTCCTCTAATCCTTTCTTCCCTGCATTTCTCTCCTTCTTCCTCTTTCTTGTTCCTTCAGTGAAAAATTAAGCACATAACACATAACAACCTTCTCCAGTTGAGCAATACCTCATTGCCTGAGCTCTGAACATCTCCATAGCTATTTCTGTACCTATACCTCCTATTCCATCTATACCACCCTCCTTGACTAGTAGCAACTAACTTTTATAGAATTCACCACACCACCCAGATTCTTAAGGTTTTTAGGGTTGTGCCTTTAGATTTCATTTTGTGTAGATGACAATTAGCTAAATACTTTTGCTCTGTGCTTTTCATGCCTGCAAGCTTCTTAATGTGTAAGTGATGTAGCTAACCCATTTTCCAGTAACAATAACATGAGATCCAAGTGAAAGACAGAGGTTATTCACTGGCCACATGTGGCAATAGCAGCATATAAGCCTATACTAATTTTTTTTCCCTCCGTTACTTTGCACTCAACAGACTTTGTTGCTATGCTTATATCTGGTAAGTTACTTACAGTATAAACTGTATTGTTTTCTTAGCATCATTTCAAAACTGTGCTTTTGCATTGGAAATGCCTGTAAATATCTGGTTAGGAAAGAGTTTGGTCTCATTCAGAGAAGTCTGTCTTTTGTCCATTGGTCTTAGGAAGCTGTCATTAAACACTAAGAATTTCCTGAGTATGATAAGTATCTTTTTATCCATAGTGAGCCTTTGAGGCCACTCCTGAGAGTTTATGTTGATAAAGTGACTCATGAGCATGTCTTGTCCCTCTGTTCATGTGGCACCAGTCTGATCTGTGGAGAAAGTTTGAACGTATCCAATTATGTTGTCAATCACTCCAATCCTGGACTCCAAACTGAATTCCAGGCTTGCAAAGCTTTCTACCTTTATCATAGGTCTATGTTGCAGAACAGCATTCTCTGAGGAAATAGGAGCTTCAGGTGTGGAGTCCTCCTAGACACTATCTCATGGGAGTTTTCCTTTGACTGTCAGAAATTGTGACCGTGATGATAAAGACTTCTAGTGAGTCCTTTCAGAGAATTGTCCAGCCTAAGGCTGTTTGGGGAAACTCCCCCAATTTTGAAGGTACTGTTAAAATGAGGAGAGAGGTACCTTTTGACTTTGTAGTTTCACTAATATCATGTGATATCTCAAAGCAAACAAACTCAAAAAGCAGCAAAAAAAGTACACAGAATAAAAGAGATTTATTGTAAATATGTACTAGAAGTCATAAACCATAGAAAGAAAAATGTTTGACATTACAAATTAATAAATGTGGCAGTCACAGAATGAAATTTAAACTGTGTGGCCTTTCCCAATGAATACAAAAAGTTGCAATATTTTTAAATTTTTTCATAAGATTAAACATAAATTATTGATATGGAAAGGTGAAATCAATGACTTACTACCTGGAAACTTGAAAAAATATGTCTATTAGCATCTTCATTCCAATGCCTTGATCGTACTTATCACTATAATCTATTCCTAATCACATTCTTGACCTCACAGGTTATATATTATTTTCTTATTTCAGTATTTCATGTGTTTGCCTTTCTTCCAGACATAATTATCTCATCTCTGTATCAGACTAACATATATTCACCTTTAAGGTATACATGAGATTAAACTTAAATTGGCATATTTTTTGCCTCTCCTTTCATTAGGTTTATTCCAAAATGTGACTTAATGAATATTTATAAGATATGAACATATACAAACATGCAATCAGTAGATGTGAGTTTGAATGTTGGTCTTTTTATATATAATGCATACTTTATATTTGCAAATTATTGGTTGAAATATTAAGGCAACTCCACATAGTTAAAAGGGAGGTTTTATTTTGTGGGGTAACTTACAAGTGAAGGGATAGGTTACAGGGTCTGGGAAAGGTGAAGCGAAGTCCAGCAGTGTTCTCTGGAGAACTCTGCTCGGTCTACCTCCAGAGTCCAGGGTCCAGGAACCAAGAGAGGGAGGCACATCCAGATCTCCGGTCTTCAGGGCTCCTGTCTCTGCTCCACCTTGTAGGCATGACAGTTACCAAAGCCTCAGTGGGGGTAGTACTTCCAGGTCAAAGCTGGAACAGCTACCCACTACAGTAAATATGTAAATACATGAACTCAGAAGCATTTTCCTGACTTAGCCATGTTGTGCTCAGCCCATGTACATTTTTTTATATTTGTTTACAGTCTGCACATTGTCTTTGATGAAGTGTCTGTTTAGGTTTGCTGCCCATTTTTAACTTCAATTGTTTGTTTTCTTATAGCCAGTGTTTAGGACTTCTTCGCGGTGTTTGGATAGCTGTTCTTCATGAGATTTGACTTTTGAAGACATTTTCTCCTCAGCTTGTCTTCCCTTTGTCTGGCTTCTCACTGTCACACTTTTATGTATATTATGTGATTTAAACATGAACCATGAGAAATGGTACTAAAAATAAAAACTTACTTAGCTAAATTTTGTTTTGTTTTGTTTTGCTTTTCGAGACAGGGTTTCTCTGCATAACTTTGCACCTTCCCTGGATCTCACTTTGTAGACCAGGCTGGCCTTGAACTCACAGAGATCCACCTGGCTCTTCCTCCCAAGTGCTGGGATTAAAGGCATGTGCCACCACCACCCAACCATCTGTGCGTTCTTTAGAGGTAAGACTACAAGAAATCTAGTAGTTGTTATATATGGAGCTTCTGTCAAGGGATTCATAATAAAGCATTAAAGAACTCAGAGTAAGACAATGACTGAGGATTAGTCCTTTTATAACAGAGCTGTGGTGGTTGCACTGGATTGCACTTTGTCCCACGACTCAGGGCTACAGAGAACAGGCTAATGGAAAGAGACCTCTGGATTAACACAGAACAAGTTAGGTTCTGGCACACAGACTGTGTTCACACTTTATCACCTGATTTTACCCCAAGTTGGGCCTCAAAATTAACCATGTACAGGAATTTTTTAAAGCCAATCAGATCTCTATCAGGGGATGACAGTTCTTCATCACCCAAGAATGTCAATGTGCTCGTCTCTGTGTTTCCTCCACTCTGTCCAGTTGATCATTATATACAACGTATGTCCCACATGTAATATATTTCTTTAAAAAATATCCACCTCTTTTCACATCCTATTTAATTTAGTACAATGTTGACTATAACATATAGATGTAATTTACACACACACACACACACACACACACAATTCCAATGTAAGAATATAACAATTTGAGTGTATTTCTATTAGTGAACAACTCAATATCTTCCATGTTTATTGTACTATTAAGGGTATAATAGTAAGACAGAATTTATGTATTCATTGTTAACAACTGTGTCTCTAACTCTTGGTCATTAAATATCACAGTGATTAATAAAAACTGATTACGAGAGTAGACTGCTGTGTGACAGAGCAGGATGTTGAACTATCCAATGAGGAAAGCCACTTGTGCCAGGGGCCCACAGGAACACGGTCAGGGCCACAGATCTGCCTGGAGGTCCATCTTGAGCATCCATCAGAAGACTGATACCTCAGTCATGTAACTGCAGGTGATCAAGGACTATTGGGAGAAAGTGAAGTTGGAGCTGAGGTCCTGGAACTGGTGGACTTAATAGTCAATGCAATTATCCAGACAGTAAGGACTTCTATCTGAAAACGAAGGGGGATTATTTCTGGCACTGTGTTGAAATTGCGTGTGTTGATGACTTATAACAAAGGATAAAATTCCCAAGGAGCTTTCCAAAAGGTATTTGATACAAGCAAGAAAGAGATGCAACCTACATGTCTAATCCACCTGAGGCTGGCTCTTAACTTTTCTGTATCTTGCTATGATGCTTTTAATAAACAGAACTTGCCTGAACACTAGCTAAAATGGCTTTCACTGGGGCCATGATAGAACTTACACAATGAATGAAAACTGGACAAAACCATCATTCTCGTTATGCATTAGCTTGGTGGCAACTTAACTGTGGACATCAGAAAGTGCACAAGACTGTGATTCAGGAGAAGAGGCTATAAACTAAAGCCATCCAGGAGGTCGTCCTCCATTCCCTCAAGAAAACCTTTTTACGTCTTCATTCCTTACTGCCCTTGGCTTTCCTCTAGCAAGGAAGCCCATTCATGTGTATGGAGTCAATTGTTTATAGTCTTTTCACACTGCAGCTTTGGGAAGACTCCATCCCTAGATTTGTGTTGTCTTAGCCTTCCTTGTGTGCAGTTACTCATGTAGAAAAGTGTCAATAGCTTCATTTTACATAAACATGAGTGAATCCCAGACATTCATGCAGAGGGATAAAAGCATATTTTGTATTTAAGTGTTTTGTGTTCTATGGGGATATGAAAATGTAGTACCTTACAATTTAAAGCTTTCCATTAGGTCGAACTCTGGGAATCCTGCTGAAGAGGGGGAGGAAGGGGTGTAGGAGCCAGAGGGGTCACGAACATCACAAAAAAAACCCACAGAAACAACTAACCTGGCTCATGGGGGCTTACAGAGTCTGAACCAACAACCAGGGAGCCTGCATGGGACAAACCTAGGCCCTCTACATATATGCGACAGTTGTCTAGCTTGGTCTACTTGTGGGACTCCTAACAATGGGAGCAGGGGCTGTCCCTAACTCTTTGGCTGGCTCTTCGGAATGTACTTCTCATACTGGGCTGCCTCGCCCGCCCAGCCTTAATACAAGGGGAGGTGCTTAGTCCTGTGGCAACTTGACCTGCCATGCTTTGTTGACACCCATGGGAGGCCTGCTCCTTTCTGAACAGAAACAGAGGAAGAGTGGATGAGGCAGAGAAGAAAAGAGGGGTGGGGGGAAGGGGATGGGGGGAGAGGAGGAACGGGAAACTGTGATTGGGATGTATAATTAATTAATTAATTATTAGGGTTTTTCATATAACTCCTTGATTTCTCCATTTGCCCTTTGACCTCTGACCTTTCTCTGGGAGGTCCCTTTCAGAAGCAACTTGCCCATGCTATTACTACATATTCCTCTTTCAGCAGGAATCTGGAATATTTGATTTAATGGGAAAGCAGTAAGTCTACCTAGGCTTAGGTCACAGGTTGAAACACTTTCTTCTAAGTCGCATATTCTGGAGGTTACACATATCTGTGATAACAGGGAGTTTCCTTACGCGTTCTTCATAAGCTGCTGTTTGAGTTGGCAACTTCCCTTCCCAAACCTGCCCCCTCCCAAAATTCATTTCCTCCTGCCTTCATAGCTCTGGTATTCAGTTTACCTTGTAATAAAAGTAGTGTCTTGCTGCCAGAATATAAGTATTGCTTTGGGCAAATTAAAATGTATGTCCTTTCTTAATATTCTAGAAAGAGGAAACAAAAGCACACGAATCCAAACCTAAAGATTTAGTACTCTTCTAAGCAGATTTGTGCATGTGAGAGAGTGTCCAGTTTGTCCAGTGATTTTTTTATCTTGAGACAATTGGACCACTATATTGTGTTTGCTAATCTTGGACTATAGTCCCACAAAATCCTCATGGAAATGTTCTGCCCTGTGCAATATCAGAGTAATATAAAACTGTATTTTATAAAACAAAAAAAAATGCTACAAAGAAGAAATGGCAGTGTGTGAGTGGACGCTGGGATATTGATCCTCGATGGAGAAGAAACAGATGGAAAACTCAAAGGAACACAGACAAAGGCTGTGAGCATCTGAATCTTTTTATGTGTGTATACGACCTGCAGTAACCACAGAAACCAGCAAAGTAAGAAAGGACAGTGAGGGGACCCGTAGGAGACAAATTCATTGAAGAGAAATTGGAAAAATAGGGAAAATTTAACTGGAGGAGGTCAGGGAGGGTAATAGAGAGGGGAAAAGAGAGGAAGGATAAATACAGCTTGATATTTGAGGGGAAAATCCATAGGGAAACATTATTTTATGTTAGGTTAAAAATACACATGTAACACACATACACACATTTATGTATACACATACGTATGTGTACATGCATTTTAAATGAAGTCATGCCACTAGGGATGATAATATTCTCCCCAAGACTCAGCAAAAACCCTAGTCCCCACAAGGGAGACCTTTCTCTGAGTTATTAGCCAGTGGCATCTGGGAGACCCTCTCTTCAACATATGCTATTACTGCTGCCTTTGGCTGCCTCTTAGAAAGTGAAGGTGAGACCCTATTGCTGAAGACACATCACAGATGTCAGACACAAAGTTTGGAGAAATCAACCTGGATCTAACCTGGAAGCCTCCTCTTTGATATGGTGATATTTTATTTGTGCTGAAATGTGATTTTATTTGTACGCTAACAAATAAAAGTGCCTGGGGGTCAGAGTATTTAGCAGAAGTCTGGCAGTGGTAGCACATGCCCTTAATCCCAATCACATGACCGGCAGATCTCTGTGTGTTCAAGGACACCACCAGCATGGAGACACACACCTTTAATCTCAATACCAACCATAGAGACCTGGAGGTCTGTATAGACAGGCAGTGACGAGGAGGTCATGTCGTTGGGTTTATAACCAAAAAGAAGGCAGAACAGAAAGTCAATAAAAAGACAGACACACAGGAAGTAGGTCTCTTTCTGAGGGGAAGGATGACAGCCACAGCGAGGGGTAAGAAGGCAGTCTTGGTCTTAGCTCTTGGTCGCTGCTGGATCTCTGGGCTTTTAACTCTGCATTTGGCTCTGTGTTTCCTATTTAATAAAACCATTCAGAATGACATCTTCACTTTGATGACAAGTTCTCATAGTGTCAGACAGTGCTGTGCAGACTACCAAGGAAGAGAAGCAACCACCCAGCTGGAAGGCCTGAAAACCACAGTAACTGGCAATATATCCCCAAGGGAGTGAGAGTGGCACTTGGAGGTAACCAATAGCCACCTGATTGAACTTCAGGCCTGCTCAATTGGAGGGGACATAGCCAACTACCCATGGCTAGTGAGGTCATGGACCCTAGATGCAAACCGATTACTGCAACTTTCCTCAGCCAATGTAATTTCTAACTTCATTCTAAATGCGTACCCTTATAACCACAGATAAGTGTAGTTCTTATTCCTTGTCAAAGAAGCTTCTTTTTCCAAGAGACAGAAACCATCACGGAAATACACAACTGGTCACAATGAAGAGCACAAATGACCATGGGATTCCCAGGTCCAGTCAATATGTCTACAGTGCAACCCACCCACCTAATACTCAGAAAACAGAAAAAGAGAGGATGAAAAGGATGTAAGCACTAGAGGACTAAGACAGCTTGGTCACCTTGAGATGGTGTCTTCTCTACGACAGGGATGTTGTACCCATGAAATCTCAGCAATATGGTCACCTAAACAGGACTTGAAGAATAATAACACCAGCTGACCATGCCAATGCAGATGAAGAATATCTCTCAAGGCCTTATCCCTACATGCAGAGCCACAAGCAATTAATGGATGCTGAGACAGACAGGGAGATTCAGTCTTCTCCGGGGATGAGAGCTCCCTGACAGGTTTATTTCCAATCCCAAGTGCTCAGCACCAAACACATGTACAGACAAGCAGTGCTAGATAGACTCAGCAGGTTGTAATTATATATATGTTGTGTGTGTGTGTGTGTGTGTGTGTGTGTGTGTGTGTGTGTGTGTGTGTGTAAAACAATGCTAATTAAAGAGGAATAGGTCCAGATTTGGAGGGAGGTGGGATATAGAAGAGGCTGGGGGAGGGAGGAGTAAACATGATAAAAAAAAAATACAGTACTCATGTGTGAAATTTTCAAAATAATTGTTAGTTTACATTTACAAAAGGCTGAGAGAAAATAATCTCACATATGGAAAATTCCTACTGTCTCTGAAATGTGAGTAGCAGGGGGGGTATACCCTGAGGGTTTTCTTATAACTTATCCAGGCTGTTTTCTCTTAGAGTAAAATTTTCATGCTGGAGACCCTCACTTTGTGCTCATTTATCTGATTGTGAATTAGTAAATGCATTATGTCACTTTTATGATGGATTACGCCAAAGAAAAGGGTCTATCAGGTGGAAATAAAGTAAATTTAATTAGTCCCTCTAAGCAAAGTCAGGTGATCCAGAAAAGGCTATGTTTTGAAAGAAGTTTCATTTATGGTGGATAAAATTGGCCTGCAAACAGCTGCTGGTTTTAGAAATCAAAGAGAAATCTGCATTTAGTGCACTTTGTCTTAGATGATTTTTAATCATGTTTTTCTACAAGAAATGGGCTTACATTGTGGAATAAAACTAATCCTCTTATGCTTCTTCTTTTAAAAAATGTATCACATATCAGCTTTAGGCATACTATTCTTGTAAGACTCACATTAATTCCTGCCAACATTGGAGAACAGCCAGTGGTGGGTGGGACTAATGGAGCCCTACCTTCTGTAATTAGGGATGCCATCTAACTTGGTTACTGCTGTAGATTAGTTCTTAACTGAAATCGCTTCTATGTGACTGCTATCGTTAATGAGAAAGGATATTAAATATGGATTATGTCTTTCATAGTCTAGCTAGCTGGGCATCTTGGCCTTAATTCTTCCCATCTGTGACCCTTTACAATACATTAAGCACACCTTCTCAGCAGCAGCCCTATTACAGTTAATCACGCTGAAGAAGAGATTGTGCTAAAGGTATTATCAAGACACTGACATTTACCAAACGCCTGTCAGATAGGTCAGGGAACAAAGAGCCAAATCATGACTCTGTGTTTACCACAGACTTGGGGATTTTTAAGCTAGCAATGTCTCAGTCTTCCTGTCCTTCAAGATAGGAGCTGCTGGCCTCCCAAATTATTGTGACATGTGCCTGCATATTTTGCTATAAAAGTCCCCTCAGTCAATTCATTTACTTGTTTTGGAAACTTTAAATGCCAATTTTCTTTTCATTTCTCTATAATACACATATTCTTTCAGTAAGAAGAAATAGGCAATAAGTATGTGGAGTCCCAGGAAAGAACATAAGGTTGTAAATTCTTCAAGGAAAAACAGTTAAATCTCAGCATATATGATCAGCTTTAGCAACATATGGATTCCTCTGCAATGATATTTTTCATCTCAGGGAACTCCATTGTCTCGTGTCTACAGATGATATGCCCTTCTGGCATGAAAATGTAGATGTTAATGGAAGATACCAAATGTCTAGGGGGAGGAGTTCTTTGAGATAGAAGTGGAAGCAGAGGACATAGACAGGAGCCAGAGATTGGGCATTTGCATGCATCCATCAAGCTTTTAGTTAAATGTTCTTGCTCAGCTCAACAAGCAAAAGTCATAAAAATTTTGAGGGTGTGGTTGATGGATAGGCCTGTCTTATAGTTAAGGATCTGATATGCAGAAAAAAAAGCTTTTCACAAAGAAAACTTTATTCCCATTTAATTCTGGTTGAGGTATATACCAGTAAACTAGGGGGAAATTAATCAAAGAAAACTGTGGATATAGTAGAACTGAAAAAGAACACAGGATTGAAATGTGTTCACTTGTCCCCATGTAGTTGACAGAGCTCTCAATTCCCCACTATTTACTACTGAACTGTGAATATGTCATTCCATATAATATCTCTAGTTCTTCGCAGAGAATCTCCAGCTTAGAATTACGTTTCTTTTTTTAAAGATTTATTTATTTATTACATATACAGTGAGTGTTCAGCCTGTAGGCCAGAAGAAGGCACCAGATCTCACTGTAGATAGTTGTGAGCCACCATGTGGTTGCTGGGAATTGAACTCAGGACCTCTGGAAGAACAGCCAGTGCTCTTAACCTATGAACCATCTCTCCAGCCCTTAGAATTGCATTTCAATTGTACACTTTGCATTAAACTTAATAACTATGTGTTCTTTGACTCAAAATTCTACTCCAGTAATTATTATTCTTTAATAATGAAGTCTTAGCATATAACAATATAAACATCACTATGACCCAGCCACACCCTATCCATTAAAAATCTCAGCTCACACAGTAACCTTGGGATATAGATAAAAGGTTACATTACCACAGGTGCAGAAGCTCACTTTAGATCCAACGGGCTGGCTTTTGAGGCTGCCTCATATTCTAGGGGTCTCATTCTGTGAAGTTTATATGATCTCACTCTCTCTGCATAACGTATGTTTTATTTCATGGTATTAGCTGAAATACATTTTAAAACAAAGTCTAAAATTTATTTTATTCATTTCATTCCAAAATGGTTAGGAGTATAAAAGCATCTGAGAGAGCTTGCAGACTTTTAGATTCCACCAATTATAGAATGAACCACTTATTTAAGTAAAATTTATTTTCACTAGCGCACTGTTTTCCTGACATTGTAGGAATGTTTCATTGTTATGTAGCCCTATGAGTGTCTATTTTCAGTACCCATATACATATCACAGATGAACATGATTTCCATCTGTACATCACCGATAAACACATGATGTCCATATCACATCACTGATGAACACATGATTAATTCCATGAACCAACAATTACACTTATTATATTCTATAACGTGAAGCAGGGAGAACATTAAAGGAACCATGAGAATAAAAACAGCAAAGTTAACATACATAATTTTAATGAGATGTTTTCCTCTTGATCATTATGGGATGGAAAGTAATAACAGGAAGAGGAAATCATTTCCAGAGCAGAGTCCTTCTAACTTTTTGACACTTTGGTGACAGAGTAACATCAATGGATGTTGCTTTTCTTACTCACTTCCCTGTTGTATGCATCCATAGTACTATGGTTACTCTTCTTTATATTCATCTGATTAACTATACTCCAAACTCTTGAAACCCAGGTATATGTTTTATTTCTCCAGTTAGTCAGTGGTTCACACAGCTCATTCAATACTTGGGGAAGATAATTTATGAACACCTTCCCACTTGACAAATTATTTTCAGTAAATAATCAAAAAGTGCAGCAACCATGTTTTATCTATGAACTAAAATCTACACTTGACCTCCCAAAATAATATATTTGGGAATTTTAGTTGGTTTTCTTTTTTTAAGATTTATTTATTTATTATGTATACAGTGTTCTGTTTGTATGTATCCCTGCAGGCCAGAAGAGGGAGCCACATCTCATTACAGATGGTTTTCAGCCACCATGTGGGTGCTGGGAATTGAACTCAGGACCTCTGGAAGAACAGCCAGTGTTCTTAACCTCTGAGCCATCTCTCCAGCCCCGGGAATTTTAGTTTTATATCACTGTCTTAAGGATGGATGAATCTTGACAGTGTTTATCTAGACCAGTGGCTCTCAACCTGGGGGTCATGACCCCTTTGGCAAACCTCTATCTTTGAAAATATTTACATCATGATTTGTTAACAGTTGCAAAACTGCACTTATGAAATAGCAATGAAATAATCTTAGGTTTTAGGGTCCCCACAACTAGAGGAATGTATTAAAGGATCACAGCATTAGGAAGGTTGAGAACCACTGACTAGACTCCTCAGATGGAATGACTGGAGTTCATTTCTTGGTCTTTACAATGTGGTGTCTTGATATATTTAGAATCAGCTGCTTATATGGAAGCATATGTAATCCCACAAGGGTTGGATGCACACATAGGTTCTTCATTATATAGCTTGCGGTTTTCCTTATTCATTTCTACATAGATTACAGCATCAACTAAATGATCAAGAAATGACTAATATAAAGTCCTCCTTTGATACTTGTGCATTGCAAAATCTCAATAGTATTTATAGCAATTCTTTAAAATTTTTACACTAAAATCGTTCAAAGCTAAGACAAAGCATTCATACTGAATTTATTTATAGTTACCATTATGGGATAATAACAGAAAAAAATAGTATTTTAGTTGCCTCCTTTTCTGTCATCAAATTCTCCACAGACAAGGCAGCCCCTGACTGTCCCAGCTCCCACCCTCCTGCACACCAGTTATTTTATATCCCAACATCTATATATTACTTACCACATCGCATATACTCAATAAAGTTTTTGATGAATGGGTTATTAAATAAAGCAATACCTACTTATTGAAGTCATTTTTAATGACTTCTTTCAGGAAATGCATCAAGCATGGGAGTCACGTGACTCCAGTCTGGTATATAACTGTCCTCTTACAATTTAAAGCTGCTAAGCCACACAACGCATTTCTTACTATCTGAGAATCAAAAGGGCGTGTGATGCCAAGTGTGAGCCACTGCCGTTGTGGACTCCCAGATGAGATGCTTCACAGTGAAAATGAATGGGACTGTGTCATTATGCAATCAGCAGAGCGCCCAAAGTGCATTGTGCCTGGTGTACATTCCAGCTCTTGATTTAGGTCTGAAGGTGGAGGGGAGAGAGAGAGAGAGAGAGAGAGAGAGAGAGAGAGAGAGAGAGAGAGAGAGAGAGAGAGCAAAGGATGTGAGAAATCCTTCAACAGTAACACCAGAAGTATGCACTCCCATTAAACCACTTTCTACAAGCAGCAGCAATGGAGACTATCAAAAATAAAATTAAAAAATTAATTTTTAGGCCGGGCGGTGGTGGTGCACGCCTTTAATCCCAGCACTCGGGAGGCAGAGCCAGGTGGATCTCTGTGAGTTCGAGGCCAGCCTGTTCTACAGAGTGAGTTCAGGAAAGGCGCAAAGCTACACAGAGAAACCCTGTCTCGAAAAACCAAATAATAATAATAATAATAATAATAATAATTTTTAAAAGGTTGTTTTCCTTATCTCTATCCTCATTTTAATTGCAAAAAAAAAGGAAAAGCAAAGAGAAACATTATGACTACGTAGGTACCAATAGTTTTCATTGTGTTCCATCAAAGTTGTTTATGATACAAAGAAAAGGTATTGCTTATTTTAAAACATCACATTTTTATGCGATTTAAGGTATAAGTCAAGAGAAAGCTGTGGAGTCCTGCATTCTTTGGTATTTATCAAAATAGTATCTTTAGACACTACCTGTTATCACAGAAAATATCCTGCCTAATTTCATTTTTATACAACAAAGTATATGTGCATATATTCATGTACTTATGCTATGTATACACACATATAAAGAACACTGATAGATCTTTTTTTTTTTTTTTTTTTTGGTTTTTTCGAGACAGGGTTTCTCTGTGTAGCTTTGCGCCTTTCCTGGAGCTCACTTGGTAGCCCAGGCTGGCCTCGAACTCACAAATATCCGCCTGCCTCTGCCTCCCAAGTGCTGGGATTAAAGGCGTGCGCCACCACGCCCGGCAACACTGATAGATCTTAAAAGGACTTCACAGATATTGAACACTATTTTTAGAGTAGGAAGCAACTATCTAAAGACTGTATCTTGAGTGTGGGGCATAGTCAGCAGACACAAAAGGAGTTACTGACAGAGTCCATGCTGTAGAATTTTTTTTAAAATAACTAAATATTAGGATAGCTACAGGTATTTCATGTGTTGTCTTTATTTTATTTCACTTATTAATTCTTTTAGTGTTTTGAAACAAGGTCTCACTATGTACCCTGGCTATCCTGGAAGGATCACTATGTAGTACAGGCTAGCCTCGAACTCACAGAGCCTCAGACTCCTGAGTGTTGGGACTAAAGGGGGCCTCCACCCCTACTAAGCCTGGCTGACATTTGCTGTTTTGAATAAACATTTAATTTTGTAAAGGAATGTTACAATGCTAACTAACTGAAATAAATGCAGCAAGCATGTTTATAGTAAATATTTTTCAAACAGCAGTCACCATTCACATTCCTTCTCCCAGACCCTTGGGTGTGTAGCACCTTCCTACATGGGGTCTTGCTGTGGAATAACCTTTGTACACTTTAAAGATATATTAGTCTCATTGGTTAATACAAGAGCTGACTGGCCAATAGCTGGATAGGTAGAGGTTAGGTGGGACTTTTGGGCAAAAAGAGAGCACAGGGAAGAAGAAGAGCAGAGTCTCTAGAATGGCCAGCAAGATGCAGAGGAATCAGGAGATGAACATGCCACACTGAAATAAGGTACGAGCCACATGGTAGAATGTAGATAAAAATATGGATTAATTTAAGATGTAAAAGCTAGTTAATAACAAGCCTAAACTATTGGCCTAGATTTATTATTAATAATAAGTCTCTGTGTGGTTATTTGGGGAGCTGACTGGCAGGACAGAGCTGACCAGTGGTCCCAATAAAATACTCTGCCTACAGAGTCTGCACTTGGCCATGAACTTTCTGTGGTCATGAAGATAGCAACAAATGAGATAAAAACCATGAATTGAACACTTTCCCACATGTGTTGAAGATTGGCTTTTCTTGCTATTTTAATGATGCTGGTATTACTCCTATGTCTAAAGACCCAATGAGTTTCTTGCCTGAGAGGAAATAAAACTGTCATCTTGGTTATTTCAGTCACTCAGCAACAACATCAAAACTTCCAAGTCTGTGAGCCTTCCCCTGACTTCAGATGCACACAAACTCAAAAAAAAAAAAAAATCAGCCAGGGGCTGGGCATAATGGCATATGTCTTTAATTCTGGCACTCAAGAGGCAGAGGCAGGAGGATCTCTGTGAGTTCAAGGACAGCCTGGGCTACAGAGTGAGTTTCAGGACAGTCAGATCTGCAAAGACAAAAAAAAAAAAAAAGTCTGCATAGCTGATTCACTGAAGTATGGCTACATAAAGAGACAACTGCTTTATGTCCGTAAGTTTGTTAGGGTTTCCCTACTGAGTGAAAGCTACAAATGTAATATTTTTGGAAATTTTCTGTACACGCAGCCAATGCTAATAGAACTGGTAGCTCCATCTAGAAAGTAAGTTCATTCTAAAGTTAAAAGATATTCACCACAGGGGCACAGGTTGCTTTTTTAGCAACACCACTAAACATTGAACTTTTAAATAACAGCTTTCAATAAAAAAATAATAATAATAACGGAGACAAAGAGAGTCTAGGTTGACCACATAAGATCACCCAACTAGAAACCTGATTAATCAGTACCTAAAATGATGTTTATCTGATTCAAAGAGTGTTGAGATATTTCACAACTTGCAAAGCCTTTTATAGGTTTTATAAAGGCAACATTGCTAGGTCTTAAAGAGAATTTTTTTTTTTTTTTGCCAACAGTGAAGATGACTTTTAAAATAAGAAACAATGGTGTGGAGACATTAACATAAACATTTTAAGAGAAATGTTCAAGAGCGTGGTGTGACCTAGAAGCTCCATTCCATGTTGTCTGTGATTCCTGAATATTGTAAACCTCAAGTCTTATCCTTGATGTCCCCTGGATGAAGAGAGACAGTAGATAAGTTTCAGGTAGAGGTGGCAAAAAATGTGGGTACTATCCCATCAAAAATGGCAAATATCTATTTTCCTGATCCCACCTCAACACCACGTTACTGTCTATGGGAACTTCCAGTGTCTTGGTTTTTAAACAAGAACTTTTCAAGGAGACAATTAAGTGAGAAGTTTCCTAAATCTGTGAATATACTTCCTCCCATTTCCTTATTTGGAATGAAAATACAATTGATGTTTAGACTGAAGGTATTAGAGATAATTAAAACAAGCTTCCATTTAGTTAAATCATTAAGACCTTCAGCCACAAGGAAACATTTTAAAGAAAACACTAAAGAAAAGCCCCTTCTGGAATCAAGGAAAAAAATGGCACCAAAATGTCTCCACTTAAGAGTAAATATTGTAGCTGAAAGTTTTCCTGTGTTCTGCCTGGTCTACAGCTGCTCAGACCCAAGTAAACACACAGAAGCTTACTTACATTAATTAAAACTGCTCAGCCATTAGCTCAGGCCTACCACTGACTAGCTCTTAAACTTAACTCTTTCTCAGCCCATTTCTGTTAATCTATATGTCACCATATTTTCTGTGGTTTTACCTGTGTGCTATTACAGGCTGCTCCCTGAACAGGGTGCTGGCATCTCCTAACTCAGTCTTCCTCTTCCCAGAATTCTCCTTGTCTGTTTATCCTGCCTATACTTCCTACCTGGCTATTGGCCAATCAGCATTTTATTTCTCAACCAATCAGAGCAACACATTCACAGCTTGCAGAGTGACATCGCCCATCAAAACATGAGCCGCCCCTTATCTGACTTTCAATCACTTTACCTCATGTTTCCAGCTCACCTTAAACTGGGTTCTTAGGCCCTTTTTCTCATCCTATGGTTGCAATATTATGTCTGGTATAGAATTCAATCTGTGCAGGTAAAAAGAACTGGATGGTTCTGACATCTCAATATTTCGAATGTTTCTTCCTGCTCTGATCCCACTGTACTGTCCGCTGTAACTGCTGTGTTGTGGGTCAGTATCCATGATCATTAGAATCCTAAATCTGTAAGGAGTGTAGGTGACGCACAAGTACCGAGGGCCCAAGTGTGGACCGAGTATGTTTTTTTCACACCTTAATGCAAAGCAGCTGTCAGCAGCTGTCAGTGACTACAACAGCAAGAACCCCATGGATAGAAAAAACAATGTATTTAGCCCCTTCTCCCTCCATTCTTTAATGTTCTACTTTCATTCTATTTCTCTCTGTAGCATCTATCATCTTACCAACTTCCTGATCCTGTCTCCTGTCAGTTCTGTGAGGTCAGGAAACTTATCTCAATACTTCAAACAGAGCTTGATAGATTAAAAGAGCCAAGCAGATATTTGGAATGAACACATTCCCATCACTTCCATACACTTTCAAGTGTAGCTTCTGGAATAACAGATTTAGAAGTGTGAAGGGCGCTCCCTAGCTGTTGTATATTCAGTTTACCACATGTGCCTCTGCAGTTACTTCTGGGACTTCTCAATGTGTGTCAGATTTTCATTGTGAATAAGTAGACTGCATGAATCTTCTATTGTATTTTCCTCCTTCTCTGTTCCCTTTACTCTGCTTTCCTATCCCCTAATTCCCTCCCTGCCTGATTGTCCTCAAATCTCAGCTAATGCTTTTATTACTCCAAGAAAGCTGGCAATATTAATAACTGCATTTCCCACAAGATCCTATCACTTTCAGAGTGCCCTAGTTCCCAATACACAGCAAACTTCTAGAAAGAATTCTCTTCCAGGAGGCGTCTAGTTCAAATGGAATCTTAGCACTTTTGGTTGTCCTCTTTTTTTATCTTTGAATCTAAGTGATGACATTAAGTTAACAATGTCCCCATTCTGTTCTTTTCCCTCAACTTCTGAGAGATACTGGGCAGAACATGATTAGTTTCTGTCCAGCACTGGACATGGAATGATTGTTATTATGAATCTAAAAAGGAGCTTAAGGCTTAGTCATTCTAATTTCATTACTTGAGCCAGGGGAAAACAGAAATGCAGGAGGAAAAGAGAAAAATGAAAGTCATTAAACGGGAGCCGGGCGGTGGTGGCCCATGCCTTTAATCCCAGCATTCGGGAGGCAGAGTCAGGCAGATCAATGTGAGTTTGAGGCCAGCCTGGTCTACAGAGCGAGATCCAGGACAGGCACCAAAACTACACAGAGAAACCCTGTCTCAAAAAAAAAAAAAAAAAAAGGAAGTATGTTGAAAGCCATTAAACAATAAGAGCTGATAGCTGAGTCCAAGCAAGTGGTCTACCACCATGCTATATCCCAGGCCCCAGTGATTTTGAACTGTGAGTTTCCATATATTCATGTAGTCTCATGCAATAACTCATGGCTCTTCCCTCTATACCATTAGCAAGACATTGACCAATGGGGAGGAGTTGGGGGTGGGGAAATAGTCATCAGAATACATCATATGAAAAATATGTTTTCGATTTTAAAAAGTCACGTGATGACACAGAGGCAATTGCACAGAAGGAAGCAAACAGGAAATGCATTTGAGATGTTTCTGTCTTAGAAAGCTCACATCCAGTCCTGGGGAATAAATAAATTAAATTATAAATAAATAAGTAAATAATAAATAACATCCCTGAGTGCTTAGATGGGACAAGTGAATCCACAATGAACTGGAGAAGAGGCTGCCTCTTCTAAGACTAGGAAGATGTCCATAGAAAAGTAGAGAGGATGGAGGGCTGACTTGGGAATTGAGGGGCCAGCAGAGCCTAGAATAAGGAGATAGGAGCTAGAGTGGACCACATGAACCACAGGGGAAGTCAGTACCCTGATCCCCATGCCTCAGCAGATCTATAGGAGGAAATGCCTAGGATTCCTAGTAAGCACAGAGTATGTGAGACCAGAAATCATTCTGGCTGACCTTCCCACTGAGATCCATTGCAACATTGGAACTGTTTACTTTGGACATGCTGTGACCATCAACCATCATGAAGCAGAGTTGCTATGGTAAGCCAGAGATGACCTTAACGGGCCGTCACAGCAATCAAATAAGTAGAAGAATAGAGTGATAGCTAAGTCTAGCAATGACATATTACTGTTGCCCTGGGGAAAAATTAGGGAGCATCACCAGACCTTAGCCTGGGATGCCATCTTTACCTTCTTTCTGCCATAGCTGCATGCAGATTGGTGGTGGTGGTGGTGGTAGAATTTATAGAAGCTGGAAGTATTGACTGGAGATGGGACTCTTCAGTGGTTCTTCAGATTTCATGTTTTATCACTCATGTTGATAGTGGGCTTTAAATTGGAGCAACTGCCTTTAAGTCAACCATGTTCCTCTACATAATCTCTAACCTATGGTCCTTTGACTAAGCCTAATAGACTCATTGGGTCACCCAGCTGAACTTGGTTGGATTCTTTGCTTTGGCCTGTGATTGTCATCTTTGAAGTGAAATAGACTTTTACTGCCAACCACTAGGTGCTGCAATCATCCTTGGCTCTTCTGTTCTCTGGAGTGTCTCCATAAAATGTGTTGGCAATGGCATCACTCCAACTATGCAAGCTCACCCTCTTCCATTTTGCTGCAAATTTGTCAGCCCAATCTACCCTCAATCTCATCCACAGTACTACAGTGGGCTCATAACCAGTTTTTAGATGATCTGGGTTTAAATTTTTTTTTTTATTTTTTCCCTTCTAGATTCCCTCTTTTACTGGATGCTAGGATTGCTAACCAACTCAAAACGTAAGCTAGATCAATTCATTCCCTTCCTCTCAAATCATTCATTGTAATGTTTAACTTTGGTGTCCTGGCACTGGCTACCACACTATTTAACCCGGCCCACAACTACTTATCTGAACTTGTTTCCCACTATCCTTCTTCCCTGGTACCCATACCCCCATCATCATGTGCCTATGCTATTTTATAATTCTTTAAAAACTCTAAGTTCTACTCATACTATGTAACTATTTAAAAAAAAACCCTCTTTTCCCTTCTTAGAATGTATCTTTCTCTAACCTTTCCATACTACTTCTCTACCTTTCATGAATATATCAACCTAAACGTCTGTCGTTGGATACAGGTCAGCTATCAATCATTCTCCATTGCTTAGTGGTTGTCTGGTTGTTTTTTTTTTTTTTTTTTATTCAGTTACAAGATCCATGAAAATAGAGAACCACTGCTGTCTTTTCCTGTGGCCCCTATTCCTGGAACAGTGTCTGATACAAAGCTTGATGACAAATGGGTGACCAGATCAATGGTTGGTGGCCTTACCGAATAGATAGATGCTTGGTTGTGTTAATGAATGGATGAATGGTTGAATCTTTGCCTTTGGATTCTGCTTATATAGCTTATCATTTTCAGTGTTCTGGAGCTCACAAATCACTTGCTGAGCACATTTCTAAACTTCATACTTTCTAAATATCCTTTCATAGTATAAAAACAATCTGCTGGAGATCTGTCTCCAGGTATCTTGATAGGGAAACAGTGTCTCTTACAAGAAAAGGACCTTGACATAGCATATAAGGAAACCAGTAAGTTGTCCTTGCTCTCCACACACTCTGAAGCTTTACTATTTTAAGAACTTGTAGGTTCACAACATAATTGAGTAGAAAATACAAAAGGTTTCCTTATGCCCCTGACTTTTCTTCTAGCCTCCTCCATAATCAATATTCTTCACCCAAATGGCACATTTGGTGAAAATAATGAATCTTCCTTGGAATCACAATCACCCCAAGCTCATAGTTTGCATTTTGGATTCATTATTGATATATATTCTACTGAAATTTGACAAATGTATAAGGATGGCATCTATCCACCTTCATAGCATCCCACAGAGCACTCTTACCACTTAGTCTATACTTCCCATCAGTCCTTCACAACTACTGGGCTATTTGCTGTCTCCACAGGTTTACCTTCTTCAGAATGTCCTGTTGTTGGAAATACAGACCAGGTTGACTTACATTGCCTTCTTTACTTGGTAAAATGAATCTAAATTGCCCGATGACTTTCATGGCTTGATGACTGATTGATGGGCTTTATTTGTCTATTTTGTTTTCTTTTTTTTTAGCACTAACAGTCTCTCAAGTCAATATACCACAATTTATTTGTCCCTTTACTTAAGAAAATCTTGGATGTTTCCAAGATTTTGTAGTTACAAATAAAGGCTCAGGGTTTTGTGAATAGTTGCACTTTAATTTTATTTAATGAATATATTATTTTATTGTAAATTAATATCATAATTGAATTCTTACATTTGTTTATTATGTATTTACTTAACCAAGATTACTTTAACCAAGATTAACCAAAGACCACTTCTTCTTATAGGTTTACAATCTTTTTTTTTTTTTTTTTTCTTGGTTTTTCAAGACAGGGTTTCTCTGTGTAGCTTTGCGCCTTTCCTGGGACTCACTTGGTAGCCCAGGCTGGCCTCGAACTCACAGAGATCCACCTGGCTCTGCCTCCCGAGTGCTGGGATTAAAGGCATGCGCCACCACCGCCCGGCTAGGTTTACAATCTTAAGCAATTTATTTATTTACTTGTTTGTAGATGTTTATGATGAAGTCTCTTCATATTTTTGGTAGTCAGCATAGTCTTTAATGGCTGAGACATCTTTATCGCTAATAAAGCATCTTCAGAAAGGAAAAACTAAAACCAGGGTTTAAATAATTTCGAAAACTGATGTTTAAAGAGTAATGACAGGTATCTGTAATCTTCACTACTCATCATAGCCATAATTCCTTATGTTATTAATAATGGCAAAACTTAACAATGGCATTATTACCAATAATAATTAGCTATATTAATACTACTAACAATAATAGTCATTACTGGTGACTATATTGTTCATATCATTAACATTGATAGTAATAGTTATTTACAAAGTACTTAGAATTGCTTAGCACTGGACAGGTACTTATCCATCACAATTACTACAAATGGTTGGTTTATATTCATTATGCAGATGAAGAAATGGAGGATCCAAATTTTTAAGCTACTTTTTGGAAGTTCCATAGTTGGTAATTTTTCAGAGTTATAGCTTGAAGTAAAATTCTGTTTTGAAGTCTTTCTGGAGACCTCCAACTCCAATAAATAGCAAATTAGAGTATAAAATAGTATCAGAAGTCTTTTGGCTATTTAAAACTAAAAAGGTGTCTCTTTTGAGATGGCAATGATAGTTTAGACCTAAACTTTCATGTGAGCAATTTAACCTACATAAGTATGTAGCCTTCAGTTTTTCTGCCATACAAGAAAAAAGCCAAAGGCTATGGGCAATTCCAGATTATCCACATTCTTTTTGGAATCACTTCTCGCTCTGTGCATGTTAGGTCCTAAATCTCGGAGGCTTGACAATTGCAGAAGAGAGGGAGGCCGAGCTTTAGAGCTGCAGCATCTGGCCAAATTAAATCTTTTCCACACACTTCCACTCAGCGGTCTCTGTCAAGAGCATGTTGTGTCCAGCATTTGTCTCATTATTTTCAAATTGTGCTTTAGAAAACGCATCTGGGCGTCTTGCAGCTCCTCGTGAAGGGGAAAGATATAATTTGCAGGGCTGATGGACCACAGTGGGTGATGGGCCACATTCTCTCCCAGTTTCAAAGGACCACGGCAATAAAGCTTTTTACGAGCCTTGGTTGAGGCTGCACAGCAACGATCAGCCTCCATCTCAGCAAAGCATATCACTGCACATGGTTCTCGTCAAAATTAAGAGCTCAGGGCGTTAGTTCAAGGTCAGGGAGGGGGCAGGGCTTACCGAAGAGAAGACGCATCTTTCTGAACGTGATCGGTAACGGTTAAGAAGGTAGAGTCCCCAAAGAAGAAATACAAGGTTATTTCCTTGTTCTTGATTCGGTAGTACCATCAGGCATGCGGGTGGTTGGTAATGCTGGGGATTTGGGCTGACTCTGCAGGATATGCTGATTTCAAATAATCAAATGCTCCCTCTAATTATCTTCATCCGCCTCAACTACAACTTGATTTTTTTTATTCCAAAATTATGTTCACATAATAGTACACACGTTTCTAAAAATTAAGAAGTACTTAGTCTGTGCTGGCACTCTTCTGTTCTTAATCCAAAGACAAAACATAAATAAATAGAAACAAGTTTATCTTTATCCTGTGGAATTCAGTCGTGAGATTCTAAGCAGTGTTGGCCTTCTTGAATACTATTCTTTGAAATAGAGGCAGGCCTTCTAGATAGGGGCCTGTAGAGGAGATGAAGTAGTTTAGTCTGCCATCCATTGAATGAAGATGCAAAAATACCATTCTTAAACGAATGTGGTGCATTCTGGTAGCATGTATAATTTAACAAGCCGGGAGTATAATGATTTTTTTTGTGGTGACTTTTCCCTTAAATTTATGAAAAATCATTTCCAGTATGATACATATTATTTCTATCTAATGAATGATGTGTGCAATTCCATCATTGGTTCTGAAACATTAGGTTTTCAAACCAATGATGAGACTTTCTGTTTTCAACACCCATTCCTTGCACCTGTTCTGAAGTTTCTGACCTGGCTGGTCTGGAAAAATCTTAGCAACCAGGCTTTCTAACCAGTGTCCTTGGAACGTGGCTAGGGAAATGTCACCCAAAACCAAACTAAATGATTTCCTATCAGGGAAAATAAATCTCACCTTCCCTGAATTCTAATACTTTCCACGCTATAAAGGATATTCTTTATTATTTATATGACTCCCCTCAGTTCAGTATGATCATCATATTTTATTGATAGAGTGGCTGAAGTATTTGCATAAATTAAAACAAACAGCAGAATAAAACTTCTGAAAGTATGGATAAGATCAAAACCCAGATCTTTCTTGCTTAAGGTGTATCATTATAAAGATCTAATCACAATCAACACTAGAAATCAAGCTATTTTTTGGAGAGAAAAATAAAATGCTGGTAAGAAAATATGCATTAAACCAGCAATTCCAAACCTGTGGGGCACGACTCTTTCGGGGCTCAAAGGGCCTTTCATAGGGGTTGCAAATCAGGTAACCTGAAGATCAGATATTTACATTACAATCTATAACAGTAGCAAAACTACAGCTGGGAAGCAACAATGAATATAATTGTATGGTTGGGGATCACCACAACATGAGGAACCGTTTGAAAGGGTGGCAGCCTTAGGAAGGTTGAGAACCACTGCTCTCATCTAAGAGCGTCGTTTGAAATGAGAAAGTAAGATATGTTTACCATCTGAAAGTTAGTTGGGTATGAACAAAATGCACCATTGTAACTCAAGTGTATGATCCTAACAGAGCTTCATCTGAAAATGTGGTGCATGGGGGTAAGTGACTTGGTGCGTGAGAGCATACGCTGCTGTTACAGGGGACCCAAGGTCAGTTTCCAGCATCCTCCTCTAGGGGATCTGATAACTCTGGCCTCTTCAGGCTCGGACACTCATGTGCACATACCTACACGCAGACACATGCCCATACATGGTTAAAAATAAATAAGTAACAAAATCTAAAAACAGGAGCAAAAACTTGAACAGTTTGTTTGATTGACTGTGTTATCGCTTTAAGAAAAGGTCTTACTATTTGGCTTCGGCAGGCTTCAAACTTTCTATGCATCCCAGGCTGACTGGGAATTTGTGTTCTGCCTGTCTTAGCCTCCTAAATTCAGGGGTTATAGGCGTACATCATCATACCCAGAAACATAAAATGAAACAGGGCATTTCTGTTTTAAATTTGAGACAGGGTTTCTCTGTGTAGCCCTGGCTGTCCTGGAACTCACTTTGTAGACCAGGCTGGCCTTGACCTCAGAGATCTGCCTGCCTTTGCCTCCCGAGCGCTGGGGTGAAAGGCCAGCGCCACCACTGCTCAGCCAAATCAGTGAATTCTTATCTTCATACTTTTCAATTTCTGAAACCTGCCACAGCGACAGAACGACAATACTTTGTAAACCTAGAACTCACTGAGTGTGCAGCTGCCAGGATTCCAAGCCAACCCCGAAGACGCTCTCCCCTCCCCCTACCTCAGGTGGTGTTTGCTCCAGTGTAATTACCATCCCCCACTGAGTGCTGCTGGGCCTGATCTAATTAGGTGATCACAGCTAGAAAACAGAAGTGAAATATGAGACGGCCTACTGCGAAAGTGGCCACATGGCAAGCCCCCAGTCTGCAGCCACCCACAGCATGGGACCCAGTGCCACTGCCACATGGAGCTGAAGTCTGCCAAAAATCCCTGTGATTCTGAAATTGGCTCCTAAGCTCCAGAAATGCACAGCTCTTAGCTGATACCTGACTTCATCTTGATGAGACCCTCCGTGGAGAAGATGCAATAGTCCTGGCTGGGCTTCTTTCCGGACGAAAGTTCCATGAAAGAAGAACTTAAAGCATGTTAAATGTCTTCAAATGTTTTAATTTTTTTTTTTAAATGACATTTTGGGTGTGAGCCTAGCCTTTAATGGCTGAGTCATCTCTCAGGATGTTACTAAAGGTACAGTACTGGCACATGTAACTTGGTGGTACCGAACAACGCTAATTGGACTTCAGACCTATTCAGCAGGAAGGAAGCCATGCCTGGGTGCTGGAAACCTAGCTAACTGCCCAGAGCTAGTAAAGACATGGATTTCGGAGAAGAACCTACAGCTGCCATTTCCCTAAACCAGCATAACCTCTAACTATATTCTCAATAATTGTCCTTATACCCACAAATAGGGTAGCTCTCATCAAGGAAACTTCTTTTTGCAACAAACAGAATCCAATACAGAAAACCACAGCACCTCAAAATTCGAAGTTATAGAGCCCAATCTCATCTGACACGGCTAAAATACAATTCCTGAACCTTGGGCTTAGGGTTCATTGCGGAGGAGAGGGTAGAAAGACACGAGAGGACCAAGGAGTTTGCATGAGATTTTGTGTCCTACAACTGTCAGAATCTACAGCCATAAAATATCACCCACATGACTGTCTAGTCATGAGCTGAACAAGGACCACAGCAAGAGACATGCTAATGTGGACAGGGAAAAGTACCTGGGACCTCAACTCTACACCAAGACCTACAGACAACTAAGGAACGCTGAGAGCAGAAGAAATAGTCTTCCCCAGGGAGGAACAACACCATTGGCTATCCGATACCAAATTGTCAGCCCTAAGAACATATACATATGAGTACCATTGTACAGATTGAGCAGGTTGTATTTATATATTTGTATATGTCTATATTAATTTACATATACACATATGTGTGTAACAATTATTAATGAAAAAGGCCATGAATTTAAAAGAGAGAAGGAGAGGATATATAGGAGGGCTTGGAGAGAGCAAAGGGAAGGGGAAATGGTGTATTATATTATATAATGTTCCCAAGATATAAAAGAAATACGTTTTTAAAATATTGACCTAGAAACTTACCGTATGCCAGCACTCATCCAGACAAAATACACCACAGCAAGTACCATGCATGCCACCAATCTTCTGGGCACAGTTTACCACAATGAGTATCACAGAAAGCTTTGCTCTGGTGGACCCAATGCTGTAGTGTGAAACTACCAATACCATGCAGGACAACAGAAAGGTCTACACAGGGTGTCATGGACAGCAGACAGAGGAGGGCTAGAGTTTAGGGACTGGCTGAGTGGGCTACTTTAACCAGGGTAGTCAAGTCTCATCTAGCCAAAGATAAAGCCACAATGATGGAAAGAAAGCAGGCCCTAAGGACTGGCTTTGAGTTGTGCCGAATGAGTTCTTGGCATGTTTGGAGGTGTCTGTCTCAGCTCCCTCAGAGGAGAACAGCATTATCCAAGAAGTCCATCATTCGTGCAGGTTCTGGAAGCACTTAGGAGACATCATGAAGAATTACACTGGACAGTCAGCAGATTTGGAAAAGGATTTTCATGTTGCCATGAACCAAACAAATCCACTTCCCTAACTGTCTGCAGAATTTACCAATTCACAGTCAACTCCAGTTTCTCTGGGCTATTTAAAACTGGAAATGATATGGAACTTTGTCACCAAGAGTGGACAATGGGTGAAGTCTTGCTGGTGAAAAATTTTGGTAATGTAATCAGAAAGACAGAATGATTTTTGAGAAATGTGTATTAGAATAAGCTGAACTTTCAACATTGGCATATTTAAAATATTTCTGTTATCTGAAGTCACATTAAAAGACTATCCATCTCATTATTTTTCCTAATGATAAATCACCAAGATTTAACATTTTTACCTTGAAAACTTAGCATTGTTACCATAGATGTTGAAAATACATAGTAAATGCCACTTGGCTTAAATGTAGCTTATAATTAGAATATATGTTAGACTTTAAAAATGAGGGGCCAACAATGGTTCAGTGGGTAAAGGCACTTACTGTGTGAGCCTGATGCCCTTCATTTGGCTCCCAGAACCCGTGTGAAAGTAGATGGAGAGAATCCGCTTCACAAAGATGTCTGCTGACTCCATGTGTGAGCCGTGGCACGCCACTCACACACATTATGAATCCAGCTGAATCTCTACAATAACAGTAATAAAAACAAAGAAAAACACATCAAAAACTAGGAGCCACTACTTATACATTCCTCTTAGTGGGATGGATAGTATTCAGCAGTGAAAACCGTAGACATGGCATAAGACATATGTGTCCATGTTTGTGTGTGCATTTCTTTCCTCTCTCTACCTCTCATTATGAATCACCCTATGCACCAAAAAATAAAACTGAGAAAATTTCTTCAGAATTAATTAACTTAAACAAAGTTTTTTTTTTTTTAAAAAAAAAAAAGCTTTCAAATGAAATCCTTGGCTCTAATTAATCCCAAAGAGAATGAGAGATTATAATGAAGTTGAATACAATTTCTTCTCTCAAGCCTTTCTTTATCTTCCTATTTCCATCCCCTGAGCCAGCTAAATTCAACAATGAGCTAAGTGCTGTGCAACCACACAGTGAGAATATCACCGATACCAAGGACTTCACCATTTTCCAGTTTTACATAATCAAATCAAGGATCTTAATCCTGCAGGAAGTGATCCTGAATATTTCAGTTAAGCCAACGGTTTTTGGGAATGGTACTGTCAAATTGGCCATTGAGAAGTATACTCGGTTTTAATCCCTGAGATGAAATTCTCCTGCGTTCCTTAGCAATGTTAATTCTTCCCTTTTCTAAATGGAAGTTTACTTCAATAAACATATTATCCATAGGAAGCAGTTTTTATGTTACTACAACAGACATTCATTAAATTTTCTGTATTCCAATAGCTCTTAAAATTATCTGAAAAAAACTTGTTTAATATTTCTATGCAAATAAGCAGAAAAGAACAATAGCAGGAAAAAAATGCTCTTTCTACTTGAGCCTAATGGACATTTTGGACCAAGTTCTGGGGTTGCCTTCTGTATTTCAATGTGTTTAGCAATATCCCTAGCCTCCACTCTGTAAACCAAGCAGCCTTCCCCTCTTTATGACAACCACAAATGTCTTCAGTGTTGACATATGACCCACCCTCCACCTCCTACCTTCCAAGGGACGTAATTAACGTTTGCTGAGAACCACCCCTGAAAGCTTGTGTTTTGTTTTTCAGAACCTGTAACGCACTGACCAAAGGACAGCAGCATATACTCTCATAAAACATACCCTTTGGGTAGAAGGGTTATTTTGAGCTAAAAATATTTGGAAAATATTAGATGCAAGAAGGACTTGGTTTCTTCCAGAAAGGAGATAAAATCCTGTATAAGAGATGTCCTGTGTTTATCACCAGGCCTGGGAGACAGGGTCAAGAGAAGCGCATATCAACAAAACCCTGGTAAACGGGCTGATTCTCATGTCTACTCCTCAACAGTTCACAACCCCTGTCATGTTTTCACAGCCTCCTACTTTCTGTCCAGTTCAACACATAAGTAGTCAACTCTCTCCGCTTCTTTCGGTCTCCTCTTCCTCAGAGGCACCAAGGACATACAACACTTCAACTAATATGCATGTTCTTCTCCTCTTACTCCATCTCTATCAATTCCATTTATAGGTTCACCCCATAACTCCGAGGATAGAGGTAAAATTTTGTCTCCCCGCATAAGCGAGTTGAAGTGCTTTAAAATTACAAATCTACTTAATCCATAAGATGATCTCGCAATGTAACTCTTAATTTTTCATTTTTATTAGATTCATTTTAAATTTAACTGCACAGGTGTTTTGTCTGTATCCAGGTCTGTGCACCACATGCATGAAGTGCCCAGGGAGGCCAAAAAAAAAAAAGGACAAAGGAGCCTCTAAAACCAGAGCTATGGATGGCTGTGAGCCACCCTGTCAGAGCTGGGAACCAAACCAGGGCCTCCACAAGGGCAATGAATACTCAGTTACTAGACCTAAGGTTTAGACTTAGCCCAGTACACTTGGTAGAAGGATATTACAACTGTGTATTCATTTAAAAAATAGAATTTACTAAGAGTTTACTCTGTGAGGATGAATGAAAAAAAAAAGGATTCAGTCCTCAACTTGCTCATAGTTTAATTTCAGAAACCAGACATAGCTGGCAGAGTAGAGGAAAGGAAGCATCTAGAAGGCCGTGTTCAGTCATTGCTGATCTCTGTCTTTCCATTTTTCAGCGTCTTCTTTCAGTACAGTGATCATCATCATTTTCTTTCACTGAATCATTGGCCATAGTTCCAGCATAGGTGATGACGTAGGACTGTGGAAAATCTAATAACATTAAGAATATGAGGGATGGAAGATGGGTTGGGGAGCAAAGTATTTGCTGTGCAGCCATAAGGACCTGAGCTCAGAGCACCGCCACACCTGATGTGGCCGTGTTGTGTCTCTAACACCCCCCACCCCCCCACCCCCCCACCCCCCCACCCCCCCACCCCCCCTCACCCCCCTCACCCCACCCCCGCAGTGGAGTCAGGGGCTGAGACACATGGATCCCTGGGATTTTGATGGCCAGTCACATGAGCTGAAACAATGCGTTCCTTGAGAGATACCATCTCACAAAAATAAAGAGCAATGAAGACTCCCAATGGCCTCTGGTCTACACACACACACACACACAGAGAGAGAGAGAGAGAGAGAGAGAGAGAGAGAGAGAGAGAGAGAGAGAGAGAGAGAGAGAGAGAGGGAGTTTCATACACATATGTTCATTTACCAAATACACTAAAAAAAAAAAAACCACACAAATCAAAATAATTTTAAAAGAATATTACTCCTTACCAGTAATGAGTGCAATTCAGTAAGTACCTTAGACAGAACAAGTGGATTTTACAGCTCTACAAGACTTGGTCTTCCTTCAGGCCAATGGAGGATAGTGTTTTGAAGAGTCCATTTGCTGGAAAGAATTATAAAAAGAAGGAGTGGGGTTTGGAAAACACTCACTCCATAAACCAGTGGACTCATTTCATTATAGTCCTGTCCCGGCTGACCAGATAACTTTGAGCTTTCAGGTGTCAGTCTCAATGCATATACTTATAGATTTGAACAAAAGATATCTCTGAACATCACGGTGAAGAGTAACGACCACAGATATCATCTGAAATGAAAAGCTGCATCCGTCCTGGGAGTGACGGCAGATGGCACAAATCTTGAAGAATTCATCTTCTAGTTTGAAGATGTGAGAACCCGTTAGGCCACCTCTTGCTTTTTTTGTATAAGCCATAGTATCACACGGTGAGAGGACCATTCATTAGTACAGCTAGTACAACTCAATGTTAATTTTAATCCTTTCCGGGCATGTTGCATCACCCATAGAGCACTTCATATCCTTGAAATATCTGACTGTCCTTTCTCAGAATTGCTTTTACAGGCAATCTGGTATCCCCTCTTGTACTAGTTTGAATGTAATTGCCCCCCATAATCCCAAAGGAAATGATACTATTAGGAAGCATGATTTTGTTGGAGTGGGTATGGCCTTGTTAGAGGAAGTGTGTCACTGTGGGGGCGGGCTTTGAGGTTTCCTATGCTCAGGATACCACACAATCTGTCAGTCGGCAGTTCCTGTTGCCTTTTCAAGATGTAGAACTCTCAGCTACTTCTGCAGGCCACCATGTATCCTGCCATGATGATAATAGACTGAGCCTCTGAAACTGTGAGCCAGCCCCAATTAAATGCTTTCATTTATAAGAGCTGCCGTGGTCAAGGTGTCTCTTCACAGACGAAGACACCTCTGTTCTCTAAATGAGGACAAATGTCCACAATGACTAGCTGATATCAACCAGCAAAGCAGAGCTCAGTGTAACAAAAGGCTCAGCCCTGGTACATTCAAGTTATTTTGCCAGTATCAGAAGAACAATGTTTTATTATTTGGGTTTTGCTTTATGTTTAAGCCTATGTAAATTGATTTGCCACATAAACTCATTTTGTTATGGCTACTAAATTCATTATATCCATAACCACACTAAGAAGAGACAAGAAACTAATCCATTTTCTTGTTTTAATCACTTCCTTAGACAAATTAGATCTAAAATTCTCCATGAACTGACATTTTAAAAGACTCATGTAAGGGATACAAGGAATGAACACAGCCCTTTGGCTCAGTTACTTTTCCTTCCTGAAGCTAAAAATACATATTTGAATAAAGTTGGATTAAAACACATCATAAGAAACAAAGACCCAAGTCTGTAAAAAATGCCATAGGAAAAAGCTTTTCTGCTCAAATGGATTGAATTTAGTTTCCAAATATAATGGGTAATGTTATGGAGTGCCTATAATAATGGGTTTGGGAAATAAAAATGTATTATTTATATTAATGTTACTGTGTCTGATGCCATCCCATTTGTAGATGATTTTATTCTGTTTCACACATTCGACTTTAAACACGTAAAGCAACATGATTATGTCCTAAGCTTGACAAGCATCTGTTTCTCTACTTGTGTGTATTCAAAAAGACAAAATCTCTTGAACTGAAAGATATTTTTTCATACGTCAAATACCAGAGGTGCTTAATATGAAAAAGACTCTCTTTTAGTTTCCTTTGGCTACTGTAACTGTGATCCCAGATCTGGTGGGCTGAGACAGTACAAATGCATGACCTTACTTCATGGAAGTTAGAAATTAAAAAATCAGGTCCTATAGGACCAAAAACAAGAAGTCAAAAAAGTTGTATGGTTTTTCATGGTTGCTTAAAGGATGTCTATATCTTACCTTCCTACCCTTTCAATCTCCTATAAACTGCCTCCATTTTTTTTCTTTTAGCTAGTGACCCCAGTTCATCAATATCGTCGCTCCTGTGGAGTTCTACATCCTTTATCATATCTCCTCTGCAGAGACTGATTCCTCTTCTCCTTCACTCTTTTCAAACCCTCCCGTGGTTACTTTTGTCCTGTGGGGATAATCCAAAATAAACCTCCATCTCATCTCAAAACCCATTCATCAATCAATCGTATCTATGAAGTGCTGTATGTGGTTTATCTATTCCCAGGTTTGCGGGGGTAAGACACGGAAATCTACAGAGGCATTACTTTGCCTACTGTAGCAGCCCTGCCCTACTAATTTTCTGTTTGCGTTATACATTTACACGTGAGTTCTGAAGATGCTTTCCCAGTCAGGTTCAGTCCATGTTAAAGGAGGCATCGTGGAAACCTAAAATATGGTGATGAATAAAATTAAATGTGAGACCTCAGGTAAACTGCCTTTCTTTTTTAAGCATCTTCTATAAATATGCTATTGTTCAAGAAAAGTACCCTCCTACACAGACACCCTGGAAATTTAAAATCTCCTCAAGCCATTCTAAAATGGCACCCTGCCAGTATTTGCACCCAGAAAAGAACTTCTGAAAACATGGGTGCGGAGCTGTGTTGACAAAGACTGTAATGGTTTAGAAGGTGAGTTCTTTTTATTTGAAAACTAGGCAATTCCGCTGTCACCTAACGCATCTTAATATTGTCAAAGCTTGTGTTGTGTGGGTGAAAGTCAATAATGCATATTGTTATGTGCTAACAGCCAGTTTTTCCTCTAAAAGCATTTTCTTATCCCGTAAGATATACACTATCGCAATCCCATTGTATAGATGCAGAAAAGAAACTATGATATTAGAAAACAAGTTCACTGGCTCCTCAACACACAGCTGGAACCGACATTGCGACTTGTGTCTTCTCACACTCACATGCAGAGAAAAGGTGGCTTCAGCTGCCACAAAACTCTGTCCCAGCCCAGGAGCTGAGCATGAGCCAGAGAACAAGCTAGCAAGCAATCTTCCTCTGCAGGCTCTGTTTGGGGCCCATAAGTGCTTGCTGTGACTTCCCTTAGTAATAGACTGTGATCTGAAAGTGTCAACTAAGCCTGTCCTTGCCCAACTTGCTTTTGGTCAGAATGTTTTAGGGAAGCATCCAAAAAGCAGACCGGGTTGTTTTATCACTTATGAATACATTTCAAAGCCTTTGGATTGGGGGGGGGGCGTGGAAAGCCACTTCCTCTTTTATTAAGCTGTACCTGAAATACACGTGTGCGTGTGTGTGTGTGTGTGTGTGTGTGTGTGTGTGTGTGTGTGTGTGTGAGAGAGAGAGAGAGAGAGAGAGAGAGAGAGAGAGAGAGAGATGGGGGTATGTTTTTGTTGTTGTTATTTTGTTTTGTTTTGCTTAAGAGAAAACAGCTATCTTTCCCACTGTGTTGAGCAGAGATGTGCATCCTCCATTAGAAAGGATTCCTGAGCATTGTCTCAATGGACCCATTGCCAGAGGATGCTTTAAGCACCTTCAAAACGGCCACTCCTCTCCGAATAGTCTTCTGCCTTCAGATGAGAACACACAGGCTGTGAATAAACAGCCAAGGTGTGTGTTACTTGGTGAGCTCAGAGCACAGCACATGAAAACGCAGTAAGAAATGCCTTTCATTGATGCTCTCTTTTACGACAATGCAGTTTTGTGTTTTAATGAACCCAGGTTTAAGTAATAAGAGTTTCTTCTGACATCCAAGGCTGGCAGTGTCTTGATTTCATAATTGTCCAGTTCTGATTGAGTTCATGAAAGAAAAGACACCATTCATAACAGTCATTTTAGAAACATTTGATGGGACTTCCCAACCCTTCTAGGCACATTTACATGATCCCCCATTGGCTCGGTGTGGAAAAGCAATTACTCTGCAGAGAAGGTGCAGTCGAGTCTGTAAACAGTTATTACATTTCAATTAGAGTGGCATGAAACTCTACATATTTGGTTTTCAGGAAATTAATGCAAATCTTTTTTGATGTTTCAATTCTCAAGGGGGCCTATCCCACACATTTGGCTCTGGGCATAACACTCAGACCCTTTCAAACATCAAAGACTATTTTCCCAGCATAAAACATTTGGCCTGGGGTTAAATTTTCCTAAAATACCGGTCTGTACCCAAACTCCCAAGTTCTCAAGCTGCATGGAAGTTTTGCCAAGAGAAGTCAACATAACTAGCTTTCTAGCAGGGAAGAAACTTTCTGTAAAGCTTTTATTGTGAACATGCTCTGGAGCTACTCATTACCTTGGGTTGAGAATCCGTAAATCATTGATGCAAACTCTTTTTTTGGACATGCAAGATTGAGAAAAAGAGAATTAACACACTTTAAACACCTATCATGTTCCCATTTATCCATTAACACCAGGAGGTTATTTTCCTCTTTATTCTTAGGAGAAGAATTCGGACTGCAAGGAAGGCACTTCTTAGGTTACAGAGATGGGAGGTAGTACCATGAATGGATGCAGAGCTCTCTTTCCCTAAAGCCCTTGGTTCTTCTTTCTCCCACTGAATAAAGATATGGAGCTGTGGTTCATGTTCGCAACCATCACATGTCTTTCCTTTCTGTTTCCAGGTTCCTTGGCTTCTCTCCGGTGCTCTTCATAATAGCTGAGCTGGTCATCTCCTCTTTGTATAAGGTGCCTCCACTTCCTTTTTAGAACACACACACACACACACACACACACACACACACACACACACACACACACACACCACTCAAATGATAAAGGAACCCCTCTGTCTCTCCCAGGATGTGTTACATATGGTGGGGTGGGGGTTGGGCAGGCAGAGCAGGACTGCAGGCAGAAGAGAGGACTTCACACTCCCATTGCTTCCCGTGAAAAATAACATATGGACAGAACATTTATTCAAAGGGACAGATTTGCTTCTAGTTGCTCTCCAGCAGCTGAAAGAGAAAAAGAAAGAAAGGGGGAAAAAAAAGCCTTTTAACAGCCATCTGAAAATACTCCCCCAACAAGAGAAATAGAGTTGATCTTTTTTCAGACTGCAGAATTAACATGAGCAAATCTGAGTCATAATGCTTCCATTTAAATGTGTTCACTGAGCTCCTGTTGCCATGAAATCTACCTCTCAGCTAGGGGTGGCACACAGTCTGTCCTCAAGAGCGGGTTTTATATTTTTGGAGAAAAGGCATTTAAATGCATTGTGTTATTTTTTCACTGTTTTCAAATGAATCCTCTATCGTAATCATTACTTTGTATTTTTCAACCTTCTTAAATTCTTGATCCATATACCCCAAAAAGTCATTTCAGAAAATGAGAACAACTTCCTGACCTCCATCATTTTTTTTTTTTGTTTCCAAGACCATTTGTTTCCTATCACCCCAGTTGCTGGTTGAGATCTGGAATGATTCACAACTCTTGGCACCGTAAAATTCCTCAGGCCCAGAAAAAAAAAAAAAGACATTGCCAGGAAACAAATTAAAAAGTTCAATTTAAAATTGTATCTACCCTTCAAGCTCCTGGTAGAGAAGAGTATTCACAGCTTATGTCTAGGCTAGACTCAATTTAAACCATGTGAGAATTAAGAGGGATTAGCCTCCCGGAAGCTTACTGAGTTTTTGAAACAGAAATCAGAAGGGAATGAAAGAGACTGTGGTTAGTTGTCTTTTAAGAATACAAACGCAAGGGGCCGGAGAATCGGCTGAGTGGTAGAGAGCACTTGTCTTGGCTGAGGACCTGGCTTAGATTCCCAGTATCCACTGGGTGGCTCTCAACCATCTGTGGCTCCAGCTACAAGATCTGACTCATTCTTCTCATCTCTGCGGGTACCAGGTATGCACATGGTACACAAAAAGGCAGTAAGCAATGCCTTTCCTGGATGTTCTCTTTCACAACAATGCAGTTTTGTGTCTTAATGAGCTCGGGCTTAAGTAACAAAGGGTTCTTCTGACATCCAAGGCCAGCAGTGTCTTGATTTCATAAAAGCCCATTTCTGATTGAGTTCAAGAAAGAGAAGACACCATTCATAATGGTCATTTTGGAAACATTTGATGGGACTTCCCAACCCTTCTAGGCACATTTACATGATCCCCCATTTGCTTGATGTGGAAAAGCATTCATACAAGCAAGAAAAACACTAATACAAATAAAATAAATCTTTTGAAAAGGTTTTTAAAAAACTATATGCTTGTGAACTTTTCTCATTCACCCAGACTAAGTACTCAGAGGAATGGTCCTTCCATTTGCACTAGCCATTATAAGCCATTGCTTTTAAAAGTAAGCAAGCATTCATCACCTTCCAGTAGAAATTAGATCATTTCTTTCTCCCCATCAAGATTTGCTCCTTTTTCATTGTTGGTGAGAACATGAGGTTCCACCTTACCTTGCAATTGCTCCTTTAATTACCTATTTATCTGACCATTTGAAGACCTTCCAAAAGAAAGCCTTTTCAGTGAGAGCTGATCCTAGGAAAAGAAGTAATGAAATGCAGACCCAAGAAGTCAGGAAACACAAATGCTCATCAGTACACCAGGCAGGCTTGGGAGAAATGCAAATTTTCATCAAATCCTGTTGTTGAGAGAAATAAAGCAGATCTCTTCTTCTGTTTTATTTATTGAAAATTGATTTTTCTCATACAATATATTCTGATTATGGTTTCTCCTCCCCCAACTCCTCCCAGATCGTCTCCCACCCCCTCCCACTCAAATCTACACCCCTCTTTTCTCTCTTTCATTAGAAAACAAGCATCTAAAAATGCTAAAATAAAGTAAAATCAAAACAAATAAACCAGAATAGGAAAAAAAAAAAAACCAAATAACCAAGCGAAAGGAAAGAGCCAAGGAAAAGGCACAGGAAACGCATATAGATACAGACACACATTATACACAGAGCACTCCCATAGAAACACAAAACCAGAAACCATAATATATACACAAAAGACCTGTAAGGTAAAGAAAGAAAAATAACCTTCAAAAATGCCATTGTTTGTTTTGTGTTGGCCATTAAATCATAGTAATGAAGACTAGTGAAAAGTACAGTTTTAGCATACAAATATATTTACAGTTGGATGATTCTAGGTAGGTTTTCAAACACTGGTAGATTCTTACGGAAGTATTCACTCATCTGTTTTTTATTTGTTTTTTTTTTCTTCTTACATTTTCATGTGTGTCAATGATGTTTGCACATGCGCGTGCGCATGCATGCACATGCGTGTATTTGTGTGTGTGTGTAAATGCATTTTTCATGTATGTATGTTGACACTAGGGGTTAGGGGATCATCCTCAGTCAGTTGTCTACCTTGTCCAGTTAGGCAAGATTTCTCACGCAGCCTCTGTCTGATACGACTGGTCTCACTACCCAGCTTTAGGGCACCTCCTGTCTCCATGTTTCCATGCTGGAATTTCAGAAGGGCTACAAGTCACACCGAGCATTTACACTGGGCATTTACATGGGTTCTGGGGACTGAAAACCAATCCTCTCTCATGAGTGACAAGCATTTTAACTCCTGAGCAATCTCCCCAGCCTCTAATTCTCTCATCTTAACATTGCTGTTGTTCTAGACAGCCCAGCTATCCCATGGCAGACTCTTCACCACACCGAGACTCATCATGGCTTTGAGACACTGAGGTTATGAGCCAAACTGAAGTCCAACCAAATACATGTGTGAGTAGTGGATTCCACCATGTTCACAAATCTCCTTTAATGCTACGTCATTTACGTCACATGGGGATGTCTTGTCAATCATGTACAAAACTAAACTCAGGAGTTTCTCTTCCAAAACACTTTCTAAAACAATGGTAACTTCCTCCCTGCACTTGTTCACCCTGAGATGTTGGAAGTTCTGACTGACTGCTGATGACAAAGAAAATATTCTTGACTCAACTTGTATCTCTGAGGCTTGAAAACCTTCCCCCATCTCTAAATTGACCATATAGTTCAAAGCTACTAATGAATCAGATCAAGCTACATGCTAGCCATTCTCCCAACCTCCATCTTTCCCTGTTTTGTCCACACAGCATCCCAAGTAGTTGCTATAGCATGAATCTTAAAAGTTCTTATTAATAAAAACAAACCCAGAACCAGGTATTGGGGTGAACGCTGAAAGATCAGAGAAAAAGAACAAGCCACAGCTTCCTCACCTCGCCAATTCCTCAGCTGATCCTATTTTCTTAGACTGGAAGCCCCTGAGTCTTCATCCAAAATGAATCTCAGCTGAACTGCTGCTCAAAAGCCTAAAAGCTTAACCAGGCTAGTTCCTGGTCCTCACACCTTATATACCTTTCTGCTTTCTGCCATCACTTCCTGAGATTAAAGGCGTGTGTCACCATGCCTGGCTGTTTCCAGTGTGGCTTTGAACTCACAGAGATCCAGACGGATCTCTGCTTCTGGAATGCTAGGATTAAAGGCGTGTGCTACCACTGCCTAACCTTGATGTTTAATATTGTGGCTGTTCTGTTCTCTGACTCCAGAAAAGTTTATTGAGGTGCACAATATATCAACCACAAGTTGCTGTTGAACTGCCGTGTCACATCTACTACTAATAGGAAAAATCCACACCCTTGATAATGGCTCTCAAAGTTCCTCGTGTGCTGTGCTCCTACCTCAGAACTCCCTGCTGTGTGTCATCTGTGATCCTGGCTCTTGTTTCTCTGACCTTCTTTCTCTCTGCACTTCCTACAAAATACTCATAGCCCTGGCTCATCTTTTCTCTCTGTATAAAATGCCCCACCTCCATTAATCTACAGAGGTCCTATCGAGTTCCTACATGTCTCTCATAAGCTGCCACCTTACTAGTGTCAACGATCCTTACCAGTTCATTGAAAACGTAATCTTCCCGGGTCTCAGCTCCTTCTTTGCTGGAGTCTATCTTATCACTTCAAATAACCTGCAGAATTTGCTTATTATACCTCACTTCTATCAACTTTTGTTCCAAACTGGATAATAAGTTCTGTGAAAATATGATTTTTTTCTGATTTTACTAATCACTATCCCCAGCATCTAGAACTGAGGCTGGTACATTATCTTGATGAATATTGATTAAAATGACGGATAAAGAATTATAATGCTTTTTCTCCTTATGAAGGAAATGTTATAGTGTGTTTATCCCCAAATATCACACTGTGGCAAAATAAAAATTAAACTAAAAACAACTTCAATAGCAGCTTCACAAATAAATTTAACCAATGTACAATAATCTGTATGATATATTAGGGTGAATAGATAATGTCAAAGAAAAATAAGAAAAAAAGCAGAAAAAAAAGACACAAGAGGAAATAGCTCCAAAGTGACTGTTCATACTGATTTGAAGGAAAATGGAGGTGACTTGCTAGCCACTGACCTGCTTCCAATCAGTGGCTTCTTTTCCTCTGTGTTCTATGGCATGTAATCAGAGTCTCTTACTTTCTCTGTAGAAAGACTCTAATAAACCCTACGTCCATAAAACTGCCGTGAGAAGAAGAAATGATATACAGTGCTTATATCGTGTGTGGCATGTAGGAGGCACCCTGTAATGAATGCTACACTTCCTCTCTGCCTGCAGACGGGGCCAAGAAGCACATACCCCAGCAACAGTAAGTACAGCAAATGTTCAGATCCTGGATTTCAACTTTCAAATGCTGTTCTCTAATAAAAAGAACAGGGCTAATTGAAGAAGAAAAGAACATTTCAGGACTGAAATGGGAAAAATCAACATGAACATTATATATATATATATATATATATATATATATATATATATATAT
Organism: Peromyscus maniculatus bairdii; assembly: GCF_049852395.1. Taxonomy (NCBI): domain Eukaryota; kingdom Metazoa; phylum Chordata; class Mammalia; order Rodentia; family Cricetidae; genus Peromyscus; species Peromyscus maniculatus. Next base: position 22,344,507 of record NC_134869.1, on the reverse strand, counting down.
ATATATATTTACCAGAAAGTAAGAAAATGCTAACGAATATATCATGTGCTAGAGGGTACACTGTGACTACATGGGGCCAGGGGATTTCCTGAAAATCTCTGCACCTTCTGCTCATTTTTCCTGTGTATTAGGAGTGATTTTAATAAATGAATAAGCAAAGCCTATTAAAAGGTGGAGAGAAAAAGGACAAAGGCAGTGAACTGCAAGACCTCCCAACAACCAACCCTGGCACCCTTTGAGCTTGAAAGTCAATTACAACACTGCTGTAGTTAAATGTGATTGTCAACTGGGTTAGCTTACGAAATGCCTAGGAGATCACTGATGTGTACTACTGCATGCATCTACAAAGCAGTTCCCAGAAGGGATTTACCATAGGAAGCGAACCAGGCCTGAATGTGAGCTGTGGGTGGCACCATCACACAGACTGCTTCCCCAGCAGTCCAGGCATCCTCTCTCCTGGCCTCCAGTCACCAGGAGGTGAGCAGCCCTGCTGTGCTACCTGAGGATCTCCTTGATCAGGGACCCCAAGCCAATGGAGATAACCATGGGCCAGAACAAGTCTCCTTCATGTCTTAAGTCGTCTGTGTCAAGAATTTTGCCACAGAGTTAAAAAAAAAAATAAACCTAATCCAAAGCCAAAATGCTAGGCTAAATATTCATGTGCTCACATTGTTGTATGTAATCATCTCGGTGGGTCATTAAGTGGAGAGAGGAGCGATCTTGGGAGAGAATTTCCAGTGAGTACATGAGGAGTGAGTAGAGTAAATCCTAGGAGGCAACACTAGAACACTATAGGATCCCATGATGGATATCGCCAGCAAAGCGTGCATCTATGTATCTTCCCCAAACGTGTGTTGATTACTGATAGTTCCAGCTCTGGAGGCAAGTCTACAAACTCTCGTTCTGAAACACATAGCTTAACTCACCATCTAAGGAGGACTGTATTCAAGGGTTCCTCTTCAGGACCAGGATTTGGAAGCAGATAAGTAGTAGCTTTACAGTGAAGAAACCTGGTAAATAATGTCATCACCGAGGAATTAGAGAAACAGCGAGGGATATTCATGCCATGAGAAGAGAGTATTGCACCCACGACAATGTTCTCTAGCATCTGTCAGTCCATTCACATCAGGCGAAATGTTCAGATAAATGAAATTGATGGATATGCTGTGAAATACCTGACCAGGCTCTTCATGAAAGAAGAAAACTGAAGAAGAGCCCGAGAGAAAACTGTTGGCATATGACTGGCTGATGCAAAGGTAGTATTTTGGACTAGAATCTGAAACTGATAAAACACATAAAGAGAAACACAGGAGGTCTGAATAAAATCTCCAGTTTATAATGCTACTTTATATTTTTTATGACTTGCTATGATTAGGCAAGGTTTCATTATTTTGAAAAGATAATAAGAGGAATAAAATTATGGTTTTACTATCTTTGTAATTTTTTTGAATTTTCAAGACAGGGTTTCTCTGTGTAGCCCTATAGACCAGGCTGTTCTTAAACTCACAGAGATCCTCCTGGCTACAATCCTTATTTAAAGCTAAACTCACTAAAATATTTTAAAGACAAAAATTTCTTAGGACTAAACAAGATGATACCTATGAAAATATTTATAAAGTATAGAGCACTAAATTAGTCACTATTATTACGTAACAATGATGAAAAGTAGTGATAGTAGTTGTAAGATGTCAACAATGAGGTGATTTTGAACAGACCAGCCCATGATGTAACCAACCAAATATCCCCAACACATGCACAGTAGATTTAACACAGTAAAATAAAGCTACCCTCAGTTACCAAGATGACCACTTGTGCTCCTCAGCTTTTAGTCTTTGCCTGCTTGTGGAGTCCTCCAAAAAAAACATCCAAAAGGAATAGATCAGTGATGAGCTCCTTCCACGTGAACTGCAAAGTAAGGTCTTTGGATTCCTTTCTGTCTTTTCTTTCTTTTTATGATAAACATGGAACAAAAAGCATTTCAGGGATTTTAGATGCTTTAAGAGCAGTTAATAAGCATTTGGATGACAAGCTAGGCCATCAAAGACTGAGAAATCTGCCTCGCCGCTGTGCATGGATCAACCTGGAGGAGGGTAGCAGCTCTCCTGTGAGGATAGTCAAGCAATCCATGTGGGAAGAAACTGAAAGCTCCTGCCAACTGCCAGGACCAACCAAGGAAATGTTCTCGGAAGCAGGGCCTGCAGGTCCAGACAAGATGGTGCAGGTGGGGACGTCTTTACTGACATCCTGACTATAATCTTGAAAGAGACCCTGAGATAGGGTGACCTAGTTAAGCCGCAACCATATTGTTTACCCAAAGAAACTATGAAACAATAAACCTTTATTGCTTTAAACCACCCACCCGTGGAGTAATAACAATGTACTGGTAGACAACCTATATAACACTCTCTGAAAAATGAGCAATAAACATCGGTCTGGGATAAAAGCCTAGGGTTGTTAGTCTGATATTAGACGAAAGTTCAGTGGCGTTCTGGCAAAGGCGTCTTGGGAAATGCAACCTGCTCTTTGTTCTCGTTCCTTTCTCTTCTGCTTTAAACATGTGACGATCCAGACTGACTCCATATTTAAACGTGAGGATTTGCTGCTCCTTGGTTTCTTTTTCTTTGCTATTTTATTCGTGTGTAATTTCTCGGGCAGAATCGCACTCTGTGGCAGAAGCTCTCGCCTCAACCTCCCATTCCTCCAGCCTCAGCTTGCCTTCTGCTGAGATTACATGTTCACCACCACACCTTGGCTTGCTGGTTTTTTGTTTTTCTGATGCAGTGATAATATGCCAAGGAACAAAGGAAGCCTAGAAGTAGAAGAGCAAAGCTGGAGTTTGTGTCTTTTACAAACACCAGAGACAAGCTTGGCAGGACATGGGGTTGCCGGGGGAAAATGCTTGAAGAATACTCTTTTCTTTGCAGAGGATCTTCGGATGGTTGTGGTTTTATTCTTTGCCTATTAGCATCAGAACCTCAGTGGTCTCCTCATGGAAACACTGTTCAGAAGCTACATTTTTATGCATAAAGGGGGAATCGGGGCACAATGAGTTCATGTTCAGAAGTCTAGCTATTTCTTTGCTGCTTCTAGCCATACGGTTTGAGGAGTCGCACATTCTTCTATGTTTGTGCTATTGGGGGTCATGTGAGGATGTGTAAAACACACTTGCTAGCATGCCTGGACCTTCTCAAAGTTTTAGAACTATTTAAAAAAACAATGAGAAGTATTATGAAGGTGGCTTCTTTTGAAAGGAACAATTCAGACTCAGTGCTTCTTTAATTCGGATAAATGATTTGAATGTTCCAGAATGATCTTGAGGACAGATTCCAGGAGTGAGAGCTAACCACTGATTTCCCAGATTGTCCGTGCATTAAGCCTGTAACTGATGGACATGCATTACTCCCGTAACTGGTGCACAAGATCACATCTTTGTCTCACTCAACAGCTATTTAGTGAAACTGAAGTTCTTCATTTTGCCCTCTATCACCCTTCTTTGGAATAGATACTTTAAGCTGAAAAGCAATCTAGTGTGCCTCCCCTGCTCTATTAGCCCAAGCCAACACTAATGACATATTTTAATAGAAAAATGGGTGGTTGGACATCTGAACTTCACCGTGTCGTGCATCATTGCTGGCAGCTGGGTTTTTATTCATCTGTTTGATTGAAACTTCTTCCTTGACAGAAGCAAAGAGACTCTCCTTTGTTCAGGCTCTCCATGAAAGGTGAAATGGACATCTGTGCAGGCAGGCTGCTCTGCTTGAGTACATTTATTTTCCCAGGCTTCCAGCCACAGCAGTGAGCAAACAAATGATTCTGACCTACGTCTTTATGTGCACCATAGGAGAGCAAGTTTATAGGATCAAGTAATACTCATTTGACCTGACTTTTCCCGGCCCCATTTCAAGTTACTGCATGAGCGTTTGTTTTTTTTTTAAGTTCCCTATGTAATCCTTAACCCTTAGCCCTGGGCTACTTGAAAAAAATACGTGGCCATGTTTGTATGCATTTGTGTATGTGTGTGTATGTGTGTGTGTGTGTATGTCTATAATGTTGTGAGAGGCAAGCCTGGCATCGTTGTCATCATCATCATCATCATATCCTTTCTCTTTACAAAGAATCTACCTCAAAGGGTTTCCTTTCCCAGATTCTTAACTTCTCTTCCAAACATAATGATTCCAGACAGACGGAATAACTGACCACTGATCCATCATGGTTTTAATCATTTACAGTCTGATTCTTGCACAGTGGTGTCTGATATTTGGTTTTGAAGAATGCTTTTCACGGGAACACATTCAATCCGATATTTCAGAGTAATAAATTACCCATGTTTGGAGGCTTCAGACAGCCTGGATTATTTTGTCCTTATTGAAAATAATGAGCGATTTGGAACACTGCCCTTGACTTGCTTTGGGGCTCAACATACTGGCCTCATATCTTCACAAGAAATGAATTATATTTGGGTGAGAGGGTGATGGAAATGTGGGGGGACGTGGGGGGCAAATATCAGCTTTTGTACAGACAATTCCTTGTTTATTTTTTCAAGACTGAGAAAACCAGTATGTCCCCTGACCTGTCCCAGATGCTCACTCAGCTGTACAGTTAGAGTTACAACAGGAAGCAAGCAAAGCTTCTGGCAGTGGTGGTGATCATTCTGAATCATTCAGAAGAAACTGACTTCCCCTGAACAGTTCATGAGCTAACCCTTCATCATCATCATCATCATCATCCTGAGACACTGTGCTGGAGGGTCACCAGTGTCGATGGCACAGATATATCACAAGATAAAGTGATATTTTGGCTGAAAAAGTATCTGCACTTCAGTAAAATTAACCATCACAGGAGATTATAACACATTTGTTTAAATGTTTGTAGATGGAAAAAAAAATCTGTATTTTCGTATGGGAGTATATACATACATACCCTCAAAGTTGTGAATTAAAGTATGAATATTTTTTTCCATTGAAATAATACTGTGTGTAATAATTAAGTGTCTGTATTGAATGAAAGTGATATGAACTCCTGCTTCGGTGAAACCAGAGTTTATGATGATTTAAAATGATGTATGATAACGCTGCCTTGGGCAATGTACCGTAAGAGTTGAAGCAGTTACTAACTTTTGATTTCCAGGATTATGCCTTCAGAAATCCTTTGTATCCTCTTTGATTTTCTGCAAGGTTGGACAGACTGCAGCCTATAGACTGCCACCTGTTTCAGTGTGGCTTGTAAGCTAAGAATGATTTCTATATTTCTAAATTTTTTTAAATTCAATAAAGAATAATGTTTTATGACATGTGAAATTGCATAAAATTTAAATTTCATAGTTGATAAATAAAGTTTTATTGGAACATGGCCATGCCCATTTGTTTGCATACTATCTCTGTCTGCCTTTTTTTTTTTTTTTTTTTTTTTTGCTGCTTTCATGTTACAACCACAGAAAGCAGCCATATGGCTCTTGCTGTCTGAAATAGTTATCTGTGGCACTTTGCAGAAAAAAGCATTGTTGTAGGATTGAAAGTTATATAAAGAGTTTGGCACAGGGGATATAAGGAGGACACAGTGAGATATTGATACTCATAAAATGAATGTGTGGCTATATAGACAGAAGGAAGGACAGTCTAGACATAATCCCAACACACATGCATGCCCCTTCTATTAACAGGAATGGGTGTCAGTGATGTAGTTCAACCCACAGGCAACCAGAGTATTATTCCCAACAGTGGATTCAGCATCCATTCTTGAAGTAAAATTTTCCCGAAGAAAATATCTCCTCTTTAGTTGTCAGTATTGTTTACTCCATGGTGAAGATCACTGTGTAAATACATAGAAACATGTCAGCAATTGTAACGACGACAAAAAAAAATGCATTCTAAAAACAAGCTTCCCACTCCAGCACGAGGCTACTGAAGCAACAATGATGGCCAACATAAAGTTTCATTCCAAGAGGAAGCCTCCTTTCAACAGGTGCCTCTTCTGTCAAGATCTACCTGGATGTGTGCTTTTAATTTTTTTTGAACAGTTTTTATAAAACATATAGGTAATTGTGACTAAGGATGTCTTGTGTTACTAGTGTGAAAAAACTCATACAAGCATCGGCTGAGAGAAACCTTGGGGAAAACCTCTGGGATGTGTCTTCCCTTCCTGTCGACAGTGTGGCCACAGGGGCCTACAGGAGCTATCTGCTGAGAGAGCCTTTAGATATCTCACTAAGTAATTTCCATTGCAATTGCTTTTAGTTCAGGAGGCATAATAATAGTGCCATGAATGTCCTACTAGTCATGATTCTCAGCTTTGGACTTCTTTACAAGAATCTATGGCCTACCCTGAAACAGACACAGGATTAGGCTCTGGGTAACCATCAGGAAAAAAATCAGAGGTGTTGTATTGATTTTACAGTTTAATGAAAGGAAGCAAATAAAAATTACACAGTAATTAATTAGGAGATGCTTAGTTTTACGTGGTGAAGGAAGCAGACACACACCTGATGAACAGGAAGAAGCGTTCCTAGAGAGGCCTTCCTTTTGAAACGGACAGCTGAGCCACCAGGTCCAGCCCTGTGAGAAATGAAAAGAAAATTCCACAGTGAGTCAGTGGCTAAAGCCAAGTCCTTATCCTGGGAATGAGTAAGATATCCACAAAGAAATAAAAAGTGATCCGGCCATCTAGGACCATGACTCTGAGCAGGTCAAGAAACAAAAAAGTGAAATTCGACAAAGCTAAGTGTTGCTGGGATCAAAGCGACACTTATTTGTTTAGGAATTAGGTGGTCCTGCCTTCAGTGTTTTCACTCTCCAGACCAGACAGAGGCTGGACAGGCCCTGGGATGCTTTCTGTTCCGAATAGGGATAGGAGCGTGTGGAGCATGCACTGTAGCGTCGGCACTGGAACTGCCATTCTCAGTGACCGAGAAAAAACACACCAAAGGGATCCCCGACCATGGCTAAGGATGCAGAATGCAGAAAATACCATGTGAGTTTAGCTGGTCAAGATAATGTGTGCGTGAGGAGCAACAAGAGATTTATAAAAAGAAACTGTTCCATTTTAAGGCAGAATTTATAAGAAAACCAAAGGAATGGGGTCTTTATGGGTTGAAAATTAAGTTCATCATCTCAGGCTTTGGGGCAAACAATTATAAAAGCACGTGGTGTCAAGGCAAAGATGAAAGCTAGGACACTGTCCAGTAAAATCCAGCCTTAGGGGAAAGATCGTATCATGTGGCTTTAGAGAGAGGGAAGAAACTGTCTCAGAGACCCTCTTACCTAGACAAAGGCTTTAAGAGTCTTAATGGCATTGTCCAGAGGACCTTACTGCTCAGTACAAATCTGAGTGCAGAGCATCACAAAGAACGTTGCATGTGTGACTCTTTAAAGGAACCAACTACAATGAAAATTTGTAAGAAACTCAGAAAGCATTTAAGGTAATTGTAACTGTGGAAGCATCCCTAGCTTCAACTATTTTCAACTGAAATCCTTTATGTGGAAAAAGAAATGGCTGCCTGGCTTCCCAACGTTTATGAGCAGAAAGAGACTGAGGAAGCCATTCAGCTGTGAACACAAGCTGTAGCTAATCAGGAGGATGATTCACCAAAGGATATGGGAAGTCTGTTTCAAAAAATGGAAAAGACCCCCACATAAGGACTGAAAATAGGCGTTTGGTTGGATTTTGTAACTGTTCCCATCTCCCATTTGCCTATGGTATGAGTTGCAATTGGTGGGTGTTTGGTGTAGAATGCAATAAGAGGTGGTCAAAGAATTCGTTTCTTGCTTACAAGGCTTCAAATAAAAGCAAGGCATTCTCCAATGAGCAACTGAGAAATTTTCTTTTGAGAAATCTCTTCTCTCTCTCTCTCTCTCTCTCTCTCTCTCTCTCTCTCTCTCTCTCTCTCTCTCTCTCTCTCTCTCCTCTCTTTTTATTTTTTCTTTGTATCTTTTGCATCATGGCTCCTGATCCCACCCATCTCCCCCATCCCAGAATAAAGCAAAATGAAATTTAAGGGAAAAAAGGGGGTGAGGAGAAAGGGAAAATCTCATTGTGGAGGCTGCAATGTGACACAGTGAGTCACTAAATAAACCCCTCTATTCACACATTTTTACATGCAAGTGTTCATCACAAAGACTTAATGGTCTGGGTGAAGGCCCCTGGTCTCTGCTGTACCATTGGTGCTGGGCACTCACTGGGACTCTTCCTGAATATCCAGTTGCTGACCTGTGTCTTGGAGATCCTGCAGCCCTGGGTCCACAGGACTGACCCCCATCGCCAACCCCCTCCCCTGAGCTCCATGCCCAGCAGATCATAAATGGGATGAATGTTGAGGTGGGTCAACATAAAACCCTGGTTCTGGGCCTGGGTTGCAGGGTTGGTCAGTCCACCAGCTGTCTCCTGTCTTCACCACCAGGGTGAGCTCTCCAGCACTGCCCTGGCTAGTTCACCCCTTGAGCAAGGGGTGGGGCCAGTTCTCCTGCTGAGAAACCTCTTCCTATCTATTCTACTTTAAACAAATTTGAATAATAAAAATTCTGCAAGTATGAACCTAGCTGTATAAGGGATACTAATTTTGTGGGTATTAAGAAAGGGTAAGTTTGGGGCTGGAGAGATGGCTCAGAGGTTAAGAGCACTGACTGCTCTTCCAGAGGTCCTGAGTTCAATTCCCAGCAACCATGGGTGGCTGACAACCATCTGTAATGAGATCTGGTGCCCTCTTCTGGCCTGCAGTCATACATGCTGTATGCATAAATAAATAAATAAATCTAGAAAGAAAGAAGGCAAGAAAGAAAGAAAGTCAAAAATGTTCTTTTTATATAAATCTATGAATGAATGCCTACAGGGTCTTCAAGTCATGATGGCCAAACTACTAGAAACAATCAAGATACCACTCAAACTATAAACTGATAAATAAACTGTGATTAAAAAAGATTATTCTTTAACAATGAAAATAGGTATAAGGACATAAACAGAAGAAACGTAAGTGCATACTTACTTGTTATGGTTTAGTTTCTGTAGTTGGGACGAACACTTTGTCCAGACACAATGTGAATGGGAAAATGATTTGGCTTACAGGTTACAGTTCATCCTCAATAGAAGCAGGACAGATCTTAAGGCAGGAGCTGAAGCAGAGACCATGAAAGGGGTGCCTCTTACCAGCTTTCTTCCTCCTTACATGCTCAGCCACCATTTTCATACAGTCAAGACCTTCTCGCCTAGGGATGGCAACACCCACAGTGGACTGGACCCCCACATGTCAATTAGCAGTTAAGAAAGTGCATCATAGACATGCCCATTGGCTAATCTGATCTAGGCAATCCCTCAGTTGAGGTTTCCTCCCATATGACTCTGGGCTCTGTCAAGTTGACAGCTGATGCTAACTATGACATTACTTAGTGGAAAAAAAAAGAGTCACAAAAGACCATACACAATAGCAGCATAATTGCTAAAGAAGGATATGATAAAACCAAGTTTAGCTGTGAAGAAATTTTCAAATTGTCTTCCAAAGTGTACCTACCACTTTCTGTTTTCACCAGTCCTAATTCAGAGTTCTTCCTCACCAGCAATTGGTACCAGTGTTTTCTTTACTGTTGTTAGTTCCTTGGGGATATTCTATGTATAATTATATCATCTGTGCAAAAAAAGAAATGTTTATGTCCTTCTACCAGTGTAGATTACGTTTACAAAATAACTGATTTCATTATCGTTTTACACACAGATGTTCTAGGATATATTTACCACATTATCTGCCTTTTTGTATTATATCTCCTGATCACACTTTTGCTATTCTCAATTAGTATCTGTTTTACTTCTAATTTTTAAAAACTAGAGTTCTACAAATGACAGAAAACATGCAGCGTTTGTCTTTCTCGATCTGATCTATTCCACTTACATCGATGACCTCCAGCTTCACTTATTTCTTTGCAAATGACACAGTTTCATTCTTTATGGCTGAATTGATCTGTATGCTTTTAATTCTTTTTCTTGTCTTATTGCACACACTGGAACTTTTACTATGAGTTTGAATGAGTGGAAGAGACACATACTTCCATTGGAGGGAAGCATTTAGTTTCTTACAGTTATATGTATCATAAAGTATATGTTTTAGGTTAATGTTCTATATCAAGTTGATGAAACTTCCCTGTCTACCTTAGCTGTAAATTTTGTTTGTTTTGAGAGGATTATCAATGGATATTATATATTCTAGTAGGGCTTTTCCTTAATGTAGTGACAAGATGATACACTTTTTTTCCTTCTTATCTTTTTTTTTGTGGTGGGTTGCTTTAATTAATTTTCAAACATTGAACTAGCCTTAAATATTTCATAAAATCCTGCCTGACTGAGTTAGATAATTGTTTTTACATACTGTTGAATTTGAGTTGCTAATACTTTGTTACAAATTTTTGTGGTTGTGTTTGTGAAAGACATTAGTTGTTCATTTGGGGGTTGTGATTTGTTTGTGCTCCATCAAATAAAGCTTGCCTGGAGATCAGAGTGCAGAGCTAGCCACTAGTTAACCATAGAGGCCAGGCAGTGGTGGCACATACTTTTAATTTTAACACTTGGGAGGAGGAAGCAGGAAGATCAGGAGTTCAAGGCCACCCTGGGCAACACAAGATTTAACCAGACTAAAAGATAAATAAAGGCAGGGGTTGGAGGCTCACTCCTTTAATCCTAGCACTTGGTATCTCATGCCTTTAATCCCAGCACCAGGCAAGTGGAGACAGGAAGTGATATGGCTGGGCAGAGAGGGGAATATAAGGTGGGAGGAGACAGGAGCTCAGCCCTTTCAGGCGAGGATTCCTAGAGGTAAGAACTCTTTCTAGTGGCTGGTTGCTCTGCTTCTCTGATCTTTCAGCTTTCACCCTGATGTCTGACTCTGGGTTTTTATTATTAAAACCAATTAGGATTCACACTACAGGGGTCTTCTTTTCTTTTATCTTTCTTTCTTCCTTATAACATCTTTTTTCTGACTTTGCAGGGTTCAGATTTTTATCATAAAAGGTTCCTTAATTTCTGAATTCAATTATTTCTCTCGAGAAACTCCATGTGATTCTAAATTTTTTTCTTCATATATGAGCCATTTATTTTTTTTGTTATATAAAAATGTTGCCTTTACTCCGGTCAGCAATTTAAAGTCTTATAGTAATGGGCTTTATCCTGAGAACTTTTAAGAATGGTTGTGCTAGGCATCTGGTAACATTTTTAATCTAAAAACTAGTTGCTTCAGTTTTGAAAATTTTTCTAGTTTATTTGTATACTAATTCCCCTCATTTTAATTCTCTCCTCCTGTAGTGGATAGCCATTCCAGCTTTGACCTGGACGTTCCATCCCCCAATGAGGCTTCAGTAACTGTCACGCCTACAAGGCGGGGCTGAGAGAGGATGCTGAAGACCTGAGATCCAGATACGGGCTCTCATGGTTCCTGGACCCTGGACGCTGGAGCTAGACTGAGCAGAGTTCTCCAGAGAACACCCTGGACTGCGCTACACCTTTCCCAGACCCTGTTACCTATCCCTTCACTTGTAAGTTACCCCATAAAATAAACATCCCTTTTAACTACGTGGAGTGGCCTTAATAATTTCACCAATATCCTCCCACCATTTAGAAATGTTTTTGGTCAGTATCTGGACCTAGTGGACTGATGTACTGATATTCTTGTCGTTTGAAGCCTGGCCTAATTTTTATTTCATTACTTACTGTGATCTCTGAGTATGCCTTTGATTTATTATCTAGCTCTTCTGATACATATGTTATTTTCATTTTACTGTTTCAAGTTTTCAACAGCTTTATGTGACTGAACTGACAGTTCCTTTTTTATACTCCCTTATTGGATGCCATGACTGATAATTATTACCTGAAAATTATTTGAGAGTATAAATCACAATTTTAATTTTAGGATTCATCTGCTCTTTTTATTCTCTGTTTTGTGCATTCCTTTTTAGATTCCTCTCTTTGATCTTCAGAGGGTATTTTTCACAGGAAGAGTCAGAAAGAGGCTTTCCTCGAGCCAAGGATATTGGATGGCCACTAATTTTAAAAATGGAAGCATTAAATTAAGGTTGAGGTTTCCAGCCAAGAGACACCGTTCAGCTGTGATTGGAGGACCCAACATCTTACATCCAAGATGCCTCTTTTCCTCTTAGAGAGACTCATCATGGCCCCACTGTTGACAAACAGTATCAAGGAGCTAGTAGCTGCAGTTTGTAGAGGATAGCTTTACTTAATCCTCTGAGGTGGTTTGAATGAGAAAGGCCCCCCTAGGCTCAAACATTTGAATGTTTAGTTCTTAGTTGGTGGAACTGTCTGGGAAGGATTATGGTCTTTTTGGAGGAGGTGTGTCACCACAGGAGGGTTTTCAGGTTTCAGAAGGCTTACACTGTTCTCAGATGCCCTCTCCTGGCCTCATGATTGTGGATGAAGATGAGGGCTCTCAGCTATTTCTACCACCATGTCTTTGCACCACCATCATGGACTCTAACCCTCTGATACTGTAAGCCAACTAAATGTTTTCTTTTTTTTTTTTTTTTTTTTTTTTGGTTTTTCGAGACAGGGTTTCTCTGTGTAGCTTTGCGCCTTTCCTGGAGCTCACTTGGTAGCCCAGGCTGGCCTCGAACTCACAGAGATCCGCCTGGCTCTGCCTCCCGAGTGCTGGGATTAAAGGCGTGCGCCACCACACCCGGCTAAATGTTTTCTTTTGTAAGTTGCCTTGGTCATGGTGTTTTTGTCACAGCAATAGAAAGCTAACTGAGATATCTTCTGTGTTCGGTTTGAAGCTTTTATGCTCAATACTTTGTCCCTAAACCCATAGCTCCTTATGCTGATGGAGAATACACTGTAATCCCCTGCTGAACTTACAGTGGCTGGAACTGCTTGCTTGATGTTGGTACCAAATATCTTACCTGTCTCTAGAAAGATGCTGCCCCTCTTAGCCTGCTTTGTGAGTTAACTCTCTTCAAGAGAGCATCCAGAGTGATGGAAAGAAATTCAACTACATTTCTTCCTACTTTTCTCTCCAGTCATAAAACTTGAGACTTTGTCAACTCTGTTAACAAATCGAGCCACTTTCTATTTACTACAAAGGCAGCCATATGAATCTAATGATATCACCTCTTGAGTGTATGTGTGTGTGTGTGTGTGTGTGTGTGTGTGTACCATTTTTTACTTCCCTTTACTTTCTTTAGAAGTGAAAATGGAAGACATGTGTTTAATCAATTTTTAGTAAAAAAAAAAAACCCACTGAATCTTTACAAACATGGAAAAAATGAAACTTTGAGATGCTTTTGCTATATTACTTCAGACATACCAAGAATATATTTTTACTATTCCAGATATGTATCTATTCTAAATGAAACCAATATTTGGTTTAAGAATTGATGCTATTAAATATCAAATACCTAAACTATGTAATTTGTATGACTCTTACTCCCTAAAACTGCTGTAAACACTGTAGTAAAATGATTCTTAGTTGATAACATCAACAGCTAATCCTTTCCCTGTAATATTATTAGTATGAGATCTCTCAGTCCATGGGGGCTGAACTTAGGGATATTGGAGTCCACATATCAAGTCCACACATTATCCTCAACCTGTGAATGTTTATCTGAGGGAAAAGTAGAAGCATAAATAATTCATCAAAAGTATATTTAGTTCCTGGGCACTCAACAGGCTTTTAATCAATATTTTCTCAGTGTTTCAACTCCCTTTTAACTATGTGTCTGCATTTTACTTTTGGGGGAATTCCTCCTTGGGTACAGCAGCCACCTTCCAATTGCTGTCACTGGAAGGGACATGCCCTGTTCATAAGAGTGACCTGTTAAGATCATTGAAGGCTACAGCTCAGGTGAGGTCTGCTTGCCAAGCCTGATGCCTAGAGAGCTGCCTGTCTTCAGATGAGGGGTCACCTACCACATCCTCTGATTCCCAGACAACCTTGGTTTGAACCCCACAGCAGCTGTGGTCATGCCTATCTGACTTCTGATGCCTCCCCTCTGGAGTGGTCCTTGTATGGACCTCAGCTGCAGCAGCTCGTGGACCATATTCGGCAGCACCACTGTTGATATGCTTCCTGTTGTCCAATACCCGCATCCCCAGATCTCATCATTTTTTCAAACTTGGCCTCCCATTAGAAGTGTGAGTTCAATAACTTTTGCTTTTGGCTGAGGAAGGTATGACTATTGCTTGAAACCTAATCAGCATATATTTATATATACAGGGTATATCTATACATACAGCATAGTTCTAAATGCACAGATGCAATTGTGTCTTTTGTTGTTGGAGAGCATGAACCACGTGACTGAAAGCTGTGAGTGTTGCACTTTGTACAGTCTCCACCAGAGACCTTTTCTCTACCATCTCCCTATGCCGTTCTACACGCCCCCCCCCCCCCACAACTCTGACTTGCAGCCTAGTGACAAAAATGTGAAGGCTCCTGATACTTTAGACCTAGGGCAATTGTTTGGCATGGCTGTACATTAGGGAGAACTCTGTCAGTAAGAACAGACAGCGTGGCAACAGGAGCTTCCAGGATGGTGGTAATGGGACCGTGAGAGCATAGCAAAATATCCATCTTGAAATAGGGTCATGGGCTCTTGTGTGTGGAAGAGAAGAATCTCAGATGGAAGCTTTCACATGATCAAACCCAAAACACGTAGCAGTGCTTGAAAAGTATTCTGTTTGACAAAAGTCAGTGAAATGAGAATTTGCTTAGGAAATAAAGACTCAGTCTTCTAAGATTACCAAGTCTCAAGCACCACAGGAAAATAAGAGATTCATAAGGAATTTCATCATACAGCATTGTTTTTATTTTATTTTTATTTTGGTTTTTCGAGACAGGGTTTCTCTATGTAGTTTTGGTGCCTGTCCTGGATCTCGCTCTGTAGACCAGGCTGGCCTCAAACTCACACAGATCTGCCTGGCTCTGCATCCCAAGTGCTAGGATTAGAGGAGTGTGCCACCACGCCACCTGGCTGTTTTTATTTTTTATGTGTTTGTGTGTGTGTATATGTGTGTGTGCGTGCATGCGTGCGTGCGTGCGTACGTGTGTGTGTGTGTGTGTGTGTGTGTGTGTAGGTGGTTCATGCATATGCTTGTGCAGCATGTACTTTCCAGCTGAGGTATCTCTCCAGCTTCCCATAGAGTATTTTATTAATTCTAGTGCATAATACACGAAGAAGAGAGACATAGAATGTATCTTTCTTTTCTTTTTCTGTACCAGGAATCAACCCTAAGACCTTGTGTATGTTAGGCAAAGATTCTACAAGTGAACTATTTCCTCAGTCCTTTAAAAATAAACAAACAGCAACAACAAACTTCTTATTCTGAGACAGAGTCAGAGAGAGAGAGGAAGGGAGGGAGAGAGAGAGAGAGAGAGAGAGAGAGAGAGAGAGAGAGAGAGAGAGAGAGAGAGAGAGAGAGACTGGTCTTGAACTAACTGTAGAGTATAGGAGGACTTCAAACCTGTAATCTCTCTGCCTCAGACTTTTGACTAGCCACCAGGCTCTACAAGATGACAGTACAAAGCAGTATGATTTTGGTTTTCAGGGTAATGCTCCCAAGAGAGGAAAGAGTACATAACCAAATTGAATTTGGAAAATACTGGTTCATCCTATGAACAGGGACCTGGATGACAGCTCTTGGTTGAACAGGGCCTTGGTTGACAACTCTTGGTGCAAAATGCACTGACTCTGTCAGAAAAGGCTTATGAAATCTTTAGAACAATGAGGTATCTTTTAAAATGCTTTGTTCTGTTGTCTTCTCATGTTCACCCATCAGCTTCACCGATCAATGACATAACAATAAGGAACTTATGGAAGAAATACTTATTTCAAAGTAGATGCAACATCTGCTTCTGCTGTCCCAGATACACTACTGGGTACAATTGCAACTCTCTTCCATAATGGGATCAATTAAATATGATAATACAGATGGCCTCCATTTATTTGTTTATACACATATATATATGTGTGTGTGTGTGTGTGTGTGTGTGTGTGTTCAGATTCATATCTATAGGTATGCATGTATATAATTTCTAACCAGCAAAAGAGATTAAAAATTGCTAATGTAGCATTTTTTAAAATAGAGGAAAACAAGAAAACGAGCTCTATCTGTGGGTTGAGAGACCCCTCCTGTGTGAAAGCATATTTGAATTTCTGAGATTCCCAAGTTCCCTAAAGAAAATTTCTCAACCATGTCAAGGAGACCCTTTCCAGCAAGCTTAGTCTGACATTTTTTTTTCAAATTCAATACTGCTTTTACAAACAAAATTCAATAACTCAAACTTTCCTTGATCAGTATATCCCCAGTTTGTCCTTCTGCAACGGGATGGTGTTTATGGACAGAAAACATCAGATCCTTCATTGCCTGGGCTTGACCTATCAACTGCAATCACTCCCAACTCCTGAAAAAAAAAGAAATGTTTCAGATTTCTTTCCCTCTTGCTTTGCTATTGTTGTATTCATAACATTGGTTTTGTGATGATATCCAGGTGCTCACTTCTGTGACCCATAAGTATGTTAGCTCGCAGAGAGAGAAGTTACAGGTGAGGTTAAAGATATTGAAAAGCAAGAGTACCCTGCGTTATCCATGTTTGTTTATAATAGTTACAGTTACCAGGAGGCAGAGGATCAAGATTCAGAGAAGGCAGTGGGACCAGAAAACCAAAAGTTGGAGTGATACAGATTTGAGAGCCACTGAGCAAGAGAAGCCTCCAGAAGCTAGGAAATAGAAATTGCCCCAGAAAACACTTAGAAATACACCCTTGCTGACCCCCTATGGATTTGTGGCCTCCAGAAGCCTGTAAAGTAGCTTGGCATTGCCTTATGCCACTGGGTTTTTGATGAGTTTCTAGAGCCACATCTGGAATGAATACAGTTTATTGTTATTTCTGTTGTATTTTGTCTTTTTTCTTTTCTTTTCTTTTTTTCTTTTAGATTGTTGACTGATCAATGGTGTTGGTCTGGCAGCACTGATTTTTAACCTGAGCCAAGGAATTACAGGTAAAAAACAAAATGTTAGAACAGAAAATTAACCAAATCACAAGCGCCTATCATGGCTCATCCAGTTCTCACAAAGTTATTAGCAGGCGATGGGAAGGTAGCAACTTTAAGGACTCAATGAACACAGGAAATAATAAAAACCAGTGCAACAATAACACCCAAGACATTTGTCAGCCGAGGAAACGCGAAAGGGTGCTCTAGGACCTGTGAACTCACAACTTTTCAAAATCGTGTGTTTCTGGTTTCTTGGTTTATTTGGTTGTTTGCTTTTTTTCACTATTTAGAAATTCTATTTGGATTTGGTGACCATATCTCATTTAATTCTCCCAGCAGCTCTGGAGGTGTGTATTATTAATAGCCTTTCTCTGAATAAGGCAATTGTAGCCGAGATGGAAAAACTGACTTATCTAGGTCACACAGCTGTTAAATATTAGAGTCCCACAATAGCCCTACTAGAGCAATTTAAAGTGCACTTTTAAAATTTCAGTTATTTTCTTGTCTTTGTGAATTCTCTCCTCTTTTTTCTTTTCTTTTCTTTTCTTTTCTTTTCCTGTGTGTGTGTGTGTGTGTGTGTGTGTGTGTGTGTGTGTGTATGTTCCCAGTGTCTAGCACAATTATTGCTATATAAGAGACAATTTTCTGGTGAAATAAATAGATGACATTATTCAACAATCCATCTGATGGTTGGGTTTCTGCTACAGTATGCCATCTAATAATTTTCAAATAACCCTTGACCTCGGCTTCATGAGGCCTATGGAAATATAAAAAGACCTTGTTATTTAAAAAAAAAAATGAATCTCCTAGTGGATAATAAGATGTGTGGCTATTTTGTTTAAAATGGATTTTCGGTGGTCACTATCAAGCTAAATAATATGATAGCAGGCAGCCTGAGAATTAACAAGGGTTCTTCGGTAATGTGGCAAGAAGTTCACAGGACTTAAATATTTAATCAAAAACATTCAACAAAAGTGGAATTCTCCTGAAAGTCAGGCCATATTTTTGGTAGATTAACTGGACAGGCTCAGCAAACATTTGTCTAAGCCATTATCTGGAAAATCACTTTCAACCCTAATACAATGAAAATATACTGCCCATGTTAATAACAGCGTCCCATCTGTTTAAGTATTTTACAACCGACTGAAAGCCGTACCTGCAGAGAGCCTTCTGGATCTGCATTCAGGCACAGTTGCTTGTTAAATGGGTGTGGGGGTGTGGCTGGTAAACAGGCCCTGTGAGCCTGGTTTTAAAAAGACTTCATTGGTCCTATGAAGGAGCCTTTCAAAATAAACCACCCGGAATCAGTCAGGGGCAAATTTTATAATGGCAAAAGACCATCTCTGGCCAATGATAAGTGACTAGCATGTTTTGAAGATATTTTAATGGGATTACTCCTCCTTTAGGACTGAAGGCTGATATGAATATCAACACAGTAAGCAACCCATTCAAGACAATAAAAATCCACTCCTAAGCAACGAACGACTAAATATTCACCAATTGCAAACATCTTTTAACCATCCAGTTATTCAGTGAAACAAATCTTTGAACGGAGAGACAGAGGGTCCAGACCCTTGTTTTCATATTACCAAAAAATGTGCCGGTGCTTCTTTGGTCATCGAGTAGAGAGGAGGCAACAGAAGTATCCAACTTGGTAGCAGCCTGTGAGGAAACAAAGCCCCAAAGATCGAAGGGATGAGTTCATCAAATGATTTAGAATAATAATGTAATACAGTGCTTCATGCAGTTTTATAATATAAATCTATAATGTCATTTGTGAGGGAAATGGGGCCGCGTGTACATACCAGATCCTCAGCAAGTATAGCTGAATTTTAACATTAATATTCAGTTTAGAGAGCATTCTGAATACCTGATATGATTTTTGCAAGTATATGTGTTGGCATGTTCAAAGTCACCTTCACTTTCCGTATGAGAAAGTTGAGGTAAAAAGTGGTGTGTTTGTTGCCTGAAAGTCACACAAATTCCAGTTGGCAGGCAGAGATTTATTCCCATACTCACTGAATGGACTTTAAGACACTGTCTTCCTTGACTTGACTGTGTAAAGAAGAAATTAAAGTGCAAGAGCACGCACCTCTGCTAATTGTATTCATCAGTAGACATTTTCCACAGACTATGTGCCACCAAATAATAAATACCTCAATAAGTATAGATTGCTGAAATGCTACATAGAACTTCAAAACCATTGAGGGAAATGTTTAGATATGAAATTATGTTTGCTGTGCTAACTAGCCATACTTCTTGTGGTAGAATCAGAGCAGAATAATAAAGTGATTGCTTGCCAGGGGCAGAGGAGATCTGGGAAATGGGGAGGTTACATCAAGTCATGTCACGTTGTATTAGTTATGTTACATTGATGCGTAAGTCCTGTTGATTTCATGTATATAGAACTTTAGTTTTGATGAAAAGTTTTAAATATTGGTTGTACATTAGTGTGAAGATTTTTAACATGACTGAATTATGCGATTTAAAATTATTAAAATGGCAAAAAAGAATTTAAAGTTATTTATTTCTCATAATATTGCCCCCTACCACCACTTAGAGATCTTTAAAAAAAAGTGAAAGGAAAATACATTGCTGTTAAAGCTTCCTGAAAATAAATATTATATATTTTTAAATTTATATATATATATATATATATATATATTATGCATTTCAATTAATATACAATAGATGCATAATGGTTTTATTCTATAATGGGTCAACAATGTCTCCACTGGGCACCAGAGAATAACAAATAAAAAGCCCAGTGATGGGAATGGGTTACTTCTTTTGGAGTTATTGGCCATTGATGTCCCATAGACTTCCAAATATTGTAGTACCAGTACTCTTGTGTAGTTGGATGTTTTCCTGTGTCCCATCTGGCCTGCAGTCGGGACAGATCTCTCACCCACAGTCCTGCAGCCTTTTATAAAATAATCACACAGAGGCTTAATATTATTTATAACTGCTCAGCCATTAGCTCAGACTTATTACTGGCTAGCTCTTACACTTAAATTAGCCCATAATTCTTACCTATGTTTAGCCACATGGCTTGGTACTTTTTCTCAGTTCTGCCTTGTCATCTTGCTTCCTTTGTGTCTGGCTGTTAACTCCTGACTCATCCTTCCTCTTCCCTGAATTCTCCTTGTCTGCTTGCCCCACTTATACTTCCTGCCTGGCTACTGGCCATTCAGCATTTTATTTATCAACCAATCAGAGCAACTCAGATTCACAGCATACAGAACATCCCACAACACTCTTGGTTAGTTCCCAGCACTTGAAAGTAAGAGTATTGTTGATGACACCACATAATTTAGTAACAGAGCATGGAGAATCATTCTAATATGGACCTGGAAGCTTCATGACTACTGAATAGCTTTCAAAGTGCTGGAAGAAAGAATGCATGCTACTGAAGGAGAGAAGCAATTATCAGCCTTACCAAGTTGTGCTGTGGATATCACTCTATATAAATAAAACACTGATGGCCAGTGACCAGGCAGGAAGTATAGGCGGGACAAAGAGAGAGGAGAATTGGGGAAACAGGAAGAAGAGAGGGAGACACTGCAGCCACCGCCAGGCCAAGCAACATGTAAAGACGCCGGTAAGTCACCAGCCACGTGGCAAGGTATAGATTTATAAAAATGGGTTAATTTAAGATAAAAGAACAGTTAGCAAGAAGCCTGCCACGGCCATACAGTTTATAAGTAATATAAGTGTCTGAGTGATTATTTTATACATGGATTGTGGGACTGTGGGCTTTGGTGGAACCTGGAGAGAAGCCCTCTAGCAACAGAGTTGTGAGCCCTGTAAGCTATACTAATGATTGCCCTGGAAAGTCCTCACTACTGGCACAGTAGTGGCATGAACATCATGGTAGTAACCAACCATGTTCTGGTTAAATTCAAGTTTCTCTTCATAGGATGAAATCCATAACTTGGCATCATAATTTGAGAAAAGAACCAATGGATAAACAGGTCATAGGCCCTAGGGAAGAACCCACTACTATTACTTTGCTAATATTAAACCAACTCCAAATAATTTACACTTACATTCACAGATTAATACATCTCTCAATGCTTCTCAGAGAAGTTTCCATTTGTAGTCAACAGTGATTAATACAGAGACCTACAACTGGCCAAGATACAAAAAATAGGAGACTACAAATTTTCATCTAAAAATAGAACCAGTATGTTGTACCATGTCCTTCCAAAGATCAGAGAATCCTTGAAGAAGAGAGTAAGGAAAGACTATAAGAGCCAGAGGCAGTGGATGACTGCAAGGAAACAATATCTTTAGGACACAGCAAGGTGGTTTCATGTATGAATTTGTATCAGCTGTGGCAGCATACACATGACTTGTTCAAACCTGTCAGCCCAATTTCCAGCATAGAGAAGAAAATTGGGTACAAAATCCAGACCCTAAACTTAGAACTATTGGCAATTGTTAGCTGCCAGAAGGGGGACTGTCAGTTTTCTCTAAAAGTGTAGCCCCATGGTAAGTTAACCATGCTCTGATTAAAAAGTCACATACTCAAGAATATTTGGAAAAAACAAATTGGTCTTAATTGATGTCTTTTAAAAGGACATGAAGGTGGGTGGACAGGGAATGAGGAGGCATGGATCTAAGAATAATTGTCTGTGGCACTATGATCAAAACACATTGTACAAAGTTCCCAAAGAACTAATATTTAAAAAATAATAATAATTTAAAGTTGAAATCTCACCACAGCTATAATTTACCATCTTTCTGGAGCTTTGTATCCCTAAGATTTTTGTAGTAGTGTCTATTCAGCCATTTTTAAAATGTTTTATTTTGACAGTATTGTTATGTATGTTTACAAACATTTCCATTATGAAAAAAAATGTCCTAAAAAAGGAGGAAAAACAAACTAAAAGAAATGTTGCCTGATGCCCCATCTTGCCGATTATTATTTTTTTAATTAAGAAAAATTTTTGATTCATTTTATATACCAAAGGTCCCCCTCTTCCCTTGTCCTGCACTCTCAGCCTCCCACCCAACCCATCCCCACCCCACCCCCACAAGAAGGCAAAGCCTTCCATGGGGACGCACATCCAGTAGAGGCAAGTCTAAGGCCTTCTCCCAGCCTGAAGGCTGCACAAGGTGTCCCATCAAAGGTAGTGGGCTCTAAAAAGCCCCCTCATGCACCAGGGATGGATTCTGATCCTACTGCCAGGGGTTTCCCAAGCAGATCAAGCTGCACAACTGTCTCTCCATGCAGAGGGCCTAGTCCAGTCCCATGCAGGCTCCACAGCCATTGATCCAACTTTTATGAGTTTCCACTAGTTTGGTTTGGTCGTCTCTGCAGGTTTCCCCATCATGATCCTGATGCATTTGCTCATAGAATCCTTCCTCTCTCTTGTCCTACTGGACTCCTGGAGCTCTGCCTGGTGTTTGGCTGTGAATCTCTGTATCTGCCTCCATTAGTCATTTGAGAAAAGTTCTGTGATGACAGTTAGGATATTCACCAATCTGATCACTGGAGCATGCTAGTTCAGTTCAGGCACCCCCTCCACTATTTCTAGTATTTTTTAAACCATAGTTAAAATATTAGTAACAGTGACATATGCTACTTTGGAATTAAAATTTTTATTCTCGAGGGAGTGGCAACATGGGGTTTCACCAGACCTAAGAGAAGGAAGAAGAGAGGATATTCAAACATCAGTGGGCTGCTTAACTCCACGCATCTGAGAATACTTACTGACAAGAACATGCCCCACTTCACTTGTATCCCAAATGAGCAGTGAAGTCCCCAGAGTAAACAGAAACAGAACAATCTGAATAAGGACCAAAAAGAAATGTTTAAATAATGGGAAATTGGATTCAAGATATTCAGAAGAGAAAGGAAGAATGAAGTATATCATATGCTCCTGAAGTCTAGGAGAGTGAGTCAGAGAATATTGGATCAATGTGTGTATTATGGACTAGGGCTAGCATGCAGGTGGGAACGTGCTCACTTAGCATGCATGAACTGCTTGGTTGGGCCTATAGCATCTCATCAACTCTGTGTGGTGTCAAAGCTGTAACCTCAGTACTTGGGAAGTGGAGGGAAGCAGGTCAGAAGTTTAAGGCCATCTTCCCCATGTTGCCTGTCCTCCAAAACTCAAATGTCAGATGAAGTCATTGCTGACTTCATTGAGACCCCCATAGAACATGACCAGATGCTGGGTTATAGTAGGTGGGGGGCAGGGAAGTGGAGTGTGGCATCATTCCTCCAGAAGGTCCCATTAAGAGCATGAATGGAAATGTTATTTGCTGAGAGTAAGATCATAGACCTGGGGAATCCAAATCAGAGAATGGGGGGATTACAGAGAAGATGGAAGATGTAATGGATAAGGGAGAAGCTTTATTAGTTGCTGTAAGAATGGACTGTGGATTCAGAATGTGCTGTCGTGCACTGAACTTTAATGGACCATTTAGTATGCTCTCCTCAGAAGAGAAAATTCTTTCTTCCATATACCACTTCATTTATTGCTTCATCCATACTGTAGCATCTGCAGCATTAACGCAGAAAGTCTGAGAGAAACAGTCACTTGGACACACACGAGCCTGTGTGGTAGAGGGCAGAGGTCCCTTGGTTTTAACAAAATAAGTGTCTGCACTGATCTCTCCAGAAAGCTGCAGGAAACTTTCGGTGTGAGTTGACAGGGCTACAGACACTTCAAAAATGATGTGAGGAATCCTTTTAAGACAATTTCATTAGACCTGTTTGATCTTGGGACCTTCTTAGAGTAAATGCATTCCTACATTTGTACCAATTACCAGGCCCTGACTTGAGTAACTGTGATGCATTCCACGGCCCAACAATTGTCTTTAATCTGCCCTTGGAAATGCACCAAGGCACTACAAAGACCCAAAAGGGAATTAAATTATCTTCACATTGCAGGGTAGACCAAAGGAGGAGCTGAGAAATGCCATGCTTTCAATGCCCATTCTTTTGAATACTAGCCTGGCCTAGAATTGCACACTGTGGGGTTTCTTTGCATTTTTTAGGATAATCTCTGTGACATTTAGATGCACTTTCAGCCCACAAATACTTTTCTTTTTCTTTGAGTATCTCATATCATTACAGGCTACAGACCTCTGCCACTCAAAGCATCATACTAAATAGCCTTGCCTTCGCGCTCCCCCTTGTAAACCTGCCACGAATGCTATCGACACGGTTCTCCTCTGCCCACAGGATAATGAGCTGGCATGTGGAGGAAGGATCAATGTCAAGCAGGAGAAGATGGTTTTGAAGGCATCACTTCACTTCCCATTGATTCCATTTCCAGAAGGCAATCTCCTCTCCCTGACAAGCCCGAGTGTGCTATCACCGAAGCTCTTGCTTATCAGGCAGTGAAGTGCCTCCCCCGCACACAGGAGCACATTTCCATCAGAGGCGAAGAGAATTGCAGTCTCTCTGTAATATAGGATGGAGACAAAGAGCCGCAAAGAAATCCACTGGACCTGTAAAGCGGAATACGCGTACGTGGACACGGATGTGTGCCCTGGGAGACTACAGAGTGGAGACCCGTGTGATAGAAACAGCACAGAGCTTGCCACACTGACCCCTGAAATCCACATTCTTGGAGCCTGAGGAGATGGGTCAGTCTTTAAGGTTCACTGTTCGAGCATGGGGACCTGAGTCTGATGTCCAGAAAGCCAGGTGCGAAGGCACATGTGTGTAATCTCACTACTGGAGAGGAAGCAACAAGAGACCCCTCATCTCTTGATGGCCAGCAATATAGGCAAGAAAGCTTTAGGTTGGTGAGCGATGTTGTCTCACCAAATAAGGTGGGGAATGATTGAGGAAAACCCTCAATTTCAACCCTTGGCCTACATGGGCATGCACATGTGAACAAACACACACCTGTACACACAAACTGTTAGCATGTCGGCCCACCCCTGGTCTAACCAAAGCCCTGACAACCTCGTCTTACATAAAGTCCACTTTAAGAGAAACCCCTCCCCCTCCTCTTCCTCTCTCGCCATGAGGTAGCATCCACCTCCTCCCTTCCTTTTCTTCCCCTTTCTCTTTCTCTTCTTCTTCTTCTCCTCTCCTCAGGCCCTGCCTGTTTTCTCTTTCTTCCCTTGTCCATTCCCTCCTTAATAAAACTTTCCACATGGGTGCTGTGTCTGCATGGTGTGAGTGACTTTCCTCCTTGCCCATTGGCTCCACCCTCTTAAAATATAACCCAAACACATGCATGCACACGTAAGGAATTCCACACTTGGGAGGGTGAAAGAAACTACCACTGGATTATAGCTTATTTTGCAAATCTTCCTAAGTACACTCACATTGGTAATAAATGTCAGCCTGTTTTTGATTCATCATGCTAACCCAAGGAGCAGAAGTATAACCAAGACCCATCAATTATATTTTAAAATTTGTATTGAAAGTATATATTTTCAGAAGGAAAGTAGCCTCGTAATCCCAAATGATAAAACATTGCAAACAAAAGAATGAAGTTGTAGGCCCGCACCTGAGTGACGAACTTGGTAGGAGCTGATGCCGAAAGAGAGGGCTCCCATCCGAACTTGAAGGATCCCAGCTGCAGAAACCAAGAGCAAGAAAAGATGGAGAGGCGTGTGCTCCTGAATGCTCTCATCTCAGTGTGGGAAGGGCTCTCCTCTCCTCTCCTCTCCTCTCCTCTCCTCTCCTCTCCTCTCCTCTCCTCTCCTCTCCTCTCCTCTCCTCTCCTCTCCTCTCCTCTCCTCTCCTCTCCTCTCCTCTCCTCTCCTCTCCTCCCCTCTCCTCTCAACAACAGTCCTTTTGTGATGGGATTTGCAAATATACATGCAGAGACACATAAAATACGATTGAAAACTATGTAAAACCAAAGCCATAGTTTAAGACGCTCCATTGCAAGGGAAGTGCAAACCATCTACCAAAATGTTAGCAGAGGTCATGGTGGGGAGGAGAATTATGAGTGATTTTCTTTCTTTTTCCCCCCTCACATTTTCCACATTGTCTATACACAAGCTTATTAATAGTTATTCTTCTGAGGTCAGCCTTGTCTAACCTTTCCAGCCCCCTAAGACTCTAAGACTTCCTCTCTGTACTGCTAAGCTCCATCATCATCCTCACACTACTGGATTCCCACCTCCAGACACCCATGTACTTCTTCCTCAGGTACTTCTCCTTCCTAGAAATCTCCTTCACATCCACTTTTACTCTTCGAATGCTCGTCAGCATCTCTACAGGAATTAAGACCATCAGCTTTGCTGGCTGCTTCACTCAGTACTTCTTTGCCATCTTCTTTGGAGCCACTGAATCCTGCCTTCTGACTGCCATGTCCTACGACCACTATGTGGCCATCTGCAAACCCCTGCACTACACCACCATCATGAGCAACAGGGTCTGCACCCTGCTGGTCCTCTGCTCTTGGCTGAGTGGCTTCCTAATCATCTTATTCCCCATCATCATGACCAGTCAGCTGGACCTCTGTGCATCCAATGTGCTCAGTCATTATTACTGTGACTATGGGCCCCTCATAGAAATAGCTTGCTCAGACACAAGACTGCTGGAACGCTTTGATTTTCTCTTAGCAGTGGTGACCTTGATAGTCACCCTGGTGCTGGTGATTCTCTCCTACACTTGCATCATCAGGACCATTCTGAAGATCCCTTCTGCACAGCAGAGGAAGAAGGCCTTTTCCACATGTTCCTCCCACATGGTTGTCATCTCCCTCTCTTATGGAAGCTGCATCTTCATGTTCATAAAGCCTTCAGCAACAAAAGGAGTTGCCTTCAATAAGGGTGTGGCTGTGCTCAATACCTCAGTTGCCCCTTTACTGAACCCGTTCATTTACATTCTAAGGAATAAGCAAGTAAAACAAGCTTTCAATGATGTGGTCAGAAAAATAATGCATCTTTATTCCTTTTAGTGGCCTCAAAATAAATGGAAATGTTGGGTGACATCCATGCTATGCCTCCTCTTTGTTGAAGTGAATTCTCAGGGAAGCTTGGTGTGAGCTGGTGTCCACAGCCTGTTTCAAACCAGTTCAAGAATTTCTGTTATCTACCTTTAAAGAATGAAAGAGGGGGCTGGAGAGATGGCCCAGAGGTTAAGAGCACTGGCTGCTCTTACAGAGGTCCTGAGTTCAATTCCCAGCAACCACATGGTGGCTCACAACCACCTGTAATGAGATCTAGTTCCCTCTTCTGGCTGCAGGTATACATGCAGGCAGAACACTGTGTACATAATAAATAAAAAATCTTTTTCTTTTTTTTTTTTAAAAAAGTCATGTTTAACACCTGCCAGTTCCCAGAGAGAGATGCATTCCCTTTGTGTGTGTCACACCCAACATTGTATTTGCCCATGTCCAGAGTGTGACACATTCTCGTCTACTTGTCTTCATTTCTGCCACCATCATGCTAATACAAACATGACGATCCCTATGACCTCCTTCGCGCCTAGTTGGATTCTGCATCTGAAGATTCTCTTAAGTGAAGAAGTCATACGATGCCACCAGCGTGCCTTCTGTATTGATCACTCTGATACTTTTCTTTTCCCCGGGCTGTACTTCTCTCTGTCTGCTCCAGTCTCCCTGGCTTCAGAGCTCCTCAGGCCCAGTCTGTCCCATCATGCTACATTATTCACAAGTTGTTTCCTTTACATAAATTATTGTCCCTGGAAATGTGCTTGTGTAAAGCTCCTTTTGATCAGTACAGTTTCATCTCGAATCCTATGTTGACATCTTTCTGAGCTCCTAGCAAAAGGCAGCCAGAGATTAGTCTCCATATTGCCTGGCTCTCTGTTTATTACATTTTAAGACACCAGGGAATTTGTAGTTATTTTGCATTTACCTACTTGTTTTCCTACCCTGGCCTTTATTTTTCACTGCTAAATTTCCAAGTCCTTGCACAGGAAATACTTTCAGCAAACGGGTTTTGAGAACAACTTAGGTCCTTGAACACAGGAAGAAACCAATTCCATGAGTTTATAAATGAGTTGTGAACAAATGCATAAAGGATTTTAATTTTTTGAAATTTATACTATCTTTAATGAATATATTGGTAATAATATGAAATATTCATTTTACTAACCTTGAGGTCTCTAATTTTGCAACTTTTATATAACAACTGTAATTAATAGTTTGATTAAAAACCTATATTATAAGTGTGAGAAAATTAAGAAAACCCCTAGGCATACTGCTTCCACTGTCATAATTCATAAGTAAATAAAATATGCTGCTGCATTAATTTGTTCTGTTCATCTTGCCTTTGTCTTTCCTCTACTAAATGTCTCTAGTGTTACGGAGTTCCTTCTGCCTTCAAAAGAGAGTATTACAACTCAATTCAAACTTTTCAAATAGTATGAGAAGTCATACAATTATTAAGAAAAGAACATGCCAAGTCCATAAAACTGTATTTGATAAGCCTATGGAACATGTAAGAAATTAATAATATACATTCTATGCAAATTATACTAGAATATTTTGGAAGAAGAAAACCTCACAACTCTGATGAAGCCAGTATTCGCCTAATATTAATTTTCAAGAAGAGTAGTATTTTAGAAGGAATCCGACAGTATTTCTCATGAACAAAGCCATAAAATTTCTAGGTTGGCTTCTTTCTTTCCCTATTTTTGTTGTTGTTATTGTTGTCAATTTGATACAAACTAGAGTTATCGGAAAGACGGCTACTGCAAGTAAGAAAAATGCCTTTATAACACCAGCCTGTAGGCAAGCCTGTGGGCATTTTCTGGATTGAGAGTTGATGTGGGAGGGACAAGCCCATTGTAGGTGGTCCTACCCATGAATGATGGCCCTAGCACTATAGGAAAACAGACTGAGTAGTCCAGGAGAACCAAGCCAGTAAGTAACACTCCTCCAGTGTCTCTGCTTCAGTTCCTGCCTCTGGGTTCCTCTCTTGACTTCCCTCAATGATGAACTACAGATGAACCAAAATGAAATAAACCCTTTCCTCCTCAATTTGCTTGTGGTCATGGTAGTTGTCACTGAAATAGAAACCCCAATTGAGACAAGCTCTTAGTAAAATGTCAGAAGATTGAATTCACCAAAATATTAATTAATGAATAAGGCACCAAGGAGAGTTTATCTCAGTCAGAAGAGGTAACCTGAAACCCAAGAAAAGTTAACATGAATCTTTATATTAACTATATCAACAAAAAAATTTTTAAATTTCATTAGTCAGAGAAAAGGCGTTAGACATAGATCCAAAACCAGTCTTTATTTTTAAAAACATAATCCTCAGCATTCTGGAAATAAAATCTGTTTTTCCAGCATGGTAAATAAGGCCTATAATTAACCACAGCTGATAGTCTTAACCTTGAAAGATGGATTCACGTTCTTAGATCAAGAATAAGACACACACACACACACACACACACACACACACACACAATTGACTTCTTAAAAGGAGAGATGCTAGTATAATTTAGTATATTAATGTGTTTTCAACACTTAAAATGGTTGGGTTTCCCATAGAACATAAAATGAATTTGTTGCATACTTTATACTATAAATGAAAATTTATTCTAAACAGATCATACCTTATATGTGGAACCGAGTGGTGCAGACCACCTACAAGAAAATGTCAGAGAAAGATTATGTGACTTGACATGAAAAAGAAAGCCTATATCTAAGTGTTCGCATGGTAGGTTCTTTTTAGGGAGGAGCAACTCTATTTTTTATAGCATAAGCAAATATTAATCAAAAATAAATCATTGAAAATATTTGTGTATAGTGTTAATCACTCTGCTCGGAGGGCTTCTAACTATTTTCCAATTCATTACCACTACTGGATTAAAGCTAGTTTCAAGCATACTGAATAAGAGAAAGAACTTGTTTATTGAGAAGAATAAAGTCAAACGTCTTCCGATGGCTACTGCTATAATCATTTTGTTCAGCTTGGCTCTTTGAATGCCTATACCTTCTCCTCTTATCCATGTACCTGCTTCAGTTCATAACTTCTGATGAGAACTACCACAGCTAGGCAACCTCATTCTGTGACGTTTCCTGAAAAAAAAAAAAAAAAAAAAAACCAGAGATACTTCATTTTCCAATCCATAAGAAACGTCACTGTGTGACACCAACATCACCAAGAAGCTTTCTGTCTGATGACAGGAAATAAGGTTATACAGAGCTGCTATCAGGACATGATAAAAATTTGAAATAAATAGAGACCAGCTGGGAGTGTTTAATTATGGGAAAGCAGGTGGCTGCAATTATAGAAGTAAGTAACAAGGTCTGAATGGCAGCCAAGACCTGACTGGGGAAAGGGCTGACTTTTAGAGACGTGTGGGACAGTTATACAGCATAGAGTAGCCCATGGGCAAGATGGGTACTCACAAGAGTTATTACTCACTCTATACAATAATGCAAGGCTGGATGATTAAGAAGTTGAGGACAGTCATCACACTAGAAACCATAACCCTTCCCAGTTTCCAGATCTGAGCTTTAGTTTGGATGTTATAACAGATTGGCTAAAGGGGAGGTGAGATCCTCAGGAAGAACTCCAAAATACTTCATGGTAGCTCTTCAATTAGCCCTTCCTCAATGAAAACTCCAAGCATTGTTGACAATTCCTGTACAATGGGGAGAAGGTAATACCCAGACATTAGAAAATAGAATGGACACCAGATCTAAGTTGATGCCAATGCACTTGCCAGAAATTTACTGTTGGAATGAGGAACTATGGGGCCAACTAGCAGTTTCTCATCTAGATTCAGCTTACAGTGGGCCCTCTGAGCTCTGTAGTTATTCACAGAACTAAAGGAATACTTAGAAATGATGAGGCTTACTCAGTGGTGGAATTGCTTTACTAGTTCCTTTGTCCACAGTTTGTTTTTGTTTGTTTGTTTGTTTGTTTGTTTTTAAGGACTTTCAGAATAGTGAGGGGGAACTAAAATCTCTCACCTCCCCAACCTGGACAAAATGATAAGTACAAACAAAATTGTGTCTAGGAGAGAGGCAAAGTTGCTATCATTCTTAATCAATGACACTGAGGTAATGATTCTTGCCATACCTTCTTTCAATTCGTAATCTTGTCCCTTCCCAAAATATGGTGCTGTAGCTGCTATGAAATCTTTTCATGAAAATTTTTGGGAGAAATCAGCACAGTGCACAGTTGCTTATTTAGGGAATAAATTCATTTCTCATAACTTCTATTCCCCAAGAGGTCTGTAACACTAAATGCATAGCCACACCAAAGGGTAAAAAATATCAAACAAACATTTAAGGTATCCCAGTACCAAAAGTTAAATTTATTTTCTATTTAATAAATTTTCAGTGCCACTGTTCAAGTGTGGTTACATCAACCTTTCTTCTGCTTCTGTGCCTTTCCAGGTTTGGAACAGCAAAAACAGTGTCTCATTTTTTTTTGTTTGTTCGCAGCCCTGTCAATTTGATCTACATTATTTAAACACACTTCTTAAAATTCAGAATTCTGAAAATTCTGTCAACTTCTGAAAATACATAAAGAGCTCAATTCATGCATGGGTGCCTATATATGTTTATGTATGTACATATAGATGCATATACATTTCAATTTTCTTTCTAGAAGTGGCATACTACTATCCTAAGTATCATATTGCCAAGAAATAAGGACCAAAATAATAAACAACAGCAACAGAACAATAAACACTAATTAAGTATAGGCTATAAGCTTGAATTCTGGCACTATTTCAATTTTCAGTTCTTTGTTTATGATTCATATAATATTTTCCTTTAGATAATTAATTAGTTGAATGTGTCAAGCTAGTTAAACTCACACTAAATATTTTCCCAAGAGAACCAAGTTGAAACCGGGTGCTATTAAAACCTTCAAGTGAACAAAATCTGTCTTTAACAAGTCACACATTATTAATTGGAACTGGGTAGAGAGGCATATTTTTGGATGCTTGCCGAGAATAATTATGGGACTTTTTTTTTTTTTAATTGTAACAAGATGAGTTAATCAAGGAAAATGCATCCGGCTTCCTTTGCCCGAAACTTGGGAGTCTCAGCTATTAACCAACTGACCTGCTCAGTTTCAGGTAGAATTGAAAAAAAGCAAAAGGGGACTGAGGTCATTCTTAGATGACAGTTAGCCCCTGAGCTCTTTGCTTAATTTCTTCATTTTAAATACACACAATATTTGATAACTAGGAAGATAATATGAACCCACCTGCCTATATAAGCATATAGGAAGAGGAGAAGCAGCATTATGAAATATTTATTCCCAGGATGGCTAAAACTGGCCCAAAAATGTATTGACTACTCAGTACATTTTATTAATTTTCACTGTACTGTATATTTTAATAACACATTTTGATGTAACAAAATTGATACACATTTTAAAATAAGAATAATCTCAAAATAAGCGAGTCATTGTGGAGAAGCATGGATGGTCTGTGTAAGGGATGTGTGAAACCTTTTTGAATTCATACTTCCTTAGCATTGACTCCTCTCATCGTTGTTTTGGTGATTGACAGAAATGACTTCCCTGCACAGCACGTAGTCATCTCAACCTCCTACACCTTGATTAGAGTCTCCGCTTCAAGATTTGTAATCTTGGGATGTCCCATGTAAACACAGGTAAAATAGTCCATTGAAGCAATCCCTAGTCTTGATTGTATAGGAGCTCAGTGTTCTGGTCTTCGAATTGCCCTTCTGTATTCATTGACTTTTGTTGCTATAACAAAATACCCAAGAGAACAACACAAGGAAGGAGAACACGTTTTGAGTCACAGTTTTGAAGGTTCTGTGTGGTGATATATCAGATAAAGCTTGCCTTGAATCAGAGGACAGAGCCAGCCACTAGATTAGACATAGAGGCCAGGCAGTGGTGGCACACATCCATAATCCTCTCACTCAGGAGGCAGAGATCCCTCTGGATCTCTGTGAGTTCAAAGCCACCCTAGACTACATGGGATTGACTCAGTCTAGTAGAGAAACAGAGCCAGGCAGTGGTGGCACACACCATTAATCCCAATACTTGGGAGTCACATACCCTTGCTACCAGTACTGAGGAAGCACACACACCATTAATCCCAGCACTAGGAAGGAAATGAAATGGCTGGGCGGAGAAAGGCTTGTAAGCTGTGAGGAGACAGGAATGAGAGCCTTTTGGCTGAAGACTCAGAGGCGTTCAGTCAGAGGATTTGCGGAGATATCAGTTCAGCCTGAGGATTCAGTAGTGGTGAGAAGTAGCTGTGGCTTGTTCCTTTGTCTCTCTGATCTCTCAACATTTACCTCAATATCTGGCGCCAGGTTTTTTATTATAAGACCATTTAGAATTCGAGCAACTGTTCTGCTCTTTGGTGATTTGGCTCCATCTTTCTTGGCTTGTGCTGATGAAAAGTCATGAAAGAGGGAGTATGCTGGGTCATAATTCTTCCTATAACCAATAGTGCCTAGCAAACAGGGAGAGAGACTGAAAGGCAGAGGGATATAAGGGGGAGTTTCCAGCAACCTCGTCTTTAAGTGTCTATTTGGTCACAAATAAATCAATGGATTAATGAATGAAGTCAGAGCCCTAGTGATCCAGTCACCTCTCGAAAGCCCATTATTGACAATCAAACCCTAGGCAAATTAATCTTTGGGGATGTTTGCAGATTCAAAACACTTTTCCATTAACCTTCTCATTACCCAGAGGAGCGATGCCCTCTTTTGCCTGTATGTGATGGAGTCCACAAGACTCTGATTGAATGCTGGAGTGTTCATCCTCTCTGCTCTCACTCACCAAACCAACCCAGGGATTTTGATTTAATACTAGTTGGCGATGGCCAAGTTCTGCAAGAAACAGCTGCCAACCTATAATCAGACACAGAGATAAGCCCTTTTCACCTTACCAAAGCCAACACAGAACATGAATAGTTCTTAAAAAGAGCATAAGGGAGATGCAGAGGGGGGCAGCTAATACTAACTTCTCTAATTTCCCTCGGTCTCCTAAAAACATGGCTAAACACAGACCCTTTATACTTAAACCAAACTTCATTCTTCCTATTGTATAACGCAGTTAACAGAGGCAAACCAACCATTTTGGCACAATTCCATTTGGAATTTTCAAGGTTTTTAGCCCACCTATGGCTTAGTTTTCTTATCTGAAAACTGTGATGCATAACATAAAATTGGTCATACTATAAAATATCTGGGGGTCTAACCACTGTCAGTGCTATTGCTGAAGCTGGGTCAAGATGAAGTCTGTCATCCTTCTTTGGGGAATCTTTAGTAGACCCTTAGGAGATGGACAACAGCTGACTTCCCCTTCACTATCTCTTCTCAATTGGTCTGCTGAGTTGAGAAGGAGATCTACTTCACTGATGACTGCATGTTTGCTTAGCACCAGAATGTGGTTAAACCAAATGTGAATGCACGGAATAGAACACAAGGGAGATGAGGTGTCAAATCTAATAGAAAAGACATTTGGATGGGGAAGAAACATAAATAACGGCTACATCTGCATAGATGAAATTTTAAGTAAGCCTTTAAAAATGCTTCCGAAATTTTATCCCGCTCTCCACATCAGAAGATCATGAAAGATAAAAGGATAAGCTACCAATTTACAAGAACAGGCCACCAGTTCTGGAGGGCCTTGATGATTCTATTAACACAGGCTTTGAAGTTGCTTACCATAAAACACATGTGTTGTCTATACATAGAGCTTACAGTTGGCAGATATTCTAATAAAATTTATTTTGTGAATACTAGGGAGGGAAGCCTAGAGATGTATTAAAATAGTAAGATATTTTCAGACCTCAGAGTCGTGGTACACACCTATAATTCTAGTTCTCAGGAGACTGAGGCAGAGGATTGCCATGATTTGAGCCACCTTGATTTATATAGTGAATTCTAGACCAGCCTGAGCTACATAGTTAGACCCAATATCAACATCAAACAATATAATGTATGCATATATATATATATGATATATATATTATAATCTTACTGTGTTAAAAATGTTAATATAATCCAAGCAATAAAGCCTTTGTGCAATCATGTCTCTTTAATGGGTATGTTATTCGAACTGTGGGATGTTTGCATAGCACATCAACTTGTTTAATTAAATATGCCATGATTTTCAAATATTAATTTTTTTTTCTTTCAGGACAAAGAGTCAAATGACAGAAAGTGTTGGTTACCATGGATTGAGAAAAATCTCAGCAAAACGTCGTTGCAGAAAAACCAATGTGCAGCTGTGTCTGGCATCTTTCGCATTGTGATAAGAAGCTAACAAATAGGAAAGGGAGTTTTCGTATCTGCAGCACTCGTGGTTTAAGGAAACAATCACATAAAACACTGGTGTAACGTAAATAGAGGCTTTAGGGACGAAACTCAAGATTTTCGCAGCGTCCACTCTCTTCCAGCATCTGAAGTGATAAATATGTTAAATAATTAGATGCCATCATCACCTCACAATGTGCATATATAGCAAAGCATCATATTGTTCAACGTAATCACACACTTATTTTTTCTTCTATTGGAGTAGATTTTTTTTCATGCAAATATTCTGGGAATATGGTTTCCTCTTCTCTTAACTTCTCCCAGGACCTCCCCTCTTCCCCTCCCATCCAAATGCACTCCCTTTCTTCTCTCATTAGAGAGCCAACAGGCATCTAAGGAATAAAAATAAAATAAACAAAAAAATTGAATATGGCAAAACAAGAAATAGAGACAAAGTAAAAGCACAAGAAATGCATCTAGATGCAGACACACACATTCACAGTGCCAGGCATCCCAAGAAAACTCAAACTGGGAGATATAATATATACACTAAAGACCTATAAGGTAGAAAACCAAAACAGAAAAGCATCCTGGCTTAATTATGAGACAAACAACCTCCAAAAATGCCATTGAGTTCGTTTCTCTGTTGGTGTCTACTGCTGGGCATGGGACCTACCCTGAAGAATGATCTGTGTCCCCACAGCCGAACATTAGACGGAGTCTGGGGAATCCTGCAGAAGAGGGGACGAAAGCATTGTAGGTGTCAGAGGGGTCAAGGACACCACAAGAAAACCCACAGAATCAACTCACGTAAGCTCGTAGGAACTTACAGAGACTGAACTGATCAAGCCTGCAAGGGACTGACCTGGGCACTCAACATATATGTTACAGTTGGGTAGCTTGCTCCTCTTGTGAGATCCCTAACATAGTGGGAACAGAGTCTCTGACTCTGTTGCCTGCTTTTGGGACCTCCTTCCTCCTATGAGGTTGCCTCATCCAGCATTAATAGGAGAGGAGGTAAAGGTACTCTCTCTGACTGCAGCTTGATACACCATGTTGTGTTGATACTCATGGGAGACCTGCCCTTTGCTAAACAGAGGCATGGACTGGGGGTGGGAACAGAGGAGGGGTAGGGGGATGGATTGGGAGGAGAGGAGGAAGCAGAAACTCTGGCCAGGATGTAAAATAAATAAATACATTTATTAAGAAAAAAAAAAAGAGCAGTCTGTTTCATCAGTGAGACTCCAGTGGAGAAAACTAACTTTTCATCTGCAAGTGGCTATCATTGGGAGTTGGCGTCTGTTAGGAAGCTGGCTGTGTGTGTCCACTTCTGCTCTCGGCTCTAGGACACCATCTGGTGCAGATCTGGGCAGGCCCTGTGTGTGCTGCCACAGTCTCTGTGAGTTGATATGTGTTCCAATCCAGTTGTGTCCAAAAGACCTATGATTCCTTGATGGCCTCCCCTCTGTCTCTTGTATTCTTCCTTGAGCCCTGGCCTGGGGGTAGGGGTGGGGGGACAATTTGTTGCATATGTCCCATTGAGGAGAGAGTATTCCAAGGTCTCTCTATCTTGATATTGGCTGGTTATGGGTCTTTGCATTTTGTTCCCATTGGACGCAGGATGAAGCTTCCCAGATGTTGGCTGAGCAAGGCACAGATCTATGAGTCTACAGAGTATCCTTAGGACCCATATTATTGCTATATTCCTTTAGCAGAACAGCAGGATTTGGTTTTACCCTAGGACCCTGAGCTATCTCTTATCAGATTCTTGGCCACCCAAGCAACATCTCATGGAGCGGGCCTTAACTCAAATCAGATACTGGGTGGTTGCTCCCACAAGCTGTGTGCCATTATTGCGCCAGCACATCTTGCAGGCAGGTCACTCATACAAAGGAAAAGATTTGTAGCTGGGTTGGTGTTGACCTTTCTCCTTTGGCAGCATACAGAGTACCTTCCAGAACCATGCATACTGGTCCATAGGGGAAGCTGTAGGTGAGCACCAGCTCAACTTCTTCATGATGAATGAGTTGGGTAGGTGCTGTCTTCAGCAATAGGACCCGACAGTCAGTTTGCTGAGAGCAACCAATAGCCTTGGCAATAGCTAGCCCGGGGTGTTTGGAGTTTTCTGGGACCCCTTTGGCCAACAAGTCAATTAGATTCAACCCATTCCCAGTATTGAAGCTTCATTTGGTGATGAGAGATAGACAGGTGGGGCTGTTTCTTCCTGTTACTTGATTTCATTAAGATCACTTTCATATATGTATCTATTCTAGGAAGTTTCTATGGTATTAGGTTTCTATACGACCCCCCCCCAATAGCCCTTAGTTTTAGCTCTACCTTCCTGTATTCCTTCCCTTGTCCCCCTCTTCCCTCCACATCCCTATTTGATTTCCCATTCCAGTTCCCCCAACCCCTGTCCATCCATAACTATCGATTCTATTTTCCTTTCCTAGGAAGATCCATTCCCCCTACTCCCTTACTCCCTAACTAACTTCTGTGGTTATAGAGATGGTAGTTTGCTTATCAATAATGTAACAGCTAACATCCACATATAAGTGAACACATATCGTATTTGTCCTTTTGGGTCTGAGGAACCCCCCTCTGGATGCTTTTTCCTAGTTGCAGCCAGTTACCTGTGAATTTTATGGTTTCATTTTTTTTGATGGCTAAGTAATATTCCACTGTGTAAATGTACCACAGTTTCTTTACCCATTCATTTGTTGATGGACATCTAGGCTGTTTCTTATTTCTGGCTATTATGAATACAGCAGCAATGAACATGTTTGCGTAAGTGTCTCTGTAGTAGGATGAAATGTCTGTCCTTTTGGCTATATGCCTGTGGCATAGCAGAATTGAGGTAGATTGATTCCTATATTTTCTGATGAGCCATCACATTGATTTGCATAGTGATGTACACATTTCCACTCCCATCAGCAATGGGCGAATGCTCCTCCTGCTATACATTCTCATCAGTATAAGCTGTTATTCCTTTTTATTGATTTTGGCCATTCTGATTAGTGTAACATGAAATCTCAAAGTAGGTTGCATTTGTATTCCTCTGATGACTAGGGATGTTGAACCTTTCTTTAAGTGTTTCTCAGCCATTTGAGTTTCCTCTCATGAGAATTCTCTGTTTAGATCTGTACCCCATATTTTAATTAGGTTATTTGGTGTTTTGATATCCATTTTTTTATTTTTATGTATTTTGGATATTAGCCCCCTTTTAGATGGATAGTTGGTAAAACATCTTTTCCCATTCTGCATGCTGCCACTTTGTCCAAATAATGGTACACTTTGCTGTGCAGTGTATTTTCAGTTTTGTGAGGTCCCATTTCTTAATTGTTGCTCTTAGTGCCTAAGCAAATGGTGTTCAATACAAAAAGTTTTTTCCTGTGCCAAGGAGTTCAAAGATATTTCCCACGTTTTCTCTTTTTGGGTGCACTCTATCTGGCCTTATGTTGAGGTATTTGATCCATTTGGAATTGAGTTTTGTACAGGATGTGCCTTAGGATTTCTATTACTGTGAAGAGACACCATGACAACTTCAACTCTTCCAAAGGAAAAACATTTAATTGGGGTGCCTTACATTTTCAGAGGTTTAGTCCATTCTCATCATGGCACAACATGGTGGTGTGCCGGCAGACATGGTGCTGGAGCAGTAGCTGAGGGTCCTATGTCCTGACCCACAGGCAGCAGGAAGTGGTCTGAGTGTCACACTGACTGTAGGCTGAGCAACGGAGATCTCAAAGCCCACACTCACAGTGACACACCTCCTCCTACTCCAGCAAAGCCACACCTCCTAAGAGTGCCACGCCCTGTGAGCTTATGGGGACCAACTACACTCAAACTGCCACAGGATGATAAGTATGGACCTATTAGCATTTTCTACATGCAGCCATCCAGTGTGACTGCACCATTTATCGAAGGAATATACACGTTTTTATTTTCCATTATACTTTAATAAGACTGGCTCTGAGAGTGAGGAGATGGCTTGAGGTACATACACAGTGCTTTGAACCTCAGTTCAAATCCTCACAACCCACATAAAATCCCAACATAGCAGTCCGTACCTGTAATGCCTGTGTGGCAAGATGGAAGGCAGAGAAAGAGAAATCACCAGAATCCTAAGAGCAAATGCTGTGGTGAGCAATAACAACAAAAAAGTTGACATTATCTGAAACCTGGTGGTAGATGAGGACCAACATCCAAGAGTGTCCTCTTCTGCACATCCACATTTATTGTCACATGCATACATGCCTACCCCCCACACACATACAAACATACACACAAGTTAAAATAAATAAATAAAACTTAAAATCTGAGGAGGAAGATGGATGAAAACTGAAAATAACAAGCAAATGAAATGCTTCCCATATTCCCATATGTAGGCTGAAAATACACTGAATCCACGTGGACATGAGTCCATTTAGACGTTATTTCAAATTGAAGAAGAGGAACACAAAAGTAACAAAAGAAATAGTTTTTACAACAAAGCTGCTTTATTCTTTTGAGGAAGGAAATGAGTTGGTGTAAGTAAGAGATTATCACAGGCTGCAGGGACCTGAGGAAGTATTTGCACTCATCAAAGCTGAGCTTACAGCCACTCTTTAAATCTTATATCTGTTGTGAGTCCAATGTCTTCTATTTTGAACTCACGTTTTCAAATGCTAACAGCCTGTTGCCAACCTAAAATCTCAAGGTCACAACGATGTCTCACCTTCACCACTCAAACAGTCTCCTAATCACTTCCCAGCTCCGCTTTGTAGTCTCAGTATTTGCTGTACACCAGCTAGAATGGTCTTTTGAAAATATGGATCATATACAAACAGTGTTGCTAACTATAGTCTCCTACTCCAATTAAATCCTGTCCAAAAGCTTGCACACGGTATTGGAGACCAATATTGTCAACACCGGCAATACCAGGTATCTCATATCCTTAAAGCACATGTAACCTTCTCCCTCCATCGCCAAAAACCTTTACAGCACCTTTGGCTGAGGATTTTTTTTTTTTTTGCCCCTATTATGTATTACAGTCCTTCTACCAGGTCATTTCCACAATCTCAACAGAGAATTGTTTTCTCCCACTTTTTAAAAACCTGAAGGAAAAAGGGCTCCCTCACCTTTGCTGAATCCCCGTCTTTCCAGGCAGCTGTAGTCCTCAGAAGGAGTGACTTGACAAGCCACAGCAAGGTGCTGGAGACCTAGGAGTCCAACGTCTTTGTGCTCAGTGCCAGTTACCGGCTGCCTCCTCAGAGACTGTGCGTTCTGTGTCCTCATGTGGCAGAAGGGTCTGACACAGGTCCCTTGAGCATCTAAGTTCACCAGTCTCTTCAGAATGGCTTTGCCCCATGACCAAATCACTCTCTACTCTCTTTATCCCAAAAGCAATCTGTTTCAATACATAAATTTTAGAGGATCCACAATTTCAAACCCTACCACCGACCAGCTGTTTAGAAATATTTACCTAGAGTTATACAATGTTGTATATTTACGGCTTAGCTATCTGCCTGTATCTAATATAGAATTTTCATGAGGAAGTGATTTTTAGTCCTTTTGTTCAACTGAATATACACAGCAGTAGGATAATATAAACCTTCTAACTAAAATTGAAAAAAAAATATTTATTAAGTTCATCAGTCCAACAATAAATTCTAATTCTGTTTATCTCCAGGTTATCATATTGTTCTTTCTAAATGGAGATCCCTGGGGAAATATTCAGGCTGATATATGATATCGGGGCCCCATAGAACTCTGACTTTTCCTTTGCTTCTGATTGCTCCTCTAATATATGAGCTGGGTAAGTG
Organism: Peromyscus maniculatus bairdii; assembly: GCF_049852395.1. NCBI lineage: Eukaryota > Metazoa > Chordata > Mammalia > Rodentia > Cricetidae > Peromyscus > Peromyscus maniculatus. The sequence goes on along the minus strand of NC_134869.1, from coordinate 22,303,563 downwards.
TGGAAATTCACCTTTGAATGGAAATGGCCATCATTCCCCTGCCCGTCTACGTTTTAACCTCTGTAAGCCCATAATATATCAACAAGCAAGCCAGAGTGAGCATTCAGAGGAGATGGTGTAATGCTGGAGAGTTAGGTGACAGATAGCAAGTCCTGCAAAGATGTGCTGGAAGAATCAGCACATTCCTGTTTACTCTGGTCGGTTTCCTGTTGGTCTTCAAGCTAATTCTATAGAACTCCACCTTTTCTGTGTTTTTTTTTTTTTTATCTGCAGTGGGTGCTGCTTCATGGCAGTATTAACTTCTAGGTCAAGATAACTCTATCCATTTTACTTCATTAATTTTGACTTGTAAACACAGGCTTTTATTGTCATATTTGAAACTACATATGTTTGTTTTCCTCACCTATTGAGTCTTAGGAAGAATTGTAAAGCTCAATTATTTCTATGATTTTTTTTCCTATGACATGTGAACATATCACTAAGTGGTTTTGCCTTCAGATTATCCCAATTTCTCTTCAACATTCACACGGCACTTGGTTCAAGGAGTGGAGATAAATATTTCTATGGTGCAAAATAAATGTCTGAAATTTGTATCTAGATAAATAAGGTTTAAGGTATTCTGCATTCTTAAAAGTTAATTTCAGAAAACAAAAGAGAAAGATGAGACAAAATGAAAATGTGTGACATATCACAGATGTTAGAGGGTGAACGTTGAAAGAAAATGCACAGCAGGAAAGGGAAATACGAAATAAAGGCAGGATGTAGTTTTCCACAAAATGGCCCATGAGAGTGTCACATAGAAGGGACATTTTTGCTAAGCTCAAGAATGAAATGAAGGGCACAGACAAGGGACAACAGGAGGAGATGTACCTAGGCAGAGGATACTGCTAGTGCAAAATGGCCACAAAGGTGTGAACCTGGCATGTTGGGGAACAGAAGGAATGTCCCCCGGAAAAATGACATTGGAAAAAAGAGAGTAGGAGTGATGAGCAGTGGATGGTGAGGACCAAGTAGCTCACGGCTAGGAACTCGGATCTAATTCTAAGGGTAATAAGATACCACCTGAAAGTTTGGAGTGAAGGACGGTGTGACCCATACGTTTTATAAGGATGGCTTTACTCGTTAGGATAAAGAGATCACACCATAAGGAAAAGACAAAAGTGAAGATATTGTGCAGGGGACTTTGGTGGCACGATGGTGGTGTTGAAGACAGTCCTATCATCAAGGAATGAACAAATTTTGAAAGTATAGTCAAACAAATACACTACAAGAACACTTGAGAGAAATGGATCAAAGCTTAAGGGTCACGTCAACTAAATAAATTGTGTTCTATTAATTTGTATTGGGAAATGATTAAAAGGTGGGCCAGATTGGACCATAGGAAGATTATTAGTTCAGTTTACACCATGTCAAATTTAAAATACATCTTGACATTTAAGTGAAGGTATTTGCAAGCTGCTGGACATTTGTATCTGAAGCTCAAAGTAAAGGTATGAGATAGAGAGAGAGACAAATGTTGAAGATACAAATGACATTAAAAGTTGCGAGCACAGAGCAGGGGAGATGCATCCATAGATACAGTGTTTACTATGTAAACATGAGGACTAGCTTACCATCCCTAGCACCCGTGAAAAGGCTGAGGTTGGCAGTGGGTGCCTGCAATCTGGGTACTGGGGAAGCATGAACAGCAGATTCCTGGGGGTTGCTAGCCTCTTAATCAAGTTGGGTCATTGAGATCCAGGTTCATGGAGAGAGCCTCTCTCCACAAGACAAGGTGTGGAGCAATTGAAGGACAAATCTAGCCACAGCCTTTGCCTTCCACGTGCATATGTACACACATGAATATACACACGCCCATGTGAGTCCACCCACATATAATAAACAACACGCACACACACACACACACACACACACACACACACACACACACACACACACACACACACACACACCGTAGGAAACTTCATCTTAATTGTGAGAGTAGCTGAAACCATCATAACAGTGAAAAGGTTGAGAAGAGAGGAACCCAGGCTTGAGTGACCTAAGCACCACCACAGACTTTAGGATACAACATTAGTACAGATTTGAGGGGTGTCTTTAATCTGTATCAATAGCGCAAATACCTTTCCTGACCGAGAATAATCCCTATATCAAAGGAATGTGAAAGTGACTCCCTAAACCACTTTCGCATGACCCTTGGCGACATCTAAGAACGGGCTAAGAGCTGTGATCTTGGTTTCAGCAGAGTGAAGGCTTTGGTTGTAGGTGTTAAATTTCTGCTATGTGAACTTGGCGCCATCCCTTTCTATTTCTGGCCTCATTTTCTTATCTAGATACCACAGCTTAAAATGTCTACGGTAAAATACCTTAGGCAGGCAATACACACAGTGCATTAAGTTTCCACATAACTCCTCGGGGGCCAGGCTGCTTATCCTTCCTGTGTGCTTCCATATCACTACTTCTTGACAGTAAAAGCCATTGCTCCCATGCTCACACCTGAGGACTGTGGCCTTGCTATGTGTGGCTCTGGTTTAGTGGCACGGGGGTTATGTAATAAAAGTAGGAAGCTAATGGAAAAATTGAATATATCGTTGTTAGATTACCTACACCCAGGTAAGTCAAATACACGGCTTTAGTCTCAACAATGAGGAAAGTCGATGTGTGCATCTAGCTTGGTCTTCATAGTTCACACACGTTCTTGAAAAGTAATATTCTTCTAAAAGATGCTGAGAAACACTAATGGAGCAAATGGCTTTCGGACTAATTCGAGCAACTGGCAAAACTCAAAGGCATCTTACTTGGGGAAAACAGCCACCTGTCCTTACTGAAGTATCTCAAACCGTCCCAGCTTTAGGACCTATAATATAATGAGTCTCTTTCAAAATATAATGAGTCTCTTTATCTGCTAAGTTTAAAAAGTTAAGACCAAAAGCTAAACAAATCCTCAAGTTAGCTTTAAAAAAAAATCAGTGAGTGAATAAACACTACAGTAATCTGTATTCATAAAAACAAAAATTAAAATACGTGTTTTAGGTTATTAAATTCCAAACCAATGAGGTTCATGATGTCTGAAAAGCTTTGTGTTCATGCTGTGAAATGCTTTTGTCTTATAATTTCATTTTTTTTTCCACTCAGTTTTCAGACAGCTGAAAGTTGTGAGTTTACAGAACAAGATGTACTTTCAGTTCTTGTTTTATAGCCTCATATGATGGCATGTACTATTATGAAAACAATTCCAAATTGTGCTTTATTATATTATATTGTGCAATTTATATTCAGAAGATGCTATCAGCACCAGGGAACAGACAAATTTAATAATAATAATAAAAAAGAAACACAATGTTCCTGTTGTCCTAATAGTTATTAACAGAAAACTCCTCCCAGGAGACGGTTTCAGTTTCTTCTCAAAACTATCCCGCCCGCTCTGATGGAGCCGTTGGAGTACATAAAAAAAAGCAGCCATGCCATAGACCATAAAAACAGCAAATAGTAAACTATAAGGAGCCCTTCAAATCATCCAGATCAAGTCCTTCATGTTATAGATGAAACCAAGGAGACTGGGTGAGGATAACTGATTCAGCCAGCTCAGCCAGTTCAGGTCTAAGCTGTATGTAGAATCATATTCCCTCCAACATCCAAATTCGGAGTCCTTTGTTTTTATTGCCACCAGTGGTAGTAGCCTTCTAGATGACACAAGCCTTGCCAAATCTATACATTTCATTCCTAAGTCAGCTCTGAAAGCTGTAACGTTTTCCATTGCCTAAAAGTAGAAGCCACCATCTCATATGGGCAAGTAACTTAGCTACTGTCTCTTGTGTCTTCATTACCTCCATGTCTGTGCCACTGCCAATCTCTTAATGGGACATGAGTTCCAGGAAAACCAGAGCAATGCCCACTGGGGGCATCGCTGAATTCGCTGTGCTGACAATATGTCCAATCCATAGACTTCTGCAAATAAACACCTGTTAAGTAAACAAATCAGAAGCTCAGGGAATGCAAAATTTCATGAGCACATAGGAGTGGTCTCTAGGATACACAATCAAAAAGCACACACAGACACCACCTGGAACAAAATACACTGGAAGATCATTGGAAGAAAGCAACATGATTTTTGCAGCTGGGGCAGGTGCAAAATCAAATTGTTTAGCAATGATGATAGTTAGTGAAGTTAAAAAGTAATGAAAAATGTAGACAATAGAACATACTCTTTTAATTCCTCCATGCTGTGCTGGCTGGTCCTGGATGGGGGTCGGGGGGTGGGGGAGGGAACGGGACCTGGAGAGTTGACATAGAGAAGTCTGAATTCCAAAAGGAGAATGAAATCTGTGGTCAGTGTTGGGAAAACTGGAGAGGCTGACTAACAAGGTGTAGCCTGAGAACAGCAGCAAAGCAAGGATCACAAACTTCCATGTGGAGTCATGAAATAAATCCTGTGGACAAATATTAAGTAAGAGACTAGTGATCTCAAGAAATGCGTTAGGATACATAGCCATAGGTTTGTAAGGAGATGGGAGAAGGAAGTTAAAGAGAAAGGGAGCTGAGGAGTGAGGGATGGAAGGAGAGGGAGAAGGAGGAAAGGAGAGAAAGCAAGAAGGAGGGAGGGAAGGAAAATGATGGAGGAAAGGAACTATTTGGCGACACTCTGCGTCCGGCGTACACACTACTGTCACATATATTTTAGTTTAGTTTCCAAAAACTCTCTTCATTTGACTGAAAAACTAACATAGCATTTGGCTCAACGGAGTTTAGTTAACCTCTCAACTTTCCTTAGGCAAAGTAGAGACAAGATCCAATTAGAGTGTGTCAACCCCAAAGCTCTCTCGGCTCACACACTTCTAATCCATTTAGTATCGTTTCTTCATGCACTTTCCTGTTTTGCTTTTATTTTTATGTAGACTTTGGAAATTTCAAAACATCTTCACACACTTTTTTTTTTTGTCTTGTAATAACTCCATGAAGGCACTTTCTTCTTCTATTTTGCTGGTGAAGAAACTTGGTAAAGGCAATTTGATTTATCTAAGCTAAATCTTTATAATGGCAGTGTAGGGATCAAAGTGATGTCTGGCCCTTGGTTGATCATGCTGTCTCTTATAATATGTGGTGAAACCTGTTACCTAGCATGTAGCACAGTCAACCAACACCAGTCTCCTACCAGGCTCTCCTACATTTGCTTCTTCACAGCAAGTCCTCTAGGAGGAAACTCTTAGGCATGGGTGTTTCATAGCCCTCTAGACAGAACAGTGAATTCAGAAGCTCAGAAACAGACAGACGCTGGAAGAAAGTCCCAGTACATAAAAAACAATACTGTTAATTTCTGAAATCCTATGGACTTGTATGGTAGTGTGTGTCGGTAAACCCAGCCCTCAGCAAGCTACCCTGGTCTACATTGCAAAATTCCTCTCCCAAAAAGTGAAGCAAAGAAAGTAGAGAGGAAAGGAGGAAAGAAAAGAGAGAAGGGGTAAGGAAGGAAAGAAAGAAAGAAAGAAAGAAAGGAAGGAAGGAAGGAAGGAAGGAAGGAAGGAAGGAAGGAAGGAAGGAAGGAAGGAAGGAAGGAAGAAAAACAGAAAGAAAGAAAGAAAGAAAGAAAGAAAGAAAGAAAGAAAGAAAGAAAGAAAGAAAGAAAGAAAGAAAGAAAGAAAGAAAGAAAGAAAGAAAGAGAGAGGGAGAGAAAGAAATCTTACATAGTGCCTTATTCTCAACTAATTACCCTTTGTCTACATTTAACAAGTCAGTAAACCTTGAGAAATTCCTTTAGAATATTAATAAATCCATCATGTGGCTGTAAACCTGGTTTTCTCACTGGTTAGATGGCTCTGAGATAATCTGTTGTTTCTAATCCATCATCAACCTAATGCAACTCTCCAGTGTGCCCAGAAAATACACAACAGTAGAAGAAATTTTGTAAGACTCGTTACTGGCAAGATTCTTAAAAGGACTGTGGTAGCTCGAATCCTATTGGTCTTAATAAAAACCCGGAGCCAGATATCAGGGTAAATGCTGAAAAATCAGAGAAGGAGAGCAGCCAAGCACTAGTTAGCCATAGAGGCCAGGCAGTGGTGGCACACACCTTTAATCCCATCACTCAGGAGGCAGAGGCAGGCAGATCTCCATGATTCAAGGCCACCCTGAGCTATAAGAGATTGATCCAGTCTAAAAGAGAAATGGAGCCAGGAGGCAGTGGCTCACATCTTTAATCCAGCACTAGAGAGGTGAAGACAGGAAGGAATATGGCTGGGAGGAGAGAAGAATATAAGATAGGAGGAGACAGGAGTCATTGCTCTTTGGGGTGAGGATTCCATAGCGGTAAGAAGTGCTTGTTGCTGGTTCCTTTATCTCTCTCTGATCTTTCAGCATTTACCCCATATCTGGCTCCAGGTTTTTATTAAGACCAATTAGGCTTCATACAACAGCCTGTCATAGATTCCAGCAATACTGTGGAATTATTTCAATAACCTATATCTGACAATTAAAGGCAGAAATAGGCCTATTTTTGCAAAACTGGAAGCTAGAAATCTCCCAAAGCACAAAATCTGATATTTATTCAGAAGCCATTGGAATACCAAAACTTTCATAGTGTGCATCTGGCAATGTCCACCCATGTCTTGATGTCTTGTCTACAATCCTTTTTTTGGTAAAGCCTTTTCCAGTTGTCTAAGCAGCATCAACTGGTTTCCTCCTGAGCTTCCATAGAACTCCTGTCTACCAGTCATTAGAGTATTATAATAATCAGCATTTGACAGAGTATCAAAATGAAAAAGGATTATATACATATTATGTATATGTATAATGTAGTGTGTATGCATACATGCTAAATGCAGCTGTACATTTTTTAAAATATTTCAGTGAGCTGGTTGGGTATATGGAAATAAAATGGTGAACACACAGTTACTACTGTCTATGAAATGAGACTTAGCTCTTGGGAGTCAAGAAATCCCAGATGCCTACAAACTGGAAAACCAAAAAGGCCTGTGACAGGACTCAAGCTGAAAATGGTGGACAGCCTCCCTGGATTAGTCAGGAAGCCTGATTGATACCTTACTGGAATCCACAGTCCCCGGGCCCAGGAGCTGTGGTGTCCAACATCAGGGACATAAGGATATCCCTGATAAAGAAGAGCAAGTGAATTTCCCCTTCCTCTGCCTGTAACCAGGCAATCAGTAGAATAAACACCCGCCCCACTGGAGACAGAAAACCTTTACATTGTTCACCAATTCACACACAAATCACAAATCCATTCCAGGAAAATCCTCACAGACACATACATTTCAAACCTAATCATCATTCTGGGGCTGGTGAGATAACTTAGTTGACACAGTGCTTGCTGGACAAGGACTTCAGTTCAGACTCATGGTGCCCATGTAAAATTCTAGGGATAGTGATACACAGCCATCATCCTGGCGCTAGGAAAGATATAGAAGTGTTGTGGCCAGCTACTCTTGTCAAATTGGTGAACTCTGGATTCAATGAGAGACCCTGTATCAAAAAATAGAAGTGGAGAGCTGCAGAAAAAGATGGATTACACACACATTCACACGCACATACACACACCACAAAATTAATACATTCTTCATTTATTTACTTGCAAATTTTCAGATCACCATTGATGTCCTGTCCTACATAAAACTGGTTAATAAAGAGATTACTTCTAGCATCCTTTCTCATGGAGAAAAATATAACAGAGTCTAGAAAGAGGAGAAATTAAAGATGATAGCAAACTTGAATTTTTAAAGTTGGCTACTCAAGAACAAAATGTAAGTGCTTCAGATCAGTGAAAATAAACAACAAAATTGTAAAATTTGTGGGCTTGGGGATTTAGCTCAGTGGTAGAGTGCTTGCCTAGCAAGTACAAGGCTCTGGGTTCTGTCCTCATCTCTGCGGAAAAAAAAATGTAAAATTTGAGTGATATGCTAGTTTCTAATATCTCTAACAATCAGCAATGATCCAAATAGTTGAGAGACAATAGTATTTTTGAGATTAGCTTTAATATTATTATTAATTACTATTATAATCTATAAAAACTTTATTTTTTACAAATAACTTATATTATTATTAATATTTTATTTGTGTTACCAATGATAGTTATATAGTGGCATGTGACTGCATTTTAATAATAATATATATTTTTAACTACAGGAAACTGAGGTAATCCAGTATATATCCTAGCATGTCTTGGCTATGTTGCCAACTGGGTAAGCATACAGCTCCGAGGCCAACTTCTGCAGCCATAGACCTACCCAGCTGGTGACAGCAAGCCTTCAGTGCCTCTCCCCATGCCCTCCAGAAATCACAGGAATGTAGCAGTCAGCAAATTCTAACTCCCTCCCCCATTTAAGCACTGAAGTTGTTTGGCAGTTGCTGTCCTTTTCCTGCAGGTGTCAAGACCAGATGGTTGGATGGATGTAATATTTTATTTGGGATTCTTAAATACCCACTTTCCAAGTTCCATCTGGTGGGGCTAGGGAGAACTCCGTGCAGAAGTAGGGAAGAACAACATCATTGTCCTACCCCCACAGCCTTAAACAGCCTCTTCATTTTGTCAAAGCTGCTAACTTTACTTCTGGGAGGCCTTGAACCTGACCTTTGTCTTTCCTTGACTTGGGTAGACAGTTGACATTGAATTTCTTTATTTGGTTGTATCATTGGTATAGGAAACAACCACACTACCATCTGGTCACTCTTTCATTCACTCATTAATTCATTCATTGAGTCTTCTGTGGGCATAGAGTTGATGAAGAGCATTTATTCATAGCTAGTGAAAAGCACTGATTCATTTACTCTATTTTCATTTAATGAACCAAGAGCATCTATCTGTGGGTAGTTAAGGGCATTTCTCATTGGTGTTCCACATCCATTCAGCTGAGAAGTAACACAGGCTCACTTCACACAGCTCCTAATTTTGACTCCACAACAGCCTGGTTACTTTATCACAAACAAATTATTTTCTGTCTGTGTCTAAAATGCATTATCTCTTTTTAAGACAAGTAAAATAGCATTTTTCTCATAAGACAGTTTAACAATAAATAAAGATGACAAGGTGCTATCTGAAGCTGAAATAGTACTCAGCAAAGTGTACCTAGGCATTTTAATTATTATTTATCTATGTAAATGACAACAACAAAGATACATTGCTGATAAATGAAATAAAAATGACTTGAGACATACTCTATGACTCTAAGCAGTTTCTAGTGCAGGGCAACCAGAACTCTAGTCATTCTCAGGCCTGAAATGATTGCAAAGCTTGCTAGAATTTGATAATAGAATGCCATATTATTGGTGAACAAAACGTAATTTTTAGTCACAAAGATATATGTATATGTATACACATATAGGCATACAAATATATTAAAAAAGTTAAGACCTTAACATTGGTTGGCAATAAGATGGAAATAGAAGGAACACAAAATATCAAATATTACAATTCACTTGATTATTAAAGAACATATTTTTCATTAAAAATAAGTCATGCACATTTTCTGTTCACTGATGTGGGATGTCATTTAAGACATTCCATCATTCTCTGCTTGATCACTCTTATATGAGCTCATGAGGTGTCCAGGGAAGAGACAATGATGGCCACGACATTAAAATGTAATCAAGATATGCAAATTCATACCTAAATGTGATTTGCTGGGAAAAAGAAATTAATCTAGGCATGGTCAAATAAACAATGTGTAATATGGATAATTAATCACCAAATTAGCAGCTGAGGTCCCATGAGGATATTATGCAGATTGAAAAGGCCCCCATCCACTGACACAATTAGACCACTTACTGGCAAAATTCTCTATAAATTAACCCTTGGGAACGTCGCAAAACAAATAGCCAATCAACCATAGAATCCCAACTCCACTGCAATGGTTAACATTTCTTACTATTATCTCTTCTGAGTTTGGCTTCATTTAGAAGGTGTCACCATTTTTTGCTATAGAACACTGGAAGATTCCATATCAAGGATGGCCAATGATGAGATGAGTTTCCTCTAAGACCTAGCTTCCCTGTATCAATCAAACGTCTTATTACTGAAATGAAAAATGTTGCAAATGAAAAGCTCCATGAGTGAGGAAAGACCAATTATGTATTTCCTGTCAGGAACAGCAAAGGCAAGAAAATATTAATATACCATAAAAATGTGTGCTTTCTGGAACCTGATGTTAACCAATCATTAGGTCAGCAGCAAAGGAATCATTTCTCTCCTCACTGACAAGAAATGCTGCCATGTCAGGGATGAGTGTTCTGTCCCTAAGAATTTCATGGTGTTGTTCCTTGCCTTGCCTCCCCTCTCAGGTTGACCCCATGAGATCGGGCGTAACAACATTGCCCACTAAATCCCAGTAAAGGCATGACTTTAACTCTAGAGAGACACCAAAGCTCCTTTGATAGAAATGAAGGTTCCTCACACCCAGAAAAGCTTTATTATCCTCATCATTATTATCATTATATATTATAATTGCTTCTGAAGAGACTAGTCACAGAGAACAAATTGCATTAGTGCTGTGGCTGCCGGGGGTTTAATTGTAGCTATAACACATTTCTAATGACTGACAATGTGGCGCTACCTACCTCTTCCTGCCACCCCCACAGCAAACCTGCAGATTCTAGGCTTCCTGAGTCTCCAGGTTATCATTGAATGTCACCCCAACCAATACGTCAAGTGATGCACCCCAGACCCTGAAGTTAGGACATGACTGAATTGGGAACAAGATGTAGCTGTGTCGTACATTCCACTCAGCTTTGCCACATCCGGAAAACCAAACCGTGATAGCACGTGCTGCTCATGTCACCAGTGTTTGCTTCCTGGAACTGTCTGGAAGGCGGGGTAGGGTCACCCTAGATGGCAAGTGAGTCACGTGACTGAGAAGAGCAACTTAATTTTGGCTCTAGCATGTATTTTTATCGCTCTCTGTTGTTCCAAAATTAAAAGTGCAGTAAAACCAAAAAAATGGTTCAGGAGAAAGTGGACTCTGTTCCTCTGTATGAAAGGCGTATAGAAGGGGATAGACAGACGTCATGAATCAGAGTGCCGAGAAACTCTCCCCACCCTCAATCAAGTGTGAAAGTGTGCCTCTATCCATAACCTCAGTCCCCCAGGACTTCTAGAGTATGCAAAGAAATCAACTAACATAAGAATTTTTAAGCAGTGCTCTGCAGAACACAGGGACCCTGAAATACACTCCAGAGTACAGTGAAGAGGGCAAGTGCAGTCCTCTAGGCCCGCTCCCCAACCTTCAACCAAAGAAAGTCTTGTAGATTTGGCAAACATATACAAGATATGTCTTGTAGGTTTGGCAAACATATACAAGATATGTGGTAATTTGATGTTTGTACCCCCAGAAGTTCATGCTCAAATATGACAGCCATCGTGGTATTGAAAAGTAGGGCCTTTAAAAGTTGAGAATTCCTTGACAGAGAGTAATGTCTCTCTTTGGACTCAGTAAGGTACTGGGAAATCTCTTGCTATGGCGGTGATCTGCCTGTCCCCTTTCCTTCCTCGTTAGGGGACAAGGGAAGGCCCTTGTCAAATGCAGCCACCTGCTTGGGCTTTCAGCTTCAGAATAAACTTTTCTTTTAGCACTTATTCATTCATAAGATATTGCTACAGTAGAAAATAAACTAAGATAATAGCTTTCAAAGACATGGTTCAGAGATGACAGTATGATGCTGATGCCTTCCCTGGTGCAACTTCACCAATATCTTCAAAAAAATCATGGAGGAACTGGAATATAATAAAACATATATTCTTTTGGTCTTTGTCTCTGGTCCCAGTCCAGAGTTCCTACAATCCCCATGACTTTCCAAGTGATCGTCGTAGGGCGAAAACGGGGACGTCCTTCATTACCTTTTCTCTGGTATTGCTGTTCCTGAAATAGCTTCCGAGTTAAGGAGGCAAAATGAGCATTGTTAGATGTGCATAGGAAGCTCGTTTCAGCCTGAGCTTATATAATCCAGAAACCTCTCAGAAGTTCCTAAAGATTGGGAGCTGGTTGCCAGGGAGCCAACAATAAAATCTGGGGTTGAAACTTTTAACCTGCTCTGCCCTTCACCTCGTGGAGGGTAAAGCAGATGGTGCTTTTTTTTAAATCACCGTAGTCAATGATATAATATATTTTTTCTACCTAGCAAATCCTCTAGAGAATGGCTAGAGTATAGGGTTCAGGGAGTACCTAGGTAGCAATGTGCATCTAAGTGCCTGAGGAAAGTATCCTATCTGGGTCAGTATTTATTGTCAACTCTACACAACCATGAGTCATCCGAGGAGTCTCAATGGAAGGGATGGCCTGTGAGCATGTCTGTGGGGAGTTGCCTTCATTGGGGATTGATGTGAAAGGACCCAACTTACTGGTTGCAGTCTCATCCCTAGGCAGGTGGGCCTGAGCTATATAAGAGCTAGCAGAGAGCAAGTGAGAGAGCAAGCCATTAAGCAGCATTCCTCTGTGGTTCTTGCCTCCAGGTTCGTGTCTGAGTTCCTGCCCTGACTTCTCTCAATGACAGACTATACTCTGTAAGTTGAAATAACATCTTTCCATTCCCAAGTTGCTTTTGGTCATGGTGTGTATCCCAGCCAAAAAAAAAAAAAAATGCAAACTAGAGCATGCCCCAACTCCATGGAGACTTACCTTCTATGATTGGGACCTTTCCAGACCTTGCTTCATGGATCTCTTCATCTGGCTGCTTATTTATAGATTTTATACCACCATCTGAAATAAATGGGACTCCACAAAGGACTATCTTTCCTGGGTTCTGTGAATTGCTCTAGCAAATCACTGAACATAGGAAAGAGATTGGAAACTGATGTGTTTTCAAGTCAGACAGACGGTGTAAGTGGACTGGGGTCACATCACTTCAGCTTGGTTTGTGAAGTGAAGGGCGATCCTGGGAGACTGAACCCTCCTTTGAGCATAGCTACTTGATATCCTCTGACCACTGGAGAGCCTAAAACCATTCGGCACACATTTGGTGCCAGATGTGGTTTTGGAGTTAGGCTAGGAAGCAGCTCCCTGCTCCAATGCAGTTATGCACTGGAGGTCATCCCCGCAAGGTTGGTGACCAGTGCTCTAGCCATCAGTGTGTGTCACCAGCTTGGTGCTTAATCTTACCACTGAACCCGCAGCACCTGTGACTTCCTATACAGATTCTATTCCTGAGTCATGATTATTACTCCATCCTGTTATCTTTTAAATCCTCAGGATCAGTCAAGCCTAAACATTGATGAAATGTGTGTGTGTGTGTGTGTGTGTGTGTGTGTATGTGTGTGTGTGTGTGTGTGGTGTGTGTGTGCAGGCATGCGGACATAGAGGCCCCAAATTGGCATTAGTTATCTTCCTCAATTACTTCATCACCTTGTTTTTGTTGTTGTTTGATTTCATTTGATTTGATTGAGACAAGAATCTGGAACTAACCGGTTCTATAAGACTAGTTGGTCAGCACACTCCACAGATGGTCCTCTGTCTGCATCCCCAGTTCTAGAATTACAAGAGTGTGGTAGTTTGAATAAAAATTCCCTCCACCACTCACACCATCCTCCCTTCACCCATAGGTTCATACATTTGAATGCTTAGTCATCAGGGAGTGTCATTACTTGAGAAGGATTGGGGGAGTAGGTATGGTCTTGTTAGAGGAGGTGTGTCACTGAGGGTGGACTTTGAGGTTTCAAAGCCCAAGGTAGGCCCAGAGCAAACTGCCAGACATTCTACAGGACACAAAAAAAGTAAGTAAGAGACTCTAGGGCTATGGGCTGAAGACAGATGGCCCAACTTTACAAGAGAACTTTGGATGACTGTCCAGGCTGTCAGCTGTCTCTGTCTACCCTGCAAGACTCCTGAAAGTTGCTTGCATCCTTCTCCCATTTCTCACATAATATTATATCCTTCTGAGGTCTTTGATGTGGTTGAAGACTAAATACTTACAATCTTCCTTAGTTATGATAAAAGATAAGTTAGATATAAAACCTCAAACTCACAAATATAAAATAGATAGAATATCTTCCTTAATATTGTAACTGTAATTCTTGCTCGATAATTGTTTTGTTATATGTAGTTTTACTATGTTAAAGTTAAAACCTTCCTTTTTAAAAAAGAAGAAAAGGGGAAGTGCTGTGGATATCGCTCTATGTAAATAAACACTGATTGGCCAGACAGAAAGTATAGGCGGGACTAACAGAGAGGAGAATTGAGGAAAGAGGAAGGATAGGAGAGACTACCTGGAGCCGCAGCCAGGACAAGGAAGATGTAAAGTACCGGTAAGTCACGAGCCACGTGGCAAAGTAAAGATTAATAGAAATGGGCTAAATATAAGAGTAAGAGCTAGACAATGATAGGCTTAAGCAATTGGCCAAGCAGTTTAAATAATGTAAGAGTCTGTATGTTTATTTTATAAGTGGGCTCTGGGACTGGCGGGATTTGGCGGCGGGAGCTGGAGAGAAATTCTCCAGCAATGTATCCTCATGCTTGGGTGATGACCACTTGGCCAACAGACCAAAATGATTTTTAATCACCATCTTTTCCTTGTTTCACAGTCCAGAAATTCTATAGAGAGAGGCAGCTTGAGCTATTCAGACTCAGATTCCAGCAGTTCTCAGCCTGTGAGTTGATATCCCTTTGGGGGTCCAATGACCCTTTCACAGGGATTAAATATCAGATATTCTGCATATCAGATATTTACATTATGATTCAAAACTATCAAAATTACAGTTATGAAGTAGCAGCAAAACAATTTTATGGTTGGGAGTCACCACAACAGGAGGAACTGTATTAAAGGGTCACAGCATGAGAAAGGCTGAGAAACACCAGTCTAGATCCTTCTTTGAACATGACCTATGATCTTAGCACGCTTTCAACTCCCCATTCCTCTAGCGTTTTACAGTGGCCCAGGATTATTGTTCATGTTGGACTCACTCTTGTATTTCCAGGTTACTCTGAACATGAGCTACACTATCCATTTATGAACTCACCCAGGATGTTCGGACCATGTCTGCATCTTGTTTCCCTGGTTCTTACTCAAGACCTTTGGCCAGGAAGACAAGATCCCATTTCTGCCCTCTTCCTGCCTCAGTGAATTTGAACATGCTGTGTTCAAAATACATGAGATTATACACTTTCCTATCATGTTGCCCCTGCAAATTTAAAATTATAACTCTGATTGTGTTGTTGATTTAAAAAAAATCATTAGACTATTTAGACCTTCTTCAGGATTTCTCTAAATATATCACAATCTGATGCATGTGTTAGGCATTTTGTTCATTTTATACAACAAAAATAAATATGCTGTGATTTCAGACTCAGTCTGTCACATCATCTCCATCTAATGTAAAGTTGCAAAAGTCACAGGGCTTCACAAAGGTGTGCTACTTGGATGTTTCCTTTCAACTTTTCTGACCTCCATACCCTTGAGTTTTCTTTATTCTAAGATATGAAATCCCTGAGCTTTGTGACATTTCTTTGATCATGGAAAAGAAAATAACACCAGAAATCCCATCTAAAGAAAGAATCAGAAACATCAAAGCAGATAAGTAGAATGCTGGAGAATTGTTCAGACCCTTGCACATACTGATGGAAAATTTGTATTGTTACAAAAATAGTGGTACCAGCCACATTATTTCAGAAAAAGGTCTAAATAAAGACAGAAGGGAAAATAAACCACAAGCTGAGTAGATAAGCAGAAAAACAGGATTCAGACTTTGTGCCAAATCTCAAATTAACTTTATTTTATTTTATTTTCTATTATAAGGTGTTCACTTTAAGATGATAGATTTTGTTACATAGACATATTTGCATTGTATTGCATCAAGTACTTTGACCATACTCATCTTCCCTACCTTCTTCTGTCTCCTTATCTCCCATCTGGTTGTCTTCTCTATTTTCTCAAATAGTTGCTCTTCTAATTTCATATAATCTATATTCACATATATATATATAGATATAATCTAGGTTCATATATGTAGGTAAACATGCTCTTTGTCCTTCTGAATTTGATCTGTTTTGCATACTATGATGATCCCCAGCTCCACTCACTTTCCTCCAAATGACATGGTTTCATTCTTCATTGTGGCCAAATAAAATTCACCTGTGCATATATTGTACACTTCTTGACCCATTCATCCACTGATGTGCATTTTGACGGATTTCATAACTTGACTTTTGTGAATATAGCTGTAATAATCACGTACAGGTATATGTGTCATGTATGGACCAGCAATCATTGTGTGTATTCCAGGAGTAGTAAAATCAAATGCCATGCAATTCTGTTTTTGGATTTGGGAGGAACTTTCATACTGACTTCTATAGTGATTGAACTAATTTACATTCCCACTACTGATATATAATTGTGTTTTCCCCTCTACCTCCTCAGACTAACTTTAAGTCTTGTTAGACAACAAACACCATATGAAGATCCATCCCAACAAGATTCCTTTTTACATGTCTCCATGGTACATAGCAAATATGAATTCTGAATTTGTTTCAACAACATAAGGTAAAGTAAATAAGAGAACAAATAACTACTTCATACTCCCACTAACAACCTTTACCTGAACTTGTAGAAGACCTACCTTAACTCTTCATGTTAACAGGGTCAAGGTCATATGCCCTTGCTACTAAGAGAACTCAATAGAGAAAAGTTAAGCTACAATACCAATTTGTTTATTTTTTGCTCATGATGACAATTGAGTCCAATCATATCATTTAATTGACTAAAGCTAGCAATGTGTTGAGTCTGGAGAAGCTCAATGCTGTAAACAACTGAAGAATGATGCATTAAAGAAGTATCTATGAAGGCTTTAAATGACTCCTGGGAAATCCCCCCTTTAATCTGATTTTCTTTCCTCCTTTCTTCTTTATATCCTTCCACTGTTCTTACGTGTTTGTCAATGACTTTTAATTCTTTTTTTTTCTTCCTTTCTTCTGGGATTTCCATCCATTTTCTCTTAACTGTCTCTGTTCAGTAATCTTAATGGTGCTTAATTACTGAATTACATCACTCACTATTATTTCATTACGGAGGTGGAAAATGAAGATAACAGGAAATTATGAAAGACACCCAGGGTGTGGCACATCGTGGAAGCTAGCACACAGGCTTGTGGGAACAGCTTTAGTGTCAATACTGGTCCAGTTCCTTGATGTCAATTACTGTCTGATGGTCTTGTCAGGAGGCATTAAACAGAAGCCACTATGTTGTGGAGGTTAAAAAAAAAACAGATTAACTCCATTTAATATGGATTTTGTATGCTTAATTCAATCATATTTTTGCTTACAAAAAAACCAGCTTGTTTGACAAAAGGCAATAAGCTTGTCTGCACTTCCAACTTGACTGGATGAAACTGGACTCTGCAGTCCATCGGCTGTTTGAATAACATAATTTCACAGTCAATTCATACAGTGCATACTCCATTGTGAAAATGGCTGAGAGTCTCCAGGGTGGTGATCAATTGATCAGCCATGGGAAGGGAGATCAATAGAAGGGCCATCTAGGACAGAAGCATACAGAGTTTCTGTTTGCTGGTTTTACTTTGGCAAAGAACCTGGGATCAGTCCTCAAATGAAATTTGCATAATATGGTCGGAAAATAAAACATCTGATGTTCCAGCTTTGGAGCAGTTGATTTTCATAGCTTTATGGATATGGCTTTTTTAATTTTAAAGGCTCAGCTATGTACCAAAACGTGCAGGACTCCTTAAACTCTCCAGCGCTTGCTTCTCGGTAATGCCAACTACCTGACTGAGCTTTTAGAAAGGGACAGCTGGGTTGCTGGTTGGATAAAGAATAAACACAGCATAGTTAAAGCATGTGGTAGGCACAAGAGGAATATAGAAAGGATAGTAGGGTCGTAAGCAGGTACAGAGCTAAAAAGTATAATTGGTAGTTTACACAACTCAGATTGGCAGAGTGCGTCATGCATCACCTGTGAGAGAAGCATGTCACATCACTGGGTCACATCACTGAGACAGCAAATTCAGAGCATCCTACTGCAAGAATGTTTATGCTCTAAGCCAGTGTTTCTCATCCTTGCTAATGCTGTGATGCTTTAATACAGTTCCTCACATTGTGTGATGACCCCAAACCACAAAATTATTTTCATTGCTACTGCATAACTGTAATTTTGCTGCTGTTATGAATGGTAAGGTAAATATCTATTTTCTGATCGTCTAAGTTGACCCCTGTGTGAGGGTCATTTGACTCCCCACCCCCACCCCGCCAAAAGAAGTTATGACCCACAGGCTGAGAACCACTGAAAACTTTATTCTACCTATGTCCAGAGCCTTGGGGGGGGGGGGATTAATGCAGGCTCTAATAGCTAGGACACGAAACATCTGATAAGTACACACTCATGTCTAAAGCCACAAGCTATGTCTCTCTCTGGTCTACCTGTTACCTGTATATGCAGAACCACTGGTCTCTATAAACTCCATGCTTTCCATGAAGTCTTGCTGCACTGTTTCAAGTCTGTTTGTAGCCCAGCTGCCAGCTATGTAGTGCACCTGCATGGAGTCCCAGCATGCTTTGCATCTTCCCCGGTCTCCTTTGAAGGATGGCGCAAGTGTGGTGCTGGTAGTCCGGTAATTGCTGCCCCCTCTGATAATAAGTGTGCCCAGAGGGCTACCTTACTGGGCTGCCAAAGGCACAATGTTCGGAATATAAATGCTGGATCAATCCTGTCTTCAAATTATTGGCTGATTTTTTGTCTCCACACTCCAAATTTCCAATGTTTGTCATCGAAGTGGCCCTTCTGACACTGATCAACAACTTGAAAATCAGAGACCAAAATTTCACTTTTCCCATTTTTTTCCCCGCTCTAGTCCACCAAAACCTGTTATTTTCTCGTTTTACAAATAAATAGCTATAAGTCTCTCCATGCACATAGATATGGGCATGTAATAAGGGTAAATATAGGGCAGAAGACACTTAGTAAAAATTCTTGGGGCCAGAGATGCAGCTCAGTTATGGAGTACCTGCCCAGTACAAGCAGGGCCCTTGGTTTGATACCCAGGACTGGAATGCAGCCATGCTTACTAAATTTATATGAAAAAGATATGCTTTTTCTCCAGTGAGGAATTCTGAATTTTAAATAATGCTTTTTTCTCCCCTGAGTACTCTCATGGCAGAATAGCCCCTCCATATGAGCTAAAACTTTTCACTATGTTTTATTAGTGTTTCATGACATAAGCGATGAAGTGCACTAAAACTAATGCAGAAGATACAAACAGTAAAAAGTGATGTGCAATGACCTCAAACACCAAAAGGCAGCAGGATTCCAAATGTGTCCCTCCATCATTTATGTACAATGAGTAATTTCAAACAAAAATTCATGTCTCCACTAAGGAAATGGATAACATATGCAAAATACAATAAATTGATCTGTACTACAGTTACACTGATTACACGTTTGTCTAATTATGATTTACAAGATTCCCCAGAACTAAGGAATATTATATTATTTGAAAGTGAATCATATCAGAAAAAAATTAATTGGGAAAATTGTTATATTTTCTCCCAAATAATGCTATTTATTATATGTGATCATTATATTCACTAATATGTATAGACATGTTCTCTAAATCATATACTTACATAAAAAGCACTGTGGTTATTCTCCATCCATCACCATGAATATGAAATTCATATGTAGAGTACTGATGTTTTGTCTCATAGACAATTATACTCATCTATTGCACATAGCAGTTCACGAGAGAAGACAGCAGTGTTTATATCAGTATTCATGCGTTTTCCAGATAACTAATGAATCATGAGCATTTTACTCTGTGGTCTCCTACTTTCATCAAAATATTCCAACACCATTCCTTTCAGAAATAGATTAGACATTACACCATGTCTAAAACCTTCTTTATTGGGAAAGCAGATGAGAAGACCAGAGCAACTTATTTTTAATGGAATTCACCATCATTTAGTTATCAGTTTTGAATGACCTGATGCTTTCTTCCATGTGACTATTCCCCCAGTCTACACCACAGTCTTCACTATTCAGCAGATGGACATGGGGCAGGGGGTGATGCTTGCATTTGGTATATTGCGGTGTCCACTCAAATACTTCTCTGTGATGGGGAGATCCTGAAAAACCCACTGTAACTTCAAAATAGGCAAATCAAAAATACATTTGGTTCCCTTATCTTACAGAAGGACATATTGTAAGTTACCCAGTGCATTGCAGACAGTTGACTATTAACAGTGGGGATCTTATGACCTACTGGGAGCAGAAGCTTGCTGCTCTAACCTAGCATCATGAGCCCTCATCACATGGGAGGTCAATAATCAGGGAAGAGATAAACATCTGATATTTGTGGTGCTGTTTCTTGTGGATGTTGATCACTTTTGCTGTATAATAAAGTCAAAAGCCAGTATCAAATCATTGTTTTTTTTTTAATATAGTTATTCTGATTGATTGCACTCAATTCTAACACTCTAGAAATCTGATGTTTCTCTGTCATCTTGAGTGTTCATGAAAACATTTTTAAATTTAAATTTAAATACAAGCCATTAAGGAAATTCTTTCCCTCTCAGTTGTCAGCGACGTCTCAGAGTGGACTTTCACGTTTTCTCACATCACACTGAGTTTTTTTTTTTTTTCTGCTTTTCTTTCTCCCTCGTACTCACCACGACTTATGACGCAGACAGTGCATTGCTTTAATGGTCTGAAATGATGCTCTGGACTTTATTCTCGACTGCTCTGGACCGGGAAAACCAGTTACTGTCTGCAGTAGGAAGTGCTGGCTGCATTTAACTAGTTGGCGTATAATGTCCCCAGATGTCCTGAAACTTCCAGAGCAGTGGGATTTAGTGTCTGATAAATAAGTGACACTATCCTTAAAATAAATTAAAATTTTTTGAAATTAAAATATAATTATCTCATTTTCCTTTTCCCTTTCTTTTCCTCAGTCCCTCCTAAGTACCCCTCCCCACCTCTTGCTCTCTTAAATTCATGGCCTCTGGCCTTTTTCTTTAATTGCCGATATATGTATACTATATAGATGGCGTGTACATATACATGTATATGCATATATATGATATACATGTGTGTATATGTATATATACATACATACATGTATATGTGCATATGTGTATATATACACATATGTATGTATATATGTATCTGTGTATATATATGATATATATGTACATATTCTTGATGATATAAATACAATTTGCTAAAGTCCATATAATGTCAATTATATGCATATAATTATATGATTTCAGGACTATATGATAAAAATTGACAATAGTTTTTAAGAAATTGAGACTGAAAGCAAAAATTTTAAAAATGAGTTTAGTCCTTAAAAAGGAAAACTGTTAAGTGTTAATATCCTTTTTCAATAAACCTACAAGAAAATCCTATTAAAAAATGTTATTTTTTCTTGCCAATAAAAGCATGGTGGCTTTGCATAGTCAGATAAGGAATTAAGAACTGAGATCCTAAACACACTATTTTTTTACTCAAATAAGGGCTGAGTGTCTATATATAAAACTGTCTAATGCTTTTAAACGCCATTAGCTCTTGAGAATATCTCTGAACAGTTTATGAGCTAAAACAGTATGCATCAGTATGTAGAAATTAATTCTGAGATTACATTAGAGATAGATAAGTAGACTATAGATAATAGATAGTAGATTGATATGAATGGTATATGTATCTGGGACTCAAGTCAATGAACTAATTACTGCTTATCCTATTGTAACTTATTAACTCTCACCACATTTTATCTTTTTTCCCTAAATCTTTCCTTTACAATTTGCTTTCACCAATGTTTATGCTGAATGTATTACTCAGAAGATTTATGTTTATAGAAAAGCTCATTTAATTTCCAAAACAAGGGTTTTAAGTTTTACTTCACAACCAGATTAGGCAGATAAATAGTGGTGCTTGATTCACTATCAAAAATAATGAATCAACAAACCTGGGCCCTTAGGGGCTCATGGAGACTGAACTGACAATCGCAGAGCCTGCATGGGTCTAAGCTAGGCCCTCTGCATGAATGTTATAGTTGTGTAGCTGGGTGATTTTTTGAGACTCCTAACAGTGTGAAAGGGGGCCAATTCTGATATTTTTGCATGCTCTTGGGACCATTTTCCTCCTCCTGGGTTTCATCATCCAGCCTTGATATGAGTTGAGGGGCCTAGTCATGTTATAATTTTATATGCCATGTTTGGTTGATGTCCCTGGGAGGCCTGACCTTTTCTGAAGGGAAATGGAGGAGGATTGCATGCGGGGAGGGGAGAAGAAACTGGGGGGAAGGGGAGGGACAGGAAACTCTGATCAGGACATAATATTTGAGAATAATTATTTTTAAAACATAATGTTCCTCGTCTGTGTTTGAGGCAGATTTCCATGGGGTACAGCATGTTTAAAGGATTTTGCATGTTGTCCCAGAGGTAATATCATAACCTCCTCGCCCTTCCAAATCAGAAAAATCGATGAAAATGTCCATTGGAGTCGTCCAGTGTGACGGTGAGTGGGAGGAAACAAAACCCTAATGGGGTGGCAATGCTGGCAGAGACGTTGCAGGAACAAAATCCCTCAAGAAAAACGGTGAATCGGGTTGAGAGGAGCAGCCAGGAGGCAACTCCATAACAGATCCAGGTCAGACTAAGCTCCCAACGTTAGGAACATCACACGAACTTATCCCAGGCAAAATCTAGTTAAATATGTCCTTATTGCAGGAAGCTTCCAGGTGAACTGGTGATAGTAATGCCTTACTTTGATTTCTGTTACCATGGCAAATGACCCTGAAGAGAGGGTTTATTTTGTCTCACGAGTCCAGGCTGCCGCAGGGAAGGGAAGGTGTCAAGAGCGTAAGACAGCTTGTCACACCACATCCACAGTGAAAAGAAGAGAGAATGAGTATATGTGCACTCAGTGGCTCCCTTGTCCACTGCCTCCCTTGTCCACTGGCTCCCTTGTCCACTGGCTCCCTTGTCCACTGCCTCCCTTGTCCACTGCCTCCCTTGTCCACTGCCTCCCTTGTCCACTGCCTCCCTTGTCCACTGCCTCCCTTGTCCACTGCCTCCCTTGTCCACTGCCTCCCTTGTCCACTGCCTCCCTTGTCCACTGGCTGGCTTGCTTGCTTGTGCTCAGCTTAGTTATTCCACTCACATACAGTTCAGGAGCCCCTGAATAGGGAATGATGCTACCACCGTGCGCTGAGTTTCCCCACATCAACAACCTGAATCTCCCATAGACACACCCCCACTCTAAGCCAATGTAAAGAGTCTCTCACTGGGCCTACGCCCAGGTGACTTCAGGTTGTGTTGAGTTTACAATTATGCTAACCATCACAAGTTATTATACTTTTGTCTTATACAGTTAATCATAGAAAAAATTCAATTGAGTCTATATTATTTGTACTTTTGCTATAGAGTGATATAGATAATGCTATCCCTGGGGATGTGATTTGGGGATTACAAGCACATGTAGGTTCCACTCTGAGTTCTGTTCTCTCTGGGTGAATCCATTTTAGGAGAGTTTTGCTGGCACAGAACAGACATGGGAATTTTTAGCAAACACTACCTAGAGAGATTGGTCTTGGATGAGCCATATATCTGCACACTGGATTCTTGAATGCTTCTCAGGAGCTGTACCCCATTGCCTCAAGCCATACCCTGTTCGTCCCCTAGAGCCAGAGAGAGCAAACCAGGGTCAGTCACACATTCCTGCATCCAACCTTCAAGAATATTTCCCCTAAATCTCTGAATAAAATTTTCCAGCTTCCTCCAGTCACACCTCCTCACACCCCGCTACGTTTTAGTAGGGCTTGGGAAAAGAAATTTTTTTCTGTTAGTAATGTTTTTATTCTTTATCTCATCTCAGTTGATGGACTTTGAGAACAGAAACTCTATCCTAATCATTGCTATTTCCACAGATCCCAATACTAGTCACATCATAGGAATGTAATAGATACCCACAAATCAGTGTTTTCCCCAAACTAGTCTTATTCAACATTTATTTATATATTGATGGCTATATTATACTACCTAAAAGATGTATTTAATACTTACCCCCAATTCCTACAGGTGTGATTCTACCCAGAAATGGAATCTACATATTCAACCGAAGATAGGACTATAGTGGATAGCTGTTTGAGCCATGCCCTGAAGCACCAGCTTTAGTGAGACAGCTGTAGCTGTTACATCTGCCATGACCTTGAGGTATCGGCCTCTGTAGGCATGGCCATCGGGGACCCTTAAGACCAAGGATGCATCTATGCTGAACCCCCTTGACTACCTCGTGGTTCTGGATGCTGAGATCTTAGACCAAGTCATTTAGCCTGGTACATAGTTCAACTTTCCAGGACCCTATGATAAATCTCCCGTGGTTTTTCACTTTACCCCCAAATAAATTCTTTTGATCGTTAAATAGACTCAGGGGATTTATCCCATTATAGGACCACATTCTGTTCAAGAAATTTTTAATTCAGAATGACCATTCCCTTACAAAAAAAAAAAAAAAAGAGGGGCTGTATGGACAGACACTCAAGGAACATACCATGTAATTGAAGGAAGAGGCTGATCTGCCTATAAGTTGGGTACCAAGGACAGCCAGCAGCAGCAAAAGCTACCAAAAGGCGTGAAACACATAGATTCCTACAGAAGTCTTTTTAAACATTTTAAAATATTTCATTAATTTATTGAGAATTTCATACAGGCATTCAATGTATTTTGATCATTGTCAACTGTACTCCTCCCCTTAATTCCTCCCAAATGTGCCTCCCCCAACTCACCCATGCCCTCTCAACTTCATGTCCTTTCTTTTTTTTATCACCAAATGAGTCAAATTTGTGCTATCCATATACTCAGGAGTGTGGGGCATGGTCTACTCGACTTATCAGGCCAACCCTTAAAGAAAACTGACTCTCCCTTCCCCATAAGTGACCAACTATCCATAACTCTTCAGCTAGGAGTAGAGGCACCTGAACTCTACTTGACACACTGGAGTGTTGACTGGCTTAATCTTGTACAGTCAACCACAGTGGCAGTGAGCTCATGAGTGCAATGGCCTTGTCATGTCCAAAAGACACTGTTTCTGGTCCCCTCTGACATCTGACTCTTGACATCTTCCTGCCTCCTCTTCTATAATGGTCTGTAAGCCTTGGTGCAAAGGTGTGATATAAATGTCCCATTTGGGGCTGAGCACTATGTAGATGCTTATTCTCTATACTTTGACCAGTCATGGATTTCTGTGTTGACCACCAGCCACTGTACAGAGAAACTTTCCCTGATGAATCTAGAGATGAATAATCTATATAGTGATAACAAATTTATAGAGCAATTCAATACTATGCCAGTTAGCATGGTAATACTAGTAGGTTCACTCCTGATGCTTATTAGGTCCCCAATCTTAGATTCTGGGCTAGATTTACAGTGTCAGGCATGTGTTTCCTTCTGTGGAGCGGGCCTTAAATCCAACAAGAAAGCAGCTGGTTATCCTCACAGTATGTGTGCCATTCTTGCACCTATATGGACATATCTCGCCATGCCAATTGCTGCTGCAGCTCATGGAGTTCACAGGTGGGTAAGATTGTTGGTGACATCTCTCCCTGTTATCCCACATAGCACCTTCTAGTACTATAAAAACTGCCCATCCAGGAAGAGGCTTCCTAGTCGGTACCATTTAGTTTGCTGTGTGACCAAAGTGTGGGGGCAGGGTATTCAGCAACAAAATTTTAACATCAAGTTCAGGTGGGCAGACAAGAGCAGTGGCAAGAGTGTGTGTTATATGGAGGGTCATTGGGACACCCCTGACCAACAGCTGGAGGGGCTGTGTCCCACCTCTGGTACTGGGCTTTTATATAGCAACCTTCTGAAGGGAGCATTATTCATTGTGAAGAGTACCTCCAGTTAGACTCTTTTACATGAGCACATGAAGCATATAAAATAGTGTATTTCCAAATGACTTCTTCAAATACCCTTTACAGTTATTCATCCCTTCTCACTATCCCTCCTTCATTTTCCTCTCCCATGCCTCTCCCCACGTCAACCTTCCTTCCCATTACTCTCTCCTCCAACCATTGCATATGACTTGAGTTTCACTATTCTCCCACCCCTTAACATCTGTATTTCTCCTTACCAGCCATGTACAGGATACAGTAGGGCAGGCAACTGCAATCCCAGCAACGGTAGGCTGAGATGGGTGAACTGCCAGGGCCTCCCAGGCCAGCTAGCCTAGCCTACAAAAAGTAAGATAAATTCTGTCTCAAAGTGACATCCAAGGTTGTTCTCTGGTTGCCACATGCATACCTTTGCAGGAGCACACCTACATGTGTGCATGAACACAGAGATAAAAATAAATAAATCTAACAAGTTGTTCTGTTTTCCTTCCCACTGTGAGGGAGACCACTTCAGTGTTTATAATCTCCTTCTCATGAGAGTTTGGTATGACGTTGAATATCACTAAAATTTTTCTCACTTATAAAATAGAACTTGTAAGGTTCCTGCTACAAGGAACCTGCTACTGTGATGTAAAAGTAGTTAGCTTAGGCAATACTTTAAGAACAGTGTCCAATGCAGAGTAAATATTTGACATAGGTTAACTCTTATCCTTACCCCAAACTGAAGCAACCGTGTCGTTAGTAGAGATGGATGTGGCAGCCATTAGCTGAATGAGTTCTGCATTTTATGTAGCTATTTATTCATAAATCCCAGGATTACACATGTCTCGATTTGCTCCAGATGCCAGGTTGAGTTTGAAACTTTGGCAGAGTTTCTTCATAATCTCTATTCAAGAACCAACGAAACCAGTGTGTGATTTAAGCCCATGTCAGCATCTATATACTATAACATGATCTATTTCTGTCTAAACTTGAGCAGAGGCACTCATGAGATAATGAGTTGCCTGCATCAGCTTCACGCCTTTTCAGGAAGGTATAGACGACACTCACAGAGGATAAGAAAAGGCATGCCCATCTGTGGTGGGTGCTGTCATATGATCACCAACAGACATCGTTCTCCAACTTTAGGCAATTGGCCACTCTTGGACTCATTCTAAAGAAAGCTAGTTTTGCCATTCTACTGGGCGTGTTAAAACTATGACTGGAGGATGTAGAAATGTAAAGATTCAGTTCCTGTTCTCCAACTTGAGACAACTAAGAAAACCCACGCCATCATTGCATTGCCCAAAAGATCCAACTAAGACATTTCCCAAGTCGGATTGAAGCTCTTCACTCAATGCATCCTTCTCTTTATGCACAGATATGGAACCTAACCGCAGGTCATGTTAGCCTTTCCTGAATTCAAGTCTCTGCTCAGAATGTTCTGCAGAAATCCCAAGATAAAGTCTTTAAAACTAACTGACCAGTAATGAGAGGGAATTTAGTGATAGAAAACATGTCTGGCATGCTTTAGATTCTAGATTTCAGCCCTGGTAACACTAAAACAAAATATCAACTAACATACGAGTTCATCAGCTCACAACACTGATTAGAACCTAAATGGTGAGCTGGAGGAATGCGTCAGCAGTTAAAATGCATGTACAACTCTTACAGAAAACCTGAGTTTGGCTCCTGGCATCGATGTCAGGCAGCCCACAATCACCTGTCACTCCAGCTCCTGTAGGATCTGATGCCGCTTAGCCTACATGGGTATCTGCACTCAATAGCACACCTACACATGAATAGAGATAGATAGATTGATGATAGATGATAGATAGATAGATAGATAGATAGATAGATAGATAGATAGATAGATAGATAGATAGATAGATAGATAGGGGACAGACAGAGATAGAGAGATGGACAGATGAGATATATATAGAGAGAGAGAAAGATACATATGTGTTCTCTCTCTCTCTCTCTCTATGCCTCTCTCTCTCTTTGTAAAAAATATTTTACCTGAATTTCTCCTCAAATTTGGATCTACATATGGGTAAAATGAAGCAATTTATCCCAGGAAAGAAGAACTATTATTTAAAAAAAAGTCTATAATTTACTCACCCCAAAATAACTACATCTACATGACTACACCTTCCTTTCAATACATCATTCAGCAATAGAGGTTAGAAAATAAAATTCACATGTGAAAATGTATTAACTGCTGGGTGGATGGATACATAAAAAGGCTGAAGAAGAAGACAGGAAGGTAGCCTCACCCTGGCTAATACCATCGTCATGTTTTCTGCATCACCTTGATATTTTAAAAGTCTTCCATAGTTTTGCTTCTAGTTGAGTTTTATCCCAGTGTCAGCAAGGGTGAAGGAAAAATTAATACTATTATTCTCTCCTTGAGAAAAATGAACTTCTGACTTTTCTTTTCCCCCAAAATCCAATAGAAGAGTTAAGAATCCACATTGGCTTCTAGTCAAGGCCATGCTTCTCAGTGACTCATTCAGACTGCCTAAAGCAATCAAAACCATAGATACAACCAACATTCATGAAATAATTAGGGAAGAATGAGAAGGTTTGGATTACATGGATAGACAGTTGTTAGGTGGTACTAACTTCTAATTCATTATCACTAAAGGAAGATGAGGGAAATTTTGGGAAAGATTTAATAAAAGATTGCTTTAAAAGTCTTGGTTATATCCAGGTGCTAGTGCTAGAGTCTGTTTTCAAGTATCCGTGCTACATGTTTATAAGCATTATATAAATCCACTTCAGGAGCAATACTACAAAGTGGGTGCTAACTATCATACTTGTCATTGAGACCAGCTGCTCCAGAATTTTCTTTCAAATCCTGCCTTTGAGTCTTGTGTAACATTGAACAATATTATGATATTTAAGTATCAGTTTTGTGCTCTGAAAGGGAAATAATAGATCTATAATTATTCTCACTTAGAGTACCAGAGATTAGGAGAGGCAATTTATAAAGAAGACACATACTAGAACTTCAAAGCTTGGTATCATCCATTTTACAGATGAACATACGTGGACACAGAGAGGTCTCACCTCAGAAGACCATACATCTTGTGTATGACAGTGAATTTCCCAAGCGACACATCCCCTCAGCCGAGTGCTTCTTCTGTGACAAAATTTGCCATCCGTCCATTGTCCTTGAATCTGTAAAAGGACACAAAATTGGGACAGAGAAAGTCGTTCCAATGAACACATTATTAATGTGGAATCAACTCAAAAGGAAGAGTTGGGAACCATTCTTCTGTGCTTACCTCCGCTGCTCGGTGGAGGAGAGTCTGCATTCACTGGGCCCTCTCTGTAATGATGCTGCAGGGTTCTCACTTGCAGCCTCTGCCTTCAACTCTCCACGTCTTGGGTGCATGCAAGGCAGAGGCAGGGTAGAAAAGATTTGGGAGAGCTCTTTGATGAAAGGGCAAATAGATTCAAACTCGGGGGATAAAAGCATAAATTTAGACTATGAAGGATCATTTGTTAAGGAAATATGTCATCGCTAACAGAGTGACTGTTTAGTCACTCTGACTTTTCAGAATAGAAACGTGGTGCTCATGGGAAACTTTGTGTGTGTGTGTGTGTGTGTGTGTGTGTGTGTGTGTGTGTGTGTGTGTGTGTATTGAGAAGGGGGTATTAGTGTCAGTATGCCCACTACACAGTATGTGTTCTGGGTTAGAAGAAATTTTTGGGTTTTTGTCCTAACCTTGAGACAGAGACTCTGTTACTCACTGCTAACTATTCCAGGCTGGCTAGTTCACTAACTTCTGGTGATTTTCCTGCCTCTGCCTTCTCTCTCACTATGGAGCACTAGGGACACAAACATACACTTCCATGGGTTTTATCATTTGCATGAGTCCCAGCAATTCAGACACGGGTCCTCACACTTGTACAGCAAGCACTCTGCTCACCGTACTGTCTCTCCATTCCCCAGATGAAATACCTTTAATCCTTCAAAACCATAATTACAGAACTGACCTTAAGATATTTTCCGGTAAGTACAATCATCTGAAAATCTAAGTCCGTCATTCAAGAAACAAATACAATTGTACCATATGTGAAAAATGGAAACACTTCAGTGTTGTGCCTTTGCCTGGATCTCCTTTCAAGCAATTCCATGGTCAATGTGTGACTAAATTGCTATACTATATTCTCTGTTTGATTTCAAGGTTGAAGTGTCTTCTCATCCCCAAAGAGGTAAAACCCTAGAAAGCTGAAGGATCGAATAGGAATTAATGGCTCTTGCCGTGTTGACTCCCACAGATTTGGTGACATTGTGTGATTTGAAGAATTGTAAGCTTCCAGTGTGCTTCTAAGTTTGCCCTGAATTATTCATCTGCAGGAATTTAAACCTTCTTTCTGGAAATGATCATCACCAGGCATTCCAGCTCCTTCCAGAATGCCCCCACCGAAGCCTGGGTGATTCCCCGTGCCCTCGTTCCTTCTTATGTGGGAACTCCGCCTGCACATTGCTATTGAATTTCCTCTCTGTTCCTTTAACCTGACGTGGTTTGTGGCCCTTCAGTATTTCTCTCATATTATTATGCCTTTATATTTAATTTCAGAAAAAAATTTAGTAAAAGGAATCTCACTGGGGGAAAGGCTGTTGTTCTAGTGGCTTCAGGATTTCCTGGCAGTGCCTAGAATGCTTATGTCCAAATTCACCTGCCGCAAACATCCAAGGTACTAATTCTTAAATGGCAGAACATTGCTTTATTCCTTATCTTGTTGTATTCTAAATGTATGGTGATGTTTAGTCACATGTGTTAATCTGAATGGGCCATGATGGACAGGTCACACTGCAGATTTTGGATTTACTGTCCTCCATAATCTGTTTGCTTAAGGCAAAGTCTCTCTATGTTGCTCAGGCTGGCTTAGAACTCATGATCTTCGTGAGTACAAGGATTATAGGGATGTATTACACTGCCAAGGTCTTCCAGAATTATCTGAGTCAATCTCTTCCTTTCCCCTCCCCATACCTCCTTCCCTCTCTTTCTCTCTCCTTGTGAATCTACATATATCATACTTACATGTGTATATATAAACCTATATGTATACACTTATACACAGTAAGATTTGGATAATATCTGAGTATTTCCTTCAAAGTTTGACATATCTAGAAGTTTGATCTTAAATTTTGTAACATTAAAGTGATAAAACCTTTAAGATAAAACCTAATGGAAGATAATTAGGTCAAAGAGCCATTATCCACAGAAAGGATTAATGTTAGTCTCATTGAATGAGTGATTTCCCATGAGAAAAAATGGTGGCTGACTCTGGGCCTGATAGAAGAGAAAATCAGAAATTGGAGATGGCATGGATGCTTTGATGAAACAGAAAACAGGCAATCACGTGTCCAGCTTGCCTCTAGAAATTACAGGAGTCTTTGAAAATATTTTATTTGCTTCTCCACTAACAAATCACAGAGGGAAAAATCTGAAAGCAATCAAAGAAATAACTCTTGCAAACATGATTGAAATTCAACATGGAAGTATGTGACCACTTCTGGAAGGTGGGGATTTTCTGGCACTTAGAGAAGAGCAGTTATGCATCAACCACTTCACACATTACTGGAACAAAACATTTAAAAAGAAGCCACTTAAGGAGGGGCTGAGAGTTCCAGGGATACAGTCCATCATAGCAGGAAAGTCGTGGCTAGAGGAGAGTAGAACAGCTGGCCATGTGGTAGCTGTCCACAATCACAAGGCAGAGAGAGGGGAACAGTCCT
Organism: Peromyscus maniculatus bairdii; assembly: GCF_049852395.1. Lineage (NCBI taxonomy): Eukaryota > Metazoa > Chordata > Mammalia > Rodentia > Cricetidae > Peromyscus > Peromyscus maniculatus. The sequence goes on along the minus strand of NC_134869.1, from coordinate 22,272,004 downwards.
GCTCAGCACTCTTTGCCTTCATGTTCAGTCTTGAACCCCAGTCCATGGAATGGCACCCAGATACAAAGTGACACATTCCATGTCACTTAACCTAATCTAGAAAATTCCTCACAGTTGTGCCCAGAGGCTTGTTCCCATGGCTCTAAATTCCATCAAAGGGCAACTGAGATTAACCATCACGACAGACAAGATACATTTTTAATTCCTGTGGCTGACCTCATTGTGAAGTATCAGACAGTCATGTCAGAATAAATAGAAGTCTTTCCTATGTCACCTACTAGAGAAGTGGCAGTTGGACTCGTTGTGTTCCTAAGTGGCTAATGATCCACCCTGTTCACATATATCGGTTGGTCATGAGAGATATAAAAATTTGCTAATGAAATCATCACCTGTATGGCCACACAAGACTAGTTTCTAGACCATGTACTGAACACCCCATGACTCATATGTCAAAATCTGGTTATAATTATAGCTAGTTGCATTTTGGATCATGAGTTGAGACGGAATTCAAGAAAAATATAAAACTTCTGTGAACAAATATGAGGACCATGCTATTGGGCCACTCAAGTTTTACTTTCTTGAAAAAGGAGTCATTGCCTTTGTGGTCTGTCAGTCACAACCCTAAAGCAACCATTATTTGCACTTGTGAAATAGAATGCTTCTGCTCTGATCTTTTAAAAATTCATTTTGTGTGTATATATGTGTCTGCTCACATGTGTGGGGAATGTGTATACACAGACTTGCTTATGTATGCACATGTGTGGGGAGTGTGTATACACGAACTTGCTTATGTATGCACCTATGTGGGGAGTATGTATACACGAACATGCTTATGTATGCACATGTGTGGGGAGTGTGTGTACACGAACATGCTTATGTATGCACATGTGGGGGGAGTGTGTGTACATGAACTTGTTTATGTGTTCACATGTGTGGGGAGTGTGTGTACACAAACATGCTTATGTATGCACATGTGTGGGGAGTGTGTGTACATGAACTTGTTTATGCATGCACATGTGTGGGGAGTGTGTATACATGAACTTGTTTATGTGTTCACATGCGTGGGGAGTGTATGTACACGAACTTGTTTATGTGTGCACATGTGGAAGTCAGAAGTCGACTTGGGACATTTTCCTCTACCACACAACCTCCAGTTTGTTTTTGTCTTTTGTTTGTTTGTTTGAAACAAGGTGTTTCACTTTACCCCAGCCTCACCATTGCACTAGACTGCCTGGCCAGTCAGTCCCTGGTAACTATATTGCCCTATATTGCCACCTCCAGTGATGGAGTAACAGATGTGAAACTCAGCACAAAGCTTTTATGTGGGTGCTGGGGACCTGAATTCAGGTCCTCATGAATTCACAGAAAGTAGTTCACTCATTGAGCCGTCTCCCCAGCCCTTCTTCCTTCTCTTTTTATCCCTTACAAAAAAATCAAATGAAGAATGGCCAGTTTTCTCTTCATCCTGTGAGTATATGAGAGCCTAGAATGCACTGTTGGGCTGTACACATTGGTTGTTCTTGTCCATTCATGGCCACTCAAGGCAAGAGCAAAGGAAGCACATTGTCTAGGGTTCTCAGCAGACATAGGGACAGTAATTGTTGGGACATGGAAGTAAGAGGGTGGGGTGTTCTTAAAGCCAGTTGGACTTTTCAATCAGACCCTCCAGTGGCTCTGGGGAACAGAAAGAGTATGTCGATAAGGCAATCTAAACCTAAATTCTTTTTCTTCCCAAAAGAATTACATCCCCCTCATCACTTGACCCAATGCAAAGTTCTCTTAAATGAATGTAATGGTTCCAGACCTAAAAGTTCTAACATTCAGTGTGAACTTGAAAAACTGATAGAAACAAACCACTGCTTTTCAAAGCCAGTCCCCAAACCATGTGAGTCATACATATGAACACACAATTTACATTCTCTGAACCAGAACTTTGATGTGAATAACTCAAATGTTCCTCGTGTAGTCAGTCAATTTCTAGGTGCTCAGTCACATCATTTCAAGGTTCCTCCTTCTGTTGCTCCAAACCTGAACAGCGGTAGGGGCAAGTGTAAGAATATGGAAAATGGTGATGGATTTGGCCACCAGAGAATCAAAACATTGGAGCTGGAGAAGGAACAATTGTTGCACAGGTATAATAAGAACATTCATTCACCCATGGAAAAAGCTGGGCATGGCTGTGCACTTACCAACAATCCAGGAGCTGTAGGGGGTGGAGACAGGAGGATTGCTAGCTCACTGAACAGCCTGTCTCCCTACAGTTTTCAGTAAGAGATTCTGTCTTAAAGAAATAAAGCAGAGAATGATAGTCCTCATTTGGTCTCTAAGCACAAAGATGAACAATCATATGATCATGAATCATACAAAACACACACACACACACACACACAGAGAGTTAGAGAGAGAGAGAGAGAGAGAGAGAGAGAGAGAGAGAGAGAGAGAGAGAGAGAAAGAAGGGGAGCATATAAACTCAAAAGTCCAGAATCTTTAAATATATTAGTTAGCAATAAATCATCTGAGACTAAACATTTCTCTCAATGTAGAGTTTCTTTAACAAAGTGATTTGTGTGTGTGTGTGTGTGTGTGTGTGTGTGTGTGTGTGTGTGTGTGTGGCTTTTAAAAATCTTCTGTGTCTTTGTTGTGATGACACAGTATTCTAATTTAAAATCATTTATTTAAGAAGTATGTCCAAGTTTTAACATAATTTTTGTACTTTTCCATTTTGGTACACCAAAAATGTTGCGACATGCATTGTAATACTAACTTGTTATAAAAAGCATCCTCACAGACGGGGCAGGTGGCAGGGATGCAGTCTGTTGGATTTGGGGGTGCAGGTCTCCCGGAATTTGCAGCCAAGCCATTCCTGAATATTCTGCAGTATAAAGGGGGAGGTTTCTGCACACTTGAAAAGTCCTGGGAATTATGCATCACCTTTGTCTAGTCCTGATTTCAAACAATGAGTCCATCTTCTTCCTGTTTGATGTTTGTCTGTTAAATTAAAAAAGCAAGAAATCAGGATTATTCATCATTGTTGTTTGAATAAATTGCCCTCAGCCGTCTTCACTCCGCGGAAGGAAGTATGTAGTATAACTTTCTTCTCTTCTCCATTTCGTAATGCATCCAGGCCCTTTTATTAAAAGGGGCACATGGTTCTACTCCATGGATTTATTTGGTTAACCATTGGTTGGATTTGGTTAACCATTACAACTCTACACAGTGTATTGAAGACAAGAGAGAAGCACCAAGTCGGGACACAGTGTTTACCACACATTAATTTTGGTTTCTTTGTAAGAAAAAAAAAATCATTCCTTATAGATCCATACAACTGAAAACTACATTTGCATTGAAAATTGAGAGTGGAGGCAGGTGAGCCACAGCAGCGTTTGGAGATGTCGCCAGAAGGGCTTGTGACCATTGTAGAGTGTTTGGCGTGGACTCTTTTGTGTGGTAGGTGAGAGTCTGCAGCGATTCAAATTGAAACTTACATCGTTTTGCTATTGTGCCAGTTAATATTCACAGTCTCATTAAATGTAATTACAAGGGGCATCAAATTCAGGGAAACAGCTGGATAAACAGGATTCCGGCAGGAAAGAGAGAGAAGGGTGATCCACACCCACACTTGGCCACAGCCATTCTGGCTGCATCTCATGTGGCTTTAGACCTTGGCTTCTGGGCACCTGGCTGAGACACTGAATTCCTAACTGTCACCCTTTAATAGCTGTGTTTCTCTTCAATATCTTTCATTTGTTCCATCAAAAGGAAAAGCATTGTGCTTCAGAGACCTACAGAACACCAAACAAAGGAATATTTAATCCCAGCACAGAGAGCTGTTGATGTTTTGTTACATAACCTCCCAGGCTTTTGTGTGCAGGCTTACACTTCTAAAATTTTTCTCTCTTTTTAAGCCACAATGAAACCACCCTCTTTCTACTCACAAAACAGCTTGTTTCATAACATGCTATTCTGCTGCCTTAGATGGTTACATCATAAAAAACACAATGCCTCTTTCACGTAACAACACTGGAGAATCTGCAGAGCCCTACCATCCAGAATGCTTTTTCTAAAGAAGACAATTGAGGTTCCATATTTTTTAAAAACTACGGCCAAATCAATTTTTCATAAACATGGACAAAGGAGCTCGGAACATATCTCGGTTGGTAAAATGCTTGCCTGTCAAGGATGGTCCAATCTACTGAACACACACAAAAGCAATAAAAATTAACAAGTAGCCATGGTGGCACATGCTTAGAATCTCAGCTCTAGGGAGGTAGAGACTGGCAAATTCCACAGTGTAAACTACTTGGTCAATTCTAGGCCAATGAGAGACTCTGTCTCAAAGGAGATGGATACACCAAAGAAATGACATCTGAGGTCATCCTCTGGCCAATGCACACAAGTGAACACATACTCACACACGTGAACCTGAATGTGTGCACACATACACACGCACACACATAATGTGGAATGAAACAGTTAATCATATCTTCTTTACAGTAAGAATCTAGAGTCAAATAGAACAAGCCAGGCTCAAAATATGTTTAAAAACTGGTGGAGCTGGGAACAGTAGTCCAAGCAGGAGAATATGACACATAAAGACTAATGACAGTGTAAGAGATGTGGGACTCTACAGTTAGTTTTGTGTCTCTAAAACCTTCCATGGGAGGTTAGACCTCACCCTTCAGAATCCCTCTGCTGGCTTCATTTTCTTAGAGTTGTGACCAGGAGCCACAGGGCCCAGATGATCTTGTCCTGGCCTGCCCTTCTAAGCTACCTTCCTACTGACCTTCCACATTCCAGATCTAGGCCTCCCTGGTTCTGGTGATGGCAGAGGCATGCCAATCCACGTCAATGGACTCATAAGAAAGCCAAGGTCATCCACATTGAAAACTGTGTATCATGAACTTCAAAGTCTACTTCTGACCCTGGATAGACTCCCCTGAATTATGATCCCTGACCTGTGAGCTTTCTCTTCAGGCTCTGGACAAAACCCTGCTAAACCTAGATAAATTGTTCAGCTGCTGCTTCCAGCTACCCTGAAGGCTTATGGGCCATCAGCAGGGCACTGTTCAAAAAGCTAATGAGGTTAATGTCTGCCTGTGCGGAAGATGGGGGTATTCAAGAAGAGGCAGGCAGAAGCGAGCCCATAATGAAGGGATTGGGAGGGTGTCTCTCGTCTCCCTCCATGACATAATCCAAAACTGATTAGGAAACCCTTAACAAGTGCAGGCTGAGCTGCTGGGATTTAAACAGTTGTAACACAGCCCATGAGGAGAGGGCACAGATCCTTCTCTCCTACCTCCCCATTGTTAAAGCATGTTCTCCTCCCCCAGGTCCTCCCAAAAGATCTGAGCACACGGCTATTTCTATGCATACATAGCATGCCGAGGGCTCCAGAGTCACAAACGGCCCAGGAAAAACAACACCCAGTGCACAATGTGCTCATTGTTTTGATTGAGACATTGCTCTTTGAAATGCATTTATTGCTGCCTCTCGTAAATACTCCTCCACAGCAGGAAAAAGAAAATATCACAATAATAAATGCATTGCAAATAGAGGCCCAGACAGCTCACACTTAAATTACGGTCACGTCATCACAGTCCTATCCCATCTTTCAATTATAGTCATTAATTGAGGATGTAACCCAGAAACAATTACATCCATGAAATTCTAATGAGTCCCCTGCAGTTAATATCAAAAGCAAACAATGGGAAGTACATACTGGTGCCAGAGTCTAATCCAATTGTGTCCATTAAAATAAAGAAAAGCTTTTTCTGTAGCATGTAAATCCGACTCTTTGCCTCTGCTCAGTTTTCATTTCTCGGGGAGTGACAGACTCTCTGCATAGATTTGCTTATCTAACAAGCTCACCAAGCTGCCATCTCTCAATTATGTGCAAAGCAAATCTTAAAACTCACCAGTGGGGAATATGCTCTGCTCAGGGGACCTGTCTTTGAAAGGCTCTCCCATTTCCATATGAAAAGTCGATTCTTTGTTTACCTGAATGAAGTGGGAATATGCCTCAGATTTTACAGCAACAAAATTCATAATAATAATAATCACATTGATGATGATTGTGGGGGAACTTAGTGGCAGCTTAATCCTAAATCTTTTCATTTCTCTAGGAATAAGTAATAAGATAACCAAAAAAAAAAAAAGAAAAAGAAAAAGAAAAACAATAAAAATATGAACTATTTCCACCTACAAAAGAATACAAAGAAAACACAAAACTTTAGATTGTATGTGTGTGTTGTATGTAGTATGTTTCTGTCAACTTAATACAAACCAGGACATACCTGGGGAGAATTTTAATTTAGAACTTGTCTTCTTCTGATTGGCCCTTAGGCATATCTATGGGACATTTTCTTGGTTGTTGAGTGGTGTAGGAGCGCCCAGCCTACTGTGGGTGGTAACTGTTGGTTATTTGCAGAGCTCTTGCCCTGCAAGGAAATGTCATGAAACACGACAAAATCCACCCACAAGAGTTTTATTAAGGTAAGGGAAAGAGACAGAGATGCACAGGCCTGTGGAAAGACACCTGAGTAAAGATGGAGCTGGGAATCTTGTAAAGGCTGGGCTGCGCCTGCGCACACAGGACCATGTGGATATTCAGCACATGTGCATAGATCACATGGTTGCGCTGCAGGCTTTCCGAAACCACACAAAGCCATGGGGTCACACTAGACATTTTGACCCAGAAATGACTAGGCGGAAGTGACTAGGTCTGCCAGGCATGCGCAACCATGGCCAACCGTGGGGGCGTGTTGTGAATCCCTATCAGTAACATCCGTAGGCAGGGGGACCAGGGCTACATGATAAAAAGTAGTTGAGAAAACCAGAGAAAGAAAGCCAGTGGTAGTGATCTTCCATGGTCTCTGCCTCAGTTTCCACCTCCAGGTTCCTGCCCTTCCTGAATTCTTGCCTTGAATTCCCTCCATGATGGATGGTAACTTGTAAGCCGTATAAACCCTTTGTTCCTCAACTTGCTTTTGGTTCATGCTTTATCAGAGCCACAGAGAAGGAAACAAAGTCAGCATGTGTGCTGCTGAGAGCATCCACAACTGGCCCTCAAATCAAAACAACGAGGACGACTCAATCTGCCGATAAAAGGAGTCTTCCTTCCAAAGAGAAATAGCCCCTCAGAAAGACAAGATCCCAAGTTGAGGATAGAGCACTGTGAACAGTGCTAAGAGGCAACTGAAGAGGGGGGCTTGGGGCAGAAGAAGAAATGCACAAAAGCTACCCAGACAAGCTCAGAGAAATGCTAGTGTGTGTGTGTGTGTGTGTGTGTGTGTGTGTGTATACTAATAAAATTCTACTTTCTGAAAATAACCAGATCACAGTGTGAAACACATCCCTTGGTAGCAGTAGCCAATGCTAAGCAGGCATACAGAGAGGAGGCTGCCCAGAGCCCAGTTAAGTTCTGAGAAGCATGTCCATATGAAAATGATACAACCACGAGGAAGGGATCTGAACACAGGACTGATGTTCAGCTGAGGGCAAGTCCTGAATGGTCTTATTGGTGTTCGGTGTTCTGACATCGCTAATGGCTGCTAAAGACCATCTTAACTCAGTTTGCATCTGTGGCATTCCCATTTGAGCTGTGACTGCAAGGTGATTCTTAGCCTCTCCCGGTTCTCTCACAGAGAGGGCTATGTTATTCCCATTTAGATCTGAGGATCCAAAGAAAGGAAAGGGTGGAAAGAACAAAGCAAAAGTTGCCACTAGAATAACCAAGGGAGATTTCCAGCCAGAAAGTGATGTTTACTCGAATGCTCTTACTAGGTGGAAGCTGAAAGTGATAATCAGATAATCTGACAGGACTGGAAAAACAACAGTGAATTACTCGCTTCTCTCGAGGAAGATTCTAAGGCAGGAGAACTGGACTGAGATAGAAGCAAGAGTGATAGGAAAAGGAGAGGTAGAGAAGAACTCAGTCAAACCTATGGGAAAGAAATCAAATAATTTTAGTAATAAAAAATTTCACCAGGAGTGGTGGTGCACGCCTTTAATCCCAGCTCTCAGGAAACAGAGGCAGGCAGATCCTTGTAAGTTCAGGGACAGCCAGGGCTATGTAGACAGACCTTATCTCAAAAAAATAAATGATAGATAGATAGATAGATAGATAGATAGATAGATAGATAGATAGATAGATAGATAATTAAATAAATAAATAGATTTCAAGGTGCACAAAACAGATGAATTGTGACAGAAAGACTATAGTCTAGCACCTGGTGAAATAAGAAAAGGGTAAAACAATAAAAGAGAGAGGTGTGGCTGGAGAGATCATGCGGAGCTTCAGATTGCTGACTTCTACAGCAAAGAAACAGAGTTCAGTGCCCTGTACCCACTTCTGGCCTCTGTGGGTACCTTCACACACATTCACATACACAGAGAGATAAATTAAAAAATATATATCTTTAAAAAAAAAAGAAAAAGATACAGATAAAAATAAAACTGAAGATGGAGAAAGAAAATTTGGTACTTCTGTAATGGATAGCTCTAGGAAATAAAAAACAATAGGAAATAACAAATATTTATAAGAAGATTTAAAAATTATCTGTGAGTGCTCAGCCTTAAATAAGTCATTTATAGCATCCTCTCTGAGGTTCAGAGCCATGGGAAGAGGGTGCGGAAAGAATATATTGCAAAAATGAACTCACAGCATCAATGGATACCTGCAACGGGTCTGTACAAGAATGCATCCACCAACAGTCAAGCATTGGTGGAGGAGGGGCCCAGGTGGCCATACTCCTCACTGACGAACTATTTGTTACCAATGGACTCGGAGGAGAGGAAATCAACGCCTTCAGTTGTGTATCTACTGACGATCCCATCAGCCTCCAATGGATGGTTTCAAACCATTCATCACACAGATACTCCCTGTTAGACTAAACGGGTCATACAGAAGCAGAGTTATGAACATGGGAAAGTAATGGGTTGGTATGAGAAGTCAGGGTTGGTAAGGAAGTGGAGATGATAAGAGAGGGCATTAGTGGTAGAAGGGAACCAAGTACATTTTATAATATGAATATATGAATTTGTCAAATAATGAAATTAACAATTAAAAAAATCTTTTAGAAGTCCTAACTAAATGAAGATGTGACTCTACATACTGAATGGGCACCAATAAAAATTCACTCCCCTCAATACCAAGGTATATCCTAATAAAATTGTTGGTCTTCAAAGGTGAAAACATTCGATGAGTGGGTTGACCAGGATGTCAATATTGTAATGAAAAAGCGGGTGATTGGTGTCAGAATTTTTCTAACTTTTAATCCAGAAGAAGTGGAACAAACATCCACAAGTTGTTTAAGGAAAACAAAGAAATAAAAAGGAAAAAAAAGTCAGGGATGGTTATCTTCACATAAGATCAGGTCAAAATATGGTTTATATAATACACACACACACACACACACACACACACACACACACACACACACAACCACAATCAATATAAGGGTTCTTAAAAAGCAACAACTAGAACTTCAGGATCTAGCTCTGTTACTCTTTGGTGTGTGTGTGTGTGTGTGTGTGTGTGTGTGTGTGTGTGTGTGTGTGTGTAGATGTGAAGATGTGTATATACATATATATGTATGCACTCATATATATTAAGAAATAAAAGCCAGGGTATATCAGAGACACCTGCAAAGCTGTGATCATTGGCACACTCCTCACCAGAGTCAAAGGATCAGCCTACATATCTGTCACCTGGTGAATGGATACATGCATCACACATCCAGCAGAATAATATTCAGTCACAGAGAACACAAGTATGTCACTTGCAGGAAAATAAACAGAACTGGAGATTGCATCTTAAGCAAAACAAAAACAGACTCAAAAAGACAAATACTGTATGTTTTCTGTCAAACAAATTTAAAAGAAGGAAAGAGAAATATGAGATAAGGAGGACTGTTTGGAGGAAGACAGGCCAGCAGGATGAGGAAGGGGGACAAAGAAGGGTTAGAATTGGTGCGGATGATGAAAGTACACTGTGTACATGTATGACGTCATGACAATCCATGCTGACTGAGATGCATCAAACTGTCAAGGGTCGTAATTTACTGTGAAAATATCATAACAATTTTTTTTTTATAGAAAAAATCTACATCCTGAATTCTAAACAATAGAAATGTATTTTCTGGTCAAAAAGCAATAATTATATTCATGTTGTCATTATGAGCTGGGAGCCAACACTAATACAGATTGTATGCTACTGTCTTATTAGCCAGAAAGAATCAATGTGCAATAATGTATTTTGTATAAGATAATTATATTTCCAGTAAAGATAAAGGAAGAGAAGATGGTATTCTAATAGCAAGGTTGCAGTTTTCATTACTTAAAAAAATAATTTTATTCATTCTTTGAGAACGTCATACAATGTGTTTGATCACACTCACCCCACAGCTCCTGCTAGGTCTCCTGCCTGCCCTACCCATCCAACTTTGTGTCCTTTTATTCTTATTTTTAATAACCCACAAATCCAATTTGTGCCCCTATACTCTTGGGTGTGAGTCCACCCTCTGGACCATTGACCAACTGCAATTGTGGAATAGAATAGCAAAGGAACATGGATGCCACAGCCAGAAGTGTGGACTCAGAGGCCGAGGCCAGCAAAGCTTCCACAGATGGTGAGGCACAGGCTATGGAGCCAAGGGAGCCAGAGCACAGAGCCCCAGACACGGAGGACACCATCCAGACCATGAAAGACACTGGAATCTGCCCTGCTGGACTCATAACCAGTAGACCGTTTAGTCTTTCTGTTTCCTCCCTCTTCAGAGGTTGTTGTCTAGCACAGAAATGTCTCACCACAATAGCTGGAAGTAATTCATTGTCCAGTTTCACATGTCCACAGATGAAAACCAGTTTTTCATTTAGACAGTCCCAGCCATACCTACTACCTACGATAAAGTTTATAGACTTTGGAAATTATGATATTTAGATGTGAGAGTTGTGGTGTGTGTGTGCGTGTGAGAGAGAGGGGGCTGATGTATACGGTATTTGAGTGTACATATATGTGCGTGCATAAGAAGCCCCAAGGCTGACATAGGATGTCTTCCTCAATAGCTCTGCAACTTATTCATCAAGCTAAGCACACTGGTTTAGGTTTTGTTGTCAACTTGACAGAAACTAGAATCACCTCGGAGGAGAAGACACTCCCTTAAGAAATCACTTCCATCACATTGGCCTGTGGGTATGCCTATGAGAAACTGGCTGGGGTGCAGGTTGGAGGACCCAGACCACTGTGGGTGGTACCATCCCTAGGCAGGGGGGCTGGGATGTCTCAAAAAGCTAGCTGATTGTTAGGGAATAAAAGAGAGAGAGAGCACACCAGTGAATAGCATTCCTTAAGGATTTCTGCTTCAGTTTCCACTAAAGTTCATGCTGTGACTCCCCTCCATGATGAACTGAAATCTGTGAGCTGAGATAAACCTTTACAGGTTATTTTTGTCATGGTGTTTGTCACAGTAACAGAAACCAAACTGGAACACAGGGTCTCTCGGTTGATAGGACCGGTCTAGGTAGCTGTTGCTCCCAGAGCAGGCATTCCATCTGGCATTTATGAAGGAACTGGAAAATTAAACCCTGGTCCATAAGCTTTCACAGCTAGTGCCTTATCTACTAAGTCATAGCCCCAGCCTCTTCAAACTAAATTTCAAATTTACAGTAGATCCTGTAGGGGTTGGAACTTTGAAGAGTGTTAGGACTAGATGAATGTATCTCATGCCTCTGATAAACATGAATATTTGGGGTCTAGAGAATGGAATGTTATGAGTAGAATTATACACTCAAAATTACATAGTCTCTTTCCTATCCACACCTTTTCCCTTGGTGTTCTCAGCTATTCCAAGAGCTCTAAAGGGGCCTGTACAGCGACAACTTCCAGATGTTAGTATCCAATCCCTGCTTTCACACAGGACTTGGGATATGGAGATAGAGCTGTCACTTAATATCCTCACTTGTCGGACATGCTCCTTTATTCTTACTTGATCCCTTTAATAACCTCCCTACACAGTCAATGGTGATTCTTCTCTTTACAGTAGCCTTCACAGCACCGTCTCCATCTAATGCACCGGGAAACCCGTTTAGTGTTAACTAGCTTCAAACAGCTGCTGGACTTGCACACTTCTCCTTAATCTCTAGGGCGATATCCGAGCCCAAGAGTATGTAACTGCTACTCAGACAAAAGCTTCCCGAGTCTTCCCCCCTCTGTCCCTCACTACTGTGCAGTTTCAAGCTAGTAATCAAACTAATTCTGTCACAATGGTGGCATCCTGTTCTCCTGGGACAACTCTTCGCCTCCCTTCTCATCTCAGTGGAAATGAAAGCTAAAATCATCCTGCGCATCTATGAGACCTTGCACAAAACAGCCACGCCCGCCTCCCTCTCTGACTCAGCCTGTGGCCTCTTCTCTCCCACGTGGGCAGAGTGATTTTGAAAAGTCTATCCTCTTTTATGTCATCGGATGTGCTGGGTAGTGTTCCTGAGGGGTCTTGCCTGCCGTCCCTCACTCTGCCCAGCTGAACTTTCCAGAATCCCAACACGATTCACTCTTCCATCTCTGTTTGATCTGGGTTCTAAGCTCATGGTATGAATGAGGGTGCTCCTATCGACTCCAGGAAAATGGAGGCACCGAAGACTAACTCTGAACGATTTTCTCCTTAAAACAAATGGCTTTCATACGTGTCATCGACTGTATGTTCACTAACATTATCTTAATCATTGTTACACACTGGCACATGCACACACACACACACACACACACACACACACACACACACACACACACTTTTCTAAGTGCCATGGGAGGCCATGCTTTCTGGGTTATGTCACTTCTGCCTCTGTTTACGACCCCTCGACGGATGCCTACTACAAACTTGAGTTTTAACACGTGTTGAACAAATGAATTAATAAAACCAGCAGAAGAAACAAACTCAGCATTTTATCTGGAAAACCCTATTACATCCGTGGGTGGTTTTCTATTACCTTCTCATACTCCAGACGCCCCTTTATTGCACGTGTTGTTTAGCTAGTGAATTCATGCTATCGTGCTCTGCAGTTACAAGTGCTGATTTTTATCTTGAAACCAATCTCAGTGAACAACAAAGCACAAAAATACCCTCATTTATTCAAGAAAGGGAATATTGTATAGTCAAAACAAATAACATTTGAGTGCTCCCTAGTCCCCAAGTGCTATTTTAAGTGCCTTATATGTATCAAAATTTTCACAAAATCTTTGGACCAGGCCTCAAGGTTTTACTTGGTAAACCATAAATTCAAATACCAGAAAGTCAACGTGCTCAATATCATCATTATACTGTCCATGTCTTTTTATGTTATAGAATTATTGCTATTGTTATTATTATTATTATTATTACCTTTGAAAAGAGAAAATTTAGGTCATAAATGTTAAAAATAATAATAACAGTTCTACTTTTGTTAAGCTAATAAGTAACCGAAGGTAAAAATCCAAGTTTTTACTCATGAAGCATATCAACTCTCACTATATTTAAAAAAAAAGAAGAGAAGAAAAAAGAAAGAAAGAAAGATAAAAAGTCATAAGCCATTTCTATTCTAGGTCCTTAATCTATCCACTTCCAGACCAACACATCTGCCCAGTCAGGTACCACGCATTTACTGAGCATCTGTTATAGCAATAGGTAGAGAACTCATGGGTCAATGGAACCATTTTGCTGTTACTGTTATTTGTTTTCAAAAGTGAACATAGTCCCTGCCTGCAAAGATTTTATAAGCTATGAAAAGAGTATTTGGATAGACTTGGAAACTTAGAGCCTACTAATCATTCCAAGCATTTGCAGTAAGCTATTTATCATGATAACTTGGTGCCCAAGAGACTTTTTTGCATTTAGAATTGTACCATGGTTTTCATTTTTTTTATATAAGCAGCTACACTAATAACAAACTTTATACAATACTAATTACATTTTTGAAATGTATAAGTCAAGAATTGGCATGCACAAAGAATAAGGCACTAATTAGAAAAAAAATCATTTAATTTCTGTTTTGTTTTTTAAATGCTAACTGCAAACAACAGCAGACTCTGAGAAATCACATTTTTAAGCCCTGACTACATCTATTTTCAGAGCAATTTTACTCATGGAAAAATAGATGCCATTCTTTAGTAACCTCTGAGAACGGACATTATAAATATAGCAGAATGACACTTGTGATTTCTATGAAAAGAAAAGCAAACAATTCCCCTTCAACTCTGGGTACCAGCAAGTAAACAGTTCACATAAAACCATGTGCAATTATCGGCCTTCGTATACCTTGGAATGCTTCTAAATATTTATGTTCCTGCTGGGGTCAAGAAAAGAATGGGAAATACACATTGTGACCTACTGCGTAATGGCATCGGGCTAGTTCTGGTTCCAATACTGTCCTAGGGTTGGTGAAATGTGGAGACTCACCATCTGCCATCAGTAATGCTGTCGAGAAGATTTGGAAAGCATGTGATTGGTTTTGGCAGCATGTTACTCGGTTAAAATATTGTTGGAGGCGAACCTGGGATGTCCTAGTGAATTTAAAGGAGACACAAATATCTCAGCACATGGGCAGCCCAGGCCTGGGCGCTGAAGTGTTTTATTTAGCAGGGGCACAGATTTCAGCCAAGTCAATAGAGAAGGAGCGCTGTGTTTGTATATGGAAGCATATATGTTAGGTGGCTCCATAGCAGAGCACTTTCAGGCAAGCTGTAAAGATGGCACTGGGGACAAGCATTTGTCAAATATATTAAGAAAAAGCCCCCTGCACACTAAAAGGAAAAATAAAGCAGAAGAGAAATTAGTGGGGGGCCCAATGAGAGACAAGGGTTAGAAGAAAGTACTGCTTCGCTGCACAGAGAAAGGGCTTTTCCAAAATGATGTCACTTGGGACATCTAGACATGATCATATCAAGTCAGAAGAGACAAATTTGGGTCAGTGGTAGGGTAGGGGATAAAAAGCACGGACATTAGTGGGAAAGAATTAGAGTTAAAGGTGAAACGAGAAACTTTTCATAAGGACTTGATAGAACATTCCAGAAATGTCTCTCATTCTTGTAGGGTCTCCAGAGTAGCCAAGCAGATTTTACTGTGGACAACAGACACACAACATCAGGACATAGTAGATTCAGCTTCTGCAGATCCAGGATTTGTTTCCTGAACCACCATTGGGAAGATTCACCCAACACATCTACATTAGCCAACAAGTCTACAAAACATCCAAGTCCAAGATTTCAAACCATGTTAGCATGGATAGATATACAAAGGAGATAAAATTTAAGCTGCACTTAACACATTGGCCAGATAGTGTAGGATTATAATCAGATTATATTAAACACTCAAGACTTCATTTTTGGTGGAAAAGATAAGGTTTGAAAAACTATGCCATCTGAGAATTTTTTTCATTCAAAAAAGTTTTGTAAGAAATTATTTAGACTTGTAAATATGAGATGAATAGAAAAAGTCTCCAACATTGGATAAGCACTCCTCACCAAAAAAAGATAATATTTTGTTGAATTTCTGTATATTAGTAAGACTGTGCTTTTCTTTCTTCCTTTTTTATGTTGTAAAATGGGCATAACAATACTGATTTCATGGGACGATCATGAGATGTACTGGGAGAAAGACGCACAAAAAGAAGGAAATATTTAACAAGAGTTCAAGTCAAGTTAAAACTGAATTTGAATATTCTTAAATAGCACACAATATATATGCATATACGTATATACATAGGTAATGATTACCACTTAAATGAGGCGGCTTCCTTCCTCAAATGTACAAGACAGAGATTAACACTCATCAATCCGAATTGACTTAATGAAGCTTGATTGGAAGATGAGTAATGACTTAAATGGTTCCAGGCAAATGGGTCCCTTTGGCTGATAGAGCTTTATGCTCAGTTTATTATTTATACTTACATGTCTCTCAGGTAATTTTGAATATATTTCACTGGAATGTGCGTCTATTTCCTTATTCATCAGCCACTGGTAAGAATGAAGATCATTTTCTCCACATCTTTCATGTGTCTTTGATCAAGTTGATGGTCTAAAAGGGAAAAGTACATGAGGAAGTATGGGCAGAGTTTCCCTCATTGATAAGATTGATTGTTTTCTTCCAGCATTCATAGATGTTCTGTGGATGTGATGCTTTATCAAGAGGAAGAAAAAATAATTTAATTCCAAAAGCAATGTCATAATGGGATTCGTATAACACAGTGTGAGGGTTCATCTTGATTGTAGGTTTCATTGGCTCAGGAATCAACAAGTGATGGGCCTATAGGTATGCTGGTGAAGGCATTGGAGGATTAACTGAGAGGAAAGACCCTCAAAGTGGACAACACTCTCTGGTGACAGAAAAGATGTAAAAAGATCCAAGGGTAAAAATCAGTGCTGCTTGCTCGCCTACCTTTCCCTCTTCTGAGCAAGGACATCTGTCCTGTTGTTGGTGCTTCCTGACACGTTTCACGTGCATCATAACCCTGCTCCTTTGTCCTTTCACCACTGAGTAAAATACTGAAGCTTTCCTGAATTATCCAGGTCCTCAGTGTCAGATTAGGACCACTGAGGCATTCAACCTCATGAACTCATCACTACCAAGTTCATAACATAAACGCGCGCACACGCACACACACACACACACACACAGACACACACACACACACACACACACACATAACACACACGCACACACCTCCATTTAAATACGGTTCTGAAACTTCTTAAATAATGACAAAATGTTAAGAAATTCAAATTGATTGTCTCATTTTAAATTAAGGACTGAGACATGCACATATACTCATAAAATAGTCCACTAAGTGTTTCCCATCCACTAATCCAATGACTTAGCACTACCAAACCAAATTTATATTGAGATCTAATTCTTAAGCCACTATTTTTTTCAGAAGTAAGAAAGCCCAGAGTTTTCTCTAATTATGTATGTATTTGCATATGTTGCAGCTAAAGACAGCTCTAGCCATGCCTTGGCAGGCACGAATAGTTAGTAAACTCAAAAACAACACTTTATCTCCTTAAGTAATTACTTAATTAATGCCTTCTGTCTTGATTATAGCTTTAGTAAATGAAAATATCTTTCATTTTTTAGCAGTGTATTTGAACTTTCTGCACTTCTTAGATACAAGAATCCAAGTCAACAGTTGATTCAAATAATAAGCCACAGCAACCACTACAGAAGAGCCACCCTGGGAAGGCACACATGAGATCATTGCACCAGGCAGCAGAAACCATCCAAAAAAAAATCTAACAGTTGAACTTTATAGTAATGATACATTATTTTCATCAATTTTCAGCTTGCAAGCGCTGAAGGTAATCAAGCAAAATCCATATTTTTCTCCCTAGTAGATTGGCGAAGGAAATGAGTAAGCTGAGGCAATTAAGCAAATGGAGGAGGCAATGCAGCAGTTCACCGAGGGCACAGGGAACCCTTGCTTCCTGTCAGCAGCTGTTGTCAACCCTTACAAGGGCTGCAGTGACCTCCTCCTCACAGCCATAATTGGTCACGTGGCAGGATAAACCCCATTCAGAACAGGAAGGTGAATGATGTGCTCAAGTATGCCTAGTTGCTCTAGGCAGGATTTGAACTTAGCTCAGGGTGACCCCGGGACGACAGAGCCACAAATACATCTTCACAAACAAACCTAACAGAATTCAAGCCCACATGTCTTTTCTGTTTAGCTTGTTTCGTGCCCTTCATATTTTAGAAGATTCTGTGTAAACAGAGAATCAATGAAATGTTTCCGGCAAGAAGAGACATATTGGCTGTTACATCAGTCAGGATTTATCAGAGAAATGGAATAGCATATATCTGTGACTTAAAAGGGTTTAAGTTAATTACCCTGCTCAATAGTTTTAGAGGCTGCGAGGTCTTAAGCCAAAAGATAAGCCTACAGTCCACCATCTCACAGCCACAGGTGGTCTGCTAGCAGAAACCTCTCTTCCTCCAGAAAGGTCAACATGGTTTCAGACTTCAGTCTCCAACCGACTGGATGAGAGCCCACCACCACTACTTTATGGAGGACAACCTGCTTCATGCAAAACCTAATGATTCCATGCTTTGCTGACACCTATGGAAGGCCTTGCCCTTTCCAAACAGAAAAGGAAGAGAAAAGGATGGGGGTGAAGAATGGGGTGGGGGGAGAGGTGGAGGAGTGGGAATGGGAGGAGAGAAGGGAGGGAAAACTGCTGTCAGGATGTAAAACAAATAAAATCTCAAAACCTAATGATTAAAATAGCAATCATATTTAAAAAAAAAAATACTTCATGGATCTATCCAGACCAGTGGTTTTCAACTTTTCTTATGTTATGAACCCTTAATACAGTTTCTCATGTTGTGGTGACCTCTGCAGTCATAAAATTATGTTTGTTGCTATTCCACTGTGCTTTCCAAGGGTCATTCCACCCCCAAAGGGGTTGTGACCCACAGGTTGAGAACCTGATCTAGACTGGCATTTGATCAAGTATCTGGGTACTGTGGCCCAGTCACATTAACATGCAAGTGAACATTAGAACCATTCATGTGTATTGATTTGCATATTTGTGTGTTATGACTGAAACATATTAGCAAACTTCTTACCGGGCAAAAATATTAGTTGACTCTGAAATGACACTCACCGATTACAAAAATATTTTAAGGCTGTGTTGGCTGCTGGGCTTCAAATGGTGCTGGTGATTCAAGCTTCACTCTGTCTAAAGGATGGTCAGGCAAAGCAAGAGACACAGACATAGACACACCGCTGTGCACCTTGCTTAGGGCCAGTGAAGACACTGAGACATGGCTCTACAAGCAGAGAGAGAAGTACTTCCTCATGGCCATGCAGAGGCTAGGGAAGAGTCCTAGAGGAGCAGCAGTGGGGATCCCTCTTGTTACCAGAATTACTAGAGCGGAGGAGACTCCCCTTGGAAGCCGAAGGCTAGGAAACAAAGATACAGAGACACACAGAGAGATTTCAGGATTTCTAAGAAACCAACCGAAAGGGTAGCCCAAGAAAGATGGGAATGGCTAGGATTCATGCTAGCCTTGGACTTGGTAAGCAAGCTAACGAGACATTATTGAAGTTTCCAGGTGAGAATATGACATGGCCATAGATAGATTTGAAAAAGATGCTCTCAACACCTTTGGGAGACTACAGCCTGGGCGGGGGTGGGGACAGAAGGAGACAAGAAATGAACAGGCAGGGTGAGGAGGACAATTAAAAAAATGATGACATTCAGAATTGAGGATCGTCCGATATTTCTAGAGAAAGCAGGTGGGTTTGGGTACCACGAGTTAAAGTAGAAATGATAGGAATAAGAAAAGATTTGAGGACAGATTGGGAGGAAGGTGGGAGGCACTGGGTGAGGCTCTGTATCCTCAAGAGAAAAAGAAAACTTCAAGTGGCTTAGATAGGTGGGCAGGAATGCCATTAACAGAAATTGCGTGCATAAGCAATGGGAAAGGACCTTTAAGGGAGAAAAGGAAGTTACTCTCGAAAGCCTAGGGTTTGAAATAGGTGAAGCACATAGCAAGAGATAAAATAGGAAACGGGAAAGATGCATTTAGTGTTCTGGAAAAGGCTTAGCAATTTGACAGCGGGGAGCATCCATTGAATGGAAGATGAAGACACAGAAAAAGATCTTGGAGAGAACGCTGTCAGCAGAATAAAGCACCTCCATAAGGAAAGTAGGCAGCATCAAAGGATGCACAGGAGGCGAGAACCAGGACCGCTCTTTGGATGCAACTGGAGGCAATTGTTTGCCCATGGCAAAGGGCTGCCTAGCCTCCCTGACTCCAGTACCAAACTACAGAGGAAGAGTAGACAAAGACAAGAAACATAAACACACCACTGCCAAGGGACAAGGCAAGTTGGGAAAACAATGGACACAGCATGATCCCAAATCAAAACACATCTAAATATGTATGCCAAGGAAAGTCTAGAACTCCGCATGGTAACAATTAAAATGGCCAACATACTTAGAGTTCTACTCGGTAGCAGGAGTCCTTATAAGCACTTTCTGTGTGTTTGCATTATCCTGTCCAACTTTCGGAACAATTCCACATTGGCAACATTTTGCATAAAATGAAGCAAAGACAGAGCCCTGTGAGGTTGCTTGGTCCAGGACAGACAACTGGCATATGGTGGAGGCAGGATTAGAACACAGAATCTAACTCCAAAGGCTGTTCAGATCAGACCATCATTCCAGGTGCTTTTCTGCCTCTGGCGGGACTGTGGGACTGCCTCTTGCTCTCCCTTGAATAGTTCTTAAGCATTTTGCCAAGTTGTCTATATTCATTTTCTGAGGAGAAAAGATTCGAGCTTAGTAAGGAGGCACATACCTGGAACCCACACACTCAGACATCTGGGGCAGGGGGATTGTCAATTTGGGACCAGCCTGGGTTACAGAGTGAGAACCTGTCTCAGAAAAACAAACAAACAAACAAACAAACAAACAAATAAATAAATATTACAAATAACAAATATTTAAAGGAAACAGAGCCCCCAGATGGGCATCCTTCCAAAGATTTGTGGAGAAGTGATTCCTGGAATAATTTGAGGAGGGAATAATCTAAAGAAAAGCTACTGATTTGTTTCGCTTTTTTCTTAAGGATAACATACTGACTTGAAGGCTAAAGCTGTATACACCGCTACTGGAGAAAAAGAATTTAAAGATACAGGGAAGGAAAGATATAAGATGGATTTGCATGTTTTGAGTGTGGTGTTCCTGCCAGACCAATGTGGAAGAACATTCTAGACTGTATGGGAGAATTCAGAAGGATCTGTATGAAAGACACTGTGCCAATGAGCCAGTAGAGTCGGGGACAGCACCAAAAGAAGAGGTCTAGCCCTTAGTCTAAGTGCACACATGTCGGAGTTTTCCAATATATGAACTACGTTAAGATCCCCTCACAAAATGATTGGGGATGGAGTGAGAACATGAAGGTCCATGAGAAGACAAAAGCCCTCAGGTGGCATGAGGAAGCCACTCAAGCAGCGTGGGCAGGTTAAGGCCGTGGCAGAGAGGCAGAATGTCTACTGATCTCAGTGGTTACTTTATGCCCTTGTAGACCCTTCCACTGGACTGTGAATCTCTACAACCCAGAAATTCTATCTTCTTCCTCCCCAAGGTCTCAGTGCACAACATAATGTGCAGCAAGCTACTTCTGATGGGGACACAGCAAATGTTGACTCCTCACTCCCAGGCTCTTGCCTCCCACTGCTAAATAGAACTTAATACTCCAGTTAGGGGAGCCACAAGATGCCCCAAGAAAGTAGGCAAGATGCGTAGGAAAGATCCACATTAAACCTGAGTTGGAATGAACTCCGTCACTGTTCTCAGGTCAGGAGCCTGAGCAACTATTTCTTAGGACCTTGGTAACTAAATGGGCCTGTCATCCCATTCACAAGGCTGACCAGCCTAATGTAATTCTCCAAGTGTCACAAAATCGCTTTCCAGGAACTCTGATGAGCTCTGATTCCACTGCCACTAGCTTGTCTAGCAATGGTTAAAAGGCCTCGTATTTCTGATGGCGAGGCTGACATGACATGAAGTCAAAAGCTGTGACTGAAAGCATTTTCTGTTTTATCTGTACATAGTCATGCTACTGTCCTAACTGGATGGGGCAGGAATGGAACATGAAGCAGGACTGGGAAAATAGGGGGTCATTCTGGTGATTTTATTCTTTTCTTCAGCTAGGTCACAGAATTGATCAACACACTACTGCTGAGTATTTAAAGGAAGATAAACAACGACATAGACATCCTGGCCAGGCTGCCCGGTTTACTTAGCAGGCAACTGTGAGGTTGCAAGCTGCTCAGACTTTGTGGAGCGCAGTTTTCTGAGCAAGGCGAAGTTCTACATGTCGACTGACATTCATTTATTGGTATACGAACACAAAGCCTTCTGCTATACTTTGATTAACTTGGGGTCATCTGAATGTGAAGCCATGACATCGAACCTAGATCATAAGCTTTCAAGGAATTCACTGGGAAAGACATTGTAATTAAACATGCCACTCCATAAACCTTGCTCCCTGAGGGATGCATGCCTCGAGGACCTGTGGAATCTGGGGCACAGCAGGAGCTTCCAGAATACCCCATACCTTTCTTTATCAGTCCACTTGTATTTCAGACTCAAAAATACTTTTAAGTTACAATCTTCACTATAAAAAGAAGATTAAATGCTTTCCATACAACACAAAGAGCCCAAAGATGTTGAGGGTATTGATTTACCCCTTTTTATCTTCACTGGGGTACAGAGGACTGAAGATCAGGGACTCAAATTTGTGGATGTACCCAGTTCCCCACTATCTTTTTTATTTTCTCCCCAGCCTGCAATTCTGTAACAGGGTACCTCCAGATACCATCGAGCCATCCTAAATAATCAATGCTGGGACCATTTCTGAGAGCGAGCTCCTTAAATTATGAAAATGACAAGAACATAAAACCTTCTACACAAGTCGTTCTGTGATTTACTTAGCCAGACTCCTGAGCTAAGCAGGGGCTGGAGAAGTTCTATTGCTGAGTTACACACATCAAAATTTAATTAAGTTTCTGACCTAATGTCCCCCTGGCTTCATTGATTAGGGAAGTCACGGGTGGACCATGTCATTCTCAGGAAGACAGTGTAACTGTGAAGTCTGGGCAGTCTCTTTATATTTCCTTTTCATCTGGATGTTCTTTTCAAGTCTCATTAGATCATTATGCGTGTTACAGCAGTGTTAATCTTTTTCCAAGAAATGAACTTTTCAAAATTGCACATTTTTAGTGACTTTTAGAGTTACCATGGCAGCTTCATTATAATACACAGAGATGAACATTATCACAGCTACGCCGTATCTATCCAGGGTTGTCAAGAAATGAGAATTCCACATAAAAGTACATTCTCGGATAGGGTTCATGAAACTTAGCAGATCAAGTGCCAAGGCTTTCAGCTCAACGGTTTAAAATGAAAAGCTTTCTATCACGCGCTGGGCATGTCTTCTCAAAGACTGGCTTTCTGTCAGCAATAGCTTATTGTATTTAGAGAGACACAGTACAGGCTGATAGTCTCCTTTTTCATCTCCGTTTGCAGGCTGCTTGTCATGTGAAAGGACACTAAGAGTCTTTTCAGACCCTAAGTGAGTAGCTTTGTCCCTTGTCTACCAGGAAGGATGCCATCTATAGTCTTGGTCCTGGGTTCTGGGCAGTTAGAAATGGCAAAGGAATTCTCACCCACTGTGTGCATGATTCCTAGGTTGTCACCTTTCTGACCTACTGAATCTGTCCACCCCTTCCATTTACCTTCTCTGGTGGATCACTCACTACCCTGGTGAATTCTTTTATTGTTGTTGTTGGTGGTGGTTTTGTTTGTTTGGTTTGCTTTTTCAAGACAGGGTTTTTCTGTGTAGCCTTGGCTATCCGGGAGCTCGTTCTGTAGACCAGGGTGTCCTCAATCTCTTAGAGATCCACCTGCCTCTGCATCCCGACTGCTGAGATTAAAAACTTGCATGCACTACTACCAACTGGCTGCTGATCAAATTCTCCAAGAGACTCCTTCCCTAAAAAGTTTCTGGGTATCCAGCATCCAGGATTCAACATTTAAGTTGCAATATACATATACACATAGTCATAGGTTCTACACAGCTCTTCTAGTCCTGAGTTTTCTCATCTCTAAAATAATGTTATGAGAATAAAACACACTTGTATACAGAGAATAAATCATGTAACCTCTAACTCACAGAAAAAATTTAAAAAAAAATAGAGTAAAAAATAAAAGATAGAGATTGCTGATAAAAGATCACACAGAACAGTCCAGTTGTAAGGACTGTTGTCAGGTCCTGTAGTTTTACTTTGATGTAAATGTTGAGTTGCTGCGAAACCATTACTTAATGTGTATTGCATCCTTTTGTGTTTATCGGCATTGTACAAAATCTGCTGGCAAGACATCAGGGTGGTCCATCCCAGAAGTCAACTAACTGGTAATGAAATCGGAGGTTGGGGGGGGGGTGTTCTGCAGAATTCACCAGGTAAAGAGTGTAAGAGAAGATTCCTAGAAAGACCACAACCCCAGACAGAACCAAGCTGAGCTCCTGTTTGAATCAACAGGTACTCTCAAGATGTGAAGTTTGGCTCTCATTATCTCGGCCCCACTGTTAAGGGGTTCTCTAAACTTGGGGTAGCAATGGTTCTTCCCCAGAGCACCTGTCATTAGAGAAGCTTCTTTTGAAGTAGACAGCAACTAATACAGAAATCCACACCTTGTCAATGTGCAGATAATAAGAGGGAGTATTTGACTATAAATGAGACATCTATATCATACACACACACAAATAAGTCTGGTATAATTTTTACTAGTAATATTTTTCATAGACTTCAAGTTTGTCTATGGTAGTTGTATTATTTTATATATACACACACAGAGACACACACAGACACACACACACACACACACACATATATATATATATATATATATATATATATATATATATATATTCCCATATACATAAATGGGAATTTATTGGAATGACTTACAGGCTGCAGGCCAACAATGGCTAGCTGTGAATGCTAAGTCCAAGAATCTAATAGTTGCTCAGTCCCATGAGGTTGAGTTTCTCAGCTGATCTTCTGTATATGCTGGAATCCCAGAGAAGTCGGCTCCAATGCCAGCGAAGGAACGGATGTGCTGACATGGTGAGGGCAAGCAGGTGAAGAACCAACCCTTCCTTCTTCCATTGTCCTTATATAGGTTTCCAGCAGGAGGTGTGGCCCAGATTAAAGGTGAGTCTTCCAGCCTCAAGATCCAGATCAAAAGCACGTTGTCTTCTTGCTTCAAATCCAGATCACAAGTATGCTCTCCATTTCTGGATTATAGTCCATTCCAGATACAGTCAAGTTGACAACCAAGAATCACCATCACAGTAGTATTTATCATAAAACAAACACTACATTTTAGAACCATTCTAAAGTCGGGTTTAGACTTTATTCTCTAACGAGGCTCAAATGTAACACAGTAATGATCCAGGTGAAAAAGTAAAGGGGAAAATGGCATATTTGTTTTGATAAAGACCAAAAAGGCCGCTGGGCAGTGGTGGCGCATGCCTTTAATCCCAGAAGCTGAGCCAGGCAGATCTCTGTGAGTTCGAGGCCAGCCTGGGCTACCAAGTGAGTTCCAGGAAAGGCGCAAAGCTACACAGAGAAACCCTGTCTCAAAAAACCAAAAAAAAAAAAAAAAAAAAAAGAAAGAAAAAAAAGGCCTTCTGCTGTCTTTAAAGTCTAGGGCTGAAGCACAGGAAGGAGACAATAAGCAGAACTCACTGCTTTGCCCACTCTTCAAAGTCGGTTCTCTGCCATCTCCAAATGCTTCTGTGTCAGATGTGAAATGACAAGACCTCTGTCATTTCTAGCTGCAGATTCTGCATTCTCTTATAAATCAGCTCCAGTCCCTTAAGCAATGCCTCCCATCGTCCTGGAAACAGCTGAAACCACCTGCCATTCGATCTCAGGCTCTGCTTCCTTGGTACATGGGCCAGAGAACCAGCTGCTTTTCCCCTTTGTCCCACTAAAGGACATGGGGCATCACAAAGGACTGTATGAGACGCAGATGCTAGAGCCGGTACCTGGGTCTTTATTGGTTTGTTTTGACTGAAGCATGATGAAGTTGCAATTGCTCTCATTCTCTGCCCCTGTAGTGGGCTAGTGGAAGTATCCAGTGGTCATTGGGGGGTCAGGCTCTGCATGTCCACGGACCAAGGCTTCACTTCTCTATCTCTTCTTACCTTCACTTGGGGTTCCTTATCAGGATCTACTGCAACCCTGACAAGGGAACTTGATTAACTCAACCTGACATGCTCAGATTAGAGGCCAACAATATGGACTCCCATGCCCTGGATGGACTCCCATGTCCTGGATGTTTTGTCTAGAGCAGTGAGGATGATGGCAAAACCACACTGATGAGTTGAGCCTGCTGCCCTGAATGAGAAGCATTCACCTTTGAAATGGGGTAAGCTGAGCTCAGGATTTACATGAGACAAGTTAAAGATAGAAACTCGAGACCTGTAATTTCCTCTCAGAGAATGTCTGTCTTCTGAGGGCAAGCTGGCAGGTCACATTGCCACCAGAAGCTGAGACCATCCACAATAAGACCAACCTCAGCAGTTAATGTCAAAGGTAGGGGTTCTTAACGTGCATGCCAGGTAATTCCAGAGGATATTGGTATAATTCATTGAGAGCGTAGCATGAGAACTATCATCAAGATTGTCAAACAGTTCTATGATTTCCCCACAAAAGGTGAAGCTCAATTTCAATTTCACTAGTATCTTGCAACACTTAAAACACTTGTAACTTTTAAGATAAATATTCCGTTTCAAGGGATTCTACCTGAATTCAATATATTTATGCTGAAATTTTAGCCACAAGAATATTGTTTCTTTACTATTTGTAAAAGAATAACTCAAATATCCACCAAAAGAAAATAGTTTCAAAATATTGTAATGATTATAACATAATACTTTTATGGAAGAATATGCAGCCTTGAAAATAATGTTTAAGATACAGAATCACAGATGCTGCCCATTGACAGAAGAATGAATAAAGAAAATAGTGTGTGTGTGTGTGTGTGTGTGTGTGTGTGTGTGTGTGTGTGTGTGTGATATTATTTAGCTAAAAGCTAAGCATTGGTAGATTACATCTGTAACCCTAGTACTTGAAAGGCTGAAGCAGGGGAATTGCTATGAGTACAAGACCAGCCAAGGCTGCAGCATGAGACTCTGCCTCAAAAAAATAAAATAAACCAGGAGCTGAAAAGACAGCTCCGGAGTAAAAAACGCATGTTGCTCTTTCAGGGGACCCAAGAGTTCCATTCCTAGCTCCTGTACTCGGCACCTCACAACTACCTGTGAACTCCAGCTCTGGATCCAGCAGCTCTGGTCTTTGGAAGCCCCGCATTCATGTGCATATACCTACCCACCTCCCACATCCATATACAAATAATTATGTCTAACAATAGAGCTTTAAAAATTAAGTCAGTAGTTTGATTGAATATGAGTGTTATTGTTATGTGTCCAGCACAGTGTTTGGTGTCAGGACTACAAAGACAGAAACGCCTCCAAGCTTCAGCAGCACTTGAAGCAAAACCAAAGGAAGCTATAAAGGAAGCCACTTGTAGCCTAAATCTGAATGACAAGAGGGAATGCCATCACCTGAGGCTCC
Source organism: Peromyscus maniculatus bairdii (assembly GCF_049852395.1). Classification (NCBI taxonomy): domain Eukaryota; kingdom Metazoa; phylum Chordata; class Mammalia; order Rodentia; family Cricetidae; genus Peromyscus; species Peromyscus maniculatus. Next base: position 22,244,821 of record NC_134869.1, on the reverse strand, counting down.
TCGCATATACTTCTCAGGTGGATCCACACAAACAAGACTTGACTAATGGTAGAAAGGTACATTATCTGATTTTCTTCTATACATAAAGGAGGAGGGGTGGTAAGTACTTTAAGAGAAGCATAAAATACCTACTTAAGAGGATTTTTGACATTCAGCACATATCCCAGGTCAGTGTATTTCAGTGACCACACAGAAACCACCTTGCTTGACACAATTAAAACCCTCAGCTCCGAAACCATTGGAAAGATCAAGGAGATTCCCACTGCAATGGAAATTAGGCTAATTTTAAAAATTAAGCTATTGACTTTTGAGTGGCAATAAACGTATAATCATAATTGATAAATGTATGCATGACTTTCAAACACCAATAACAGAGTTTAGTAAGGTAGTCAAGATGGTAATACATATTTTAAAAAGAAGAGTTCCTGAGTCTGGAGTGGGAAACTAGAAACCACAAATATTAAACCACATATTAAATTTTAAACAAAGGGAGTCTTTATGTCCTAGCAGAAGTATTTGAACCCTGACATATGCTGAGGGGATATTCCTTTCCTTCTTGTTCCATGTGTATGTTACCAGCTTTCAACACATCCGTGCCTTTGTTCCAATGTGGGTCTAAATAGAATGCATCTTGAAGATGGATAAACAATTATCATACGTGGAAATTATTTGTACCATTCCCTGTCACTCAGCTGGCTTCGCTCTGTCAAATGCATCAAGGAAGAATTTAGCATTTGAGTGAACATGTGGCAGATAGATGTCTTGACCCACGAAAGGGTTTATGAGGTGAGAATACCTTTTTTCACCATCCCCAGGACAACAGAAACTGAAGTTATCTGGAAGGTAAACAAACATTTAGCTCAATGGTCTCTGTTTCCAGAACCACTATACATTGATTTTCTGTCAGGAATTGTCAGGCTCCAGGAGCAGGCTGTCTGCCCTCATATGGATCTACTTATTTACATATATGTGTTTACTTATTCTGTGGGGGCAACTGTTACCTACCAAATACAATAAGCTTCTGAAGCAGTGGAATTTACAAAGCTTTTATTTACAGTGTGTGCCTAACACGGTGAAACCCTTCTTTAGGAATAAGAAATAAAGGCAAGAGAGTGATGCTTCCTTGCCTACTGCTCAAAAGCTCAGAAGGGGGACAAGCGACAATCCCAGGAGCTCACTTTAAATGGTAAAGTTTAGAATGTGTCAATATGGGTATGCCCCTTGACATGGACAGTCCGGTAGACACAAAGCCCTACATGACCACCTACACCAGAGTCCATCACCTCCCATAATAACTACCCCCAAGGTCAAGAAGAAGAACTGAGTACTGCCAAGAGTCCCCACTTTCCAAAGACATATCTGGAAGAGCATGGGCCACTCATTTAGATCAAGAACTCTGAACACCTAAGACCTGGGGTGTGAACTCCTGTGGCAGAGGCTTTCAGAAGGGCTGTACAAGTGGTATAATCTCCAAAGGCCCTCTAACTGTTATCTAGATCACGTGCTCACTTTCAACAGAACTGGGGTAGTTTGAATGTATTGGCCCCCACAAGCTCATAGGGAGTGACACTATTAGGAGATGTGGCCTTGTTGGAGGAAGTGTGGTCTGGTTGGAGGAGGCTGGATGATACACACCTTTAATCTAGACTTTGAGGCTGGAAGGCACACCTTTAATCTAGGCTACACCTTCTGTTGGAAGTGTGTCAGTGTGGAGGTGGGCTTTGAGGTCTTTTTCTCAAGCTCCACTCAGTGTGACAGGCAGTCAACTTCCTGTTTGCCTGTAAGTTGTAGAAGACTGGGCTATTTCTCCAGCATCATGCCAGCCGGCATGCCACCATGCTCCCCACCACGATAGGCTGAACCTCTGAACTATAAGACAGCCCCCTCAATTAAATGATTTTCTTATAAGAGTTGGTCTCGTCGTTTCTTCACAGCAATAGTAAACCCTAGCTGAGACAAGAACACACAGAAAGGAGGCCTAATTACCACTCCTGACTCCTCTTTCTCACCTCCCCACACCTGGTAAAGTCTGCATTTTTTAACACATGCTTTTATTTTTAATCCTTCACTTCCATGCATTTGGTTTTACTGCCCTCTTTTTTTTTTTTTCTTTCTTCTAACTTCCAAAGACTGAGGCTGACTGATGATCCAAGCCATCAGAAAGCTAGTATTTTGCTTGGGAAGTTTTCCCAGCACCCATTATACACACCTGAGTTTTTGCTCTCCATTGAATCTGGTTCTGGCAAAGCTCAAACCGCCCTCGGTTATAATTGTGCTTGATGATTGCATGTTCCTGTCCAATCATAAGCTCGTAGACCTGCAGTCTGCTCTTTGGCTCAGTATTTCAGTTTCAGGATCTCACCTGGATATTGCTACATATAAATGACAAACAGATATTTTGTTAAACTGAAACATTCTAAAGCATGGGTTTCAAGAAATGCTTTGGGGACTTTTTACCTTAAAATTGTCTCAAACTCTCAGTTGACCTGAGTGGGTCCCCATTAGGTCACCCTGGTAGTTTTATTTATTTCTACTTGTGTCTATCACGAAGTTCTCCAGCTGAAGCCTGACTCGTGAGAATCCAGGAATCTGAACATTCTATTTCACTTAGTGTAATTCCCAAATGTGATCATGTCCCTCCAAAAGCGTGGCAGATGGCCTCTCCCCGTGTATATGGTGCGCTATATATGAGCATTCAACTGTCCTCGAAATGCTACCCTGCCCACTGGATGCTCCACAGATTTGGGTCATTGCTGATTCTAATACTCAAGTTCAGGGATTCTTGCAAGCATCGTGGCAGTTGGGGAAATTCGTTATGAAGAAGCGAGGATGAAAACTCGATTCACCCTGACTTAATCAGTCTGGATCAAGCTAGAGAGTCAGATGCCAGGCAGTTCATTGCCAGCACATTTAAACACGGTACAGTTTGGGGGAAAGTTTCCAGGCAACAATCATTCCCATTCCAGGTTTCCAGGCAACAATCATTCCAATTCCAGGTGCACAATAAAGCTGAAGGTGGGACTACTCAGAAATTTCTTTGCAAAGTACATGTGACCTTGAAGATAGGTTCTATAGTTTAAAAGTCTAGAATCTAGTGTGCTCCCTGACTGAGATAGCATTGGAGTCAGCAAGCCATAAAATACATGTGACATCTCCCCTAAGGATGGGTTCTATTGGCTGGGAGCTAAGGATGAAGTCTAGGGAGGGAGAGTCTGGGATAAACATTCTGAGTGATTTGGGTGAGGTCTGTCTCTCCTGATGGCAAAGGTCACCAGGTCATTAACAATATCCACTCCCAGCCTTCTGGCCAAAAAGTAGGTGTTTCTTCTTTGAGGAGACATCCCTGCATGATAGACATTCCTGGTTTCTCTGGTGATCTGTGAGTGAATGGCTATTCATGACCCCAACATCCAAGGACCATAATTCGTGTCCTACCAATCTTGATTCTTGGAAGAGTTTGTTCACACCTGCCTCCTCTTACAGTCTGTCATGACACTTGAGCTTTTCTGGGCCATGCTTGACATTGACCCTCTTCGTAGAAAAACTCATTCCACCAGTCGTCCTGAGAACATGTTGATCGAGAAGCTGGGGCTGCAGGCAGCACTTCGCCCCCATCTCTTAGAAAGACCCATCACAGAAGCTGTGAAAGAGGAAATGGCACTGACAGAAATCCAAATGATGGGTGAGCAGTTCTCCAGGTGTGATCCCAGAGCAGGGCCCACTCGGCCTCTTGAGGCATGGCGCTGTGCACAAACTGGAGGGTCAAACACATCCGCCTTCCAAGTGGTCTCTGGTATGTTCCAGAAATGAACCTCACATCTGTTTACCTATTGTGAGGAACATTTTCTAGGTCATTTTTATAGTGCGCAGAGAATAAACGGTATTATCTGTGGGCTAGTGTGAGCCCCAATTTCAGAACTAGATGGGAAAAAAAAAATCAAATTTACTTAGTCGAAAAAATAGCCAAACCAAAATTTAACAAAACTAAGTAGCAGTCTTTAGAAAGAAATTAATAAATTGAAAATAAATTGAATTCATTGTTCAGTGACTACCAATAAGTGAGGTAAGTGTGAGTCTTTTCTTGCTATTATGAATTTACAAAAGCCACTTAGGAGTACCAAGGACATATACATTTTTAAAGAGTTTTTTAATTATAAACTAATTAAATAAATTAAATTAAAATGCTTGCTAATTTTATAATGATAGAAAACATATAATCCATTTGTGTTTAAAAATCAGGATGAATTATTTATAATAAGTGGAGATTGTCATCCACCCACACGTGACATCTTTCCTCTATCCTACTATTGAGACAAATCCTGTAATAAAAGGACCAACAAAGAGTCCTTGGATTCTAGCAGAAGTAACCTGGGCATATCCTCTAGCTGTCTCATAGCACCCACCCTTGTCTTGACTCCCACACCACACACATGTGCACCGGCCCCGATTAGGTCATAAAAACCTCTCTTTCAATTACCTTCTGCAGCTTCTCTCCAGGCTTGTCCATAAAACTACCTTCCCTGTCTTCGGAACCACTCTCTTGGCACATATAAACACAGTCAGAAAAACGCAATTTGTGCACATAAACTAAAGCCTGCCGCCGCTGCCACCGCCGTCAGTGGTGACACATGAGTGTGTGTATGGGGGGGGGGGTGTATTCTCTCACCACGAAACGACCCTTCCATTTAGAACAAATAATAATGGAAAGTGATTTACCCTGTTTATTCCACATATTCATATTTTATTTATTATTGTAATTAGTGCCATGCATATCAGAAGGATGGAGTGCCCTTTGTATTGTCTGTGGATAGATTTCTGGGTTCCCCCCACCCACTACTTTTCAGCTATTCATTAATACATTTTATTAAGAAATATAAGGGGAAAGAGGAGGAAGACAGAATCACTGTAGTATGTATGCAAATCTTTTAAAATTATTCCATCACATGTTGCTTAAAAAAAAATAAGAAAAGGAAGAAAATGAAAAGGAAGAGGGAAGGTTTGGTGAGGAAAAGACACAGAACAGAATGGGTGGTTTGGGGTCTAATAGAGAGCCGACCCTCATGCATTAATGATGCAGTCATTACACTTGCCTCTGTGTGTCCAATGGTCTCAGTCCTAAGGTGTGCTGTGAATTAGGGCTTCTGCACCTCTGAGTCAATTAACTTTGTTTTATGAATGCATAATTCAATATTGTTATGTATAGCAGACGCCTTAAAGGGGTTTTGAGATTCCTTCTTGTGATGTGGCCTGAAATATTTCAAGGAAACACCCCACTGTCAAGTGAGTGAAAATGAATAATTATGGGAGCCCTGAAACCCCACAGTTGAGCAGACAAGACAGCTGCTATTATTAAGCCCTGCAAATGGAAAGTATGGATTCTATCATTACAAGAACAAAGACAGTGTTGGAATAATTACAGAAACGCTAGCGCTCCCGTTTTTTTTTTTAATAATGCTTTTGGTTGAATGTTTAAAAGCCTCCAAAGGTTAGGATAGAGAGCTCCATTTCTGCATCTCGTTACTCACTCCAACGAATGCATTTTTCTCCCAATTGTAGTCATAGCAGAGCTTGCAATCCCTGCGACACCATGATAAGAAAGGCTCGATTTGGGCGAGAAATTAAATGATAATAAACATCGTGTGGGCTCAGTGGAGGGGGGGATATTGTTTAATGTCAGTGGTGACTGAAACCACCTTCGAGATGACTGAGGCTTTGTTGGCCTCCTCTGTTTATATTAATTTCTCCTTTTCAAAGGCCATTATCTTAAATTGCATGTTATATAACTTGAGCCGCCTCCCTCCATCCCACAGCAGCACTTTGAGAGCAACTTGATGATGCATACTGTCGGGGGAGAAAAATCACTCCTAGGCTCAGCATCCAAGGAGATTACAATCTTGAGACTGTAATGGGAATGGATTAAACTTTGTACAATTTCCTTTTGTCACGTGAATTGAATCCCGTTGTGTTATTTTCTATGCTACTTTCAATCATTGTCGCACACACACACACAAAAAAAAAATGATCTTTGGAAGTGTTAGCGTGCCTTAAGCCACACAAGCCTGATTTTAAGCCAGCAAGAAGCTTACTGTCTGATTGGCTCTGGTTTCTCCTCTGTGAAAACAAAGCAAAGAGACTGCAACAAATACACCCAACAAATGAAGAACCCGAAAAAGGACTTTTCCTTTTTTTTTTTTTTTTTCTTCAGGCAGTTTCAACAAGGCCATTGGAGATTTTCACATTGATCACATGCTACAAAATGAGTTGAAAGGAAAGGGGAAGCATGGTCAGATAAATCTAGTCCTGTGACAGCAATTGTAGCCTTTCCAGAGAGAAGATAGAGCAGTATGGAAGTTGATCATTCTGCATGCTGCTTCAAGTTTCCAGAGTCTGTTCAACGGCCTTCACTCTGTGTCTGGCTTTCTGCCTGTCCGCCACTTGCAAGGTGAAGATGGAGGGAGTCATGTGAACATCAGTGGCGCTCACAGACTTTGATATCGCCTTGAACTGACCAACACCAAGAGAGGAGACAAGCACGCCTATTAAGAAGGGAAGTGAGAGAATTGCTGCCCCAGAGCTCAATTTTGTTTTGATCTCTGGCATCTTTGATGTTGGTCAGAACCACGGCTGCCTGCAACAAGGTCCTCGGGACTCTGGGTGCATGCAAATTAAACTGATTTGGTTGAAGTTTCAAAGGAAGCTGTTTTTGCTACTTATTTTGATGTATGGATTTCATGTAACTCTATAACCACCAATAAATAACCAATTTCCTCAAATAATATCCATACAATTTTCCACATTAAAGTATGCATGCATCCTTTTAAAACTATATGCTTTCACTAAGTTAAGAACTGAAGTTGTTAGTATTTTATTATCTACCCTAGTGGCTTGCACTATCCCAATTCATGTTGAATGTTAGAATATGCATTTGCTGGGACTCACATGTCAAGACAGAAGATGTGACTAGGGATGAAGAAGCCAGGGTGATAAGATCTTGGGGCTGTGAGCTGTGTTTACCACATGGGATCTGAGATCAGCATGATCTTTTGAACTGTTTTCAGTCTGTGCTGCCTTTCATAGGCTCAGACAGCCTCCCTTAGACATAAGTTGTAGCACATGTCACTATAGAAACTACAAAAGGGTTTTGAGAAAATAAAATGGTTCTGTGCTTACATTCTTTAGTTAACTAAAAGTTGAAAGTAGGCTCAGGCTGCACACACCTAGAGGAAGCCAGCGTGGTTGCAAACTAGTCTGAACCGGTCTCCATCCAAACCCTATTCCCTTTTGATCCAGGACTCCCCCACTTCCCCCGCACCCCGACATAAACCCTGATGAGACTGAAGTGCCAGCTGATAGTGTGAACCCAGTCATGTGCCACTTAATGACAGGGACACTTCTTAGAGATGCTCAGGTTTGTCAGTGTGCAGACGTCAAGAGTGAATTTAAACAAAACTGGAGGAGAGGGTTCGTTCAGTGCGGTCTTAATGCAGTCAGGAGCTAGAGTAAACTCAAGATGCCCGAGGCCACCACAGGCAGAAAACAGCACTGTCCCAGAAGAGAGTGAGAATACTCTAAAATAAGATAAAGCTTAAATAACATTAAATACCCAAGCTACTAATGACTGTTACAAAACTTTCAGGTATTGTATATTGTACGTACCTGTAGGAGATAGACATCCACATGCCTGGCAGCACAGTAAGCCTGTTTACCACAACTTCATCACAAACATGTGAGTAATTCACTGCACTACAGCATGATGGTGGCCATGCAGTCGCTAGGCAATGAGACATGTCAGCTTTACTGCCATCTATGGAATTTAGACCATTTATGGCCGCCGTTGACTGATGGGCTATCCTGTGACCCAGGATGCTGCTAACAGAGTCTCTGTCCTGCATGAGACCCCACCTAAGCGCTTCACATGTGAATACCCTTACAGTTACAGAGGAGACATTTCTACAGTACCACTCCAGATAAAGCCAAGGCTTAAAGATCCACTCTTCGCTCATGCTGGCTCAGCTATTGATGCCCATCTCCTAATTCTTCTGCCTCTCTCCCTATCCTTGTTCATTTTGTTGGTCTGTCTCATTGACTGACTGATAACAGCTGACTCTCCAAGGCCTTCTGCAGCTCTAGCTTTGGACTCTGACTTTTGACTTTGAGTAAACTTTAATTTTAGTAGGAAAAGTCGCTGTATGATGTTGTTGACAGGAGAATGACACCACAGGTCTCAGTGCAGCTGCTGTATTCCTTTTACGTTCCTGGTACCAAAGTACCCTGGGTGCCGTCCCAAGACGAGAAGCAGAACGGTAACTTGAATAGAGTTATTGCAATAACTATCGGTGTAGATATTAGATCAATCATCCAAACTCTATGGTGGGAAATTTCTTTTATCACAATCATAAATAAATTAGAGCCTAAACACTTTTTTAAATGGACTTATTTCAGCCATTAAAACCTGCATTGATGTTGACCCTAATTCATAACTGCTTAGACATCTAGACCACATCTCTTTCACTATGACTGGGGTCCTGCCCACGGAAGACGTTGTGCTTGGTGTGTGACTTCCCTGGTGTACTAGGGTTATCTAGAGCCAGAAAATCAATTCACGCAAACTGTCAGTGCAAATCTATTGCCTCCATTTAAAAGGTATGGCCCTGTAGACAGCTCCATAACATATAAAGGTTCATCAAGACTTCAAAATTCCCTGCAAGAATCCAGGAAAGATGACTTATCTTCCATTATCCCTGTTTCTGTTGAAATCATTGCCAGTTACTCAAGGGCCAGCCACACAGCCACACAGCCAGCCATGGTGTAAGAGTGAAAGTAAGATACACAGAAGTAAGAAAAGGAAAAAGCCCAGAGGCAAAAGGTAGATGGGATAATTTAAGTTAAGAAAAGCTGGCAAGTAACAAGCCAAGCTAAGGCCAGGCATTCATAACAAATAATAAGTCTCTGTGTGTGATTTATTTGGTAGCTGGGTGGTGGGTCTCCCAAAAGAGCGAAAACAACCAGCAACAGACCATGGCAACTCTTATAAAGGAAAACATTTAATTGGGGTGGTTTGCTTGCAGTTCAGAGGTTCAGTCCATTATCTTCATTGTGGGACATGGTGGCATGCAGGCAGACATAGAGCTGGAGAAGCAGCTGAGAGTCCTACATCTTATGAAGGCAACAGGAAGTGAACTAAGGTACTGGGTGTGGCTTGTGCATATATAAGACCTCAAAGCCCACCTCTACAGTGACATACTTCCTCCAACAAGACCACACTTACTCCAACAAAGCCATACCACCCAAGAGTGCCATTCCCTTTGGGGGCCATTTTCTTTCAAACCACCACACCTGCTAAAGCTGAAATGAAACGAAAAGACATAATGGGATAGAACATAGAAGAGTGAACACTGTCACAGTCGAGCATGTCTGAGCAAGGGCTAATACGGCAGCTTACGAAGGGTAAAAGTAGCTGATAAAATATTCTAAAGCCTGTCTTCGGTCAAACAGCTTCACTTCTTAGCTCTCTTACTGAAGCCAAGGGGTAGGTGTTGACTTCCGTGATCTCCTCAAAGGTGTCTAAGAGAACTCTTGAGAAAGTTGCCCCCTGGTGCCTGCCTGTTCCCGGTTTCTGCTGTATTGTAGAGGGCAGTGGCTTGGCTTCCTCCTCCAGCCCTCTGGAGGATGGCTCGCATTTGCAAACAGAACTCTCCAAAGTTGAAACAAAACCTGAGAAAGACAGTCTGGAAACCCCGGCTCTCACAGCTATGACTTGGAAGTGTTTACATTCCTTTGTATTTTAGCCCATCTGGGCTGGATGAGTGAAGTCTTGCCCAAAAACGGTGGCCTTTGAATAAGCTTCAAATACTCAGTGGGCTAGTTGGAACAAATATTCAAGAGCATCAAAGAACCCTGTCTTTAGAGAAAGAAAAAGATGAAGGTACATGTAACTATCTCAGTGGGATTCTGTCCATCTTCTTAATAACCTAATCACCTGTGAAATTATAAAAACCTAAAATGTGCTCACCTTCATATCCTTTTCTTCTTACACAAATGTTGACATCTAGGTGTACAGTATGGAATTATCTTCAAAGAATATCTGTTATTTTGAGATGATTAATAAAAGATGTAAATCAAGAGAACGCATCTTATTAATTAAAATACTAAAGGGAGCAGCATAAATTAGATTTGTTCTAGATAGTAGCTAAATCTTTATACACACAGAAATAGGCATGAGCATAGGAAATGTTCACTAACTTGTTTCTTGAAGAAAATGAGTGCTATGATTAATAAATGAGTATGACTCTGTAATGTTTGGAAATGCTGATTAAAATTCCATTTCAGAGATATGAGTGCATCTAAAACAGGGTTTTCCAAATATGATTTTTCTCATATAAAGACTGTAATTAATAAAGCAGATGTAAATAAATATTTATAACATAAATGTAAGCATACTTGGCTTCTTTCTGGGTGTGGCAGGTGCTGTTGCTCAGGTTTCATTTATATTAATTCATTTCGGTCTTGAAGATTCTCAGTAAGGTCGCTGTTCCATTTACTGACTGGATCCTGTGGGTGACTTGCCTTAGCACATGTGAATTGGGAATGAACTGAGCATGGACGTGGTGATGGATTGAGGGGATGAGTCAAATGCTCAGGCGCATTGTTGAACATTCAGAATTACCGACTTGTGATAACGACACACAAAAACAGTAGAAGGGTTTTGTGGAATCACAGAGAACCGAAACAGGATGAGGGCCAGGCTGGTGGAGGAAGTTAGATGAAGACGTTACTTGAGAGCTGCTAAGGCTGGCTTCTCTCATCGCAGACACAGCCCGCCTCATCTCTCCCTGCTTTCTAGGGGCTGTGATCCTTCACAGCCTTCATCCTGGCTTGCTATTCCAAGCACAAAGAACATATAATATTCTCCCCATTCAGATCTTAAATTTCTGGGGGACAGAATAAGGGGACCTGGCCACAGTAGGCATTTATGAGGCCTTCCTGTCTTTTTACTTAACCAGTCACATTGTACCTCCTTGTACCGATGTGGAGCAATGGCCTCCAGACAGGTAACTTCTCAGGCAGCTGCATCCAGAACTAACTGTACATGGAGCTTTGCACAGGGATTTACTTATCCTCCATGGACATCCTCCAGCCTCATACACAGTGGTCTGTAGTGTATCATAACTTCTGGGTGCATCTGGCCAAATTGTCTGGTTTTCTGGTGAGCAATTAGAAAGGACATCCATACACAATATTGAAAGCTTTTGGACATTTGAGTTAAACTAGCTCTGAAACAGTACACAGGCTTAGAAAATGAACCCACCAAAATGTGCTGCCTTAGACTTCAAACTGAGAGCAGAAGGCATAGGGAAGAGATTGTTCCTTCTCCAAAGCTGGTTTATTAACGTAAAGTCAGAATCTCCGAAGAACACAGCTGCTTTTAGTATCCTTATGTAACTGACCATAACTGGAGAAGATCAGACTCAGAGACAAAATACTGAATACTACACACAGGAATTCTGTCCCAGCACCTTGTTCTTTGAGCTGATTTATTGCCCTTAAAAACTGTTTTCTCTCACTCTAAGATTGCCTATAACCCCAACATTGACCCCCTTCCCCTTCCCCTATAAAGAGAAGTTTAAGCTTCAACCATCTTTCCCCTGCCCCCCCCCCTTTTTTTAAATTATTTTATTTTCTGTAGCTGAGGACCGAACCCAGGGCGTTGCGCTTGCTAGGCAAGTGCTCTACCACTGAGCTAAATCCCCAACCCCCATCTTTCCCCTTTGAGTGCCATGTTTTGTGTGATTCTCCTGCACTATATTTTGTATGATTCTCCTGCATACGTTAGTGAATGTTGGTTTTGTCCCTGTTTCTTTTAGCGTGTCTGTCTACCAAACCTTCAGAGCAAAGGTTTGAACAACAGTAATGACCAAACCTAGCCCCATTTAATACAGTGAAAAACAAGGCTGAGTCCAGACTCATGGCAGATGCTGGGTGAAACACCTCCTAGGAGGCCAAGTTATACATCAGCTGCCTGATAAAGCAGGTGCTGAGACATCAGAGGACCACCACCGCCTGACGCATGCTTCTCCCTCTCTGAGAGAACAGCTTTTTTCCATTCTTCTCTCATACATTACATCCTGACCACAGTTTCCCCTCCCTCCACCTCCCTTCTCCCTCAGCTCCACCCCTCCTCCGTTTCCCTTCAGAAAGGAGCAGGCCTCCCAGGGATATCAACTGAACATGCCTAACAAGTTACAATAAGACTAGGCACAAACCGTCATATCAAGCCTGGACAAGGCAACCCAGTAAGATGAAAGGGGTCCCAAGAACAGGCAAAAGAGTCAGAGAAGACACCCCCAATTCCCACTGTTAGGAGTCCCACAAAAACCCCAAACCTGAACAACTATAACATATGCAGAGGACCTAGCACAGACCCATACAGGCTCTGTGGAGCCAGATCCCTAGGAATGGGGAGCTGCCTCCACGAGGTAGCCCCAGATAAATACTGAAAATTCCTGCAGTCTCTCCTGCCTACAGCTTTCCTGAGTAATCACTGTGACATCCCTGATTGAAGTGTGCCACCGTGGCCCTGTTAGTGTTCCCCATGATTCCCCAACAAAGCATTTGCAAATGATCCGTGATATAATTTTGAACAGGGATTCTCTCGGCTTCATCATTCTGGCTTTGGCTGGCCTCATCATGAGAACGTGATCTTTCACATTACATTTGTATGTGTTTATGTGTGTCGCAACGGCATGTAAACTGCAGTTTAATTGGTGTCAGGAATATTCCATAAACACAAATTTATGCAAGAAGTGGAGGAACTGAATGGGACCGGAAAATACAAGAACAAGCATAGTCATAGAAGGATGGTGTAAGCTGTCTGCCACAAAGACTGCTGGGATCAGAGCTGTCTACTCAGGTGTGACCTCCTGCGTCTGCTGGTGTCAGGCGCAATGAAAACACAGAATGTACCTGTGTGGCTACAGCACAGTGAGGGCTTGATAAGAACCAACTCACTACCTCTGAGGAAGCAATCATACAGTTTAGCAAGGTAATCACATGGGGTTGAACCAGTAGTACACTCCACAGACCTAGAAAGTAGCTCACAGGTCAGTCATAGCAAATGTGCATATTGTTGCAGATGGACAGCAGAAAATGTCATACCTTAAGGAATAGAGGATGCTGTTTTCAAAGTGATGCAAAGACGATCTCCAGGATAAAATGATAGCAGTCCTCACTTTCTGATAGATACATGAAATACAACCGGGACTGAGGCCACAGGCCGCAGTTCATTACTTAAACTTCTGTTCAGTGTTAACAGCTGCATTTTCTAAAGAAAGGCAGCAGGTCATCTACAACCTGCAGGAAATGGGGCATTTGGTTCCCAGACAGTTCAGACCTCCTAGCCGTTATGATCCACACTGAGCAGCTCACTGTTTTTGTTAAGGAGAGTCTGAGCCCACAACTGGACTCACATTTCTACTTTCATAACTTAAAACAATGGGTGGGGCGCTGGAAAGACAGCTTGGTGGTTAAGAATGTTTGCTGCTCTTGCAAAGGATCTGGAGTTAGTTCCTAGCACCCACATTGGATTGCTTAGAAGAGCCAGTAATTGTAGTTCTAGAGGCTCTGACCCCCTCTTATGTATACACTTAGGCACACACAGATACACATAAAATTTAAAAAAATATATTTTGCCGGGTGGTGGTGTCACATGCCTTTAATCCCAGCACTTGGGAGGCAGAGCCAGGTGGATCTCTGTAAGTTCGAGGCCAGCCTGGGCTACAGAGTGAGTTCCAGGACAGGCACCAAAACTACACAGAGAAACCCTGTCTTGAAAAAACAAATTTCAATGAAATATTTCAATGAAAATAAAAACAGTTTCAGGATCTAGAGCGGTGACAAACCACTGGAAAAAGCACTTACCATTCCTGTGTAGGACCTGAGTTCAAATCCTCAGGACTTCTATAAGTCCTGGGTAGCATAGCAGACCACCTGTAATCCCAGCAGAGGATCCTCAAGGCAAGCCAATTCAGAGTCAAAGGAATCAATTGATCAAAGTACTCTCTTGAAGGTATTCATTAAGATTCAATTAGTAAATATTTAAAAGTCATCAGTTTAAGATGTGGGCTCCAGGTTCAAATTAGAGATTCTGCTTTAATATATAAAATAGAAAATGGCCAAGGAAAGTAACCAATGTTAACCTTTAACATATATATGCAGGGCATGCACAACAAACATATCACACACACATACACACACACACACACACACACACACACACACACACACACACGGAAGGGAAGAGAGAGAGAGAGAATTTTCTGTTTAAAACTTCATTCAACCTTCCAATGAAACCCTGCATGTTTTTCTCACTCATTTTCTTTCTCTCTTTTCTTTGAAGTAAATTGGACATCCTGTGAGTTTCCAGAAAGTGTTTAATGTGCATGGTTCATGTTGCAGAGGAAGACCAAGAAGAGAGAGATAGCAAATGTCTGATTTCTCCCATCTTGCTAGAGACATGAGGAGAGGATGCCAAGGATGGCGGGGACGACAGGGCTTCGTCCATGATTTCCGTCTCCTCCTTGTGAGATTGGCCAAATCAATGGGTTATTTCATGATTTGAAAGCCGAACTAAAGGTGGAAGGAAATTCCTTCTGACTTGGTTACACCAGGCTTGGAGATGTGTGTCTCCCCATGGGAGGCGTGCAGCAGGTGTGAGAGCCTGCGGCGATTGCCGCTGGCTGTTGATTGCCCTCTGTGTAATTTGCAAAGCTCTCTATTCCCACAGCTTTGTGTAATATATCAACAGTAATAGATTCATAATCATTATTCAGCCGACGGGCGGTTTGGCCACTGTGACAGATGTCTTCTCAATTTTCATGATGCGGGCTCTCAATTTTTTTTCCCTTTCCCTCTGGAAAATATTTAATATAAAAAAAATCTATCTTTAATGCATCTGGTAGGGTGTTGGCACCAAGAGGTGACGGTGGCTATCAATCTCTAACTCCTCACGAGTACTTAATTAACTATGATGAGCCAAGAACACAAGCATTAGCTGAGCTTCCTTTACCCTCACTAGATGGTATGGCCAAGCCAACTAAACAACACACAGTTAAGTTGTGGGGACACTTCCATTCAGAATTTTGGAGAGTCTGGGCTTGGGCTCCACATTTAACAACACTGCTTTATCTTAATGTCTCAGAAACGTATAACTCCTGTTTGTTGGGTCTTACATTTGGGTCCTGGAAACTCTCATGGATAGACAATGGAGATTATTTCACAAAGCACAGCCTGAAGACATACAAGATTGTACCACCTAAATAATACACACAATAGCTCTTACATTGAGCTAATATGCACACTCAATACACTTATTTCTCTCTCTCACTCCGGGCTCTTCCTATGGATAAGTAAGAATGGAGCACCTATATCTCCCTGTGATTATTGTCTAACTTAAAAAGTAATCATGAACTCTTGAACTGATGACATGTAAATATTTACTAATTGAATCTTAAGGAATACCTTCAAGGGAGTACTTTGATCAATTGAATTCCTTTGGCTCTGAATGAACATTACTGTTACTGTTTTTTAAATATTTACCATTTGGTTTGTTTCCTCCGATTTCTCTTTGTCCTGGATTTCACTGGGTCCCCTAACATTGTACTAACTACCGTTTTAAAATAATTTTGAGACAATTAAAAAACATCATAGTTAATAACGAGTTCGATATCCTACAAGGAAAGAGTGGACAAGAAAGAGGTTCCCATAGGTGGCAGCTCCTTCCTGCCAGGCTTGGTGGCACGCACATTCAGAATCCCTGTACTCCCCAGGCTGATGGACCACCCCTCGGGTAGGCAGGCTCACCTTGAGATAATAGGACTTTCCCTGCCCTCCCTGTCTCCGCCTCTTCCTGCCTGCAGCCATGCAGCTTCCTGGGTTGGGCTGCCTTTCTGGATATTTCAGAAACACACAGCTCTTCCTTTATTTCTTTCCAGTTTTTTTTTTTTTTCCTAAGCATGCGTTCCCTGATGTTTAGGGAACATCCTTCTGGAAAAGCTTCCTTCCTCACCATGCCACTACCTGCTGCCGTGTGTGTGGCTGATCTCCATGCCGATTTCACTCGAATGGCATGTCCTTGATTTTTGATATTTTGATTTTTTTCTTTCTCCTCCTCCAGTCAGCTTCCAGATTTACAGCTTGCCTACCCTAGAGTTGTTCTTTTTAACTCTAATAAAATTGTCCTCAAGCTCCCATTTCAGTCCATTCTTAAATTCTTTTATTAATTAAACTAAGAACCCCCAAAAGGGACCCTGGTTTTGCTGGTGACATGGGGCAACTCCATCGGGACTTCCCTAAATTTCCAGGAACAATTTGGCAGCACCAAAGGAAAAGGAAGCATTCCAGTTAATATACTGCCTCCTCCCCAGGGGACTCCAACCCAGGGGACGGCTGTCATCTGTCTAGACCAGTGGTTCTCAACCTTCCTAATTCTGCGACCCTCTAATACAGTTCATTGGGTTATTGTGACCCCCCAACTGTAAAATTATTTCCGTTGCTACTTCATAACTGTAATTCTGCTACTGTTATGAATTGTAATGTGTTTCCCAGTGGTCTTAGGTGACCACTGTGAAAGATTCATTCGACCACCTAAAGAGCTGACCCACAGGTTGAGAACCACTGGTCTAGATTCAAAAATCATTAGATTCTGGGTTTTCAGATGCAGCTACTATGCTATCAATGATTAGATAGTAGTTAGGTTGATTACGTTATCTAAAGAAAAAAAACCTGGATCTTGCCTTTTGCTCAACATGGACACACATGCCATTTCTCAAGTCATAAAGAATTAATGATTAGTTGAGTGTTTGGAGTCCTGATTCCAGAATCTTTTTCTCTTTCCTTAAGATTGCACCCACTTTGATGCTTTGTGTGCAAATCATTATCCTGTATCAGTCAGATTTTTTTCCCTTGCTGTGACAAATGCATGGGGAAACAGCTTAAAGGGAATGGTTGGTTTTATCTCATGGCATCGGAGGTTTCTGTCCGTGATCAAACAGTCCAGCTCCAGTGCTTTGGATTTAAGGTGAGATGGAGCTGCATGGAGGCAGAAGGGTGTGGCTGAGTATCCTGTCCAGGGTAGCAAAAGAGGAAGAACAAGGAAGGGTTGGGGACATTGGCTCTGATGGCCCATTTCTTCCAACTAAGTCCCATAGCCCGCTTTCCACCTTCCCCCTGGAGAATCCACAACAATCTAAAGACTCTGCCAATGGAACTGAGCCAGTCACCTCCAGAAGCCACCAGCTGACAACCACACCCCAGTGCCCGAGTCTGTGAAGGAGATTTCACATTCCAACCATAAACCATCCTAAATTAGTGCTGGATCCCCTTATTATTCACAAAAGAACCAGATATGTACTAGACAGGTGTCTTTGCTTATCCTGTGCACCTCTGCATGAAACTATTAATACTGACTTTTTAAAATGACTTTTACCATCGTAGCAATAAAACACCATGGAGGGTGATGAGAGACTCTGGCTCGGCCACAATTTGGTAAAGAAGTGGGAGACTTTAGCTGCGTATAGTAGTGCATATCAGTAATCCCAGCACTTGGGAGGCTGAAGCAGGAAGATGGTGAGTTCAAATCCAGACTGGGCTACATTGTGAGAGCCTGTCTCTGAAAGAGGAAAATAAAATAGAAGTTCAGATTAACTTTACTGCTCCATGACTCCCTAATTCCTCTGCAAGAAGAGCTTCACATTACTTCTCCTGCAGCCAAGACGTGTTGTAGCATCCTTGCCCCATAAGGAAACTTCCAGGTAATTTCCAAGTCTAGATTACAAAGAAAAGTAGCAAAGGGCAGAGAAGGAAAAGGAAGAGGGTTAAGGAAAACAAAACAAAATAGAAACAAAAATAATAAGCTGTAAACTGAGCTCTGCTTATCCAAAAGCACAAAGAACTACCTTGCACGTTCTAAGGTAATTTCTATGTTCCATACGAGTCATGTGCACAGTTTAACATCCCTTTCCTCTCAATTGTCTGCAATGACTTTCCTTTAGAAAGAGGAGAGAAGCCCCTTCCAACAGAAACCCCTTCTGATTGAATAATTCAGCATAATGCCTCAGAAAGTGAAATCTAATCTCACATGACCTCCAAGGTCCTTTTCATTTCTCTTCCTCAAGATGCTCGGACTATGAAATGCTAAACATGTAGCCCAAATCTGCCATGACCAAGTCGATTTCAGATTTCCATTGTTGCCAAGCGAGCGGACTAGATGGATAGAGGCTTGGGAGCGTGGTTTGTCACGTATCTGGTTGTCTTTCTGTGCTTAATCCATCGGTGTGAGTGACAGCTTGACATAATCGCCAGCTTCCAATAAGTAATTCCATTCACTATCAGTTTTTAATTTTATTTCCTCGTCCCTTTATTGATGGGGTAAAATGCTGTTTAATCTGCAGAGCCCAGGCAAGCCCTACGTTGTCAGTATTAATTTCACACTCCTGTATCTCCATGTTCAGCCTCATACAGTAATTAAAAAAATCATTATAAAGCTGAAATTAAGCTTGAAATATAATTCTTGGCTTTAGTTTGTGTGAAGCTAATAATGGTTGACTTCATAGCAATTTTATTATTTTCTTCACACAGCCAAGTCTTCCTTTTGCTAGGAAAATACTCACTTGTGTGCTTTTCTTCAATTCCTCCTTGTCTGGGTCTTTGATTTGGGGATGCTTGGCTTCACACAAAAACTTACCTTATAGGTAGATGGGAGTTATCCTTTTTAACTTTACCAAGACCTTTGCTATGAGCAGTGGTTTACAACATGTGGTCCCTGGAAGAAGGGCAGCAAAAGTCTCATGGAGTTAGCTGCAAATTCCATGGAATTCAGAATCAATGGCGATTGGGTCCCAACTGTGTTAACTAAGCCTTCTAAGGAACTCGGCTCTATGCTGAAGTTTGAGTTTTAAAACATTTTACACACTGTGCTGGATCTAGCCCTTATGAGAGCTGGAAGAATAGCATCCATAGTCTCATTTTACAGAAAAAAAAAATAAGGGACCACTAATATTCTTAAAACTGGTACACTGTACAGTCAAAACAGCAACTCTGTCACCTTCTTTCTATCATATTAATGGATTTCCATAATATGTCACAGGACACATTACATGGATACTCACTGCATAAGTTACATCAATGCAGATATTTCTTTTATTGAAATGAAGTTAGATAGAAGCCAAAGTCATAATCACTCACTCTATATTGCACCCTTCACATACACACACACACACACACACACACACACACACACACACACACACACACACACACGCTGTCTCCATGTCTCTATCCTATGTCCTCTACATTCATACACCCTATGACTTATTCCTAGAGTGGGCTGTCAGCCATCTCTGGGTGAATTTTTCAAACTATAATATACAGACCTCCTCTTAGACTCCATGTAGACTGGTAGGACAAGAATTGAATGTCAAGCTAAAGACTTTGATGTGCACCTATAAATCAATGGCTCTGCTTTTCCAGGCTATTCATTCTTTGTTGTGAGGGAGGACTGCAATTCTCACAATATAAAATGTGACAGTGCACAGAGACTTCAGACAGGGAACTAACATCTTATTCAAATATGTATTTATGCTTCTCCAAACGTCTAGTAGTTAATAAAGTCCACATGTCACTAAGAGCACACTCAATTCAGAATTGCTTTATCACCTTAGAAATTTCTCAAGCAATAAATAAATTCTGGAAGCTTAACTACTAGCACCTAAGCATCTGCAGAATTCTTTTTATGTGAAAAAGACAACTGAGACTCAGAGTCATATCATTTCTGACATTTTTCTTTCTTCTTGGCTCTCTAGAATCTATGGTTCACAATCCTCATTTAAAGGGAGAGCCACATTTGCCTTAATTATTAATATAATATAAATAAGGTGATAGGCAGTCAGCTTTCTTTCATTGTGACGAATACCTGTGAAAATCAACTTATTAAGAGAAAACATTTACTTTGGCTCTGATTTTGGACTTCAGAGTTCCATTGGTCCTATTACTACCAGGCCTGTGGTGGAAAAGCACATTGTGGGGGGAGCCTTTGGCAGAAGAACCCACTCATATCTCTGAGAAGTAGCACAATGATTCTTTGGGGAGGTGATGCAAATATTTCTAAATTGAATAGGGGAGAGCTTGCACTAGCAAGCACTGACTGGTGCACTTTAAAGTAGTAACTTTTATAGTATTTGAGCTATGTCACAATGAAACTATGATAAGCAGCAGAAGATAGATAGACAGATGATAGATGGATAGATAGATAGATAGATAGATGGATGGATGGATGGATGGATGGATGGATAGATAGATAGATAGATAGATAGATAGATGATAGATGGATAGATAGATAGATAGATGATAGACGGATAGATAGATAGATGATAGATAGATAGATAGATAGATAGATAGATAGATAGATAGATAGATAGATAGATAGATAGATAGAAAAAGAAACAAAAAATGGAAAATCACTTACCTCACAGCCAGAAAATAAAAAGTATGTGAGGTTCCCTAGTCCACATTCCAAGGCATACATTCAATAACCTAAAGACTCCACCTAGACCTACCTAGGCCCCACCTAGACCTGTGGTGATATTTTGTTTATTATATAACAAATAAAGCTTGCTGAAGGTCAGAGTGCAGAGCTAAGCCCCTAGTTAGCCACAGAGGCCAGGTAGTGGTGGCACACACCCTTAATCCCAGCACTCAAGAGGCAGAGGCAGAGATCTACACAAGAGTTCAAGGCCACCCTGGGCTACACAAGAGTGATCCAGTCTAAAAGAGAAACAGAGCCAGGCAGTGGTGGCACACACCTTTAATCCCAGCACTCAAGAGGCAGAGGCAGACAGATTTCTGTGAGTTCAAGGCCACCCTGGGCTACACAAGAGTGATCCAGTCTAAAAGAGAAACAGAGCCAGGCAGTGGTGGCACACGCCTCTGATCCTAGCACTTGGGATCTCACACCTTCAATCCTAGCCCTAGGGAGTTGGAGACAGGAAGTGATATGGCTGGGCAGAGCTAGAAATATAAGGCAGGAGGAGACAGGAGCTCACTTCTGTAGCTGGAGATTTTCTCTCCAGCTCCTGCCAAACCCCAGCAGTCTGACAGCCCACTTATAAAATAAACACACAGACTCTTATATTATTTAAACTGTTTGGCCTAATGGCTCAGGCTTCTAACTATCTAGTTCTTACATCTTAACCCACTTTTATAAATCTATACCTTGCCACATAGCTCATGGCTTACCGGTATCTTAACATCTGCTTCTCATCATGGAGGCTGGCAGCATCTCTCTCCTCAGCCTTCCACTTCCCAGAATTCTCTTCTCTGCTTGTCCCGCCTATACTTCCTGCCTGGCTACTGGCCAACCAGTGTTTTATTTATATAGAGCAATATCCACAGCACACTTCCTTTTCATCTGAGAAGTTGGTGAAGTGAGAGGTGGCTGTGGCTTATTCCTTTATCTCTCTGACCTTTCAGCTTTTACCCCGATATCTGTCTCTGGGTTTTTATTAAGAACAATTGGAATTTGTGCTACATAGACCCAACTAGACACCATCTAGGCCCCACCTAAATGCACTTAAACCCCACCTAGGCTCCACCTAGGCCCCACATAGACCCTACCTAGACCCACCCAGACTCTACTTAGGCCCAACCTAGACCTCACTTCATAAAGATTCCAACACCTCCAATATTGTCACTCTAAACTCTTGTGGACATTTAAGACCCTAAGTATAGCAGTGACCAAATACTTTATATATAAACTTCTGCAACTTTATCATGAAATGAATATTAATTATACTGTGCTAGCTGGCACAACCCATGGCCATCCCATGCAAAATAAGTTTTCATATCCAACACACGTGTAGTTTGGTTCACAAATAACCACATAACCCCAGTTATGTTATTCTTTGGTTCAAAGCTATCCTCATCTCCAGACTTAATAAAATTTAGATTCTTTATTCTGACATTCATAAGGATCTTACAAGGTTTCTAGATTTTTTTTTATTTATCAGTAAAATTAATGCAATCAAGATCAGCTACATGATTTTCCAGGCTCCATGTAAAATAATAATAATAATAATAATATCTTTTTTCCCAAAATTATTTTGCATGTCAAGATGATAAAGCAGAGAACCAAACCAAGGGCAGGACATTTGGGGAGCAGGACTCTGGAGTCCATAGAAATAGGTCTGCTGCCCCTCACATCAAATCTTTCAGTGATATCCCATCACAGCTGGGCTCTTCATATTGTCTCCACTCTGCCCCAACTGCCTTTTCCATATTGTTTATTTATTTATTTATTTATTTATTTATTTATTTATTTATGTGTGTATAGGAACTGGGTGTGCACATCTATGCCATGCAGTAGAGATGGGCGTGGGGGGCTTGTCAAAGCCGGATCTCTATCTCGTGAGTCTGAGGACATGGAACTTCCACCTTTGGGATTGGGGGCAGGTTTCTGTACCCATACAGCCATCTCTTAGGATCCTTTTCCCTGATTTCTTTTTTGGTTTTCTTAATTTAACTTGTGCTTTGAAGTACCATTTTCTAGAAATCATTTCTTCCCCGTGAAGTCCATTTTGCCTTTGCTGGCTTATAACAGCTTTTCCCTGAGATTACCACCACCACAACCAAATCCTATTTTGTTTGCATCCTCCTCTTCGGTTATGTTTTGATTTGTCTTTTATTTAATCATCTTAACCATCTAATTTCAAGTTCAATTCAGTTGTTTAGACACAGTAAGAATTTCAAAGAAGTTTGCTAGAACACATTAACATTTTCTTCACATCCATTTCCTTTGCCAATGTGTGGACTATTAATCTCAGTTTTACAAACTGTATTGACTATTGCCTAATTGCATTTGCTTATCCCTATTTGGGGAAATTCTTCCATTGATATTTCACTAAACACCTAAGCTAAGGAAAATTGTCATTGTTCTTATCCCTTGTAGAAAAGGGAAATGCTAGTCACTAAAAGCACGAAATGCTAAGTAATAAGAACATTCACAGAGTTTAACTAACCTACTACATGCAAAGCCCATGTGTTAAGATGCTTGCCTTATGAACAAAAAAACAAGAACTCATAAGGCAATCCTCTCTGCCACGGATCACAAGCCAGTGACTGGGTTCAGAACATCATCTCTCCCCATCTCATGTATCTCCCACATCTACCTCTGCTTTATCAAGAGTGCCTTTTTAAATGAAGGTGGTAACTATTGGAGCCCATGGGCTGAGGCTTATCACTAGTGTGAGTTCCTGTATAATGAGCTACAACCTAACTTGGGGTATACGTTCTTCAAAAAGAGGGAGTTTAAACCAATCATCTCATCATACCTTGTCCAAATAAGGTAAATATTTAGCTGAAACCAATCAGATGACTCTTTTACTCTGCTTCTCCATTGATAACAGTTGACATGACTGCTCACACTGTTGGCTGGTGCTCTCTAAACTTTTGAGTGCTGCTCAAATCATAGATTGGGTTTTGCTCAAATAAACTCTGCTAAATTTAATTTGTGTGAAATTAACAAAGCCATTGATTCAGCTTTTTTCCCCCCCGAGACATCCTTCAGGCCGCATGTTTCTTCTACATGTCAGTTGAGGAGCTGGTCCTTGGTGAGACTTCCCTGGAAAATAGATGACATGGCAGGTTAAAGTACCCTCTGTGGTACCGTGTGTCCCTGGATCCCTGGCCCTTCTGAGTGGAACTGGAGAAGCAACCTCATGCTAATGCCTATAATGCTCTCAATGTTTGCTAAAAATTAATGAGTGGGGATATTATAAAACTGTCGAATTCCATAGTTTGTTAATGGGAAATGCCTATCTATTAGCAACTCTAGGTGGAAGTGAACACTCAGATACCACAGATCCTGTCCTCCACATATAACTAGCCACCTTAGGTAAGGGCAGTGTCTCCAGAACTCTCCAATCCCGGTTATTGTACATCCTATCTCTTGCTACCTTGGTGATGTTAAGCAGCTTGTCTATAAACAACTCATGCTCCTTATTTAACTAGCAATTCTGCAGCCTTGAGTTGCTCTCGGAAGCAAGGCACTATTGTTTGCTTTTGGACCTAGGAAACTGTAGCCAGCACAAGACAAAGACTTGTAGAAAAAAAAAATCATGGTTACAAGAGGCTCACTTTAGGCCAATTACTCTGGTTGAAAGTGGGGGTCTAAGATACCTGGAAAATGGAAACGGGTCAGAGCAATCGGAGAAAGGATCATGCCTAACTGATTAATTGGAAACCTGCCTCTAAAAGGAATAGGCTCCCATGACTGCCCTTGGAATGAACGGAGCTTTTACCTCTTAAGGACTTGCGCCCCCCCCCCTTCCTCTTTGGGTCCCAGGTTATCATGAGTTGTATCACTTTACTCCTAAAGCATAGCCCAGGCAGCAGACAAATCAATGAGAGATGGAGAGACTATTTTCTTCCCAACACTAATCCACTCTTAAAGTGCAGCTCCGAAGTTAGTTTCTCTAAGCTTTTCTCAATTCCCAAAACAGGGAATACAAATGTTATAGTCAGAAAGAGGATAGATTTTTTTCCATCCATTTCAAATGCTGATCAACCTGATGCTGATCTTGAGATCTGTACTTCTCTGGGTCTCGGGTTTCTCCTCTCACAATCCTCAATCAATCAGATTCATCTTTGATTAACAAATAGTATTCCCTTTTCCACTGCATCCCTGCTTGTAAAACCAATTGCTAAACAGTCTTATTAATAAGAAAAAAACCTGGAGCCAGATAGTGGGGTAAAAGCGAGAGAGCAGAAAAGCTGAAAGAAGCCAACCATGTTCTTACCACTTGGAAATCCTCAGCCAAAGAGACCTACTTCCTGTATACCCACACCTATATGCCTTCCTGTTCTGATCTCACTTCCTCTCTCCGTCCAGTTCTGTCACTTATTGTCTGTCTGTACAGACCTCCAGAACTCTATGGTTAGTGCTGGGATTAAAGGAGTGTGTCACCATGCCTGGCTCTGTCCCCCGGTGTGGCCTTGAACTCACAGAGATCCAGATAGATCTCTGTCTCCCAAGTGATAGGATTAAAGGCCTGTGTTACCATTGTCTGGCTTCTATGTTTACTATAGTGGCTGGCTTTTTTCTCTGATCCTCAGATAAGCTGTATTGGGGTGCATATATACTGGGGGACACAATGTATTACCACACCTGCTGTCACAAGATTCACTATTCTTATACATTCCTATAGGGGGCTTTACATAAACATGATAGACTTTATATTGTCAACACAAGCTGATTTTCAGTAATGGGTGATGCACATCCCGCAGGCCAGTTGTATCTTCACAATGAATGCTCCATCCATGATCATTGCAACAAATAACACTACATCACTTTCCCCCCTATGGAAAACAGTGAAATTTCTTTCAAAGGGCAATATCATCTTTTTCCCAGTAGGACATGCAAATAACCAGCCGCTATATGCAAATTAGCTCGAGATCAGAAAAATACACGTAAAAAAAACACAGTAATATATAACGCCTCATCTTCTCAGGCATGATAGGGTGACGGCCATTTTTAAAAGGCAACAAAAAAAATGTTGGTGAAGGTATAAAAGAGTTTTCACAGTGGGAGTGTGATGCTGCACAGCTGCTATGCAAACCAGTGTGGGCCATCCTCTGGCATTGCAAACAGAATTAACATGTGACCCAGAAATTCCACTTTGGGGTATTACCCATCTGAACTGAAAACAAGATGGCCAACAGATACTTGTATAGCCCTGTCCATCCATCAGAAATTATTCACAAAGACCCCCAGGCAGAAGAAACCTGAGTATCGATGAACAGATAAACTAAATATGGTGTGCACACACACATATGTGTGTGTGTGCGCTGTACATGCACATACACACAGATACTCACATGTATTGCTTCATCTGTAAAGAAGAAACTTTTTGCAGTATTTAGGATGGCTGGAGCTTCAGAGCATCATGCTAAGTGAAACATGCCAGTTACAAAAAGAACAAGTATGTCATGAGTGTACTTCCATGATGTCCTAAAAAGTACTGGGCTGTATTTAGTCGACATCTCTGCCTTCACGATAGTTGAGACTATCACTAATCTAATAACTTCAAAGAGATCAACTTGACTTCTGTCTTTGGGGAAATAAAAACATTAGTATTCATTCCTAGCCTCCTCAAGATTTTTCATCTTTTTTAAGTCCTAGGGTATTAAAATAGCAGGGCACCAAAAATACCTCCATTCCTTCAAAAATAAAAGTTTTTAAGTGCTCACCACAAAATTTAAAAGCAACTCACAATGGTAATTAATTATCAATATGATTTTGCTGTGTGAACATTGAATCTAACTGAATAGCACGTCCTAAATCAGAAGGTCCCTCCCATTTCAGATGAAGAGCTGTTTTCTTTTGAGCAAGTTACACAGGCTTCCGGTGCCTTCATGTACTCAGACATCAAGTGACGATGTTAGCAGCAGTTCGCTCCCAGCATCCTCATGAATATCTAAGCACCCCGCTCACTCACTATAATTTATACTCACATGAGGTAAGAATACAGACTACAGGTAATTGTGGGGGGGCGTGTATGTGACTGATTTATTGTGTATAGGTTATTCCTGTAATATCTCAATACATTCTTCATGGTTCGTTCAGATTTTTTTAATTCAAACTTTTGTCAGAGTTGCTCACATTTTGCTGATCCTACCATTCACATGGGAAGGACTTTTTGAAAAGAAATTACATATTTTCCCATCCTATCCTCATCCTAACTTCAAAAGAATAGGCTGTCTATGGTAGGCCCTCTGTAAACATGCTTGAGTAAATGTATTAAGTAAATAACATTAACTTTTACTGTGCTGCAGGTATTTCAGCAAAAGGTAACAGAACGCTTACATTTCTCTTGAAGAATTTCAAGTTCAGACTACCTTAACTGGAATGGCTATGTAGCATTTGCTCCAGGGAGCAGGTGGTGGGGAAACTTCCATTCACAGAACAGAAACAATCCAAAGCATTATAAGGGATGAACAATTCATTTATTATGATTTTTTACTTTATAAGATAGAAGATAGAAACCTAAGCTGAACTACAGGGTAGACTCCTAGAGCATTCAAGCCATGGTCTTCTGTATTGTCCTTCACTGAGTCAACATCTCTGCCTTCACTGAAGCTGAGACTATCACTAATCTAACAACTGTAAGTGGACCGAGCAATATTTCTATCTTTGGGGAAAGAAAAACATTAGCATTCACTTCCAACACCCTCAAGGTCTTTCCTGTCTCCTCTCTCTCCTGTCTTAGCGTGCGCACGCGCGCGTGCGCGCGCACATACACACACATACACACACACACACACACACACACACACACACACACACACACACACACACACTACACAAGTAACCAAGGAAAGCATGCAAAGTTCATCTGGCCACCAGGGGGCTTCCCTGAGACTAGAAAAGCCTAGTTTTGTCCTGCCTTGTTTTGTCCAGAAAGAAAGTGTGTGAGTTTTAGAATGTGAAAGACGCTGCCTTTCAGAAGCCAGAATCTTTGTTTAAATGAAATTTCTATAGCTGATGACTTTCCTTTGTGGGTAAAACAGGGGCACTCCAAAAACTGAGATTGATACATTTTCATTCACTAACTGAATCTAAATTTTCATTTGCCTTCATCAACAACTCACAATCTGATCATTTTAAGGAAGTTATTAATCATTATATGATAAATATAAAAAATATTATGGGTGATTTTAAAGTCTGATTTTGTTAAAGATGTTGAAAAAATTTATGAATAAAATCATGATAATGTTTGGGTTTGTCTTAAAATATATATATAATAATATACTGTGTGCCTCAAAAGGCTAGAAGGAAAGACTTTGAATGATTTCATCATAAATTATAAATGTTTGATGAGTTAAACATGTTTAACCTGATTAAACCTTACACAGTATATACATATGTATATATGTATGTATATACTGTGTAAGGTACACACACACATATATATATAAAAACATGGTAGCCCCATTCTTATGTATATAATTTTATTTATTTTAAGATAAGATCTTTCTATTTTGATTGTATAGTTTTAAATTATTGGGCTCAAAGAGTCCTCTTTCCATTGCTTCCCCAGCACTTGTGACTAGATGCATACCTCACCGTAGTAAGATTCAGTTTAATGATATATGTGATGGCTATTCTTGGTAGTTGA
The DNA here is from genome assembly GCF_049852395.1 of Peromyscus maniculatus bairdii. NCBI lineage: Eukaryota > Metazoa > Chordata > Mammalia > Rodentia > Cricetidae > Peromyscus > Peromyscus maniculatus. The sequence goes on along the minus strand of NC_134869.1, from coordinate 22,216,598 downwards.
CTTGATTATATTTGGAATTAATTAAAACCAAAAATAGAAGAGCACATCTGTGAGGAAGTTTTGCTTAACTTGAAGTGGGAAGGTCTAGTTCTCATCTGGATCTTTGAGGTAGGAAGACACATCTTTAATCCATATTTTTGAGCTGGGAAAACGCACCTCTAATTTGACCCATGCATTCTGTGGGGACCTTATACAAGGACATGAAGGAAGTTTTTGCTTTTTGCCTGCTTGCTCTCATCTCGCGAGCAAGTCCATTGCTTTACTGGTGTTTGAGCCTACTTCTTTGGGATTCCTGTGGTGGTATTTTATTTGTGCTGAAATGTGGTGATATTTTATTTGTGTTTTAATAAATAAAGCTTGCCTGGAGATCAGAGGAAATAGCAAGCCATTTTAAGTAAACAAAGAAGTCAGGCAGTGGTAGCACATGCTCTTAATCCTATCACTAGGCAGGCAGGATCTCTGTGTGTTCAAGGACACACTGGAAACAGAGCCAGATGTGGTGGCACACATCTTAAATTCCAAAACTAGTTAACCATGAAGGTCTGTACAGAAAGACAGGAACTGACAGAGCTGGGTAGGAAGAGGAAGTGATGTAACTGAATGGAGACAGCAAATCAAATGGTAGGACAGCAAGGCATATAGGCGTGGGTAGACAGGAAGTTGTGGAATTTGGAAGCTGCAGAGTTGGTGAGGTAAGGTTGACTGGTGGCTTTCCCTGTTTCCCTGATCTCTCTAAGGCTTTCACCCCTATATTTGGCTCTATGATTTTTAAGTAATAAAACCATTTAGAAATTCTACAGATTCCAATGTCTACTGAAGACCAATTGAGACATCCAGCCTCATGAACTGAGCAATTACTGGATTCTTGGATTTTTCCATTCACAGCCAACCATTGTTGGATTAGCAGGACCATAACTTGTAATAAATCCACTTTCTAATAAAACCCCTTTCTATACATATAGAGAAATTAATTCTATAATTTCTTTTAAAATTTTCTGCCTAAAGACTGTTAACTCTAACTAATATATTACATATCAGATAAAAATAAATTTAAGATGTGGGGATTTTTTGCTTTGTTTTCTGAAACAGAGTCTCTATATACCCATGCTGCTTTGAGTCAGCTATGTAGCCCAGCGTGGTCTTGAAATTGTGGCAGTCCTCAATCCTTACAAACCAAGAGAGCTGGCATTAGAAGCATGCCTTGCCATGCTGAAAATTCTAATTTAATTTGAGTTTTAAAAAACAAATATATATATATTTACATATATTTTACATATATATACATATATTTTAAGAAGGAAGAATGGGTATTTAGGGGGGAAATTCAAGAAGTATAACTGCAAGCATTATACAATGTTCCAAAAAAAAAACTCAGATATTTTTGATACTGTCTGAATATTTTTGTAATGACTCTACAGTTAACATCACTAAAACACATAAAGATTAAAATCTCAAAATGAACATCAATTGTAAATATAAGGTAAGGTCATTGGTCAGAAATTTTATTATTATTTTTATCTCATTTAAGTTCTGTTTTATATAACAAATACATTTAGTATACATTTAGTATAAGCAATAAACCAAGTATTCCAAATTCTATCTCATAAGAATTTGTCAGCCTTAAATATCATATAAAGATATGCAAATGTACACATAGCTATGTTCATTTTCTCCTACCATCCTTTTTTTTTTTTTTTTTTTTTTTTTTGGTTTTTCGAGACAGGGTTTCTCTGCGTAGCTTTGCGCCTTTCCTGGAGCTCACTTGGCAGCCCAGGCTGGCCTCGAACTCACAGAGATCCGCCTGGCTCTGCCTCCCGAGTGCTGGGATTAAAGGTGTGCGCCACCACTGCCCAGCCTTCTCCTACCATCTTATAGAAGGAAACCAGTGCTGACTTTTAAGAATGTATTGGGGGATTTTGTGTTCAACTTACGGACACATTCTTTCTTTGCTCTAACTTTACCTATGCTGTAAGCAGACTTTTTACCCCTGGGGAATATTTGACAACATTTAGTGATATGTTTTGGCATAAGAGGAAGGTAAAAACCAGCATCTGTGAGCAGAAGCAAGGGATGAGGCTAACTCTCCTCTAGTATGTGAAACACCCTCAGGACAGAGTCATTCAGCTCAGGCAATCAGCAAGGCCAAGATGAAGATGCCCTCTGTCTTAAAGTCATGCTATTTCAGAGTTGAAAAGAGCATCACTTCCACACAACACGTAGCTTCAAATGTTAGAACATGATAAAAAGCAATTCATATTTTTCTCAGTAAATTTAGCTTAAATACAATCTGCAACTTTATTAGATGAAATTCAACAAAAGCCCTTTAAAAAGTTCAATGTCAGCATGTTTTTCTGAGATTTATGTTTTGTATTGTAGAATGACCTCACTGGGAAGATTCTCAAGGATATTAGTCTAGTTGATGCTGGTCTCCTACTTGTAAAAAGTGACTGCCTAAAAAAAAAATAATAATATACACTATAATTAAAAAAAAAAACTTGACTTTAAGTTTTTATTACAGAATCTGGCCCAGAATTAATTTTCCTCATTTGGTACACCGAAAGGGATTTTGTTGAGATAGTTATGAATGTTCCTGGGCAAATCAAACACAGAAGATCATTTTGTTGATTTTGTTTTTCTTTTGTTAGGATCATATCATTATATGTATAGCCTAGGCTAGTTTAGAGCTATGTAGCCTAGGCTAACCTATAATTTGCGATCCTCCTGCCTCAATCTTCTGTGTGAGATAGAGTATATTACCACACCTAGAGACAGTTTCAGCAGCTTCGAATTGAGCTCTCTCCATATTACTCAGATAACAGAGTCTCCATAGAATTTTTAGGTGGAGTGAAATTAGTAATGTTAAATTAAATCAGTTAATGTTGAAAAGAATAACAAATATTCCAAACCATCAATAATACAAAAATAATGACATAGGGTTCCAACAGATTGGTGATTATATATGCATCTTCATTGGCCCTTTCCTATAATATTGAACCCAAAACAACTGCAATAGATTCATGAATCTTAGCAGGAAGCATCAATGCTGATCAGTATCTAAAAAAAATGGAGATAATAAGGCACTCTCTGTTTCCTGCTGAGGAGCACACATCGCCACCCCATCTAATCCCACCTTCTAAGGAAAACAATTGAACTAATCAAGTGCCAGGAGAGGGAAGGTTTGGACTATTAAAATGCTCTATAGCTCATTGACACGTTATCCTAGAAATAAATTAAAACAATACAAAGTGCTATGAGAGATAATGAAGAAAAATATTTCGATGAAAGAAAGAGCAGTCTGGAGGCTGGAGAGATGGCCCAGCAGTTAAGGGCACTCACTGTGCTTGCAGAAAATCAGAGCTCAGTTCCCAGCACCTACATCAGGTACCTCAGCATGTGTAACTCTAGCTCCAAGGAATCCAGTGCTTTTTTTCTAGCCTCTGTGGACACTTGTACTCACACATGCAGATAGCTCTCTCTCTCTCTCTCTTTCTCTCTCTCTCTCTCTCTCTCTCTCTCTCTCTCTCTCTCTCTCTCTCTCTCACACACACACACACACACACACACACACACACACACAGAGAGAGAGACTTAATTTAAAATAAAATAAATCTTTAAAAAGCAGCAGTCCAGCCTACATTTTTACTGTGCAGAGATGCACAGCTATGTGATAAGTCTGTGAGCTTGTGGGGAACAGAATAAATAGGGAGAAAACTCAGGGCAGCGGCTCCTTTAAGGAAAAGCTGGTTATGCTGGACACCCACGGGACTTCTTGAAAAGCCCTGAAACTGTGTGGCTTCGTCTGAATGACAGGTGTAGCATAATAAACTATTAAGCATGGCACTTTTCCATTTTACAATAATGTGTTAAAATTATATTTTATGGACTGGCATGATAGCTCAGAAGGTAAAGAAAGGCTCCTGTCTTCAAGTCTGAGGACCTCACTTCCCTCCTCAAGACCCATGTGGAAGGAGAGAACTGACTCCTACCAGTTGTCCTCTGACTTCCACACATGTGCCACGACACATGCACACGCACATGCCCACCTATCCCCACACAGTGAATAAGTAAATAAATGTCATAAAAATTTGAATTTTATTACAGGTGATTATTACACAGAGGGAAACCACTCACGTTCAGGTATCGCAGTTCATCAAGATACAGAATGGAAGAAATCTGTGCAATGGCTATATTCTGTCTTCCATCAGAACAGCTCTGACTACATGCAACAGCTCCCTGAGATCAGCCTGGTTGACGATGGACATTCTCCCATGGACGTCAGCTGTATGTGACTCTGCCCTAGTTGCATGTGGCCTCTTATGGTCCAGGGATGTTCTTGTGTCTATCAACTATGAGGCGCAGTTGCTTTGGTGTCATCCAAGGTACTGTAAGTAACCCTTTGACCCATAGCATGTAAGTTGGCCCAATGAGGCCAACAGTTCCCTGAGCTGGCTTTGGTGGAATCATATTTTGGTTTATTGGCGGGCCCTTTAAAAAGCGAGTTGTGTGTTCACATCTCCCTAGAGAAAAACTTCCTGTGACACAAATGTTTCTAAGCCAAGCTTTCAACCCATAACCCTCTGCCTCACACTTCCGGCCTGCTTCCATTTTAACTGACATAAGCTTGGGGTAGGGGCTCTTTAATCTAATAGGTAATCTATGGCCATACTACCCTGAACGTGCCCAAACTCGTCTGCTAGAAAAGGTAGGTGTTCCCGTAATTGTAGAGCTTAATCACGATTTCTCTGACAGTTTACTACCATTGAAAACTCATGTCTCCAATCCATCACACGTAATGACGAGTGCTGCATGTTTAGCAAAATTACATTAGCATTTCATTAAGCACACACAGGAAAGAGGTGACGTTTCGGAGGCCCTAATGACTTGTCATTTGCTGAGATTGGTTAAGTCAGTATCTCAAATCACACTGCTCATTTGTAACCCCACCTCAATTACCCAGGGGTAGATTATCCATGGGAGACATTACATTAAAATTCACACCGACAGTCACCGGCTCCCATCTCCAGATGGGACTGAGACGAACTAACTTTGGGGAGCATTTATGCAATGCGTAGTTTAATAGAGAAGGACGGCAAAAGGCAGAGAGGCTTTATGCGAGGTCAACCCTCTGATAAATAGTGAAGCTGGAATCCAGGCTCGACTAATGCTAGGACAATGTGCTGTCAGCTGTACCCATTGAGTCATGTATGCACTGTGCACTTTTTCAAGTGTCTTACAGTATTTTAAGGTCTTTGGGGGGATGTTAATGCCACACATGCTTTTTGGGTCCCAGACGTACACGCACGATCACATGGCCACAGTGGGAAAATGCACGTTGTCTGTAACGCTCTGCTCCTCTACATTTTAGTATCAATTCTACAGAAGCTATGTGACAAGTCATAGATAACCAATAGCAGTACAGTTACAGCCATGCCTTGTCTATAGGCAGAGAAGTCTGTCCCGTGGATATGCCATGCTTCTTCTTCTGTGATGGAAGAGACCCTTGCCTCCATTTCCACGGTGATTTTTTTTAGTGTTCCAAGCCCATGAATGTGGTGCTGAGGTTGTCTTTGAGTCAGCGGCACAACTGTGTGGTTCCCTAATTAACTCACATCCTAAGCAAGTCATACACGCGTTTATTTTTACATCTAGGCATGAGAGTCGGGACGGAACGCTTGTTTTTTGAAAATTGTCTTTTAACCACAGCTATTAATATTGTTGTTATACTACCGCAAGTTGCTGCCATGACTAAACAAGAGTCTTTCTGATAGCATCTCACGCAGTCTTCAAAATAGCTTCATATTCGCATGCAATAGCTCGTCTTCACAAACACCCGATGGGTAGTACTTACTCTTATCTTTCTCTCACAAATGACACACCTGTGCTCCGGAAAGCTTAATGAGCTTGAGCATAGAAATGCTGCTGCTACCATGCATACAGCTTGGCATCCAGTGTCACGTGACCCCAGACCTCTGGTTCTTACTCATAGACCCTTACTGGCTGCCAGCATCACACCAGTTCTGTCAGATTATCCCTTCAACTGGGAATAAAAAGAGAGATGCTATCTGGGGGACAAATGGACCATTGAAATGAAGTTGATGTTTTGATACACTCTTTCTGTCTGTCCGAATACATAAAATCAGGACAGGGTGAAGATGATTGGTTTCAGTCCATAATTAATTGGGTTCTGTTGAACTTCTGCTGACTTCACCTGATATATTTTGATCATTGTGTTAGAAATATTTTTGAATTCCTAAAATTTCACAACTCTAAAAGATATGGTGCACAATAAAGCAAATTTTCAAGTGACAAAGAAAACGTAGTAGAAAGCATGTTATTAAAAATCATCTATCTAATTATCGGCATTATTTGTTAAAAATTGGATGATACCATCATATCCAAGAAAACATAGCTAAATTGAATACAGATACATCTCCATTCACCCAACAGACTCTATCTGAAGCAATCGTGTGAGGATTGTCATACATCAAAATAAAAATATGTAGCCTGCTGACATCATTTGTGTCCCTTTTGAAAGGAAAATAATCATGCTGCCTGATTAAAAGCCGATCCTTGGCCTTTCATCTTTGCACTTCTGAACCCCACCAAATTTCTTCATCTTCCAGACTTAATGTTAACTCTCTTTCAGAACTGACCACATCTCACTTTTATGTATCATTAGGGTCATTATGGCCCAGAATTTTGGTCCAGGGCCACTCATGTGAAGATCACTTGGCCGCAAGTCATAACTTCAAGTTCACTAGAGTCCTGAACTGTCACTGATGAGAGCATTTCTCCCCTGAGGATTAGCAGCAACTGAGGTTGAAGGGAGGAGAAGAATAAATCCACAAATGGGGTGGTAAATGAGGAGGATGGAGCATGGTTCTTCCATTCTCTGCTTCCAGTCATGTGCTCTGGAGATTGGGAAAGGATCCAGCAGCTGCATGGTCCATATACATTCCACATCTGGGAAGGTGCTCTCTTTGGGTATTCTCTCCATCTCCTTCTCAACTCCATATTGATTGCTCATCAAACAACAACAAAAAATAACGATGCTTTGATCTCTAAAACATTTTTGAACGTGACCTCTACAATACTGCTTTGTTTTCGGTACTTATCACCTACTCTTAGGGTTCTACATAGCTTCTTAACTGCTCCTTAGGCTTCTTGTCTTTTATTTATGCCCAATAGTGCCATTAACTGTGCACCACACATGTCCAACCTACATCTACTGGAGGACCTGATGTTTGTTGTCCAGGGTGACTTTGCTGCCATGTTACTCACTGTGTCACTTGCAGCTCCCGCTGGCCATTTCTACTTAATCACTGGCACTACTATCCTGCTTTGACTGCATATTGTTCCCCCAGTAACCCTGGCTGGAGCTATCTTACTCCAGACTAGAGCCAGACTACGACTAGTTGGCCTGGTCCAGACTACTGGACCCAGGCTACGTCTCTGGCCAAACATGTCCCAGTTTACCAAGAAACATCTAAGCGCTTCTGTCATTGTACTGGCTATTTTTTTTAATGCCATGGGTACTTGGAACATTATGCTCTTGTTTAACATCCTTCCCTGCTTCCTGCTGGCTGGATCACCCTCAGGGTATCAATGCACACACACTGATGTTACTTGTAGGAACAATAAGAAATATGCAGACATTCCAGTAATAGGGGACACAAAGAAGCAATCCAGAGCTTCTCATTTGATTAATAACACACTTTACTTTCATTCTGTTGCTATAATAGCCACTCTAACCAAAAGCAATATAAGAGCAGAGGCTTTATTTCATCTTATACTTTCAAGTAACATCTATCTTTCCCTCTATCATTGAGGGAAGTGAAGGCAAGAACAGAGGTAGAAACCACAGAACAATGCCTCCTGCTTCACCCTGTGGCACTCACTCAGCTCGCTGTCTTATACATCCCAGGACCAGTTGCTTAGAGATGGTTCTACCCACACCAGGCTGGGCCCTCCCATATATATCATCAACTAGGACAATGTCCACCACAGACATGCCCACAGGTCAGTCTGATCGAGGCAAACTTCAATTGAGGTTTCCTCTTCCCTGCTGAATCTAGGTTGTGTCCAGCTGACCAAAAACAAAAACCTTACCAGGATGTAACAGAACATTAAGACATAATGATAGTACAATGACACAAAATTTTTTAAATGCCCGTTACATGATGCTCCTTGATGATACAATGGGTATTATTTTGGCCTTTGTGAACCAGTTAGTGTTTGTGTTTGTTCAGGTTCACATGTATGTGCATGTGGAAGTCAGAGGACAGCCCTGAGCTATTACAGTACCCCAGGAGCTGGCCACTTTGTTTTATGAGACAGTGTCCGGCTGACCAGGGATTTATTGATTAGGTTAGGTTGACCAGCCTGAGCTTCAGGCATCCTCCTGCCTCTACCTTCCCAGCACTAGAATTTTTGGTCTGTATCACCACTCTGAACTTTTCCACATGGGTTGTTCTCAGGGTCTCCATACTAGGACACTAGGCACCTTACCCACTAAGGCATCTTCCCACCTCTGCGCAGACTTCTTAAGGAGAACTCATTTTCTTTCCTTTCAATGCCTAACATACAGCCCAATTCAACAATCAACTCAATTCTGGTTCATCAATAATTACAAACTGAATTAAAGTGTTTGGAATATGTTCAGTGCACCAGCCTTTCTTGGACACAGTCAACAAGTACCGATTCCTTCACATATTACATATTAAAATTTGAGCTTAATTCCTGCATGTATCAGTCTTCCAAATGACTGACTTGGCTCTAGCACAGCGGTTGAGTTCAGCCTCTTGTCCTGAGAGTAACAGTTTCCAGGGCAAGAGAAGGGACTTTAAAACACGTTCTTCCAGTGGGGAGTGGTAAGGTTGAGGGCAGAGCTGAGCAGGCAAAAGTCCCATTATGTTTGGCATGCATTGTGTTTGCTGTACTTTCTGTCTTGTGTGCTGGGGCTTCTGTTTAACTGAGCTGAGGATTAAAGCATGAACAAGCAAAGAATTGCTCAACTCCCTGGGTAGGCAGGTCTCACAGAGTATTTGACAGACAACCTGTCACTTGAGTGTGGTATATATTTTCGGGGGGGGGGGAGGGACTAGAGAGTTTAGGCTCAAGGCTTTTTCTGCTCACCTGCAACATTTAGTGCTCAGCCCATGGGAAACCCAGTGTCTCCCTTACCTTCAGGCTCTGAAGCCTAAGACAAATGACATTTCCATGTACCTCCTGGCCATTTGGGTTTGAACAGTCTCTAAAACAGTCCAGTAAACAGGCAGACAAGACTCCACTTGAGTCTGTTTATAACCTAAAGCTAAAGCGTTTATGGAATCACAGACCAGGCTGGGGCATGCCAACTCTGCATTGAAAAAAAATCAAAGAATAGTCATTTAGAGGTAGGGGCGGGGCAGGGCAGGGCTGTTAAAACAAAATGGATACAGCTGGTTTGGCTTTTCAACATGCCTAGATGTGAGAAGGAGGTCAGGAAAGCACACCCCAGAAAATGGGTGTGCTCGGCAGTCGATCTGTGACGGGGCAGCATGGCGATGGGCCTATGTAAATTGAACAACTTAGCCAATATGGAAAACACATTTCCAGCAAGTAAATAATGCCCTTTAAGGGGTCTGATTGCTAAAGCGGCCACATTGCCTAATGGGAGGATACACATTCACTCAACAAATATTTACTGCTCAGCTCTGGGACTGGCAATAATGCATGCTGCTCAGGAGTCACGGCTGCCCCCCGAAGCCTCAAAGTTTTTAGTGAAGAGATTTTTCAAATATTATAGAGAGTTTGTTCTTCTTTCTTTGAGACAGGGTCTCCCATTTCCTAGGTTGGCATCAGATTTAAACTTGTCATAAAGCAGATGACCCTGAGTCTCTGCTTCCCCTGTCCCCACCCCCTGGGTCTTGGGGCATCAGACAGCATACTGCCACATCTGGTTTATGAGGTCCTGTGACTTCATTCTACATGCTAAGTAAGCGGTCTACCAACTCAGCCATCCTCAGCATGAAACATGCTAATTTATTTCATTTTATTTTGTTTTTTTTTAATTATAAAAATGTTTATGCTAAAATAGTTTTCTGAGAAACATGTAATTCTACCATTCTTATTTTATTTTTTTATTTATGAAACGTTTTTATTCATTTTATATACCAACCACAGATTTCCCCTTTCATCCCTACTCCAGTCTCCCCCCCCCCACCCACCATCCCCTCCTCCAAAAGGGTAAGGCCTCCCACAGGGAGTCAACAAAGCCTGGTACATTCAGTTGAGGCAGGTCCAAGCCCCTCCCTGCTGCATCAAGGTTTAGAAAGGGAATGGACTCCAAAAAGCCAGTGCATGCACCAAGGGCAGATCCTGATTCCACTGCCAGGAGCCCCTCAAACAGACCCAGCTACACAACTGTCTCCCGTATACAGGGGGGTCTAGTCTAGTCCCATGTAGGATCCACAGCTGTCAGTCTAAAGTTCGCGAGTTCCCTCTAGCTTGGTTTGGTTGTCTCTGTAGATTGTCCCATCACGATCTTGATGCCTCTTGCTCGTATAATCCCTTTTCCCTCTCTTCGACTGGACTCCCAGAGCTCGGCCTGGTGCTTGGCTATGGATCTCTGCATCTGCTTCCATCTGTTACTAGATGAAGGCTCTATGATGACAGTTAGGGTATTGACCAATCTGTTTACTAGGGTAAGCCAGTTCAGGCATCCTCTTCACTATTGTTAGCAGTCTAGGATGGGGTCATCCTTGTGGACTTCTGGGAATCTCCCTAGCACCCGGTTTCTCCCTATCCCCACAATGTCTCCCTCTATCATGGTATCTCTTTCATTGCTCTCCCACTCCATCCCTGTTCCAGCTTGACCACCCTATCCCCTTATGTTCTTATCCCTCATCCCCTGCCCTCCATTGCCCACCCCTCATCCCCAGTTTACTCATGAAGATCTCATCGATTTCCCCTTCCCAGGGCAATCCATGTGTCCATCTTTGGGTCTTCCTTATTAGTTAGCTTCTCTGGAGTCATGGGTTGTAGTCTGGTTATCCTTTGCTTTACATCTAGTATCCACTTGTGAGTGAGTACATACCATGTTTGTCCTTCTGAGTCTAGGTTACCTCACTCAGGACAATATCTTCTAGTTCCATCCATTTGCCTGTAAATTTCATGATATTGTTTTTTACAGCTGAGTAATACTCCATTGTGTAAAGGTACCACATTTTCTTTATCCATTATTCAGTTGAGGGGCATCTAGGTTGTTCTAGGTTCTGGCTATTACGAATAATGCTGCTATGAACTTAGTTGATCAAGTGACCCTGTGGTACGATTGAGCAGAAACATGCCATTTTAAGAAAATCAATCCATTTGTATGAAAGGCCTAAAGAGGGAGGAATCTGCTTTTCTGTTGATGTGGTTGTTTGAGTGACGTGTACAAACATAGCCCTAGTCTAACCTGTATCCATGGGAACCACTCCATCCCAACACATCTGTATACAAAGACATGACATGAAACTTAATGCTTTGAGAGCCTCAGTTGAATCTGCTATGGGCATAAATGTTGACCCTTCTGAGTTATATTAGTGGTCAAAGGAGACCACTAATGAGTATACTCATGAAGAACACAACTACTTTACTGACCTAGGACTCTAAGCTTCGAGGCTCTAATTTTAAATCATCTGAATCAAGATGTATAAGTGATGTGAAGGAAATTACTTGACTCCCCCCACCCTTAGTGGAGGCAGTGATGGGCGACTATTGTTCGATGCCAGTGATAATTATGTTACTTTAATGTAGAATGCAGTAACTCCGCATCCTAACAGGATGAAAGCAGGAGAAAAAGCATCATGGAGGAGCTGCAATGAAGTCATAAGAAACAAACTCACCAGGAAGAGGTCCACACTTAACAGCATGTAAGTTGCTGTATACAGTGGCAGACCCCACCCCTTCAGATGGAATGACCCATACATTTTGTTACTGAAATGTCAAATGTCACCCAGGAGAGGGAACACTTCTGTCCATTCTCTTCTAGTTAGTCTAGACTTAAAAGAGTCATAGGCCACATTGCTCTATACAGTGTGCATGAGTAGAACTGGAAGCAGTCTGTAAACTCTCCATATGAAAGTCATCTGTTCAAATGCCCATTTTCTTTTTATTTTTTTATTTATTATTATTATTATTATTATTATTATTATTATTATGGTTTTCCAAGACAGGGTTTCTCTGTGTAGCTTTGTGCCTTTCCTGGAACTCACTTGGTAGCCCAGGCTGGCCTCGAACTCACAGAGATCCGCCTGGCTCTGCCTCCTGAGTGCTGGGATTAAAGGCGTGTGCCACCACCGCTCGGCTTCAAATGCCCATTTTCATAGGTCATGAGCATGTACAGATTCCATGTACCTTCCACCATGTTTATTTTAGATTATCTAGATTTTAGATAGTTATTCATCCATTTCTTTCAATAAATATCTATGAGGCCAGTTTCCTGCCAATTGTTTGATGGTGTCGCTGGAATGTTTACATGGTGGATCTGTATTCCTCCCCCATAATGTCTTCCTACAAGTTTGATGTCATCCTGCCCTTTTATCCCTATTCCTTTGGGTTTATGGACTTTCCAAGATGTTGAAATCCCACCTCCAGCATGTGCTGCTATTCGGAGATTGAGTCCCAGAGAGATACTTCATATTAGTTGAGATCCTGAGTGGAGCGCTCATGAATGGAAGTCGGTGCCCTTAGAAGCTCAGGAGAGAACATGTCTTCCCTCTGTGCCCTCACGCATGTGTGAACACAGCAAGAAGCCGGCCCTCTGACACAGAGGTTGGCCTACACAGGAGGCCAGCCGCAACCATGCTGGCCCTGTAATCTTAGACTTCCAGCTTCTAGAACTGTCAAGCATATATTTATAGGTTTTGTAAGCTACTGAAACCGTAGTATTTTCTTACAGCAGACTGACCTAAGAATCTTGCTTTTTAATAATAGCGTTATAATGTATAGCATATACTTAAGCAATAGTTTTGTGCTGAGCTGTTTTTGTATTTTAAAAGGGGGCTATTATGTTCTATCTAACTTCAGAGATTTTCTTGATTCTCAATAAAAAGCTATGATTCATTTACATTATGTAGAGTTGCGACTTATTCATTTTCACTGCTGTATAATGTCACACTTATGAATGACTTTTTGTTCATTCTTCTTGTGACAGATATTTGCATTTTAAATGTGTGTATATATGTATGTGCATTTACATGTGTGCAAATACAGGTGTCTCTTTGAATATGAGTGCGTGTGTGTGTGTGTGTGTGTGTGTGTGTGTGTGTGTGTGTGTGTGTGTGTAGGCAAGAGATCAGCCTTAGGCATCATTTATCTAGTACCAACTACCTTGTTTTTGTTTTCTTTGGCTTGGTGTGTATGAGAGAGAGGGGAGGAGAGAGAGTGGGAGGGAGGGAAGAAGGAGAGAGACAGAGACAGAGAGCTGGTTGGAACTTATGTACTAGGCTAAGCTATCTAAGCAAGCCCCATAAATAAACGTAGCCCTGCCTCCCATTACTGGGATTACAAGCCTGTGCAACCACACCCAGCACTTTCACATGGATTTCTAGAGATTAAGCTCAAGTCGTCACGACTGTGAAACAAGCATTTGCCAACCGAACTGTCTCCCAAGTCCCAGTTATTTCCCCTTTGTAACTTTCTAAATTTATTCACTGATGATGGGGTAGAGTGGGTGGATGTGTTGAGTGGGGATGCACACCCACTGCAAAGCACACGTGACGGCTCAAGGACAGGTTATCAGGGGTCAAGTCTCTCCTTCCATCTTATTTTCAAGCAAGGTCTCTCTTGGTTCTGCTACACTGTTGCCCGGCCTTCCAGCATCTGGGCAACTCTTCTGTCTTTATCTCCATCTTCCGGTAGGAATGCTTGGATTAGAGATGCGCAACAGGGGGATTGGTGGAAATATTAGTAGCTGCATCTGGCTTTTTACCTGGATTACAGGGATTGAACTCAGGTCCTGAAAACTTGTGAAGCAAATGCCTTTATCCCCTAAGTCATCATCTCATCAATCCTATGAAGATAATTTTTTCCTTTCTTTGTGAAATCGTCATCAATGTTACTATGAACATTTTCCATGTGCCTTGTAGCACAGACAAGCAATTGTGTCATGTGAATGCATATCTAAAAGATAAATTGATAGGTCCGAAGATACATACATGCTCATTTTTACAAGAAAACTTCAAGTTATTTTCCAAGGCAGAAGCATGGTTTCTCCCTCCCGGCACCAGTGTAGGAGATAGTATTGATCCACCTCTCTCCAACAACTGGAATTATCAAACTTCTAATTGCTTTGACAAATTGATGTAAAATAGCATCTTCTCATCGTTGTGATTGATAGTAACTGGCTAGCTAATGAAGTTAGCCGTGTCTTCACATGCTTGTTGCCTAATGGCTTTCCAATATGTTTACAAGACAACTACACTAAGCAGCCTAATAATGAAGAATTGATTCTGGGCAGGAGAGAGTTTCAGGACAAATATTCTCTAACTTGCTCCCTAGAATGTTAGCCTTTTGCATGCTCTTTTATGGATATTGCATTCCTATGCTTTGATCTATAGCTGTTGCAGACTTAGAGTTTCACCACCTAACCACCCTTGAAGTCCCAGAGTGAAGAATGAATGGTTGATTCTCACAGACTAGGGATGCTTTATGAATACTGGTGATCCTTTAATTTACGTAGAGAAATTACTGCAGCTTGTGGGAGATGTAGCTTTATCCCTAAAAGTGCAACTCTTTATTTGGAACTAAACTATATTAGCATTTGTTCTCTGGGTGGTATCAGTATTTTTTTCTATGTTTAAAATGTCCCTATGCTTCTTTGAGGAATAAAATATGCAGGTCAGTATTAGAGAGCATGCAAAAAGATGCTTTTCCTTCTCAAGTAATTCATCATACAATTCTTGAAAGCCATACCTTGTAAAAAGCAGTTAAAGGCTCTTTGAGAAACTGCAGGCCATTGTTTCTACTAACAGTCACAGATAACGGGAAGCAGGGAAGATCCATGATTCATCACCCCACAGTTTTATGAAGAACTAATGACTCTTCACTCTGTCCAAAGTGGTTGCAGGGGATGGTCTGATGTGGTTGTTCCTTTCCTCCAGGTATCAAAAACCGACAAGTTCCCATCTTTGATAGGTATTAGAACAGGGAAAATAGAGAGGGAACTGTAAATGTTCAAAAGCCAGACTCACAGAGAAGCAAGTTGCCTCCGGCTTAAATTTGAGTGACATTAGGACATCGCTGGGAGATTAGTGGCATGTCTCCAGATAAGATAGCGATGTCTTCATGCCTGCAGATTGTCCCACTGTGGGAAAATACAGAGGTTGTGCAGCCAAGGTTCAACAACTGCTCTTTCCACTCAAAGAGCTTTGGCTTTTTGAAATCAGAATTTGCTCTTATTTTTGCCAAAAATCACAGATAGATTGGTTTGGGGGACCTGTTTAAAATGGGTTTACTTTATACTAACCAACACAGAATTGCTTAGTTGCTTTGTATGAAAAAAAATTGATATTCCAGCTACAAATGATGCCTCTTAATAGACAAAATCATCTTAAACAATAAATGATTCTCAGATCTATGGCATCTTTCATTTTTAGAGTTCCATAACAAATGAATAAAAATGAGTCAACTTGCATCATTGAGTTGGACATTGAACTTCTCCATATTTACCAATGCAGACACCTTGTGATTATTTCCAATTTGTGTGTATTGTCCTCATAGAAATTAACCATTCTGTAAATTAATAATTGCAAAAAGTTGGTTATGCTATATGCTTTTGTGTAAAGGGCCCAGTGTTCATGTGCAACTTGTTTTAAGGCATTGTGAATATGTGTAAAAGGCAGCACAGAGCAGTAGAGTACATGTGAATAAGAGTGACAGACAAGCCGGGCGGTGGTGGCGCACGCCTTTAATCCCAGCACTCGGGAGGCAGAGCCAGGCGGATCTCTGTGAGTTCGAGGCCAGCCTGGGCTACCAAGTGAGCTCCAGGAAAGGCGCAAAGCTACGCAGAGAAACCCTGTCTCGAAAAACCAAAAAAAAAAAAAAAAAGAGTGACAGACAAGAAGGTAAGTCATTGCTCTCAGCTCAGAGGGGACACTGGGCAATGCATCAGTACTTGGTAATCACTCCCGAAGTAGATTGTAGTAAACTCTTACTCAAAGACAAGGGTTGGGTCTATGGAGAGGAAAGATACAAGTTCTGAGTGAATTAGGACTTTTAGTCATATGATCCTTAGCTTTCCACCCTCTAGAGAAAAATCCCATCATCAACATGTTGGCCAATCAGTCAACAAATAGGTACTGAGTATTTTCATGTGCCCTGAACACCAGTGAAATAAACGAAAGTTCTCCCCTTATATAAAAAACCATGAGTGAGAACTATAGTTTAAACATTCAAAACCATATTGTGCCTTCTTTCTCTTTTTCTCTTTTCATTTTGTTACTCTGTAAACTTGCATATCAAAGAATATGGGAAGTATGAGATTTACAGCACAGAAAAATACCAATGATGTTTAATTCCTCTCTCCTTGAAGGGGTTCAACTGGGGAAGCAACATACATGTATATTAATATACATAATGATCCTTAGCTTTATGATGGGTAAAATGATTAGAGAGTTTTAAAATACTTAGCTCTTGATGCAGGAAATAATAATTGTCATTTTGTTTTGGGTGTTGAATATTCCCCCAATAACTTACCTGTTACGTCACTATTAAATATTTAGTCTTCAGCTTAGTGCTGTTGGAAATGGGAGAATTTAAGAGGTGGGAATCTCCTGGGAGTTAAGGCCATTGGGAGCATTCCTGGAAACAGGCAGTAGGATTCCAATGCCTTATGTTTGTCTATTTTCATCCCTGTCTATGAGGTAAGGGGTTTCATTCTACCTGCCCTCCTCCATGCTCTGCTGCCTCGACACAGACCCAACTACACAGGACCAGCTGATCGTGGGCTGAACCATCCAAGCCTGTACACACACACACACACACACACAAAAATCAACCTTTTGTCCTTAGAAGTTAACTATCTCAAATATTTTTGTAGTGACAGCCAGCTGACCAGCAGTTAGTTAGCATTTACTGATATTATTCACACAAGGTTGCACAGATGTGCAGTTGTTTATCACATGGAGATGAGAGAGAAGGACATGCTCCTAGATTCACAGATAATAGAAAGAAGAGAACAGAATTAATGAGCTGGAGAGATGGCTTCATGTTTGCCACATGACCCTGAAGACCAGAGTTTTCAACCCCAGAACTCATGTAACTGCCAGGTAGGTGTCATGATCTTCATGTAACTCCAGCCTCAAAAAGCAGAGACTGGGTGTCCCTACAGAAAGCTGGCTCATGAGGGCAGCCATATTAGTGAGCTTTGTTTTTGATTGAGATATTCTGCCTCAATGAATAAGGCATGGGCATGATGGAGGATGCTCCCAACATCAGCCTTGGGTAGCCACATGCATGTACACACAAGTGCATGTGAACCCCCATACATGCAAACACACACACACACACAGAGAGAGAGAGAGAGGGAGAGAGAGAGAGAGAGAGAGAGAGAGAGAGAGAGAGAGAGGGAGGGAGGGAGGGAGGGAGGGAGGGAGGGAGGGAGGGAGGGAGAGAGAGAGAGAGAGAGAGAGAGAGAGAGAGAGAGAGAGAGAGAGAGAGAGAGAGAGAAATAGCTAATCATTCAAGGGTAGTGAGTTATCACAGGTGCCAACGTGGAAGTCAAGGTTTGAGGCAGAGCAGGGCCATTTTATACAGTCAGGTGCTTCCTAAATGCTCTAGATGGGTTTATTTTTTCCTTCTTTGAAGCATACCCAACATAAGTGTATTGTATTTTTCCACAAGTCTCTACAGCACACAAAATACAATACTGCAGCACTTTTGACTCCAGTCTTTCCTAAACGTGGCCTGCTACATCACGTAGAACTTGGAGGGTTTTGATGTTCATTTGTCCTCCCTGCCAGCGTCCACTGTATAGGGATTTAAATTTTGCAAGCAAACCTAACAGCTGGTGAGGGCATTGCTGCTTTTATGGCAGAGCTGTGCCATCTGTTTAGCTGGTGCAATTTGCAAGATTTCTTAGATAGCATATTTCACGATTATTTCATAAGAGGCCTCCGTGATAAATCCTGCTAGCTGTGCCCTTGGAGAAATCAAAATTGGCATTTATTATAGATTCGAAAATGGCCATATCCTAGGAAGCAATACAGTTGTCTATTTCTCAAATTAAAAAGAACAATGTCTTATGTAAATGCCTATACCATACAGACAGAAATCTTGATGTTGAAAGCTGCTGCCGTAAAACCCTATAGCCTATATCATTCAGATTCATGGTCTCCAAGCCCAGCTGTCATCGGTGTACATTTCCTTGGGTCCATCAACATTTCCCTTTTCCTTTTCATTCAGAACCTGTTCTGTAAATCCCTGCTGGCTTAATGCCTCTTCCCTCGCTGTAGGGAGCCCAGCAGCCCTGAGTGAATATGTGCTGTTGACATGGGCATGGACTCCAAGGCCTAGGATCCGCAGGGAATTGGCCAAGCCACTTCCCATATGGGCCAGGCTCAG
Source organism: Peromyscus maniculatus bairdii (assembly GCF_049852395.1). NCBI lineage: Eukaryota > Metazoa > Chordata > Mammalia > Rodentia > Cricetidae > Peromyscus > Peromyscus maniculatus. Next base: position 22,198,010 of record NC_134869.1, on the reverse strand, counting down.
AGGGACGGCAAAGCTCTCCTTGGCGGTTCAAGTACAGATGTTAATGGACAACTGATCACCGGGTACAAAAACTAGCAACCGCAGCTTCCTCCTCCAAGATGTTCACAGTCTGAAATTGCTCACCTACAGAGACCTCCTACCAAGACTGTGACTCCAACCCTGTGCTGTATCCAATAAACACGCTGAGGTTCCAGGTTCCTGGAAGTAGTAGGTGCTACTTCATCAGTGTGAAGGCACCCCTATACAACCCCAGCTTTTCTGTCTCTGTCTCTGTGTGTCTGTCCAGGCTTGATTCCCTCACCACACCTCATTAGGGTTTCAGGACCTTCCCAAGCTGTGTGGATTGTGGTACCCTCACCCTTACCAGTGGATGGAGTGTTCTCCTCCAGCCATGGTGAGATGACTCAGTTGGTAAAGTGTGAGTACCTGAGTTCAGGCCCTAGAACTCATGTTTTGTTTTGTCTTAAAAAGCCAGGTGTTGTGACATGTGTTCATAATCCTACCTCTGGGGACATGGAAATAGGAGCATCCCCAGGGCTGGTTGGACAGCCAGACTACTAGAATCAGTGAGCACCAGGTTTCATGAGAAACTCTGCCTCAAACATAAACAACCAAATATATGAATCAGTAATGAATAAAATAAGGTGGAACACAATTGAGGAAGACATCAATGTTGACCTCTGACCCCTGCACACACCAGTGCATTCACATGTGCACATGCACAAAGAAGTGAGAGAACAACAGAGTCCCTTTTCTCTTCATTTCTGTGTTCCTGTGGTGCATTTTATTTATTTGCATCCTTCTAGAGGATTCCTTTCTTATTTTTTTTCAAAGTGTGTGTGTGTGTGTGTGTGTGTGTGTGTGTGTGTGTGTGTGTGTGCATACATGCATGTGAGAGCAGGTATTGGCAGAGACCAGAAGAGGGAGTCAGATATCCTGGGACTGGAGTTACAGGTAGTTGCAAGCCAGCTAAAATGGGTGCTGAGAACTGGACAGCTTTCCGCAAGAGCAGTAAGCTCTTAACCACAGCCCTTCACAGGATCTCTCTCTCCCTCTCCTCCCTCTCCCTCTCCCTCTCCCTCTCCCTCTCCCTCTCCCTCTCCCTCTCCCTCTCCCTCTCCCTCTCCCTCTCCCTCTCCCTCTCCCTCCCTCCCTCCCTCCCTCCCTCCCTCCCTCTCTCTCTCTCTCTCTCTCTCTCTCTCTCTCTCTCTCTCTCTCTGTCTTTGTGTGTGTGTGTGTGTGTGTATGTCTGTCTGTCTGTCTCCCTCCCTCCCTGAATTTCCCTTCAGAGACCTTTTTTTTAATCATTTGTTTCTCTTTCCATGTCTGTTCCTTTCCTCTCCTCCCCTTTCTCCTTTTCATTCTGTCTTTCTACCATCCTCCCCCTTTTTTTCTGTCTCGTAGCTCATTCCTTCCATTTATATGCATATAGTTAAGTACACGTGGACAGTTATATGTCATATGCTTCCCTGTGACCCACAGTCTTCCTCTCCATTTACCTTTGCACTGTAAAGCTTCCTTGCTTAACAAGTGCTCTGCTGCTCATGCTGCTGGCATCTGGCTTTTGTTCTCTGACCTCACCATCAAGGATGTTTCTATTTCCAAGGATAATAGATAATCCTGGGTTGTTATTTGACGTGACTGTGCATTGCACTTGACCCATCTGATACTCTCTCACACCATTCTGAGAATTTCTAACTCTCTGTCTAGGAAACAGCATGCCCTATGGCACTTTGGCATGCTATGGATACCAGGACCTCTTGGCTTTCATTCCATTTGTTTTTCTTCCCTGGCCTTGGTTAGACTGCTACACAGATGTTGGAGGATCCAGAACCAACTTGCTAATTCTGTCTTGTGCTTCTAACAGAGATGACAATATGTTCAAAATCTGTCAGTCATAACTACTCTATTGTACTCTGAATTGCACTGAGTAAAAGCATCTAAACTCTTAAGTCCAACGCCCTAGCCAAGGAGACCTATAAAAAAGAAAGTAAAAATTGATGTGGTGTCTTGCAACTGATGATGTAGGTTTAAATAATATCTGTGTCATTAAGACACGCTACTTTTCTGGCTCTCCAACCGAGGCCACTAGTGGTTAACTGTTGAGAAAGTACTGTGCACTATTGGGGTGCTAGTTACTTAACTCACATGTAGCTTGTTATATTGTTGGCCTATGGGGTAAGGCAAACAGAAAGGTGAGATGGGCTGAGTGACCATAAAGAGCTGTACATGTTATGGCAAGATGCTATTCTGTGCTTTGAAGACAGAAAAAACATGGACATAGGGGAAAGACAAACGGTCAACCTCATAGGAAGAAATCTGAATCATCCAGTCTCATCTGAGGGACACAGAAAAGCTTTCACGTAATTCTCATGAAAATCACCAGTTGAGAACTTTCAAACAGATTTTAGGGAGAAATTATATAACTATAATAATTGACGCTATTAAAGATTTCAGCTTACCAACTTCAACAGGGCTCTCAGCTCCACTTAGCAATCTAACCCTGTCTCTCTGAAAATGTTCAAGCTTTACATTCTTCATGATGCCTCATTGACTCCATGCTCTTTCATTTTTTTTCCCCAACAGAATCTACAGACTCTCATGTCTGTATCTATCCCATCATTTTCTTAATGCAACTATAGAATTAATGTCCTCTTCCTTTTCCTCATTAATCCCTCTCTAGGCACTGTTAATGCAATACACTGTCTTGCTTTGCCCCCTAAATCTTCAGATTATCTTTTTTCTATACTAGATCTTTTTTTTTAAATCATCCATCAACAGATCTAGCAGTTCTAGTAACCTTTTAAAACAAACATGGTCTCATCCATTCCCTTGCATATCCCTAGACAGATGACCAGAAAGTTTTCCTGACCCTGCCCTTCTGTGAATTCCTCACCCACTTCCACAACATCTCTTGGTCTGTTAGTCAGGATGGCCAACCTGGGGCTGAAGTTAAGGTATTGTTTTCAGGCAGTATAGACCTCTCATCCGTATTCAGTGTGACGAACCACTGCCGCCCCTCCATCACTTCTCAGTACATACTTTCTAGGGTCCTGTCTTGAACTCACTTTTCTCCTACTTCCATAGTTTCCAGTTTCTTCTCCAGATACAGTCTTGGTTCGGTCTTACCAACTTCCCTTCCAACTAAGTTAATGACATCATTGACTTGAGCCTTGGGAGAGACTACAACATCTTCAAACTTTCAAGGAAAAGTTACATTCAACTCAGAATTTGATATCCTTCCAGAGTACGTCAAACTCTAAGAAACACACATATCTTCAGATGAATATGAATTCAAAACAGGAATTCCTTAAACTTGCTTTCAGGGGGTTATGGAGAACATTAGCATTGAAATGAGGGGATAAAACCAAAGAATAAATAAGTAAAAATATAATTCAAGCAAAAAAAAAAATCCAACAAGAAGAAACCAAATTTTTATAATGACAGTTAAAGGAAAAAAGACCTACATTTTAAAAATTAAAATCGCAAATTGCTAAGCACAAAATTTAAAAAAATTCAAGCTTATATTTATTTTATTTGTACATTCATTTTCTATCTCACCATAATTAAAAATAAATTTTTATTATGAAAATAATTGTGTGACCTCTAATAGCTTTACATGTACACGGTACATGGAAACTCGGTGCCCTATATATTGTAAGGGCAATTGTAAATTGTTCCTAGTGTCCTTCCCTCATGTGCACACCCTCTGTAATTCTCCTGTGCTGAGTACAGGCCAGTCTCAGGAGAATCACACGTGAATCGTATGAATTCACACTTTATACCATAGTCCACGTGAGATGAGATCATATGGATATAGCTCAGTTAGGTATCTTTGACTTAGTCAAAAGCAACATTTTCCTGGGTAGCTCTGATATGAACATTTAAGCAACCTAAAAGAGTCCAGACAAAGAGATTCAATGCAAGATGCACTCACCTGTGTCCAAGAAATAACCACATTGTGAACTGCCTGTCAAGACTACCTCTGGTAGCCCTTCTGAGAAGGAGACATGACATATAGCAACTGAGGGCGGTGGCTGACTCATCACCAGAAATGAAACAGGTGTGCCACTCTTCAGACTGCAAGGCGTTGGTCTCTCCCAACCACCAGGGAATGAAGGAGTCCCAAACCTCAAACGAGACTTTGGCTCCAAACTGTAATTTGCTTAGACTCTGACCATAGGCCGCAGATATGCCATATCCAGACTCCCGAGCCTGAGGAATGGTGAGATAATACAGTAATAAGTGCGTGTTGTCTTAACCCAAGTCTTGCAATGATCTGCTCCTCACAGATCCATCGTCTTAGCTGACTGAATTGGCTTCAAGAACCTGGGATTTCCCAGCCTTAAAGTCTAGTGATAACAACACATGAAACAATCACCACAGCAAAGAAACAGTCTACGGAATGGGAAGAATCGAATCTCTGCCAGCTACATGTTAGACAAGGAATTACAGCCTATGAACTGTAATCGTTAAATGTCAAAACCAAATCAGCTAAACAGTAAATGCACAGGCCAACTGTATAGATAGTTCAAACAAGAATGAAAGTGGCTAATAAATACTTCAAGAAAATTGTTCAGTATTATTAGGGAAATGCAACTTAAAACTGCATTGTGATTCTCCCCAATCAGAATGGCTATCATTGAGTAAAGAAACGACAACAAATTGTGGCAAAGATGCGAGGAAAGAGGAACGCTATTTACTTCTAGTCAGAGTGCAAAATGTTGCAGCTGCTATGGAAATCAGTATGGAGATTCTTCCAAAGACTGAAAGCTAAATTACCATATGAAACAGCTATACCTGCAGTACATGCCCAAAAAGACTATGTCTGTGGTACATGCCCAAAAGGACTATGTCTGTGGTACATGCCCAAAAGGACTATGTCTGTTTTACATGCCCAAAAGGACTATGTCCATGGTACATGCACAAAAGGACTATGTCCATGGTACATGCCCAAAAGGACTATGTCTGCTTTATATGCTCAAAAGGACTATGTCTGTGGTACATACTCAAAAGGACTATGACTGTTTTACATGCCTCTAAAATCAACGTATCACAGAGATGCTTAGACATCCATGTCTATTGCTACAGTATTCACGGTAGTTGGGAAATGAGATATTCCAGACTGTGAATTAATAATAAAAAATATAATACATGTACACAATGGACTTTTGTGCACTCAGAAAGAAAAATTGAGTCATGACATTTACAGAAAAATGGATGCAACAGGAAGTCAGTATATTAAGCAAAATATGTCAAACACAAAAGGATGTTTTCTTTTATATTCAAAAACTAGATTTAAAACTCCTCCCACCGTGTATGTGTGTGTGTGTGTGTGTGTGTGTGTGTGTGTGTGTGTGTGTACAAATTTATATACCTTTGGGCAGTCATGAATCTAGAAAGGGACTGTTAAGGGGCAGGAAGGCTCTTAAGGGATGTAGGGAATAGTGTAATGGCATATGTGTAATAAGAAAGTGGAAAGGGTGCTAATTAGAAGAAAGCCTGTTGGGAAGGGGGGGGATGGAGGTAGCAGTATGGGACAATGTCTTAGTTACTGTGAAAAGATAACATGTCCAAAGAAACTCTGAGAAAAGAAAGCGTTTAACTGGAGGCTTGCTTACAGTTTCAGAGGGTCAGTCCATTATCATCACAGAGCAGAGCAAATTGGCATGGTGCTGGACCAGTAGCAGGGAGCTCTACATCCTGACCCACAGGCAGCAGGCTGGGAGGGATGGAGGCAGAGACTGGGCCTGAATGGGCTTTTGAAACCTCAAAGCCCACCCCTGAGACACATTTCCTCCAATAAGTCCACGTGTCCTAATCTTTCTAATTCTTCTCAAACAGTTCACTAACTGGGGATTAAGCCTGCAAATATATAAGCCTATGGGGGCCATTCTCATTCAAACCACCATAGATGGAAAAGAAAACATGGTATGTACTCATTCATAAGTGGATATTAGGAGTAAAATAAAGGATAACCATGCTACAATCCACAGCTCCAGAGAGGCTAGATAATAAGAGGGCCTGAAGCGGGGATGCATGGATTTCTCTGGGAAGGGAAAATAGAAGAGATCTGGGTAAACTGGGTGAGGATGGGGGAATGAGGGAACAGGAATTGGAGTGTGCAGGTTGGGCGGGTTGGGTGTAGGAAGCAGGTTGGAGGTGGGACAGAGGGGGAGATGTTTTGTTGGCTGTGGGACAGAGGCATTTTGGGGTTAGAGAGAAACCTGGTGCCAGGGAAAGCCACAGGAATCCACAAAGATGACCTCAGCTAAGACTCCTAGCAATAGTGGAGAGGGTGCCTGAATTGGATGTAATCAGGTTGGTGTCTACCCTAATGGCCATCACAAAGCCTTTATCCAGTACCTGATGGAAGCAGATGCAGAGATCTGCACCCAAGCACTAGACCAAGATCCGGGAGTCCTGCTGAGAGCAGAGGAGGAATTATACAAGCCATGGGGGCCAAGGTCATGACAAGGAACCCACAGAGACAGCTGACCTAAGCTCCTGGGAACACATAGACACAGGACCAACAGTTAGGAAGCCTGCATTGGACCTGCCTAGGCCCTCTGCATGTGTGTGACAATTTGTAACTTGGTCTGTTTGTAAGGCTCCTAGCAGTGAGATCAGGACCTGTGTCTGGCACTTAGCTGAATTTTGGGAACATGTTCCCCATGATGAATTAAATCGCCCAGCCTTGATGCAAGGGGAAGAGCTTGTTCCTGCTTCAACTTGACATGTCCTGCTTTGTTCAAGCCCATGGGAGGCCTGCCCCTTTCTGAAGGGAGACAGAGGAGGAGTGGATGGAGGAAAAAAATAAATAAAAGAATTAAAAACAAAAAAGCAAAGTAGCCAGGCAGTGGTGGTGCATGCCTTTAATCCCAGCACTTGGGAGGCAGAGACAGGCGGATCTCTGTGAGTTCGAGGCCAGCCTGGTCTACAAAGCAAGTTCCAGGAAAGGCACAAAGCTACACAGAGAAACCCTGTCTCTAAAAGCCAAAAGAAAAAAAAAAGTATGCATAGATAAAAGCAGGCAAGACAAGTCCACTTGATATCACAGTGACCATCTTGAAATTCTTAGTTAGATATTGCAGAGAACAATGTATAAAGAATTCAAAATTATCTTTCTTGCTAATTAGACTCCCAGTGCTCCACCGGGGGGCCAAGCCGTGGATATCTGCATCCAGATTCCTCAGTACTTGGATGAGGTTTCTGGCACAATTATTAGGGTGTTTGGCCATCCCATTACCAGAGTAGGTCAGTCCCGGCTGTCTTTCGGCCATTGCCAGCAGTCTTTTGTGGGGGTATCTTTGTGGATTTCTGTGGGCCTCTCTAGCACTTTGTTTCTTCCTTTTCTCATGTGGTCTTCATTTACCATGGTCTCCTATTCCTTGTTCTCCCTCTCTGTTCTTGATCCAGGTGGGATCTCCCGTTCTCTTTCCCTCGACCCTCGCCGTTCATTGCTCCCACTCCTGTCCAGGCTGTTCATGTAGATCTCATCCATTTCTCCATCATTGGGTGATCCCCGTGTCTGTCTTGGGGTCCTGTTTTCTAGGTAGCCTCACTGGTGATGTGAGTAGCAGTCCAGTCATCCTTGTTCCACATCTAGTATCCTCCTATGAGTGAGTACATACCATATTTGTCTTTCTGAGTCTGGGTTACCTCACTCAGGATGATTTTTTCTAGATCCATCCATTTGCCTGCAAACCTCATGATGTCATTGTTTTTCTCTGCTGAGTAGTATTCCATTGTGTATATGTGCCACAATTTATTTATCCATTCTTCAGTTGAAGGGCATCTAGGTTGTTTATATGAGTGAGAATTGTTGAAACCAAGGTTGGATAAAGCACATGGACAAATAGCCAAACAAATGGAAACACATGAACTATGAACCAAAGGCTGAGGGGCCCCCAACTGGATCAGGCCCTCTGAATAGGTGAGACAGTTGATTGGCTCAATCTGGGAGGAGGGGACTGGACCTGCCTGGACTGAGTCTATCAGGTCGATCTCAGTCCTCGGGGGTGGCCTTGATCTGGAGGAGGTAGGAATGGGGGGTGGGCTGGGGGGAAGGGGAGGGGGGCAGGAAGGGGGAGAAAAAGGGAATCTGTGGCTGTTATGTAGAACTGAATAGTATTGTAAAATAAAATAAAGAAAAGAAAAAAAAAAGAATTCAAAATTCTCATTGGAAATCACCCACGTAGTTGTCCATGCCACTTGTTACACTCAAGTCTATCCTGAGTTCTTTTCATGTATTTTTTCCCTCTTTTGAACTAACACTTGCACATTTTTGTGTAATAAAATAATATGTAACTGGATGGTTGATAGCTTTCAGAGTTCACACTGCCTGGTAGTCATTATGCTAAAAAGAACAAGAATAATTTAAAATTATAAAACAGGAGAATTAAGTCAGAGAGGGGACGGATAGGATCCAGGAAAGAGTAAGGAAGATTAGCACTAAAATGAGCAGCGAATATAATTTCCATGAAGATCGAAGTGATTCACACACCTAAGTGCGTGCTGCAAGAGTCACTCTCAACGTTCCCAAGGTGCCTGCTGAAAGATCTCTAATTTGCCTTTGAGCATGACTTCTGCCTCATTTTCCCAGAATAATGTAGTTCATAAAAGAAAAAAAAAGGTAGATTCAAGAAAATTAGAAATGGCTCTTTGGAAAAATGGTAGAAAATGCCACCCGGAAACCCAGAGAAGAGCAGAGACAATGGAGTGACTGAGCCTTGGCGAACCTTACATTGTTGTTAAGCTTCATAATTCGGCTACTTTCAGCAGTGACATATGAACACAAGGCACGGTGTGTTGGCGTTCATTCAAGGTCCTAATGGTACTCCATGTTTCTGCTTAGTTCTCTGGGAGTTTTTGGCCACTTCAAAGAGAACACATCTCAGGTAGCTACTGTCCCTTCAACCTAGACCTCAGATAAACTAAAGCCTGGAGCTGTGAGGAACAACTATCATGAGCTATTGTGGGCTGTGACATTCCTATCACATCCAATGTCAGATCTGAACCCTGAAGAGGACCTTGAGGTTGCACCTCAAAGGTCCTCAACATGGAACTAGGCTAGCAGACCTACACATCTGTCCAAACTGGGTCACAGAAGCAGTAACCATGACCTTGCAACAACACTCTGGAATCCTGGGTCAGTTTTATCTGGAAACGGCCAACTATTTCAGAGGACAGTGGAAAGGTGAATGGTTGAGGTGATCCAGTGGCAAGATTTTGCCAAGATGAAGCTCAAAGAGAAACAGAAATTAAAGGTCATGACCAAGAGCTGCTGGATAGGTGAATGTTTAGGTCGTGGCTAGACAGGAAAGGAAATGAAAGTCGAAAGGCAGAGAGGTTCAGGTGAAGCCCACCTTCTCATTGATGCCGATAAGATGAATGGTCAGTCCTATCCTGCTTTTCACATTTAAAGTTTTCTTCTGAACTTTATTCTCTTAATCCCAGTCTTAATATAAGTGCTTTGTACGCAGAACATAAAGATATCAATTCAAGTTCCTTAAACGTGATTTTATACCAGACAATGTTCAGACAAAACGCCCTGTATTCTGATGATCGTGGATGGCTTTACTTTCAGTGGGTAGACACACAATATCAAACACCCACACATGCCCTTCTGCAATACGTCCCTGGACATCCCTAAAAAGACTGAGCATATGAACTTCTCCTTGAATCTGAGTGGGCTTTTGATTACTTTGTACAATCGATTATGACTGAAATTGTGAAATGGATTTCTATAAAGATGCCACATTGCTTTATACCCAGCAGGCTGATTTGCTGCCCAGAACTCTGTGGAGAACTGGAATGTGACAGATCAAGAACCAAAATTACCTCGGGCTATCTTCAGTCTCCTTAATAACCATTTACTTCCAACCCCTGTACCTGACCTAACATAGTGGTGACTGTTACATACAACCTTCAGAATGCATTGTTAAATGTAGCAGACCACTGCCCCCACCCACCCTGAATCTAAGAATGTTTTACCATCTAATATACACAGAAGAGATTTTCCTCTTCTACTTTAAACCATCTTAAGTTCCTAACAACACATCTGATACATGTGTTGACTTATGACTTTCTTTCGTTCTGTAACTATAGAAGCTCATATGGCCCCTCTGACAATGGAACGTGTTATTTGGGATAACCTCAGCCTGTGTTCACAGAGCATGGACAGTTGTATTTGGCTCAGAATACATTACCTCCTATTCCCTTGAAGCGACAGTAGTATTTTGTGTCTGCATGAAGCCATAGGACTTGAAATGTTCACTCCCCTTGCACTTTCTCTTGGGGAGTTCCCTCCTAGAGCATAGGCATTACAATGATAAGATGTTTAAGAGCAATTACATGCATGGACATTATTCAACCATCTGTGGAAAGCTCCAATTTTAAGTCACTAAAGTCCAAGCACCAGTCACATGACTGAAAAAGACTGCATGAGAGTTCAACCTATTGGCAATTTCAGTCTACTAAAGGCCCTAGGCATATGGAACAGATCAAACCAGCTGTCTCTACTCAGACAAATTCCAGGTCTGTGAATTTCATCATCACCAGAAAATGGTGATTTTCTTGTGTTCTAAGGTTTGGGGTAGTGTTTTGCTATTTAGAATAATCTGAAATATTCTAGCATGAAACTGTGTTACATGCTCTAACAGAACAAAAAATGTCATGAATCATTGTAACCAGAGAAATGTGTGTGATGATCCAAGGAGATTTAGGGAATGAAAGAGGTAACTACAGATCTTGGGTCGTAACAAACACACATACATGACTTTGAAGGTATATCATGGTGCCCTTTTATGAGTTTCCTGGGGATGCCACAATGAATCACTACAATTTTAGGGCTTAAAGGGGCAAAACACATAGCTTGTCAAATTCTAAAGCATTCTGGCATCAGTGTCACAAGACTGAAGCCAAGGTGTTAGAGGGTCACCGTCCCTCTGATCAACTATAGTATAGACTTCATATGAAGACATAGACACATGTGTGTATGTATGTGTTCATACATAATATTTAGCTGGAGTTAATCTATGACATGGATAATGCCCCTCTCAGAAGCCATATGTTGCCAAATAAAAAGTCCATTCCAAGCAGGATGCCCTTGGTCAGAGGAGACAACCTGGAGACCCAAAACGTTACAGGCTGTTACAGTTGCTTTTTGCTTCCCACCAGAACTTGATGCCAAGACCCTATTGCAAAGACACCACACACTTTGCTTACAGGACTTGGAGAAATGGTGCTGATGAGTAAGCTGCCTCCTTGCAGGCTAGCTTTCATAGGTGCCTTAATGACCGACATGACAATATATGCCCACAGGTTTAATACTAGCATTAATATTATGGAGACAACCAACCAATATCTGATTGGATTTAATACCTACTCCACGGGAGGTAACCCATGCGTGGTACTGACCAAAAACTCATGGTTGGTGAGCTCATAGGCCCCAGCAATGAACCCATTGCTATTATACACTAAATATATAGTATCACACTGCTCTCAAAATTCACTTTTCTGTGTCCAATAAAAGCCATCAACCTTCACTGGAGAAGTTTCTTTGCACAGGAAAGGATGATAATACAGGATACAGGTAATACAGAAAAAGTAGTACAGAAACTTACAATTGATCAAAGTGCAGAGAATAAATGTGTATGGAGTGCTCAGGCACAAACGCCACATCTACTTCACATTAGCACCCCTAAAACTCGGAGACCATCACAGAAAAGGGGGTAGAAAGATGTAAAAGCCAGAGATTGAGAAGGATCAGAGAAAAACAATGTCTTTTGGATACAACAGGCTACTGTACTGATGAACTCACAGCAACTGTGGTTGTCTGAACAATGCCAGCCAGCATTCTAGCACTGAAAGAGAGAAGGCTCATATACTTTCACATTTAGCTGTTGAATGTTGATTGTTCCTGAGGGAGAATTGATTTTCTTTAAGGGGTTATCTCATGGTCTGTAGAACATCCAGTGCATGGCCTCACATACATGAGTACATAGACAGCATAAATTAGACCTAGTGGATTATAAAAATCAAACAAACAAACATCAAAACAAAGGAAAAACCAAAAAGCCACAAAGTTGAGGTTGGGTTGAATTTGCAAGGACATAGGGTAAAGAGTAGGGAATGAATATGACCAAAATATGTTGTTGTATGCGTACATGAAATTCTCAAGGAATTAATAAAAAACATTATTTTAAGAAAGATAGGCCGGGCGGTGGTGGCGCACGCCTTTAATCCCAGCACTAGGGAGGCAGAGCCAGGTGGATCTCTGTGAGTTCGAGGCCAGCCTGGGCTACCAAGTGAGCTCCAGGAAAGGCGCAAAGCTACGCAGAGAAACCCTGTCTCAAAAAAAAAAAAAAGAAAGAAAAAAAAGAAAGAAAGATAAGGAAAACAAGGAAGAGGAGGATGAGGATGATGAACAGAATGTGAGTTGTATCTTCAGGCTAGGGTGAAGATGTTCTAAAATTACTGTCTAGCTATAATCTTTGTGGTAAAGAAAAGAGACATACAGTTTTCCCTTCCTTAAGAGTCAATCCAAGCAGGCCTGTCAATCACCTAGACAGGAAAATTCACAATAGCTGAAACCATTAAAAAGAGTTGGAGGTATTTACAATTGAAGAAAACAAAAAGTAACTGAGAACCTGAAAGTTCTAGAACAGGTCTTAGAGAATAAAAATTAAAACCTTACAGAGAGTCACTAAAGGGGATCAGATGGCTCTGATTCATAAACTTAAAAAGAGTAGCACCCAGAATATCAAAAAGACTGTAGAGGGAAGTTTCTGTGTGTCCCTCCTGGGCCCTGTGGTTGGGACAAATCTCTCCCAACCATGGTCCTCCAGCCACTTATAAAATAATCACTCAGAGGCTTATATTAATTACAAACTGCATGGCCAATGGCTTCGGCTTCTTGATAGCTAGCTCTTTCATCTTAAATTAACCCATTCCTATAAATCTATATGTTGCCATATAGCCGTGGCGTTACAGGTCTGCTGGCATCTTATTGCTCCTACAGTGACAGGCTGACTCTACCCTTCTCTCTGTATCTGTGCTTGGATTTCCCACCTAACTGTAAGCTTTCTTGTCATAGGCCAAAACAGCTTTATTTATTATCCAATGGGAGACACACATATTCACAGCATACAGAAAGACATCCCCAGCAAAAGACTGCTGCATAATAGATAAAATACTTAACAAAGCATATTAGACAAAGAACTTGTATATAGAAAGTACATATTTTTAAATGACTCAACAATAAAAAGAAAACAACCCAAAGTTTATGGATATGGGTTGGGCATCTCCTTTAGACATTTTGAATATGTTCTCCAAGTGCAGAAACCCACAGCTAAACCTTAGGCAGACCTCCAGGAATTCCATGGAAGAGGAGAACTGTGAGAGCCAGAGGGGTCAAGGGTACCACCAAAAAAATAAATAAATAAATAAAAAAATAAAAAAAACCACAGAATCAACTAACCTGGGCTCATAGGGGCTCAAAGAGACTGAACCAACAACCAGCGAGCCTGCGTGGACTGACCTAAGCACTCTCCATGTATGTGACAGTTGTGTAGCTTGGTCTTCTTGCGAGATTCCTAACCGTAGGAGCAGTGGCTGTCTCTAACTCTGTTGACAGCTTTGGGGACCCTTCTCTCCTACTGGGTTGCCTCATCCAGCCTCAATTGGAGAGGAAGTGCCTAGTCTCACTGCAACTTGATATGCCACAGCTGGCTGACCTTCCCTTTTCTGAAGAGAAAGGAGGAGGAGTGGGTTAGGGGATGAAGGAAGAGGGGAGAAGGGGGAGGGAGTGGAAACTGTGATTGAACTGGAAAATAACTAATTAATTATTTTAATTTTTATTAATTTTTTTAAATGTTCCCAAATTACATTATCGAGATGGTGCCCAACTCTAAATATGCTGCAAGCTACTTAGCTACAAAAGAAATTTGCTTTGTAGCAATGGCTTAATCACACAGACTTGCAAGAATTCAGACCAGTACTCCCAACTCCCAACATCTTTAAAAATAAAGTAGAAAATGGCTTTCAGGGCTGGAAGGGTGAAATCATTTGAGACATCGCCAAAATGGAAGGGCGCCCAGCAAACCTGAATGGATGTTTCCAACCTTCTTGACCTAGAATGGTCCTTCTAAATCCTATCAATCATCCTGCATCCCACAACACTAGGCCCAGAAACATCCTCACACATTCTTGCTGTTCTAATTGTCTCCTCCAGCGGAGGTGATGAGGGCCAGGGGGTCCAATTTCTTCTTCAGGTTTTATCTGGCATTGAGCACACTGGTGCAGGGCATTTGGTAGGAGATAATGGTAAGGTATTAGAGGAAAAAGTACAGTGCTTACCTCAGAGAACTGTGGAAGACAGAGCCTGAAACCCAGGAAGTGTGAAAGAGATGGGACAGTCTAGAGCAGGCAGGAAGAGGGATAGCACAATGATAAAGAGATGAAAGAATGGATTCGAGAAACTTCGATATAGCTGAAAAGTTTAGAGAAGGGAGGGGGAATAAAAACTGGAGAAACAGGGAACTAGAATTGTTTTTCTTTTTTAAAATGCTTTTTACCTTGGATCCTAAAAACTGTTAAGTAGGAAAAGGGTTCAGCATTGCCAGCCAGTCATGAGCTCTCTGCTCAGACAGCAAGAGGCTATATGATACAATGAAGGGTTGTATTCCCCCAAATTCATGTGTGTTAAAGCATCAATGAGACAGTACTAGGTAGAGCCCTCACGACAGGCGTAGTGTTTACAAAGAGGAGGACACCAAGGTATCTCTCTTGTCTCTGTGTGAAGACACAAGGAGAAAACATCTTATGCCAGACAGTGGATTCTCACAAGCATCTTCATCTTGGACTTGTCAACCCCAGAACTGAAAAACAAACTCTTATTAATCCTAGGGTACATCTTTAGTGTATGCCGACACACTTGTTGACAGGCCAACGTCTATGATATATTTGTGACAGCAACCTCAACCCAAGCTGATTAAGACAAGTCTCTTTGGAATGAAAAACCCAATGAGACAGAAAAATGTACAGATGAGTCAGGCTAGTGTTTAGAGTTATTGCATCCTGTACCATGCAGCAATCTTCACACAGAAGATATGATAATTTGCTAGCCAAATTAGCTAAGAAATAAATATAAGCTAGTTGATTTGTTCAATTTATAACTCAAATCAATAGCAATAATCAATCAACATAAAACAAAAATGGCATAATAAAGTTCAGTACTTACTGAAAATTGGTAAAACTGTAACCTTTCTATAAAATCTTCATGTCAACATTTTATTCCCAATACATTAACTTGATGGATCTAATACACATATGACAAAACTTCCAAAATGCAAGAGCTGTAATTATGTATTAGAATTTAAAAACTTGATTTAAAAGACTTCCTTTTTGTTGAAATTTTTACCTGGAAAATGACTGAAGAAAATAATTTTAGCAAAATGAAAATGAACATCCAAAATTGGAATTTGATTTGAGTGCACTAGGCAGGGAATTAATCAAGGAATTAAATTGGTTTGCTGGGGAAATATATTCATATGTATGTCTGACTGTCTTTGTGTGTGTGTGTGTGTGTGTGTGTGTGTGTGTGTATTCCCCAGCCCAGATTTCTTTGAGCCATGAGCATTTTTCCCCCATGAGCTCTGGGGAAACCTAAGTTTGCATATACTGACACATAAAGAGCCCCTGAGGACACTTTATTAAGCTTCTGACAAACAAGAGAAGTCCAGTGGAACCTTCAGTCGTGTTCCCTGGACACTTCAAGAGAAGGGAGCAGGTGGTCAAATAGGCTCTCTTGCCTTTCGTGTTTATGACCAAGTATGGATTTCAGCGGGTCTCCTGTGAAGCACCGAGCTCCAGCTCCAGCTCGTTTGAGCTGAGGTATTTGGAACAAAGCATTTTTCTCAATACCCAGGCCTTCAAAGCCATCCTAAAGGTAATCCTAAAAGATATAAATGAATAAAGAATGATTGGGCACAGCCATGAGGCTTGCCAAAAGCCAAGGAAAATCGGCGTTGTCTAGTTACATTCAGAGAGTGGGACTAAGAGAAGCCCTTACATGCTAGGGTTCAAGGTACTTCTGTTTCCATGGCTGAACACTTCCCAAGAGGGGAGGGCTACTGAAGAAGATGTCGTGTACTGCTTGCACTCATGCCCATCCCCACTTCCCTCTTTGTGCCACTGAGGAAGATAAAAGAAGAGGCAATGACCTGGTCTCCTTGGCTGCCTCTTAATTGTCATAGGGAGCCAACACACCTTCAAGGAATATGTGTCCTGTACTTCTTGGTGCTATTTTTTATAAAACTGGCACTCTTCCCTCCCACCACAGCACATAGTATTTATGCACCAGAAACTCTGATTTTTCTGCTTCCACCTGGACACACGTGGCAACAGCAGCCCATGCCGAGGCACAGACTTGAGAAGTCCATTTCTCTACATATGGTAGCCAAATTTGTAAGGTAAAGGGGCCAGCTAAAGAAACCCACCCTGATCCTGGAAACCAGAACCAGTGAAAGAAACACAGCCTGGATCTGGGACCCAAACCAGTGAAAGAAACACTTTATCCCTGAACCCAGAACCAAAGAAACCTGCCCTGACTCTGAAACCAGTGCCAAAGAAACACACTTTGTCCCTAGAATCAGAGCCAGTGAAAGAAATGTGCCCTGGCCTTAGAATTAGAGCCAAAAAGCTAAGAAAGACCAGTGAAAGGAACACAGTTTGGCTCTGAAATCCGAGTAATCTCTGCTCCTGACCAACAAAACTAACCAATCCCTGAGCACGAAAAACTAACCAATCCTTGAACAGAAACCTTCTCCCTGGAGAAACTCCACCCCAAAGAAACCCTATATAAACCACCCTGCCTGTTCAGTTGTGGGCTGTTCTTTCCCAAGCTGGTAGAGGCAGCCACTCTCCTGGACTCCTCCTTCCAAGGTCTTGTGTATGAAGATCTTCATTGGCCTGCACAGAGAAGAAGAATCTTGCTAAGATGTCCCTTAGTGGACTGAGCAGAAAAAAAATTTACAGATATTTTCCCTGAGGGAGCTGAGCAAGGTGGAGCAGAACAGAAGAACCTTGCTGAGATATCCCTTAGGGGACTGAGCAAGGGAGAGCAGAAAAAGTAATTCCTTTTCTCAGGAGCTGGAGGAGATGGCTACCTTTCTGCAGGGGTTTCCCCTTTTTCAGAGTGAAGCAAAAGAAGCAACATCTTGGGGTGAAGAAGAGGCAGAGCTCTACTAGGAGGTCCCTTTAAGTGGGGGTTGAGCAAAGCTCAGCTGGAGCAGCTCTCCAGGAGAGGAACAGGATTGCTATATCCTGTGGGGAGACCGTCCCCCACCACACCAGGTATAGCCTGACTCCCCAACAGTCAGGATACCTTTCCCTGAAGAGCTGTCCTAACAGCTCCAGTCGCCAGAACTGTCCTCGAAGCTCAGGGTGTAGCCTGACTTCCCAAGCAGTCAGGATACCTCCCCACCCCACACCAGAGTTGTAGTGATCTTGGTGATCATGATTTTTGACACTTGGGGTAGTGTGTGATTCTACACTTGAACACAGAAGGAAGGAATATTATTACCCAATTGCTATTTAAGGAAACAAATCAATTTGCTCTCTTCTTCCTCCTTGGTTGTTTCCTTCCATGAAAAACAAACCCCAGGGGATTCCTGTTCACAGCTTTTGTGGATATGCATTTGTTTTCCTCTTTATTTTTATGAAAAGGAAGTAAGGATAGGAATGAGAGGTGCAGTTAACATTTTGAGGATCTTGTAAAACTAAAAAGCAGTAAGATTTCTTTCACAGCAGATGACATAAAATGGTAAGGTTAAAAAAAGGGGGAGGATTTAAACAAAAGAACTTTTGGGGGTGAGGAAGTACAAAGAGACATGTCCTTATCCAAAATGCCATCATTTAATATTGAAAAGACAGTTAAAAATTAGATATCTTTGTATATGATATCAAATATAAAATAAATATTCAACTATATGAGTGTTCTCATAAAATCACAGAGCATATTCATGTATTTTCCATGAAATTGATCTTGGATTTAGAAAATTGATCTGGAATATCCTACAGCTTTCTGTTTAAATGCATAGGGCATTATTATTCATAGCACTACTTTGTAAGCAAACAAGACAGTTCAGTTTGCCTGTATTTCTAGAGTGGATGTATTTACTGAAACACATAATGGCCAATACTCTAACTCAAGAGAAGTCTATGTGCCACTGAGATTCAATTCCTATTCCCTTGTATTTGACATCAATATTAATAAGCACTAGAACACAATACCACAGCTAAATACAGAAAACTGCAAAACCCCGAAGAAAACTAAAGGAAAAAATACCTCAAAAACATGCAACTGAAGAGTGAGACTGAGTTACTCTGAGTCGCCTCTGAGGAGATTTTAAAATGGGTGGTTTGTCGTTCTACAAATTCCTCACCCAAGACCCTTTATAACCTGCTCTCTTTAATCTCAGGATGTTGAAATGAGGTGAGACCCAGGAAGAAAGCATCTCCATGTTCTTACTCAGAAGCTCCAGCCCATTCTGCAACTGTTCAGTGTTCTTTCTGAATGAACTGAAATCCTCCCCTCTGTGAAGTAGAATGTCATCTCCCCTCTAAAACAGCAGTCTCTATCTCTACAGTTTCTTTGGTATTGTAGAATATTAGTTTAAGGTATGTTACTTTTGTTTATGTTGCATTTGTTTAACTCTGTGAAGCTGTATTACTGTTCCTGATGGTCTAATAAAGAACTGAACGGCCAACAGTGAGGCAGGAGAAAGGATAGGTGTGGCTGGCATGCAGAGAGAATATACAGAAGGAGAAACTGGGAAGAGGGATTGAAAAGGAGGAGCCAGAGAAGGAGGAGGACTCCAGGGGCCAGTCACCCAGCTACACAGCAAGCCATGGAGTAAGAGTAAGAGTTACAGAAGTAAGAGAATGAGAAAAGCCCAGAGACAAAAATAGATGGGATAATTTAAAGTTAAAAAATGCTGGCTACAAACAAGCCAAGCTAAGGCCTGGCATTTATAATTAAGAATAAGCCTCCATGCATGATTGATTTGAGAGCTGGGTGGCAGCCCCCCCCCAAAAAAAAAAAAGAGCAAAAGAGCCAAGAAAGTAAAACACCAACAACAACATTTTGGTGTGGCCAGTCACACATAAACAAACAGAACAGCCCAAGAGTAACTAATTAATGTGCAAGTAACGTGAACATCAGAGAAGAAACCACCTTCTGATAGCCTACAATCGCCACACATGCATTTGTCTTCCTTGCCTTCACCAATGACTAAGCAGCTTGTTCTTAGACTCTGTTCTAGGCTGGTAGAAGCTGGGAAGCCTGCTCCTTATGGACCTCACTATCTTTAAGCAAAGCATTGCTACTCAAAGAAACACTCCAACTGGCATTGGCACTGCTAACATACACAGGTCCAGTTAACTGACCTGAATTTTATCGTGGTTGTTGTGATTGTCAATAAGCACTTAACGGGTGTCCCTGGAACACTGCTCTGTATTGCTAGATGTTAAGAGCTCACCCCCTCCCAACTCCACAATGTTTTAAAGGAGCAATGGATATCTGAAATCTTTGAATGACAAATGCAAAAGTCGAAAAAAAGGGAATGATTTGCTTCTAAGTAAAAAGTTGTCTAGATTTTTCTCATTCCTTCCCAATGTCAATAATTATGAGTTATTTGCATATATAAAGATACACACTGAGGCAAGAGATGATGATGATGATGATGATGATGATGATAGATGGTAATGATAGATATGAGGGATATAAACAACATGCAAATGTATATAATGATGTATAGATCTAGATAGAGATATTTACAGAATGTCTGTGTTCATAAATATCTATCCAGTCCTATACACATAGATACAAATATCAGAATAATCTTGTTAGCATGTCTTAATATATCTGGTATGAGTAAAGTATAGCTTTGATTTCACTGATTAAAATGAATGGACGGCATTAAGGACTTTTCTAAACCATCACTCAAAATTTGCAAACCAAATGTGGGCTTCATGGTTATAGAGTTACAGAAATTTTGGATAAAATCCAAACAAGAGCAATAACCTTCTCTGAGAAACTAAATGCAGAAGTCTCAAGGCTAAACTGAGATAGCTGAGGAAAGATATAAGTCTGGGTTTGATTGAATTTGTAAGGCCCACTGCAGTATGGGGTTTAGTTAGCATAGTATGAATGAGTTCTTCAAAAGTATCTCTATCTTTATCCTAAAAACTGGGAGATGAGTAAGCCCAGAAAAAGTAGATATATAAACCACTAGTCAACAAAAGAACTTTTCCAAAGAATGTGCTAATACTGAACACATTTGGGAAAAAATAGATATTAGGACATTGATTAAAATTAGATATTAGATATTATAGATTTTTACTATAACACAGTGTTACTTGGATAATATACTGGATAAGGGATAAGTAATGCGGGCGCAGAAATCAGACCTAATATAAGGTGGTATTTTTTTTACCCATTTAAGTAACATTCTGTTTTATCTAGGGTGACCTTTGTTTAAGTGCTGTTGAAATGAAGAAAAAACTTCTGTTGATAGACTTCATTCCACTTTCTGTAGGGATTCTTGGGAGAAAGCAGTTAATGTGCATGTCGTATACATATACTGGAATGTTCAAGATTTCAAATCCACCAAGCAATAGGCATTTCAGAGCTTGGTTCTCTGGTTACCAAAACATGTCAGCCAGTCATGGTCTACTTATTCCGACAACAGCAGAGCGCAACACAAGAAGACAGAAGAGAGAAAATAGCTGCCAACCTATAACCAACTAGCATCTCTATGAATAACATCTTCTGGTCTGTCCTTCCCTGAAGCCACATCTTAATCACGGGGCCCCATGGGTCAGCCTCCTTTCTCAATCATGATCTTCCCAGCCTCCAGCTTTGGACATTCTGCCTTTAAACTCTATACTATCATAATTAAGACCATTGGTTCTTATTGCTTCAGTTGTAGCACAAGTTGAATAATATCATGACCATAAGAAATTGTCTTGGTCTATATAGCTCCATAGTACAAATGAAATCAGAAATTGAGATGGTGATACCTCAAGCAGTTCTCTTACTGTTCACAATTGTTTTAGCTATCCTGGGATTTTTGTTTTTTTATATGGAGTTGGAAATTGTCCTTCCAAGTTCTGCAAAGAGTTGTGTTGGAATTCTGGTGGGGATTGTGTTGAATCTGTAGATTGCTTTTGGTAGAATGGCCATTTTTTACTACGCTAACCCTACTGATCCATGAGCATGGGAAATCCTTCCATCTTCTGATATCTTCTTTAGTTTCTTTCTTCAAAGACTTGAAATTTTTATCATACAAGTCTTTCACTTATTTGGTTATAGTTATCTCAAGATATTTCATATTATTTGAGGCTGTAGTGAAATGTGCTGTTTCTTTGATTTCTTTCTCTGTCCATTTATCATTTGTATATAGGAGGGCTAGAGTTAATCTTGTATACAGCCACTTTGCTAAAAAGTATCTATCAGCTTAGGAGTTCCCTGGTAGAATTTTTAGGGTCACTTATATATATATTATATTATCTGCAAATAATGATACTTTGACTTCTTCCTTTCCAAATTGTATCTCCTTGATCACCTTCAGTTGTCTTATTGCTATAGCTAAAACTTCAAGAACTATATTGAAAAATATGGAGAAAGTGAACAACCTTGTCTTGTTCAAACTACATGATATTGACATAAAAGCAGACACATTGATTAATGGAATTGAATTGAAGACCCAGGCATAAATTCATACACCTATAGACACCTGATTTTTTATTAAGAAGCCAGAAAGACAAAGTGGAGGAAAAAGCATATTCAACAAATGGTACTGGTGAAATTGAATGTTTCCATGTAGAAGAATGCAAATAGATTCATATTTATCACCCTTCACAAAACTCAAGTCCAAGTGGATCAAAGACCTCAACAGAAAGCCAGATACACTGAACCTGACAGAAGAGAAACTGGGGAACAGCCTTGAACACACTGACACAGGAGACAACTTTTTAAACAGAACACTAATAGTGCAAGCACTAAGATCAACAATTAATAAATGGGGACTTATGAAACCGAGAAGCTTCTGTAAGGCAAAGGACACTATCAATTGCACAAAAGGCAGCCTGGAGAATGGGAAATAAATTTTACCAATGCCACATCCAATAGTGGTCTAATACCCAAAATACATAAAAGACTCAATAAATTAGATATAAAAAACAAATAATCCGATTAAAAATGGGGTACAGACCTAAACCGATAATTCTCAATAGAGGAATCTCAAATGGCTGAGAAACTTCTAAAGAAATGTTCAACATCCATAGCTATCAGGGAAACACAAATCAAATGACTAAGATCAATAGCACAAGTGACAGCCCATAGTGGTGAGGATGTGGAACCAGGGGAACACCCCTCCATTGCTGGTGGAAGTAAAAATTTGTACAGCCACTATGGAAATCAATATGGGGTTTCCTCAGGAAGTTGTGAACCTATCTGCCTCAAGACCCAGCAATACCACTCTGAGGCATATACTCAAAGGATGCTCCATTCTACCACAAGGACACTTGTCCAACTATGTTCATTCTGGCTTTATTCATAATAGCCAGAAACTGGAAACAACCTAGATGTCCCTCAACTGAAGAATGGATAAAGAAAATGTGGCACATTTACACCATAGAATATTACTCAGGTGTTAAAAAAAATGATACCATGAAATTTGCAGGCAAAATGGATAGAACTAGAAAAAAAATAATGCTGAGTGAGATAACCCAGACCTAGAAAGACAAATATGATATGTGTTCACTTATAAATTGGTATTAGCTGATAAGTAAATGATAATCAAGCTACAATCCACAGACCCAAAGAGGTTAGGTAAAGAAGGGTCCTCTAGGAGGGATACGTGAGCTCCCTTCAAAGGGGAAATAGAATAGATTTTGCAGATGGACTGAGGACAGGTGGCCATAGGAGTGAGAGTTGTCAGGTGTGGGATAAAGGGTGGAGGGAGAGAGTATGGGGAGAGAAAGCTGGAATTGGGGGGCATTGGAGTGGTGGTGTGGAAACACAGTGAAGTGAAACTTCCTGCAATCTATGCAGGTTACCCTAGTGAGAACTCTTAGTAATGGAGGATGCAGAGTCTGAAGTAGACATCTGTATCCATGCAAGGCTTTCCAGTGGTGAGACTGGGATGCATTCATTTGAGTTGTTGGCCAAGGAGGTCCCATGAAGATCCCTAAACCACACAGGCTGATGCTAGGACAGAAGGTCACTCTCTAAAAACTTGACAGCTGGACCCCATTGCTGAGGACAACATCCACACGGCTCACTGAACATAGAGAGGTTGAGGTGGTGCCTGCCCGGAACCTTCACCCCTACATTCTAGTCTGTTTGGTGCAAGAAAGTACTCTGCAGGATACAGCAGGGAAGCCTGGACACCAACCCAGCCACAAAACCCTCCACCTACAATCTGTCCACCCTGCACGATGTGGCAGGCAAAGGGGCAATGGTGGCACAGAACATGTCGGAATAGGCAACCAATGTCTAGTTCAAGTTGAGGCCCACCCCAAGTTAGGGATCCCATGCCTTATACTGCCTGGATAGCTAGGAACTAGAGACTGGATAGCCCAGATCCCTAGGGTAGAACAAAACATAGCTGGCAAAAGAGAGACAGAAAGAAAGAAAGAAAGAAAGAAAGAAAGAAAGAAAGAAGGAAGGAAGGAAGGAAGGAAGGAAGGAAGGAAGGAAGGAAGGAAGGAAGGGAAGGAAGGAGGAAAGGAAGAAAGAAAGAAAGAAAGAAAGAAAGAAAGAAAGAAAGAAAGAAAGAAAGAAAGAAAGAAAGAAAGGAAGGAAGGAAGAAGGGAGGAAGGGGGAGGGAGGGGGAGGGAGGGAGGGAGGAAAGGAAGGAAGGAAGAAAGGAAGGAAGGAAGGAAGGAAGGAAGGAAGGAAGGAAGGAAGGAAGGAAGGAAGGGAAGAAGGAAGGAAGAAAGAAATGTAATGATTCTTAGGCAATATGCTACACTCACGGATCAGTGCCTTATCTAGTCATCATCAGAGAGGCTTCCTCCAGCAGCAGATGGGACCAGGTGCAGAGATCCACAGCCAGACATTATGTGGAGAGTCTAAATTGGAGGTCTCCAGAGGGTCCTTCCACTAGGAGCTGGAGAAGCCCCATGGTGGGGTGGGTGGTAGTAGTCAGAGGGGAAGGAGGATACCAGGAGAACAGGACCCACCACCGAATCAACTAAGTAGGCTTCACATGGGCTCACAGGGTCTGAAGCATCAAGCATGGGGCCTGCATGGGTCTGCACCAGGTCCTCTGTGTATATGTTAGGGCTGTTAGCTTGGTATTTTTGTGAGACTCCTAACAATGGGAGTGGGTGTCTCTCTGACACGTTTGCCTGCTCTTGGGACTCTTTTCCTCCTACTGGGTTACTTTGTCCAGCCTTGATATGAGGACTTTCGCCTTGTCTTAGTGTATCTTGTTTGGCTGTTGTCTCTTGGAGACCTGATCTTTTCTGAAGAGGAAATAGAGTAGAGGTAGATCTGGGACAGAGGAAAGTGGCGGTGGTGGTGGTGGGCAGGAGCTGGGAGGAGTGGAGGGAGGGGAAACTGTGGTGGAGATGTATTGTATGAGAGAAAAAAATCTATTTTCAATAAAAATTTTAAAAATTAAAAAAAAATAAATAAGACAAAGAAGTCTGAGCCATTTTGCACAGCTATGACAGGATCCCTGCTTGGATTAATCTACAAAGAATGGAATTTATTTTTCTTACAGTTCTAGAGGTTAGTCAGTGCAACTTCCTTGAGGGGCTCACATATAATAAGGGCTTTCTTGCTCCATCTGCAAGAGGCAGAAAAGTCAAAAAAGAAAGAAAGAAAGAAAGAAAGAAAGAAAGAAAGAAAGAAAGAAAGAAAGAAAGAAAGAAAGAAAGAAAGAAAGAAAGAAAGAAGAAAGAGAAAGGAAGGAAGGAGGGAGGGGGGAGGGAGGGAAGGAAGGAAGGAAGGAAGGAAGGAAGGAAGGAAGGAAGGAAGGAAGGAAGGAAGGAAAGTAGGAAGATAGGAAGGAAGAATTGTTTTTGTAACAAGGCTACTCTCATCTGAGAGAGACCACTCAGAAAAAACCATCCCTCCAATAATGCTAATCCATTAGTAACTGCAGAGACTCTGTAGTGTGATCTCCTCTTAGGGGCTCCACTGCTCAACACTACTGCTTTGGAATTAACTTGTCATATGAACTTTGAAGGGAACATGCAAGCTTCCTAACAGTGGGACACACTTCCTGAGAGAATCACCTCAGAAGAGAAGCTCAGTCTGGCTCAGGGTTTCTATGGTCTCAGGCCATAGTCATTTGGTCCTGATGCTTGGAGCCTGTGGCCTCATGATAACCTTGAAGCACGGTGGAGAAGCTCTAACTGTCTCATGAAGAGAAACAAGAGGGGAGTGAGCCCCTCAAGTCCCCCCCTAGAGCATCCCTCCAATGACCTAACTTCCATAACTAAGCTCTACTTCTTATGGGTTCTATCACTCCTGAGAGACCAAGCCTTCATCACAGAGGACTTTTGGGGAACAGTCAAGCTCCAAACTCTAGAATGAAACACAGCAAGGACACTCGGTGAACAATAGGTGGTTCCAGAGTTGTTTCCCCCCTAAAATTTAATCTGAGTTTATTTGCCATGGGAGCAGGTAGCCCTGGGGAAGGTTAGGGATGGAGAAACCAGAAGATTGGCCTGGCTGGGACACAAGGCTGATATTTAATTAGTGGAGACAAAGGCTTTATTCATGGGCAAATGAAGGTAGAGCCACTGCCAGAAACACTCCATGTAGAAGTAAATAAAAGGTTTGGGGGACCATCTGCAGCTGAAAAGGGTTCAGCACCAGTAGACACAGTCAGAACCAACATAAAGACCTTAACAGATGCCCATTCTGTGCATCTTCCAAGTATCTATTTTGTTCTGACTCGTAGTATAGGACTTTGTCAGAATGATCAGAATTTCCTACATCCCGTTCATGATATAAATTGCTTTGTCACAAAATAACTCAAAATTTATTAGCATAAACTATTTAGCTGGTAAATCTATTGATTTTCCAGATGGTCTGGTGGAAGTTAGGCTGATCTTGACACCACTTGCGCCTGGATTTGTGGTCAGCTAGAAGTGTGGGTAAGGTCGGCGGGTTTGTGACAGCTGTTTCTAGGGCAGCTCAAACGTCCTGCTGACTCACATCACCTTTCATTGTCCATCAGGCTAAGTTTGGCTTTATCACGTTGAACACGCAGAATCCGCAAAGTCACGAGGGCAGAAAAATCAGTATTTCAAAGAAACACAGCATCTCTTCCAGCCCATTTTATCATTCAGTTCAAATTCAAGACGTAAGGAAGCTGGTTTTATTTCTTTGCTATAGGAGCCGCCAGTTTCTAGTTCACAGAATGATAGAGTCAGGGAAGGGAAGTGTTTTTTATTTGCATTGGTTGCTTGTTGGTGCTGTTGCTGTGGTAAATTACAAGAGTAAAGAAGCCTAAGAAAGGAAGAGTTTATTTGGACTGACAGTTCAAGGACACAGTTCCCCATGGTGGGGAAGTCATGGTGGCAGGAACGTGAGGCAGCTGCTCACACAGCCTCTGCAGTCAAGAATCACAAGCGGGCCGGGCGTTGGTGGCGCACGCCTTTAATCCCAGCACTCGGGAGGCAGAGCCAGGCAGATCTCTGTGAGTTCGAGGCCAGCCTGGGCTACCAAGTGAGTTCCAGGAAAGGCGCAAAGCTACACAGAGAAACCCTGTCTCGAAAAACCAAAAAAAAAAAAAAAGAATCACAAGCGAATGAATGCTTGTTCTCAGGTCCATTTCCCCTTTTCAGTCAGCCCAGGACCCCAGTCCACGGAATGATATGACCAATGCTCTGCTGATGTAACTGATACTCTGCGTAAGTCTTCCTACAAGAGTCAACTTAGAAAATTCCCTACAGACATGCCCAGATATTTATTCTCAAGACTATTCCAAACCCTGTCAAATTGGTGATGAAGATTAATAGACAGTCAATAAGCAGATATGCAAGATCCATCAACAGCAAATTTTCCATATAAGAGAAAATGAAATTATAGAGATGAGCACTGAATGAAGGAGGCAATAACCATAGCTATTGAAAAAATATATATATATATATATATAGAGAGAGAGATCACCATAGTATCTGAAATATAAGATACTCCAGAACTATAACTATGTCTTCTAATTTCATTACACCAAATAGGTCAGCATATAAAAGCAAAGATTAACTTAAGCATACATTAAAAAAATCTCATTATAGGGTCTGGAGAGAGATGGATCAGTGGTCAAGAGCATATACTGCTCTTGCAGAGGGCTAAGGTTAGTTTCCAGCACCTAAATTGCAGCTCACAATTGCCTATAACTTCAGTACCAGAGGATCTGATGCCTTCTGGCCTGTGCAGGCTTCTGCACACATGTGGTACATGTCCAGTCATGCAGGTACACATATATACACATTAATAATAAATAAATAAATAAATAAATAAATAAATAAATAAATAAATAAATAAGCCAATTTAAACCTCATTAGGATCAGAAATGCTTGCTATTTTACATCAACATTTCTATAACTTGGGATAGGTTTGAGCACACTAAGGAATGAACAGTATCTCTATGGCTTACTTTTGCAGGGTAAGTGTGTGTTTACGGAAGGAAGGAATAACCCCTGAACATGCTGGGCATGACCCTGAGTGGTAATTGTTGGATCCTGCCGCTCCAGCTGCATGACCGAACATGTGCAGTTCAGTAGCTAAGCAAGGGGTCTGAAGTCCTACATCATCAGTGTGCTGCGTGATTGTGCAAATGTGTGCAGTGCGGTCACACAGTCAGTGCATGTGTGGTGTGTAGCATCAATCTTAAAAGTTCTTATTAATATAACCAAACCTGAGGCCAGTTATTGGGGTGAACACTAGAAGATCAGAGAGCCAGAAGAAGCCACAGCTACCTTACCTCACCGGATCCTCAGCTGGTCTTGTTTCCTCAGATTGGAGGCCTCTGAGTCCTCATCCAGAATGGGTCTCAGCTGAACGGCTGCTCAAAAGCCTGAGTGCTTAACCAGGCCAAATGCTGCTAGTTTCTGGCCCTCACGCCTTATATACCTTTCTGCTTTCTACCACCACTCCCTGGGATTAAAGGCTTGCTTTCTGGGATTAAAGGCATGAGTCACCAAGCTTGGCTGTATCCTTGAACACACGGATTTCTGCCTCTGGAATGCTAGGATTAAAGGCATGTGCTACCACTGCCTATCCTCTATGTTTAATATTGTGGCTGTTCTGTCCCTGACCCCAGGTAAGTTTATTAGGGTGCACAATATTTCAGGGAACACAATACCACCACAGTGGTGTAGCTCCATAAGCCCACTTGTACATGTGCAAGGGAATCCTTAAAAAGCCGAACACAGACTCCTCCCTCCCCTTCTCTTTGCTCTCACCCCCCCTCTTTCTGCATGTGTGTCTTCCCCAGGCCTAGTTACTCTCTTCTGCACCGCCCCCCCCAGTAAAGCTCTGATACTAGGTTTTGTCGTGTCTCATAAGCTTTTCACCTTGTAACGGCACCACTATTATTTTTAAAACAACTGTAATGCCGCCTACTGTGGTGGTATTGTGTTCCCTGAAATATTGTGCATGCTAATAAACTTATCTGGGGCACAGAACAGAACAGCCGCAATATTAAAGATAAAGGTTAGGCAGTGGTAGCACACCCCTTTAATCCTAGTATTCCAGAGGCAGAAATCCATCTGGATCTCTGTGAGTTCAAGGTCACACTGGAAACAGCCAGGCATGGTGACACACGCTTTTAATCATAGGGAGTGAGCCTTTAATCCCAGGGAGTGATGGCAGAAAGCAGAAAGGATATATAAGGCGTGAAGACCAGAAACTAGAAGCATTTGGCTGGTTAAGCTTTTAGGCTTTGGAGCAGCAGTTCAGCTGAGACCCATTCGGATGAGGACACAGAGGCTTCCAGTCTGAGGAAACGGGATCAGCTGAGGAACTAGAGAGGTGAGATAGCTGTGGCTTGTTCTGCTTCTCTGATCTTCCAGCATTCACCCCAATAACTGGCCTTAGGTTTTATTTAATTAATAAAACATTTTCAGATTCCTGCTACAACCTACAATTATTTATTCTTGTGCAAGAGAGAGTTCAGAGGGAGCCAAAAGTATTAAAGCTGAAAGGTAAAAGAGAGAAAGAACATTTTGGAAAGATATGGCAAGAATATCTATACCTCAGATCTGTATATGAGGTTACATAAAAGTGATGTATTTTTCTTGGACATTTACCCTTCAATACTACAGCATCCTAAATAAGCATGTATCCAACCAAAGTTAGAGTCAATTGCTGCACTCACAGTGTGAGAAACAGAGAGGTGCTGGACATTTTCTTAGACAATTTTCTTATAGTCAAGAAACTTTATACTCCAAGAGACACATTCTAAAGCAAATTAACTATTAGGCAATAAATGCATGTATAGTATTCCATGGGAGCACAGTAGAAAGATCTAGAAAAAAAAAAAAAAAACGAGCTTACCATGAAGAGTAGGCACTGGCAAGAATGGTACCCAGAGATCTAAGTGAGTCATAAAAAACACATAGGCTATCCCAGGATACAGACATTTGAGCTGGTTCTAAGGAAGGGGCTAAAAAAAAAAAAAATGTGAGACACAGAAATTCAGAATTGCCAGAAAGGAAAACACTTCACACACTGGGAACAGAACTAACAAATATGCTGATATGCAGAAAGTGTCATTTGCTTGGAGAACAAAGAAAAGTTAGGAAGGGGTAAATTATAGACCACATGAGCGAGCACAGAAAATGAAGTCTACAAAACTCCTCCTTCCATCCAGAGCACCAGAATAGCCACAGGTTCTGAATTCTCAACTCCGGTGACATGACCCATGGTCCACCTCATAATTAATATTTTATGCAGTGAAACATTCATCAAAACCTGAAGACTGGTTGGTATGCAAAACTACTGCCTTGATTGCAATTTTATCTAAAAATCAAAATAGAAAATCAATTTTAAGTAAGTTTCAATAAATCATAGGCATTTGCAAATATGTGTAAAATCGCCCATGAAAGGTGTCTTTCATTTTTATCAAATTCTTTTGTCTAACTGCTAAAGGACTAACCTCATTATAAACCCCAGGAGTATTCTATCTTCCCCACAAAAGAAAGAGAGGGGAAAAGATAAATTTCTGAGGCTGATTTTGCACACCAATGACAGGCATAGGTTTCTAAAGAATGGTTTCCAACCTGTTAATAGTTATCAATACACAACAGCTGCAATCCATGAAAGAGATAAATATTCATGGCACAAAGCATTTATATGTATCAAATGTATATTCATGAACAAATGGCTTTCCCCGCCTTTAATACCGTTTGCTGTGCAGTCAGTGAAGAATGGACCAACTCCCCCCCCCACCCCCCACCCTGACTGCAACCACTGCTGCGTCTCCAGAATGCCCACGCAACAGTGATTAGGCAGGACAATAGCCACGGAAAATATATAAATAAATAATCAAAGGTATCTGGCCTCAGTTCCCGCTCCTTTCAGATAGCGGGCTGTAAGAGTTCCCTGCATCAAATACAAATGGCAGACTTGATATGGCTGTTGACTTATTTTGCAAGAGAAGCATTTGCTGGTCCGGTCCTCTGTAGCCAGATGTGCCGTGGAACATGCAATACTTGACCCTCACCTTTCAAGGATGCTTCCTCACAACCCAGTCCTCCCCAAAGGCTGCACTAGGAAGACCAGCAAGAAAATTAGCATACACTGAATGGCACTCTCAGGTGACCATGGGTACCCTGTTGTCGCGGCCCCAATCAGTGCTCATGTGGCAGTGAGGAGAAAGAATGACAGTGTGGATTATGCAACAAGAGGGTTTGTGATTCAGTAAGGTTAGAGGATGGGATGTGCTTTTGAAAATTGGCACGTTGTTGAGTAAAATTAACGTCTGCTCCATTAGTTGTGTAGGAAGGAGGCTAGAAAAGTGATAGATGGGAAGAATGCCTTTTGTTGCAAAAGCAAAGTCATAATAAGGTTAGGGCACCGAACAAAGCCTGCTAAAATTAAAAATAAAGAGTAAAGAAATAATGGGCGCTAACACAGCAGCAAAGGAGCCCTTCAATTTCACAGAATGGGTCTCCTAGTTAATTCCCTCCCTCAGATTTTCCTGACAAGCACCCAGGCTTCTGTTGGTGTTCAAAGAAAACAATCCTTGTTCTAGCAAGATGCCAGCCTTCCCCCTCCCCGCTGCCCCCTTTTCTTCTGGCATTTCCTGTCCACCCTCAGAGGTGTGCTTTTAAGACCGTTATGATAAACCCAAGATGTGACAGGAGACTGTTCCCTCCTACATTTTCCTAAAAGTAGCTGGTAATACACCTATTTAGGTTTGCAAAGTCAAATTGTACCCAAACCTCTCGGTGAGTCATACAATGCAGCGCATCAAAATATAAATTATAACCAAGTGTAAAATAGAAGAGATTTTAAGTCTACCATATAAGACTAAGATTGCACATGGTGGCAAATGAGGAGGAAGAACTGTACGGGTTCTACCGAAATTCTGGGAGTATCATGAATTGTAGCTACTAAGTGGTTTGAATGAGGCCATGCCTCACTATAGAAACAGCTCCGCATTGAAAACATCACTCCAGTATTTTAAATAATCACTCATTTTATCTTTGATTGTATTTTTTAAATTAAGCCTTTCCAGAGGAAATACTCTCAAGATTTCCATAAATAAATAGAAGAGGTCGTTGCAAATCCACAATGAGTTCTCTTGATCCCTCCCACAAGACAGAATTTGAGGCATATTATTATCATCCCTTCCCCCCATCTCAATGAAACATTTTGCATCTAGTTTTTCTACGTCAACTTTTATCCATGAGTCTCACTGCTGAAGAGCCCAGCCTACCGCAGCTCAGGGCACATTTCAACCTTCAATCACTTCATCTGAACGGGAAGCAATATGGAAGATGTAGGAGCTGCTCTTATGTAGGTCATCTGTGTGCCTGAGCTGATTGTCCACTCCTCTCATGTGCTGGGACTATACCACTTTACTGAATTACAGCCTCTTCCCTCAAAATGGTGTTCAGGCTAACAGAAAATGAAAGAAACAAAGGAAGACGCCACACATAAAATGAAAGTGTGCTGAGGGCTTATGGGGGTGACATGGAAGGAGTTATCGATTCCAAAGGGTTTAAGACCCTTGCTCAAGATCCCACAAGAAAGCTTAGGGTCGAGTCCAAGCCTGCTAGTCTCTTAATGCGCTATATACTTTTATAAGAAATACTGGTTTAGCTGTGCCCAGACTCCTGCGGCTTCCCATTGCCCAACATTTGAGCACTAAGAGGAGGGTTGGGAGGGAAACTAAAAACAAGGATGGAATGGAGGTGGGGGGGGGGGGGTAGGGCTGACCCTGACTGTAAGTCAAGCACCAAGCTGGTTTTGTGTTTTGTTTGTTTGTTTTTAATGCTCCCTTTCACCAACAACTCAAACTAACCCCAGCACTCAGGTGTTGGTTGAGGGAAAACAGCAAAGAGGTTAGCGTTCGTCCCTGAGACCTTACGCAGAGTACGTGAGAGATTCAGGACGGAAACGCAGCCATCTTTCCTGTCCTCCCCTGAATCTCGACCCTAAAGCAGACATGGTGTCCTGACATCACCCTGAAGATGAGTACCTTTTCCCAGAAATGGAAAAGCAAACAGATGTACCTTTTCTTCTCCAAATACAAAACAGGCCAAGTAATAAAAAAAAAAAAAAAGAAAAATAAGCGGACATTCATCTACATTAATAAGTACCAGTGTTGCTGAAGAAGAAGCTAGTTTGGGTCTTCATCGGGACAAAAACAGCCTTGCAAGACCTACATCCAGCGTTCCCAATACCCTTCCACAGCTATTCCCCACTGCCCCCTGGGCTGCCATCAAAGGCAGCCATCTTGGGGAAGGAGAGAACTGGGGACACAGACTGACCTCCCCCTGGCCCTGTAACTGGGACTGTAACATTCTAAAACTCATTCCAACACAAGGTAACTTTGTATGAGCTGAGGCTGAATGGGAAGTTGGAGGCATCCAAGGACTAAGTCAGCTAAAGCTTAGACAGAGAAATGAAGACAGAGAACAAAAGAATATCCTCTCACTACTTCACACTGGGATACATGGGCTGGTAACAAACTCATGCCGACGGAGAACCTGAATATTAACACGTTCTAAGACCTGGGAGTTTCCATCTAGAATAAACAAACAGAAAGATTTTTCAAAGTATTGTGTGTGTGTGTGTGTGTGTGTGTGTGTGTGCATGTGTCTGTGCACATATCAATCTTGAAAAAAAATTGCATATATAATACATATATTCCATAGACATTTACTAAATATGTATTCCATATACATATTCCATAGAAATATACTAAAATGCAGTAATCATGACATTTTCCTAAGTCTTGAGCTTGGAGGTATTTCCAGTTAGAGGCCTGGACCCTGGTAGCACAAACTTTTCTAACAAAGGCTGGCACAGGTGTCTATTCACAATGGATGTGATCATGACCTCTTAACATTTATAGCTGCAAAGCCTAAGGGAGCTGATGTCAGCTTCCACATCTACGCCTGCCACTCCCTCCTCGGAAAATCCCATTGTTCACGAGCACAGGGTGAAAGCAACTCTTCACGTAGCTCGGCCCTAGGTGGAAGACCTGGGGCAGCTGTGTGAGGTGGGTGGTGGTGGCCCTGGTCAGGAAGCCCGGACTCCTGTGTGTTTGCCAGCCGAGCTTGGTAACCAGCCTGTAAGAAAGGCAGGAATGCAATATACATAAGAGCTAGGGTGTTGAAGCCACATTGTTTACTGCATACATGAAAGTTCTTGGTGAGGAAAAATAAAAGGGTTAACTACTACTCCACATTATGGCCCTCTACAAAATACAAGAAAAACCCGGGTGGTGGCACACACCTTTAATCCCAGTACTCAAGAGGCAGAGCCAGGCGGATCTCTGTGAGTTCGAGGCCAGCCTGGACTACACAGTGAATTCCAGGAAAGGCTCCAAAAGCTACACAGAGAAACCCTGTCTAGAAAAAAAAAAAGTACAGGAAAATTCCCATTCCTTCCATACATTATAGAATTCCAAAGTATATGAGCCCAAGAAGACTCCTGTTCCAGATCTAACATCCTTCCTTGGTCTTACATTCCTGGCCTCATGCTTCCCTTATGTGTCATTTAGGTTTCAACACCCGCCAACTCTCACATTTATATATGTGTGGACTTAACAAGACAGACTGTCTCCAAGGTGCCGTTCACCATTATTTAAAGTCAATTCGTTCTCCTTGTCGACTTCTGTCAAGAACGGAACTAATATTTATTTTCCTTTTCTTTTCCAGAGCAGGAGCCACTTTGAGATGGATGCTGTCAAGTTCTTCCCCCAGGAGAGGGGAATGGATAATATGTGTGGCACAAGGCTGGTGTGAACAGGGACTCTGTCCCTTTCTTTCCCACCTCACTAAACCGCGGGGGACTATTTTATTAGTCATTTTAAGTCACACTTAATGTGAAGAACAGAAAAAGAAAGTGATGGTAGGGTCCACGAAGGGCTGGGCTTGGGGTTTTGTGAGACTGGCTAAGGAATCACCTGTCTGACTAGGGACTTTAAGAACCAGTGTTTCATCATGATTTCATAATGTTTTCCTGTGTTGCGATACCAGGATCCGTTTATTCTCCTCTCACTTCTCCAGTATTTATTCTACATCAAGAATATGGTCATATAGAATATACCAGCAGTACTCTAAAGAGCAAGGGAGGAAAGGGGTACTGAATAAGAAACATGACACCAAGATTTCAGATACTATTGTGCATGTATATGTATGTATACATATATGTATTGTGTGTATGTGTGTATGTGTATGTATAAGTGTACATGTATATACGTATGTGTATGTGTATTGTGTGTGCATGTGTATGTATATGTGTATGCATATGTGTATGTGTATGCATATGTATATGTATGTATATGTGTACATGTATACATATATGTATATGTATGTGTATATGTATATGCATATGTATATATGTGTGTATGTGTTTATGTATACATATATGTATACTTGCTGAGAAGCCTTGTAAAACAGGAACAACTGTGGCAGTGGTGTGGAGGAGAGCTGAAATAGAGGGAAGGGGTCCCGAGTTACTTCAAGAGGAAAGTCAACGAAAACAAATTTTCAGATTTCACAGGAGCCCCCATTACTTGTAGTTATAAAAATGGGGAGGAGACTTTCCAAAGGCTTTTGGATTTTGTCACAGCTGAGCTGAGAAGCAACTGAGATCAAATGAGCGGACAGTGGCTCTGGTTCATAGACAAGGCAACAAAATGCAGTCTCACGGGGAAAGAGGGCAGATTTGATGGTCCCTAGACTGGGAGAAACAAAGAATCACTCTGTTGCCCCTTGAATAAGTGCTACTAGTTGGAAGTATTCAAGTCTACATCTCCAAGGTGTTTTAAGCATATGCTGTCTGCTAACATGAAATTCTCAACAAGTACCAAAGAATATGTATTATGACTACTTTTTAAAAAAATTTTTTAGGACAGGGTTTCTCTGTGTAGCCCTCACTGTCCTGGAACTCATTTTGTAGACCAGGCCAGCCGCAAACTCACAGAGATCCACCTGCCTCTATCTCCCAAGTACTGGGATTAAAGGTGTGTGGCACCACCGTCCTGTGACTCCTTTTTATAGTTAGGTATCTTAGTACTGTTCTGTTGCTGTGAAGAGACAGCATGACCATGGCTAAGCTTATAAAAGAAAACATTTAATCAGGACTGGCTTACAGTTTCAGAGGTTTAGTCCATTATCATCATGGCAGGAAACATGGTGGCCTGCAGGCAGACCTGGTGCTGGAGAAGGGGCTGGCTGAGAGTTCTCCATCTGGATCTGCAGGCAGCAGAAGAGAGACATTCTGGACTTGGAATGGCCTTTTGAAACCTCAGAGCCCACCCCAAAGACACGCTTCCTCCAACAAGGCCACACGTCCTAATCCTTTCAAATAGTGCTCCTCTCTGGTGACCAAGTATTCAAATCTATGAGCCTGTGGGGGCCATTGGAGTAGCCATTACATTTGGGAAGCCGAGGCCCAGGGATGATCCTTTTCCAGAGTTGTACGAGCCATGGATCCTGCCTCAATCTTGTCTTCTCTTATGTTTGATGCTTATATCTTTTATCTTTGTTTCTTTTCTTGTCTTTTGAAGTGATTGAACCCAGGCAGACATGCATTCTACCACTGAGCTGGATCTCCAGCCATTTTTTTTAAAAAAGTGCTATTCTGAGGCAAAGTCCCCCTTAGTTACTCAGGCTAGTTGTGAACTCACCATGTAGTCCAGCTCAACCTTAAACTCATGATCCTCCTGCTTCAGCCTCTCAAGAAGGTAGAATTATAGTCTAATGCCCCTGGTCAAAGTATTTAAGCCATCTTTAAAGGTGTGATCTGAATTGCTTATTCCCATTTGCTTTTTAGCAAAATATAATCTGACTTCCTTCCTTCTGGCTCTCAACAACAGACACAAAGATCCTTCAGAGACATCAGCAATGACCTCTTAACTTCCCTGCTCTTATTCTTCATTCAACCTCCTTTCCCTGAGGTTTCATAATATTTACATTCCCTGTAAGTTGCTCCCATTTTGACCTCCATCCTTTTAGCTATCTAATTCAGCTACTTCTTCCACGGAGGGCAGCAGTTGGCTCTGTCCTTCACCAACTCCCATCCTGATTCCAGCACTAAGGAAGGAGTCTCCATGAGACTGGACATGCAGGATGTATAGAAGGCCATCACTTAGAATAGTCTTTAAGCTGTCCACATGTCAAGATTTCAGTAGCAACACTTTGAATGTAAAACACCCCTCATAGGCTTGTGTTTGAACACTACCTGCCCCTTGCTGGTGATGCTGTTGTGGTGGGTTGTGGAGTCTTTGGAACTTAACTAGAAGCAGGCCTTAAGGGTGGTGACCCAGCCCTCTTTCTGGTCCTGCCTTCTGCTTCCTGGTCTGCCAAGATGTGAGAACTCTCTAACACACACACACACACACACACACACACACACACACACACACACACACATACACACACACTGCCTGCCCTGACTGAGATCATGGGTGGAAACCTCAAGCCAAAGTAAACGCTTCCTCCTTCCAGCTGCTTCTGTCAGGTGATTAGCATCGTCACGAGGAAAGAAACCATATACTAATTATCCTGATACAATCCATATTTTGTTGGCCGATGAAGCAAGAGATGCATTGTCCATTCCTTCAATACCTAGGAAATTTAATCAAAACCACTTAAGAAATCGTAGTTCATTCTGGTGCCCCCTGTCCCGTAGGCTATGGCTCCCTCTCTCCTGCTTCCTAAAGAGGTCCTACTCCAAATAACTACTTCTCCTACCTTAAAAAAAAAAGTTCTTTTGCATCTATAGATTTAAAATCATGGAAAGAGAATCTAGAGAGTAGAAGAGAACAAAAAGAAAGACTAGCAGAGATAGTATGTGTGTCTGTGAAGCAGCAATTTGGGGGAAGCATAAAAAGAAGTTGTGGCCTAGGTGATTGTAGACCTAATCACCATGGAGAACAAGTTGGGACTTCAGTGGACTAAGCAGTCCAGCATAGTCGGACGTATGGAGGCAGGGCATCACCAGGGAATCAGGCAGGCTTGACTATATCACATGTTGAAGTGAGAAAGGGGTGTTTAGATTGTGGCCTCTAGGTTATACAAGGATGTCCTTTCTTTGATTCTTTCCATTTAGAAATGCCAATACATGGCCTCATGGACTGCTTCCACGTCAACTATTAGGTAACCCACTGAATGGTAAAACCACTGTCTACAGGACCATGCCCCTTCTTAGCATGATATGTATTTTCTCCCTCGATCTTTACAATAATCCCATGTAGCAGGAGCTGGAATTATATTGTTTGCAAGGAAGACAAGAATCTTGTCAGGAAAAGAGAGGAGGAATTCGTCCAGGATCATCTGCCACTTCAAACACTGTCCTTAAGCAACAGTATCGCCTCTCGATGTGATGTTCTGGAACCATTTGTCATCAGGGAAATGCAAATGAAAACCACACAAGAGGTCTGCACCCGTTAGAACAATTGCAGCCAAGGCTGGCAGCACCGCACATGCATAGTGATGAAGAACAACTGGAATACTCATGTGTTTCTGATGAACGAGGAAAAGGCTAGAAAAAAAAGTGAAAGACTGTTTAGTAATCACTAATCAGTTTAAATACATGTTTGTCTGTTGGCATTCACAATCTCACTCCTATTATATTTACCCAAGAAAAATGAAAATTTTCCATGCAAATATCTCTATAACAATGTCCTCAGTGGCTTCCATTGTGGTAGTCTCTAACAGGAACAGCTTAGGTGTGAAAAAAAAAATGGAAAAGCCAATGCTAATAAGCACCTTTATTGGAATGTTTAAAAATACAAAGGAAGAAGCTGAATAAACCCATAAATGCACAGCTTAAATGCATCTTCCAGATAAAGCATTGTGAACAAAAGCCGGGCACAGAGAGTCTTTGCTGTATGATTCCATTTCTATAAAGTTCTCAAATTAAGAAACCTAAACCACGGCTTCACAAAAAGGAAAACGAATTGTGAGTCAACGGCAGCTTGTTCTCAGGGTCAGAGGGTCTGGCTTAGAGGAGATATAGGAGCACTTCCTGTCGTGAGAAAAACTGTAGATTTCCTATATCTTGATGACGTGAGGACTGCATAATTGCACGCACTGGTTGAGACTGCAGTTAAGATCATAGCACCTTAAAAAAAAAACAACTAAAGAAATAGAGCTGTGGAGATAACTAGGTCATAAAATGCTCACCATGCAAACACAAGGGCCTGAGTTTAACCCCCAATACCTAAGTAAAAAGCCAAGTCCAGAGATGCATGCTTGTAATCTACCAGTGAGCTGGAAACAAGAGGAGGACCCCTGGAGATTGCAATCGCCAATGTGGTCAAATCTGCAAACTCTAGGTTCATGGAGAGAACCTTATTAAAAACTAAGGAAGTAGCCAGACATGTGTTGTGCACCTTTAATCCCAGTACTTGCTTGGGAGGCAGATTTCTGTGAGTTCAAAGCCAGGCTGGTGTATATAGTGAGACTGTGTCTTAGAGCAAGAGGGGGAGAGACAGAGACAGAGACAGAGACAGAGAGAGACACACACAGAGAGAGACACAGAGAAAGAAACAGAGATGCAGAGAAAGAGACAGAGACAGACAGAGAGAGCAAATTTTCCTCTGTCACAGTTTCAGCTGAATTCCACCAGCAATCACATAAGCTCCAAAAAGGTCTCTGGGCCTCAAATGAAAGTATAATCCCAGCTAAGTGTGACACTTGCCTGCAATGCCATCACCCAGCACTTAGGAGGTAGAGGCTACAAGATGAGATGTTCAACAACACCTTTGGCTACAGAGTAAGTCTGAAGCCAATCTGGGCTTACCTGTGACACTGTAGAACTCACAGCACCCTTGGCTGCCCATTGTTCCAAGCCACTGACCAGCTTGCATGCTAGATTAGAAATGGATGAACACTGTTTCTCTTCCTCTTCTCCTTTCTTCCAACATTCCAAAAACTCTGGCCTTTTCCTTTTTCTCAGTTTCCTAGTTTAAACGTTCGGTGGCGTGGATCTTTGAAGACTAGTCATTTCTCCTGGAACCTCTTATCGTTGATGTTCATGGAATACTATTGCTACTTCCAGACCAGCTTAGCCCTTCTTCTCTCAGACCCTTCCCTAATTAACAGGAGAGCCCATCCCTCCCTGCTTAGTGCTCCCTCTTCTCTGTCCTCCCCCATCCACCTCCCCCTGAGTTGACAAGAATTTGTAGTGATCACATTCATATCACCTAAACTAACACAATGCTCTGAGCCTAGTAGCCTCACGGCCACTCTGTAAATAGTTAATGGGCTCATATACATATTGTTTCTCACTAAAATGCTCCCAGAATTTATTCAGTATTTATCCTCAGAGCCTCATACAGTTGCTATACAATGAA
The DNA here is from genome assembly GCF_049852395.1 of Peromyscus maniculatus bairdii. NCBI lineage: Eukaryota > Metazoa > Chordata > Mammalia > Rodentia > Cricetidae > Peromyscus > Peromyscus maniculatus. Next base: position 22,157,934 of record NC_134869.1, on the reverse strand, counting down.
TAAGGCATGTTTCCTGTCTGTTCTCAGAAGAGTAAGATTCACATGCCACCAAAACTTACAAGAACACGACCTCTGTCTCATATGCTCTTGGGGTGGATCAAAGGGCTCAGACTCAGGGAGGCTCAGTAACCCACCATCTCCATCTCTTCCAGCCTCACCGTATACTTGAAGGAGCAACATCTTTCCATCACTATCAAGAAGGTAAGGATAAGAAAGGATTGTTCGTGAGCCAATTATCACATGAAATGTGTGAAAATGATTAGAGGAGAAAAGGTGGGTCCCAGATGGGGAGAGGCTGTTGACAATGTCAGCTTTGTTCGGAGGCTCTGAATGGTAGGGTCGAGGGAGACTCGGCACATTTTTGCTTGATGGGGGGTGTGGTGCAGCTCGCAGGAGGAGTCAGCTCGGCCATTAGTGTGAAACCCAAGGAAACTGTCCTGCCACAGCTGATGTGAGCACTCCCAGCTGCCTTGCGTTGTGAGTCAGACGCCCACATCCTGTGCTCTCACGCCCACTCTAGTCCTCCTTTAAAGAGCTATGTCAAAGAGTCGATGCCTGATGTCTCCAGAAGACGTCTGTTGCTTTTGAGCAGAAAGAAAATGCATGTGTGCGTTCTGCAGAAGTCCACCAAATGTGACCCAGCCTCATTTCCCCTCAGTGCTTGGAAGCCTGAGCCAGAGAACAAACAGTAACTCCACACACTACATCATTTGGTATCAATTAAACACTGTTCTCTTTGAAGAAATGGCATCTATTTAGCTTGAGCCAATATCATTCAAGTAAACTTACAAAGAATTATAAAGTGTTTATTAATATTAAACTTGACTTCAACACTAAACCAATTAGACATTTTGTTCTGGCTGATTCTCTGAGCTTACAAAAGCTTATATTGTGGATATAAAGTTCTGATTATGCTTGACATGGTTCCATGTTTTTGAACTTTATCCATTTGCTTTCTCAGGCTAAAATAATAATCAGACCACTGGATCGATGTAGTTCCTCATATTTACTCTTTTTAATTTTCAATTGAAGATTTTTGGCTCTGGTGGGAAGAAGAGAAAAGAAAAGACAGTAGAAAATGAATTGGAATTAAATCAAGGCTCAGGAGAAATTTAGTTTGTCTCTCTAGTTTGAAATATCCATCCTGTTCATGTGGCTTTCAGTCACTTATGGACAGAATTTGATAGCTCCCTGGTGATCTTCGGCAGAGTCACAGACAAATACCTCACTTGGTAGTCATCTCAAGGAGGTCTTAAGGGCGTGCTTCTTGGGCGCTCTTGAGTTTGTTGAAGCTGACTCGTGGCTTGGCAAAAAGGTCTCTGTTGCGATGGAGAAAGGCTGTGTTGTTCCCCATCCACTTCAGGCTTCGGCTAATGTCCGTTCTTCACCTAGTCCGACTTCCTTAAGCCTGGCCTAATTTTGTTTCAGACCTCACATTGCCCTTTCATATTAACTTCCTAGAATAAAGATATTGCAGAGTTGGACGAGGTGTCAGAGGTAAGGTTATGCCATGCTACCAGTTTCCCAACATGGACTCTGGATTTCAGTTGGTGGATGCTTATGAAGCTACTATTGACGTTCCTCATTAAACACCACAGAGAAAGATAGTTTGTAAAACTATGCTCAAGAATGTCATGTAGCACATTCTGTACTTCATTTCTGTTCACATGATATGAACTTTATTAGTGTGATTTTATACTAAAGTATAAACTGGTTACAGAGACAAAAGAGAAGCAGGCAACCCCTAATTTCTGGCAGTTCATTTCTAAAACCAACCAGCTAATCAATAAATAGCATGACATCTTCATTCATTTAGCATTAATGCCCCTTTGGGAAACATGGATACCAACAAAACATTTTAAATCCTCCTAAGGTGATATTTGTGATAGTACAGATTTAGAAACAGTCTGATTTTTGTTTCTGAAACTTTTGTTTTATTGAGTTCTGTCTCTGCTGTTGTGTTGAATGATTCAAACTGAATAAATGAAGTACTGTATGATTATGAATTGAAAATTTTGCAAACCAAATAGGATAGGAAGAAAGATAGAAAATAGTATGATAAGATGTTTTATCATTTTGAATCATTCATACACTAGGTTCAACTATATATTCAACTGTTAAGGAAAAGAACTGAATTATAGACTACCACATAAGAATCCAAGGAGGCTGCCGAAGACCATTTAAAAAAAGATATTTGATTAAACACTCTATAACTACTTTTTAAACCTCTAAAACTGGATGGCTCTCCATTTTGTTTTTATGTTCATACTTTATGGAGTCTTGTGCTTATTTTTGGGATCACCAATATATAAAAGAAGACATTAACACCAAATCTTTGGAGGAGCAACTTTAAGATCAGATGGCTCTTGGTTGATTCCAGGTCTTTCCTCTACTCAACTCAGATGACCAGCTATTTGTGAGCATGTTTTCTCTTCTAAAAAAATAAGGATCATCAAATATGTTTTCTTAAGAGTTGTTTGTGAGGAGGGTAAGATGTCACATTTTTGGATGTGAAAAGACCTTGTCATGGTAACTGCCTGTTTGTGACTACCCTTTTGTGACTGGGATTCTGAATATAGCCCCTAAATTAGAGTATAGCCACTGAATGCAAGTAATATACTCACATTAAGCTGGCAAGCCAGGGAACAGAGAGACTGGTCTGAATTTAAAGAGAGAAGGTTTACTCTTTTAACCACATGCCATTGTGGCTTGAATATGAAGTATGAATATGAATATGAGCCCACAGGCTCATGTGTTTGAATACCTAGGACATGGTTCAATGTCTGGAGATAGTACAGCCTTTGAGACTGTAGCCTGGCTAATGGCAACAAGTCATTGCTGGTGGGTCCTGAAAGTCATATCCATCTTTGGATAACCCAGACTACCTCTGCACTGCCTGATCTGCCAAGATATGACCAAGCCATGCTACACATTTCCTGCACCACAGACCAAGCTGCCCCAGATGCCATTCCCTCCTCAGCAGGATGGACTGACATCACCAGAACTACAAGTCCAAACATATCTTCCACCCTCAGGTTATCCCTGTTCGGTAGTTTGTCCAGAGACAATAAACGTAGCTAATCTATATGTGACCCAGATCCCATGACCTACAGACCCACATCTGACAAGCCCTCTGGCTTACCCATCACTTAGCTCACCCAAGTGAAAAGTAAGTGCAGAGGTATTCTAAATAGTCAGGGTTCTCTAGAGAAACTGAATCAATTGGATATGTACACATAGACAGAGATTTAGTTCCAGGAATCTGTTCATGTAACTATAAGGTCAGGCAAGGCCAAATTCCACGCTGTAGGCCAGTAGGACAGAAATGCAGGGAGGCGCTAATGCTTTTTAGGTCAGAATGTGCCTGCTAGAGAAGCCCATCAGTTTTTGTTTTTGTTTTTTTTTTTTTCTAATAAAGCCTTCATCTGATTGGATGAGGCCTGCCTTCACCTGATTGGATGAGACCCAGCCACATTACAAGGGGGTGGGGTAGGGGTGGATCTGCTTTACTCAATATGAACTTACTCAAATGTCAGTCTCCTCTAAACATACTCTTAAGAGGACCAGCTAAAATAATGGCTGACCAAATGCCTGGGCACAATGGCTTAGCCCCACTGAGATACACGATTAATAGCCACACATTTCATCACATCCTCAACAGATCACAAAGAGTAAAATGGTCAGGATTTTGAGTTTCAGAATGAGGTTCAGAAATGTATCCAAACCCTGACCCTTCAACATAGCAGGTCTACAAAAACTGTATAAACTTTCGGACATTTTTCAATGGAACCAAGAGATCTCAGTATAAGGTTGTGAGTGTTGCTAAAAGAAGAATTAGTGATACAGATGAGATTCCAGCCCTGAGTTATACCTGGCATGTAGTGTGTACGCAGTAGCTGAAGTTTCCTTTCTTCTTTGAAAACAAAATAAGAAGCTCAGTTGAAAAAAGACGAGGGCGGGAGCCTTGCTAGTTGGCACATGGTTTGTCTCAAATTGGATTTCCTTTAAGAAATGGCTTTAAAAAAAAAAAAAAACTTAAGATGAAATAAATAAAACGCTTCATTTTCAGACTTTTAAAACGTGCTTCCCAACCAGTTCCATTTCCTGAGTTTTTTCCCTCTTCTTGGTCACATGCTGCTGTTTTCTTTTGCACATTTTTTTCTTGTCTCATTGAATTGCCAGGTGTAGGTCAGTAGATGTCACAGCCATAACAAAGAAAAGGAAAAGCTTTTTCTGCTTCTATTCCTGTAAGCAGAGAAATTACTCACTGTTTTTCTCAGAAAAGTGGCCAAGTAAGTGAGCTGTGCCAATGAACTTCTCCCCACGTAGAATTCAGATGGGGACGCTGTTGAAGTGTTTGAACAGAGATGTGTTAGTGTGTCTTTCAAATGAGCTGTAACTGTGCTCTCCACATGCTGGTCATTGGACACTTAGATGCATAACTATACATGTACAGTTCATTCAGCTGCTCCGGAATATCCTAGGTTTGGGCCTGTTTGTACACAAATAAGTCAGCAGCTCTCACTGACATGTACAAGGAACAATACATCCCAATCAACACCCTTAGAAAATCAGCCACATGTGAAGGACAGCCGTGCATAAGACACGTTAACTTCAACCTTAGCTCAAGTTTGCTATGATTTCAAAAGACGTCACTCATAGATGAAAAAGTTCAATCAACAAATCATGATCATTCTCAGGGACTCTGAAGCACAAAATAGTCACACCTATGACATGGACAACAAAGACCGCTAGAAAAATCTCAAAATCAGAACCATGGGGTCAGAGCCATATCCAGCACTATTTGTATTTTTGTGCTGTCCAGTTGAAAGGTCTCTGGGTAAGACACGAGTCTCCATGTTCAATACTCTATTTGATGTTAATTGTAAGGAAGTCAGTTCACCTTTCTGGGGTTCATTATTCACCCTGGTGTCAGGATCCTTGTCACCATCATCTGAAAGCACTTTGCACAACTAATGTAGGCTGGCAGGTCTGACAAATAGTAGTGAGTATTTGTTGTGACCTAAGTGTGTGTTAGGCACTATTGTGAGTGTGTTTTCACTTAGTTTTCACAACGTCACTGTGACGGTGGAATTATTATCTTCTTATGACATGACAAAATTGAGATGAACTAACTAGCTGAACGGGGTCAAAGCCCGTAAGAGGCACTAAATTCAGACTTCAGACCCAGGCAGGCCAGCTCCAGGAGTCTTCACCAATCTCTACCACCTCCAGATTAAAGGCCTGAGGGACTGCTAAATTTGGAAAACTTACCCTGGTTCATTTTGCCAAAGAAGAGACTGAAATCCAGGGTGCAAGGTTGTCATCCAAACTGTAGGCACAAGATGTTTTGTTTTGAACATCCATGCCAACAGTTTCTTCTCTCTGGGGAAACAATGACATGAAAATAACTTTTCGTGACATGGAAACAAGAGTGGACTGTGAGATGAAGGCAGGAACAGTAAATGTGACCCATCACAGGGCTGATAGAGACAGAACAGGAAAGTCAAGAATGGAATAAACAACCTTGCAGAGGTGAGGATTTCATTTCTTAGTTTGCATTTTTCTCCATTTTATTCTAGAAGTTTCTGGGGCTTTGAGCTAGCACTAGAAATCAGTCCATTGAAATGGCCACTGTCTGCTTTTGACTTGAGCTGAAGTCTAAATCCCTGGCTGATAGAAATTATCAGGCAGGACACGGTCAACTACATCATGATTAGTTTAAGAAATGGGCCTTTATTTTTCTTCCTGCTATACTTTATTTTCTTCCTGTTCTGAGTCCTCTTTTTTTTTTTTTTTTTTTTTTTTACTTGCTACCATAGATTTTACTTGCTATCATAGATGCAATGAGAAATACTGAACACTAATGAGGCAATGTTCCTGACACACTTAAGGAAAAAAACAAACAAACAAACAAACAACTCCAGTGACAGAAGCTTGCATGGGGTGAATTGTTGGACCATAGAAATTATGAACTGGTTGAGACAGTTTTCATTTCCTTTTCTGTTTACTCTGTGGAATGCTGGCAACGGAACCCTCCTGGATGTTAGGTGGGTGCTCTGTGGATCAACCCTGAAGGCTGATCCTTTTATATTGTGAACGAGACCAACAATAGTCAACTGTCTCTGAGTGTTAGCCAAGCTAGCCCAATTGGTGGTTGGATCAAGTCATTTTGGAAATTTCTTTATTCCATATTCTAAAAAAAAAAAAACCTCTCAAAAAAGAGAAATAGAGAAATAAACACCTGTTTCATTTTTACAACCCAGGACATAGGTGATCTGACTGATATATTGCCTTACATGTAGAAGAAGAAAAAAAATTAAATCACTTATAATATGAAAACACACTTTTAAAATTTTCCCTCCAAACCAAAATCCTGAAAAAAATAAAGGCTTGTGCTGGAATAATTGATTAATTGATAATAATTAATTTTAATTATGTCTTTTGGGTTCTACCGGAATCCTGAGGAAGATGGAAGACTTGTGTTAGAATCAATTGATCAATTCAATGTCTTAAATATGTCTATTCAGTACTATCCCTCAAAAACAGGAGACTGAAATACATAATACCCATAATGCCACAATTTCACAACTTGACATGGAAATACTGATATACTCGAAGTTTCCTTCTGTTGCAGACTTCTATTTTTTTTTAAACTATATTTATCACTGGGCCATGATGACCAGAAACTGAGTTTAAGTCAAACTGACCCGTCTGTAATCGTACATCTTCTGAGAGGGAAGTGAGAGTGTGGTAATCGTTAGGACCATTTTACCATGAAGAGCCAAGCCGTGTTTATCACCAGCCTAATAGGGAGTCGTTCAGTGAGCCGTGTTCTTGATTTCATCACTCCCTAGGGAAAGATTTCCACTTGGTCACATCTGCAGCTCTGTCAAAGTGACGGACGGGTCTTGTGCCATCAAAGTGCTCGGTGTAAATGAGAACAGCTACTTCATTAAATTCCTAGTATGGGTAGGCAATTACATAGATCTTCCCATGTAATCTTCATAGGACTTTAGGAAGAAATCACACGCTCATCGTTGTGCTGATGGGGAAACTGAGGTCTGGTGAATTTGAATAGCTTGCTTAATGGTGGTGTTTGCTTCACAATGGTCACAACCGCCATTCCTGTACCCCCGGTTTTTTTTTGGCTTGAACCTGGAAGCATGTCATAGCATAGTTAGAAGCTCACTATGTTTCACAGTGAGCCATCTTAGTTCACTGACATGTTAATACCCACTTGTGGTTTCTGAGAAGGTGAAAAATAGTTCTCGTACACCAGACATGACATTGAGCCTTTCAAATAATATACTTGGATATGTTGCCTGGGAATGTTGAGACGGTAGAAATATGCTTTAAAGAAAACTTTCCCCATGCGATGTAAATAAAGAATTGACCTGAGATTTGAACCTCTGCAATCATTAAATGATCAGTACTCAGTGGATGTAAAAAGAGAGGCATCAAGAAGCTCGTTCCTTAGTCAGAATTAAATGACTAAGCAGGTCTCACAATGGTAGGGATTTGCTATTCACAGAAAGCCAGACAGGTTACCACTGCATAATGGAATGTGTGCCCAAGATGTAATTCGGCTGCTTAAGAGTCCTCATGTGGCAAACCTCTTGCTTTTCCCAGGAGTCCTGTAACAAGATGGGCTATCCCTGCTCTTTGAGAAAACCAAGGGGATATAAGCATGGAAATGTACTGATTTCCAATGAACCATGTGTTGTTTTAAAACAACATTCTCAGCCAGTTTGACATCTCATGTGTGTCCTTCCTAATGAACAGCACACCACCATCTATCCATCACCTGCTTGGATTCATTCATTTCTTCCTTTTTCTCCACAGTCTTTGTGTTAAATCTTGAACTGCATCAAACTGGTCTCAGAAGAGTCATCAGATGCTGGATGTGTGTGTGTGTGTGTGTGTGTGTGTGTGTGTGTGTGTGTGTGTGTGTGTGATTTAAATAAAGCATTCAAAAGGGAAAACATGCTCTGAAGATCCTAAAACCATTAATATTCACATACACATACAGATGCAAAAAAAGCGAATGGAAAAGACTTTAATCAGAGCCATGCTGAGACGGGTACGAAGCATTAGGCTGACAAGAGACTATTTTTCTAAATTTTATCTAATGCTTTTTATGAAAAGCTTTTGAAAAATCCATTCTGTATAAATCCAAAGAATGAGTAATTATCTTATTTTTGAGAGCATGTGACTTAAACACACAAATCTGTTCAAAGACTTTAAAACAATAGAAACATTTTTGTGCTGCCTCTAGAATATATTCAAAGCCTACTTTTAGAAAATTCTGTTTAGCCTCTTATACTTGAAGGCTTGATTTAATATCTCAACTTCTGAAAATGAAGCATACCATTTAAATCTTAGCCCACAATTGAGAGTAAGCTCATTCCCATGCTACAGTTTCTCAGTTAGGAGTTTATTTGCAGGGAAGTAGTTTTAAATGTCCCATAGGCCTGCCTTCAATTCTGAGATTCCTTTATTATTTTCATTTTAATCGAAACAAATGTACCCTGGTGTACCACAGACCTCAGACACCACACCACTATTTCATGGGATAGATGTTATGAAACTCGCATCATGTCTGGCGGGTTTCCATTATGAAAGGCTTCGAGAAAGAGGGCTTGGCTCAAAGCAGCCACATCTGTATTGAAGCCTCTCGGTTGAGGGGAGAATAATTTGCATTGTTGCATTTATCCGACCATCTTATCAATTTTTAAAAAGCCATTTAAAATTTTTCATTGATTTTTTTCTCATACAATATATTTTGAGCATTCTTTCCTCCCCCCCAGCTCTTCTCTGATCCTCCTCCCCAACTCGCTACCCGCCCAAGTTCATATTTCTTTCTCTAAAAAAGATAAAAAAGAAAACATGGGTCTGCTTTGTGTTGTCCAACTACTCGTGAGCATGGGGCCTGCCCTGGACTGTGGTTGAGAGACCCACAGTTACTTCATCAGAGAAAATGATTTTTCCCTTTTCCAGCAGATGTTAATTACAAATAGCCTCTTAGTTAGGGGTGGGATTTTGTGTCTCCTTCCCTTTATCAGTACTGGGGTTGTGTCCTGTTTGGCCCTGTGTGGGTCATGTGCATGCTGTCATGGTCTCTGTGAGTTCATATGTGTTATTTGTCTTGTTGTGTCTGGAAGATGTGGTATTCTTGGAGTCATCCACCACCTCAGGATCCCACAGTCTTCCTGCCTTCTCCTCTGCATAGACCCCTGAGCCTTGAGGGAAGGGATTTGATAAAGACATCCTATGTAAGGCTGAGTTAAAAGCTAAATTTTAAAACTAAATTGAGTATTCCATATTTTTCAAACCTCATTCATACCATTGGGAACTTGGAATCATCAAGATTTTTGAGCTCCATTTAACTCCAAATGACGCGCTGCCCAGATTCTGAGCAAGCAAGGGTACAAATGGGTGGCTTCTTCTAGGCTAAGCCCCAAGTGGATCCATTCCATAAAAAGGACCACATGGCTTCGGTGTGTCCTAAGAAAGTAAAACGGGTCATTCTCTCAATGTCCGGGACTACTACCCACTAGATGCCTCCCAGACCATAAATGCAAGTGAGCAATCATGCCAGATTTCCTGAGCTAGAATGCTGATGAGATTGCTGAACGATTGGATATTGTTTCATAGTCATCTGGCATTGATAATGTTTACTTAGCCTGACCCATCTAATCCCTGAGTACAAGGTATTTTTAGAGACACAGTGACTCATTCAAGCAAGAAAGTACTGTACCAGCACTGGTCTACTGGATGCCATCTGGGTTTGGGCTTCATGGAGTAAACAGCCCTAGTTCCTACTCTTGATCTCTGTGAACAGAGAGAGGAAAGGACAACACACAGCCTTGACATTCTACTCAGTCTTGTGTCAGCAAAAATAAGAATTTTCCAAAATATCAACTAGTTAGCTTTAAATTCTTGTACTCTGGTGGACTCAATAAAATATTCTGTAATGTTACATGTTTTCAAGAAGCCAATAGACTTCTGGATCTAGAATATGTGTAAAAAAAAGCTAGAATTTGCCAAAGGATATGTGCTGCTTTCAACTCTGCTCTGGTCATTAACTGTCTAATCTTTGAAGACTACTATTTTAAACATCTTGACATGTTCCAGTTGGGAGAATGTACTACAGATAGTAATTTTAAGTTCCAAAGCTTTCTCAAAAAAAAAAAAAAAAAATTCTAGAAGTAAGTACACTGCTGTGTTTGCATTATACCCAAGATTCAGAATGTCAATTGTAGAAACAGAAAAATTAAGAAACAGTCTCTGTTTCTTAAAGAGTTGACTAGTTGAAGACAATTTAGCTTTAATCAAGGTATGGCTAGAGACTAGAGATTTCATTTTTGGCAACCTTAGGAAATGTCAGGGGGAAGAGAGATTTAGGGGTACACTTCCTGATTAGTAAGGAGATGCTTAAGATGATCCCCGTTGTGTGTATCACAAAGGAGTGTTTATCATTCAGGATAACACACCAGATAGTTATTTCAGGCTGCACACAGCTCCCTAATGAGATAAGTGACCCCTGGCATTTCCCCCGCTCTGCATCAAGCATCTAAATTTAATTCAAAGGGGAAAAGAGAAAAGCCAATCTTTCCTTTCTAAGGTCTGTGGACACAGTAATGAAGGCTATGATGGCAAATAAAATATGGGATATTTTGGTTGCACTGTACTCTGAGACTGTCAATAAAGGTTACCTTGAATCAGGGGGTGAAGCCAGCGACTAGCTGACTGGAATTAGCCACAGAGAGGCCAGGCATGTGGACAGGAAAGACACACAGGAAGGAAAGGGCAGGGACTAGAGTTTGGGTTTCCTTTTAGTTTTGGGATGAGTGAGGAGACCTATCTCTTGTGGTGTCTCTGGCCAAAAACCAAGGTCAGCTGGTTGCTCCTTGGCTTCTATGATCTAGCAGGTTTCCACCCCAACATGGACTTCTGAGTCTTTGTTGGTCAATAGGACAATAGAGACTTAGTTTAAACCTACGTATCACGGTTGAGGCCTGAATGGCTGGCAGGGTACTGATCGAGGCCATGGAGCCACAGATGATAATTAAAATCTCAGTAAATTCATATGCAGCTGCTAAGCCAACAGAAAAGCATCAATAAAAGACAAAAAAAAAAGTGTTCTAATCGACCATGAGTAACCTGGAGACTACCAATGTGAAAGCATAAGAACTTTAAAATAATAAAAAATATATATCATTTATGTATGAGGTAGGGAATAAACTTTTCCTAGCTCAACATGTTTGACATGTGTGCTCAGGAGTTAGCTTCATAATAAAGCACTTGCCCAGTACATGCTAAAACCTGAAATAAATCCTTAGCACCCTACAGTGTATGTTAGCATCCTATTTTTTTAGCATAAGTAAGAGCACCTGTATTGAAAGATGATTTTTGTGAATGAAATGAGATGGCAGGCATGGAGAGGTCTTTGCATAATGCAGACTCTCAATAAATACTAGTTTCTCCTTCAGAAAAGGTAGGTAACAATATTTGAAGAATTTATAAATTACTGAAATATAAGGAGTTACCATTGTGCTTAATAGCTAAAATTAATATCATTGATGATGGTTGTTAGCCAAGAAACACCAAAATGTTACAAGTTTCACTATCCATCTCCAAAACTCAGTTATCCATTTATTTTAAGGGAGATAATGTATCTTGATTGTAAAATTTATGGGCAATTCCACATTGGTCTACATTTTGGAAGACATTACAATTTTCCATCTTGTAATTAGTAAGAGGTCAGTTGCAGACAGTCTAAATACTAATATTATATATTCATATTTCTAATAGTTTTTATGTTTTATGTTAATGAATGGTTTTTTTCAAATGTAGACCATAAGAACATAGCTCCAACCATTTATTTCTGTGTGTTTTATTCTTGATTCTGGTGTTTGATTCCTTAAGAGTGACTTTAAAAAGATCCTTACTAGATTTCTGTTTTTACTATATATATGTATATATATATATATATATATATATATATATATATGTGTGTGTGTGTGTGTGTATAGTAATATATATATAGTATATAGTATTTCTACCTATACATATATATATATAGGTAGAAAAAATATTATGACAAATGGCAGGCAGGCAGACTATACATTGACAGACAGACATATAGATACAAATATACATACACACATACATACATACATCAATACATAGATACCTAGATAGATACTGTTGGAATTACTGAGAACTTATTCACTTCTTATTTTAACATATGGAACATGTACAATGGTTTGAGGTTATAGCCTAGTATGTCAGATTCTGACGTATCTCAGAATCCTCAAGATTCCATATCATCTTAATATAATTTTTATTCATCCTTGGCCTAATTATTCCTTTCTTCTCATTTGCAGCCTTTGCAACCGACAAAAGCCTTTCTCCACTGGAATCAAACACAAACAACTGTGCTGAAAACATAATGGTTTAACCATGTTTTCCCTCCTAGATGAGTTGAAAAACAAACCTCCAATGCAGAAAAAAAAAAAGCGTTTACCAATGATAGTGACACATTCCAAAGCTGTTTGTGATAATAACTGAAGTATAATGAAATATACTTAGCTCTGATTGTTTTGGAGAACCCTAATTATCAACTTATCATCGACAGATAAGACTTTGTTGTAAGTGTGCCAGCTGTCTGAAAAATATTTTCCTAAAACTGAAACTGTTGAGGGGGTTACTGGGTATAGCTAAGTGGTGTGTGTGTGTGTGTGTGTGTGTGTGTGTGTGTGTGTGTGTGTGTGTGTTATAGCGATATATATATATATATATATATATATATATATATATATATATATATATATATATATGTGTGTGTGTGTGTGTGTGTATATATATATATCGAGAGAGAGAGAGAGAGAGAAATATGATAGATAGATAGATAGATAGATAGATAGATAGATAGATAGATAGATAATTACATTTTCCCTTAAGTGGTTAAGGAAAGTTTCTCTACTGTATGTTGAGAAAGACACAAAAATAAGATGAGGGTCCTATATCAGGAAAGACAGATAGACCTTCCCACAGGTTCACTTTCAAAGAGCAATTGTGGGGATTGTCTGGATATAAGCAAAGCACACCGTGTTTCCTCTGAATACCACTTACTTATGCTCTCATGGTACTTGTTTTAAGGCTTCTGAACTCTCCCTTAAGTTCAGGGGAAGCATAATGCCCCATGCTGTTAGTGTTAGTGGCTTGTTCTACCACAGACCACCTGCCATCATCTGACAAGCTAAAGCTGTCTTCATGACCTATGCATCTCATCTAGCCCACCTGACATTAACTCATCCTGGAATAGCTATCCAAGTGTGACAGTTCAGAGAACTTCATATCATGGAAGAGGCTTTCAGTTACAATTGCCCATTGTATATGTTATAAAATAAATATCATCCTATTGTATTTACATATAAACCATGAACTATCCAGACATCAAGCTTGGCTAGAATGCTGAAACAGAGTACCCAGGGACCAAATGGGAGAAATTGGGTTGCCAAAGTCTTCTTTCATCACTTTTAAGAATAAGTAGCATTTTTCGTTATCAAGTACTTACCCGTATAAGTCATGAATCAATTGTTTCAAATGCAGAAAAGGAACACATCACAGTGGATTCCTTTTAAAACTATTACATCTACAAGTCAACTAAAAGAGCACATGGGGTCAGCAAGATGGTTGAGAGAGCAAAAGCACTCACTAAGCAAACCTGGCAACTGAGTCTAATCTTCAGGACCTGTGATGCTTGACGCAGCAACACACACTGCTGTGGGATAATGCCCTTGTACAATGGTTTAATAAAACGCTGATTGGCCAGTAGCCAGGCAGGAAGTGTAGGCGGGATAAGGAGACGAGAAGAATTCTAGGAAGAGGAAGGCTGAGTCAGGAGTCACCAGCCAGACACAGAGGAAGCAAGATGACAAGGCAGAACTGAGAAAAGGTACCAAGCCATGGGGCTAAACATACATAAGACTTATGGGTTAATTTAAGTGTAAGGGCTAGTCAGTAATAAGCCTGAGCTAATGGCCAAGCAGTTATAATTAATATAAGCCTCTGAGTGATTATTTTATAAGCGGCTGCAGGACTTCAGGTGAGAGAGATTTGTCTGGACTGCAGGGGGCTGGGTGGGACCAGAGAAAAGATCCTGCTACAACATACCTCTAATTCTAGCATTCCAATGGCATGATGGGAAATAAAGACAGAATTGCTCAGAAGCTCTTAGGCAAGTTAACCTGAATGTGCAGCACAGTGTGGCAAACAAAAGAGAGACTCTGCCTCAAAACAAGTTAGGAGAAGAGAACTGTCTCCCAACGGTGTGTTCTGTTCTCTATACATGTGCTGTATGATATGCACTCACTTACCCACACATATACACATACATTCACACACACACACACACACACACACACACACACACACGCACAATGACAATAAAGTTTAAAAATAACAAAAAAAATAGAAGACCATCTAGATTTAAGACTAGAAATCAGAAAGTATTTTTAAAATACAATAGCTGAGGTGAAGATTTTATTAGCATTGTACTCTAATCAACCAAGTGGCTTGGTGAGGGTGTATTTTAAACTTAGTAAACTTCAGTGGCTAACCTTGGAATATAAATGTTCCTCATCATGAAAAGTACTCTGTGTTGAACAGAAGAAAGAGTGTTTCACTTGCAGCTTCTTGGGTTTAGAAAATTAAGAGGGGCATCTCCCCTGCTCGGTCAGAACAGCCTGGCACACAGGTAGCTGGAAAGAAACAGAAACAAAGTCGTAAGTAGCCAAAAGTGTTTACTGTTCTCAGGAGTGAGACTAACAGTCACGTGACTTAGACATCTTGACTAAACCTGACTTTTCCTCCTGTCTGCGGCTGCTTCGCTCCCTCACTGTGGACAAACCGCTCAGCTGGAGGTTTGGGGCAAACCATAGGAGATGGCTGCAAAACAAGACACTGAGTAAGTGTTGAAAATCAACGGGAAACCTGACCATACTTTCCTGCGATATTTTTATCATGAAATGGGAAAGGGAAAAACTTAAAAACTGAGTCAGTTTTAATTAGGAACAAAAGTACACAGATTAAGATTTGATTTTTAAGATGAGATTGGTCTTTAGAATTGCGAAATGCAGGAACCCAATCAAATACCTCGGTGGATTAACACGGAGGCGGTGTTGCCTCCCTTACTATGCTTATACATATAGTCTCTTCACTTTTCACAATGTCTTCACAATAGAAGGTGAGAAAGGCGGACTCCTCCCCCATGCTGCTCACACAGAGTTAATCCGCAAGGATTCCAGAATCAAGATGTTTGAGTTTAAATAGTACATGCCATGAGTATAGCATCTCTCGAGGTGATTACCTCCATATTCTCTCTGTAGTCTCAGAAACGCTGTGCAATATTTTGGATGAGTGCTAGTATCATTCCTAATTTATAGATGAGGAACCAGAAATTCCGAAGTTGATTTACCCAAACTTCTTGTGCTGGCATCTGAAGCCAGACCCTGATCGATCCCATTCATCCATATCTCAGGGTCCTCTCAGCTTCCGTTTATAATACCCATTCTCTCACCTCATCTCATGAAGCACCATTCTTGGAGGTTTGTTAGAGATATTTAGAATATATAAGCTGTAGTTAAGAATTATTTTTCATATTCCCAGAATAAATCATTTTCCTTTCACAAAGTTTTCAACTTCCAAGATAAGCCTTGGAACCCTTGTCAAGGTTGTTTCCAAACTAACATTTGTAAATATGTATTTCAATAACACAAAATCAATTTTATACACAATTAACTTTCTGGTAATCTACTTTCATTCAAACGCTTAGTAGTAAGGTTGATTAAAAAATAGCAAAAACGAAACAAAACAAAACAAAAAATCTTCATATTGTATTCAAGAGGGCAGGTGCTCTACAGTGGCCTTTTCTGATAGAGTAGCACTAACCATTCACATACTTTCATTTAAATTTAATTTTGCTGGTTGCCCATGATGGAGTAAGACTGTAATTTCATCTTTAGGGTAGATGCAGGAGAATCAGTAGTTGAAGGATATCCTTGGGTTTTTAGCAAGTCCCAGGCCAGCCTGGCTTATGTGAAACCCTCAAAAATTACTTACTTACTTACTTACTTACTTACTTACTTACTTACTTACTTACTTACTTACTTAATTTTAAGTAACTTTAATGCATCAAGTGAAATAAAAATGGCAGCTGTTCCTTCACACCAGCTGCATTCCAAGGGCTTTATAGTAACATGGAGCTAGTGCCTGGTGCATTGGGTACCACATATTCAAAACAACTCCCTAATAACAGAGAAGTGCATGACAGAGGCTGATTTAATCCATCATCTGGAATAGCATCAGAGATGTGTGTGTGCAAAATGAACAATGATTCCACTTGACCAAAAATCCTAGGTAACAACATAGGCAGTAATGAACATGGGTAATTGCACGGATCCTCCAAACATTGGAAGTTCATCTGTCCCACTATAACAGGCAGTCAACCCGAAGGCCATTTGAGTGATATGTCAATATCACCTACACAAGATAGAAAAGGGCTGACTTCTTCTCTGATTTTGTGACAGGGACCTTTAATGAAAGCTTCAGATGTAGAGTTAGAATAGTTAGCAGAGGGACAACGTAAAAAGATTCCCCCAGAGAAAAAGCTTGTGCAAGAAGCCAGCAAGGTTGGAGGTACACCAGGGAATATTTCTATCAGTACAACCTGGCCATTTGTGTTAAGGAACAGATGGTTGCCTTAGCGGGGTAAGTGACAAGAAAAAAAAATGATTTTTAAAAAATAAATAAATAAAAATAAAACCTCATGAGAAAAGCCTGATTTCTTTTCTAACTGTCTCCTGCAAATGGCCAGGCGTTCTCATGCTATAAAACAAGCTAATCTGAAAAGGCAGTAGTTTGGGAGACTGAGCACACTCAGGTCAGAATCCCCATCTGCTGTGGAAATACCTTCCTAGCTTGGGTATCACACTGAAGCTTTAGAAGTCATCAAGCCAAATGCTCTTTTTTCCCTATTATTGAAAATAAATTTTTTTTCTCATAGAATACATCCTGATTATGGTTTCCCCTTCCTCCCCTCCCATTCTGATCCACCCCTTTCTGTCTCTCATTAGAAAAAAAATAGGCTTTCAAGGAATTATGATATGATATAATATAATATGATAACACAAAAACTGACAAATTGAAAGAGGACAAAAACAATCAAACAGGAGGAAGAGAGTCCAAGGAAACAGATATAGATGAAAAGATCCAATACATACATTTAATAAAATAATAATTAAATTAAATTAAATTAAAAAACAAACAAGCAAAGCCCTGATAGGATATTAGGAGACAAGGAACCTCCAACAATGCTGCTGAGTTTATTTTCTGTTGACCATCTACTGCTGAGCATGCAGCCTACCCTTATAAGAAGTTTGTTTCCCCAGTGAGACTCCCTTGGAACAAACTAAATGTTTATTTGCAAGTGGCTCTCAATTGGAGATAGCTTCTGGGTTAGGGATGGAACATGTGTCCATTTCTCCTTTCAGCTCTAAGATCCCATCTGGCACAGACCTGTTCAGGCCCTGTGCATGCTGCCATGGTCTCTGTGAGTGAGTTTGTGTGTGCACTGATCCTGTTGATTTAGAAGGCCTTGTTTCCTTAGTATCCTCTACCCACTATGAGTCTTAAACTCTGTCCACATCCTCTTCCACAGGAGTGCCTGAACCTTGAAAGGAGGTGTTTGGTGGGGGTATCCTTTTTAGAGATGAGTATTCCAAGATCTCTCACTCTCTACATATTGTCTAGCTGTGGGTCTCGGTACTTATTCCCATCTGCTGCAAGCTCTTTTGAAGATGAGCCAAATAGTCTACTTGCCAAGAAGTTAACCATGTCAAAAGCATGGTGCTGAGGTAGACTGTTGGTAGATTAAAAAAAAAAACTCAGACACATAAGTTATTATCACATAATTGTTTGGATGCAACAATAAGCTTCTATGTAAGGAATACATCTGTCCTGGGGAGGCTTCTGTCCTGATTGGAAGAAGAACTTCAACTGAGAAAGAGCCTCCATTATATTGCCTGTAGGCAAGTAAGTAGAGAATTTTTTTGGTTGATGATTGATGTGGGAAGGCCCAGACCACAGAGTTGTTTAAGAAAGGAAATTGAGCAAGCCATGGGAGGAAGACAATAAGAAGTGTTCCCCATGATCCCTGCTTCGGTTCCTGCCTCCAGACTCCTACCATGAGTTCCTGCCCTGACTTCCCTCAGTGATGGAGTGTGACCCAAGAGTTGTAAGCTGAAATAAACCTTTCCTTCCCATTCCTTTTGGTTTCAGTGCTTTATCACAGTAGTAAAATCCTCATCTCTCATCTCTTGCTGACTCAGATGTCCACACATCTCTTCTTTGAAACCTGTATGTTCCAAAGTGATGCTCAGAGAACAGTGACTTATTCTCTACTCTGTCGACAGACTAAGTCCAGGGCCCATTCTCTGGAAGTATGAAATCCTAGAAGGGACTTTCACTCTTGTGTAGAACTGCCCCACATGTACACTATTTAAATTTTTATGACCAAAAAAAAAAAAACTGAATACAATTCATTCATTCCTCCCACCATTTGCTACTGTCACCGACAATGGATTGACCCTTAGATCCACACCCTGACCTTGTTAACAGGGTTGTGGGCTCAAGGCTAAAAGGCATATTTTCCATGGGACTGCTAAAGAGTAACTAGTTATGGAAAAGGAGGTCTTTCTTTATAGCCAGCAATCCCCATTGCCAACCAGAAGCTGAGACAGTGAGGCATCTCACTCACACTCAGAGGCAAGATGTGGGCTGATAGCACAGGTCAGTAGGTGGCCACCTGTAGACCAAACCTAGCCTGGAGCCGGTATTTTGTTTAACAGTGTTCTGTGTTTGCAGTGTTGGGGATTAAATACATGCCTTCATTCATGCTAAGTGTTTTTCCATTGGGCTCTTTCCCTACCCTTTTCATGTTTTCTTTTTAACTTTTCATTTTTGAGACAGGGTCTCACTAAGTTACCAGATTTGGCCTTGATCTCTCTCTATAGCACAGGTTAAGTTTGGCACTTTAATCCTCAGTCTTTGAAGAGTCACAGTTACAGTCCTCAGAGTTGCAGGCCTATGCCCAAGACCATTCATCCTTTTTTTAAATTTAATTTTGCTTTTTATTTATTCTTCTCTCTTATATTACATCCCCAATGCAGGTTCTCCTCCTTCCTCTTCTCCTAGTCCCGCCCTCCATCTTTTATAAATAAAGTTTTATTGCAACAGAGCCATGTACATTTAGTTCTACCATTCCATTTTGTCTGTGGTTACAATGATGCTGAAGATTGAAACAACTGCAACAGAAACCATACAAGTTACAAAGCATAAAATATTTACTGTCTATCTTGCCATGGATAGAAAACAAAAGCTTGACAATATAAATAGTGTGTGTGTGTGTGTGTGTGTGTGTGTGTGTGTGTGTGTGTGTGTGTGTACCAGTTGTCACTTTGTTCCATTCTACCAATACATACATGGCATGTGGAGGGCACTAATCTCTATGGCAAGAGATGGAACAATCTAATGGATTCCTTTGCTTTGCAAAACTTACAGATGCTTTTTCCTGGCTTTATCATAATAGTGACAGCTCAACTTTCTTTTTCCACATTTATGAAAGAGCACAGACAAGTATGATAAAATACAGATATAGTATAAAGTGTCTGCTGTGGGATGGTCTTCCTGTACACTGTGAATATATGTAGTTACCATTGGTTAATAAAGAAGCTGCTTTGATCTATGGCAAGACAGGAGATAGCCAGGTAGGAAGTCCAAGAGAGATACAGGAAGAAGAAAGGTAGAGTCACGGAAGATGCTGCGAGCTGCTCCCTAAGAAGCAAGAACAGGTAAAGCCATAAAACACGTGGTGATACCTAGATTAATAGAAGTGGGTAAATTTAAGATGAGTGAGCTAGTTAGTAATAAGCCTGAGTCATAGACCAAATAGCTTGTAATTAATATAAGCCTCTGTGTGTTTATTTGGGACTGAACGGCTGTGGGAACACAGGAAAACTTCCATCTACAGGTGAGAGTCAGGACTACCATAAAACAGACAGTGTACCCCATTACATTTAGTAAATATATACTAAATTGAAAGTAGAATTGACAATAGCATCAAATGTAATACTACTACCCCCTCCCTGAATACAAAGAGGAGCAACAAACATTTGCAGATTGGCTATTATTTATTTACTTATTGATTTAATTTTGTAGTGCTAGGACTGAACTAAGGCAGTGGTCTTCAACCTTTCTAATGCTGTGACCCTTAAAGACAGTCCCTCATGTTGTGGTGACCCCAGCCATAAAATTATTTTCATTGCTACTTCATAACTGCAGTTTTGCTGCTGTTATGAATTGTTAATATAAATATCGGTGTTTTGTGATGGTCTGAAGGGCCATTCTATAGCACGAATCTTAAAAGTTCTTATTAATAAAATCAAATCCGAGCCAGGTACTGTGGTCAACACTGGAAGATCAGAGAAGCAGAACAAGCAACAGCCACCTCACCTCACCTCGCCATTTTCTCAGCTGATCCTGTTTCTTCCGATTGGAAGCCTCTGAGTTCTCATCCAGAATGGATCTCAGCGGAACTGCTGCTAAAAGCCTAAAAGCTTAATCAGTTCTAGTTCCTTGTCCTCATGCCTTAAGTACCTTTCTGCTTCCTGCCATCACTTCCTGAGATTAAAGGCGTGAGTCACCATGCCTGGATGTTTGAACTCACAGAGATCCAGACAGATCTCTGCCTGTGGAATGCTAGGATTAAAGGCATGTGTGCCACCGTTTTCTGACCTCTATGTCTGTCTAGTGGCTGTTCTGTTCTCTGACCCCAGATAAGTTTATTAGGGTGCACAATATATTGGGGGAACACAGTATATCACCACACCATTCGATCCCCAAAGGTATTGCGACCCATTGGTTGAGAAGTGCTGAACTATGGGCACACAGTAGGCAAGCACTCTATCACTAAGTTGTGCCTCAGTCTTTCAGTGACCTAATTTGAATCCCACTATCAAAGCAGCCAGAGGTAGAGCTGATACAGGCAGAAGACCATAATTATCAGTGAGAGGCCATTCCTATTTGGAATATATGTATCAAACCATAAAAACGTATTTGCTAATTATTAATGACTACTGGGCATGGTGGCACACAGCTTTATTTCCAGCTGAGAGGTAGAGATGCATGGATCTCAGTAAGTTTGAGACCAGCCTGGTCAACATAGTGAGTTCCAAGGGCTACATAGATGCTAATAACATTCAATTCTTCTGCCTGATAGTAATTATCTAACAAAGAGAAATATAAGCAAAAAAAGAGGCCAAGTTTTCCTCTTCTTTTTGACAGAAAAGAGAAAATGAGAATTTGTATTGAGTGCACAGAGGAGAATACCAGATTGAATAATTCATAAGGGGTAAGAAATGTGAGAAGTGTTCGTGTGAACAAATATGTTTCTCATGCCAAAAGATGCCTAGCTTAACAAATCTGGGTTCCTAGTCTTGTAATAGCAAGAAAAGAAGCTGAGGGAAGAAAATCTGGCAATGGTCGGACTTACCCCTTGTATGGAGAGGGCTCAGAAAAGTCAGATGGAAATCCCTCTTGCTGGGACTGGAGTTGTGGTTCTGTGGTGGAACACTTGCTTAGCATATGTAGGACCAGGGATCCATTCCCTCATACCAAAAAGAAGAAGAGGAAGAAGAAGGAGGAGGAAGAGGAGGCGGAGGAGGAGGAGAAGGAGGAGGAGGAGGAGGAGGAGGAGGAGAAGGAGAAGGAAGAAGAGGAAGAGGAAAAGGAGAAGAAGAGAAGGAAAGAAGGGGAGGGAGAGGGCGAAAGAAGAAGAAAAGAGACTTCCTGAAGTGTGACAGTGAGTCATATGTGGCCCAGAGACAGAAAGGCATGGATGAAGACATGTATTCGCCATCCAAAACCGATGCAGGCAGCATCCTAATGATGAGTGGAGTATTTGTTTACAGCATTCGTA
This sequence comes from Peromyscus maniculatus bairdii, assembly GCF_049852395.1. Taxonomy (NCBI): domain Eukaryota; kingdom Metazoa; phylum Chordata; class Mammalia; order Rodentia; family Cricetidae; genus Peromyscus; species Peromyscus maniculatus. The sequence continues at coordinate 22,135,889 of NC_134869.1, read as the reverse complement.
CACAGCCAAACACAGAAAGGGAGTTCATTAGGGAAGTTTGAGAAATCAAGCCTGGACCATATTAGCTAAATTTTAATTAGTCCTTCACCTTAAAATATAAATGAGAAGAGACTTGTTTTCAGGTCACCCCTGAGGGACTTCCATATCTTCAGTGTGTCACAATGGTCATCTACATAATTCTCTTCCCAACCATTTGTTTCCTAAGAAGGATTTTTCTGATCTGTCACACATGTCCTCATTCGCTGGTGCAGTGCCCTGGCAGAACCAGAGACTCTCAACTTGTCCAGGAAAAGGGTTTCATAATTCATCATGCATACCACTCGGCCTGGCACCGAGAGCTGTGGCTCCATCCAAGTGTATGCTCTGGGGCATTCACGGTCGACTAAAGGGACCAGATTTCTGATGAACTAATGTAGGACAAAGGGGAAGCGGCTGGGAACAAGCCCTGGGGTGAGAGTGGAGAAAAAGAGGAAGAGAGTGAATATGAGAGAGGGTACCGAGGGATAAGGCCAGGAGTAAGTGGAGGATGTTCCCCTCGATGAGTTCCCAGGAGAAAAACACTCAGCTAGGCTAGCTGCAGAAGGTGCTCCCTGCGGTGAGCTGAGGGAAGATTCTGCCAGAAGAGGCTTGTGGAAGGGGGAGGAGGGCAGGAAAAGGGGAGAGGAGGGCCTGGTGAGAGAACAAATGTGCCAGGACAGATCATTTCGGAAAGTGTGGTGCCAGCCAGCTAGCACGGGAAGTTCATGTTGAGGGCCATCCTTGAAGTAGGGCATCCGCTGAGCTTGGCATTGAGGGCCCAGGGAGATGGAGAAGGAACGCAGCAGACAGGGAATGATGCATGGATCCAGGCTATTCCAACGCTCTTTGAGAGGGCCAACTTGTCCAAGGCGACAAAGCCTTCGGAAAAGCCTACTGTTTGCGCTGTGGCCATAATGATTTCAGCAGCGAGCCCCCCTGAATTTAGAATTGAGATTTACTCTGCTGAAGCGTTTCACCTTAGGAAGATAGAACACACTCCTGAGAAAGGAATCTGCCTGACTATTGTTAAGTCTCAGGATTCAGTCAGCCAGCCGCCTTCTGAATATCTGCATATTCAAATTGGAGAACTACGCAGGACAAAGAGAAAAATAAATGCATTTCTGATTAAAAAATGCAAATGGGTGCCTGCATTCTGCCTAAATCCCTCCAACGCAAGTCAGCTGTATACTTTCATTACCATCTAACTAGAAACTCATGTGTTTTTTTTTTTACGTCTTTTCAATTTTTCTTGTTAAAAAAAATTGCACTGACAGTGAAAGAAAGAGAAATACAAATAAATAACATAGGTCTATCGAACCGGGGAAAGTCCAAAATAGCAGCAGTGTTCCACGCTGATAAAGCAGTGACAAAATAGAAGCCCTTCCATTTCGGTGGTCTAATAAAGAAACATCGAAGTTTAGAAGGAAAACTTGAAAATTATATACCCCAAGTATTTTAACTTATCGGCCCTATGCACCATAGATAGCCATACAAATGACCAAACCTCTATGAATAGGAAAGATCACTGTCGGATATTTTACTGGGGCAAAGAACGAGGCATGATTAAAATGCCCACCCACCAGACTCCTGATTGGTTAAATTATGGCCCATCTTTTCAACAAAAACACCCAACAGCAGACCTTCAAGAGCTGATCTGCATTTACAAGCGTTGGCATACATCACAGATCTCCTGAGTATACTAGTCATAGGCTAGAATGTTTATGATAACATGTTTTAATCAATGTGTTAATGATAGGGTCCAGTGATATTTGACAAGGATCATCTATTGCAAGGACAGCATTTGAAAGCAATTATAGTGAATTGTGAGCTATGGTATCTCCTCGATAGTGGCAGAAATGGGAGAATTTTGCTCTTTCTTCTTATTGCAGTTTTTTTTTTCTTTTAATCTATGTTGTTGCTGTTTTTTACTCCTATGGCTCTTTAAGGGTACTTTGCTCTTTTGGGGACACACCACCCAGCTCCCAAAGAAATCACACATGGAGCCTTATTCTAAATTATAAGTGTCCAGCCTTAGCTTGGCTTGTTTCTAACCAGCTTTTCTTTTTTTTTTTAATTTAAAAAAAATTTCTTTCCTTTTACATACTAAACCCTGTTCCCCCTCCCTCCCCTTCTCCCCCCTTCACCTTTCCCCATCCCATCCTCATCCCCTCTTCATAGAGGGCAAGGCCTCCCCCTTGGGTAAACAACATAGGCTTCTAGCCAGCTTTTCTTAACTTCAAATTATCCCATTCTACCTTTTGCCTCTGTGCTTTTTCCCTTTTCTTACTTCTGTAATCTTACTTTCACTCTTACTCCATGGCTGGCTGGGTGGCTGGGTAGCTGGGTGGCTGGGTGGCTGTGTGGCTGTGTGGCTGTGTGGCTGTGTGGCTGGCCCCTAGCGTCCTCCTCTCCTCAATCTCACTTTTTTTTTCTTTCTTCTTCCCAGATTTCTCCCTCTATATATCCTCTCTGCCTGCCAGCCCCACCTGTCCTTTCTCCCGCCTCGCTATTGGCCAGTTCTTTATTAGACCATCAGGTGCTTTAGACAGGCACAGTAACACAGCTTCACGGAGTTGAACAAATGCAACTTAAGAGAATGCAACACATCTTTGCATCATGAAAGAAATGTTCCACAGCACAAATAAATGTACCACATCTTAAAATAATATTCTACTACAAATCTACCAACCCGGGCTCTTCTGTAACGCCAAAGTCTTTACTCAGATATTTTCATTTGCTTCTTTCTAGAAATCTAAAGTTTGTAGTTTCTCTCAGGTGAGTATTACGAAGCCTAAAAGCGTTGCCATTCTATATTGGCACTGCCACTCTGTGTCAGGGGTTGTCACTCCAGGTTCCTAAGATCCCTGGAATGTGTGGATCCTCTCCATGCAGTTCTGCCCTCTCTGCTACCTTCTTCCTCCATAAGCAACTACGGGTGTCCACACTCCAGCTCACGGGGACTCACACAGGAAGCAGAGTAAATGCAACTGCAGTTCTCAGTTTGAAACCCTTGCCACGGAAAAACTGCACATTTTAACTCAAATAACCAATTTGGAGAGCCTCCTGTGGCCAAAGGCGAATCATCACATCTTACAAAGGCGGAGCTAAAAGACGGACATGGAGCTGGGTTGTTCTTCATTCTCCCTGCACAATGGAATGCCCTGAAGAATTGTGCGTGCATAGAGATGCCCAGGCTGTCTCCAGCCATTCTGAAACCAGGCCTATTTGTGAGCCATTACCTTGCCTGATACCTTTTCTAAGCCTTTATCAGGAAGATGAAGACACTGAGCACCAGAGAGGATCCAAGATTTGCTAAAAGACATTCATTTATGTACGGGTTAGAAGATGTGTTATTGAGAAGATTTTTAATTGCTTGTCCATCCTGCATGGTGATGAATAACTCAGAGGCAACTGGGCATAAACTTAATTTAACTTATTATTAAAGGACCAACTTGTTCTTAGCATCTGGAAACAGAAGGTGTTTTTCTGTTTCAAGACATATCTTTCCTGAGAAGTAACATTACTGATGACATTTCACGTTTGCCCCAGGATGAGGGCCATGGGTGTCCTGCTGCCCCACCTGTCAGAAGACAGTCCCTAAGAACATTGTGTCTGGCACACCTCAATGGCCTTAACTACTTACATCATAACTCATCAGTTCAACAAAGAGAAGTAGGACAGCTCAGCCGAGGAGTCAAATGTCTTAGTAAATGACTGTAACAATTCATGTTATCTCTGCACAGAGCTCAGTTTGAAGTACAGCACATACATCATCATTAAAATCACCCCCTTATGTTTAAATCAAGGAAATCATCTAAAAATGCATTGGATTCCCACAGGAATGTCTAAGTTAGGCTTACTATTGCTGTGACGAAGGACCGTGACCAAAGCAACCTGGGGAGGAAAGGGTTTATTTGCCTTAAACATCCACATTGCTGCTCCTCACTGGAAGAAGTTAGGACAGGAGCAAGGCAGGAACTTGGAGGCAGGAGCTGATGCAGAGGCCATGGAGGATGCTGCTTACTGGCTTGCTCCCCATGGCTTGCTCAGCCTGCTTGATTAGAGAACCCAGGACCACCAGCCCAGGGATGGCACCACCCACAATGGGCTGGGGTCTTCCACATCAATCACTGATTAAGAAAAAGCTTTACAGTTAGTACTCAAATCTTCAGTTTTGAAATGATCTGTAAATAAATAAATTCTAGGGCAGTCTGATTATGTATGCTTTAAAATAATTTTTAAACTTGCCTAAAATTTACTATTATTGTGTAACTGTATATATGGCGTGCGCATGTGAGTACAGACATGCAAAAACCACAGTGCATGCATAGAGCTCATAGAACACCTTTTGGGAGTTAGTTCTCTCCTTCCACTGTGAGTTATAGGGAATCAAACTCGGATGATGAGGCACGTGTGCTGAAGCTTGGACAAAGGGCAAAAGCTTGGAGCCTGGAAACCGAATGGCTGGGTCCTGAGTTTACGTACACAGAACTCAGCAGCTAGTCCCTGGCCTTATCATATGTCAATCATTCCCAACACAAGAAAGACTTTTGATCTGTTACTCCTTCTGTTTTTTTGATTGTTTTTGTTCTCCAGAGAAAATATCAACTCTAATGAACTTTTTGAAATTCCCCACAAGCCATGGCAATGAAGCTCGATTCTAACTTCAACAGTGAGTCCTCATAATCTGCCTCCTTTAATGGGAAAAATTTAGTCCAGTGCCCTGGAGATTCTAGTATTACGTTGTCTGTTTTGTTTTAGCTATCATTTGTTGTTTTATTTATCTTCATTCATTTTAGTTTATTGTTTTTCCACATGAGGAAGTAGTTCATTTGAAGATAAACTTTTATTGTTGTATTTGGAAAAGCCTCATTAAATCTTTCAAAATTGTAAATGCTCCATCTTTTATTTGTCCTTTCGATGATGTGATAAATCCTGTGGGTCTTTGTCTGAACTCGACAATGTGACATTGTTTATTCATTCAAAACTATTTCCATGAGCCACCTAAATCAGCATGGTTTTGCATCCCTTAATGGTAGTGGCAGTGTCTCAATCCATCATTCTCTTGAGTTTGCATAGTCGTTGCACTGGACAGCTTATGACAGATGAAAACAGATCTCTCATATGAGCACATTACAGGTTTCCTCCTCGAGACTCCTTCAATTGGGCCCCAGCTTCTTGAAAGAAATGATGCAACCCTGGCAGCTGCTGATCTCACTTAGCCATAGACGTCATCTGCTCTGTTTATCTCCCACACTGGCTCCTTGAAGGTGGTATTTAGGAGGAAGTGATTAGAAGACCCACCAACTGGAGGTTGGTTGGTCTATATGACTGAAGGCTCAAAAAGGTCAGGAGTCCACCACATGTAAAGGTTCTGTGAGCCACGGAGCTTGTTTTCAGTGTCTCCCCTTCTCAAGTCCCTTAGGACTTTGACAGAGCGTGTCCAAACTTACCAGAGCTATTGATAGTCTCTGAAGAACTCTTGGACATGCTGATGTGTGTCCCTGCTAAATTCAGATCTTGAAGTCTTAATCATCAGTGTCTCAAAGGCGACTGTATTTGAAATTAAGGATTTGTTGTTGTTGTTGTTTTTGTTTTTCCAAGACAGAGTTTCTCTGTGTAGCTTTGGTGCCTGTCCTGGATCTCACTCTGTAGACCAGGCTGGCCTCGAACTCACAGAGATCAGCCTGCCTCTGCCTCCCAAGGGCTAGGATTAAAAGCTAATTAATCTTGGCAAAATTAAGGATTTTTAAAAGAGGTTAAAGATATGAAAGGGAATTTAATTTTTACTCTAAACCAGATGGAAGGGGCTACTCAATAGTATGGACAAAAATCTTTGTGGAGTAATATTTGAAGAGTTTAAATGCATACAAAAAGGGCTGGGGATGTAGCTCAAAGGTACAGTACTTCTCTCAGGAGAGGGAAACTAGGTTTAATCCTCAATACTGAAGAAAAAAAAAAACAAAAAACAAGTATCTAGGCTTTAAAAACAGCCCATGTCATCTAGTCTGCTATTTGCTATAAATAAGCAATTCCAGTTTAATTCCTCAAGCAAATGCAGGCACCTTTGCATCTTCACTGGGAAATGGACTAACTGGTCTCTGACAGACGGGCTATACCTCTCACCCAAGTATGGACATTACCTTGTAAAGCTAACTACTTAGAGAACAAATGATAACTTCTCCAGTCTTACACTTGAGATCATCTAAAAATATGCTTTCCCTGGAGTGTGATATTTAGGGACTCACATCATTATGCTATGTGGATGTACGGGGTATAAAATAGTAGGTCAGAAGATTTATTGTTTTGCCATAGGCATTAGGTGCTGTTTGCCTGGCACCCTTAGTCATGATAATTCACAAGTGAACATTAAAAACGCAGTTTGTGCTACCCTATGAATTTTCTTCCTCGAATCATGATTCTCTAGTGAGTCTGAGACCTTAAGTAGGTCACCGTAATGACAGAGATGATCATTTTCTTGGCAGTACAGGCTGAGAAGACAGTTCTGTGCAACTGGGCATGGTCTCTGCTGGCTCACCTGGGTGTAGCCATGTGCTGGGGTCTTCCTTGAAAGTGTGCAGTGACCGCCAGAGTCAAGTCTCCAAGTTTTCTTGAAATATTGTCAGCATGTTTTAAATGTTCCTGAAGATGACACCCAAGGTTGTCTTCCCAACTCTATGGTACACACAGAAACATGTGTGACACACACACACACACACACACAGAAACGTGTGTCACACACACACAAACATATGTCACACACACATACTACACACATATTACACAGACACATATACACACAGAGAAATATGTGTGTCACACACACATACTACACACACATATACACACACAGAAACATGTGTGTCACACACACATACTACACACACATATACACACACAGAAACATGTGTGTCACACACACATACTACACACACAGAAACATGTATGTCACACACACATACTACACACATACATACACATACTACACACATATATACACACACAGAAACATGTGTGTCACACACACACATACTACACACACACACACACACACACACACACACACACACACACACACCAATACACACATTTTAAAGAAGAATCATAAGTTAGGCAAATACCTTAAAGGTAACTTCCAAAGACAGGGTACAGAAAGTAAAGTTTTCTGAAAGAAAAGTAAATAAAAGAGCATCAGAAAAAAAACGATGCAAAGAAAACAGAAGAGAGATCTATCTGGGGTCAATAATGAAAGTCATTCATAATTTGATCTCCCTGCTCATAGTTTCAAAGATATCTTTTTATTAGATACTACCAAATATTTCCAAATACAGAAGTTTCAGATCAATCATGTTTTGTGGCTTCTATCACATTAAGTTATGCAAATTGTTTTTAGGTCTATAGAACACATTTATATAAGGATTAGAAGCTATGAGATTCAACTTATGAACATTTCACATTTTTTCTCACTTCCTGTAAATTCATAAGCTGAACAAAACCAAAGTACATTTTAAAATACATTATTTTGACAGGGTTTCTTCATCGAATGGAAAGTTGCTCATTTTTTTAAAAAAATGAAGCAAAGGTTAGGTTTCTGCTGAAGTAGCTGAGAACCCCAGTGCTCTAGGCTACAAGATGAAGCTTGGAAAATATTCAGCCTGCTGACTTTTATCCACTCTCTCAGACAAGATGGCTGTGGGTAATTTGGGCTGCTGGCTATGGAATGTGGACCTATCTGTCTACATTATTAATGAACACCTGATGGAATTAGATAGCAGGGATTTTAATTTCTCTGGTTAAAAAAAAATTCCAAAAGGAAATTTCTTAAGAACAATAAAGTCAAATGAATATGAATCTAAAAGCAACAGGCTGGAAGGATGGCTCGGTGGTTAAGATCACTGGCTGCTCCTCTAGAAGACCCAAGTTCAATTCCCAGCACCTACATAGCAGCTCACAACTACCTGTAAATTCAATGCCAGGGGATGTGAAGTTTTCTTTTGTCTTTGAGTGTACTGCATAGATGTGATGCACATTCATCCATGCAGGGGAAACACCCATGCACACAAAATGAAATTAAACTAAGATTTACAGACTTGTTATGACACAGTAGGTATTGTAACAAGTAATTGAAGGGATGTGCATGCTTAGATATTTCCACCTGGCTTATGATGTGAGTAAAATGATCACTCTGTATTAAAGATGAGAACATCAAGGCTTGAGGAAGTCAAGATCAAACACTAGGAACAGGAGGAAGTGGCACTTTCATTAACTTACACTTGACTCCATCATTGTGGGTTTTATTATATTGTATGTGCCGAGGATTATATTTCAGAAGTGAACAGGTCACAGAGGGAGGTCCAGCTGTCTCTGGTTTGTGCCATACTTGGATTCCTATCAGTCGGGGATGAAAGCATCTGGCCAATGAAGACAAAGGCGAAGGGTGTCTGTACATGTATGCCCTTGTTAATATAAACAACCTCCGGATGCCACTTATATTTCAGCTATTATCAATTGTTGTAAGCCCCAAAGTAGGGATTTCTTATTCACGACTATGGAAGGAAGCGTTGGGGAGAGGTGGACGTGGACGGCACAGTGTTTCCAACATGATAATTAATTCTCTGCAGGAAGCACCAGGGCCTTTTCCATGAAGAGGGGGAGTCTTCCAACCTTCCAAATTACTTTTCCTCAAAGTAGACTGTAAGCTAAGAATTTAGATAAAACTCCAACCATTCGTGGAGTTTCCAGCTGTGGCTGCTACTTTGAGTGAATCATGATAAGACTTTTTTCACCTAGAAATGGACATAAAATCTCTTTAACATACAAATATAAACGTAGATGTTGTGTGGAAAAACAAAGACGGATTTAGAAAATTATAAACAAGGAAGGCATTGACCTATCATTCGTCATCTTAAGGAGATAGATGGATATATTACAGGTCAGGGCTTGGTGACCTTGATCATGCCACTGGCTTTAAATAAACTATGACACTTACTATTTTCATAGGTTCTTATAAAAGGAAAAAATTAACACATGGTATTCAGGAATCCCAGGCCCAACTTGTATCTTTTTTAGTAATAATCTTAAGACTTCCCCAACAACAAACTTCTAAATTTTCTCCTAGCACGTGTATGGGAACAGTGAGGAGCCAGACAGACCCTCCAGGACGCAACTAAATACGGGACAAGGGAAACAAAGTCAGAGACTATTATAGCAAAGTACAAATGTGTGCCTCTCTTTATTCAACACTACAGTTAAAACCAAAACCCTCAGCCCCAAATTCATTTAACCCCACAAAAGTATCCTCCATTAAGAACTCCCTTTTGTTTGAAATCAGAGTAAGCAGTGCCAATCAATTCAAATGCGTTTTCGAGGTTACTATTGTAAAATACAATTAAATCATATGACATCAAGTCTTTTCAAACAACTCTGAAGTGAATCTGAATTCCTGTTAGTGTTTTAACCCTGCTCATCTTTGCATTAATTTGAGTGATTATTTTTAATGACAGTAGGCATCTTTTACAAATATGTATAATAACTGTATTAATGCTTTGAAAATTGTATACCTGCATATGATCTATTTTGATCACATTCACCTCAATTCTCCCCCTAATTCTTCACAAACGCACCCCTGACCTCCCTTCCCTGGTCCCAACTTCACGTCCTCTATTTTATTTTTTTTTAAGCTCAAGGAGTGCAATCTGTACTGCATATATACTTCTGGGTGTGGGGTCACAGCCTTCAATAAAACTGACTCACTCCCAGAAGCCATCAGCTATCAGTAAGTCCTCAACTAGTGGTGAGTGGCCCATGCTGGAATGGTATCTGGCTTGATCTTGCTCGGGTCGGGTCTCCCACAGGCACCCACAGCTGCTGTGATTTCCTGAGTTCCTGCCATGCAGAGAGGACACTGTTTCAGTCTGTTCCTCCCAGCCCTCTGATCCTCCTTGACCTCTGCTCCCTCTTCCTCAACTGTCTCTAAGACTTGCAGGGAGGCAAGGGTATACAGACGTTTATCGCTATTTGTGGCTGAGCACGTATCCTTTGCACTTTAACCAGTTGCTCTGGTTTCATTGAAAGACATGACAGTGACCTTTGTTATTCTCATTTTAGCAAGCAATTAATTTTGATGATTTCCTTTTTTTTTTTGTTTTTTTTTTTTTTTTTTTTTTTTGTTTTTTTTTTTTTTGGTTTTTCGAGACAGGGTTTCTCTTGTGTAGCTTTGCGCCTCTCCTGGAACTCACTTGGTAGACCAGGCTGGCCTCGAACTCACAGAGATCCGCCTGCCTCTGCCTCCCGAGTGCTGGGATTAAAGGCGTGCGCCACCACCGCCCGGCAATTTTGATGATTTCCAAGTGAATATTCTGTCTTCTGGGAGACAACTGAAATGCCATCTTGTTTATTTCTTGCTCAGGGGACATGCCTTACACCTGCCCGGTAAGCATAGGGCTCAAGAGCTGGACTGAGATTTGGGCCAATTGTATTCAAGAATCAGAGCTACTCATGTCTGGTCTGTGCTTTCCTAGACCCCCACTACCCACCCACCTCCCTTCACTTCTCTAGCAGCTCTGGTTTACTTCCTCTCTCTGGCCTATCATCCATTTGAACCCGGAAAGAGCAGTCGCAAAGCTAAAATAACCACCCAAATAGCAGCTTCTCTCCAGAATATGCTTAATTCCATAGCTCTGGAGTGATCCTTGTCAGAATCTATCTAGAATGACAGTTGTTATCTATGGGATGACTGGTTTGCAAGAGATTGTGACAAGTCACGGTCAATTTCAGACACTGGTTCTTTCTGTTAATTTTTTTTCTCCTCAATTATTTCTAACTTTGCATCATTCCTTCATGTGACTTATTTGATTGTGAAAACACACTCGAAAGAAGATGACTTCTTTGAGAGTCCCTTCAGTTTTCTGTAGCCAGTTTGTTTTTTTACTCGCTTTAATAAAGCAGGTAGCTTGTTTCTTCTTCAAGGAAATTTGCTAAGTAAATTGCATATCTGGAAATATTTTAAGCAAAGAAAACAAGGGCTGAGCCATATAGCGTATGGTAGAGGGCGTGCCTCATTGAGTTCAAATCCAAAACCACAAAGAGAAGCCAAACCCAAGGGAAAAAACATGATGGTAACTCCAAATACACTTGGCGCACATGAGATGGTAATGGGGGAGGGAAGGGAAGAGGAACTTGGCTAGAACTCAAGCTAAGTTTGAATTTCTCCAAGATCCATGCTGCTGATGGATTGTCATCCCTTAATGGGGAAGAACCGTATGTAGCAGTATGAACAGCAGAGCATCATGCACCGTGGAGCAGAGAGGGGAAGCCAGGGAAGACGTCTTCAAGGAATGGGACAAAATTCGGCGTAAAAAGTTATCTATGAGCAAAGTGTTTTCTGATCTACGACCATACCACCCTGATTTTAGATAGAGCTTGGATGGGAGGACAAGGTGCTCTCTAAATGTCTAATAGCCAACGCTATTAACATAATGCTTAGAAAGAGTTCCTGACCTCTAAAAGTGACATGTTGGGTCAGTTATTTGAAATTGGACAAGTATTTTGAATACTTCGGAGAAGGACCAGTGAAGGTTTTTAGAAATATTTCAAGAGGCTGTCTCCTGGGATGTCACCTTTATGGCCCTCCCTCTTGATTACTTATCATGTCGGAAAATAAGGTAAGGAAGGTATTTTGACCTCCACAGTGTGAGGATATTGAGGTCCAAAAAAATGGTGGCAGCCACTTCTGAAGGTTTCTGGTTAGTTAGAAGAAGCGCCCACTCCAACAGCCTGCTACACAAGATCCCTGCTGCCCAGTCATTTAAAGACCGCATGGAAGCAGACTGACTGGAACAACCTTCTGATCAACCCCAACAAGTGTTTGCGTTCAATAATAATACCTACCGTGCAAAAGCAAAGGTTGATGCGCTCAGGGTGGGGTGGCAGATATGAGACTAGCAATTTCTTGTTTAGACAGAAACACCTGACGAGGAGGAAGTGCTTATTAGGGTCTCGGAGAGTGGCTGACAGGTGAGAAGCTGACAGCTGTCGGGAGACCTTTGAAAATAGTGCCTGTTTGTTCATTCAAATTTCCTGAGCCGCCAGCAGGAATCCAGGATGACATTGTCGGCTTCCCAGCCTGTTTCCTCAAGGCTTCAGCACTAACAGGGTTTACCCAAAGCCTCCGCTGCCTTCCAAACCCTTTTTTTTTGCTTTGGAAGACATGCCCACAAACACACGGGAATTCAATTTCTTAAGAACCCTTTATACGCCCTGGCTTCCATTCCTCTTGATTACTGTCAGGCCTTGCTTTGAAATATTCAGCTACTGACAACGCACGTGTCTACACACATACACACACGACTAACCTTCATTTCGTGTCTCTCAGGTAGACTACAAGGAGAATTTATTCAATAACTTCTAATCAAAACCACAGGAAACAAAACAAAAGCCAGCTCTGCTACAGACAGCCATTCTAGCTGACACACTTTGATAAACCTACTCTCAGATATCTTCTGCTAGGTGTACAATATGTTCTTTTTTTTTTTAATCTGGAGTAACAATCTAGCTTAAGAAATACATTTCAGCCCCCAGCAGCACCACCCCCTGACCTTCCCCGGTGTTTTCCTGCCCTGACACATCTACCCAAGTGACTGCCCTCTCAGCAGGGCTAGCCTCAGCTTCCACTTCCATTTGCACTCCTGTCTTTCTCAACACCTAACACCAGCATTTAGCCGAAGGACTATAACTATAGATATAGGTCGATGTATCACATCCTGGGTGGGAAAGAAAGCATTGATAACTCCTAACGGAAAGGTTTAAGGATGATTATTCTGAGTCTTCTTCAGTGGACTGACTGAGAATGAGTGTCACTGACTCAAGGGCACATAGTTAAAAAATACAGTGAAGATTCCTATTCAAAGTTGTTGACCTAAGGAGATACTGAATCATCACTATGGAAACACCTCTATCTATCTATCTATCTATCTATCTATCTATCTATCTATCTATCTATCTATCTATCTATCTATCTATCTATCTATATCTCTGTGTGTGTATCTACCTGTCTGTCCGTCCATCCATCCATCCATCCATGCATGCATGTATCCATCCATCCATCTGTTCATCTATCCATCTATCCATCCATCCATCCATCTCATCTCTATTTCTATATCTCTGTTGCCCTCGATTCTGGTTGGTGGTTACAGCTTCTCCAGATGTATGGAAGTATGGACCTAACTCTTAAGCTCACAGTACTTTGAGACTCTCTCCTTGTAACTGTCTTTGCTGCATGAAGTTCTTCAATGGAGCCACACCTCTAGGTCACATCTGGCTTTGCTTCACTATTTCATGGCTATGGCATATGACAGTACTTGAGCCACTGCTCCACGTGACACAGATATAGTCATCATCTCCATTTTCCAGACGAGGAAATTAAGGGGTAATGGCATTGTGTATACACAGGATCAAACTTCAATGTCTACTTGTCAGAAACATCCTTGAGAAGGGTGCCTTATCTTTGCTGAACTCGAATCCACAACCCAATAAACTTATTGACTTGAATTGCCCTAAATAATGCTCTCAGTGTGCCCTCTGTACTATTCTCTCTGTGTGAGGGAAGTATGTTCCAGCACATTCTGAGCTGTATCAGTCATAACCCTTGTAAGAAAATCTACCATCTTCAATGCTTTTACAGTTTAAATGCACTAAGCCTTCCCCAGAGATAGGGTAAGTACTAAGATGGCCACACTAGTTGGAGAAGAAATAACAAGAGACTATGTGTGTCCATGATCATCTACTGAACTTAAAAAGGTATTAATGGAAGCAGTAGAACATGGGCCTTGGGAGAGGACTGTCGGGCAGAAGTAGGGGCTATAGAAGAGTGGAGTCACTCTCGACAAAGGCAAAACTCAGAAAAGAAAGATGTAAATGCAGGACTCTCTCCACTTGTTCTTCATTCAACTTCCGGGCTCATCATTGTCTGGCTCCAACCAGGAGTTAAAGTACAAGGAACAGAATAAGTCAGGTCACAGAGTCCAGTAAAACATGGATGTAGAGGGGCCAATAAAGAGCTACCAAACTGTCCTTCAAAATTTCTCATCAAAATTGTACTTCAAGAAAACACATAGGAAATCCTTTACTACAGGTAATTCACATACCTACCCTAGGATGTAGCCATTTCACTTCACAGTGTTTATTTTTTAAAAGTAAATAAACACACACACACACACACACACACACACACACACACACACACACACACACACACATGAAAATCTGGCAACACACACACATGAAAATCTGGGCAGTGGTGGCACACGCCTTTAATCCCAACACTCTGGAGGCAGAGGCAGGCTGATCTCTGTGAGTTTGAGGCCAGCCTGGTCTACAGAGTGAGATCCAGGACAGCACCAAAACTACACAGAGAAACCCTGTCTCGAAAAAAAAAAGTAAATAAACAAATAAAAATAAAAAAGAGACCTTAACATGCACAGGAATGGACAACCCCAAAATGAATGTAACCTAAATGTCTTTTAATTGTACAATGGACACACTGATGTAGTCATCAACAACATTTTACAAAGACACTGCTAATAAATGCAGCAACCTGAATAGGTGCTGGAGAGATGGCCCAGCAGTTGAGGCAACTTAACTACTCTTCTAGAGGCCCAAGTTCAGATCTCAGCTCCTGTGTCAGGTAGCATACAGCCAGGTGTAACTCTAGCTACAGGGAACCCAAAGCCCTCTACTGGGCTCTGAGGATACCCACACTCAAGTGCAAACATCTACACACACACACACATACACACACACACACACACACACACACACACACACACACACACACGAAAATGAAATAAATATTTTTCAAAATACAGTCACCTGAATAAATCTCACCAACATAGCATGAAGTTTAAAAGGCCAGACACAAGAAAGCCCTATGGGATAACTGCATTTATAAGACTTTAAGAGAAGCCCAACCATTTTTAAAGACAAGAGTGAGAGCACTGGTTTCCCTGTGCTGTGTGTGGTAAGGCCACTGACTGGGAAGGGGCAAGAAACAGACAGTGGGTGGTGGTTTCTTGGATACAGACCTGTGTCAAAATTCATTGAACTGGCCCTTTAAACAGGTTCACCTCATGAAAATTCTATCCCAAATCAAGCAACAATAACAACCATGGCGACTAGTGATATCATAAGTCCATTCATGTAGCAAAGACATCCAGACTTGGGCTGCTTCTCAGGTGGTAAGAAAAAGTTATAGACGTAACCACATAGCAGTCTTATGATTTGCAAACTGGATAGTCCTCACCGACAACTCAAAATGGATATGCTATTAATACACAAATGGTAAAGGCAAAAAGAGCCACCATCTTCAAAAACGTTCCATCATTGAGCCCAAAATAGCCTGTAAACAGCCTGTCTGAAATGCAGAGAGACGTTGAAGAATGTTAACGTGCCAAGAAGGGAAGATCTGGGAGGTCCCTCTTATTGTAGCATACTGGCTAATGCCTGTGGAAGTCAGTATCTAGCATGTCCTAAAATGTCACATGTCACACAGGGTTAAAGCTCCAGGATGCTGTGACAGATAATCCATTTTTACGAAAAGTGGCCAGAAACGTTGCATGACTGATTCTCAAACATAATTTATTTTTTTCTTAGTAAATTGGGTAGAACATAGAATTGAGGGAAATTCTATGAACTCACCTAGCTTGCTGTTTTCTCATTTACTACTAGGCTGGTTCTCAAAGCAATAGTTATTAATGTTTCTAAATTGGACCTCCAATTACATGGTATTTTAATATCCTGACCCACAGATACAAGTTTAACAGATCATTTTTGTGGTGCAGTTATCTCAACAGGCCTGAGCCTATGGTGACCAAGCCTCACCCTAGGAATAGATTGTTCCCAGTAGTGTGGAATTAATGTTTCTATGCACCGTGGCTCCATTTTATAAATTGCTTCTCCACGGTACATGACATGCTGTGGAACCACCAAAGAACAGGGCAGAGTGCTGAATCATAAGAGATGAATGACTGGATTCCAGGATGATAGAAACTGGATAAAGATACAGTACTCAGAAGCAAATGTCAAGATCTCAGGACCAGAAGAAGGGTTGGGGATATTCTGCATATAGAATTGGCATCATTTCGGTCACCAGGGCCACAACAGCTTGTTAAGATAGTGATTCTCTGATGCCATGTCTCTGCGTCTAGAAGGTATCACTTACATATCCCATCAAGAAACGGATGAGCCTGTAAACCCATTCTCAATCTAGTTCAACCTATTTCTTTTCCTGTAGTTCCCTACAGTGGCATCTGCTGAGCTCTCCAGGCAGGCTGTATCTGTCAATAATGTAGCTGCTGACACCTTGGCATTTGTTCAGCACCCAAGATCTAGGTGGATTGCAGTTAATCTGAGTTTTTTTTTAACCTTCACATATACATGGCATATAGAAATATACATATGTATTTAAATGATAGCAGCAGATTAAATAGTCCACTTCTACCCAGAATTATATTTCAAAAACATAAAACATGACAAAAACTATGACAAGCAGAAGTTCTCCCAATAATGTCCTAGCTGTTTGTAAAAGCAAAAGCAAAACCCTAGTGATGTGTTCTCCTGAAGACATCTCAAATAAAAGACATACTCAAGACGTCTATTATAATCAGAAGGTCAACAGAAAGTCTGGTCAAAGACCATACAAACTGTTGTAAATGAGCACAGTAGGAACACAAACAGAAACAGCGTACTCTTTGAGGATGGGGATGACAAGATTCTAGGCACAGAATGTAAAATAGGCATGCTTGAAGTAGTTACAGTAATTAGGGGCATGAAACCAATGTAAGCAAATGAGGAGTATCTACTTTTTGAAGGGCTCTTTATGGAGAGCTCAAGATTCTTATTATGAGAATCTTTTTTTTTTCCATTTTTTTTTCCGAGACAGGGTTTCTCTATGTAGCCCTGGCTGTCCTGGAACTTGCTCTGTAGACCAGGCTGACCTTGCACTCACAGAGATCCTCCTGCCTCTGCCTCCCAAGTCCTGGGACTAAAGGTGTGCACCACATCTACCTGGTTGTTTCCTCAGAAACATCCAAGTTTCTCTCTATGTGTCGGCTACAATAATATGGTTCTGTAGGACACATTTTTGTCAAACATCAAACTTTTGACACAAAATGTATTTGTATTTGCTGCATTTTGGTTAGCATTCTTTTCGGTTGTAATACAATTTCTTCTTTTGTATTCAAATTCGCCACTTTGTTTTATACTTTGTCCCCACAACAGACAACCCCAGAGCCAAGAATTCATTCTCTAGGAGGCCTCCATGGAGTGTGTGCCTTGTTTTGTGTATTGCTTCTTGCCTCTTGACTTTTTGCATCTTGTGTTTCCTTTCAGCTCCTTCTGCTGCTGTTTGCCCAAGACATGATGTGCCTGGTGTTAAGATCTAAATACATTTCCTTACCCCTGACTTGTGACAGCGTTGCCTTTCTGGAGGTGACGTGTTTCCATGTCAACAAGATTACTGTTAGTTCCCCTCAATGGGAAGAACTAGAAAGAGAGTAATTGAGAGGAGAAGATGAAGAAGAGAAGGGAGCTGTTAACTTGTTTTATTTTTTGCATCTGAATCCCCCATAAGACTCCTCCCCTTGGGCACAGTTACTGGTCACAGGCTCTGCTTCCCTAAACACTCTTGCTGCCAGCCTCCCAGGGTCTCCTCACAGGCACCTGCCAGACTGTTCTCACAGAAACTCTTCCCAACTTCTGAGGTACTTGGTAGAGCCCTCTCTTCAGAAAGCAGAGCTCCATTCTGTGAGGATTCTGAGCTCATGAGGAGTGAGGCTCTTCCTCTGAGCTCCTGAGGTCCTGGCGCAGGCTCAGGGGTGGAGCCTCCTGTAGAACGTTGTTTCTCTATACCACAGGTCCTTCCATAATGCTTCTCAGTCCTCCTCAGCTTCCCAATGAGATTGCCGATCTCAACTCCAGCCCTGAGGGTGTATTTTCTGTCATGATTACATCTAACATCCACCGCCATCCTTCTTCAGTCCTCCCTCACCCAATCAGCAAATTCCCTGCATTACAAAATGCAGCCGGGCGGTGGTGGCGCACGCCTTTGATCCCAGCACCCGGGAAGCAGAGGCAGGCGGATCTCTGTGAGTTCGTGGCCCGTCTGGGCTACAAAGTGAGTTCCAGGAAAGGGGCAAAGCTACACAGAGAAACCCTGTCTCGAAAAACAAAACAAACAAACAAAAATGCTTAGTGATGTTTATCTTCTTGAATGATGCTCAATGGATATAAGCATTCAGTTTATTCATTTCATTACTGTTTTCTGTGTAGACATTTAAAGGCGATGCTCTGTTCTCTGTTGTCACTACCTTGTTAGCCTGTATAGCAGAAGAAGACATTCTGTTTCAGGTCTTTGGGTAAGTGATAGGCTCAACAGGTATCTAACATTCTTAGGGGGTTCTGGGAATAAACCAGAGAATTAATTGGAATTCCTTTTAAATTAAAACTATTATTTATTGAATTGCTGATTTAATTCATGCCACTGTTTTATCTTATTTTTCTTTCTGATTAAATATAATTATATTAAAATAAATGGATTAACATCCATCTTCCTATTTCCAAACTAGCCAGTGTATTGTGAATGAAAGGACTTCAAAAAAAAATGGTTATTGGTTAAAAAAAAAAAAGATACTACATAACAAGACTGTTTTAAGCACTTAAGAGATGAGTAAACTATGATCGTACTCTTCAAGACTACATAGATAGGCTTTAAAAATAGCTGATAGTAAACTGCCCATTTATGAGGTTACAAAATCTCAAGCAGTGACTGTAAACTGAGGCTGGTCCTCAGACTACGGGAGCTCTGAGTCTCATTCTTGGGTTCAGGCATGTATATATCCTAAAAGCTCACTGTGAATCTGGAATATCTTTACAGCCTTCTTTTAAAACCACTGCTCTAGGTCCAAATGGTTACACTGTTCTGTGATCTTGTGTTCTTAATATCAACCCAACTTTCTCCTGTGGGCTTGTTTCTTCCCTTCATGGGCCTCAATATCAAAGTATTCTTACCTCATAAGCAAATGCTTCAGGAAGCAAAGGCTAAAATAACTCAGGGCTGAAGTTATCCTCCTCCAAAGGATCTCTCATTCTGCACATGATGTCCCTGCCTGTGCGTCCCTTGGGATGGATGATAATGGCAGTCTTCTGAAATCAACATCATTGACCACATATTTCTGTTTCATAAATGCAGACTAAGTCAGGGATGCCAAATGGCAATGTCATAATCCTCCTGTTCTCTGCCAACCCATTGCCGTATGGACTCAAATGTGCTTCTCCCGAAACAGATGGCTCTCCCTGCTCTCCAGGTTATTACATAAGGAGATGAGGGGCAGTTGATTGACTGCGCCTGATTTCCAGGGAGACGAACACAGTGCACACGACAGGACCACAGGTGTAGAGAGCGGATTCAGCTTCAGAGTGAGGCTGGCTTGAATTCCAATCTTGGCTCTGTGTCTTTCTGACCTGAGAGCAAGGCACCTCATTTGACATCTATCCTTTCTTCTGTGAAAAGGCTGGAAGCATTATCTCCTTTACACTCTCATACATATGAGAATGCACATATATGTATATATGTGTATATATATACATATATGTGCACATATATATGAACAAACAGAAAATATGCTTTCTTAGAATTTATATGTGAAAAAAAACAACAGGACTTTCCCAAAGTTCCTTATCAGTGGTATTTACTCTGAGGGGGCACCATATACGATTTGAAATAAGTGAGGATAGCTCCTTTCTCGGGAGCTCATAACTCCTATGGTGCAACAGTAACCAGCCCAGACTGAAGCCTTAGCGTGGAGAAGGACTGTGCTTAGGATTTTGCTTCCTAAACTCACTAGACCCTTAGCTGGTAGTTCAAACAGGAGTTTGAAAGTGTGTGTGTGTGTGTGTGTGTGTGTGTGTGTGTGTGTGTGTGTGTGTGTCTGTGTGTGTGTCTGTCTGTCTGTCTGTCTGTCTATCCTGTGATGTGGAACTGGGAAGTGATTTTGGACTTTCATATGATCCCCAAATGATTTCAAACAGATCCACTGGTTCCTCCTCTTTCCACCTGGCTGTGGAGAGATGTCTGCAACATGGGACTTCCTTCACTGTGAGCTGCATTTTTACCCCAAATATCTCCTGCTTCTAATGAGGTTACAATTGTCTCCTTCCTTTAATCAGTCATGTTTGTTTGCTAGGCTTTGCTATGTTTTGACTTTAGGCCATTTCTACTGATTTTCAAAAAGCTAAATGACTGTTCCTTCAGATATTTCACGATCTGGCTTTATCTCTGACCGCATCTTCTCAAGTATTCCTTCCTTTAGCACACAAATGCAGCTCTGGCAGGAAATATTGGGACGGGAGCCTGGCTCACTGATTCAGAGGGTTTGCTATTCTTGCAGAGGACATGAGTTTGGTTCCCAGCCTCAGTGTCAGGAAGGTCATAACTACCTATAACACTGACTCAGCGTTGGACATACCTACACACAGCACATATACATGTAGTCAAAAATAAAATAATAAAAAATTTTAATGACAAAAGTGAACTTTGGAGTCAGATCAACTTGAGTTCCGGTCACCGCTCTGCCGCCTGCTGTCTGTGTGATACTGAGAGGCTTAGTTCTTCCTTGCATTTTAAGTGTCCCTCCATAAATAACGCGTTCCACAGAGTCCAAGAATTCTAGAAAAGAAAAATTGATGCAAGCTATACTCTGAAAAACTATCTTTTCCTTTTATCAATAATACTTTTTGTGCATACATCCGTGTATAAACTTACACATATAGATATATGTACACACACATATGCACATGCACAAGCAGTTCTGTCTGTCTCTATTTGTCTATTTCAGATAATCTTCTTCTCCAGGAAACCTAGATTCAGTTTTTCTAGATTTCATGCTCTTCAAGACTCCTTGACCATTTTCCAGTGAATGCCTTTGGTTTCCTACTGTCATGAATGTTCTTGTAAGAGTCATCTACTACTGAATGTCAACAAACATTGATTATCTCATAGACTTTCTGGGGGACCAGGAAACCAGGAGCATCTTAGCCAGGCTCAAGGGCTTTCGCAAGGTTGGATGAAGCAGTTGTCTGGGGCTGCCAATCATCTCCAAGTTCTACTGAGGCTGGAAAATGCCAAACAGTGTCTGCTATAGATCACATTTTAGGATCCAAGCCAATGGTTTAAAAGAACATTGACAACATAATGTTTACTGGGTTTTACTTTTGGTGAAATTACAGTATGACTCTTCCTCACTAGGCAAGATGGAGCTAGGTTAGAATCAGGTGGATGGTCTGACTTGAGGACCGAGTGGTGTGAGGTCACTCTCTTAGTCACTTTTCTCATGGCCATGAGCAATACCTGGTGAGAAGAAATCTAAAGGAGGAAGCGTTTATTTCAGCTTGCAGTTTGTGGGAATACCATCAGTTTATCACGGTGAGGAAAGCGTGGTGGCAAGAAAGTGCAGGAGCTGGTCACAGTGAATCAGTTGTAGATGAATTTCTAAATGGCCTTATTAAATAAAAAACACGGAGCCAGAAATTTGTGTTAAAGACTTAGAGAGATCAGGGAAATATGGAAAGCCACCTCACCTCACCAACTCCGCAGCTTCCAAGGAGAGCAACTTCCTGTCTAGCCAGGCTTATATGCCTTGCTTTTCTGCCCTCTCATTGGCTCTTAGCCCAGCTACCTCACTTCCTCTTCCTACACAGCTCTGTCACTGTCTGTCTGTCTGTACAGACCTCCGGGTCTCTATGGTTAGTACTGGGATTAAAGGCGTGTGTCACCATACATGGCTCTGTTCCCTAGTGTGGCCTTGAACACACAGCGATCCTGCCTGCTAAGGGATTAAGGGTATGTGCTACCACTGCCTGACTTCTTTGTTTACTTAAAATGACTGGCCTTTTCCCCCTGATCTCCAGGCAAGCTTTATTTATTAACTCACAAATAAAATACCACCACATTTCAACACAAACAAAATATCACCACAATCAGTGGTTAGGAACCTGTGAGTGATGGATGCTGGGGCTCATATGTATATATACATATATACATCATAATTACATAATTACACACACACACACACACACACACACACACACACACACACACACACACACACATCAGTCCAGGACCCCATCCCATGAAACTTTACCATCTACTTTTGAAATAACTCTGCCCACCACAGCTGACTGAATCTAAGTAATCCCTCAAGGACACTCCCAGAAGCCTGTCACTGTGGTGAGGCTACATCCTGTCAAGTTGGTAATAATATTAGCCAGCACCATCAATAAAGTCAGCATAACTCACTATATCTTCACCAGGTGACATTCCACCCTGGGACCACATGGAAGTGACCTACAGTGAATCCGGATTCTCCTGCTGGAACCTTATGTGTATTCTAGAAGCTGACACATTCCTCTTGGGTCTGGGTTCTGCACCAGCAAGGACACCCTGGACTCACCGCAGTGCCTACAATTCTGTTGGCCTTCGAATTGCTCCTGCAACCTCGTTCTCCCCAGTTCTGGCCTCTAGAAAATTGAGGTACATGACCTTCGTCAGCAGGTCACCTGACCTCGGCCTCTCGTGGCTTTAAACATCACAAACTCTGGAAGAGAACCCAGAGGGCAGCATAAGTATGAACTTGGGGCCTTTGCCCCTAACGCCTTCCTGGACAGACAGCATCTCTGGCAGTGACTCCACCGAAGGCCACAGCCTGTGTCAGCAAGTTCTCTGCACAGCTGTCCCCTCTGGGTTCCTGTCGCCGCCCCGTTCCCTCCCATTCAAGCTTCAATTTCTGACTGTCCCGCATTGACTACAGCAGAGTGCTTGGCCGGTGTCTTTCTTCCTAAACCCTACTTACAACTGTGTGATTGGTCCCTTGGGAAACTCTCCTCCGTGGTCCTGCTTGAACTGGCACTGTGTTCTGCCAGGACCCTAACTACGAAGGGATGGTTCCAAACACTGTCTACTCCCAGGATGCCTGCAGCCAGGAACTAACCCTGAGGTAGAGCTATGGGGAATCAACAGTTCCCGTTGAATTGCTCAGTGGTTAGCTGCTCAGTTAGTGGCGTCAGTTCATTCGTAAAATATCTACAGGCGCAATCATTTGCTGCTAAGATCTACAAATGCTGAGAAATAACACATTGGAGAGCTTCAATATGAAACCCACTAAGATGTGCTTATAAGATCACTTGAAAATAAGCACTTTGTACTGAGTGCTGAATGGCAAGCATCACAACACATTTATTTATATATATTTAAAATTATTTTCATCTTCACAACTATTCTATGTGGTGTAGTAATTCTTATTAAGTGGCAGGTCTGGAAACTGAGGCTCAGAGGAAGAATTATAATGCATTATGTACAGGAAGCCATTTAGGGCACTAGTTTGCAAAGTCAGGCAGAACTTAGAACTTACATCACTTAATGTCCCTGGATAAAGAGAAGAGAATGTCCCTGGATAAATGGCTGAAAAGAATAACATAGTTATGCTTACTTTATGTGAAAAGTATTTGCTAGTTTCTGTTTGTTGTAAATAGGCAATTCAGAGTATAAAGTAAACAAAAACCTACAGGAGTTTCATTAATTCTAGGCTTCGTAGTTGCTTTTGCAACTCAGGGGAGCTGGAGCTATATTAAGTTTGACCCATGAGCAAAAGCAATTCTGGATTCACCAAACACCCACAGGCACTTGCACACACATGCACTCGCACATGCGCGAGAACACACAGGCGTGTGCGGGAGTCTAACTCCAGTGTTCAGGAATTCTCTGCTGAGAAAGGGTTAATCTTAGGCCTCCTTATAAAGCTCCTTATAAATAATGGTTGTGTTTACACAACCTGGAAGGACTGAATACGTCCCTGAATGAGTCCTTGTTTGGGCATGGTGTAAACAGAGCCTGTGTTAGGAAGAGGGCGTCTTTGTCTGGCGAAGCACTGAGCGCCTCAGCAGCTGCTTGGTTTCACTCCAGAGGTGTTTGCATTTCACTGACAGATGGAGTCATTTCCAAATTGTTTTCAATCAATACATACCAGACAAGTGGTGGAGAATCATCTCTTACGGGGGGAAAACCACAATGCAGCCATTGTGTCTTACTTTTCAAAAAAAAAAAAAAAGTGAAATTTTAGCATCTGTTGTTAACTGATTACCACAAAAGTCACTGCAGGGATGTGAGACTGAATGCTGTTTGTATTTAACACTGTGTATTTTCATGGGGTTGGGTGGAATTTGTGTGTTCTTTTTAGACGTTCTTTCCCTTAGAAAAGGCACTGTGTGTCTGCATCAGTTTTTGCACAAATTGATGTCCACATTGCTCTTTACTTTGGCTTCTCTGGGAGGCATAAAAGTCCATGTGTAAGTGCTAAATATACTTCAGATAGCAGCAGTATCTTAGAAGTTTGGTTGAAGTTGACAAGACATTCTTAAGCCATTTTATTTTGACAGTGTTCAAAGCACACATTAATCATATTCTCTAGTTTTCAGCTTCTGGCATCCATTTTAGCCTAATGTCTTTCTGACCTGAAGTCCAATCCTTCAGAAATAACTGCTTGAATGAGAGGCTGATGAGTATAACCTCTCTAAAGTGACCTTTCTTCCTTCCTTCTTTTCTTTCTCTCTCTGTCTTTTGCCTGAAGATGGTTTTATTTCATATTCATTCATGAAGAAAGTGGATGAGTAGAATAACTGTGGTGATATTTTTTTCAACACTATAACAAAATACCGGAAATAAATGATAAAGAGCAAAGATTATTTGGGTCCATTGTGTAGAGGTGACAGTCCACAGTTGGGTGGATCCATGGCTCTTAGTCCTCTATCCAACTGCCAGATCGCAACCGCAGGGAGCAAGTGGTACAGAAAACTGCTTACCTTGTGACCAATGAACAAAAGGGAAAAAAGAGAGCGGGGCTTTCATGATCCCACTCAAGGACATGTTTCCAGTGACCTAAGACGCTTCCTCCAAGGGGCTCATCATTTCCCAATAGTGCTACTTTGGGGACCAAGCCTTTCAATACATGGGCCTTGAGAGAACATTCTAGCAAGTCCCTGGGAAATTGCTTCTGTCAGTGTAACTCCGGTGTTACTTCACTGTGTCAGCCTGCTGTTGTTGACGCACCCATGTCCTGTCTAAACGCCACTGTTTTGAGACCACAGTGGACTCTCTCATGTGCTGGTAGGGTCAAGACGGGATGAAGGTCTTTGACTCTCAGATGCCAGGACTCCTGTTAGCTGACGGATCCTGCCTAGCATCCTGAGGGGTTATTCCTCTCAACTGAGAGAGCTGCTTCAAACAAGTCCATGCCACAGTTCTGGGGCAGCCTGTCTCTGAATACTTCTCTGACACCAACTAGATCATCACCTTAAGCAATAGGAAAGCTAATAGTACAGATGATGTTGCTATGTGGGCCACTTGCCCCAGCAGACCCCAGGTTATTTGATGTATCAGTGGTAGGAACAGAGACAAGCCCAAGAACACTATGCTTTACAGATCAGTGGTAGAGAATCTCACACATTTCCAAACACTGCTTATGAATCCTATTTACCCTCTTGAGAACTAAGCAAGCGACACTGAAGCACAAAGGGACCATGGACTTCAACATTCTCCCAGGGAGCTATGCTCTGTCAACTGTACAAAACTGGATGTGCCTAGAACCAATGCACTGGATGCTGAAAATGAAATATCTAAGAAGAAGGCCAAGCAGGAACGAGGTCACGTGGTCTAAGATTACAATACCAGCTGCTTAAGATGGTGCCGCTCAAATTTAGGTTGGAGCTTTCCATCTTGGGCAAACTCTCTGGACAAAAAAAAAAAAATCTCGGAACATGCCTGGAGATTCCAAATCCTGTCAAGATGAAGACTGACTACACATAGACCAGCAATCTATTTCATGGTATAAGTTGTCTGCACTGGATGTCTTCTTTCCTAGAAGGAACAACGATTCCTTTTGACTTACCAAGACATACTCTAGTATGACTTTGACTTCCTGGCCACAGGACCTCTACTAACACCTTTACCCAGGCTTAAAGAGCTTCAGATTCTAGCCTAGAAGGGATTAGCGTGTCACATTGGACCAGACCAGTGGACTCACTTAATGGCTAGGGAGAGACATGGAATGCTGGGAATACCACGGAATCCCCTAAACTTGTAACTTGAACCAGTGCTAAGTGGCTTGAGGATTAGAAAAGGCCAAGAATCTGAGAAAAGAAAGTTCAAGAATCGCTATCCGACTTCATAGGGCTGTCAACATCCCAGAAGGCCTAGCTAATATAGTCTGGGCAGATACAAGGGCAAAACTACCTACCCAGAGGTAATAGCGACCAAGCACGTCTACCCCAATGTCATGACTGTGACTTCCTGGGGTGGGAGGCTGAGGGGGTACAGGCCTGAAAGCAGCTCCTTCCCTCCCTACCCTTATAGGTGATCTGCCTTTAAAATAAATGACTTTACACTCTGAGGGGAATTACAAGTTTTAATTCCTTGCAATGACGGGGTTAAGAGGTTTTCACCATCAGCAGAAATGGCGGCGGCGGCGGCGGCGGCGGGGCTAAGCAGAACCCGGGCGAAGGAAGAATGGATCCGAACAGCTGAGGTGTGACTACTTCAAAGTCTGTGCCTACCGCAGGTAATCTGTGTGGATGCCCCGACACGCTGCCTTCAGAACTTTCTAGAACTGACTCATAATTAACCATCACGGTCTGTTCAATCAAGAAGAAGGGGATAATTTTATCTCACTTTAAAGATTCTGAACTGATGCTCTTCCTTATCGTGCGAATGTCTTTTAATGATTCACTTATTGATATTAACACTTTTGTACGATGTTTTTAGGATCAGCCCAAGCCCATCCTTAGTTGTTGCTGGTTAGAATGTAAAATTGTTCAGCCTCTAGAGAAAAAAAAAATACAACAAAGTTTAGTGGTTCCTCACTGAAGTTAAACAGGGAATTTTTTTTTTAATCATGTAACCTACCAACCAATTCCACTTCTAGGCATGCACCAAAAATAATTGGAAACAGATGTTCAAATAAAACTTGGGGCATAAGCAGCCGCGGCAGCGGCTCTCAGGGTAATAACCTGCAGGTGGAAACTACCCTAATGCCCATTAACAGATGAATGGATATTAAAAAAATGTGGCCTGCCCACACAGTAGAATATTATTCAACTATTAAAAGGAAGGAATGCAGGAAGAAGGTGGGCACACGCCGCAGCTCCAATGAACTTGAAAGCATGCCTAACGTGAACGGAGCAGACACAAAACATTAGCGACGGTATAGTTCAGTGTGTTTGAAAATTTCAAAACAGACGGGTCTATAAAGATGGTAAGATTAGGGGTTTCCAGGAACTAGGGTGCAGGGGGAATTAGAAGCGATTGCTCAGTGAACAACCAGCTTTCCTTTGGGGGTAAAGAAACAAACAGTTCAGAAGTAGGTAGGGGAGCAAGCGCTGCCATTTCACGCATGCGCTTATTACCGCTGAGTTGTATCCTTTAAAACGCTGGAAATGACAAGCCTTATCTTTCATTGTACACACACCCCCACCTCCCAAACTCAACCAACAGATACTTGTCTTATTTCCCAAAACCTTCTCTCTTGGGCCCGTGGAAATTTTTCTGCAGTACTCACTGAAATGGGCCAACGGTTTTTCCCTCGTGGGAAGGAACTCAAGTCTCTGATTGCACCGAGCCAAAACTGGTCAGCTGTTTTACAAGGAAAACAGCTGGCACCGAAGCCTGAGGTCTTTCAAGAGCTGCGAGCTAAGCCTCCTCCCGCCCCCCCCCCCGGGGGGGGGGTTCTAACTGAAGAGCTGTGATTCTGAGCTTGCCAGGTTCCTGTGAGCCACACCCAGCTGTTAATAAGTTGTTCCAAACTCTACATGCCCCGTCTTAATAACTAGCTCTTCTCCCACCTGGGAGGTTCCCATAATCATGTGGCCACTCCGATGAGAAGAGCAGAAACCACCGACAA
Source organism: Peromyscus maniculatus bairdii (assembly GCF_049852395.1). Lineage (NCBI taxonomy): Eukaryota > Metazoa > Chordata > Mammalia > Rodentia > Cricetidae > Peromyscus > Peromyscus maniculatus. The sequence continues at coordinate 22,107,873 of NC_134869.1, read as the reverse complement.
TTTGGAGACGAGACGGAGTCCAGGAAAGGAAGCCTAGTCATGAAAATATAAATTTAGCTTGAGGTGTGCCATGAACACAAGGCAGAGTCCTAGAATTAGGGCCTGTTCTAAATTTCCAAACGGACAAAATAGTAGTGTCTCTGAAACAGAGCCATGTGTGGGTAAGGAACTTTCTAGAGCAGAGGCCAGACTCCGTCGTCCTGAATCCATGGGAACTGATGACGACATTTTAAACTTTTGCACCTTCTGAGGATACCTGGGTCTATCTGATGATGACCCCTGAGAAGAGCTGTCCCCGGGCTAATGCTGACGAAGCTAAGCTAAGGTAGCAAGGGGTGAGAACTATATCTTCCCCCATCCTGGAAATGCCAGTTAGGAACACTAGCTTTTAAGTTAGAAGAAGGTCACGAGTCAGCAGGAGAAAAATACAAGTCCTGGGAGGTAGGCAGGAGCCAAGCCGTATCACATAAAACCTCAAAGGCTTGAATATGGCCATTTTAAGCAGGAAAAATTACATTGTATGATTTAGGTTGATGAAATCCTAGTCTCTGGTCCCACTGTGGATGATGGACAGGAGAAGCAGGAACATTGCCAGGGCAGTGGTAACTCTTGGATGCCACTGGTATAGACCCAGGATGGAATCTAGAGAATTCTGTGAGGCACACTAATGGGTGGAATGTGGGGAAGTGGAGACAATGGCTAAGTAAAGACCAGTTGGAGCAGAAGGGCCACAGCAGCTGATGTTTCTGCTACAATACACAAAGCCAGTGTGCCGTCTGCAGACCCGCTAGAGAGGTTTGCCCAATGGTTGCCTTAAGGCCCTATTAGCCAATCCAGCTGTACCAAGGACATATATTCCAGTTTTTTTCCCTGTTAATTTTTTTTTCACATTTAGCTTAACCGATCTATAAAAACACACAGGAATGAGTTCCCATAGTGCGCTTTAATCCGTGCATACATTGTGTAATGTTTAAATAAGTTTCAACACGTCTCTGCAAACATTTACCATTTCTTGACTGTGAAAAGATTCCGACTTGCTTCATGCAGCTTTTTTAAATACTCAGCACAGTGTGGTCTCAGCCACCCACCCATGTGACAGCTCCGTGGGTCATAGGCCCATACAACTGTAACGTGGGTTTTCTTTATCTTCGCCAATGTAAAAAGTAAAAAGAGTAGCACATTGGATTTTGTGTCTTGATTGACAGTGAAGTATAACATTTGTTCTTACATGCCTCAGCCCTTGTCTTTTGTCTATTTGCATACCGTGCATCCATCTTGCTGCTCTGGGAAGCCCAGTGATTGACACCTGAAAAGCTCTCAGCATCCTTTAACATTCTTGCCACCATTGCCAGAGTCCCCCATTGGTTGCCCCGCCCCCACTCACTCCCTGCTCACTCTGCCTCCCTGTGACTGTCAACCTGACCAGACCGAAAATCATCCCGTGTCCAGAGCCCTGGGCTCTGAATGAGAGAGCTTGTAGATTGGGTCAACTGAATTGCAAAGAGCCACTGTGAATGTGGAAGACACCATTCTATGGGCTGGTGTTCGAGGCCGAGCCTGGGATCGAGTTGAGCATCACTTTTCTTCCTACGCCGTGACCAGCTGCTTCCCTCCTGCAGCCTGGGGTTCCCTCCCATAAAGGACTGCACCTTCAAGCCAAGCAAGAACAAATCCTTCCTTGAGTGGCTTTGTAAACAAACACTGTCACATCAAGGAAAAAGTTACTAGAGACTCTGTTCTCTTATCCCTTTCTCCTTCCTAAGTCCTGTTTTCAAGTTCCTTCTCTCCTTCCCATGGGGCCTCAAGTGGTCTTTTCTATATATTCTTCTATTTCTGCAGTGAGCATCCTAAAGTCTCTCTCTCCAACTGTGGCTGTTCAACCCAAGGATTCCAATGATCTACTCTATATTTTCTTGTCTACTTCCAGTAGCCACCTTCATTAAAATACGTCTGACATGCAAAGTCAGCCCTTCATTGCCCACAGCTGTACCTTTCCCCATCTTACTGTTTCTACCAATAGAATCAACTCATCTGAATCCCTCAGGCTATATCTTTCTGTATTAATTCATTCATTTAAAAAAGGCCTATTAAAAGAGAGTCTGCTTCATGGCAGAGAGCTCCAGCTCACACTGCTGGGCCCTGCACTTCTCACTCCTTAGCCCTGCTCCCTCACCCAAATTCGGTGAGGAAATTGTGAGGATGGGTTGTTTGTGGGAGTCTTTTAAATTTATTATCACTCTCCTTTATTCTCTCCGCTTCTCAACTCCTAATGTTGTCAGTCCGGTATGTTTCATCTATCACTTCACCCAACACCCAGACTGCACAAGCGATGGAGGAAATTATCCCATACTATGGATCTGATCATGTTACTTCCCTCTGGAGTCCTCCAGTCACAGATCTCACTAACCCCCATTCTCCTTCCAACACTTCGCAGATGTGACTCCACCATTTGGTGTTGTGTTGACTGGTCCCGGAGAAATACAAAGATAACAATGACAAGCCAAATAACAGTAACAACTATTATTAGTAATAATAATAATAATACTCAAGCCTAGCTCAGCAGGCCAATAAGTACAACAGGGTATCTTAGTTCTGGTTTCTATTGCTGTGAAGAAACACCATGACCACGGCAACTCTTATAAAGGAAAATGTTTCATCGGGGTGGATTCATTTTCAGAGGTTTAGTTCATTATCATCATGATGCGACATGGTGGTGTACAGGCAGACATGGTGCTGGAGAAGTCACCAAATGTCATATATCTTGACTTGCAGGCAACAGGAAGTGGTCTGAGACACTGGGCAGTATCTTGAGCATATATGAGACCTCAAAGCCTGCCTCCACAGTGACACACTTTCTCCCACAAGACCACACCTACTACAATAAGACCACACCTCCTAATAGTGCCACTCCCTTTGGAGGCATTTTTTTTCAAGCCACCACACTAGGGTTACTTAGAGAAGCATGAGTAAGGGATTATCCATAGTTGCATTGGGTGAGGAGGGGTCCTATAGGAACTCGGGCAACTTATGGGTAGCTACACTACTGAAGAGCAACCATTAATTGCCATATCTGCAGAGGGGCCTAGTGACCTCATGAGCACTTCCCTCCCCTCTGTGATGGAACACTATTGGCCCAGCCTTGTGGTAGTTTCTGTGATGGAACACTATTGGCCCAGCCTTGTGGTAGTTTCTGTGATGGAACCCTATTGGCCCAGCCTTGTGGTAGTCCCATGCAGATAAAAACAATCCAGTGAGAGAGGGCAACAAGCATGTCATTCTCGGATGAAAGAGTTTCGTAGTATTTGGCTTTCATTGGGGTACACATGTGTGCAAAAGAGTTAAACATCAGGTGACTTTCTCAATGATTCCCTACCTTGCTTGTAGAGAGAGGGTCTCTCACTGAACTATAGTTCACTAGTTCAGGTAGACTGGATAGCCAGCAAGCTGAGGGATCCTCCAGTCTCGACCTCTAGAGCACTGGGGCTCCAGGCACTTGCCACCAGGCTTAGCGTTTTTTGAGCTTGGGTTCTCATGGCAACAGAGTAAGCATCTCCCCAGCAGAGCCATCTCCCTGCCCCATTATCCTTTCCAATGCAAATCTTTGTTGCACAAATCCTAATTGGTTTTATTAATAAAAACACAGTCATATATCAGGGTGAAAGCTGAAAGATCAGAGAAGCAGAGTAGCCAGCCACTAGAGTTCTTATCTCTACGAAATCCTCAGCCTGAAAGAGCCCCGAGCTCCTGTCTCCTCCAGCCTTATATTCCTTTCTCTGCCCAGCCATATCACTTCCTGTCTCTACCTCCCTGGTGTGGGGATTATAGGTGTGTGCCACCACTGCCTGGCTCTGTTTCTCCTTTAAACTGGATCAATCTTGTATATCCCAGGCTGGCCTCAAACTCACAGAGATCCATCTGCCTCTGCCTCCTGAGTGCTGGGATTAAAGGTGTGAGCCACCACTGCTTGGCTTCTAGGGCTAACTAGCAGCTGGCTTTGCCCTCTGATCTTCAGGCAAGCTTTATTTGTCAGATAGCAAACAAAATATCACCACACATCTTAGATGTCCTACTCATTCCCCAATGTTTGCTACAGGAAATCTGTAATTCTCACATTATTGTGATTATTATTATTATTATTATTATTATTATTATTATTATTATTTTGTTTTTTATTTTCAAGCTTTGGTACCTGTCCTGGATCTCGCTCTGTAGACCAGGCTGGCCTCGAACTCACAGAGATCCGCCTGGCTCTGCCTCCCAAGTGCTGGGATTAAAGGGTGTGCCACCACCACCCAGCCAATTCTCACAATCTTAATCCATATGAAGTGGAAACTTACAATGATTGACTGCTCATTTCCAGGCTGACTGGCAGTTCTGACCATCTATCACATGCTCATTGTCTGTTCATATATCTTCATTTTTTGTAAATGATTCTTCACATTTTTCTTTTTGAGTTTTTGTCTTTTTATTGATTTGTAGAATTTTTAAACTATTCTTAACACAAATCTTTCATGTGATGTATATTTTTAGTATTTTATCTGTGTCATACCTTTTCATTTTTAATGTTTTTATGATGAAAGTTTTAATTTGGACAAAGTCCAATTTATCCTCTTAATTTTCTTTTAATCTTAGTGCTTTGATGATCTAATGTGACTCTTCCATCCAAGTATGTAAAATGCATGATGCTTTTAAAACAGAAACTAACAGGATGTTTTTAAAATATATAAAAAATATGATGGGTTTAGAACTTTTAAAAATGACCTTAGAAACTAAAGCAAATTTGGAGAACAAAACGCTGCTTAGTTTTAAGACTTTTAATGAACCCTAAGAAGACATGAATATGGTAATTTTGCAGGAACAGACCAATAAATCAATGGAGTGGGAGAGTGTAGAAGTAGATTTATACACGCAAGATCAATTGATTTTTGTCAAAGGAACCAGGACTACTCAATAGATAAAGGAAAGTCTATTAGAAAAGTTGTTTTAAAATGTCTAGTCGAATACATAGAAAACATTCACATTAAACCAATTGTGTATGGCAGCACACACCTGTCACACACCTGGGAGTCAGAGGCAGGAGGATTACTGGAAATTTGAAGCCAATGTCATCAGCAAAATGAATTCCAGGTCATTGAGGGTTACACAGAGTAACACATCTCCAAAAGAAAAAAATAGAACAAATCATACTGTTGCCCATCACACACACACACACACACACACACACACACACACACACACACACACCCTATGTAATGGATTACACCGTTGAACATAGCCAGACAGCTTTTAATTTATTTCAGTTGTTGGTGTGTGTGTGTGTGTGTGTGTGTGTGTGTGTGTGTGTGTGTGTGTGTCACTGAACCTGAACTCAGCCATTCAGTTAGACTAGCTGGCCAGGAATTCCCAGGAGACCTACTGTCTCTGCCTCCCAACACTAAGATTACGTATGTGTGTGAGTGATTAGGGCTTGACTTTTATGTAGCTGATAGTGATTCCAAACTCACATCCTCAGGCTTTACCCATTTTGATAACACCACTACCCCACTTCTCTGTATAGCCCTGGCTGTCTTGGAACTCACTCTGTAGACCAGGCTGGCATCCAACTCATGGAGATCTGCCTGCATCTGCTTCCTGAGTGCTGGGATTAAAGGCATGTGCCACCACCACCTGGCCAATTTTGCCAGTTTTAAGGCTCATCTTCACCTCAATATTTTTCCTCTTTGATGTTCTTTGGCATGTTGTGTCCTTCAAGGCTAAAATCAGATATGAGCTTCTTTCTGAAGCTATTTGTGACCCTCCTTACCATAGACTTCTTATCTGACACTTAGAGCAGTCTCCTATCACTTCACACACTATGTTGTGGTCAAGTATGTACATATGCATCATAATCACCCTCCAAAAGAGTGTTTTCCTATACCAGCTTCTGTTTGTCACAGTGAACCTCGTAAGAATGGATGCACTAAACTTCTAAATCAAATGTGTCAAAGGAGCCAATGTATAGCAGAGCAGAGTGGGCAGCAGAAAAACAGTGAGAGCTTCCACCACAGGCCACACAGAAGGACTGATGAAAAAGACGTGGAAGGAAGGGAGAGGTGTGTTGGTTTCTAGCAATATGAAGATAGAGATGAATCAAACACAAATGACCTCCAGTGAATATTTCAATTACCCAGCCACTAGTAATTCCCAAGCAGAAACACATTAGCAAAATTGGATTGGACAGGATCTTGCTTGAGAAACTACAGACTCCTTATCAAAAACTATAATATTATTCTCTTGATGAGAACATTCACAAGGAACACCAGAGGATAATGAGCTATTCAGTGTGACCTTCCCCTATTTTTCTGTGTCTTTCTGGTCACAACAAATACTTGGGAGGCTGGTGTTGTATTTCTCCTCTCATTGCCATGGTAGACGATTTGGATTCTCTTTGAATTTGTCACTGTGGAATATTTCAGTTCTTTTTACCATGAACGCATTGCTGTGTTTTGCCTCACATTGCCTCAAACACAGCTCAGTCGAGAAAATATAGGACCAAGACAAGGTTGTCCGTTCTCTCCTCATGTACTCAATATAGTACTTGAAGTTTTAGCTAGAGCAATAAGACAACTAAAGGAGATCAAGGGGAAATGGGAAATAAGGAGTCAAAGTATAGTTACTTGTAGATGATATGATAGTACACATAAGTGACCCTAAAAATTCCACCAGGGAGCTCATAAAGCTGCTAAAAAAAATTTTTAGCAAAGTGGCTGGATGCAAAACTAACTCAAAAAAAAAAAAGAAAAGAAAGAAAGAAAAAAGAAAACCAGTAGCCCTCCTATGTATAAATGACAAATGAAACAAACCCTTCATAATAACCTCAAATAATATAAAGTATCTTGGAGTAACTCTAACCAAACAAGTGAAACACTTCTATGAGAAAAACTTCAAGTCTTTGAAGAAAGAAACTGAAGATAATATCAGAAGATGAGAAGACCTCCCATGCTTATGGATTGGTAGGATTAATATAGTAAAAATGGCCATCCTACCAAATGCAATCTGCGGATCTAACACAATTCCCATCAAAATTTCAATGTAATTCTTTACAGGCTTTGACAATTCTCAACTCCATATGGAAAAACAGAAAATCCAGAATAGCTAAAATGATCGTGAACAGTAAGAAAAGTTCTGGAGGTATCACCTTCCTTGATTTCAAGCTGTACTACAAAGCTATAGTAATAAAAACCACAAGGTATTGTCATAAACCCAGACACCTTGATCAATGGGATTGAATTAAAGACCCAGATATAAATTCACACACCTATGGACACCTGGGTTTTTTTGTTTGTTTGTTTGTTTTTCTTGGCTTTTTTTTTCTAAAGAAACCAGAAAGACACAGTGAGAAAAAGACAGCATCTTCAACAAATGATGTTCGTCAAATTGGATGTCTGCATGTTGAAGAATGCAAAAAGATCCATATTTATCTGCACAAAACTCAAGTCCAAGTAGATCAAAGACCTCAACATAAAGTCAGAAACACTGGACATGATAGAAAAGTGGGGAACAGCCTTGAACTCATAGACACAGGAGACAACTTTCTGAACAGAACACCATTAGCACAGGCACTAACATCAACAATTAATAAATGGGACCTCATGAAAATGAAAAGCTTCTGTGAGGCAAAGGACATAGACAATCAGACAAAGGGGCAGGCAGGCCACAGAATGGGAAAAGATTTTTACCAGCTACACATCTGATAGAGGACTAATATCCAAAATATATAAAGAATTAGATGTCAAAAAACTAAATAGTCCAATTAAAAATGGGGCATATATCAAAAAGAGAATTTTCAATAGAGGAATCTCAAATGAAAACAACACCCTTAGCCATCAGGAAAATGCGGATCAAAACTACATTGAGATTCCATCTTACACCTGCTAAGTGACAAGTGACAGCTCATGCTGGAGAGGATGCGGAACAAGGAGAACACTCCTCCATTGCTGGTGGAAGTGCAAATTTGTACAGCCACTATAGAAAATCAATATGGTGGTTTCTCAGAAAATTGGCAATCAATCTGCCTCAAGACCCAGCTATATCACTCTTGGGCATATATCCAAAGGATGCTCCATCCTACAAGGACACTTGCTCAACTATGTTCATTGTAGCTTTATTCATAATAGCCAGAAACAGGAAACAACCTAGATGTCTCTCAACTGAAGAATGGATAAAGAAAATGTGAAACATCTACACAATAGTGTACTACTCAACTGTTTGTTTTTTTTTTTTCTTTAATGGCATCATGAAATTTGCAGGCAAATAGATAGAACTGGAAAAAAAATCATCCTGTGTGAGATAACCCAGACCCAGAGACAAATATGATATGCCTTGCCCAGTCATCATCAGAGAGGTTTCCTCCAGCAGCAGATGGGAGCAGGTGCAAAAACCCACAGCCAGACATTATGCAGAGAGAGAGAGTCCAAATTGGAGATCTCCATTGGGTCCCTCCCCTTGGAGATCTGGGAACCTCATGGAAGAGGGGAAAGAGAGACCGTAGCAGTCAGAGGGGATGGAGGACAGGAGGAGAACATGGCTACCCACAGGGTCAACTAAGAAGGGCTCACATGGGCTCACAGAGACTGAAATGGCAAGTATAGTGCCTGCATGGGTCTGCACCAGGTCCTCTACATATGTATTAGGGCTACTAGCTGGGTGTTCTTGTGGGACTCCTAACAGTGGGAGCGCGTGTATCTATGACTCTTCATACTGCTCTTGAGACTCTTCCTCCTATTGGGTTGCCTTGTCCAGCCCCATTATGAAGGCTTTCAGCTTGTCTTACTGTGTCTTGTTTTGTCCTGTTTGGCTGTCATCTTTTGGAAGCCTGCTCTTTTCTGAAAAGGAAACAGAGGGGGAGTGGATCTGAGGGAAAGGGGAGGTGGGGAGAGCTGGAAGGAGTGGCGGGAGTCAGCTATGGTTAGGATGTATTGTATGAGAGAAAAGTCTATTTTCAATTAAAAAGAAGAAAAAAAGAATGCTTTCTGTTCCATGGAACTCCCTGACTCAATTCTAAGTAGCAAGATGAAATGGAAAGACAATAATGTTAAGAGATTTTTTTTTTAACTGTTCAGATTTTAATTTTGGTTGAACAACATAATGAAGCCTATTAAGATCTCAGTTTATTTGTGAGACTGTCTCAATAGGGCCCTGTTTATTTGAAATCATACCTTTGTTTCAAAGGGCAAATTGTTCTAGTTATATTTTAAGGTTGACTATTTTACATGAAAATATATTGTGTTTATCCAAAAGATGGTTTTTAATGGCTACAGAAAAATAGCCTAAAAAACGGTGATTGTTTTATTGTAGAGGTACATTTGCTTTTTACTATATGCAGCCTCTAAAGTACTTAGATGAATAAAGCTATTACTCCTGGTATTATCATTATCATCCCAACTGTTAATAAGATTCCTTAGATGTGCTGAAATCAAGGGCAAAGCCATTGTTGAAGCTTTTCATGTGATCCCTCACCCAGCCACCTCGCTGGGTGACCCTCTTCTCCTCCCCTAGCACTAGACATGAAAACCAAACATGAGTGAAGGAAACCATACGTGAGTTTCCTTCACATGTGTGCACTCAGCATTCACAGGAAGAAGCAATCTGAGTAACGGGAGGCCCAGAAGTCAGCCTGTTCAGTACAAACAGGGCTGTGTTTCTTACTTTGGGGAACCCTATAAATACCAAAAACATTCTCCTCTCCTTGGTCACTCATTTCTCAGGTCACACTTTCCAGTCCCTTTCATCCTTAGTCGGCACCGTGTCTAAAGTGACATCCTTGGCTTCATTGTTGTGCATACTATACGGAGTGGAAAGTTGAATTTATTTTGCTTTCCCCCTTACATTCTGCTTCACACACGCACACACACACACACACACACACACACACACACACACACACACAATAAGTGTATGTCTGCAAAAATTAGTTAAAATTAACACAGTTAGGACTGGAGGGACGGCTCAGCAGCGAAGAATAGTTGCTGCTTTTACAGAGGATGGGAGTTTGGCGTCCACATCAGATGGTAAAGCATCCTATAACTCCAGCTCCAGGTGAACCTACATTCTCTTCTGGCTTCCAAGGGCACATATACACACACATGGCACCCATATAGAGAGACACACACATGTACATAAATAAATAGTAGAATCTCAGCTGGGCGGTGGTAGCACACACCTTTGATCCCAGCACTCAGGTGGCAGAGGCAGGTGGATCTCTGTGAGTTCGAGGCCAGCCTGGTCTACAGAGTGAGTTTCAGGACAGGCTCTAAAGCTATACTGAGAAACTCTGTCCATATTAGCAGTTTTCTTTTCTGGACCCATATAAATTGGACATTCTTTTGACTCAAAAAAAAGTTTATGTTTATTTTTACTTTTTATTATATTTATTAATTGTCTTATGTATACATATGCCATGGTATACCTATGGCAGTCAGAGGACAACTTAGGAACTCATTCTTTTGTTCTACTGTGTGGGTCCCCATAGCCAAACTCAGGTCAGCAGACTTAGCAGTGAGCACCTTTATCCATCATGACATCTCATGGCCCTCATCCTGGATACTTTTTATAAAAGGTTTTATTTGTATATTCGTCTATTCCCAGTTAAACAGAAAAAAAAATCCATTGTATTTACATAAACAAGAGACAGCTCAGAAACTGAGATAGGAAACATTTCAGAGAGTATCAAGTTATGAATAAGGAATGCTACCACAGCTTACAATATAATCCCTTCTTCACAGATGAGCTCAACTTCTCACACAACCAGGATTTCGTCACAAAAGATGGGTCTGCTCTGAGTTATGGCTACCAAAAAGGCAGTGATTGCATTGGAAACAAAAGTAATTCTGACTTTTGGAAAAAAAGTCAGCCATCTACAGCCATATTCCTGTGCCTCTTTCTTAAGTAACTTTTTATGATTGGAGACTCGTACCTTTATTTCTTCCGTGAGACAAATGTATCTTCTTAGCACATGCTAGGAGAATGGTGAGTTCGATGAGATGGGTAGAATTGTCCACAGAATTTGTTTTTTTTTTTTCTTGTTTTGGGTTTGGTCTTGGCTCTTTTAGTAACACAAATGCAGAAGAAAAGTGGCATTTTTGTCTGTGAACGCTGACAGGGTTTTCAAGTAGAAACCTGGCCCTGAAAGAAATCCCGGCACCCCAATCTTGTCCGTTTCACGTAATGAGGGACACGAAAGCATTTTCATTGTGTTCTAAAACAGCATCAGCCACAGGAAGGAGCTAGCTAATGGTTTCACTCGGGGTCTCATTGCTCACGTAAGTAATCTGAAGCATTATTTTCTGTTAATGTCAGACAAGAAACGGAAAGGCTTAGTAATGGTACCCGGAGTCACAACATGGCGATTTTTACTCCCTTGTCCCAGGGTGAACATTTGGTTCATGATTTCAGCTCAGCCATAGAAAGAGTGTTGGGCTAAGCGGAACACGTCATAAGGTCAGAGACTAGAGGTGGTCTCAACCTCAAGGCACGATGTTTGAGGCCACTTTACAGCTCTCCTCCTTGACTTGATGTAACAGTTCCTGAGACTCCAGTGTCCTATTTCTGAGTGCCGCAAATGCCTTCAGCTTAGTCTGATATTTTTGTCTGAGTCTGATCATTTATTCCTAACTATACATGCTTCCCTCTGGTTATAAAGAAAAAAAAATTTGATAAATGGGTGTAGTTTAAAAAAAAAAAAAGGAAAGAAAAAGAGGGGAAAATGTCTCATGCCTACAAATAAGTCAAAGCTATGAATCTCGCCAGTGATGCCATGACTAGCTGCTTGGCCATGCAATGGTCTAATTTTACAGCGCGTCTTACAATTAGCCGTGTTCGGTGACTTCATTACTATGTCAGACTATATGTCATGACAAGGCTGTTCACAATTCACCGTGATTTGCTTCTAGAAGACAGTGTGCCTTACAAAGAAAAGATGATTCTATATCATCAGCATGTAAAGAGAGACAGCCAAGGGAAAAAGCACTTTTCTAGGCCCCGAGGGAATGTGTGAGAAGCCCAGAATAACCAAACTCAGACCGTTTTTTTCCAAAGAGGTCAGGGTCCGGCGGAGAAATGGGAATTAATATAAATCATGATTATACGCAGCCAGGCTTATGGGGCAGAGGCTCTGTCTGAACAGTGATTCATTCTGACAGGAGTAGGGGTTGAGAAAAGCTTCCCAGAAGGAAGTAACATTGACGATGGCCTCAGAGGATCAATTAAGCAGAGAGAAGGGAAAGACCCTGAAGGCAGGGATTGGTCCTTGCAACAAAGATGCAGACTCAGAAGGGGGGGAAAAGTATTTAAACAGTAAAACTCTTTTTTCTTTTCTTTTCTTTCTTTTCTTTTTTTTTAAATGGGTGACACATCATGATGCAGAAGTGCAGAGGACGTGGGCCCAAATTAGAGGACAGAGTGAGACAAGACCCTGAGTCGCGGAGTAACAGACGGAAATAAAACTCTATTATTTAGTAATGGACGCTCTGAGCAGGAAAGCCAGTTTCTTTGTGTTGAGTTACAATGTTTCCAGTGACAGTAGCTATCTGAGCGCTGGGAGGCTTACCTGCTACAGGCAAGGCGGTGAGAACTCATTTGCAGTTGTTTAGGGAATAGCAAAGGAGGAAAGCAGCCCTTGAGGGTCCAAGAGACAGCGGGGAGAGAAGACAGTACTTGGCTCAAGAAAGTTGGAGAAGTCTTACCTATGAGATTTCATGACAGACATCAGGGAGGGAGGGAGGGAGGGAGGAAGAGAGGGAGGGAGGGAGGGAGGGAGGGAGGGAGGGAAGGAAAGGTCAAATATAAACCCTAAAGATGACCACAGACGTGAGTGTGGATAGGAACAGGAGTGTGGATAGGAACAGGAGAAGAGGGTGGTGGAGATCCACATGATGAAAACACATATGTACATGTATGACTGTATTTCATAAAACTCATCATGTATAATTAAAATATGCTAACCAAACACTAATATACATAATATATACCTATTATGGAGGATATATGCATATTTATCTTCCATAGGTTCTTGGCTGGCTGGCTAGAGGAAAAGTAGATAGATACATGTTCGCCATGATGACTCATGAAAAGCCCCTCTGTCTGGATAATGTCTCCAACTCCTGTCTTTAGATGTTCTCGCCCTCTGAAGCTTGAGTGACAGCAGCAGCAGCATCCAAACCTCCTACCCCACCATCCTTCCAGGCCAAAACTCATCACTTCTTTTTTATTACACATAGTATTATTATTTTCACTTCTGTATTCTATCCCAGATGGATATGTACATTTCTATATCCCCACAGGTAAGTGTATTTGCAAAGTACTTTGCAAAGCCATGTTCTATTCAGCTTTGTATTTCCCAGTGTAGAAATATCCAGCAAATAACCACTAAGGGATATAGCTCTAGACCTCACTGAATACCACCCCTAACTAAGATGGTTCACACAAAAGCATTATTGAGCCATGATTCTCAGTGTCTGATACATGTCAGAGATGAGGAAAATAATAAAAGTTTGGGGAAATTTTTAATGGTGATGTTTTCATTTTCATGTGTGTTAGAAAGACATTACATTACACACCTAACCCATCAACTCATGACCCAGCAGGGACCTGTAGGACCAGGCTCACTCAAAATGCAACCATGAAATGTTCCTCACTACCCAGAACTCCTAGTACTCTAAAACTCACAATCTTGTCACCTGTTTGCCCTAGAAACTCCATTTATTATTCCTGAGTCAGATATGTCGCCCGCCCCCCACCAAAATAACCCTTGGAATCAGAGTCTATGTCATCTTCCTTCAGCCTCATTCAGGGATACAGGGATGTGATTCCTCATCCTGACCAGAGGGTCTCCAGTTCACAAGACCCTCTGTTAACCCAGCCAGTTGTCATCAAATTCTCCATATTCTGAGCCTGTTCTCACAATGTTTCTTTCGCCTTTTTGAATTAACAGAAACGATCACTCCTACGCACTGTATTTTCCCTGTAGCTGCCAGAGGTGTTTTCTGTACCACACCCTTCATACCAGACCTAAAGACAGTGGTGTTATCTGTCCAACTCTTCATCACAAACTCAAGAAATATCTCCCATCCACATAACCATAGTATAAGAACATATTATCCATTGCTCTCTCTGTGGTATCATTTATTGATCTGGCTATTACCCTCCATGATGTCTAGATTGCTTTAAAATAATTCAGTAAACACAAAGTTATTCAAAAGAGGCTTATTCAAGATAAAAGAAAATGAACTAAAATACTGTTAATTGTGGAATCTGGAAAAACATATTTGGAAGCTCATTCTGCTATTCCTTCTGATTATGTGCATATTCAAATGTAAAATAAATGAAGAGCTTAGAAAAATAAAATTACCACACAGACAAGGTCAAACCCCATACTAACATCAACAGTAAATGCTGTTGCATCTAATTTTTAAAATACATCATTTGCTTTTTAAAATGTATTTTTTACTTATTACTTGAGAATTTAATAAAAACACATGATGTGTTTGATCAAAGCCACTCCAGCCTCACCTTATCAACTCCTCCACCAAGTCTCTCTGCCAACCGTATATACTCATTTTTAACCCACTAAATTCAATTGGTACTACCAGTTTGTGCATGAGTGTAGGGACATCCAGGGGAACATGGGCAACCTACCATGGGCCACATCCCTGAAAACTGACTATCCATCCCCAAATTATCAATTGGCCATAGATCCTGAGCTATGGGACCACATATCATAACAGACCTTTTGGCTGGTTTGATCTTGTATGAGTCTTGTACATACAGTCACAGCCCCTGGGAGGTCTTATTCTCAAAGTCCATGATGCTGTTTCACAACAATGCCTTCTCTTCTGCAAAGACATCTGAACTGTACTGTTTTTACTCTTACTGTTCGAAATTAAGCTACTCTTTCTCTCTACTGAACTCAGAGGATCTTTCTGGGCCACCCTCTCTACATCTATACCTTCACTTATGTCCACATTCCACACTAAATGCAGAGTCAATATACAAGTCAGATCATGTTACTCTGCTGCTCCCAAACCTTTATTTCCTATTTTTCACAAAGTAAAATTAATATTCTTTATTTGGCTTTAAAGATCCTATATTAACTACCTTCTTCCTCTCTGGATTTCTCTTTCATATTCTTTTTTTCTTTATTTTCACTCTCTTTGATCCTGCCACACCGGCTTCCCTGTATCTCCCCCCAAAATGGCAAATCTGTGCTTGCCTGGAGGTCTTTGAACTTCTTAGAAAACTTGCTCTGTTTGGCTAAGGGTCCTACTTCCTTGCCTCTGCGCAAACGGCCGATGGACAGAGCAGCAGCACAGTGCCACAGACTGGGAGCTGGTCTACCACTTCTGCTTCACTTATCACCAGGAATTCCATCACGGAAAGGGATGTTGGTGAGTGTTTTGTCTATTTCGCCTGAATGGAAGGTAGGTTCCTTTGGGACGAAGTCATTGCCTTGTTTTTGTTGACTGTGGAATCTCTGTCCGCTCTAAGAGTGTGTGGCACAGGGTGGGTGTTGAATAAACATTGAAAGACAAGTCAAAAAGTCATAGTGCCACCTTCCATTCTGAATTCAGAAATGCCAGGCCAACTTACATCTCCCATCAAAAGAGGTTCCATATTCCTCTTCTCTGAAGTAGTATTACTCACCAGGGCAGAAGGAAGAAGTAATGACTAGTTGGTTCACTTACACATGGAAATAAGATCATCAGAGAGCAGACACATGATTTTAGATGAGATACGGGCAGCGTCATGGAAATCTCCACTGGGTACAGCTATCCTCTGGGCATATGATGATGCATAGCTGTCTGCAGAAGGAGTATTGCTGGTGTAGGCAGAGGCAGAGGGAAAACCCATGTTGCTTTCCTAGTGCATTAATAAAACCAAGTTCCCACTGTGGACCAAAGGAGAAACACTAGGAAAGCCATGGGTCATTTCCTGTCACAGTGGAGGTGACGATGGCAATATCAAAGAAGATACTAGGTCTTTTCCATTCCCAATTCTCCTCTACGTCTATCAACAACCAATTAGACTATGAAAGGAAGACAAGACAGAGTCTGTTTTACGGTCTTCTGCGCCCAATAGGGTTTTTATAATCTATGTTCTTGGCCACTACCCAAAAAAAAAAAAATGCACACGAAGGGAACTGAGCATATACCAAGCTGAAGGGGATAATATTGCTTTCTAAGAAGGCATCTTCTGGGGTGTAGAGAGCATTTGTGACAATAAGAATATCGTCTTGCAGATTTCCTAGAGCAAGACTTGAAGGAGTTCACCGTTATTAACTGTACTAATTTGAACAGGTTGCTTACCTTCTCTGTGACAGTCTGAATGAGGAAATGTGCCCTGTCATCTCACACACTTCAATGCTTGCTCATCAGTTGGTGGCACTATTAGGGCAGACCCAGGAGGCGTGGCTTTGTTGGATCTCGTGTCCCCCTGGATGTGGGCTTGGAGAATTTAAAAACGTGTGCCATTTCTAGTCTGTTCTCTCTTCTTTGCCCCAGAGGTTCAAGATGTGAGCCCTGAACTGTCTGTGCCCACTACCATGCCTGCCATCCGCTGCCATGTCTCTCTGCCATAGCAAATTTTTAACCTTCTGGAAACCTAAGCTCGAATAAACCCTTCTTTGTATATGTTTACGGGGTTGTAGTGGTTTGTTTTGCTTCCTTCCTTCCTTCCTTCCTTCCTTCCTTCCTTCCTTCCTTCCTTCCTTCCTTCCTTTCTTTCTTTCTTTCTTTCTTTCTTTCTATTTTTGTTTTTTTGAGACAAGGCTTCTCTGTGTATAGTCCTGGCTGTCCTGGAACTCACTCTGTAGCCCAGGCTGCCCTCGAACTCACAGGGATTCTCCTGTCTCTGCCTCCTGGGTGCTGGGATTAAAGGCGTGCGCCGCCGCCACCACCGAGCAGTCATGATGTTTCATCACAACAACAAAAAAAGTAGCTAATACATTCTCTGTCCTTCAGTGTCTCCACTGAAAAACAGAGGAACAGTGATGCTTTATCTATATGACTAAGCACACTGACATAAGCATTTTAGTCATCCAATGGAGATGGAAAGGATTTGAAAAATGCATTTCATTGAAATGGGCTCTTGAGCTACTAGCTGAGTTATTAGAATATGTAATGCCTCTACAATTTTCCTTGTGAAGAAAGTCCTAGCTAATATTATTAACTATTCTGTTTCTTTGGCATGCTTTGTGTCATTCTAGATGATACAATTATATATTTCTTTAATGCAAGTAGTGTGGACTATTTTTCCTTGGAATGACAATAAGTGGAAAGAATAATTGGTAATTATTATTACAGGGTTCTAATGCAATGAATAGAAAATGGTTGTGTTATTACATTTTCATTAAAAAATAAAGGCGTGTGTGACACCTGTGATCTCCTCTGATGACCCCTCAACAGCTATCCAATGAAGAAATATGGGGACATTTTCTATAACAAACTTTCATTGCAGATTTATTTTATATTGCCTTCTAATGAAGACATAAAGTATTTGGGTGTGAGAGAGGAGAGACAGGTACAGACTATAATCCACGTGTGATTCCAATCTGCAATTGAACATCTATTGGGTTAAGATGCTCTTATTTTGACAATTGTGAAAAAAGAAAACAAGACACTAGACTCAAGAACACCACTTGTCAAGAACACTACTTGTCAATTCGACAACAGAATCCAGCCTATTCAACTTTTCCTTTAATGATTTGAACAAAGACTACCGTGACATGTAAATCTAATCTGCCAGTACCACTACAAATGGCAACATGATGAACAGTACTCAACAAACCACTGGAGAATTGAAAAGAGCGAGGCAGCCTGGATTGTTACTAAAACAAACTGTAATAGAAAATAAATGTGGAATCACATTTTTATTAAAATGCAGAAGGACGTGAATAACAAAATTCCATGTAGTGCTTAGCTACTCATTCAAGTCCTTTGCTAAGAGGCACAGATATTTAAAAAAAAAAAATTACATTGTTTCCCAGTAGCTCAACAATGTTCATCTAGGTGAGGAAAGAGATACACAAGAACAATGTGACCATGGATATGATCACACACACACACACACACACACACACACACACACACACACACACAAGCATAAGCATTGCAATCACCTTGTGGAGATTTCAGTGAAAAGGGAACATGTCCTACTGAAATGATATCATGACCTGAAAAGCCTGAGAAAGATGTACAGATTAAAATTGTGATGGATGCTGAAATTCCAGGCACTAAGGTACAGAGGAGGAAATAGTGAGAGAAGATACTGTAGAAAGAAAAAGATGGCCGGGCGGTGGTGGCGCACGCCTTTAATCCCAGCACTCGGGAGGCAGAGGCAGGCGGATCTCTGTGAGTTCGAGGCCAGCCTGGACTACCAAGTGAGTCCCAGGAAAGGCGCAAAGCTACACAGAGAAACCCTGTCTCGGAAAAACCAAAAAAAAAAAAAAGAAAAAAAAGAAAAAGATGAGTTATGGAGAGTTATATAGCATCCACATGACTTCATCACCTAGGCATGAAGAATGGACACAAAGATTAGACCACGAAGCAGCCTGCTTATATACGTGTTGAGTGTTGGTCACGCAGGTAGTGCCATAGAGGATGAAGGGACGAGAGGAGGAAAGAATGGATGTGAGAACCACACATCTGAATAATAGCCAGATATAGTGGTGTTTGCTTGGCCCATGACCTTGGGCTATAAGGCCCGAAGGAGGTGGTGCTTCCTGCCATTGTATGTGACCTCTTAAAAGGGAAAGGGAGAAGGGTGTCATTGTCCCTTCTTCCCTCCTTCCCTTCTCCGGGTCAGACAGAGGATGACTTCAGCTGTCTACTCCATTCTGTATTCGTGAATGTATTTCCTCAATTTACCTTAATAAATTTCCCTAATACTTCTTCAATAGACTCCCGTGGATTTATCGCTTTATCTGGCAAAGCAAGACGTGAAAGTACCGGTAAGACATGAAGCCACGTGGCAATGCATAGAGTAATAGAAATGGACTGAGTTAAGTTGTAAGAGCTAGCTAGAGAGAAGCCAGGAGAGAGAGAGAGAGAGAGAGAGAGAGAGAGAGAGAGAGAGAGAGAGAGAGAGAGAGAGAGAGGTGGCTCAGCAGTTAAAAGCACTAACTGATCTTCCAGAGGAACTGGGTTCAATTGCCAGGTTGGCCTGAGAATTAGATAGATAGATAGATAGATAGATAGATAGATAGATAGATAGATAGATAGATAGATAGATAGATAGATAAAAGGAAGAAGGGACCTCCTTTGGGCCCTATAGCCCAAGGTCATGGGCAGAGCAAATACCACTAGAGGCAGAGATTCAAGTGTGTGTTCAGTGTCACTGTGTCCTCTGCAGGAATTAGGAGCCAAAAGGAAGAACAAAAAAAAAAAAATCCATGAAGACCTAGGACAAGATGATCAGAGAGTTCCACAGGGAAACTCTAAGAGCCCTGGGCCATACAAGTCATTGAAATAGACCTTTACAAAAGAAGTAATTTCCAGTGTTGAATGCAACCCAGAAATCCATTAAAATGAGGACTTTAAAATAATCCTCAGAATTTTACAGGCAGACTGATTGCCAGGCCAAATGGATACACCTTTAGTAGAGGGGCTGAGGGGGACGACAAATTAGAATGTATTTTAAAAAGTAAGTGGGAGATGAAACCGTGTAGCATGGACCAGCTCAGAAAGCTTGGTAAGGGAGGAAAGAAACAGAGCTATCCCTAAAGTAATAGAAGTGATTTGACTCGGTTTATAGGAGAAGAAGGGAGAAAGAGTGGATGAGAGTAGAATTCAGGGCTCCTGGGGGGTGGGCAGCAGGGAATGGATTCCATTGGTGGAAGAGTTAACTGGTTTTAAGTAGGAGGGGTGTATATCTCATCTTATTAAAAGGTATATAGAGAAAATGTGAGATGTGTGGCTAAGCTGGTGGGTGGGGTGTCAACAGCATCAAAGGTGAACAGTTCTTCAACAAGATCTTGTGATGGTAGCTACATCTAAGTCTCACATTTCTTATTCTATTTCTTTGTCTTTTTTTTTCTTTTTCCATACAGGGTTTCTCTGTATATCCCTTAGCTATCTTGGAACTCTTTCTGTTGACCAGGCTGGCCTTGAACTCACAGATATCCTCATGCTTCTGCCTCCCGAGCGCTGGGATTAAAGGCATGCGCCTCCACCGACCAGTTCTCAGTCTACTTCTTAACTCACATGAAGCAGTTCATTCAAAGGTGATCTAAGAATTCCTCTTTACAGAGAGCAACCACGGAGCCCGCCTCCTGCCGGTCCTATCATAGAGAATGAAAGTAATATCCTCAGGCAACCGGAACTTCATATGAGGGCAGGTGAGGGCTCTGTCCTGTGTCGTCCGGTGACCCCGGTTTGCCGTGGAAGGTAGTGATGTCAGCCCCTGGGCAGCCAACATGGCAGCATACAAGCGGATTAGTCTTGATCAGCCCGCCCCGCCATCACTAGTCACATGACACATACATATTCTCATTGCCAGAAGGGTCAGTGTTTGGATGGGAGAGCATCACTGGAAGATGCAAAGATGTGGCAAGCATCCTTTCCTTCTGTCACTTGCCTGAAGCGGGTGGCCTGTTCTTCCTGCCATCCTTCCCTTGTGAATGACGTTTTTACAGGTCATCTGCAGACTGGGCCACCGGAAGCGGTCTCCCCTCCTCCAGCCCCCCTCCCTTATTTCATTTTAAACCACATTAATACAAAATTCAGACTCAGAAGCTTGCTTTTAAACCATGCCAGAGAATATACTGTGTGAAGGAAATTCTGGGAGCCAACAAGGTTATAGAGGTTTTAGCAATATAAACATGGTCCTATCCTATGGGGTGGACAGTCGATCAGCATGCTACTCTCTATGTTTTATTTTGAAGCGGCATTTTGCAAATATGCTGGACCTTAAAGTCATATGCAGGAGACAGTAGAATCCCAATCACCCAACTCATAAAAACAGCTGGAGAGGTTTGGTGGCATTGGTTTTAGGAAAAGAAACCAGAGACAGAGTTACTGGGAGAGCAGAGTGAGGTACTTGGTGTATGTGCTCTATGCACCAAAGTTTGGATTCGACAAAATGGTCGATTTAAGAAAAGGAAATCCTCATTTGTGGAGTTGTACAAAATGTGCAACGTCTATAAGGGGTTCTCCTGCATGAAAGAAGATCTGATGTCTTCCTATTCTTAGGACTCTGCAATGTTTTGTCTTTTTGTTTTTTTGTTTGTTTGGGATGAGACACATAGCATATGAGTCATAGTATCTGATGAGATGTTGGAGGTGCTGACACAGACAGTGAATTAAATTAATGCTTAAGGTTTGTGCCGTAGTGATTTGGCATGATGTTACGACAGTTAGTAGGTTAATTTACTACTTAGAATAATGAATTGCAACTCATAGTAAAGGTGTTTGGGGAGGGTGGATGGAAGATCTTCAGAACTTAGATTTTGACAAAATATATTTTTAAAAAATGCTATTAAAGAAACCCATATAGCAGTCATGGAGGTGGGAAGGATAGTGGCATATGCAGGTATGTAGAGATAGAGAAAGAAAGGAGAAAAAATAAGTAAATGTGTGATAGAGCAACTATTATCTAATCTTATCACTGAGAGGAAATAATGAGGAGATGGAGAGGTCAGGACACAGGGGGACACTAGGTACCCAGGGAACGTGGTCTGTGTTCACAAAATTTTACATGAGAGACCTATAGATATCTGCTTCCAACTAACAAGATCTGACGATAACCCACCTAATGACTGAGTCTAGACTAAGTACAAGCATGGGGATTCATGACACAGACAGGAGAATGTCTTAAGAACCAGAACTTCAGAAGGAACTTGAACCCCAAGCTTCAGGATGTCACTGAGACCACCTCCTCTGAACATCCTCTTTTACCTCAAACTCTGCGACTTCCATCATTGTCTACACCCCACATGTTGTTGCGGATGCAAATTCCCACTCAAACAATAGGAATTGCACTAGTTTTTATCTCTGGCTAGACAGGCAAGGCCACCTTGATTAAAATGGCTAGCAAGACTCCACTACTGGTACCTCATGGATGGAGGTAGGAAGAGGCTGTTGATAGAACAGGGATGAAACAAAAAACAATGGTTATCCATTGGGTGAGAATCCATGCTTTTCTAGTATACTTCTGTGAATCCTTAGATGCATCCAAACCACAGAAAGCTACAAGAACCAGGAAAGTGACCAATAACATGACATGATGGGAGTCCTCATGTCCTGCCCTGACAAGTGTTGGCTCTGTAACCTGGGGCAACCTGATCCCTCCACGGGGTCATTTCTGCACCTCTGTGAGAAGCAACAACCTTATTATGCAACAACACCTAAGATTCAACGCAGTTCGGCATAGATCAGTTTTTAATCTACCCAACTGAGGCTGCCATGGTGCTTCACATTGTACCCCACCTTTTAGTCCTACTCCATTTGTTCCAACAACAGGAAGATGTATCTCTGCTTAATCCTATGCACATAAACCAACCCACGCTAAGCTTAGGAGGTGGCTCTTAGCGACACAAGAGGCAGATTTCAACTACAGCGATTTCCTTCTTTTGAATGGTTGCTCCCTAAACCTCTTAAGCTCTTTCCAGGAGTGATCATCTGAGATCTCCAGTATCTCATTCAAGGAGTGATGCCCAACAGTGGGAAAAAGTCATCCCGGATAAACACGCTATTTATTAGCCAGGTAATTTAAGGGCAAGGAATGGTGAACGGCCTTTGTTTTATTGTTGGTTGCCAGTGTTTTGTAATCTGCACATTAGTTATGTAAATTGAAGACAGAGGATAAATGCTGTTTTTAGGACTTGTAGGGGCCTTGGTCCTGGAGCATCACAGAATGGAAATGTGGCATTAGTGTGGCACTTTGGAAAGTGGTTTTTAAGCGTTGGTATCAGAGTCACCTGGAGGGCTTGATAAAGGACAGATTGCTGGGCCTCATACCTAGAGCTTCTAACTCCATAGGTCTCCGATGAGGCCCGACATTTTGCACCTCTAACAAATTCCCAGTTGATGTCCACACCCTGGTCCGGGGAGCAAGTCCCTTAAGGTCAGAATCTTCCTAGGAGTTACTTCATGTAATACTGATCAGAAGTCTGTGAGGGAGACCTTATATTCATCTTCAGGACAGAAACCAAAGGCACACAAGAATTTTAATACTTGTCTTCAGCTTCTAGCCCACACATTCTAGTCTGAAATTTCACTCTTAAGCTCCATGCCCTTCACCTAGTTATTCAGGGTCACGTTAATGACCTATATTTATAACCTGGTGAAGACAAGCAGTTAATGGAGTTAATGGCACATCACTAATTCCATCTGTGTACTAATGATCTACCTATGGAAAATGCTACACTTTCAAGCAAAAGAGCTGTTAGATGTTAGATTTTTGTACTAGGGAAAAAAAACTGAGCATTATATGGTTTGTCACTCTAAAAGACTCTTGTGTTGAAGACTTGGTTACAATATTCAGAGATAGGCCTAGGGAAGTGAATGGTTGGCGGAGGAACTGACCTACTCAGTGTAATATCCATGGATGGCTTCATAAATGAAGGTGCCTTTGGGAGGTGCTAGAAACTGTGCAAGGTGGATCTTGAGAGGAAACAGGTAGATGTTGACAAGCCTCAGTGGGGACATCCTGTTGCGGGCCTTGCTCTCTGTGTCTCTCTGTTTCTTGACAGCCTTGGGGTAAGCAGTTTTCCACAACCATGTTCTTACACTCTCTTTCTGCCTGGCTGCAGGCCTAGAAGTAGAGATCCAACATACCACAGACTGAAATCTATGAAACCATGACCACGGCAACTCTTTAGTCTTAGTTCGGGTTTCTATTGTTGTGGAGAGACATCACGATGCCGCCAGCTCTTATAAAGCAAACATTTAATGGGATGGCTCCCTCACATTTCAGATGTTCGGTCCGTTATCATCATGGTGGGGTATGGTGGCGTGCAGGCAGACATGGTGCTGGAAAGGAGCTCAGAGTCCTACATCTTGCACAGGCAACAGGAAGTGGTCTCAGACACTGGGTGGCATCTTGAGCACATATGAGACCTCAAAGCCTGCTCCTACGGTGACGCACTTCCTCCAACAAGGCTGTGTGTACTCCAACAAGGTCACGCCTCCCAATAGTGCCCCTCCCTTTAGGGGCTGTTTTCTTTTACACCACCACATCTTTCCTTCCTTAAGTTGCTTTTTGCCATAGTGACTAAATAAATAGAAAGAAATAAATAACCCAGGACATTGAAAGCTTTTTCAATGGATTTATTCAGTGCACTTTTACATACAAATGAGCATGGTCCAAGCTTGAGGAGGACATTATAGCATTAACAACCGCCTTAGAAGTTTAATCCCATTTCCTGTAGCTAATGCTGTTTTTTAAGTTTTTAGCTACCTTTTCCCTCTCCCTTGGGTTAACACCTAAAATCCTATTGAAATACTGTTCAGTTTTTCCTAGATAAAAACTGGTGGTTTCTCTATGTAATTTCCCTTTGCAAAACCAATTTCTTTATTTCATTCCTTCAAGAGTTTAAGCAAAAAGAAAAAAAAAAGAAGAAAACCAAAATTATAAAGTAACTTTTAAGGGTTTCTGGCTATTTTTCAACACTCTTTTCTAGTTAACTGTCAGACCCAATTTTTCACAACTTTGTAAAATAAAATACCCACTACATTCCATAGTTGAATTTTATATGCATAGTTCACAGATAAAAGCATTGTTATGGATATTGCTCTATATAAATAAAACACTGATGGCCAGTGACCAGACAGGAAGTATAGGCGGGACAAAGAGAGAGGAGAATTGGGGAGACAGGAAGAAGTGGGGGAGACACTGCAGCCACTGCCAGGACAAGCAGCATGTAAAGACACCGGTAAGCCACAAGCCACATGGCAAGGTATAGATTTATAGAAATGGGTTACTTTAAGATATAAGAACAGTTTATAAGTGATATAAGCGTCTGAGTGATTATTTTATACTTGAATTGTGGGACTGCGGGGCTTGGTGGAACCTGGAGAGAAGCCCTCCAGCAACAAAGCATCATGATTCTAAGAACCTGCAATTGATTTTAAGAGGTCTGGGTAGAAGTAAAAGCTATAGAAGTCTTTGAATTTAACTTCAAAAATGTTCAACTTGAGCTTTGTGTTGTATTGTGTTGTGTTGTTTTAAATGGACCTGAAAGCCTCCTCCCTTTACACTACCTTTTATAGTACCAGAAGTTGTCAGGCAAGCTTCCTAGGGAAGGATGTAACCAACAGTCAGTCTTACTCAGCTTTTATACCTACGAACACAATGACCAACATGATGTCATATCCCTAAGGGTGAAATAGTGGCACTCATACCTTGGACGTAACCAGCAGTTTTCTAAATTAGGAACTCATGCTTAGTACTAGAGATATAGCAGCTAATCAGAGCTAGTGAAGTCATGAATCTTGAAGAAGAATCTACAGCTGCCACTTTACTAAGCGAGGATATCCCTAACTACATTCTAAATATTTGTCCTTTTATCCACAAAGAAGAAGTTCTCACCTCTCATTAATGAAACTTCTCTTTGCAACAGAAGGAAACCATTACGGAACAGCAGAACTGATACAAATGTAGAGAGCAACTGACCACGCGATGCCCAGTCTCAATCAATGCCGCTACAGCAATGCCTTCACTTAAGGCTTGGGGATCATTGCAAACGGGGCTGCCAGGATTGGAAGAGTCAAAGGAACAGGAAGTGTTCTGCGAGATTGCATCCCCTAGAATGTTAGAGAAACTACACCCACAAAGTCTCACCAGCATGGCTGCCTAAGCAGGACCTGTACAAGAACGATACTAGTAGACATGGTAAGGTGCAAAGGGGAAATCTCATGGGGTCTCAACACTGGGCAAAGAATGATGGACAGCTAAGGAATGTGGAGAGCGGGAGAAATAGTCTTCTCCAAAGAAGAGGCTCTGAACTAGTTCCAAGTGGCCAGTCCTGAAATCATGTACATATAAGGATCATTACACAGACTGAGCAGATGCATTTATGTCTTTAGCGAATATATATATATATATATATATATATATATATATATATATATATATATTCATATATATGTACATATTCACATACATATATATGTACACAATTAAGGAAAAAGAGGCCATGAATTTGAAAGAGAGTAAAGGGAATACATTGTTGGGGGAGGAAAGGGAAAGGGGAAATGATCTATTATATTTTAATTTCAAAAAATAAAAATAATATGAAAATTTTTAAAATAAAAATAATTTAAGAAAGTATCTAGCTCTGTTATGATGAAGACTTTTTATTTAAAGAAACATGTAATATAGTTATAAGACACTAACAGCAGTACATTCAGAAGCTCTTAGCCCATTCAAACTGGATTCATCAAACTATTTTCTGCACATTTTCATTCAACAAGTATTTTTTTGACATTTGTTACAGACTAGGCACTCAGCATATCATACTAAGAAGTTGACAATACACAACAAGAACAAAAACAAAAACAAAACAAAACCCCAGAAACAAAAAACGAAACCAAAACCTACGGACACTTCCTGAAGATAAATGAGCATGGAATAGCATGACTGAGTTCTACAGTAACAGCATTCCAAGTGACTGGCCCTGAGGTCACCAAAGCCATTGGGATGGACTGCGAGATGGAAAGCAGTTTTTTTAAATGTTTCTATGATAAAATGGTGGGAATGGAAGAGGCAGTTGAAGCGGAGATGAGATGGTAATGAGAAATTATTACCTATCAAATGTGTTCATACTTCATTTCAGCACAGTAGAAAGCCAGAATATGGATGAGTCCCCTCTTCTATGAATGTGTGTTCCCAAGACCTGCAGTGTTAAATGGAGAACAAAATTATACCTTAGGTGAATTTTTTTCATAAACATACGTACATATGATGAAGTTTGATTTACAAATTAAGAATAGTAAGAAATCAATAATAATAATAAAATTATATTGACTTAGTTGCTTTTCTTATATTTTTTGGTTGTAAGCCTAACCTTTTACGGATGAGCTATCCCTCCAGTCCAGACTTAGTTGGTTTTCTATTGCTGTGAAGAGACACCAGGACCACAGCAACTCTTGTAAAATAAAGCATTTCATTGGAGCTGGCTTACAGTTGCAGAGTGTTGTTAGTCCTTTATCATCACGGCAAGAAGCATCGTGGCGTGTAGACAGACATGGTGCTTGAGCAGAAGCTGAGAATTCTACATCCAGATCTACAGGCAGCAGGAAGAGAAAGAGCCACTGGGCCTGGCTTGGGCTTTTTGAAACCTCACAGCCCACTCCCAGTAACACACTTCCTCCAACAAGGCCACACCTCCTATTCCTTTCAAATACTGCCACTACCTGTGACCAAGCCTTCAAATCTATGAGCCTATGGGCCATTCTCATTCAAACCACCATATATACCAGTCTATTATAACAAAGTTATATGAATGGGCTATGTCATTCAACATACCTTATCATTTCATATTCACCTTTACTCCTGTGATGGCGTGGGATACAGTATCAAAATGTTCAGATACAGTAAAATGGATGACATGGGCATTGATGTAAAGTATTAGGGAATCACACAAGCAATAGTTAAAGATGAGCATGTGACACCACCATAGTTAGTCCGATAATCAAGGAGGCAATAAAAGGTTAGTGGGTAGGTTGTATATACCACATGGATACTCTGGACAAAGGGATAATTTACGTCTCAAGTAGGACAGAACAATATGACATACGAGTTTAGCACACTACTGGATACAAAACACAGTGTAAAACTTAGGAATTGTGGATTTCTGGAGTTCTCTGTGGTGTGTGAGCTCTTTCTACTTTAATAAGTTGATTCAACCCAACATACAAACTTTAACATATATAGTCAGTCTAAAATTCATTTCTAACCTTTTTCTTCATTTTTTTTCACAGATTCATGCATTCCAAACGTCCAGAGCTTCAATGTCAGACATCTGTAGTGGGCCATGACCAGCAGTGTTTGCAGCAGAAGGCTTTTTTAGAACATTTAACACCACACACTATAACATGCTAACGTCATAATACAGTTACAAAAGTGAGTTTTGAAACTCACCAAAACTACACAGATAAACCCTGTCTTGAAAAACAAACAAACAAAACAAACAAAAAAAAAAACCAAAGGAAAAAAAGAAAAATGTCAAAGAATACTGCTTCAGTTGAGATGCAGGTCGTGTTTTTCCTACTGCTTTGCATTTTGTTGTTGTTTCCTTTATTCTTTTTTTCTTTTGTCTTACAATATTGTAATTTGACCATGAAGAAAAGAAAATTAGTTAAAAGTTGGGAAAAAATTATTATAGGACAATTGGCCAGCAAAAAAACGCTGTAGCCGATGGGGAAACAGCCCCAATCCATTGCTTCCACAGGGCTAAAGCTTTGCTCACATCCAGGAATATTATGAAGCAAGAACCATGAACAGAAACTGGGATGTTCAACCAACTGATGCTTCTCTAAGGATAGGTGCCCTAACAGTTCCCTTACCTTTTGGAATTTTATTTTGTTCCCTGTAGCAAGCAAGACCAAGGACCGTATAGTGTAGATAAAAGCAAAGGCACCAAAGCCTGCAAGCCTTGACCCGATAACCCACAACAGGACCCGAATTCCCACACAGCCCACACAGTATGGAACTTCCAAGTCCAGAACACAAGCAAACATAGGTCTGAGACTCTTTTCATCCCTGGATATCATGATGCTGGCTGACAGAAAGTTTGTACCTCTTAAGACACCCTAATTTGTGGTCCATTCCAAATTGTGTTCACAGTGGCAGAAAAAGACTCAGAAGAAACAAAATGGAGAAGGATCAGAAAAGAAACAAAGAGAAGAAATCATACTCAAAGATTATGCCTAGAGATTGCAATTTTAGATTGAAATGTTTAATTATTCAAGGAGATCAAGAACAGGAAAAATAATATTAAACCAATCAATTATTTAAAAAAAGAAAGAATAAGGCAATTAAAAAAAACTCATGTAGACATTCTTGAAATAAAAATTAGACCAGGCACAGCCAAAGAGAGAATATGTAAATATATATCAAAGGAAATCACCTGGAATGCAGGTGAAATACTTAATAGAAGCTTGAAATGATGGGAAAAAAATATTCCTGAGAAGTTTTACAGGTCTTGAATTACAGAATGGGTTATTCTAAAATACATTTAGTAAGTGTTCCCGAGGAAGATAAAAGAGGAAATGGTGAAATAATTATATTTGTATCATTTGCTTCAAAAAATAAATGCTTGAGTGTCCAGCTTAAAAGGGATTGCCAAATATCAAACAGAATAAATAAAGGTAAGTCCTCACACACTGGTGCCTACTACTCAACTAACAATAGAGTGAGTCTTAACAGAACACCCTAAAAACTACCAGGAAAAGATAAGCTGTGCCAGGCAAAGGCCACCAAACCAGCATCAGGGTCCTTATTGGCAACAGTCAGCTTCTCCTCCAGCAAAACTGGCACCTAGGAATGAAGATAAAAAGAAGGATTGTCTCACAAAGGAAGGCAGGCTACTCACAGGTCCTCACAGTAGAATACCAAGGGGTGCGTGTTGTCAAGAAAGAAACTGAACCCTGAGAGTGGGAGAGAAGGTGAAGCCACTGTGAAGAAATAATTAATGAAAATGGGACATTTGACGTTGGATTGGAATTACAGAAATGTTTGTGGTATGTCATATGCCTTCTATAGTTTATTTTTATAGTTTTTTAAATAATAAGGATGGAACAGCAATTGAACATCTGTAAACAGGTACTAGGTTCTAAGCATAGCGTCAATGTATTTCTATGGATTTTCTGCTAAATTTTTCTAAGAAATGTTGATGTGTTAATCCTATTTTGTAAATGAGGCAAGTGAGACATTGAGCAGTGAGCTTTCCCAAGGTCCTATAATAATAATAGTAGTAGTAGTAGTAGTAATAATAATAATAATGTATTTACGTGTTCTGGGAAAAATTAAAATCCAGTTTCGTAATCTATGAAATGAAGGTACAAATATTTGCTCTGGCCATTCATAGTGGTTTTGTGAAATTAAAATACTACTAATATGTGTTATAGTGTGTTTAGAGTTATAAAGTATTATACAGCTCAAAATTATCATAAAAGTAAAATAGAATATGTATGCCAAACTTCAGATAGAGAATTTTGCCAGTTACTAATAGATGATGGTGTTTCTAGTTTCACTCATTTGGTTGCATTTTAATGGCTTCAGTAAGTAACTTTGATCTATAAAATATCTTTATGGAACTGTTTATTTCTGACCCATCTTACCTCAAAAGAGGCTAACAAAAATATGTGCAAATTTTTATGTAAGAAGGTCCATTATACATATATATCATAATAGTTTATATATATATAAATCACATTTAGTTTATATATATCACATTTATATATATATCACACATATATATTTATCACATATATATATATATATATATATATATATCACATTTAGTTTCCAAATACACACATAATCTGTAAAAGCTACTTGTTATTAATTTAAAATGTAACTTCACTTCATACATCCTCCATCACCAGTCCCATCTTAAAACAAATATAAGGAGCAGGAAAAGTTCCCATCATCTCTTTTGAAAAACGAAAATGTCTAATTTTCACACTTCTATGGCGTGGTTCAAGCTAATGACGTGCTAAGCTGGTATTAAAGAAGTAACTCCAACAGCCTGATCGGGGAGCTGACCTCACAATGCTGTTGCTTGAAGGTTACATTTGACTTGATTTCCATAAGTAAATGGAGCCTGAGATTCATTGCACGTCATTCACACAGTGTAGCGAGTCCTGTATTTATTTTGAATAAGCATTGCATTCTCAAATAAGAGTTAGATGGGGAAGACGGGCCAGAATTTGATGGAGACGCTAGTGGGTACCCACTTCTTTTGGTTCCCATGATGAATAGAGATTTTTAAGCCTACAGAAAATGAGAGCAGATGTGGATAATGACATAATTTGATATTTATGAATGCAGGTTTTCTCGGAAGACTGAGGAATTATCATGAAAACTATTCATTGAACCTCAGAGAAAATCAATAAATATTAATATCAGAATGCAAATGTTTTCACCATAATTTAAAATGTGAAGAGTATTTACCCATTTGTGCCTCTGAACAATTCAGGGTGCCCTGAATACTTGGTGATGGTGGTGATATTTTGTTTGTGCTCTAACAAATAAAGCTTGCCTGGGGATCAGAGGAAAAAGCCAGCCACTATATTACACATAGAAGTTAGGCAGTGGTAGCACACACCTTTAATCCTAGCACTCAGGAGAGATTCATCCGGATCTCTGTGAGTTCAAGGCCACACTGGGAACAGAGCCAGACGTGGTGGTACACACTTTTAATTCCCAGCACTAGTTAACCATAGAGGTCTGGAGGTCTGTAAGGACAGACAGGAAGTTATAGAGCCAGAGGAAGTGATGTAGCTGGGTGGAAAGAGGAAGTAAGTTAGCAGAGCACAGAAAGGTATATAGGCATGAGTATACAGGAAGTAGCTCTCTCTCTCTTGGGCTGAGGATTTCCTAGCAGTAAGAACTTGTGGCTGGCTTGTTCTGTTTCTCTGATCTTTCAGCGTTCACCCCAATATCTGGCTCTGGGTTTTGTATTAAGACCTTTTAAGATTTGTGTTACAGGTGACTGTGTGACATTGCCTGATTCAGAGCACTTCTCTGAACTGCTTAGAATTCTCAGCCCGTCGGTAAGGACATACCTGAAAAAGAAAAGGCTGCACATTGTCCCCTGCCTCCTATAGTTTAGAAAACAGGGGTGCAATCAGGAAACCTGGGCTCATATATTTAAACACTATCTGCCTTCAGGAATTGTTCTCAAATATGAGCTACATTTCCCAAATCTATAAAATGACAAGAAAGGCCCCGCCCTCCAAGGGTTATTTGAAGATAAAGTGAGAGCAGAACCTAGTATACGTTATTGATTTTATATGTTTTAATATGTTTTAAATATGATTCAGAACTGAGGATCTTCTCCCCCCCCATCGTAATTATTAATAACGTCATTTGAGAGATCTCTTTGGATAGATGTGAATCTGATGGCATCTTTCTTATGAAAATGAAGTGACAGGTCAAACATATATATCCCCCTATATTTCAAGTTAGAATGGCTGTATAATTCTATAGGATATGACTAAAAGCTTCTCTATATACCAAACTACTATGGACATTGATTCAGTCTTTAATACTATGAGTGCCGAACACTCGGATGGGTTACTCTAGTGGTATGAATAAGAGATGTCTCCCATAGACATGGGTATTTGGAATGTTTAGTCCCAGTCACTGTCACTGTCCTATAACCTCCTTTAGTTGGAGCCTTGTTGATGGAAGACATCACCCGGGGTGAGGTTTGAGGACTCAGAGACACTTTCAGCTTCTTCTCTCTGGTTCCTGTTTGAGCTTGAAGTTACGATTTCTCAGCTTCCTGCTCCTGCTGACCTGCCTCCCACTTGCTGCTATGCCTCCGTATCAGGGTGGATTCTTCTCCCCCTGGAATCATAAGTCAAAATAAATTCTTTCTTCCATAAGCTTATTTTTATCACAGCAAAAAATATCTAATGCACTCACTAAATTTACTAAACCAGTAAAATGGATTACTCACATCTCTTCTTTTTTGTTTGTTTTGTTTTTCGAGACAGGGTTTCTCTGTGTGGCTTTGGCTGTCATAGATCTCACTCTGTAGACCAGGCTGGTCTCGAACTCTCAGAAATCTGCCTGCCTCTGCCTCCTGAGTGCTGGGATTAAAGGCGTGCGCCACCACTGCCCGGCCTGTTACATTCTTATAGAGACTCGTTTGTCCCATTCTAGAATCGGAGAATAAATCGTTTAACAAAAGATCACCGGCTTCATAGGCTGCACAGATGACATTATCGCAGGAAACCTTCTTGAGCATCTTGTCATCTCCTACTCTAGGCTCTGTGATGCCTCAGGCAGCCCGGGAAGTGAGGAGAGGGGAGAAGAAGCTCCCGCTTTGCTACTTTAACCAACTCACCAGCTCTGTTTGTGTGGTTGTCAAACACTAGCGTCTTACCTAAGATTCCCTTTAAATCAAAAGATGCAATGACTAGTTTCATCTGTCACTTCCACATCACCTAGAATCATGTGGGAAGAGGGGCTTGGTGCACTTGGCCTGTGGGCATAACTCTGAGTGTTACATTGTGCGTTAATTGTGGAAAGATCCAACCTAAAGGTGGACCACACTCTTCTCTGGGCTTATGTCCTGGATTGTATAAAAGACAAAAAAGTAATCTAAGCATGGGCATCTATGCATCCATTCTCTCTCTCTCTGCTATGGACTGTGGGCATGAATAGTTGCTTCAAGTCCCTGCCTTGACTTCCCAGTAATGATGAGCTGTGACCTGGAACCGTGAGCTAAACAGATCTAGTCTCCCTCCAAGTTGTTTGGTTAGGGTGTTTCCTCATAGCAACAGGAAACAAAACCTAGACAAAAACTTTGGTTACTGTGAAGGTGCTCAAGTTGACCAATGGCAGTGGTGCATTTCTGAAATCCTCGCTCACGCCTCAGCTCCGTAGTGAGAGGCTTTCTCAGTCAACCAAAAGGCAGAAAGCTCCAACTGACAGTCAACCTTCCTTACTTTAGAGACGAGGAAGCTGAAGACCAGAGACATCACCTCAGATCTCTCAGCTCTTAAATCAAGAGCGTCACCAAGTTCTCCGGACTCTTGGTTGAAATTATTTCATGACGATGGCATCCATTCCCTGTCAGGTACTGCACGTCAAACACCAAGCTAGACGTTCTACCTGTACTTTTTATAAATCCAGAGAACTCTCCAACAGTGGTTCTCCACCTTGCTCATACCATGACCCTTCAATACAGTTCCTCATATTCTGGTGATCCACAACCATAGAACGATTTTCATTGCTACTTCACGAGCATAATTTTTACTACTGTTATGAATTGTAACATAAATATCTGTCTTTTTTTAATGATCTTGGGCGACCCCTGTGAAAGGGATTGCAACCCAGAGGTTGAAACCACTGCTCTGAAGATTCTCCCCATCTGATGATGACGCTCAAGAATGTTAAGCAGCTCGAGCAAGGCTACATTCAGTTCCAACCTAACACCAACGCCCGCCCCTGTGTTTTAGTTAAAGCTGGCAGTTTCTAGCTGACCACCAAAACACCAGGCCATCCCAAAGTCCATCCACAACTGAGTGAGCGTTATAGAGTTAGCGGACCGATTCTGTAGTTAGAAGTGCTGTCCTCTTCATGTGCGCTTTGTCAAAACTGAGGCGCAGCGAATATGAACATTCATGTTGAATTCACATTGAATTGACTTCATATTGAATTCACAATGAATATGATCATTCAGTAAAAATGAAATATCTCAGGATCGTCTTCATCTTGCTCTGGGTTTTAATCACTTGTAACTTTATGTTGATTATGTTATTGGGATAAGCTTGTGGATTTTCTACTCTTCGATACACCATGTTGTTATACATAGTAATTTATTTCCTGGCCCAGGAGGTTTAATGCTTGTGTCACATATGAAATCTGTGTGTGTGTGTGTGTGTGTGTGTGTGTGTGTGTGTGTGTGTGTATCTGTGTTTGTATGTGTCTGTGCGTGTATCTATGTGTCTGTGTGTATCTGTGTGTCTGTGTCTGTGTGTGTCTATATGCCTTTGTGTGTGTCTGTGTGTGTGTTTGTGTGTGTCTCTGTGTGTATGTGTATGTCTGTGTGTCTGTGTGTATTTGTGTGTCTGTGTGTGTGTCTGTGTGCCTGTGTGTGCATATGTGTGTTTGTGTGTCTCTCTGTGTGTGTCTGTGTGTGTCTATGTGTCTGTGTATCTATGTGTGTGTGTGTGTGTATATGTGTGTCTGTGTGCCTGTGTGTGCATACGTGTGTGTGTGTCTCTCTGTGTGTGTCTGTGTGTGTATATGTGTGTCTGTGTGTGTGTGTCACTGCAAAGATCCTTTCCCACTAGCATTTTCACTTTGCAACTTTCAGTTTAAATCAATTTTCTTCTAACACAGATAAGTAAAGCTCTCTTCAGTGTAATTGCAACATCATCACATGTTTGTCCTACTTTTGCACAGATTATAAATCTGCATCTCAGTTATTCAGAGTATCATGGTAAAAATATATGTATTCCATTTGTAAAAATCTATCAATAGTATTAAATTATGGAGGACAGATCTAATAGGCCCAAAGGAAATAATAATCCCAGCCCAAGTTCTTTACATAGATTAAATGAAAAAATATATATCGTGGTTTCTGACTCTGATACATTGTTTATAAAACTGGAGATGGGGGGAGGGGGCCAACAGGGGAAGAGGGGATACTGTAGACAAAAGGATAAAGTGGGAAGAGAGAGTGACTGGGAGATGGGATGGGGGCTGAATGGGGGAAATAAACTAAATAAATAAAGTATATGTGAAAATACTACAAAGAAACCTGCTATTTCATGAACGGATACAAATTTTTAAAATCAATTTTAACAGATTCAAGAAATTTCCATAATATATTTACAAATATTCATGTGTGTCTTTTACATTAAAAATGAACATGGCTTATGAAAAAAAACATACAAGTGGCCTATAAATAAAAATCAAAGGAGAGAGAACCAGATGGACAATAACTGTGCTTCGAATAAGGTCATCTAGTTGTCTGGCTTTACTATCGTTTGAATTCTTTGCGAACTTCCCAGCGGTTGTGCTAAGGCTTAGCATTCACTTCTTTAACTAATCAAATTCATATTCAATCAGCGTGAGGCTCCGCTAACTGCGTGAGCTTTGACCTACACCCTCACAGCCCCTTCCTCCCTCTGTCTGTGCTAATGTGAGATATCACTGAATTCTATACATTGAGTAGACCACCATGACCTGTGATTATTAGGCAAACCGTTTATCACTCTTACAGGGATAAAAGGAATACAAACTATTTTACTATTTAACTTTATTTTCCCTGTTTTCAGAGTCCTTCATCTGTCTGGAGACCCAGGTTCCCCTGGGGCATCAGCCTTCTCCCTGAAGGACATACTTCAACATGTTCTGTAATACAAGAGAAGGAACTGTTTTTTGTTTGTTTAGAAAGTTCTTATGTGTGCTTGTATCTTGAACTTCAAAGTAAAGAATTCTGCATTTGCTTCTTATTTTCCAGCAAGTTAAAGAGGCTTCCGACTTACGTAATTTCAGGTGAGAGAAGTCCCTGTTCGCTCACACTCCTCTTCATATGTGTGTCTGTTACATTCAAGACGAGCATGGCTTATGCACGCCCTTCCCTGCTCTCTTGCTGTTTGTAATTCCCACTTCACATTTCCTGGACCTTTTGATGTTGTCCAACAGCCATTATACGCTCTGTATTTTATCTCGCTTTACTCTTTTGTCGTGTGTTTCATTCCCACTGATTTCTACTAATCTATTAGAAAGCTCACTAGTCCCTCTCTGGGCCATGTCAAGTCTACTGATGACCCCCCCCCCATCAGGTCATCCCTCCTTTGACGGGGGTCTTCACAGTAACTATGCATCTTTCTAGTGATATTCTCTACCTGTTTATAATTTTTATTCTCCAATTTCACTAGAACTTTCCACAGAGTCATCATAGTAATTCTTAATTGCTTTTCCAGTATTTCTAACATCAAACCATATCCGAGTTCTGAGGTTGCTCTGTCTCCTGACCGTAGACTTATTTTTCTTACCTTATTTTGTGTCTTAAGATGTCAAGTTTTATAGGTGAGAAGTAATTAGAGTTAATGCTGTGTGTTTTGCCGATGGTTGAGGGTCACAGTCTGCTAAGGGGTTGTGGGTGAAGGGTCAGTAAGTCCCTCAGTAGCTGACCTGCGATCTGGTATTATGTTGCTGTGACTGTACTCAGAACACCCATGATTTCAAATGCCCTTAGAGTCCCCTTGGGCTTAACGTAGAGCTTTCTCGGGGTCCCTCTTCCAAGCTCAGCGTTCAGCTTCTTTGGGATACTGTACTTCCACGGTCTTGTCACAACCATGATGATATACTGCTGTGACTTATTAGTTGGCACTTAACCTGATTTTTTTTGAGTGACAGATGGGAATTTTCCTCTCATTCTGATTTGCCATTCATCTTCAGAGAGATGTGTGTGCCAGGTCTCTGAACATGCTGCTCTTTTGACAATTCTCCCCTGGAAAAGCTCTAACGAGCTGGGTCCAGGATGGGCTTGTACTCTTTATCCAGTGGTACGGGATCGTTTTCCTCATTCTGATCCCTTCACCTGTGAAAATGGGGCATGTTGCTCTTCCCCAAAGACCAAAGACTGATTTTTCTACAGGAGACCCATGAGAGAAGGGTCAGTACCCGTCTCTATGTCTTTCTACATTTCTTTCTGCTCTTCTCCCCATCCTGCACCACTGGAAAGGTATGTTTGGTGTCTGACTCCCACCCTCACCCCACCCCACCCCCACCTCCACCCCCGCATTCCCTTTCACACAGGAAAGTCTATGGAGAGGAATGTGTACATGCACATACATCCCCCATGCACCTCCTGCTCCCGTGAGCTCTCCATACACACACACAAGGCACTCTTGGCTTTCAACAATTCAACTGAGTTTTCTACTGATATATTTTTATTCACTCTGTGACAGCTGTCTTCCTCCTGTGCACACCAGTAGCCAGAAAAATGGGGGCTCAGCTAAGCCAATATCCATGCCTCTGCTTCTCCTTCCCTTCCTTCCTTCCTTCCTTCCTTCCTTCCTTCCTTCCTTCCTTCCTTCCTTCCTTCCTTCCTTCCTTCCTTCCTTTCTTCCCACACATATTTGGCAGATTAATTTTCCTGTATTGTTAAGTCATGCTTCAGTTCAAGAAAGTTCTAATTTTGAAGATTAACTTGATGTTTATTTTTTGTTGAGATAGAGATAACAACCTGACTTTTTGTGCTCTAACTAGAAGCTAGAAGTGTTCCTAATACAGCTAAATGTACTGTAAATGAATACACACACATATATGCATACATGTATCTGTATATGCATATGTATATATATATATATATATACATACATAAATATATCTATAGAGACAGATCATGAGTGAGAACCCAAAGAACTCCTCTCAAACTCATGGTTCTCCTGCCTCGACTTCCCAAATTCTGAGATTACCAATGCGCTACCACACTTGACTTCCAATGCACACTATTCTAGTCTTCTCTGTATCTATTTCCGCTTCTCACTTTAAAAGCTATGGCAGGGACAGGAGCTCCACTGTGTTACAATTAATTGCAGGTTTGTAGTTGGTCAAACTGAGGACTACTCAGAGGCGGGCGTGTCCACGCAGGTGTTTCCAGAGACTGATATTTAAATCAGTGGTGTGTGGGCAGCCCATCCGCCCTTGTTCAATGTCACCAGGCATCACTCAGTTGACTTTGGATGTGCGTGCAACCAGAAGGCAGGGGAAAAGCAAGCTCTCTCTGTTCAGGTGACGCTTCAAAGCTACATGACTGGTCTCCCCGGTTCTGGAGGCTTTTTTCTCATACTGAGCCACTTTACCTTCTTTCGGTTTTCTGTACATAGTTGTGACTCTCTAGAAGGTAAGAAATAAATCTTTTCTTTTTTAATTAAAATTTATTCCTTACCTTCTAGAGACTCACAGCTATATAAAAAAAAATCAAAAGAAGGCAAATATATTAACTGTGATTGATTTCTGGTTAGATCAAAACAGTTAAAATTATATGCATGCATATACACACCAAAATAAGAAATGTGATAAAATTACATAATTAAATAAATTGGCTGACATAAGCAAAAATACATTTTTTTAAAACGTAAATAATCTACAGTCTTCAAATTTTTCTCAGGCAACTCCCATATCTTGAGTGTTACAGCATAAAGAACTTGCATTTAGAGCTTCATTAGCAACCGGTCTCTGAATCATTCCATTTATTTCTAATGATTTGGGCAATATTTAAAATCAAATTTAGGCTATGGATGTATAGCCAGATTATGCAGTCTTTTATTTGATGAAATGGCTCTCAAACATACCACGTACCTGGAAACTTCTCAGACACAATTAGATATGTACCCCACGAATACTGAGAGAACCACAGAGCCAAATCCTGCAGAAGCCAGAAGCAGAATTGCCATTCTTTGTAGGCAGAGTGCAGGACAGTGGTTTGACAGCCGTCCCCAAGCCAAATGTCCTCTTGGACACTGTTGGTATTTAGGTAAAGGAGCTTGAAAAGTCACTGCGTGTTCATACACCAAACTGCACCTGAACGTTTATCACAACTAAGCTCATAATTGGCAAAATGTGGAAGCCATAAAAGCGTCCTTCGGTAGGTAAACGGATAAATGAGCTGTGGAGCAATGGATAATGGAACTCAGCACTGAAGGGAAATGAGTTAACACACCATGGAAACATAAGAGAATCTTAAATGGGTATTGCTCCACAGACGGCTCTTAAATGCATGCTGCTACACGAAATGATCTCGTTTGGAAAGGTTGCCGCGGCCTGACTCGAACTACAAAGCAGCCTGGAAAAGACAAAACTAAGGAGACAATAAAAAAAGATTAGCGATTCCCCACAGTCACAGAAAACAGAGGTGGGCGGGAGGCGAGCATCAGAACAGAGAGATTTTAAGGCACTGAAATTGTTCTATCTGATGTGATGATAGTGGGTGTGTTATCAATTTCACCAAATTCACAGAGGCGACCACACCCACACTGAAAACTACCAACCTTGTAGACCTTTTCCCCGAGGGGCAAAAGGCGTATCCAGGAAGAGCAGATGGTACCAAAGGTCCCACCCGGATGGAGGATGCTGCCCAGTGGAGGGGATGTGGGGACTGGGTGGATGGTGACCTCTGTGCTTTCTGCTCCACTGTTTCGTGAATCTGTAACTTCCCTGAAATGAAAGTATGGGAACAGAAGGGTCACAACACCTAAGACCAGGAATCTAAATAACGGGGCAGGTAAGACGGCTCAGCCAGAAACGGTGCTTGTCACCAACCTGAGTTCTGTCTCCAGAACCCACCTCACAAGAAGGAGGAGACCAATTCCCTCCAAGTTGTCCTCTGACCTCCACACAGGCATCGTGGTACAGCCCCCTGCTACACAGGCAATACTAAATAAATAAATAAATGTGAATATAAAAAAACACTGGACAAGTCCATTACCTTGCCACAAAATAGGGTCATAATAACACATTTAGAAAAAAAAGGAAACAGAGTTGGGAAAACTGAAAGTTATCTGAAGAAAACTAGGAAGCCAGGAAAACATGACACACATGTGGAAGACACAGCTCACGTGATGAGTAAACAGCACACAGATATGTCCTGGGGTCCAGGAAACAGAGAAATCCCACCAGATATCGAGGGCTGCCAATCAGAGATGCAACGCCCTAGCTAAGCATCTCAGTGTAGAAGTGAGGGAAAGCCGAAGTTCAGTGTCACAAAGTAGCTCAGAAAATCTGTGTGGCAACTTTCGAAAGACAGAAAGAAACACTGGACACAGAGGCCTTTGACTGCGTAGCCTGGGAGCGAGGAGCTCAAATCTGAAGTCGTATCCAGCAGCACAAACACAGGAAGTTGGGAGGCTTTGCAGACAAAGAATGCGGGGTGGGTTGACTGATTGGATCAGCGTGAGGAAGGGAAAGGAGAAATCAAACACGCAGGAGTTCCTGCTGTGCTGATAGCACTTCCATTTTCTCGTTAGCGTCTCCAACCCATCTTTTCCCAAGAGCCTTTGCTGGTTCTGCTTTGGAACTTGCCCATGTCAGAATTAGATAACTATTTGGGGGGAAAAAATCTGTAAAATGTCCTTGAGGTAAACTGTTCCTGAAATAAGAATTTGTTGGCCATCCAAATCTCACTTTATATTCAAACTATGGCTTACACATTCTGTCCAAACACGACAGATGTGAATCAGTTGGTTTGTGAGTCTTATTTCCACCTCTCCCGCTTTGGCTTCAATGAATAAAACTATTTCCATTTATCTTCTAACAAGTGGATTTTTCAAACCCTGGTCATGCACGTAGACATTTTATAAAGTTAATTAAGAATAAAATTCTTGGTCTTCAAGAAAAGAACAAATGGTAACATGGGCACAAGTTTTTTTTAAACAGTTTAAAAATGCAGCAGCCTACCAGGTAAAACACGCACAGCACATGACATAAACCCATGTGAACATGTGCATATCCATACCATACACACATTCACATATTCATATACCTACATGCACCCATGCACAAATAGACACACATACAAGTGCACATACACTCATGTACACATCCACAGACACACATGTGTGCACATACATATATACATGCACCCATCTGCACACACGTGTGTGTGTGTGTGAACTTTCACTTATACACATAACATAAAAACAATTTTCTTTTTAGCTCTCTAAATTTTACTAATGGTGTTACCTAAGGTTTTAAATACATTTAAAAATAACCTACATGATAGATCCTTTAGGATTTGGTAATTTGAAATGTCCACCTGTTTGGGTCAGCTCAAGACGCTGGAGTCTGCGAAGGTACTATTCACGTGGCATGAGTGTGAAATTGTTTCTGTGTGTTTCCATGAGCAATAAATATTTGTTCATAGTCTCTTTCACAGAGATACTGAGAACAACAGCCTAAATTCAATAAACACAATGGCAATTGAGACATAAGCCCAGCCCTAAGCCTGCCTCACCTCTCCCTGCCTGCTTATACATCGATAGACTGGTGTTCATTCTAAAGCCTGGCACTTAGGACTGTAAAGACCAAGTAAGTATGCAAATGCACAGTGTGGTACCTGACCCACGGTAAATATTCAGTCAGTCAATGTTCCTATAAAATATCCCTTTCATTTGTTATCTGCACTTATTATCTAAACTAAATTCTCTCTCTGTTCACTGGATGTTGAGATCTTAAGAATTCAGTTTTAGTTCTATGTGTTCTTTTATGTATTGGAATGTCCTATCTTGTTTATGTTTATTTCACATTCATTTCCAATTTTTTTGCATCCCATTTTTGTTTTTAATAACATGTGGCAGCGGTGGCACACGCCTTTAATCCCAACACTTGGGAGGCAGAGGCAGGTGGATCTCTGTGAGTTCGAGGCCAGCCTGGTCTACAGAGCAAGATCCAGGACAGGCACCAAACTACACAGAGAAACCCTGGCTTGTAAAAAAAAAAAAAAAAAAAAAAAAAAAGCCAAAAAAAAACCATCCGACATGTTTTGAGACAAGATCTCACTATGTATCCCAGGCTGGCATGAACCTCATCATGTAGCACAGGCTAGCCTCCTCAAATGCAAACTGCTTGAGCCTCCAGTCAATGGGATTACAGATGGGGCTACCATGCCCAGGTCTTTTGCTTGTTTGTGTTTGATGTGCTACTCTTTTTAATCTTCTTGATATTTACCATGACTTTGAAATGTAGAAAATCTTTTCTGTTTCTACAAACATGTGGCTGTTAGGGTTCTGGAGAAGTCCCACAAAAGACCACACCATCCATGTATGCAATTAACAAGGTTTATTATTAATTTAATAAATAATTAATTAATAATCCCCCAAGAGGGATGTGTGGGCTCCTTTTAAGTATAGCCAAGGGCAGGT
Organism: Peromyscus maniculatus bairdii; assembly: GCF_049852395.1. NCBI lineage: Eukaryota > Metazoa > Chordata > Mammalia > Rodentia > Cricetidae > Peromyscus > Peromyscus maniculatus. The sequence continues at coordinate 22,065,283 of NC_134869.1, read as the reverse complement.
CCTAGAGCAGTCAATTCAGATATGATTGGGTTAAGCAAGTATCAATCATATCAGTACGTTTTAATTGGCTTATGTCTAGTTAGGGGCTAATCAGGGCTACAGTTTTCCATTTTTGGGTCCCAGGCTTCATCCCTTATATGCATATCACCTTGAGCTATTTATGGCTCAAGCCTGAACTGTACATACCAGGCCTCCTCATCCTTGCTGTCAGGGGTATTGGAGCTTGATTGTCCTTTGTTTATGACTCCTCAGAAACTGCGTGTCCAGTCTCAGGAAACTGAAACTGAGGCCTGATCTCTGAGAGACGACTGAGCAGCCTGTTATGGCATCTGCGTGGTCCTCTCAGTGGCCACATGTATATCTGAGGGTCCCCTTACCCCCATTAGCTAAACACCTTGCCTTTAATTCTTTAGTGCAGATTCAACTGTGAGGAAGAGAATGGAGTAGAGCCTAAGTTTAATTTGTCACAAACACTGCTTCTAAAGCTGCCCCATGTATTGTGTGTCTCTGCCCTTTGTTATTCACTTAGACAGAATTGAGCATGGCTAGCTGTCCTTCAATAAGATCCAGAACAGCAGTTCTCAACCTATGGGTCGCGACCCCATGGTGGGTTGAATGACCCTTTCACAGGAGTTAACTAAGTCCATCAGAAAACACAGATATTTGCATGACGATTCATAACAGTAGCAAAATCACAGTTATAAAGTAGCAAAGAAAATAATTTTATGGCTTGGGGGGGGGGGGTCACCACAACATGAGGAACCATATTAAAGGGTCGCAGCACCAGGAAGGTTGAGAACCACTAGAGACAGAAGAAACTCCAGCTACCAAACTCTCAGCTCTTCCTTCCTGTCTCTATTCTGACACTGGTTACTCTTGTTATGCCCAGATCTCAAGTACCCCCCAAAAGACCACCACGATGTAGTGATATTTTATTTGTGCTTTAATAAATAAAGCTTGCTTGGAGATCCGAGGAAATAGCAAACCATTTTAAGTAAACAAAGAAGTCAGTCAATGGTAGCACATGCCTTTAATCCTATCCTTTGGCAGACAGGATCTCTATGTGTTCGAGGCCACACTAGGGAACAGAGCCAGCCGTGGTGACACATGCCTTAATTCCAACACTAGTTAACCATGGAGGTCTGGAGGTCTGTACAGACAGACAGAAAGTGACAGAGTTGGGTAGGAAGAGGAAGTGATGTAGCTGGACAGAGAGAGCAAATCAGATGGCAGAACAGCAAGGCAGATAGACGTGGGTAGATGGGAAGTAACTCACATTTGGAAGCTCCAGAGTTAGTGAGGTGAGGCTGGCTGGAGGCTTTCCCTATTTCCCTGATCTCTCTAAGGCTTTTACCCCTGTATTTGGCTCCATGTTTTTTATTTAATAAGACCTTTTAAGAAATTCATCTACACCACAGAGATTGAATCTCATATGTAAAAGCAAAGAGTTTTTATTTCAAGCTCAGACCTTGGTCTCTCTGTCCAATACAGCAGTGAGAGCAAAGAGCTCCAAGCCAGGCAGGGTAGAATTTTTATCATAACAGAGGTTGGAGTGAGGTGATTTCCAGGGTTCAGGACCCTCATTGGCTGACTTTTGTCTAGGGGTGTCTGTAAAAGAGAAATAGATATGTGCTAGGCTCAGGGACATTTGGCGATCTTATCTAGTTATATCTAATGGTTGGAATGTTTGGGATGTCAGGTAACTCCCCTTAGATACTGGCCCATCCTTGGGTGGTATTAGCTTATGGCTTTTCCTCGATCTGGGTGTTGCCTGTCAGTAAGCCTATCATGGCAGCTGTGTGGTCAAGCTGTTTTGGGGCCCCTACAGCTCTGGTCTGAGTGCTTGATGGAGTCCACTGCTCCGTAGTGAAATTTTTCTCTCCTCACAACCATCAAGGTTGCATCCTCAGCTCCATCACCATTTGGTATGCACCTTTTCTCACTTTAGTGACAGAGTAGTTGACCCCGACCAAATTGAAATGAGTTTTAATACATGGACTCTTTAGGATAAGAAACTGAGGCAGACAATGTATATAGAGCTTGCATGTAGCCACACTGTTTTCAAGTGATACCACCTGTTTTTGACTAAGCACAGCATTTATGATCTTCTTCACAGCACCTATCTCTGAGGGAAGCACCCTGAAATGCATAACATGTTAGGCTAAATTAACCATGCACAGAGGTAGTGCTGAAGAGATGGCTCACTGCGGAAGGGCATTTGTGAAAAGCATAAATACATAAATTCAGATCCCAGCAACCATGTAAAAAGCTGGTATGGGTTAACACACAGCTACAACCCTAGCATTGTGGGTAACTGAGACAAGAAGATTTCTGGGGCTTGCTGGCCATGAGTCTAGATTCAGTGAAAGACTTTTCTCAAAAGAATGTGGTGGATAGTGATAAAACAATAACCTTCTCTGGCCATTGCAAGCATGCTCAAAGAAGTATACATTCATAAACAGATATGTACACACGCTACATGAATTTGCACACATGCGTGCGCACACCCAACTACCCCCACATACACACAAGTGCAAGGATAACTATGAATGAAATAGAAGTAGTAAGAATAAAATCCATGGAAAGCAAATAGACTAACCTCATGGAGGAGTTCAGATTCTGCCTCTTAAGTCTGTCGTGAAAAATAATTAAGTAGAAAATGTTCATAACATTCACACAGTCCTTTCCTAATCTAAATGGTAATCTCACTATCAGAGGCTGTGTCGTGCCTAATGATGACTCCACAGAAAACCCTGAGGAGTCAATGAGATGTTCTGATCCTTACAAGGGGCTCTCATGGTCATTTTGCCACTTGATGAGAAAGAGGGTGGCTAATTGTTCAGTGTGAAATTGGCAATGACCTCTATGATGCCTTCAGCTGCCTAGACTCTCTAGCTTCCGAGAAAATGTAGGCTGGCCTCATCCGTTCAGCTTTCTTTCTTCCGAGCAGCTTACTGGATTTGAGGAGCCCCATTCTGACTGTTAATGAAAACTTAATGGGGTTGACATAAGTAAGATGACCTGAGCCAGCCTCGCTCCCCAGATGACTTTTTCTGTTGCCTTCTGGAGTGTGGTTGGGTCATTGAACACTGACATCGTGCTGAGGTGTGAAGAGAAACAGGAAAATAACAAGGATAAAGAGAAGTATGTCCAGACTAAAGCCAAACAAATATATCCTCAGCTAAAGATGAAGCAGGGCCTCCACTCTAAAAGCAGGGGTTGGGTCAGGAAGAGGAGAGCCAGGATTAACTATAAAGGGCACAGAATGCTGTTTGGAGTCATGGGAGTGTCTTTTACTTCCATCCCATTATATTTCACAAAATATTTTACATCTTGATGGTGCTAGTTGCTACACAATACAGAGTGTTGTCAAAACCAAACACAACTGTGCACTCAAGTATATTTTATGATACATAAATGATACCTAACAAAGATTTTAAAGGAGGAGGCATCTCCTGGGATGGTTTATCCTTTTCAGGGTCAGAATTAGAATGCAATGTAGCTAGAGTTTTCCTGCCTTGCCCACAGTCAGAACAAACCTTTGTCACCCGCCAGTCCCACAGCCGCTCAGACCCAACCAAGTAAACACAGAGACTTACATTGGTTACAAACTGTATGGCCGTGGCAGGCTTCTTACTAACTGTTCTTATAGCTTAAATTAATCCATTTCCATAAATCTATACCTTGCCATGTGGCTTGTGGCTTACTGGCATCTTTTCATGCTGCTTGTCAGGGTGGCAGCTGGCAGTGACTCCTTCTGCCTTCTTGTTCTTTTATTTCTCCTCTCTGTTAGTCCCGCCTATACTTCCTGCCTAGCCACGGGCCAATCAGTGTTTTATTTATTGACCAATCAGAGCAACTTGACATACAGACCATCCCCCCAGCACAGCCAAGTGCAGACCATTTCAGACACCTGCACTCAGGCCTGTGGTCCTAATCATCCTCTGTGCGGACCTGCTGGGTAAAGCCATGAGGAACCCAAGAACGGGCTCCCACAGGACATACAGAACATCCCACAGCAATGCAATGCTAAGGTGTTCCTTGGTTAGCTAACTAGGTAAAAGAGAGAAACCAACAAGTACCCAGTTTTCACCAGGATGCATTTTGCCCTGCATTGGTACAATACTCTGCTTTCTGCTCTAATTCTGGGTGAAACCTCACATCACAAAATATGGGTTCATGATAACAGGTAACAGGTAGTAAGGTAACTGTGGCTCTGGCCAGTTTGTGAGACCTCCCTGAGATATTTTTACTCTCTCCTCATTGGAGATGACTCTGGTTAAAGGATTGCTATAGAGCTGATGTAACATGGTATTTGAAAAGTGACCATAAAATTCTAGAGTCAATACATTGTACCTGAAATGATGTATCATTCCTGGAGTTACAACATAGTAGCCCCATCTTGTTAGATGGGGATAATGCCTTCAGGCTGCTCATTTTCATTTTCACCACTGCTATTACTAGTGAACACCATCAATTTGACAGGATTTAAAAGCACCTAGAAGACAAACTGGTGTAGATGTAACCAATTGTCTTTTTAAAATAAGAAACACAGAGCCAATGTAAAAGAGAAAGCCGAGAGGTCAGAGCTCAGAGATAAAATCTTACCTCCTGCAGTGCTCCTAACTTCCCCGCGAGAGAGCTACTTCCTGTTTGTCTGAGTTTAAATAGTCTTTCTGTTCTGCCTTCTCATTGGTTCTAAACCCAACCACATGACTGCCTCATCACTGCCTGTAAGTACCGCCCTCCAGGTCTTAAAGGCATATGTCTCCAATACTGGCTGTATCCCTGAACACACAGAAATCTACCTAGCTCTTCTAACCACCATGCTCTTGCTATGGCTCTAATAGCTCTGACCCCAGGGCAACTTTATTTATTAACATAAAATTAAAATCACATTTCAGTACAAATAAAATATCACCACAAACTGGTGTATATTTCTATTGTCTATGGGAGAGTTTCTAGATTAGATTAATGGAGATGTAAAGACCTCCCCTAAATACAGGTAACACCATGCAGTGGAGCCCTGGACAGAATGAAAAGGAGAAAGTGAGTTGAACAGCTGTATTCATAATTCCCTGCTTCCTGTGAGGGAAAATAAAGTCTACCTTCCTGACATCATTTTTATCTGGTATTTTGCCACAGCCAAAAGAAAAGTGAGGGATGTAATTACTGGGTACCTACACTACAGAAAGCAAGGGCCTGGAATCCTATAATCATCAAAAGACAGAAGATACTTTCCAGAAGAGGGAGATTATGAATCAATAGGCTAATGCATCTGTAATAGCCCAGATGGAGATCCATTCCAGCACTAAATGTTAATAAAGATGGTGAGAGGGGGCCCAGGAATGATGGAGAATGATGTCCTTTTATAGACTTGCTTAGAGGCAGCTGGTGGACAAATAAATATAGCAGAAAAGGGAGAGTGGGGCTCTGTAGAGGAGTCACTGGGTAGGAAGTGTTCTACTCAAAGAAGAGCAGGGGAAGACTTGAAGCAGGGACCACTACGTGTGTGTGTTTGGATATCAGCCAGACCTGTGGAGCTGTGAGCATTGTTTTTTGTTTGTTTGTTTGTTTGTTTGTCTGTTCATTTGTTTGTTCATTTGGTTGATTGGTTGGTTGGTTGGTTGGTTGGTTAGTTGGCTGATTGGTTGTTTGGTTTTGAGAGAAGGTCTTTATACAGAACCCTGGTTGTCTCAGAACACACTATATAGACCAGGCTGGCCTCAAACTCACAGAGATCTGCCTGCCCCTGCCTCCCAAGTGCTGAGATTAATGGTGCACATGAAGGTTGTGTGTGTGTTGTTTTTAAGATACAGAAGAGTGTGATTATTTGTGCAGGATGTGATGAAACACACAAGCCACCGACTTTCAGAATGCTGGGGCTCAGCCTCCCCTCTTTGTAGCTGGATCTTCTTCCTGTTAATATCCTTCTGCATCTGCCCACACTGTTGTGTTAGATAAACACAGAGGAAAGTAGAAAGGAGCAAAGGGGAATGGTGGGATGCCAGTCATCTGATTGGTGACAGAAGAAGGAGAGGTCCCTTAAGGGAAGGGAAGAAGGAGAATGTAGAAGGTGGGAGAATGGTGAAGGATAACAACTGTATACAATTGATGCAATAGGAGAAAGGGAGAAAGTAGCCTCCTTAGGGAACTGAGAGGGAGGTAGACACAGTAAAGGAGGTAGGTGGGTGCACTGACTCTCCAACTTGTCACAAGTCAAGAGGAGTCCCTGGAGAGGAGGGAGCCCCAATTGAGAAAATGTCTTTATAAGATTGGGATGTAGACAAGCCTGTAGGACATTTTCTTAATCAGTAATTGATGTGGAAGAACCCAACCCATGGTAAGTGGGGCCACCCTTGGGCTAAACAAGCCTTAGGAGGCAAGCCAGTAGTGGGCTACGATGTAGAAGTGTAAACCAAATGCAGGCTTTCCTTCCCAATGTTCTTTTGGTCATGGTGTTTCATCACAGCAATAGTCTCCCCAAACTCAGACAGTGGGTAAAATGACTATTTGGATGGCCAAAAAGTCACAAGAAATCATACTACTATCACTTATTTACCTACAAATTAACAACTTACCATGTACATAATTTATATATATATATATATATACACTGAATTATGGTTTTGTTTGCGTGTTTGTTTTTTCTTTTTCTTTTTTTAATTTTGTTTGTTTGTTATTTTGAGATACGGTTTCGCTGTGTAACCACCCTGGCTGTCCTGGAACTCACTCTGTAGACCAAGCTGGCCTTGAACTCACAAAGATCTGTTTGCCTCTACCTCTCGAGTGCTGGAATTAAAGTTGTGCACCACCACTGCCTAACACATACATAGTTTTAATGAACGTTTATCATCTGAGATGATGGTGCTCCCTCTAAGAGCCAAAGACCACCTAAACAAAAACACCAATACCAAACATGTAAAAACCTTTTTTGAGTTGTAGGTCAGAGCTGCCTAATAGACTCCCAAAACACATAAGCCTGTTGCTGCTGCCCTTGGTTTCCATGGAGATATGAAGTAAGTCCCTATTCCTGAAGACACCACACACTTTAGAAAATTAGGCTGGAAAAAAAGGCTAAGTGCCCACCCTGACTAGCTTTCATGCTGCCAGAATGCTCCATACAAGCTTCTCAAGGAGAAAGGTAGCCAACAGTCCAACCTAGCCATGACATCTATGAACCACTTCAATTACCAGCATGGGGGCCATAGTGGCCACATATTATGTTGGTAACCAACAGCTCTCTAATTGGACTTACCACACACTCAACAAGGATAATAATCTATAACCACTAATTCACTAAAATAGCATAATCCCTAACAATAGTCTGTAAGCATTATCCTTATACACATGCATAAGGGTAGCCTTCACCCCTTCATCAAGGAAACTTCTTTTTTCAACAGATAGAGACCACTACAGAAAACCACAGCCAATCAATATGCAGAGTTATGGAGCTCAGTCCCAATAGACACACCTACAAAACACTCCCACACCTAAGGCTCAAGGAACATTGGGAAAGAGAGCTGAAAGATTGTGCAAGCCAGAGGATCGGGAACTTTGCTGTGAGATTGTGTCTCCTAGTAACATCAAAAGCTACATCCATAAAGTCTTGTCAACATGACCACCTAAATGTGAGCTGAAGAAGGATAAGCATGCCAAACTGCATGGGGTGAGGGAGGGGGTGTTGGAGGATGGAACCTCAACTCTACACAAAGAACTACAGGCAACTGAGTAAAACTAGGAGCACAAATGGTGGCCCTCCTCATGAAGAAGCACACCAATTGGTCATCCAGTGCCAAATGATCAGCCCTGAAAACATGCATGCATACAAGTGATTTTGTAAGGACTCCATTGGTGAAATTATTAAGGCCACTCCACATAGTTAAAAGGGAGATTTATTTAATGGTGTAACTTACAAATGAAGGGATAGATAGGTTGCGGGTTCTGTGGCAGCGCAGTCCGGCGGTGTTCTCTGGAGAATTCTCCTCGATCTACCTCTAGCATCCACGGTCCAAGCAGGAAGAGAACGCAGCACATTCTGATCTCAGGTATTCAGGGCCCTCCCTTGGCCCTGCCTTGTAGGCGTGATAGTTACCGAAGCCTCAATGGGGGTTGGAACTTCCAGACCAAAGCTGGAGTGGCTACCCACTACAGACTCAACAGGTTATATTTGGGATTGTATATGTATATACACATACAAATATGCATGCAATAACAATTGATGAAGAGAGGCAGGAAGAGGTATATGGGAGGGTTTGGAAGGAGGAAAGGGAAAAAAGAAATGTTTTAATTAAAATATAATCTCAAAAAGAAAAAAAAGAAAAACTACTGGAAATACATTACAAATTAGGAAAATTTATTTAACTCTTTATTAAACTCTTTAAGTTAAAATAAAATCCTATTGAAATTATCATCCTTAGCTAATGCCTGTTTGGCCAGGAAGTAGTTTTCCAACCATGTGTATTTTGTAAATAGTAAACTTTTATTAAAATAAAAATACTAATACTTACCCAGGTCAGTTTCTCCTTTGCCTAAGAGAGATATAAATTCACACACCTAGTGTGATAAGAAGTAACAGAATTCTAAGGTGCCATTATCCATTAGCCTGGGAAATAACATTTTCTTTTCCCATCATGCATTAGGGGGAAGGGAGAAAAGACCATGGAAACTGAGGACGTAAGTGTTCTTTTCTCCACTGTGCAATCTGACTTTCTCTTGTGCTTCAAGAATGAAATGCAAGGCATTATGGGTCACCATGCTCCTACTGCAGCCTCAGCTATACATCCCTTGAGATGTCTTGGTCCCCAGTAAAGCGCCAGAGATGAGAGTCCTCCCTAGACCAGCTCAAGTCGCTCACCACTGGGGTGGCTGACATCAGTGACTTCAATGCCGTAATGAGTACAAGTCCCAAGATGCCACCACTAACCCATCCTGGATCCTGGCTGCAGCACAAATAACCACCTACCAAGAGCTGGTGAGGAGGCCATCGCCTACAACGAGAAGCTGGATGGGCCACAAGAGGAGCAGAGTTAGATGCTATTGATGAAATTTTTGTGCTGTTCGGAGATTAGGCCATGTATCCACAGAAGTGGCTGCAAGGCTTTCTTTTAATAAGGATGCAACGGTGGCCCTAGCCAGGCACCTCATTGAGCTTTACAAAGAAGCTGGGATCAGCAAGGACAGAATTCTCATCAAGTTATCCTCAACAGGGGAGGAAATTCAGGCTGGAAAGAATCTGGAAAAGCAGCACAGCATCCCATGCCACATGAAACTGCTTTCCTCCTTAACCCAGGCTGTGACCTGTGCTGAAGTGGGTGTGATGCTCAGTTCTCCCTTTGTGGGGTGCATCCTTGACCAGCATGTGGCAAACACAGACAAGAAATCCTATAAGCCCCAGGAGGACCCTGAGGTAAAAGGTGTCACCAAAATCTATAGCTACTGAAGAAGTTGGGTTACGAGACAACTGTCATGGGCCCCTCTTTCCAGAACTCCAGTGAGATCAAAGTATTGGCAGGCTGCGATTTCTTCACCGTCTTACCCAAGCTCCCGGGGAGCTGCTCAAAGACAACACCCAGCTGGTACTTGTGTTTTCCATCGAAGGGGCCCAGACCACTGAGTTGGAGAAAGTAGATTCGGATGAGAAGGCCTTCCCTTGGCTGCACAATGAGGAACAATTGGCTGTGGAGAAACTCACATGGAATCCACCAGTTTGCTGCTGATGCCATAACGTTAGAGCAGATAGATGCTCCCAGAACGGATGTTAAGGATAGAAGGATGTGCAGTGCCTGGGGGCCCCCAGACCTGTGCTGACGTTGAGCTAGGTCCTAATGGCACACGGCTTGTGACGAGTCTTGCTTTTTTTTTTTTTTTTTTTTTTTTTGGTGATTGGAGAAGGAATGGATCATAGGTTTCTGGTTTTATGTGAAATTTTGTCTGACTCATTAAAGCAGTCACTTTTCCAGAGAGAGAGAGAGAAAGAGAGAGGGAGGGAGAATAAATGAATGAAATGCACAAAACTCAAACATACTCAAACATTGTTTTCATTATCTCGACTACCTCTTCTTCATCTAAGTCCAGAGAGTAGGGTAGAGAGAAAGTGGAGCCCAACATCACCACTGGCAGAGCTGCAGGTAGCCATGAAGACTGAGATTAGGCACAAACACTCAGTGTCCTTGTGTTCCTAAGCTTTAAACAGAATCCTGAAGAGGGCCAATATCTTCTCTCACACTGGCCAGTTCCAGTCACCCAAGGTTTATTTGCAAGAGAAGTCTTCAGAAGTCAAAGGCTGAGAAGGCTGGCTTATCTTCTGGAGCCAGGACAGTCCAGCTGAACCCTGGAGTCCTCCAGTGACACAGTATGACAAAGCAGAGGATCCCAACAAAGCCTCAGGAGTTGTGCCTAGGGACCGTCTAGTCACGTGATCGCCCAGCGTGCTTGAGAAGCACAGGCAGCATGCTGACACAGATCCTTTACCCCTGGAAAAAAATCACAAGAAACAATTACAGCGTCAGTGAGAAACATGATAGAGTGAGGATCCATCTGTAAGCCTCTGAATTCCCAAGTAGGAACCCCTACAGGCTGCCTTCCTTAGTTCTCCTGAGGATACTTTGGTGAAAATCCTCTTAAAGGGCTGAGAGAGCTTTAATTTACGGGCTATGTGCCTTCCAGAGGCTCCTTGTGGCCCATCTCATTCATGCTGGGTAATCTGTATCCTAGCTCTGCTCTCGATGTTACAACAGTGAACATCAGTTGGGTGAGTAAATACTCTGAAGAAAGCAGAACCGAGAAAGAATTCAGTGAGGGATGTCATTCTTCTGTAGGAGGATCCTTGAGTATTTCGTCCATCCAGCCCACCAGCCTAGACTAAACATTAAATAAACGGATTGCAGTTTATTGGGCTGTTGCGGAACCGCAGAAATACCAAGTTGAAAGCTAAACTTAATTTTAGACAAGCTTGGGGACAGGAGATGGCTTTGTTTTTCCGAAGTTCGCGGAATGTTGCTGACACCCATCCCACCCATGGGCGAAGCCTGGTGACCACTCAGGTCTCCTAAAAATGACCAACAAACACTGCCGCTGAATCTATGTCGAGAGGAGAAAACACAGCCTTAAGCCAGCCACTCAGGGCAAACAGAACTATCCTAGGCTGCTTGCTACTGTCAATGCTGCCCCCTCCTCATGGAGCATAAAATATAGAAAGCCTTGATTTTAAATTTTCACTGTGAAATTTAAGACAGATGTCCAAAACAGCACTTATAAGCGCTTATAGCGATAGATAGTATGGATGGATTTTTATAAGTATTTCACTTATCTCTTATTTGAACTTGTCTGTGTCTGCCAAGGTCTCAGAGTTTTCAAGTATTGCCAGAAATGGTCACTCACTGAATCCTCACAGAAAGCTTGAAAGGTAAATGTCACCATCCTTGGTTACTGCCGGCCATTCTCCAGAGGAAATCAAAACCCTCAGAGGGCGAACTATTTCCCCTACTTTCTGCAAGTGAGCCTCCTTGGGGTTTGCACAAAGGCCTTTTACTTCAACATCCCTTTTGGTTGTTCCCATTTTGCATTTTGTAGAAAAACCTCAAAGCATAATTTAACATAAATAAAACCAATGCGTGAAGACTCTTCCCAGATGCAAGGCAGGCTTCATGACTGTAAACAATAATACAAAAATACAATTATTTTCAGAGAGAGAGCAAATTGATGTGATCCCTTGTGTTTCTGCTTGTCTTCCTACTTTTCCAAACCTGTTTTTGTGTCTTAGAGCTACCTATCGCCATCATCAAAATCAACTCGAGAACCCTCGATATTCAAGAGTTTTGTGGGCCGGGCGGTGGTGGCGCACACCTTTAATCCCAGCACTCGGGAGGCAGAGGCAGGCGGATCTCTGTGAGTTCGAGGCCAACCTGAACTACCAAGTGAGCTCCAGGAAAGGCGCAAAGCTACACAGAGAAACCCTGTCTCGAAAAACCAAAAAAAAAAAAAAAAAAAAAAAAAAAAAAAGAGTTTTGTGCTAAAATGTATTATAATCCCAGGTGTTTCTGGCCAAGGTAGCACATTTTAGGGGTGATTTTACCCAAGCGAAGACTAGGAAGTCAGCATGTTTATCACTTTCAAATAGATACAAATATATACTTTAAATGCATCATATGCCTAACAGGCTGCCAGCTTTCTGCTGCTCTATACACAAGTTAAACAGAGCACTGGGTAGCCACCCAGTACAGAGATGGCAATCACAACCTACTCTTACCTATTGGAAGTTGCCAGCTAAAGTATCATATAGTAAAGCATACTGAGATCAAGACCAAACCAAAGTTAAAAAAAAAAAAGTACAGGGAATAAGGAACAATTCTGCCATGGCTTAGTAATGAGAGAGAGGTACCTACTTCCCATCTTGAAGTTATTACTTCTTGCCAGACTAAGAAATAAAATATTAAAATGCCTTTCAATAAAAGTCAAATTCATAATTTACATGTCCGTCTATAAAGAGAATTCCATACTTATTTCTAACTCCCTGGACTTTTGGATGGGCTCCCAAGGATGGTTTTAATCAATGGCATATTGGGTGGGTAATTTTAGATTCTGAGACAGCCCCGTCTGGCATCTGACTGGGTGGGTCTCAGCACTTCGATACGCCAGCAGTAAAGTGGAGACATGAGTAGGAAAGAGAAGGGGAAGGGATGGACACGGCCACTGATTAGAGAATTGGAAGTGTGCTAAGCACGGGCGACGCCTCACGTGGTGCTGCCCTATGAAGGCTGAGTGCATCTGAGAAGGCCAAGTACTGACTGGCGCCCTCCACTCCCATCTCTACCACTGTGGTATCTGCCCCTGGGCTCTCTCTCCTACTCACTCACGGGGCTGTGTGAGCAGCAAGAGGTCCATCAAGAAGTTCTGACAATAACGTAAGTACAAAAGTGTTCAACAAGTGAAAATTACAGACAACTCTATTTCTGTCCTCTTATTACACTGGATCCATCTGCTTTAGGGTGTGTGTGTGTGTGTGTGTGTGTGTGTGTACAGTCAGCCATTGGTTTCGTTACTGGTATGGACAGGCAAGTGTTTACTGGCTCATCATATAACATTTAGATCAATAATATAATTAAAATTTGAACAAATATGTGAGCCCTCCTTTTTAATTGCCAAGAAACTACAAGAGCCTCTGTTTCCCCTCATCTACAATTCACCAATAAAAGTTGGGTTCCCTTCCGGAATTGGTGTGAATGAAGTCCCTGGACTATGTCTGATTTAAGCACTGTCTCAGAACTCAGTTCTCTTTTGATCATATTGGCCCTCAGGATCTGCTGTGGATACTTATAGGAAAATTCTGCAGACAGATACCATCTTTCCTATTCATCAAGTTTCTCATCAAGGGGAAAAAACAAGCTGACTATGTCTCCCTGCTATGAATCAAGGATTGAAATATATTTAGCCAATGAAAACACAAACCACGGAAAACACAGTGACCAGAGGACGTGTATGTCTTGGCTGGAAAGGCACTGGGCCATTAAATGCCTGGAGTTAAGAGGAAATTTCAGAGCCAACTCCTCTGATTAAATCCCAGGCAAACCTTGTTCTTCCTCATTCCCTAAGCCAGGCAAGCCTTTCCAGTGAAGATTTGGTATTCACAAACCTTTTCTTCATCATACAATCATCTTCAAGGGACCGGAAATCCTGACTCTTACTGGAAGGTATAAATAAAACCAAGGCTTGCCGTCACAAAGAAATCCCTTTTTATATGCTCCAGAAAATAGTGCTATTTACTCCCATCTCTATCCACGTGACCCTTCCTTAGAGGAGATTTCCATCATTTGCAGATGATAACCCCCTGACCTCCTACATCCTCTGCTGTATTATTTTTCTTCATTCTATTGGTCAGCCTTCTCCAATAGAATGTAAACTCCATGGGGACCAAGATTGTATCTGTTCTGTTCAATGTTACCACCCCACCGCCTATCCAAGAGTGGTTCCTTCTATTTTGGAAGCATTGAAGGAACATGTACAGGGTATATGAATAACTTACAGAGGACGGCTGACTCTTAGGTTCTGACTTGTTTTCAAGAGGGGAAATAACTTCCTTGAATCCATTTAGCTAGCCAGGAGTAAAGCAAAGATTTGAAACCAGTCCATCAAGAAAATATTTTGACTGTACCGTTTTGCACAGGAATCTCTGTAAGTGAATGGACTGTTTGTGTCTAATGTGAGTTTGATTAAAAGTTAGGCTAGAAGCTGAGGCTGAGACCTGAATGTTACCTGATGGCACAATTTCAAAGGAAGGGAAAACCTCATCTGAAAAAAAAAAGCAAGACAAATGGGAATATGGGTAATTGGGGGATTAACCCAAGGTATAGGAAATGAGATGAGAGACTGGAGAGTGAGGTGGAGGACCTCAGAGGTAGCTCAGGGCATAAAATGTTTGCTGCACAAAAGTGAGGACCTGAGTTTGGTCTCCAGCACCTGCACAAAATGCAGGGCACGGTGACATGCTTGTGACGTCAGGACTGGGGAGAGAGAGAGAGAGAGAGAGAGAGAGAGAGAGAGAGAGAGAGAGAGAGAGAGATACTGCCCCTGTGGTGGGATGACATTCTGGGTTGACCTCTGTCCTCCAAATGTGCAAACACATACACACACACACACACACACACACACACACACACACACACAAACACACACACACACCACAATGGAAAGATGGAAGCCGAGTATGGAGGGAGGAAGGCACGGAGGGACGGAGGGACGGAGGGAGGGAGAATTTAACTGGGTGACACTGAGTTGTGTGCTGTGATCCCCTCTTGTGATATGGCTCCACCCAGTTATTCTCAAAAAGAAAAAAAAATCTGCCCAGCTTGGGGCATCTTTGACACTGTGTGCATTCTATAGAGCTATGCTAACAAAGCACCTATACAGAAAGTTACTGTCAGTTCTAGTCTACCAACTCAAGATCCAGGTATGGCCAAGATGGTTCCTTCTGAGTTTGCTGAAGGGAGAATCGATTTGGTATCTTCTCTTCCGGCTGCTGGTAGTTTTCTGGCATTCTTTGGTGTGTAGAACATCATGGTCTTCTGTCCTCATCCTCGTATCTCCTATGTCTGTAACCAAATTGGAGCCAAAGTCAGATTGGATTAGGGATGACCTCATCTTAACTACTTGTTTCTGAAGCAGCCTTATTTCCAAGCAAGGTCACGTTTTTGGGGACCAGAGGTTGGGATTTCATCCAGTGGATTTTTGTGTTATACAATTCAGTCCCTAAATAGTGTGGTTTGGATATCTGTACAAATCTGTGTAAAGGTTGTAGTCTTCACCTGGAGTGACATGGAAACCGCTCTCCCTTATCCACTAGTGACTGTGGATAACAGGGCTGTGTGGAGAAAGCCTGGGGTAGCCTAGAGCTTTTTGAAATTGAAAAGCCAGAGGCAAGAGAGGTCAGAAGCAAACCTACTCATGTCTCAAGGGGTGGTAGACCTGATTAATACCATGATGTCGGAGTGTCCTGGAATGATGTGAATTCAAGAATTCTTGTCAATTGTGATCTGAAGATTTTCTTGGGACAATTCTCCCTCACCCTATCCTCTCCAAAAAAAAAAAAAAAGTCATCACCTCCTATAAATCTTCAAGTCCATTAAAATAGTTAATGTAGACACAGGGACAAATCTTGCTGGATACTGACTGAATATCCTTAAGACAATTCAGAATACCCACAGTACTTGTGAGAAGATGCTAATTGAGACTATGGCACTGCCTTGTTTAGGCTGGTATGTAACATTTCTCATGATATCCAACTTAAAGAAAAGTTGACCTTGGATGAGAGGTGGGTCAGTGTCTAAGAGCACACCCTACTCTTCCAGAGGACCCAAGTTCAAGCCCTGGCACCCATGTCAGGTATCAGAATCATCTGTAACTCCAGGTCCAAGGAGATCTGACACCTGCACTCATGTATGCATCCCGACAGATACATACATATAATTAAAAATAATAAAAATAAACTTTAAAAAAAAAAAGAAAGTCTGGCAGTAGCCAGGTTATAGTGTCATAGAGTTAGATATTTCCTTTAAGTTCAACACGGTTACTTTGTAGTTTTATTGTCTCTGGGAAACTCATTTCATCTTTCTCTGCCTCAGTTCCCACATCTATAAAACAGGATAATAATGGATAATAATAGATCTCATCTTAATGGAGCCTTGTGAAACATAAATGAACTAAGCCAAGCAGAACACAGAAGGCCGGTGCTCATGCGTTAAGTTCTCAATAAACAGCAGCAATTTCAGCCACTGCCACAACTTCCTTTCACACGATCAAGGTATGATGCAACTGGAACAGTTATAAGAAATGGTCAAATTAGCTACCGCACTTCATATTAAGGCGAGCAAAGGAAATGGCCTGTTGACAAGGCTCAGGCTAACTGTTGAAAGAGACTTAACTCAACGAGGGGCCAAACAATGTTTACCACACACTCGGCTCATCGTACATATTTCAGGCAGGAACTTACTGAACCCTGTATCTATGTCATCGGAAGCTTTGTAATGGTCAATAAAAAATGCTTGACTCAGGCCTTTGATTTAACTGTGTTTAGTCCATTAACATTACAAAATACACAATAGAGACAGTTAAGAAAAATAAATCCTAGGCCAAATTTCAGAATAGCCATTATCTTTTTCTCCTTTTCGAATATGTACTAAGGCAGAGTGAAAACAGTGACGTGTGTATGCAGTGTGTTATTATACTTATAAAAGGAATTATAATTTCTAATATACTAGTTACTATTAAGCAAAAAAAAAAAAAAAAAACAGATGGAGGGGCTTGGTGACTCATACCTATAATCTCATCACTCAGGGGCCTGAGGCAGGAGGATGCCAAGTTAAATGCCAGTATGAGCTACTTTGTGAGACAATGTTTAAAACCTGAAACACAAAAATAAATGAAACGAGGAAAGTGTTGAAGAAATGGTGACATTACCATGTCACCCCGTACTTGGTGGAGAATTCTTATATTTATCGCATCTGTCCTTTCTCATGACCACCATTGAGAGAGGCACGTAGCCAGAGCTGTGTCTGTTTACTAAGAATAATGCCGAAGTTCAGGGGAGCAAGCAGAAATGTCAAAATCAGAATTGGAACATTTCTTTCCCGATCTCAGCTCTCGGCCATCTTTTCTGCTTCTTTTGGGAAAAGATCGCTCAGAATTCCCTCCCTTTGCTGAGCACATCTTTCTGTTGCCAGTACAATAAAAATAATATGAGCTAACTCCCTCCCTTATCTCAAAATAATGGAAGAAATAGTAGACCCTATAAGATTCCCCCAGGATAACTGACCTTCTATCTTGCTGGTAGAACCCCAACTGAAATCATTTAATGGGTAGAGCTCGGAAGTCAGAAGGCTGCCCCACTACTTAGCCGGACTTCAGAACAAAACACCTGACATGAAGTGACTTCAGTGGGCACTTATTGCTCCTTGCAAGCCTGTAGGGTATCTGAGAAGTTCAGATATCAGCTCACTCTGAACATCTGTACTTAGAGGTACATTGGATGTCAGCTAACTATAGACTTGTCTGATTTGGCTTCCGTTGAGACAGTGTTTATATTTTTCACCCTTCATCCCCTGAAAGATTATCCCTGGCTTGTTCTTACGTCAATGTCAGGAGTCTGAGAACTTACAACGGACATTGTGTTCCTTCTGACGCATTCTATAGGACCCAACATGTCATGAAACTAACCCAGCAGGACAAGGACTAAAGAATGAAATACCACCTTTTTGTTTTGTTTTGTATAGACTAAATATTTATGTAACAAAAGGAGTGGATGGATAGAGATGGTTGGAGGATGGAGATCATCTTGGCAAGCATTTCACCCCAGCTATAAACGTGTCGTGTCATGAAGAAGAAAAGCCAAGGATATTAACACACACGTTACACACTGCATTGATTTTGTTGGCGTGTTGAAGCATGTTAATCAAGTAAGTGGTTCTGTGATAAATTATAATAATTTACACATCTTCTATTCCCAGCGTTTGAAATTGCATCACACAAATTGTAGGTATTCTATAAAAATAATTAATAATGATAAAAAGAACTGGCAGAGGGGAAATTACTGTGGCAGAAATCACAGAAGCAGCTGAAGTGCAGTTTAATCACTCACAATTGCTTGTGCAACTCCAGCAGGGATCAACTCAACCTCCCCAGAGGTTTTGAGAGAGACACACTGGTTGTTCCCAAGAGGTTCTCTTTATTTGTTTTAAAATATGAAAGCTATGGAAAATTTGGGGGATTACACAAAGCTCCAACCCACCCCTGATACGACAGCGAAGGCTGGAGCTGGCAAAGTCTGGAAATCAGTGAGGAACCAGAATTCAGATGCAGCTTAAGCTCCCATTGGGAATCACTCTAAGCCAGTGGTTCTCAACCTTCCTAATGCTGCAGCCTTTGAACCCAGTTCCTCGGGTTGTGGTGACTGCCAACCATAAAATTATTTTCATTGCCACTTCATAACTATAATTTGCTGCTGTTGGGAATCCTAATATCAATATCTGATGTGCAAGGTACCTTTTACATGACCCCTGTGAAAGGGTTGTTCATCCCCAAGAAAGTAGTGACCCACATGTAGAAAACCGCTGCTCTAAGGCCCTTGGAGAGTTTTGCATGTACTGAGTTTACTAGGTGCTTGCTAAATGTGAAACTTTAGATTATATCCCAAGCCTATGGATTCAGGAGTTTCAACAAGACCTGTGACAAGTAACTCAGATGTGTTTAGAAGCTGACGATCTAAAAAACAGTTAGTGAAATGTGTGATATGAAAATGGGGGGGGGTTATGAGGAGTTAAGAATTTAGGGGGGGGGATGAAGACAAGGCGATGGAGAAGAGAAAGGATGGCGTTGGTTAACCAAAATTAAAAATGCAATTTTTTAAAGCTTTACGGAGATGCACTATTTTATAAGGTAATTAATTTAGACACATAATTTTCGAACAGAAGGAGTTTGAATGGACAGAACCTGCAGGAGTGGATAATGAAGGATTCTCCCGGAAGACGTGAGTTATTAAACAGAAATCCCAGTGTCGGGCATAGGATAACTCTCTGGGAGTTGTTGACCAGGGGGAGCTCCACAGGACCCCCCAAACAACACAAGCTCTTGGTTATTCACAGTAACTAGATGGCGATACCATATTGCTGAAGACACCACACACTTTTGTTGCAGGACAGAGAAAAATCAAGCCAAACATCTCTTCCCGGCTGATAGCTTTCACAGAGCCAAAAGATGCTCCACAGGCTGGAGGAGGAGCATTATCAGCAACAGTCTCACTCGGTTGTGGTCCCTGCATACCATATGACCAATCTGCCAGGCAAGAATTTCTCAGTGGTGGAATACTTGTATGACTGCTGTGGGGCTAACCAACCAGTCTCTGATTGGATTTGAGGCCAGTTCCACAGGAGAGATCTTGTATCCCGCAGTATATCCAATGGCCGGGAAAGTCACAGGCCCGAAGGGTAAACCTACTTCTGTTATTTGATAAACTGACATCTTATCAAACTGTCTTCTGAATATTTATACCCACAAATTAGTGCTGCTCTAACATTGTGTTGGGTAGTGGTTAATATAGACTCTAACCGCTCAAAGTGCTGACAATGAGTGGCTTGTAAGAGCAAATCCGTAAACGAGATGTCTACATCAGCACCCCTGCCTACAAGGCTCAGGGACCATTGCAGAAGTGGAAAGACTGTTAAGAGCTAAAGGATGATGGGAAGGGATTCACAGTAGCTGTGATCACCTATACAAAGGAAGCCAGCCCACGTTCGAACCCAGATGAAGATCTCACGGGACCCCACCCTTTGCTCAGGAGCTACAGGCAGTTGGTGGATACTGAAAGGCGGGGGGGGGGGAATCATTTCTCTTCATGCTCAGGTAGATGATGTCATACCCATATGCATTTAGGCACCACGAATAGGACTTAGTGAATAATCAAAAAATAAAGGCGGACATGAAGGTGGGAATGTGCTGGGGCTGGGGGAGGGGGAAGTAAAAGGGAGAAGTTGGGATGGATATCAGGATACATTGTATACATGGATAAAATAGCCAAGGAATACATGTATAACATTCTTTAAAGGTGATAAATTAATAGTTTTTAAAAGGGAAATCTAGGCTTCCTGCTAAATTTCTTAAGTGCTGGAAAACGGAATAATTGAGCCAGGCTTGGTAGCACACACCTGTAACCCTGCATTAGAATGAGGCAGATTACAAAGATTCCAGATTCCAGGCCAGGCTCCACCCCACAGTGAGACACTGTCGCAAACAAACGGAAACAATCTGTCCAGCTGAAGTAACATTCCCTCCATATCTTAACACTCACACCCTGTTTCTTATCAATAGTTCAATTAACACGTGTGCTTCCAGGCCTCACTGCACACAAGGTACTCTGGGAGCACAAACAGTCCACCTGGGACCCTGCCATCCCATGTCATGAGAAGCCAAACAAAGGCTTTTTGCCCTTCCCCATGTCCCCTTGTTTCTTTTTTGTTTTTTGTTTGTTTGTTTTTCGACACAGGGTTTCTCTGTGTAGCTTTGTGCCTTTCCTGGAACTCACTTGGTAGTCCAGGCTGGCCTCGAACTCACAGAGATCCGCCTGGCTCTGCCTCCCGAGTGCTGGGATTAAAGGCGTGTGCCACCACCACCTGGTGCCCCCTTGTTTCTGAGTACCTTCCTTTAGTCTTCCTCAGCCTGCTTCCTTCCCTGTCTCAGTGATGCTGTGACTAAGATTTTCCTGCTGCTGCTTTCAGGGCAAAGTATTTGATTCATTCGAAATTCCACTTACAGCAGTGATTTCAAATGTTGGGGGAAATTTTTGATTTGGCTCTCTTCCAAGTAGCCTGCATTATAGTATCATTACGACCTTGAACCCTGGACAAAGACGACGAAAGTATTTGTAAGGAATTCTAGATAAACGTAACATGGCTTCGTCATATTTTCCACTTCTTCCTAGTGTAATATTTTTTCAAAGAAGATACAAACTTGAAAAATGAAAGAGGGAAACAAAAATAGAAAGAGATTATGGTTTTTTTCCTCAAATATTCAGAGGCAAAACATTCATAATAAATTTAATTTCACTGAGGAGAAAGGACTTTTTTTTTTTCCAACAACAGATGAATTTTTTTCCAGAACATAGTTTGAGACACAGACAATGAAACAGAAATCTGAAAAAGTATTTTCTGATGAGTGGTCCAGGCCAGCACCAGATCTCAAGCTGTGGTCACGGGTGTCGCTCCATCATTGAGGCTTGTGTGCCTAGTGTCTTAAGTTCTGCTATTAGAGAGTGCTACATTCTCTCTCTCTTTTTTTTCACACTCCCCTCATACTTCTGAGAGGCTCTGAGCTCATTCCATTCTTCTTCTAGCCCTTCATAGATATTCCGCGAAGATTCTGCTTTTCAAAATCAAGACTGCTTGAAGTTCCGCTGAGAGTCATGAAATTTCAATCTCCCACACAATAGCAGCTCCATCTTCTTTTCGCCACTCTTGGCATGGTGGGAAGAGCGAATGCCCAGCAGGAACAATAGGACTCCTTTTCAGTTCTGAGACCCTGGATGCTGCACAGGCTGCATAGAAAAAAAAAAAATCCTTCACAATCCCACGGGTGACATCTCTTCCCCCTTATCACCCACGCCTCACACAGCCAGAACTTGATAAGACACTCAGGGAGAAGATAATGCCTACCGTCAAGCTGTCTAGGTAGAAATAATAATAATCTGTTTATAGGAAAGCAGCTGCCCCATTGTTTGGGATTCATGAAATCTCAGTTAGTTATTCTCTTTCAGCCAGGCCTATTCCCCTTCCTCACGTCCATTCAATCACCTCAGGACTTTAATGATGGGCATTTGGCTATAACCACATGCAGTCTCGGGATATACTTTAAAAACCATAGAAGAAATATTTTGTTAAATCATATGGAGGCTAAAATAAGTTCACTATTTAAAAAAAAAAAAAGAATTCAGAATTATTGCCCAAATGTCAAAGGCAGGCTTTAGTTTCTCAGAGTGAAATTCTGAAGAATGGAGGTAAGGTGGCTGTCCAGAATCCAGGTCACACCCACATGCGCTGCCTTTCATCAGTGGAAAATGGAACAGGGAGGCTTAGAAGCAGCCTGGCTGGGGGATTATTGTTCTCTTACCCTTGAGCCGCATCCCTCCCCTGGCTACAAAAGGGTCCCCTGCTCTGAGGGTACTGCACTGACCAGTGTTAGCAGTAAGTGACCCCGTCCTTGGAATGGACGGAGGGGTGAGGCATTCCTTTCTCCTATGTCTACCCATCTGGGGCGGAAGGTGGCATAGAGCAGCTTTTTACCTTGCAGATGAGACAAACAAGTGATGGGGAACAATGGGATCAATTTCTTCTGGCCCTCCACCTAATGTGCTGGCTCACTTCCAGGAGCAGACCGGCACCTCATCTCTGAAACAGTTACTCATAAGCAAACAATACCTATAAGTTAACAATAAGCGAAAAGTTCAGGTTGCTTTTGCATCCGCAGTGACTTCCCTAGATATCGTCAGTACATCTAGTTAAGCTGAATTGACCGTCCTGTGGGGTTTCCTTTTAGCACGGGGTGGCAGTGACCCAAGGGAATCAACGGGGCGGGCGGGCAGGGGGGCGGGCAACATAAAGGTAAGGTTAGTGGAGACAGCCTTGATGAACTGCCCACTTCCTCATCCCCCCACTGTGGATGGTAGGATTACTCCTGCCTCCGAAACGCCTCTGGTAAGTCCAGATCTCTTAATGCACAACAAACACATACCCAGCTCAAGGGTCTCCTCTTCTGTCACCGCTTCGTGAATGCCCTGTGCCCGGGAGGCACAGCTCAGGTACCACAGCACTGTGCACAAACTCTCCCAGCCTCGCGCCCCTCTGTACGGGATACACTTCTCGCTGACCAGAAGATGAATTTCCAAGAAAGGACATTAACTTCTCTCTACATCTTTATTCATCTTTAGGAAGGAAGGTTAGCACTGTTCCTTGTATCCATCATGCTTGGTCATGGATCCAACACACTTGGTCATGGATCGTAACTCTGACAACAACCTGTGTTTCCCTGAACTGGGGTGAGGGGGAGCAGAATTCCCTAGGCGAATAATGTACTACTGAATCACACTTTATATATATATGTGTGTGTGTGTGTGTGTGTGTGTGTGTGTGTGTGTGTGTGTGTGTGTGTGTGAAAATAGGGAAGAACAAGAGAAGGCCACACGGATGCACAGTATGTGTGCCCACACTGTCTAGGCATTCACTGGACAGTCTGCTTGCATCACCCTCTCACTTGGGAGCTGCACTGTTCTCTCCTTATCTGAGATCTGAGTCTGTTGACCTGCAAAGGACGTGTGGGGAAGGGAAAGAAATTTATCACAAGAGTTTTTATGGTTTGTTTTTTTTTCTCTTTCCACCAGCCTTACTATGAAGGGGTGACCTTAAGGAACCCACAGAGTTTCCTCTAGGAGAGCAGAAATTGACTCTCCCCTCTGACAAGGGGAGACCAGCACACACAGATGAGGTAGCAAGGAGTAACTGCTCCCCCATCATCAGACAAGCCCCCCAAAGAGAAGGGCAGACGGAGCCAAGGAGGTCTGTCTGGGCTGCTTGAAAGAATGGGTCTTGACAGCATCCAGGGAAGGGCTGATGCCGCTGTAACTTGTGAGTCCCTCTCTCGGTACTCATTATTAAAAACACAAGTTCTCACACCACGAGTGTCTGCAGAATTCTGGAAACCTCTGGATTCAGCCTCCGTCATTCTTCCCTAAGACAGCAAAGGGGTTAATGTCTGGGCAGTAATTAGAGGCTGCCAGCACCCACCCTACACATAATAGGCATTGTTGTACTTGAGACTTTGTCTGTTTTTTCTGGCAGGCTTGACTGCTTGGAACAGATTCTAAAACAGGAAAGGGAAAAAAAAGTCAGTCTGCTCTTTTTTTTTTTTTCTTTCTTTCTTTTGTTTTTAATGGGCACAGCCGACAACAACATGAGGATTGTCGTAGAAGCGCTATTTTCCTGGATTTCCAGGAAAGTTGGTGGCGGAGAGGACAACTTGTCAACTTAAAATACATCGGCCTCCCTCGAAGGGGAATTAGTTTACACGTGTGCACAGGGCATCTGGAACATCTGAAGGTGGCTGCCCGCTCTCAGGCACGAAACAACACATTACAACTGTATTAGCTGATAAGTGAACTGTGGCTGGCCCATTCATCTGCATAGGAAATCCATTAGCATGACGTTATTAATGTGCTTGTTCATCAACCTTCCCAGGTCACTTGCAATCTCAGGACGTGTTTGTCATTCACACCTGATAGGCTTCCAGATGTTTCCATCTGCAAGCACACGACCATGTCTTACTGAGTTACTGGGACCGCAAAACCCATTAGATTCCATTCCAGTGGGAAAGACCAGGCTTTACATCAGCTTTTTGTTGTTGTTGGATTTTTGTTGTTGTTGCTGTTTGTTTTTTTATTCCTAATCTACCATGAAACAATGTTTTTTATTTTCACAAACCAAATTATGAACTTGGCCTTCCATGGCAGATATTTACAGATGTTTCCAAGTGTTTCATCTGTTTCTGTACTTTCCCTGTTACAGACCGATGATAAGCAGCCTGGGAATCAACCTGGTCCACGGTACATGTGCCGTTGGACCCTGGGCTGAAGGCCAGAGTGGCTATGCTAGGTTTGAGTCTTCCAACTCTTACAGCTACTCACTTCTGAGCTGTGTTCAGTGAAACATTGTGCATTGTATGAAAACACGCCACAAGCTGGACCCAGCCCACCAGCTAGGGTTTGCCAAGCCCAGGCTGCTGCTGCTGCAAGGGGTTAGTTATAAGGGTTAGTTATAATGATAACCAGCACTGCCTGGCCAGCTACTTCGTCGGTCATCAGTCCGCTCAGTTCTCCCACGGTATTTGTATATTAGACGCCATTGTTTGAATTTCACGGAGTGCCAAAGATGTACTATATGAATCTTAAGAACTTATTTTTATTCAATCTAAAACATGAAAGATGGTCCTGAATACAAATCGTGTGTGTGTGTGTGTGTGTGTGTGTGTGTGTGTGTGTGTGTGTGTGTGTGTGTGTTATTGTATCCTCTTTGTGTGGCACACACTTTCCTGACTGGGTCCTCTTCCTAGCCCTCCCAACCTGATTTTGCCAGTTACTTCCTTGTGATTATTTAGGAGAGTACTGAAAGGGGAGCTAGTTCTTCTGTTCATGCTACAAATATTCATTGAGTGCTGCCCTTCTGTCAGGCCCTGGGTTTAGAGCAAGTACTTCACAGAGAGGAGAATACAAAGATACTCACACCCATGGACCGTCAGGATGGCCATGGTCTTCAGAATCAGTCAAAAAAAAAATCATCCACGTAAATACAGCAGAGAAAAGACAGGTGTGGCAGCCCGTGGAGAGGGGTGGCAGGGTGTGGGGGAGGAGAGCAAGTTGTCCCTTAAAATCAGTGTGCACCATCCAACGCAGCATGTGACCACACCACCACCTACCTGAATACCAAACCCTGGTGTGTGGTTCCCTTGTCCCTACGGGGAGGGTCGCGTCCACGAAAGGAAACACAGGATGTCTTGTGTCGGGTGTTCTATGTAAGAGCGTAGAGTTATTCTTTCAAAGCCGTGCCCTTCCCTTCCCCTTGCTGAGTAGACAGACTGAAGGCTTGGCATCTGGAACAATGCAGGGACCAGGGACCGGAGAGGGGAGAGGAAGGAAACACAGGTCCACAAGGAGACAGCTTCAACAAGGGTGAAGCTGCTGCCTGCCCCCCTCCGGGGTCCCCAGCAGCCTGCTGAGAGGAAGGAAGAGGAGGGGCCTGACTGCCAGACACTGCCTTTACCTTTCTCAAGAGCTAGTGATGTGGAGTTTACTTTTCTCAAGAGGTAATGACGTGTTACTATACACTTGGATTTCGCTCAGATTCAAAAGGAGAGCACGGTGTTTTGCTTCCAACGTGAAATGTTTCTAGATTTTTTTAGAAAGATGCCATCCACATAAAGGCTAACTACAGTTTTACATACAAGTTGACATCCTTCCTCTGTGTTTCAGAAATGTGAGAAAATGAAGCATTGCTACACAAGTTTCCTGTGAACATTACTTGTTTTTAAGAAACTTTTTTTAAAACAATCATTTTAACAAACTAAGAAAAACGCTTCAGTTAACGCGCTACGAAAAGAGGCAGAAATGAAATCTATCCCCCAGTAATGTTATTAACGTAAGATACCGCAACAAATTCCTTCAAAACGTTTTGCTGCCTTAGCGGTAGGAAGGTGAATAGAGCCAATCCCGCCTCAGACCAAGAGCGGTTAAAAGTCAAGCATGTCTGCCTAGAAAGAATAGCAAGTGGTCCCCACATTCTGCTACCAGCGGCAATGACGTAATTGTCTCGGATGAGTCACGTGACTAGCCACTTACTGTGAAGTGCTTTTCCAGAAAGTGCTGGAGCAAACCTTTGCCAATGGGAGAGAGACAGTTCTTATTTAATAGATAAGAAGAATTAGCAGCTGTGGAGTGAAGTATGCAGGGGCAAGTAAGGTTGGATTTGAACCAGTATGTCTGAGATTCTGCTCTCAACACTTCCATCCTTACTTTCCCTGTATGTCCCGTTCCCCAAATTCTCTCCAAGGAGCCTGTACTTCTCTTACATTAGAATTAATTCTTTCATAGACTGTGAATGTTGTATATTTACTACACTTTACTGATTCCCTAAGCGACTTATGCTGTAAATCTCAGATAGATTCCTCTGGGCACTATGAGACAATCTGAGTTCTGGGAGTCTGGGCCGTCTTCCTTGGATAAATCAGGCTGTCGTGCAGCCATTAGTCAAGCCACACACAGGAACTAAACCTCATCTTCCTCTACCTCCTACCCATCATGTAAAAACTCTCTGAAACACGAAAGGAAATCAAAATAGCCAAATCAAAGCCAACATTCGGTAGACTCTAGGAACGAATTAGGGATGAGAATTCACCAACCTCCCTCCCTCAACTCTGACTTTGATACTCCTTTGGAAAATCAGAAGAAGGAAAAAAGTCAGAATTGGGGGAAAATGCCTTTCCTAAAAACTTGATGTTTTCCACCTGTGTGTGCATTTGGATGTTTAAAAATGTGCTTATTATACATCATCCTATTGTTGAACATCTATAGTCACGAGACAAATTGATTGGGTGAAAAGACAATTATTTGTTATATTAAAAGATTTTTTTCACCTTAAAATATCTATCTGTATGACCTGCACTCACTTGCAAAGTAGCTTGCCTGAAACCGTAGGACACCAATTTTTCTGTGCAACCCAGAGAAGACAAGCAGACTGGGAAAACTGGGCACAGGGTTGGGGAGGTCCGAGCATTCTGATTGGCCCCTCTCAAGACCTCCTTCCCAACACATCATCTCCTTTTATATAAATTAAATATGTTCACTTTTTTTTTAAGATATGCATGGTATTTACTTTTCTGTTGGTGAAATTAAAAACACCATGACCAAAAGCAAGTTATAGAAGAGTTTCTTTTTTAATTAAGAGTTCCAGAGTAGTACTCTGTAATAATTAGGAGGGCATGGTAGTGGGTGATGGAGCAGGAAGCTGGATGATCATGTTTTCATCCACACAAAGGAAGCAGCGCAAGAACTGGGGAAAAGGTGAAGCTATAAACTCAGAAAGCCCACCCTCAGTATCATACTTCCTCCAGCAAGGCCCTCTTAAAGGTTCCCTAACCTCTCTAAACAGCGCCACCAACTGGGTACTACATATTCAAATATCTGAGCCTGTGGGGAACATTTCTTAAACCATTCCATGCATCATGTACACATCTGCCCAGGCAGTAAACTTGAACATCGATGTCTATGGGAAGAGCACTGATCTGTGGGTGGACTTTGGTATGCATCAGAAGTACTTGGAAACGTTTTCAATCTATGTACTTTGGGCACCACAACTGGAAACTCTCATTTGGTATTGAGGGGAAATTCCCAGCATCTAAATTTTAATAAGTCCTCCCCATGTCCTGGGAGCTCACATACGTGTATATACATGATTTTCAAACACACCTAACTCTGAAAACCCCTGGACAATTCAACGGAAAGTGATAGTTTCTTCAAGTTGAAGGAGACAAGGAAAATACTTCTCAGAACAGCTCAGACCCCAGAGGATCACTCCTGGACTTTTTAAGAAGCAAACTGAGAAGGTGTGTCCAATGTAGTCAGAAGTTTTCCTGTGTCCCATCAGGTCCAAAAGCCACTGGGACCCAGATAAATACACAGACACTTATATTATTTATAAACTGTATGGCCTAATGGCTCAGGCTTCTTGCTAGCTAGCTCTTATATCTTAAGTTAACCCATTTCTATTAATCTATGTTTTGCCACTTGCTCCGTGGCTTACCAGTCTGCTGGCATGTTGTTCCTTGGGCGGCTGGCTGGCATCTCTCTCTCCTCTCCTCTCTCTTCCTGTCTATCTGCTTGTATTTCTTGCCCGACTCTAAGCTGCCTTGTCATAGGCCAATACTCCTTTATTTATCAACCAATCAGAGCAACACATATTCACAGCATACAGAAAGACATCCCATAGCAGTCCAGTCTTATAAAGACAAACTGAGGCTGTAGATTTTTAAGATATGTGGTTTGCAAGATGCATTTGCTTTAAAGTCAAATGGTCACTACTGTAACCCCATCCCTTGAAAATGTCTCTCATGTAATTTCAGCCCTCTGCTGGTGCTCCCTCTTCCCAGAATCCTCCACTGCAGTTTCTGAAACATAATCTCAGATAAAGATCGGTGGATTGGTGGTTGTTTCCTCATAAAAGAAGAAAGTGGAAAGTCCTCACTCCCTTTAGACATTTGTTAGACTAGTGTTCATATTAGCCCCTTTTCTTTTGTTATAACAAAGGATCTAGTGCTGGATACTCCCTCAAAAGAAGAGGTCCACTTTGCTCATGGTTTTGATTCTGAAAGCCCCAGACAGGGCAGCCTCATCTTGCAGCCTTTAGGGAGGATACCCTGAAGAAAGCATCACAATGGCAGATGGTGTGTGGAAGAGATAACATAGTAAAACAAGAAGCCAGATGAATCCAGAGGCCAGGCTTGGTCATTTGGGAACAACCTCCTCATGTAAAATTAACTCAGTCTGCAAAATCAGTGCTAGTATTGTATCACTAGCCAAATGACCCGGGGCCTGGGACATGTCTCTTAAAATGCTCACCACCTTGCTTGAGGAACAAGCCTCCAACTACTGTATCTAAAGCACAGCCTATGTACACTAGCGAAGCTGAGTCTGGCTGCCCCCAGAGCAAACAGTAATGACCTGGCTGATTAAACAGTGGACATTTGCTTTCTGCAGTGCTTGAAGCTGGAAGATCCTTTGTTGAGGTGCTAGCCAGTTCAGTGCCTTAAGAATTTTCCTCACTGGAAGATAACTTCCTTCTCACATGACCCCCAAGGTGAAAATGGGGGACTGGGGTGGTGATGAGGTCAGGATGGGGAGGGAAAATGAGAGAGAAGAGAGAGATCCTCGTGTTGGTGGAGAGTGAGCTCTCTGGTCTCCTTTCCTCTTCTTGTGAATATACCAATCCCATCCCATCATGGGGTAGTGTACCCTCCTGACCCCACCTAAATCAAATTAATTCCAGTTTCAAAACATCATCATAGTGGGGTTAGGACTTCAAAATATCAATGGAGAGGGACAGATACAAGTATTCAGTCAGCAACATACACAATTCTCGCAGAAGAAGCCATGAATATCTCCCTACACAGCAATCCTGGGTCGTCATCTCCCTCAGATGGATCAGTGAAAGTGAAAAAGTCGATGTCTTTTCACGTCTTTGGAGAGAAGGTGAGTCAATATTTTATAAAAAGCAGCTGATGTCATTTCGCCATTTTATCAACATTCAAGAAATTGTAGGAGCATAAAATGAAGAATAAACCCCCAGAATCCAGCATGAGATTTATTATTTTACTAGATAGAGACAGCTTGGTCAGTGATATCAGCTGCTCAAAATGAAATAGGAAAGAAAATGAAGTCATCCATCCACCTCTTAATTCCAGAATTCTATCCATGAATTATCCATTTTACATCATATAACTGTCGTTTAGAAGGCATGTCATCTTTTCTATTTCACTTCTTTCTCTCGCTTCAGACAGACTACAGTCTGTATTTTATGAAAGTGCTATACAAGCTCATGAAGTCTGAAAGATAGGCCTGTTTAGACATGCCCAGGATGGGAACGTTTCCCTTTTCTCCCTTATTTCCATTAGCTAATATTTTAAAGGACTGGTTAACTGGTATATACTCCATCCTTTCATTATCTACTTGCCCTACCAGCCATCTCTGGGAGGAAGATTCTGAGCGTCAGACATGTTATCAGATCTGTACTCCAGGAAATAAGGAGTTTGTGCAGTGAATAGCAGTTACATTCTAATTATATTAATTCAGACTGCAATTTCATTGAAATATAAAGGACCTGCTGTCGGAGTGGTATGGACAATGGAGGCTGAACATGTCATAGACATGACAAATTCCTCGCACAGAGTGCCAGATGCATTGTTGCCCGGGATCCTTTTTCTGAGAGGAAATTTAGCAAGCGCTATCAGTGTCAACCATGGAATAAGGAATCCACTCATTCGTTAGCTTTCCAAGTTGCAGGTACATCTGCCAGGAGAGTCTGCCAACAGATGAATTGGTAATTAAAATCATTTCCGTGATTGGGGGGAGTGATTCAGAAACCGTTCCTCTTTTATGTCTTCCTTTCTCCGAGTAGAGGGAATAATACTTCCCTGAATACTAATGAAGCTTTGCTCCGGACAGCACTGGAACCGTGAACTCATGGACGCCTCACTTCAAGAGGCAGCCATCTTCACAGGAGGTTTGCATTTTAGTTTTTCTTACATACAAACTTCTGCCCTTGGCTCATCTTCTTTTGTTTCATACGTGTTCTTTACAGCAAGACCTAATAAGACTCAAATGTGCCTGACCATGTCCCTGATTTCACAAGGACAGAAGGCACTTGCTCTACCCTAAGCCAGCCACAGTACCAGAGTAAATAATAAACCCTGAGGATGGCCAGCTTGTTCTTCATTTTACTTCAGACAGCTGAGAAGTAATGAGTAGGCAATGTGTCCCTTTCTAAGACTATCCCTGCCAACAAATGATAAAAAGAAATTGTTGGTTGGAATATGGCATTTTGCATTTGTCAAGACCCACAGAATGCATACCTCCAAGAGTGAGTTCAGTGTAATGATGGGCATACAGTGATAATCATGTGGTAACAGAAGGTCGTCAGTGTGGCGAATCAATATACTGCTCCAGGGATGGATGTTGATAATGAGGAAAGACATTGGCTGATGTTAGGCATGGAACATATATCAAAATTTTGGATGCTTTTCACTCAAGTATGCTATGAACCTAAAATTGAACTAAAAATTAGCTTGCTTGTAAAAAATATTAAAAAATCAGTATATCATCACTTTACAATAAGTTATTAATGAATGGAGCCAGGTAAAAATCTTTAATAGTTGGATTCTTCACACACACACACACACACACACACACACACACACACACACACACACCTACTTATGGAAATGTCACTATTTTACATATGGGGAGTTCATATTGCCAAAAGCAGGGAAGCAGATTCTGAGGAAAGCGGCCAGCTCTAACTGAGTTTACAAGAACTACAATGGACAAGATGATGAAAATGTGTGAGACTCTCGAAGAACGGTTTTGGTTTTTTGTTTTTGTTTTTTAATCCAGATTATTAGAAAATGTTCAGGAGAAAACAAAACCCATTTCTTAAGCCAAAAACATTAAGAACGCATCAAGAATGAAGAAGAGACATAGGAATTGGAGGAAACCCTAGACACACATCAAGGAACCAGACACAGCTTTCTAAAATAGTAAGTCATAAGGCACATGGGGAGGCTGGCCGACTGCATTCCCAGTTCTCAAGATGGGGATTTCCTGGTGATGGGTTGTTAGGCTGAGTACAATGTGGTGCTTATGTTGTTTTGAGAGACATATTAAAGATAAACTGATGGAATCAAGTAATACTTGTGTTTGCTTCTAACTGATGGGGAGGAGCAAGTTTTGATGACCAAGACTGGACCTGAAGAAGAAAACTGAGTTTGATGGTTCACTATACTTTTTATTTCTTTTTACATCCTTTGGAAATCTTTTTAGTAAACTAAACGCAACTTGTCCCTTTACTAAATGCCCCCAAGCCTCAGTACTCTCAGTTGTAAAACAGAAAAAGCAATAGCTATGGTAGAGATACCTACCGCCTAACAAGTTTGGGGGAACATTTAAACAGAGAACTTAATGTACCAGGCACAGAGTAAACACTAGGTATTTTTTAGGAATCTGTTTGACCCACTTAACCATGAACTGGCTGGTCTGAGCCTGGGGTTTCTGTACATTCCTTAGTGATTAACAAGGTTGGTAAGGTCAAGGCATTGGGAGATGAGAGTCTGTGTCTTCAAGGTGCCATCCTTACAGGCACTCTATGATGCTAATTAGAGAGAGTTCTTTTCACTTGGCTCCTGTACCACAGGACTATTTTTAGTTTGGCTGATCCCGGAATGTGTATGTAGGCACCCTGGTTTTGTTAAATATTTATTCAATCCTAGGCAACTCCAGGTGCAAAGAGAAAATATGTAAAGAAACCTTATCTCTCAGAGCCCTTGACTCTGGCCACACCCTCACTCCCAAACAGTTTTTTTTTTCTTTTCTGAAATATCAAAACTATCAAATGATCTTCCAATCTAAATAATTCTAAGCCCACCCGTCAATCTCTCCAACTTCCACAACCATTTTTCTCCTCTCCTTTTTTTCTTCTCTGCATCTCTGGCCCACCTCATAGACTTCTGTTTAAATTTAAAGGGAAAAGAGCCGTTTTAAGTGAAGTACTGGCAGAGAAGATCGAATCGTGCAGAAGCACTGTCCGCTGGAGGAGGTGACGAGGCTCGGCCCAGTCGGGACTGTTCTGTTTGGCTCTACAGTAGCTGGACTCCTTTAGAACCCCATGTCTTGCGGCAGGCTCCAGTGTGTGGAGAGCTAGGCCTGGATCCTTGCCGGCTCCTGCCTGCATGTCAATTTCTAATAAAGCCAATTCTTGTTTTTCTAACTTGCTTCCAATTCTCAAATGTAACTCCAAAGCAAACAGAAAGTAATTAAAATGTCAACACTTCCCTGAGAAAGAACATAAACTCTCTTTGGATTTTCTTCCCACTAGAAATGTTGATTTTCTCCGCAGCTCGTGGTCCCGTGCATGGCAACTGGCAGTCACCCACGGCAGAGCTGGCCAGTCAGGCGATGCTACAAATCCTCTGGCCTTTACCTTGCAGGCACTTCTTCCCCTCTGTTAACATTTTCCAAATGGAGAGATTCCACTAAGCGAAGTACTTGAAGCTGTCTCTTGTAATTGACAAATTCTGGCTCCCAGATTTTATGCAATAAGCTCTAGTACCAAAAAAAAAAAGGGATGTGGGGGCTAACAGGTTACCATCCAGTGCGGTCCGGTAAATTAACAGATGCCGTTTTGCATAATGAGAGCCTGATTCTTCCTTTCTTTCCCTTCGGATTGCTTTGGACAGATTACAACTCCTCGGAGTTGATTGGGTTTGCGTGGAACAACGTTTGCTTTGAAGGTCTTCTGTTAAAGGATGGAATAAGGGAGAGAAAATACACTCTATACATTTGCGATTTGTGCTCAGAAGGTTAGTTCTTCAGAAGATGATTCTTCAAAAAGAAGAAAAAAAATCATAATCGTTTAGTTCAGCATAATTGTTGAACTAAAGAGAGAAAAACGCTCCTGATTCCATAATCTCCCAATTACTTTCTTCCCATTAATTCTAGGTGTCTCCTTGACATGATTTTTACAACGTATGGATGTCCTTTGAGATCCCAAAGAGACTAGTTCCAGTCCCCAGCTCATGTCCTTGTGTAACATGGCGTAGCATAACCTCCATAGCCAACCCATAAGCCCTATTGTAACAGAAATGCTCCGTAAACAACTGTGGAGTGGTTTTCTAGTCGAGATTGGTGACGGGGAAGATTCGCATGCAGTACCAGTGCAAGTTTTCTTCCAACACTTCTGATCTATAGTTGGTTGCATCCTATACAGCTGTAGACCTGCAAGTAATCACCAGTGGGGTGCTGTATTTTTTAGGGGAGCGCACAATTCTTTCCTTCCAGCATTTCGCCCACCATGACATCACCCTTTTCAGACCCAGTTCTTAGACTCTGTGCTGTGCATATCAACCTAACCAGCACGATGGATCAGTGTGTGTGTGGGTGTGCCAAGGGTCCAGCCAAACACATCAATGATCTCCAAGAGGCACCAAAATGTACACCAACAGCAGTGATGGGCACAAATAACAGCCGTCGCTTTGGAGTTCTGAGAAAGATCCAAGGACCTCTTTAATCTTTCTGGCTAACCTCGGAGATAGGTATCAGCACTTTCGTTTTGCATGTAGAAACAGAATCTGGTCGACATTAATATGTAGCTAAATTTACACATGAAGTGAAAAGGTTGATTCTAAATAACTTCAAAACCCCTGCAACAAGTCACATTAGCTGCTGGATGGGAAAGCTGTTAGCAACACGCTCACACTCTGGTTCTGCATTCTTGTCAAGGGGAAATGAATTCAGAACAGTGCTCTGTCAGGGATTACAGATGCTTGTGATCATGGGGATGAAGTGCTCAAAGGGGAAACGCATGATACTTCTGCCTTTTACGGAGAGTTTTCCATGTCCTCTGTGGATTACAAACTGCTTGAGGCCAGCACACTTATTTCTGTATAACTAGATAGATAACAGTATAATGTAGTATCAGAGTAATAAAACCAACGGTTTCTACTTTAACTTTTCTTAGAGTCATGAGAGTGAAAACTCTACTTAACACAAATATACTTCATAGAGCTATGAGGGATTAGATGAAATAAATTATATAAACACAGATAATTCAGCTAATTAAAATGCTTTCATTCTCCTCCTCTTCCTCCTCCCCTTCTCCCATCAGTCCCTTACTTTCTTCCCATTCCAGTATCTAACATCAATTTTTTTCCTGCATGAAACTACAATATGAATACACAGGCAAAAGTGTTGTGAATCAAAGAGATCGTGGTTGAAATCTCTCTTGCATTAGTCTCTTGCAATCAATTATTCAATGTCATTCATTGATCCATTTTCCCCAAATATATGGTATATATTTATAGAACAGAAAGAAAATCTCTAACAACAAAGAAAATGAAGGTGATTGCCGTTCGTCTTTTTCTCTAGCTCCTTCTTGGGGCCTCATCTCTTTTCCTCAGGTTGGGACAGTAACCACTGCCGGCAATTAAGGAAGGATTTGGATGGGGATGAAAGAGACTGATTGCAAACTTTCTCTCCCGACTCTTCTCACATAAAAATTTTCACTTGAGGTGGAGGGGGAGGCAAACTGTAGGTAATAAGATTTTGTTTTCATTGAAGGAGAAATTAGAGAAAAGCATGGTTTCTAAAGGGAAGCTTTGGATTTGAAAGATTAATAGGGGTAGCATTTTCTCTTAAAGGGGGCAGCACTGGGGGATATCGAAGTAAGATATTTGATAACAAAAACATTACACATCATCTTTAAGAGTAAGAACTTACTTCAGTTTTTGTTTT
Source organism: Peromyscus maniculatus bairdii (assembly GCF_049852395.1). Taxonomy (NCBI): domain Eukaryota; kingdom Metazoa; phylum Chordata; class Mammalia; order Rodentia; family Cricetidae; genus Peromyscus; species Peromyscus maniculatus. The sequence continues at coordinate 22,029,645 of NC_134869.1, read as the reverse complement.
CTATATCTTCCATGCAGAGAACATGAAATATGGGTTAGCATTAGACAGTGTTTGGGTTGATAAAATGGCAGCTCAGAACGATGAAGTCAAATTGCACAGTCATTCAGCAGTCAGCATCAGATAGATGAAAATTTGGACCTGAGAAAGTGTGGGAAATGTAAAATGAGAAAACAGTAAAACTCTGCCCCACCTAGCTGCTTTCCTGGGCACAGGGACCTTGCAGTTGAGTGTCCCTTGCCTTGCCCAAAGTGGTACAGGGCCTAATTGGATGTGGGAGGTAGTTTGGTGTGTGTGAGATGTACTTTTTCCTAGGAATCTGGGGGTTCAAATGATGCTAGAGCATTTGATCGGTATAAAAGACCTGCACACACATGTCCTGGAACTTCAAACTGTGTCCCGGAGATTTGTAGAATCGCTTTGTATCAAGTCAAGCAGAACCACAAGGAAGAAAAAAAGTGAAGAAAAGTTTCAGAACAGGAGAGACATCCCCCGGGCTCTCCTGTAGAGCTGGGGAGATGCCCTGCCCCCCCCACCCACCCACCCCCACTCCCCACCCCATCCCCCACCCCCCGGCAGCTCTGTAGAGCAGGAGAGACATCCTCCAGGCAGCTCTGTAGACAAAAGGTGGTCCAGACAAATGTGAACCCATGAAGCCGAGATGGGCTGTGCAGAAACTGGATCAGGCGCCCATTTTTGTGCAGAATATTTATGACAAAGAATACACTGTCCCTTGCACAGACATCCCACCCCTCTAAGATGCAATACACGATGAGACGTGGGTCCATTTTCATAAGGGATGTAACGCTTTCGCTCTTCCACTTCCTGACTCATCTTCACCACCTCCTTCCCAGTTTTATTTTATCCCTCGGTACTTAAAAACTTCTAGACTGCTCAGAACTCTAGTTCTTTATTGCCTGTTATTCCCACTTTTAATGAAAAACATAAACCAGTAAGAATTGTTACCCAGTTTTATTCACTGCTGCACCTTTGGAACCACACCACCCAACACACAGTCACCTCTCAGTGAGTAACGACTGGGTTAACTAGTTAATGACTGATAAGCTACAGAGAAGCTTCTCAGATTCAGCATGACTGATATTTGGGGGCAGATAATGAATTTGTTTTGGGGGCTATTTTACACCTTGTAGGATGCCTAGCACATCTGTCTGAAAGTTCCTCATGAAAGCTGGGGTGACCAGGACAGTGTCTGTACAATTCCACACGTCCCCGTGAGGGGCAAAATTATCCTGAACTGAGAATCTTGGCCACAGAGGAAGTGCCAGAGTGGTAGATTTTACCTGGGAATCATGAATCCCACTATAATCTGAGACTATATAATCAGACAATACAGTCAGAAGCAGGAGACTTGTCATGAGTTACAGGTCAGTCTGTCTCAAAAACAAAAGAGAAAGAGAAAAAAAAGGTAGTTTTTACTGTTACTATGAAGATAAAGAAATGCAAAATTAAAGTAGTATTTGGTCACCAAATTCTCCCACAAGCTACTTAATTTTCAATAGAAAAACTATTATATCAGTGACAGTGAGATTTAAAAAAAACTAATTTTTTCTTATTATTTTACCAACAATCTTGTTTTAAAAGAAGTCACTTATAAATCAAACAAATGCCTGCCTAGCTTCTTTCATGGTTGAATGTGAGATACCATCTTCCTTGTCCCATCTCTGAATAAACAATAATAGCTGGAACAACGGCCCCTGCCCTATGGTCCCTGCTGCATCAAAGCTGAAAACCGTGTGTTAGTTCATTCATGGGCAGATGCTCTGACTCCACTTTCTAGTCAATAAAGGATGAATGGAAGCCCCAGGTACCACCAAGGGCTTTCTCTTCAAGTTCAGCTTCCATTTGATCCAGTTTTTTGCAACTTGGTTCCTTTGTTTTGTGTTTAGATGGCTAATGTTGACCTGAGACACCCTAGGATCTCATAAATGAAGAATTTGAGAAATTGTTTTGGAAAACATGAAAAAAAAAGTCACTAAAAAAATAATCCAGATGGGCAGTGGTGGCACATGCTTTTAATCCCAGATCTCAGGAGGCAAAGGCAGGTAGATCTCTGTGAGTTCCAGGACAACCAGGGCTACACAGAGAAACCCTGTCTCAAAAAACAAACAAACAAAAAATCCAGAAATACCTTAGCCCTGCATTCTCTCCTTAAGGTCCAACTAACCAGCAACCACCGGCTACTGGGTAACTCCTTAACCACCAGCTAGGATAGCCCTATACCTGGTTTGCCTGAAATATTCCCAGTTGAAGTATGATGTCCCTCTACCTTGATTGATAGCCGCCCTTTTTCCTCTTACAATGTCTAGATGTGGGTGATACATGCATGGTCACGTGACTGGGGGCTCATCCATTTCTCAGGCCTCTAAGGTCAAGACTGCCTCTGGGATGCTCCCAAGCTGCGGCACCGGCACAGAGATAAACTATCTGCAAGTCGATAAATAAATCAAGTCTTCCACCTAGCGTATTGATCTGCACATCATTTCTCTCACCACTCCCCAAGAAACCTGAAATGGTAGTTAGGTTGTCATATAGCAGAATCTGCCTTGCTTAGGTTTTCAGAAGGCATTGCTATTCCCAGAGGCCACAGGTATGAGAGTTGACTCTCAATAGGAGGCCCTGACTCCAGGGCTGGCAGAAAGGGTTTTTCCACGCTGCTACATGCTGGCCAGAAGAAACTTTGATAAAAAGCCCCTGTGCCCTATAGCCCAACACCACTCAGATTAGTTTAGAAGCGATAAAGACGCCCAGCTGACCAAGAATGGCCTGCCCTATTACTAGTGAGATAAGTCCTTCTTTTTTTGAGCCAAAAAAAAAAATGCAGCTCAAGAGATTACACAGAATCAGGGGTGAGCCACCTAAGCATCTGCCCACTCCTATCAGACACCAAGGGGGTCTGCAACAGCTTTTGTTCCCAAATCTAGGGACAGAGATTTCACTGATCCCTAAAGTGGACCCTGAGATTAGGCAGCTAGCATTAGACGGGCCCTACCCCCAGCTCTCCCCAACATCAACCTAAATGCTCACCATTCACCTCTTCACACTGCAGAGTGGGTTGCCTTTGCTTTCTCTCTGTGGCAGCCCATCCATCATCTTCGTACCGTCACACACTTGGTTCCACGGGACACACCCCATTCTAACCCGCACTTCTTAGCCCTTAGTTCTCAGTGTGAGTGGGTGTGATGTGGCCGCTAGGAAACACTCTTTGACCTTCTTAGAATTAGAGTTAGGCTCCCTTCTTCAAATGCCTTGCTTGCTGTAAAAGGATTTGCAACCCTTGGTGGGTGATGGTGTTCATTTACCATAACCTCTGCCAACCTGTAACCCATTCAAAATAGGCCATGGTGTCATGGTCTTGGATTTTCATTCCGTGTTCTCCGGAAGTACATAGCAAGAGCTGTGAACACCTTGTTGTGTATATTACCTCCTGTTTGCCTTAGAAAAGGCATACATTTGGTACTTGATAAACGGTGACTAATATTGCCCTATTAATTAAACTTTACTGCAATGATAGGATGTAATTTTCTTTTTTTTCTTTCTTTTCTTTTTTTTTTTCTGAGACAGGGTTTCTCTGTGTAACAGCTCTGGCTGTCCTGGAACTTGATTTGTAGACCAGGCTGACCTCGAACTCACAGAGATCCACCTGCCTCTGCCTTCCGAGGGCCGGGGTTACTGGTGTGCGCCACCACCTCCCAGCTGGGAGGTGAATATTTTTGTCCACCTCTTAACTCGATAAGAATCGGAGCCTTGGAGGCATTAAAGCAATTTGGAAGAAAATGGTGAAGATAAGAGTCTAGATAATGACTGACTCTAAACCCAAAGCTCTTTCTCTGTAGTACCCTGACTTCCCGAAAGGAATAGAAGAAAGCAGAGAGGGAGGAGAGGGAAAGCAGAAGGAAGTTAACCAGGAAGGAGGATCAAGATTATTGTGTCTTTCTTCCCCACCTCAATCAATGTGAAATCCTTTAAATAATTATTGCATAGCTTTCCCTACAGCACCCAACTCCACCTGTTACAAGGTATCGTCAATTTTTAGGCAGGATCAAAATCTCAGATACAATGAAGCTACCACTTCTCTAGGACGGGGTACATCAGAACAGGAGAGACTGAAGCTCTCCCCATACCGTCCCTTCCTACACAGTGACTTCAGTGGGCAGAGCCAACATCCGCCAGCTTTATCTGGATTCTGAACTTGCTTGATTCGGGACATCAGGAGAGTCACGCCCTGTCCCTGCGGCATGGGAGGAGCCAAAATGCCTGGCATGCAATCTCCCACTTCCAGGCTGAGGATCATCAAAGCCGAGTCAACAAGAGTTTTTGCATGGAGGAGGCAGGAGAAGCACCAGGCAGCCACTTGATACCAGTTTGTAAGGAGCCTTTTCTCCAGGTAACTGCAAAGGAACACCTAAACACTCCCAAGCCTGCTGTCTGAAAAGATTATCATGCCAGATCAATGCCACCTTCATTTTCCTCTATAAAGGGAAAAAATCCAGTATCTAAAAATACATTTTTTTTTCCTATCTGCAAAACAAGCCGGGGAACTCAGGGAGACTCCATGTGAGCCACAGATTTTCTTTATGGAAATGACTTGGATGATCGTGAGATGGTATCTGGCCTGTGCTGTGTAAGCATCCTGGCCAGCCAGTTCCTCTAGATTTCTTCCTTCGCTGAACATACCCGAGATGAAAGTCTGCAAGCTCACATCAAGGACTAAATTGCAACAGAGAACGATGGCCCTTGCCTCCTGGAAATGAAATAATTACAGAAATACATGGATGGGTCGAAACTAAAATATTCCTCTTGGAATATTTACACATGGTAGGCTGCTTTTAGTAAAGAAACATCATTTAAATTTTGGCTATAATAACCAAAAATGTTGTCAGTAATTCCCCCAAAAAAACGTTAGGCCTTGCTATGTTAATGAAGAAAAACCTGTTTCTCAGTAGCTACAAGGTCCTTAGACAAGCTACCCTTGCCTGCATTTATTTCAGAGAAGAAAACGATGTTGCGGCTCATTCTGATTGGAATCGATGGCTGCTAAACATGGCATTGTGAAGACTGGTGAAGGAGCGATGCTGATAGTATTTGAAAGAACTGTGAAATTCCGGGATCGGGAAGGGCTTTTGTAACAAAGTCCTAGTCTCTCATTTTTAGAAGAGGAAAGTGAGACAGATGGCTTGCGCGCCGTCACACTAATGCTCACGGAAAAGCTGGAAGGGGAACTCCTGCTTCCCGGCTCAATACTCCTTCCTCGAAAACAAGTTCCACGGAGCCCTGACTGGGCTGTCGTCTCAAAAATGCAAAAGTTACTAAAAGGTTGGTCCGTTTGGGTTTTGATGGGCATTGACTCCGTGGCCTCGCGCGTATCCGGCAAACGCTACCGCGGTGCTAAACCCCCAGCCACATATATGTGTGAGGCACTCACATATGCATATAAGGAGAATAAATTTATGATGCATGTATCAACTGTGCTAGTACAGAGCTTCCTACGTAGACAGAGCTATGTCCTGAAAACTCAGTGGTTAGGAAATTGTGTCACGTGAGCATCTTGGGCTGCACAAACCATGATAGTTATGGCATCACTAAGCAATACAACATACAACATACAACACACAGACACAGCCATGTTGGACACTCATTTTATAAATGAGGCACATGACTAGACACAGCAATTTGTCTTCCATGGTTTTACTATATGGCAGCAAAAAAAAAAGTAAATAAATAAATAAAAGCAAAATCTGGTCTCTGTTAATTCAACCCTGACAGTAAGAGTTTAGAAAAAGTACAGCAGGTTGTTTAAGACACTTTGTTTGTGCTCATGGGATTGTTTGATCTTAAACAGAAAACAGTTCAGTGTTTAAACAAAAAGGACAGGCTGGACAGTCCGGAACTCTTTCAAGGACTCAATGGTAAATATTATATTAGCATACTTAGTCTTGAGCAAGAACCATTTTCCCAAAGTGCCGTCCAGACTCTTTCCACAGCCAGCAGTCACCCAGGGCTCACCTGGGGAGCATACTTTAGACACTGGTGTAGCATATGATCACCTACAGAGGATGGAGAAAAAATGGCTGACTAGAAAAAAATGAAACTTAAGTATAAATTCCTTCCAAAATAAAGGCAGAAATCTGATTCCTATTATTTGCCTTCTGGAGCCAAGACCATGATTAGATCTCCGCCTGAATCATCTGACTCGAAGCAGTGACGAGTTGTCTGTACATCTTTCTCCTCCGACCTGGGACACACCCCCTTCACACTGTTCTGCATTGGAGCGAATCAGCTGTGAGGATGTAAACTATCATGTCCTTTTCTGCACCTGATTTTCTCAAGTATACAGTGAAAAGTTTGACATGAACATTCCTCTCAGGGACAAAGTACTCTTGGCCATTTTCTTGCTCCATTTTTTTTTTTTTTTTTGCTTGCCCTCAAATCTAAACAAGAGTCAACACATATCCCAGGGACAGAGAGATCTGATGTGATGATAATGCACAGAGTCAGATATGAATATAGGCACGCACCACACATGTATGTGCACGAATCACGGATGTTAAGCAAGAGAAGAGCAATCTCAGTGACGACTTGGAATCAGATAGAAATCAAGAAGTTGGAATAAGCATCCTCCCAACATACAGATTGCAAGCTGTCTGAAATATTAACACATAATGAGCTTTCTCTTCGGCAAAACATTATTTAGGTCTTGCCCACTTCTTCGGCATAAGCGATGAAATTGGAACTGGAAACTCGGAGATGAGTTTGGGAAGTCATCATTTCTTTAGTCTGTGGACACTTCATATTAACTCGGGAAAACCAAACACCAAGGCGTGAATTTGACTTCTTAGTATGCAACGTTGCTAACTCTAATCTTAGTCTTAACAAACAAAATGCCAGAAATGGAATTTTATAGATCAAGTTGTGTTCTTCGATTTTAATTGTAATTTCAAAAGCAGAAATCCATGACAGAAATCAATAATTCAAACCAACAGGTTAAAAACAATTTACCTTAAAGAACTCAGAAATAGGTCTGACGGCACACACTTGTAATATCAGTAGTCCAGAGGCTGAGGTAGGATGTTCAAGAGTTTGGAATTAGCCTGAGCTACATAGTGAGACTCCCTGACTCACAAATACAATAAAGTGAGTGCAGGAACCCTCCTTACAATGAAGTACTTGATAGAAAACATAATTTTTTGCCAGGGGTAGTGATACACACCTGTAATCCCAACCCTCAGGAAGGGAATGCAGGAGAACTGGAAGATTGAAGCCAACTTGGGCTACAGTACAAGATTTTATGAGACAGCTTCCTAATACAATATTGGTTAATATTTGTACTCATTAAAATGCCAAGAAATTTAAGCTGGGCAGCGGTGGTGCACACTTTTAATCCCAGTACTCAAGAGGCAGAGCCAGGTGGATCTCTGTGAGTTCAAAGCACTACAGAGTGAGTTCCAGGACAGGCACCAAAACTATGGAGAGAAATCCTGTCTCAAAAAAAAAAAAAAAAAAGTCAAGAGATTTTTTTTTTTTTTTTTTTTTTGCTACTCCAGGAAATGGAGTGGCTGTCAATTAAAAATGTAAGAAAATATCTGCTTCCGTGAAGAAGTTTATAAAGCCCTTTAGAAGTTGAGTACATTTCAAGAAACCTGTTTTGGACAACATCATTTCCATCGTGGGTCCTGGCTCTCTGCCACACCACCATGTCTTTTCAGAAGCCACTGGCACCAGCGCAGAGTCTGCCCTGGTGACGCATTTTTTGCCACGGATGGAGTATAAAGAGGAAGTGAACAATAGAACCAGAATTTAACTGTTTTTGTTGTTGCCGCTGCTATTGTTGTTATTGTTTTTAATTTGAGCCCTACCCAAAAAAAAAAAAAAAAAAAAAAAAAAAAAACAACCCTTCAGGATTGATTTACTAAAGAGAGAGAAATAAATAGATTTAAAAAAAAAATGCAAGGCTGAGTATGAGCAGACCCAATACACATCTGTAACTCCAGTACTCAAAAGGCTGAGGTAGGAAGATTGCAAGTCTTTGGTCATCCTTGGATGCATAAGAAGACCTTGTCCCAAAAGAAAGGAAGCAAGGGATGGAGGTAGGAAGGTGGGGGGAGGGGAGACCAAGGAAAAGAAGATTGAAATACAATATTCTTTGCAACAAGAAGCAATTTTAGACAAGTTGGTGAGTAGGGATATTTTGCGTGTGTGTGTGTGTGTGTGTGTGTGTGTGCCTGTCTGTCTGTCTGTCTGTCCTGAAAGGAGCAAAATGCAGTCTGAAAAAACATTCTTACCTATCCCAATTCGTTTGATATAATCAAATGAATTCATCAATTCATAATAGCACTGGAAATAAGAAGGAATGCCGTCAACACCAGAGACGTCAGAAAAAGTCATGAAACATACTAAGAAGAGAGGCCTGTGAAACAGTGAAGCCTGTACAGCGAGGGGCGTAGGCAAGTGTCCTGGAGTGGGTGGTGATGGGAGAGTCAGGCAGAGAGGGGTCAAGGACAAATTCTTCCTCAGACTAATTGGCACCATGCATTTGGGATGACTATGCCAGTCCACCAAACGGCCACTCTTTGTACTAGGCTGCCTGAGAAAACAGCTGTTAGCCCAGGGACTAAAGCAGTTAAGTGTGGCTCGGACCAAACAGACACGATCTGTCACAAGGACGCACTGGTACCCTCGAGACCATCTAGAACTCAAACCTCCATCTGTCTTGCCCCCACAGTCTCTGCAGGCTCTTACAGTCTGCATCCAGCTGAAATGCATCTCCCAATAACACTAAGAAACCAAGAGAAGAAAATAGTCCATATAAGAAAAAAATTAAAAGCACAGTTCAGTTGAAATCGTCTTGAACCGCTGATGCATAATATAAAGTTATTATTTTATTATAATTTGGAATTGAAATTCAAATGATCCCAAATTTGTAGTTGGTGACGCATAAGAAAATGAAAGTCCCCTTCCCGTTGCTTTCTAGAAACCTCTAAATGTTGATGAAGTCTGTAGTCAAAACTAATTATGTTTAAAAACCTGATGAGGTTAACAGTAAAACTTCCCGTTAGACAGAATAGATTAAATTTGCTGTTTATTTTGTTTCCTTTTAAGATACTGCTAAAAAAAATTAAGGGGAAATTAAACATACACAGACACAAAGAGAGAGGAGAGAGAGGGATGGAAACAGAGAGAAACCTATTGAATCAGTGAGTCAGAAAGAGAATTAAGGAGTTATGTGACAGCAGGTGAGATTGTAAGATGAGAGGAAAGAGAATAGAGAACCACTGTAAAGGTGACAATTGATTTAATAGATATAAGTTCAACTTTATTTGAAGTCCACAGGAAGACACTTTTTACAGCCCAGACACAAAGTGATGGAATCAATCCCAGTTCCTCTCTGAATATCGAGGTAAGGAATGGAGCTGAGGATGAGCTCAGCAGGGAGTCTGAATGAGGTGCCACCAGACCCTGAAAGTCCTCCCTCTAGAGCTGGACAATTGCCTCTGGGCTGCTTGAAGAGGACAGGAAAGAGAGATCCTGTGACACTGGAAAAGTTCTGTGCTCCTGGAACATGAAGTGTGATGGGTAGATCGAATGAAATCTACATTCAGAGGTCTGGGAATGTAGCCCTCCAAACTTGGCAGAGTTGATTTCCTCCCCTGCCCCACAAAAAAATACCCTGGCTGGCCTGAACTTGGCTTTTTTGATCAGGCTGGCTTCAAATTCACAGAGCTCCACTTGCCTCTGCCTTCCCAGTGCTGGGATTAAAGGGGTGCACTACCACTCCCAGTGATTGCAAGATTCTTAGTCCACCTCATTCAAGACAACAGCCTGGAGAAATCCTCTCTGAGATAGCAATCTTATCCAAGAGAACCAAGATAAAGCTGAGAAAGTGCAGTGATTCCTTTATCATTAACATTCTGACTTAATCATACCTATGCCATGACAATGGGTATGTATTTGCAACACCACCCTTAGAAGACATCACTAAATACTTTCTCCCTAGGTACCAAGCAGTCAGGAAGACCTGGCCTCATACTCAGGATACTGAGGCAAGAGGGTCTCAGCAAGTCTGAGGTTAGGCCTGGACTAAAGAAAATTCCAGTGTCTACATACAATATTCAGTCAGCTATTTAGAGAATCCCATGGATCACCAGATATTTGAAGAAAGCTTCCAACATAGGAAGCAAAGACAAAAATAATTGATTGATAAAACAATGGCAGATGAAACCAGCAACACAGCAGAAGAAAACCTGTTTTTACAGCTATGAGTGTAGTTTGGTGGCAGAGTGGTCACCTAGAATGCAAAGAGCATTGGGTTCCATCTCTAGCACTGTGAGGAGGAAAGATTTAAAAAAAAAAAAAAACTTTGCTGCTTGGTATGTCTTTCTGTATGCTGTGAATGTGTTGCTCTAATTGGTTGATAAATAAAATGCTGTTGGCCAGTAGCCAGGCAGGAAGTATAGTATAGGCGGGATAAGCAGAGAGGAGAATTCTGGGAAGTGGAAGGCTGAGTCAGGAGACGCTGCCAGCTGCCGTTCATGAGAAGCAAGGTGTAAGGATACCGGTAGGCCACAAGCCACGTGGCAAGGTATAGATTTATAGAAATGTGTTAATTTAAGATGTAAGAACTAGATAGCAAGAAGCCTGCCATGGCCATACAGTTTATAAGGAATATAAGTCTCTGCGTGTGTACTTGGGTCTGAGCGGCTGTAGGAGCCGGGTGGACACAGAAAAACTCCAACTACACTTCGCTGAAAGAACAACACGAAGCAGCAGGAACAAGATGCTTGGTCAAAAGTGGACCTCGTACAAACCGAAGAGGGAATTCTTTTCTCAGGAGGAGAAGCCTTTAAAGTAAGCCACAGCTTGTGGAAACCACTCGGCAGCCAAGTGAGGGGTTGAGGAGACGGCTCCGTCAGGGAAAGCGCTTGCTGCATAAGTTTGAGGACCCAAGTTCTGATTCCCAGCACCCACAGAACTGGGATCTGTACCCCCATTTGGGGAAAGAAGAAACAGAAGGATCCCTGGAGCTGGGGGAACAGCTGGTCGTGCAGAGTTGGTAAGCTCTGGGTTCAATGAGAGATCCTGTCTCAAAATAATAGAGATAATAAGGGAAGAACCCCGGTATCAGCCTCTGGCCTAGACATACACACACACACACACACACACACACACACACACACACACACGCACGCACGCACATGCACACACGCGCGCGCGCACGCACACACACACACACACACACACACACACGTACATATACACACATGCACTGAACACCCCTCAAACACAAACACGTGAAAATTCGATGAAGTGATGAAGAAATGGAAAAGAAATCAAAAGAAAAGAAAGACAAAACTCAAGGCCAACGACACAAATAGCTGTTTCATAAAAGAAATAAAATAAACTGAGGTGGAGAAAATAGCAATGAAGTTGTATAAAAATGTATCACAAACGAAAGAGTATGCAGAATAGAACATTTAGAACAACCAGAAATATCCTTGGAGTCGCTTCATGCAATGTTTTGAAACTGAGCTTTCCTGATGAAGAAATTAGAAATGCTTGCTGAATGAAGTTAGTCTTGAGTCCAAACGCTTTATCACTAGCTAAACGCTAAATCACTAGCAGCCAGTCTTCCTGCAGCGGGGATGTAATCAGTCACAAGATCGCACCACGCCATCCCTGAGCAGCTGAGTGAGAGCCGCTGGTGTTTCTGGTGATTCTTCCTGCTAGATGAGGGGACCACCAGACTCCAGGCTTTCCTACTGCTCCAGACATCATATGTCTGAAGGCTCCTGCCTGCCAAGATGGTGTCCACTCAGGCCTCCAACACCATGAAGAATTCATTTCTCCCTTTGTCCAGTGTTCATCCGAGACACAAATTCTGAACACAATTCTGAAGAGACACTGTCCTCAACAGCAGCGGGCTTGTTTCTAAACATGTGCTAAGAGCTCTCATGTGAGCACAAATGACAGTGAAAAACAGGACTGTTAGATTGTAGGGCAGAGGGGGGGGAAGAAGATGGAATGATTTCAAACATTTCTAAATGGGACTTTTCAAAAATGCACATACAGCGAAGCACAATAACAACATAAACACCATTTATGAGCCTTCATAATTGTGAGTCCCAAGTTAATTCTGCTTTATCTTCATTGCTATCTAGTTCCCCTGCCCGCCACAAAACTAGGTCATATCGAAGTTAAACAAGGACTTTGCATCATTATACAGACACACAAATGGATGTGCACATAAGTAGGCACACATGCACACTTGAAAGGGAAGATTTTTTCTTTAAATATTACCACAACTCATTGTCACCATTAAAGATAGCTAACAGTAGAACAAAGCACTGGTAACTATTTAGGGTACTAAATCATGTTCACATTAGCCTAATCATCGAAATTCACTCTAATTTTCAGAAAGATATTTGCTGTCTGGTTGTCCATAGTGAAGTGTGTAGGAAAGAGAATGCGTATTTAATCTATCCCCCCTTGGTTTACTGGTTTCCAAACTTGTCCATTTCTTACCTGACGTCATTGAAAAATCACCAACAGTCTTGGGTTTTGAAGGATTGTGTTGGCTGTGTGTGTGTGTGTGTGTGTATGAATATCTATGGGTTTAAACATGTTTGACATATTTCAGTTCCTCATAGTTGTTATATTATTGCATATTGAATGTCGAATCTACCTAACATCAGACTTTCCCAGTCAGCTCAAGTCTTTTAGATGTAACCCACATCATTCATCACTTCTCTGCTCTGGCTAGGATGGCTCCTGTTGTATAACTCTGTGAACGGTCCCCTCCCAATCCACCCTGGTTCCTTTGAGTGGGGACACTATGGAGAGACTCCAGTCAGCGCCCGTCCAGACTCTGGTAAATGAACACACACTATGGGCTCTCATCTCAACAGCCTGTGGTTATTTCAAGGTCTCCTCTGCAGGGAGATCTAGGAAATCTATATTTTTCTGAATTAAGATCTGTCACAATTACACTTCATAGTCATTACTACAGTATAAATTCCAAACTGCAGAGCTTACTCAAACTTGTTGATCTTAAATCTCCTGTGCCATAAAGCCTAGTCAATCTGCTTTATCCCACAGCATGCCAGCAGTGATAGAGTGAGAGACAGACAGACACAGAGATAATATAGATAGAAGAAAGGAGAGAGACCAAAATAGAAAAATATTATCAATAACAAGGTTAGGAAGGTCTGCTGAATTCTTTTTTTTTTTTAATTAGGACAAATAACTAAACATGTTTATGGTACACACTGGGATCAATTCAGAATGGGTACCCTCATCTGTCACCCTCAAACATTGAAACTTTCTTGTGATGAGCACTTTTAACCCTCTCTCTTCTAAAAGAAAAGCAGGAGAATGGTTGGAAACAAAGTGAGAGGAGACACATGTATGGGGGTGCCGTGATCAAACCCGACGTTCTGTATGCTGACCTGACACTAACCTTAAAAAATAAGACAGATTCTCTCTTCTAGATTTCTCAGAATATACAGTAAATTATTGTTGTTTATTGTATCCATACTGGGCTACAGAACAGTTGAAGTTAGTCTTTTATTTATTTATTTATTTATTTATTTATTTATTTATTTATTTATTTGCCATTTATCTCTTCCTTCCAGTCTGCCTGTCCTGATAACCACAATCTTGCTCATTTTTTTTGTCTGTGAATCAATTCATGAGTGTGACCACAGGATTTTTGTCTCTCTGTGCCCAGCTTATTTCGTTTAACATAATGTTCTTTGAGCTCATCAACATGGCCACAAGTGACAGCAGTTTATCCTTTTTTAAGGCTGAGAATACACCAGTGTCTATGCTGCATCTTCTCCATCACTCATCCACCGATGGGCATTTAGGTTGACTCTAAATCCTGATAGTGTGGATGGTAGGGAATGAACACCAGACAGCTATGTCTATATGATAGACTGATTTTCTTTCTTTGGGGTGTGACGTAGCCATGAGATTGCTGAGCCAAGCGATATTTCTACTTCTAGTCTTTTAAGGACCCTTCAAGCTATTTTTTTAATGCCAGTTATGCTAATTCACATTCTGCTAATAGTAATTTTTCCCCCTTAGGCTATCTGTATAGATTACATCATATCGAATGTAATTATGATGTGATTATGACACCAATGTGAGATTTAGTTTCCTTTGAGACTTTTAGCTTTTGAGTTTTTGAAGTCGACTCTATTTTATGGTTAATTTTTTATAATCACATTAAACATTAACCCACTTTTGAATCCAAAATGAAAACAAAATATAATCAGACTCTAGCTTCTAATTCTGTCTCTTCCACCCTATTTCCTCACTCTGTTATTAATGAACTTTCCATACCATTTTTTAATTTAAAACATTTATATTCAGATTGCTTTTTTTTCTTAGAAGCAGATTGGTATACCAGATACATTTTCCCACCATATATATATATATATATATATATATATATATATATATATATATGTATATGTGTATATATGTATATATATATATATATATTGCTAACAATGCATCCCAGACATTTTTGCATAAACCTATTGATTTTTTTAAATGTATTGTTTCCTAGGCCCAATGAGAATTTGTGGCTATAAAACACAACCATCAGCAGGAATCTGATGGGAGAAAAAAGGGGACAGATGTAATCAAATTGTATTAAAAAAAAACAGATTGGAACTTGGTAGTAAACTGTCTTAAAATGACTCACCACGTTCACAGCCTCCCAGCATCTTGCTGGGAAAAATTTGAGTAGGTGGTTGCACTCGGGAGAATGTGCAGGCAGTGTACAATTTCACCAGGCGAAATGCTTCACTACTACAATTTTCCTTTGCTTTGCCTTTTCAAAAGGCAATGTTCCTTCCTATTTTAGGGGCACCATTGCATCCCTATTATCCGCACTGAGCTGTGATTTCCATTTTTATCCTCCCTTTGTTCCTTGTTTGCATTTCTCCTCTAGGTCTTCGCCCGCCTCATCTTTATCTTGTCCTTAACCCAGGCCTCGAGCTGTGGGAACAGTGCCACGGACACGCTAGCCATCCTGCCTGGCCCCATCCCGAGGTAATGATAGAAGTTCCCTTGAACCCTTGCCAGCAAAGCGAGGCCATCCCACACACGTTTGCTATGGAAACACCTTCATGACTAATACGCTCTCAAAAGAAGGCGTTTTAAAACTAAAGCTAGAAGTGGCTTTCTTTCTCTCTCTCTCTTTTTCTTTTTCTTTTTAAAGTATATCCTACAGGGAAGGAAAAAAAAATAGAACAATTCCCTCAAAATTGCAAGTTGTTATATTATTCCGGAGTGCTTGTTTGTGAAGTGGGTTCCTGCAGCCTGAAGCTCAAACCATGTGCGTCATGAAAGCCCAGCTTGCTCATGCGCCCAGGCTCTTTAACTCAGCAGACCCTGTTCTCTGCTTCTGTGTGTTTATGAGTTCAGGGTTTCCGGCTCTGTCAAGTTCTTTTCCTCAAAACAAAAGGTAAAACATTTCTCTTCTTTTTTCTCCTTTTTTTTTTTTTTTTCAGACAGGGTCTCATGTTAGCTCTCAAATTCACTATGCAGCTGAGGATGCCTTCAAACTCCTGTCCCTCTGAAGTGCTGAGATCTCAGAGGTACCCATGCCACAAATTTATACAGCACTGGGAAGCAAACTCAGGAATTTGTACAGGTTACCCAGGCATTCGACAGACTAAGGTACATGCCTAGCCCCCACAGCAGAGACATTTATGATCAGGCATGATTTGGATGCTATCAGATCATGAATTCACAACATACCACTTCTCCTTTTCACGTGACACTGGTGAATTGCACACTGGTCTGGATGTGGCAGAACAGACTGTGCCTTAGTTCAAACTAGTGCCCTACTCTACAGAGACAACATCCCTATCACACCCCTTGCATCGGTCCTTCCTTCTCTGGGAAGACTTCCTGGCATATCTTCTACCCGGAGAGAGATGGTAATTTCCTCCTTTGAGTCTTGATGGAGCCAAGACCATCTCCAGAGCAAACAATGTTCTCTGTTTGTTTGTCCCACACCACCTGGCACTGTGCCTGACAAGGGTTGGCTTCTCCCCATACATGATTATTAGTCAAACAACTGAGAGCCAATGGGCATTGGAAAGAGGAGACCATATACTGCCTACACGCTTGGTGTGTTAAAGTATCTACGTTAGCACGTTCTCTGCTTCATCGCTGAAAGAGACGGGGCTGTTACAGAGCTCTGATTCTTGACCACTACAGCATACATATGGTGGGTGTCTACAGACAGAAAGTTTTCTTTTTAATATGAAGGAGCAAAAGTGGGCTTTGTAACTCTCTCCTCGTATCAACTCAGTCTTCGAGACACAGACAAACATCCCTGGAATCCTCTTTAGCATCTGCTAGACCTTAGCATAGCTACCTCCATGTTGCTCACACCCACCCAGACTTATTCCTATCATATGCTTTTGATCTCCACCTCATACCCCTTCCCCGGGGTTGAGGACTGACCTGCCCTGGAGTCATGCTTACACATCCCAATACCTAAAGTTGCTCTGCTCACTGATTTACCTACTCCATGGCGGGAAGACCAGAGCAGTTACCTACCTTGTTGGTTATAAGAGCACTGGGAACCGAACTCGGGTCCTCTGAAAGAGCAGCAAGTGCTGTTAACTCCTGAGCCATTCTCCAGCCCCTCATAAGCGCTCCCTTACACAAGCTTAGGAACACAAACAGAAACACAACCACAACTAAAAGGAGACATCGAAAACATCCTGCTCTGTGGTGCTCAGCTCTTGGATGGCAAAACCAAGGGACTTGGAAACTCCGTGAAGAAAACGGAAAGGAAATGCTTTCTTTTTGAGGGACCAGCAGAAGCCATTCTTATTGTATATGTACATTCCAGATCTCCGATACAATGAATTAACTAACGTTGGATTGGCTCCCTGAGCATGAGAGCAAGATTTTATTCCTTATCAAATTTCTGTCTTTGGAAGAGATACATTTTGTAGACAGAGCTCATTGAAAAGCTAATAAATGCATCACCTAAAAGTCATTTCCCGGCTGTTCTTCCGCGGCCCTTTGAAAGGGAAAGTCAGTTGTGAGAAATCTCAGTGTCTAGGGAGGTGCCTTGCCTTCCCTTACACGTACTACTCTTGGGTACTGTGGTTTGTTTGCACACCTGGTCCCGATCTCAAAACAGCCCTTTACCTAACCCCATTGGTCCACAAAACAGCTTGCTCCCAGGCTAAGCTTGAGCCTCCCTCCGGTAGTCTGTGTCATGAAGGCTTTCCATTCATAAACGCTTTCCAGACTCCAAGTAAAAATCTCTCACTCCGTCAAAATATCGCCCGAGGACTTACACAAGAGACCTTTGAGAGTGACAACAACAGAGGGTGGTGGCCCATTTCCTGGGTCTCACAGAGCTGAGCTGCACCTTCATGGGAGGAGCTGGGCTGTGGCAGGCAGTGGAGGTGTTGTTATCTACCACATCACAGTCTTCTGTGAAGAACTGGGTGTTGCGGGTGGTGATGACCCCCCAGCTGGAGTCAGGCCTTAGTTCCCAGGCTAGCGTTTACCTCATTTTGTTCCGTTTGCAAGACAGAGCTCTGTGCTCTGTGAAACATAAACACACCCAGAAAGGGGAGTGGTGCCACCCTGGTGCCTCTGCACTGGCACTTCATCCTGAAAACAAAACTCCTGGCTCTGGTTTATGGACCACACTCTTGTCCCCAAGCACCCTTACTCTTTGGTAGCCCAGACAAAGCCCCAGATAACGATTGGTGCTCATCAGAAAAAGTGGGATTTTCCTTCTCCTTAGGTGGTTTGTAACCTGAGGATGCAGAAGCCACTGAGGATTCTTCTGTTTGAAACATCGGCTGCTCAGAAGGTATAGACACAACAGGGGTATTTTCATGGTCGGCAAAATGAGGGTGAATAGCACTCAGACCCGAATAGTGATAACGCTTAGTGAGAAATCATCTGGGATCATCAGTGCATCTGTTTGTCAACTGCTGTTGAAAACTGGAAAGAGAGAGAGAGAGTCTGTTTCCTCTAAGAACATAGCTCCTGGGAAAGCAGACCACTCTCCCGTGGGAGAGCAGACATCCAAGAATAATTTGGACAGCACAAATTCATCTTGATTGATTTAAAAAATGAATACAAAGGTGGGTGGGGTGGGAACGGGGGGGATGGATTCGGAAAGAGATGGGTAAGGAGGTGAATATGACTAAAACACATTTTATAAGATCTTCAATGAATTCATTTTAAAGGTTTTTCAATGAATCTTCAACTATGTGAGTTGCCAACCAGTGTGGCATAGCTTTGCTTAGTTGACCCTTAGTTACTGAGCCCACTTTCAGAAAAAAAAGGGGAAACATATATGAGTTTGAGATTGGTTCTGCATAGATAAGCCTAAAGAGACCTTATGCGCGTGCCTGGACCTTTCTAAACCTGCTTCCTTTCTAAAAAAAGAAGTTTGTAACAATTAAATGAGGTGATATATTATTCAGGGTATTAATCAGGACCCCAGGGGCTGTAAGTGAATCAGACCCAACTCAAACTGGCTTCGATTGGGAAATGATCGCTATACATTTGACGAAAACACCCGAAGCGAGTTGGATTTAGTCACCTACGGATCTGGAACTTTAAATCTTGTGGCTTGTGTTCTTACTTTGAATCTTGTGGCTCACTTTTGCTGCTTGCCCTCATTCCTCAGCAGGTTCCAGAACAATTCCAGCAGCATATTCTCACAAATGTGAGACGTACCTCTCTCCAAAGCTCCTTCTGGATGTGTCTATACCGAAATCTATCACCATGGAAGAGAAAGAGCTGGGGAGGGAGCAAGGGAGGAGAGAAGAGACAGAGAAATGAGAGACATCCTGGGCCTGGAGCATGATGCCAGTCCCACTAAAGCCACAGAAAGTGGAACCAGAACGCTTCCCACAGGAAGACGGTACCCTCTCTCTTTCTTTCTTTCTTTCCCTATTATTTTCATTTATTTAATTTTGTGAGACAGTGGGCATGTGTCTGAGCAGATATCCCTGCAATCTAATATCGTCTTGTCTTTTCTATAAGACACTTACAAGGAAAAGAAGCTGTGCAAATTTCACCTTCACAACCAGCAAGAGAGGTCTGCAAAGGCAAAGAGCCGTTCCCTGGCCCTCTTTAAAGTCAAAGGTAACAGCAATGTCCAAACCAGAGTGCCTGGTGACACCAGATTTTAAGAGTAACTTCCACTGTGGACATGCATGAAACGCTGTTGTTCTCCAGGTCATACTAAAGACTGCCTGGCTCTTCTTGTTTGCATGTGTGATTTGATAGATATGACTTTGTTCTGACTTCTCTGCATCATTTAAGTGTGTGTGTGTGTGTGTGTGTGTGTGTGTGTGTGTGTGTGTGTGTGTGTGTGTCTTTCTTTCTATAGTACCTGCTGTGGTATGAAAATGATGGACTTATGGGTGTGTTTCCAGGGAGATGTGATAGGTTTCAGGAACTTGTTGGAGAGGTTCTTCCAGCTGACATTTAAAAGGCCACAATTCACACCTTCACTGCAAATGGTAGGAGAGATCCATCTAGAAGAACACAGAGATGCACACTACAGTTTATTTAATTACATTCTTCTTGTGGGTATTGAGGTCGATCCCAGAGGTGAGCCAGTCAAAACAATGCACCGTGGATCTGGCAGAAATGACCTTGCAGGGAGTTGTTAAAGGCAGGAATACCACAGACTTATACTTGGTCACAGCTTGGAACAGATAGATTTTTTACCCCCCAAAAGAACCCTCCTGTTCTGCCTCCCTATCGTAGCTCTGGGAGCAGGCTGGGGAAAGCCCCACAGCCAGCCAGTACAGCCACCTGAAGGGAAGGAGCACACTTCTGGGTGTGCCCTAGGGTTTTGTCGCTGACCTCAAGTCCCACCCTCCACTGTGGACCAGAGTTGTAGTGCCTGTGTTTAGATTTGAGCAAAGCTGCTAGGACAGGCCCGGGCAGGGCGATGCAGCACCCAGCGAATCCATCTTACGCAGGGCAGAGGATGAGTCTCTTTGGGGAAACAGTGATTCTGAGTGTTGGGACGCTGCCAGTGGGAAATTCACACACATGAAGGAACTGGTTCCTGCGGGTAGTTTGAAACAAGTGAAGGAAGGAGGGAGAGAAAAAGACAGAAGCAGGAGAAGCCGAGTCTGGCTGTTTCACTAGGGGGATGAAAAAGTCGAACTAGGGTTTGCATATACAGAGGTCTCACTAAGATAGGTTTTTGTCACCCACTAATAAATTCTAGATTGTTTCTGGGAGTATTTGTAGAAGCATGTGGCTCTGGGAGATCTGGGACAGTCTGGACCACGACAGGACATAGGACAAGTGTGCTGGCCTCTGCACCTTCGAGAGCTGGCTGTGTACCTTCTGGTGTTAGCTTGATGGATGTGTGCAGCTGCTTCTAGACCAAAACCAGCAGAAGAGCAAAACCACCAAGGGAAGCTGCCTGTTTGTGTTCTGAAGCAGAACACGGAAAATTCGTGTATTTCGCTCACAGTGATCTCCCAGTTTCCGATTGTATTGTTTTGTCAACAAGGTCTCAGGTAGTCCAGACTGGCCTTGAATTTGGTATGTATAGACGATGCACTTCTAGAGTCTCCTGCCTCCACCTCCTGAGTGTGGAAATTAAAAGCATGCATGCGGCACCATGGCCAGTTTAAGCAGTGCTGGGAATCCAGCCCGGGGTTTCATGCACGCTAAGTGAACACGGCCAGTCGAGCTACATCCCAGCTTCACAACTGCAAATTCTTGGGTTGAGAAAAGCACAGTCCTCACAAGGCACAGGAGCAGTCACCAGCAAACTCATGAAACGGCAGGAATGTCTTTTCCTCAGACTCTCCTGCCCTAGAATGTGGTGGTCTAGCCGCAGCCTGGGTTCAGGTCCTGAGACGGGGAAGGGCGCTGGCTTGAAGAAATGAATTGTCCAACCACCAGATGAGTCGCACACAAGTGTCGGGCCCCGAATAGCTCCAGCCATCTTTATTTATACATCAAAAACAAGCATGTTTTTCCATAATAACAAATGAGTTTTTCCCATCCTCCAACAATAACCTCTGGCAAAAAAAAAAAACCAAATATGTCAAATACGTTTTTTCCTGACTTAAACGTGAAAACATCTTTAAACCAAAACAACACTTAACATTTTGCTAGCTTAGTCAAATATTGAGCCAGGTACATCCTGTCTTTACAAAACTAAAGGTAGTTGACATAGGCACACATTTTCAAGAAGAATAATATCGCTCAAAACAGATTTACAGAAATGGGGGTGAACTGACTCTGATCCTGTCAGCAATGAATCAGGACAGTTCCCAGGGTCTGAAGTGACAGCTGGCATCCCCCAGACAAGAACCTTGAGAAACATCATCTCCCAAAGAAGTTGAGGGGAAGATAGTTGAGGAAAAAATGAGGTTTCCTGGAATGATCACAACTGTCCTGTGCGTGATTGACAAAATGACACCAAAACCTCCAAGAGAATCATCAATATTATGAGAGAGTGCAGGCCACATGGTCCCTGCAGTATCCCGGCACCGTCCCAAAGTCCACTGGTCCTTGCTGAGTGAGACTGTCCCCGTGGGCTTTTGCCTGATCTGGAGACCCGTTGGATATACTGGCCTGAAAGTAGGCTACATGGCTCCCAACAATACAGACCACCTCCAATCTTTCTAGGAAACTTTTCCTTTAGAAAGTTCCCCAAGTGATACACCTGCCCAGTAGTATTTCCCTTAGAAGCCTCCTCTGCATATTCATGCTTTCACACACGGAAAAGCAAAACACAAAAAACATCACATGTTTTCTCAGGTGACCTTGTCAATCACCCCCCAAACACGTGACCTCTGAGCACTGACAGCATGTGAGTGCTCCTGCTGATGCCCACCTCCTGAGAACTCCCTATAGAAGAATACAGGAAATGAGTCCCTGGCCCCAAAGATTCCCGGAGCTATGGTAAAGATGGCGAATGCAGCCAGATCCTCATTAAGGAAATCCGAGTCTGGCCTGGCAGGGTCTTCATTAGATTTTGGGATCCTGAACATTATATAGCTCTGTGACTCCTGATGACTCACCTCTCCATGCAGTGGTCATTTCAGAATCAGAAAGACTGTCGATGATGCGTTGACAGATGTGACCATCACCCAGTGTGAGACAGCCACAAGGTTAGGAAGACAAAGCAAAACCACAACAGTCGCCTAAATCTACCCTGTCCAGAGACACACTCTTTCCCTCAGGCTAGAAGGACACCAAAGAAAAACCAAGACATCTAAACTAACAGGAAAAAAAAATGTCCTGGGATGCAGTGAAATCCTCTCATTTGAAATTGGGTTCTAGGGCAGTTAAATTGTTATTTCATAAATTTTATGTTTTCCAACCAGGAAAAAAAAGAAAAAGAAGGAAAGAAAGAAAAGAAAAGCCATTCTCTAGACCCGAAAAAAGGGAAAATTCATCTCACCATAGACAAGCTGTTTTCTTTCTTTCTTCCTTCCTTTTCACAATGGAATCAAATTCTATCACTTTTTTCAAAGGTGGTGCCAGCCAGACCAGCCGTTCAGATAAGTAGTCAATGACCATTGAACTCATGAGAGCTGAGAAGGGCCAACAAGCCTGCTTGCCAAGGTGCCAGGACTCCACCATTAAACTCCCTTGGATGAATGGGGCATCACATTTCCAAAATGCTCCAGTCACAAACACTAATACAGACCCAGCCCAGGACCCAGGCCATCACAGCCACTCAGTGTTTAGGGAACAAATAAAAGAATGATTGTTGCCTCAAAGGTTAATAAGCTGTGATTATATTGGTGAGAGCCGATGCCAAAAAGTCTCTAAGTATCTGGACCACATTAACTCATTTACTCCTGCTACACATGATCGTGAAGTAAGTTCTCAGTTGGCCACCTGCCAGTGAACCTCAGCCAGCTCTTCAGAAATGGAATGTGGGAAACGGCGTTGGACAGAGGCAATGGGATATGAGAACCAGGGTCTGGAATGATCCTGAGGCTTTACAGAGGCAGAGGAAACTCAATAAGCTCGCTGTGCCCTTGGCATCGAGCATAGCATGGGGTCCACACCATTCTCCAGAGGCCAGCGGGCAGAGTCTCCCATGTACAGGCTCTGCTGACCAGTGTTCATCAGCCAAGTTCAGGAGTTCAAATCCCTGCTCTCCTACTGGCTCGTTGCATGACTTACTGAACGGTGTTTTGTTCGTACTTCCATCTGCCTTGGATGCTATTGCCCTGACATAAGCATAGCAATGACTCTTTGGGGCTTTAGTAGTGATTAAATAAGATAATACAGATGATCTTCGGCTTACACTGGGCTTATTCACTGATTTGAAAAATCAAAACTATTATACATCAAATTATATTTAATAAGTCTAACTGGATGAGTTTCATAGCTAAGCCTCCCCTACTTAAAACCTGCCAAGAAGACGTATAGGAGTCAACAGCTAGGCAAAAATCATCTAAAACAAAGCCTATTTTATAACAAAATGTGAAAATATCATGTAATTGGTTGAATCCCAGTATCTAGCAAACACTGGCAACTCTGCACATTACAGATCATTGACTCCTCCTTTATGGTCACGTGGCTGACAGGAAGCCGTGTGTACCTCCCTGCCACCAGCATTAGCAGAGAAGATCATGCCATATGGCTACGCTTGGAAAATATGGAAATTAAAAATCGGAAGCTTGGAGCTGGAGACAAAGCTCAAATGGTAGAATGCTTGCCCTGGGTTCAGTCCCAGACGTACATAAAACAGGCACGGTGATGCAAGCCTCTATCCCCATCACTAAACAGGAGCTGGAGGATCAGAAGTTCAAGGTTAAGATGGGTTAAAGATCGCAGTGGTTAGAGAGATGGGTCAGCCTTTAGGAGCGCATCCTACTCTTGCACATCTGATTCACAGCTTCCTGCAACTCCAGCTCCAGAGTATCTGACACCCTGTTCTATATCCCAAGGGCACCTGCACACTCAGTACAGGTACACACACACAGAGAGAGAGAGAGAGAGAGAGAGAGAGAGAGAGAGAGAGAGAGAGAGAGAGAGAGAGAGAGAGAGCATAAAGTAATATTTAAAAAATATAAATAATAGAAACAATTTTTAAAATGAAGTTCAGCGTCATCCTTGGCCACACAGTAAGCTCAAGGTCAGCCTCGGTAGCATGACCTGTTGCCTAAAAAAAAATAAATAAAAAAGCAAAATTTGAAGGTTGAAGTACGCCATGCTGAGTGCCTATCACTCGGGTACCGCTGTAAAGTAGAAAGCACAGACTATTGACACTAGCTATTTTTATCAATATCTGTATGGTAAGTACACGTGACGTGACAACTTATCTCTTACTTACCTTGCACAGATACACAGTAGAGAACTATCTTTGGCTAACACCCTGCGTCTCCAAGAGACTCTGTGCCTTCTGCACTTGAACTCCAGGCACCGTCTCTCTCCTTGCCTTGGGAACTCGGTAGAAAAGCTGGATAATAATAGTTCACGTCTTGGGCAAGGAATGTAGGGCGGTAATAAAGTGCTTGTCTAGCACACCTGAACCCTGGGTTCTGTCTCCAACACCACACAAACCAGTCGAGAGTACCCAGGAGGTGAAGGCAGGAAGATCAGGATTCCAAGGTTATCCTCATCTACATAGGGAGTTGAAGGCCAGCCTGAGCTAAAATTGCTGTGACACCTGCCCCGCCCCCACCACCACCACCAAAAGATCTGTGTCTCATTCATTATACAGTTAGAGAAGGAGGACTAACCCTTCAGTTCCAAGGGAGATCAAACTTGCTTATTGTCATTCTGTGTGCTATATCCACTCCGTTTTTCTAAAGGTGAGGACAACGTCAATAAACAATTTTCAGTTTATTGAAAATAAAAATCTAGAAGGTGTGGGGTTTTCCCAAAATGGCTCCCCCCCCCCGCCCCCCCAGTACATGGTTCAGCTGCGACCTGTGAGTGGGGAGGTTTAACATCGTCATATCCGCGCCAAACTGTTGGAAACAGTAAGCGCTTGTGCACCACATAGCTTGTGCATGCCTTCACATAGCACACATGGGTGTGTATATGTGCACGCATGTGCTCACACATGGCTCCGTGGTGGAGGTGCCCTCAGATGCCGCTGACTAGGTTAGGGTCACCTGAAGAGAAGATGGCAAGGGTTGCACTGAGCTTGGGAAAGAGAGAAGGTGGCCACTCAATTAGTCAGCTTGCTCTCTCTGTGCAACTCTGTGCATTGGCCTACAGCCCCACATCTGTGTATTCACATGTGCCCTGCCACTGGGACCTGGGGAAGAGAGTACATGTCCTTCATTTCCAAGTCAGTGACACAGACCGGCTGTCCCCGAAGCTGGGAAGAGACACTGGCAAGATACAGCCACACCTCAGAAGCAACAAGTTGGGGGCTACTTTCTGTTGAATTTTAGAATCTAAATTCCCCATGAAGGCAACGCTGATTTTTTTTTTCTAAAAGGCCTACCTCATGTAATGCATCCAACTTCCGAAACTCGAAAGTGAATCTTCACAGTCTACCTTTTCTAAAGAGGAAGGGCTGAGGAGGTGCTTCACCTACTGACTTCAGATCCCCGGCAACCACGGAAAAGCTGGGTACATGTCTGTAACCCCGGCACTGGGACTCGAAGAGTTTATTCTAAGGACGCGCTGGCTAGCCAGTGTGGCCACAAGGGCAGGAGCTCCAGGTTCAGTGGGAGACCCTGTTGCAAAGAAAAACTAAGGTAGAGAACAAGAGAGGAGGACAATAGCCTTGACCTCCAGCCTCCACATGGCACGCACAGGTGTGTATATGTGCACACATGTGCTCACACAACACACACGCGCACATGCACACACACACACAGAGTCATTAATTTATTTCCGACCACATTAAAAATACCCAGTTGATAAATGGCACAATGGCCTCCTCCAGAGCTGCCTGTGCTTGGGAGATGTGGGAGATGTGCGTGAATGAACACGTGAGACATGTGATTCCCACTCTAAGAGGGCACAGTCCCCTAGTTAGGGACAAGGTAGCCTGTGGCCACCCATTGAAATGCAAATAGCAATAGCAGCGTTCTGCTGTGTTTACAGAATCCCGTGACTGATCCAGCCACAAGCAGGTTGATAAAGTGTAACAGGGCTGTTTTGTCCCTGGTGAAAAGCAACAGCCTTGCCCAGTAAGTGGCACATTGAGGGAGGGTGATTGACATTCCAACCAACAACCAAAGTCAAAATAAAAACTCCCTTAAATTCATTTTTGTCTTTGGAGAACAACAGCTGCTTGCAATCTTAGGATGACATGAGAATCACAACCAGGCAGAAATAGTTTTCAAAATCTAGCGTCCAGTCCATTTTAGTTCAATACATTATTGACTCGGCCATTAGAAAAGCCCTAGGTCAGTGGATCTCAACCTGAGGGTCGTGACCCTTACGGGTGTGTGTGTGTGTGTGTGTGTGTGTGTGTGTGAACGACCCTTTCATAGGGGTCACATATCAGATATCCTGCATATCAGATATTTACATGACAATTCATAACAGTAGCAAGATTACAGTTCTGAAGTAGCAATGAAAATAATGTTAAGGTTGAGGAGTCAGCACAACATGAGGAACTGTATTAAAGGGTCACAGCATCAGGAAGGTTGAGACCAACTGATGTAGATGGAGTTAAGAGAAACCTCATCCTACAAGCCCAGACACAGATCCAACTGTGCTGACAGTAGCTGACAGCCACATGCAGTAGCACTCTGTCCTGTATCTACTATTTACTATGTGACAGAAAGTCAGGCTCTTGAGGTCCGTGTGCTGCATGTGGCACATCATTTAATAGCCACATGTAGCATGATTGAATAATACACTTACTATGTGGTGGGAAATACATTATTAGTGACTGGTGAGGTACCTCAGCAGGTAAGGGCGCTTGTTGTCAAGCCTGATTGCCTGAGTTTGATTGTCAGGAGCCACACGGTGGAAGGAGAGAACCGATCTCTGAAAGTTGTCCTCCAACCTTCGCATGTGTGCTGTGGGACACACACGACCACACAAACACAGGAATGAATGAACGAAGAGTGAATGAATGAATCATCTTTTAAAGAAAAATATATTACTGAGATAAGCATACAGCAACGTACATCATTTAACCTCACAAAAGCCTCATGAGGCAGACAGTTTCATAATCCTCATTTTAAAGATAAAGGTATCATAATCCTCATTCCAGCTGGAAGTTGAGAAACCTGCCCCAAGCACTAACCCAAGGACTCAAAGGACTCTGCCTTCTCCAGTCCTGGGCCTGCATTGCAACGGTGCTCTTAATCATCACACACAAACGGTTTCCATGGAGACTCAATGGCAGATACTAGGTATCTACAGCCTGGAGTTTTGGGATACCTTGCTCAAGTTGGATCAAAGACAGGCACTGTAGTTCAATCTGTGAGACCTTTTAACTCTCATCTGAAAATCACTGTGAAAAGCCAAGTTATCAATGGGATATGATACTACATACCATCCTTGCAGTGCTCTGGATGTGGAGGCAGGGGGACCAGGAGTTCAAAATCATTCTTGGCTGAATAGTGAGGAGTTGGAGATCAGGCTGGACATGAAATCTTGTCTCAAAAAGGAAAGAGAATAGGAAGAGGAAGGAAAGAGAGAAGGAAGGATGGAAGGGAGGGAGGGAGGAATGGAGGGAGAACAGGATGGAAGGGAGGGAGGTCTATACTATTTATAATAGTTATTTATATGTTCTACCATTCATTCCCTTTTGCACTTGGCCTATATTTATATCACAGCTCACATGTGAGGCATCTGGCAGGGACTTGTTTTAAAACATGGAACTAGGTAGATGTGGCCCCGCCATCCCTTGGTATCTTCCCACAGGGAGAGGGATATTAAAAATAATCCTTCACTACAGTCATGGTGAGGAGTACTCAGGAGGAAAATCCTCAGTGACAGAAAGCAGGAGGAAGGCCCGACCTCATCTGGAGAGTTATTAAGGAACCTCTCAGAGGAAACTATATGTAGGAAGACTGGGAATGAGTAAATACAAGCAGGCTTGTGTGGGGCATGTAAGACACTTTTACTTGTCTAAGGCATACAAAGCCCAAAGGAAAAAAATACTTAAGATATTTAAAAGTATTTATTTATTAGTTGCTGAGATAGAACACCTGCAAATATAGTTTGATCAAGGCTCTGGCTTTGTTTCTAAGACATTCAAATTGTCAATCATAATTAAGATTTTTTTCCCCACTCTGGGCTTCTATCGTAATAATATCTACTAACAGTCAGAGTTCACTCATGTTTAGGAGAAGGAAAGACGCGTTTTTATGCTGACTAAGTTAAATCCAAGCCAGACCTCATAACCATCAGATGCCTGAACCAACCACCGTGGCCAAAAGGGTGGATCTGTGTCCCTTTAGATTGCAGGGTGCGCCCCTTCCATGTAAACCATGTGGCTGCTAAGCATGGGTGGGATGTGTATGTGGGAAACAGTCACACATCAATCATCAATCTTAGGTCACATAGAAAGCTACTCTGAAAAATGAGAAAAATGTGTGAAAACCCCTGGAAGTAATGTCAGATGTTTTCAGATCTAATTCAAGTCCAATGCGGAAAGCAAAAAAACGAGGGGACCAGAGAGGGGCTTGTCACACACTCAGGGGGGACATGAGCAGGTCGGCTGGGATTTGAAGGCCCTGTTAGTATGGGGTTGTTGCTCTTTTACTCAGGTCCCAAACATGGGCTGCATTCAAACCAAAATCATGCAAAAAAGCAATCTGGGTCATCATTAAGAACTACTCTAAGCACCAGGCGGTGGAGGTGCACACCCTTAATCCCAACACTCAGAAGGCAGAGGCAGGTGGATCTCTGTGAGTTCCAGGACAGCCTGGTCTACATTGGGAGATCCAGGACAGGTTCCAAAGCTACACAGAGAAACCCTCTCTCAAAATACAAACAACAATAAAAGAAGGATAGTCTAAGCAATTAGGCAGTGACAATGACTTTCCCACTCACAATTGTGTGCACAAGATCACTATTCTTCCCACTGAGAAGTTCCACAAGAGAGCAGATACCACTTGTCTGCTGAAGCTGATTCCAGAGAGGCGTCGAGAGGCTTCTCCATCAAGCTGCAGGATGGGGGAGGAGAGATGGCTACATTCCTAAGGTCTCAGCCCAAGATCACTAGGGTAGATCCCACCACCGAGGAAATGCTAAGGCTCCTGATACCTACACCCCACGGCTCACTCAGCCTACAGTGTGATGAATTTCTGAATACCACAGTGCAACTGTTTGAACCTCCTCTGCTGCTGGGTAATATTTTCAGTAAACCTGGGATGACATCAACAACAAAAAGTAGAATGTTGTTCCTAAGGGTTATGGAGAACTTCTCTCTTACCCATCATATATATAAAGCACATCCACATATACAAGACAAAAATGATCAAAGAAAGATATGTCTACAAAAAAAAACCAAAAAACTATTTTTAAAAACTTTCCATCCAGTTGTAAACATGGTTTGTGGTGGTTTGAATGAAACTGGCCCCCATAGGCACATAGGGAGTAGCATTGTTGGAAGTGTGGCCTTGTTGGAGTGGGTGTGGTGGTGTTGGAGGAAGTGTGTCACTAGGGGGCGGGCTTTGTGGTCTCAGATGCTCAAGGCAGGCCCGATGTGGCACTTTCTTCCTGCTGTCTGCTGATCCAGATGTAGAACTCACAGCTACTTCTCCAGCACCGTGTCTGCCCTGCAGGCCACCATGCTCCCTGCGATAATGATAAAGGACTAAGCCTCTGAACTGTAAGTCAGCCCCCAATTCAGTGTTTTCTTTTATAAGAGTTGCTGTGGTCATGGTGTCTCTTCACAATAGAAACCCTAAGACACAGTTGCACCTAAGAAGGGGGTCTTAGGGACTAGCAGGCTGGCTTAACAGACTTATTTTTCATTACCTGCACTTTTCAATTTGTCTTTTTTTTTTTTAAGCAATAGGCATGCACTTTTATTTAAAAAAAAAAACTAAGTCAATTAAGAGATTATTCATGATCACTGTTTTGGAAGAAAGATGAAGGTAAGAAAGAGGGCAGAGGATTAGTTAGAGTCTCCTGCAGCTGAGTAGGCAGGAGGTGGTGGTGGGTGGGCTGTGAATGGAACAGAAGCTGGGTCTGAGCCCAGGTCAACTGAGAGGCAGCTTCTTGCTTTTACCACCTCCTTCGAGCTTGTTTTTAGGAAGGCTCATAGCAATGCAGCAAGAGCCACTGCAGAAACAACATGTTGTGGCTGTTGTTATTATTATTTTGTTGTCTTTTTCCTTTTCTTTAATGTGTAAAATCACATGTATTTGCCACACACAACATGATGTTTTGAGGCACATGCACAGCACAGAACAACTAATCTAGCTACTGCACTGGCTTTTTGTAATCTACTCTGATTATTTTCAGAACACAACAGACTGTCATTACCTATAGTTACTGTACTGGGCACTAGCTCTCTTAAACTTATTTCCTCCTAAGTAATTACAGTAACATACCCTTTCTCCAACACCTCTTTACTGGTGTTTTGTCCTAAACTTACCCAACCTTTAATATTTATCATCCTGATTTCCTCTTCTGAGGGATCAACTTGTTTAGATCCCGTATGTGTATGATATCATTTTGATATTGGTCTTCTTGTGTCTGACTTATTTCACTTAACGTAATGCCCTCCTTGTTTACTCGTGCTGATAAATAATAACATTTAAAATAACAATTACCTTCTTTATAATTGTTGAATAACATTCTATTATATACAGTGTATGCCATATGTGTTCAGTGATAAGTGTGGACACTTAGACTGATTCCATACGTATCTGCTGTGAACAACCTACCAATAACCATGGTTCTATAGGCATTTTTGTCATACTGAGTTCATCAGTAGTTTACTGAGTTCATCAGTAGTTCTGGATGCCTGTCATTTTAAACACACATGGTGAGGAGGTCTCAGAAGCCAAGCAAGCATGATCTTGGCTTTGGGAAAAGAGAGCAATCTTTTGTTTGTGGAGAACTGCAAATGCATTTCGTTTACCTGTATTGCTGATATCCCCAGCTTCCAAACTACCCGACAGTTAACACCTCTGGAAATGAGACTCTGCATCTGTGTTGAACTCTTGAGATCCAGGAGCACTGAGGGAAGTCGGAGCTCTGGAAGCTCTTTGTCAGGCTACCCTCATCCAGCAGGAAGGTGGGCAGTTCTAGCAGACAGTTGACTGCAGACAGCTTCATGAGCTCAGTTTACTCTGGGCAAGAGCCAACTGAATAAGATATGGTATGCCTGCATTACTGTCCAGTGAGCGAGAAAATGATCCTTAAGGCATGAATTATGTCTGTGGCGATTTTGACACCTGTAGACAATCAGCACAATGTAAAATTGCTTCCAATTTCATTATCTGAGTTATAGGTGAAGAGAGCTAACTTACCACGAAGACTAATCCCCTCGAGGTGGGATTCATCTCCTCTGCAAAATATCTTAATCTTAGCTGTCAACTTGGAGACACTCCCTCCTATAAGCCCCTCTCAGCTTATCATTGCCTTGTCTCGTTTGTAGGTTCAAAGCCTCCAGTAATTAGTTGCAGTAGTTAATTTTCCTTTGCTGGGATAAAAAACACCATGACTAAGGCAACGTATAGAGGAATGAGTTTATTTTGGCTTATGGTCCAGAGGGTTAGAGTCCATAGCAACAGGGATGGTAGGAGGCATCAGGTGGCAGACATGGAAAGTGGAGCAGGAACTTGAGAGCTCAGATCCAGAACCACAAGCACCGAAGAGAATGAGTGAACTGGAAGGTCTGGAGGTCTTTTCATCTCAAAGCCCGCCCTCCAGTGACACACCTCCTCAGGCAAGGCTGTACCACCTGGACCTACCCCTTCCCAAACAGAACCAACCATGGAAATGTCTGGACTAAAGGGGACATGTTTCAACCACCACACAAACCATGAGAAACTTGGGTTTCAACTTCTGTTAGGTCATTTCCCACTGTCTTAGTATTTTTTTTTTATCACTGTGATAAACACCATAACTAGAAATTAATTAGGGAATAAAGAATTTATTTCAGCTTATAGCTTACAGACCTTCACGAAGAGAAGTCAGAGCAGGAACTCGAGGCAGGAACTTGGAGGTAGGAGCCGAAGCAGAGAACACTGAAGAGTGCTGTTTCCTGGATGGTTCCTATACAGCCCAGGGATACCTGCCCAGGGGTGGCCTTGCTCACACCTGCCCATAATAAGCTGGGCCCTCCCACATCAGTCATTAATCAAGGAAACGCCCAAGAGGCCACTCTGATGGAGGCAGAAAAAAGTCACCAATGGTCTTATCTGGCTGTGAACCCCGAGTTACAATAATGACTGGGTTGGAAGGTGTGACAAGAAATGCCCATGGGTACATCAGCGACATGAATGCCACTAGACTAATCACCGACTTTCTAGTTGGATCCAGCCCCACTCCTCAGGAGGAGACACGTGTCTGTACTATCAGTCTGGTCAAGAACCCACGGTTGAGGAGCTCACACGTCACAGGCCAAGCCCACTGTTATTAGTTTGTTAAATACACATAGACGCAAACTACCCTTTAAATTCCTATCACTACACCCGTAGCATAGGTCTCAGACCTAATCAGAGGAGTGTTTTTGTCCACTGGGCAGAGGTCGAGGCAGAAATTCATAACTGATCAAAGGGTAGAGAATAAGTGTCTGTGGCAAGCTCCATTACAATAGGACATCAGGATCTTACATCCCTCCCCCAAGGCTGCAGGACCACCATAGAGAAGGGGGTGGGAAGACTCTAAGAGCCAAACATTAGGAGGATGAGACCAAAACATTGTCCTTCTTCCCGACATCACGGAACGGCGGCACTCATGAACTCACAGCAGCCGTGACTGCTTACACAGGACCTGCTCAAGATCAAACCGTTCAACATTCTAATATGCATGAGAAGAAGCACATGAGTGCCACCCTACCTGAAGAGCTACTGAGAGTTGGTGGATTCTTGGGTAGGGAAAGTCAGTTTTCTCTAAGCATGTGGAGCCTGGTAGGTCGACTACACTCCAGTGGATGACCCCCACTTCCATGAGGACATGAGCAGCCCAAACTGGACTTACTAAGATACACACACACACACACACACACACACACACACACACACACACACACACAAACACACAAAGTTCAGAGAGAGTGGGGTAGATGTAGGAGGAGTTAGAGAAGAAATGGGAGGTAAACATTATCAAAACACATTGTATGTTTATACTAAATTCTCAAAGAATAAAAATATTACCTTAAAAAATAGAAACCTATTTCTATTGATTGATGTCTCATCAATGATATGGGTTGAGAATCTGGACGTTATCAAAGTCTCTCACAAGTCTACAGCTGAGGTATCTACCAAGGTGATGGTCATCTGAAGGTTTACCTGGAGAAGGACCCGTATCTGGGCTCACTTGTGTATGTGTGGGCAGCTGCGCCCCAGGTCCTCAAGGGATCCTGCCTCTAGCCATCGGCTCTCCACCACAGAGAGACAGAACACAGCAGCAGCTTCCAAGGAGCGAAGACTAAGAAAGAGAAAGGACCGGTAACCTGGCCTTTCTGCAACATGGTCTCAGAGATGACAGCCCGTCACTTCCACAGCTGTCTGTCGGGCCGAGTCAACATTCCCAGCCCACACTCAAATGCAAGAGGTGGAATAGGAGCATGAGCAGCAGGGGCGTGGCCATCAGAGCCCATCTCAGAGGCCCCATCCATACAGAGGGGATGACATCATCACCAACAACCTGCCTGCAGCAGGCAGGGCCTGGATATGAGACCTGTACAGAGAGACAACACTGAAGAGAAACATGCCCTTGGCTATTCATCTGGTAAGCGCGAACGGACTCCAGTTATACTGTGAAGACTGAAATTTTTACGTCATCCAATTGTGCCTTCCAGTATCCAATACCATACAGACCTAAAGATACCAAGATTTCAAACTTAAAGTAGGGGCTAGAGAGGCTCTACCCCCAATGTACCCACTAAACAAATACAGTTGCTGAGTCCCAGAGCAGATAGTTGACTTGTCCCAAGTCACGGGGCCACAGAGTTAATGGCCGGCATGTCCTGGTTTGAGTCTCCCTTCTTCCCCGATGGAAAAGTAGGTTCTCTGTCTCTTTCCTCTGCAGTATACCCCCTACATATTTCTATGAATTTAACCATAGAGAAAAACCGAATTACTGGGACATCCAGTCTCTTTAGGTGCCTGTGGTTTTATTAAATTCAGTCATTTGTGTCAGGACATCCATTAAGGGAAGAGAAATCAGAATCCCTCAAGTTCCCACACCCCCAACAGGATTTTCACCAGCTCTGTGTTCCCCATCTCTCCTGGCACTGCCCATGCTGGTGTTTCCTCTTGGCTTTAACCAACCCCACCGAGAACCGGCGCCTTCGTGCCGGAGACAAGGCTCGCCTTCAAACCCCCCATGCTGGCTTTGTTATTGTTTGTTTCTTCCTTGTCATTTTGCTTTGTTAGGCATCGACCAAACGGCTCCCTGTCACTTTCCCCTCCTGGAAAACTAGAATAAGCTCCCTTCTACCCACGCCGGGAAATGGCACGCACTTCGAGAGGCAAATACAAGAATTTCGGGAGCTATAAATAGGCTCCATCCATTCAAGGAGTGGGTGTGGGAACTGAGACCATGACAGGTAATTATCAAAGCCCCTTAGAAAAGCAAGTTTCTGGGAGGATAGCCACAATTTATTATTATTATTGTCGCTAGCCTCCCTGATGGTCTCCATTTATGATTCCAGTAATCTTGTCTCTTTTGATGAATCTACCTTTTGTTTTTCATTAAGGTGTCAATGCGTTAGACAAAAGGCCTGCTGAATACAGCAAAATCCAGACTGCCTTACAGAAAGAAAACGGGACTTTGCGCTTGTAAGCCAAAACGCAATTGTCCTTGCTGGATAAAACACACACACATTCAAAAACGTGTATGAAGCATGCACCTTCTCTCTGTCTCTGTCTCTGTCTCTCTCTCTCTCTCTGGGTGTGTCTATTTGTCTGTCTTTCTGTCTCTTTCTATCTCTCTGTCTCTGTCTCTCTCTGGATGTGTCTGTCTCTGTCTCTCTCTCACTCACTCTTACACAAACACACACACACACACACACACACACACACACACACACACACACACATTTTTAATAGTCAGGAACCCTTATTAGGACTCTTTAGCCAAGTCCATGCAGAATATGTCTGGGTTGACCATTCTAGCCCACATACCAGGGAAACCAGCAAGACCTTGCTCCTGGGGGGACCTTGTGCCCCCTCTCTTTCACAATGAACCTGAGGAGTCCTAGATATATCTGAACAGATCGAGAATCTTATCCAAACTTGCTCAAGCCCCTTCCCAACCCCCCCACCCCAAGTAGATATTCTAGGCTGACGCGGTGTTTCTGGGAGCATCCCTTACCCTTTGCCTGTCTGCTCCAGGGCTAGAGCAGCAACCCTTTAAATCCATCCCCGGCCTGTGGGTGAGAAGGAGCCCAGAGGTCACTGGTCAGAGTCGATGCGAGCATGAGATGGAATACCCTGTGAAGTGAGCGGAACCAGCATGGATGTCAGGTGGCAGTTCTGTGAAGTTCCGAAGGAGAAGCCCACTCCTTCTGAGACATGTGGGCTTCTGTCAGCATACCACCCCCGGCCAGTGACACAATCTTGGAGAGTTGTCAAGACTAATAACCTGTCACTACAATACCTTCAGTGAGGAGAGAGGAATGGAATTTCCCGAGTGCTGAAGGCCAAATGCCTGGGGGGAGAAAATTAAGAGCAATTCACAGCACACTTAAAATTAGAAAAAAAAAGATCAATGTAAGTTAAACTTCTTCCATTCTCAAGACAGGGGGAACCGTTAACCCTCGATGTGTCAAAATGGAAAGAAACTGTAGAAGAAACGTTCATACAAGAAGTGACATAAAATTTAGGCAATTAAGAAAAGCTATGTTCTATTTGTCCAAAAAAAATCAAAAGTATACGTATTTTGGATGAAGATTTTGCTACCAAACCATAAATAGCCATGGGATATGAAATTTGCTGTCTGCATTTACTCAGCCCTTTGGGACCTATTCAGTACAAAGAGAAAATAAGGAAGTGGGAAATAAGTTAGGTTGTGACCTAAGCAATGGGAATAATACTTGAGAGAGTGACTGCCAAGAGATGGACTCTCGAGGACCACCCAATACAGACTACAGAATCACAAAAGGACAGAATGCTAAGGGACTGGACAGCTCTTCGAAGATGAATCATTGAAGCAGATCGTCAGGTGGGCAAGGTACAAGCTTCACCTATGGTAAGAAAGGAAAGGTTTGGTTGCAATAGAGAGCAGGCATGGGAATGGATGAGGGGAGATGAGGACTAGCTTTCAACTGACTTATGTTTCAGTGCTGAGACATTTAAACTTAGTCCCGTGTGCAACAGAAGGCCACTGGGGTTCTAAAAAAAAAAAAGAAGCAAGATTTTATTTTCATTCAATAATTCAGATGATAACACAGAATATAGATAAGAACACCCATGAACCACAATATTGGTATGTAGGATGCTTCTAGCCTGACTGCCTATAATTTCCTCACAAACTGAAGGCTGTACATTACCATTTTCTCCCCTTTTGGTAATTTCCATCTTATTTGCTTTTATTTATCTCATACTAGTAAAGAATTCATCATTCTGTCAATGTCAATGAGCAAATATATATATTGAAATCACACTGAATGTTCCCACTCTGGGAATGGCTGGAGACCCTGTGACAGGCAAGGAAGATGGCGTCCGGACCTTGACGAAGCTGATAGTCTGGTCTGCTAGACAAACGAATACTGTGCACTGAGGTGTACGAAGCAAGATGACCAGGTGCTTCGGGAGGAAATAATTAGAGGGCCTCCCGTCAGGAAGTGACAGTTAGGTTGTGACCTAAGCAATGAGTAAGATTTAGATAAAATGTGTATTTTGGAAATAGGAAGAGGAATCGATCGACATTTTCCAAGTGAGAAACAACAACCATAGGCAGGAGAAAATACAGCTCTTTGGAGGAAGTGAGAATATTTCACACACCAGCAGAACAGAACAGGCTGGAAGTGGGCTTGGGTAGAGCGCACAGCACTGTAGTAGCTGTGTGTACCACACAAACAGTCGACATAGTAATGTAGAAACAAAACTCCAAAGCTTGGTGCCTTCACCAGAAAACAGTTATGTATCTGTCAAACTCTAACCCAGGTCAGATGATATTACCTAAGACACAAAGGATCCTGCTATCTTTTGATGCTAGCTTCTCAATATGGGGCTTGAGGGAAGGCCACAGCAGGTGAAGACTGTGGAGATAACACTCACCTCTCACACACTTTGGCTCCAAAGTGGCACAGTGATTTTCTGCTGGACCTGCCTAGCCACGTAGACTCAACGTGATTGCAGGAGAGGCTAGAGACAGGAAGCAGGAAGCACATGAGCCATGTGGGACTCAGTCATATCTCTGTCAAAGCATACAACATCAGCAGGCTTTATTCTCAGTGTAGCCAAGTTGATTGGATTCAAAAAATGCTTATGAGATTAGTGAGACACACCTCTGAAGGTGTCTTTGAGGATACCTGCAGGTGCCATTAAGTTATAAGGGCCCGACGACCTAATGAATAAATTCCTTGTTGGGTTTGTAATATGATGATTTCATGGGGAGGTGATGAAAGGCAGGAAGTGGGAGACCTCATTGGAGGAAACAGGCTGCTACAGGCATGTACCTGGGAGCTATGTTGTCCTGACTTCTTCCTCTGTGCTCCTTAACCTGCCTCTTGCCTGCCGATCGATGATTTTCCTGCCATGGTGGACTGAGCCCTCTGAAACTAGGGGCCCAAATAGATCTTTCCTCCTTCAAACTGGTTCTTTCAGACATTTGATCACAGCTACGGAGATGTAACTAGTATAGTACCAGAGATCCACAAGCAGAGGGCTGACCAGGGTCAAGGGTATGTTGTAAAAATGGCTTTGGCTTGCAGTGGATATGGCTCAGTGGACGAGCTCTACATTGTGAGAAATGCATTGACCGGACAAAGAGAAACCAGTGAGGAATTTTGTCAAAGACTCAAGTATAAGTCAAGGCTCAGTTCAAACAGCGCATCTGCTCAATGAAAACCTAAATCTAGATATGGTTATTAAAACCCTAACAAGCAATGCATTTAAGCTGGTACTTGGAAAAAAGGGGGATTTTTATTAAGACCTTAGTAGCAATTGGCTGAATTTACTTAGGAGTTAAGCGATAGTAGGTGAATTTTCCTCCCAAGGAGCGAGGGAAAGATGGCTCCGGATGGTGAAGTTTCTTAGGGCTGTTTCCATGGCATAGTAGAACAGGCCAAAGGAAGGCTGTATGACTGGACAGGGTGTCTTGAAGCTGAAACTAAGGCTGGGACATGGAAGCAGCTGACATTCAGATGGGAAGTTGGGTAATAAGAAAAAGACAAATGCCAGGCGGTGGTGGCGCACGCCTTTAATCCCAGCACTCGGGAGGCAGAGGCAGGTGGATCTTTGTGAGTTCGAGGCCAGCCTGGGCTACCAAGTGAGTTCCAGGAAAGGCGCAAAGCTACACAGAGAAACCCTGTCTCGAAAAACCAAAAAAAAAAAAGAAAAAGACAAATGATTTTGCCAGAACTGAATGAAACAAGACATAGCCAGAACAAAGAAACAGAAGAATTAGCAAATAAGTTCTTCAAGAAACAGTGGGCAAGGGCTCCAGCGTCATCTTTCATGGGTTACATGAGAGACAGGTACAGCTATATGCACAAGGCTGGAAGTAACATGGAGAGGGAACACACTCCCCCATTAATCGTCCACTGACCAAGCAAAGCAGAACTCCTGATTTACACATACCTCCGCTCTTCCCTATTTCAATAAAACAATCTGCCATCCACTCCAGTCCTGCAGCCGTAAGTGCCTGTTCATCCCTTTTCACCCTCACACCCAATCCATCAACAACATCCATCCAATCCTTTTCTCTCCTCTGACATACGGCCTGACTTCATCTTCTTTTCATCATCTGCACCGTAGTCGAAGCCACAGCATCACTTGTCTTGACTAAAGCAATCGTTTCTTGACTGACCCCATCTTTTGTTTTACCGGCCCCCACCTTCTGCTCCTGCTACCTCTAGTAGAGTCTCACAGTAGCCAGCATGATCATTCTGAAGTGGAAACACAACCATATTACTCTCAAAATGACAGCAGATGCTTGACCCATAATGTCCTTCGAGGTGTGGCCTCTGCCTGCCTCTGTGACCTTGCGTCTCTTCACCTTCAACTTGGGCCTCGCTTCTTTGTGCTGCCCAATGTCCCGAGCTCATCTTGGGGCAAGTGTACTATTCACTCTACTTTTAATCTCGTCCTACTCACCTTCACATGACTGGCTCCCTCTCGTCACAGAGTCCCCAGCTTACACATCATTTCCTCAGTCCGGCCAGTCCTGAATCTGCAATCTAAAGTTTGCATGTTGCAATCACTAACCAGTGAGTCGATTGCAGGGTTCTGTGTACACATCTCACTCTGAAGTTTTCTTTCTAAGTTTCCTTCTCAGTGTCATACTTGTGTTTGTCTTTCCTTCTTTCTTTCTTTCTTTTTCTTTCTTTCTTCCTTCCTTCCTTCCTTCCTTTCTTTCTTTCTTTCTTTCTTTCTTTCTTTCTTTCTTTCTTTCTTTCTTTCTTTCTTTCTTTCTTTCTCTCTTTCTTCCTCATTTTCTTTTTTTTAAAATAAAAGTAGTAAATTTGGTTCATAGTTCAAGGTTGCAGTTCATACAGCAGGCGAGCCGTGGCAGCAGGAACTTGCTGGCCACATTATATCCACAGTCACAGAGCACAGAAGGATGATTTCTGATGCTCAGCTCGCTTTCCCCTTTTTATAGAGTTCAGCATCCCATATAGTGCCATCCACAGTAGTGGGTCTTCCCATCTCAATTAACCTACTCTAGAGAATCTCTCACAGGAAATGCCAAGAGACCCATTTTCCAAGTGATTCTCCATCTCATCGAGGTGACAATCGAGAGTAGACATCACACCATCAAAGGGTGGATAAACCCTGAAGGTTTATTTGAAGCTTATAACCAAGTTCCAGAAGCCAGCATTCTAGCACTGGTCCAGCAACTCCATGAGAGCAAAGGGACTCAGTCTTTGCCTATCGTTCAGCTCTGATATCCTTTATATGCTGACCTCAGCCATGTGTGTGGGCACATGCCTCTAGTCCCAGCACCCCAGAGGTGGAAACAGACAAATCAAGAATTCAAGGATAGGGTTGGTGAGATGGCTCAGCGGGTACAGGTGACTGCCAAGCAAGCCTAGTGACCTGAGTTTACTTCATGTCTTTCTTCAGCATCTATTTTCTCATGAAAGCTCAACTACACTGCCTTGATCAGTGTGCAGAATAGTTCCGAGTCCACAGTAGGCATTTTATTTCTAGGATGTTGAAGAAGTGAGCGAAGATGTGAACACATGTGCTGTGGGATGTTCTGTATGTTAAATGTGTTGCTCTGATTGGTTAATAAATAAAACCACTGATTGGCCAGTAGCCAGGCAGGAAGTATAGGTGGGACAAGGAGAGAGGAGAATTCTGGGAAGTGGAAGGCTGAGTCACAGAGACGCTGCCAGCCGCTGCCATGACAAGCAACATGTAAAAGATACCGGTAAGCCACAAGCCATGTAGCAACTTATAGATTAACAGAAATGGGTTAATTTAAGATATAAGAACTAGATAACAAGAAGCCTGCTGTGACCATACAGTTTATGAGCAATATAAGTTTCTGTGTGTTTACTTGGTTTGGGTCTGAGTAGCTGTGGGACTGGCAGGTGAGATTTGTCCTGACCGTGAGCTAGGCAGGACTGGAAAATTCTAGCTACACACATGAGTGAGGTATCCCTTCTTTCTTACATCTATTGCCTCTCCTTTTTCACTGTCCAAGTCTCTGCATCCTTCAGAGAGGAGCATCCTCCCATGCTGTCCCTTCTGGCTTCTTCCCATGCCTTCTCCTCCAATGTTTCATCATGTTATATTATCTAATTTCTTATCTAAAGCTAAGCCAGGATCTAGGTGCAAAGCTCCTCAATACTCTAGCAGTGTTCCTGTTTATAGATTTCTGGAATTCTATGCAAGAAAAGCCCACTGAGGTTACTCTGGAGCAATTGTGGTGATGATGACTCAAGATGGCTGCAGTCATGACAAGTTGAACCCATACAATGTCCAGATTTGTAAGGTATGTATTAGACCATGATGTTTCAAGGTCAGACCCTTTCTGGTTGTGAATTGGAGTAGAAAAAACAAAGGGGCCTCTTAACCCACAGCTGCTATTCCGTTCTAGCTTTACTGTGCCCCGAAGCTACATGTGAGCTGCTTTTCTCCTTCCTCAAATCTTGACCTTTCCTCCTCTGCGTTCTTCCTACTTGTACCTCTGATTAGTCTCTGAATCAGTTTCCTTATAAATGTTTCCTTGACTTTATCCACACTGTTTTCATTCTCCTTCCAGCCCTCTACTGTTCGTTCTTATTCTTCTCAAGTTTGATTTTGTTTTCTGAGGCAAGGGCTTCCTGTAAAGCCTAGACAGCGAGGCTGATAACATGCAGCAGCCCTCTCATGTGAGCCTCCTGTGTCTTGAGATAACATATGTGCCCCCACCCCTGGTTCCGTCTGTTCTTTACCCTGTTTGATCTTACACTTCCTTTTCTCTGACTTGCTAAATGCCACTCTGGATCTCTCTTCCACTGCCTTGCTCTTCCCGCCATCACCCGCTGAAATCTGTCTTCCCTGAGGTGCTCCAAGATCCTCTCAACCTGGAGGATTGTAAAGCTGCCTCCCAAGACCCTCTTGCCCTGGTCTGTAAAGGCTTAGATAGCCCATCATCGTCTCAAATTCATCACATCTCTCTAGAACAGCATAGCTCCAATATACAACTGGTCCCAACATTCCAAAAGAGACTTCAAAGAGGCTGCCCAGGGAAGGTTGACAGCTCATTGTACCAAAAACAGTGTGTTGGAAGGACTTGCTAACATAAGTACAGGTGTGGGCTTTCAAAAGACCCTGAAATATGAGATAGAAGGAAGGGCATAGAGATTAATTCAGGAAGAAATTAATGTCATCCTAACTAGCATCGACCTGGTTGATCTTAAGCTAATGTCAAAGCATCAGCCACTTTTCTGCAGTCAGGATCTAGGTACAAAGTTCCTCAATATTCTAGTGGTGTTCCTGTTTATAGATTTCTGGAGTTCTATGCAAGGAAAGCCCACTGAGGTTACTCGGGAGGAATCGTGGTGATTATAACTCAAGATGGCTGAAGACATGACAAGTTGAAACCATACAATGTCCAGATTTGAAAAGTATGTATTATCCCTATTTTATAGTAAGAGCACCTAGACTCAGAGGTTAGGCATGTATAAATACTTATCTAAAAGAATAGTAGAACTGAACTTTAAATAGAATCACTGTAGACTCTAAAGCCCATATTGTTTCCCCCTACACCTTATGATATAATAGTAGAGTGCTGAAAACAGCCACAATGCCCTTCTACAGGTTAGTCCCACATAGTTATAGAATGGCCAAAAGAAGAGATTTTTATGCTGTTCATAGAATAGTTAGCAGTATGTTTAATGGATAAATGCTCATGGCATATGTTAACTTTTTTAATTGAGACATAAAACTATATATAGCAAAATGTTAATCTGGTTTTCACAGTTATGATGTAAATAAAAGTCTGGAAAGAAAATTGAAAACACCGAATGTTATGACTGTGTGGTGGTGTGACTGTGGTTTAAATAACTGTCCTCAGTTTCCTGTCCTAGCACCCATTCTTGCTCTCCACCCAGACCCCAGGTTCCTTTTGGACACCTCTTTTGAACCTCAATGAGATAATATTGAGCTTCCTCATCTCCCTCTGGAGAGGCCAAAGAGGGTCACTGGGGCTTCCTTAG
The DNA here is from genome assembly GCF_049852395.1 of Peromyscus maniculatus bairdii. Classification (NCBI taxonomy): domain Eukaryota; kingdom Metazoa; phylum Chordata; class Mammalia; order Rodentia; family Cricetidae; genus Peromyscus; species Peromyscus maniculatus. The sequence continues at coordinate 21,986,696 of NC_134869.1, read as the reverse complement.
CTGGGTTCTTCTGTGTGTTTGTTCAGTAGGAGTGGAAAGAGCTTGGTGCATCTGAAGAGGAGATAACTAGCAAAGAAGGGTCCTTAACCAAGTTAAAGTGAGATGTAAGAATGGCAGGTCTCTCCCATCTTCCAGTAGCGCCTGCGCTGTGCAAACAAGTTCCTATAATGGCAATTAATGAGGCAATCCCACGTAGTTTATCTGACGGTCAAAAGGGGTTTATTTTGAGTCAACTTAGCAAGCAAAGGGGGTTGGTTATGGGATCCAGGAGAGGTGAGGTCCAGTTCAACATGGTTCTCTGGAGAACTCTGACTTGGTCAACAGTGCAGCATCCAGCATCCAGGATCACGAGGTAGCCAAGAGAGTGAGCATGTACACATTTCAGTTCATAAGGGGTCCCTATCTCGGCCATGCTCCAGGCGGGGGCAGGTACTTAGTACTTACCTGCTGCCTACTAGGGGTGGTGCTTCAGGGGTGAAGCTCAGACGAATACACCTACAAGTTCTGTATTACCTCTAGAGCTGCCTTTCTTCCTAACCTGCTGCTTAAGGTAGTTCTCTGCCTTCCTATCCGTTCCGGGAGCTTCCTCATACTCTTTCAATAAATTTTCTTCTTGATTAAATTAGCTCTTACCAGGTTTGGCTACTTATAATCAAGAAAGGCTAATAGTATATATTTATATTTTCTGTTTCTGCACTAGGCATGCTTTGTCATTACATTCAAAAATAGAGAAATGAAAATAAAGACGGAGTCCTAAAACAGGACAAAAGTTATGTCTGCATGCATCTGGCAATATGAAGCCAGACTTGAACCTGTACCTGATCTCTCCTAATCCCCGGACTGCTCCACTGTGCCACCCTGCTTCATGTTGTCATCTCCTTCTGACACAAGATCAATATTATTGCCTCCATATACAGACAGGGATGTTTTGGTGTATGATTCTGCAAGTCCATAGCTAACGGGAGCCTGCCAAAGCAAGACTTGGTTTATGCAGAAGAGAGGATACATGTGAGTGTTCACTGGACACATTCGCAAGTACTTCTCTATTCCGTGTATCTACACATAATTAAGGATCATAACTTTGGTATGATGGTTTGCACCCATAAACCAACACTCGGGGTGGGACGGCTGAAGTAGGACTATTCAGCAAGCCGGGGACCTAGAAAGGGACTACCTGAGATACTGTTATCAAATCAAGTATTTTACACACACACACACACACACACACACACACTTACTCATGCACACATAATTCTGAATGCTGGAAAGAAAAAATCAAAGACCCAACACTTACTGAAAGAGCTTAAAAGCAAATGTGAGCAGACAATGATTTTCAAAGAGCAAGCACTCCAGTGAGGAAGCACACGGAATAATGCTTGTCCTGTTAGAGGCTAGCTATAGCAAGGGCCCTGCTTTCCATCTAATTTAAAATTACATCGAAGCCGGGTGGTGCACGCCTTTAATTCCAGCACTCGGGAGGCAGAGCCAGGCGGATCTCTGTGAGTTCGAGGCCAGCCTGGGCTACAGAGGTGAGTTCCAGGAAAGGCGCAAAGCTACACAGAGAAACCCTGTCTCGAAAAACAAAAACAAAACAAAACAAAATTACAATGAATAAAGTATAGGTGAATTTACAATCTAATGGTAAATTCCTTTAAAACATATAGTAATGTATTTATTATAAATCTACTTTACCAAAATAAAAGAAATCCAGTGAGGTATGGTGCTTCATACCTGTAACCCCAGCAAATGGAAGGCTGGGGTTAGTGGTTTGGGGTGAGTTAAAGGTTACCTTGACCACAGAGTAAGTTCCTTGCCAGCATGAGGTATAAAACAAGACCCTGTCTCCAAATAAACAAACAAACAAATAAATAAATAAGTCAAACCTCAAAAATGGTCATGCGGGAGAAGGGACAGAGGAGGGAAGAAAAGAGGAAGAGAGGGAGAAAGAAACACTTCACATCCGGCTTTTCTTTTCTTTTTTTTTCTTTTTTTCTTTTTTTTTTTTTTTTTTTTTTTTTTTTTGGTTTTTCGAGACAGGGTTTCTCTGTGTAGCTTTGCACCTTTCCTGGGACTCACTCTGTAGCCCAGGCTGGCCTCGAACTCACAGAGATCCGCCTGGCTCTGCCTCCCGAGTGCTGGGATTAAAGGCATGCGCCACCACCACCCGGCCACATCCGGCTTTTCTAATCATCCTTTTTCATACTTAACTTTTCTAAAATCCAGCATGCATGTACACACACACACACACACACACACACACACACACACACACACACACTCACACATCCATTCTCCATTCTCAGTATCAAAGGTCCTAAGAGATGACTTAGGATTCTCCACTAAAGGGCCCATCCAGACTCTGTGTTGTGAACATACCTTAGGCAAGATGGACAGATTTCTTTCAAAATTATCTTCACACCATTTCACACCTGCCATGGATTTCCTTCTCACAGAACACGATCTGCCAGTTGCCCACATGAGTGCGTAGGCAGAGGCGGTGATGCATAAGGCTGCTGCCTCCGGGGAAGAGGCTTCCACTGAAATGCAAGTAGGTCCTTCTAGAGAAGACAGCTCAACCATCCCAAAGAATAATGAGGACACTGTCATAAATTTTTGGGGTTGATACAGCAAGCAAACAAAAGTTCTTAAGTTTTATACCCAAAGGGTCTAATTCAAGCGTTCTGATGTACGACCTTAGGACAATAAATGAATCTATATAAAAGGTTTCTAAATCTTTTCTTAGAAGATACAAACACTGGAGAAGAAGCTTGGACACCTAAAGAATGAACCATGTAAGGCATCTACCTTTCAGCGTATATAAATAAACTCCAAGCAACCGTCAAACCTGGTTGCATATATACACAGGTATCCAGGGATGGGCAATGTGTGAAGTTATTTGAGTTTGATGGTTTTATTTTCCTAGACTCTGTTCTTCCGAAGAAGGGCTTCCCCTCATGGGAACAATTAAGTAATGATAGATAATGAGCTTTGGAAACAGCCTGCTTCAAAGTGGACACTGGCTTCATCCGTAGACACTGCCGTATTAGACACTGTGGCATGAGACAGGTTACTGGGCATTGCTGAAGCCCAGTCTCCTCAAATGACAATACCTTCTTCCTTGAGGGGCTCTTTGACTTAGAAGTGACGTCACAGAACATCCTCCTGACTCACCGAAGATGTTCAGTGATTAGGAGCAATGAGTACGCTTGGGCGGCATGCTTTTGCTGGCGAAAGCAACACGCCCAACCTGATTTTCTCCCCAAATAACACATGATTCAAAAGGATTGCTTCTTTTCCCTTCCAAGCCAAGCAAACAAACCAATATGCCCACACCCTTTTGACTGTACTCCATACGCTAATTCATGCCAAATGATGGCTCCGTACTACAAGGTACCTCTGAGAAGATGCCTGGAGAATGAATACTGGGATGTGCAGGAGTGTCCATTATATTAGCCTGTCACAGCAGGTGTTCTGAAATAGGTAGAACATCTGGCCATAGCACTATCTACTCTGTTTTCCAATAGAGGCTGAGAAAGAGCTGGGTCTCGAGTCTCATGGTGTGAAACATGGTTTTGTGGCAAAATGCTCAAACAGAGCCACTTCAGGGAGAAAGGGTTCATCTGGCTTTCTGTTCTCTAGTGAGATAGTGTCTCTCATCGCAGGGAAGGCATGCTAGCCAGAACAGGAGGCAGAAAGCAGACAACAAGTAGGGCTGGGTTATACAACCTCAAGGTCTTCTCCCGGTGATCTACTTCTCCAGCAAGGTTCTATCCCCTGAAAGTTCTACATCCCAAATAGAACTGCCAGCTGGAGAGTAAATGGTCAAGCACATGAGCCCATTGGAGATACTTCAGACTCGGATCACACCACCATACCCACCTCTGTGTCCTGTGTGCTTATGGGGGATACTTCACATTCTAGTCACACCACCATACACACCTCTACACTACTATGTCCTGTGTGCCTACGGGGGATACTTCCCACTCAGACCACCATATACACCTCTACTCTGTGTCCTGTGTGCCCACGGAGGATACTTCACACTCAAATCACACCACCATACACACGCATCATCACTACTCCAAGTCCTGCTTGTGTACAGGTATGTATGATATATATATAAGGGTTTCTAAGGGGAAATCATCATTTCTTATTTTCACATTCATCTGAGTTCAGGCAGGAACTCAGTGCACATTTTTTTTTAATGCATTGGCATTTTTAGAATTGGAGAATGGTAGGACTGAGGAAGGTTTGTTTGGTTTTTTTTTTTTAATTGTATGTATGAGGTGTATGTCTGTGTCTGGGTATAAGAAGAGGGTCTTGGATCTCCTTGAGCAGGAGTTACAGGCAATGGTAAGCCACCTACATGGATGCTGGGACTTCAACTCAGGACCTTTGCGAGAGCAAACTCTTAGCAGTTATCTCTTCAGTCCCCATGAAGGGTCTTGATGTCATCCAAAGCAGGATTCCTCCAGGTATGGACTCCGTGCGCTGATTGCAGAATCCACAAAGATGAGACCAGATGTTCAAACTTGAGCACTCCGAAGATCAAATACCACTAAGCTGGCCAAAATGTCCCCATTTCAAAGTGAGAAGATGAAGCCAGGCATGAGAATGGCTGAGGCAGAAGGATCCTAAGTTCTAAGCCAGCCTGATATACACACTGAGATCCTGTCTTAAATGGGAAAAAAAAAGAAAGAAAGAAAGAAAGAAAGAAAGAAAGAAAGAAAGAAAGAAAGAAAGAAAGAAAGAAAGGAAAAGAAAAAGAAAAAATGGGATTGGAGGTGGTGGGGAGGATAATGACGTGGCTTATTGGATCCAAGTACCTAGCTCACAAGCCCTAACACATGAGCTCGAACCCTGGACCCCATGTGAAAAACCAGATGAGGCGGTAGGCATCTGTCATCCTAGTGCTCACGAGGCAGAGACAGGAGAATGGCCTGGAAGCTTGAGAGCCAGCTCGCCTGGGGTGCGAAGTTTAGTAGAGAAAAGAGAGGCCATGCCTCGTAGAGGTAGAAAGGAGAACTGACTCCTGAAAGTTGTCCTCTAATCTTCGCACGAACACATTTCCAGACACACAGACACACACACACACACACACACACACACACATATACATATACATATACACATATATACACATACATACACACATATACACACATACACACATACACACACACATACACACACATATACACATACACATATACACACACATACACACATATACACACATACACACATATACACACACACATACACACACATATACACATACACATATACACACACATACACACATATGCACACACACATACACACACAACCACATCATATCATACACAAATGAACACACACAAAAACAATAAAACTTTTAAGCTTTTAAAAGAACAAAAAAATATAATATGAAGACCAGAAAAATATGAATGATTTGAAAAACAACAACAAAGCAAGAGTATCCTGACCCCAGCACTATTCACATCCTGTCATGGTGACTGAGTAATCTTTAGGGGGAGTAACTGCCCTATGTCAATCAGGATATCACCAGCAGCCCACTCCTGTGACAACTAAGAGTCTCCAGTAGGTCCGAGAGTCCCTGGGGAGCAAAGCCACCAGAGGCTACAAACTGCAACCTAAAGTCACAGTGACAGCCACCACCAGGCCAGCCTACAATGATCCTGCTTCACAGACAGCCTCACACCCACCTCTGTCTCTTCCTCTCTCGCCTCAAGAAACACAACACAGGAAGTGGGCTGCCCTGGTACCAGGGCCACAGTAAGAAAGTGGCAGCCAGCTCATGTTAGAGAACTGCCCCTGCCCGGGACCTGGAACGTCAGCCCTGGGTTTTTCCACAGCCTTTTGTGTGCAGTTCGTCATCCTGACTGTTATGCCTCATCACCTGATCTCACAGACTCATAACCCTTTGGGAAAAGGTACTGTGCCACCCACCCTCCACACTCAGGTGGAGTTCAAGGTGCTCCCGAGTAAAACCTCCAGTGTCGTATTCTAAATTCAGTGTAGTGTCAGGAAGAGGGAGGCTGCAGGGAGCAAAGGTACGGAATCAGGAAATGTGGTTTCTGGTCCCAGCCCTTTCCAAACTACCCATGTGGCCTTCAGCAAATCACTCCAGTGCTCTGGTCTTGGAACAACTTCCCGTCCAATGCAGGGAATAAAGCTGGCCACTGCGGCTGTTCTTTGACCCACCCTGGGTCCTCAGCCTAAGAGGCACTTATGCAGGTCATCAAAAATCCAAAGCCTACCTTTCCTCCCAATTCCAATCAAGGTGATTGTTTTCAGTTTTCATAATGATGATGAGGCTGTGTAAGAGAGTCGCTGTTCAAAAGAGTGCTGTGAGAAAGACAGTCATGGTATGTACTCACTCATAGGTGGATTCTAGATATAAAATAAAGAACAATCAGACCACAACCCATAGAACCATAGAGGCTATATATATATAGCATGGAGGTCCCTAGGACGACTGTGGCTTATAATAAATTTCAGTTTTACTCAATTATTGAAAAAAATAGCCAAATGAATGGAAACATATGAACTATGAACCAAAGGCTGAGGGGCCCCCAGCTGGATCAGGCCCTCTGAATAGGTGAGACAGTTGATTGGCTTGATCAGTTTGGGAGGCAACTAGGCAGTGGGACCGAGTCCTGTGCTCATTCCATGAGTTGGCTGTCTGAAACCTGGAGCTTATGCAGGGACACTTGGCTCAGTCTGGGAGGAAGGGACTGGCCCTGCCTGAACTGAGTCTACCAGGTTGATTGCAGTCCTCGGGGGAGGATTTGCCCTGGAGGAGGTGGGAATGGGAGGTGGGCTGGGGGTAAGGGGAGGGGATGGGAGGGGGGAGAACAGGGGAACCCGTGGCTGATATGTAGAACTGAATGGTATTGTAAAATAAAATAAAAGGGGGAAAAAAAAGAGAGAATGCTTCGAGTTTCAGAGAGACGTTGAACTTTGGGCTTTCAAACTGTGTTGAAACTGAAAGACTATTGGGACTTTTGAAGTTGGATGAAATGCATTTTGCACTATGAGACACCCATGAGCCTATGGAGGCCAGGGCATGGAATGTGGTGTTTTGAATGGACGTGGCTTTGAGTTTTCAAAATACTGGAGCCTTTCCCAGCATGTTCTCTGTCCCCGGCTGACCGATCAAGATGTGAGCTCTCAGCTGTCCCTATCGCCATACCTTTGGTATGTACTGTCAAAGACTCTCTGAAAGTGCAAGCATAATGTCTCTCATTTAAAGGTAAAATCCATCCCAGAAGGACCTGCTGTTGCTCACTTAAGGAGTACACTTTCTTACACACCTGCCTTCTGCCACCCGTGTCTCAGGTCCTAGAAACACAGTGCTAAGGAACGAGAGCATCTGCTCCCTACAGCGATGTGCACTCCAGCCTAGCGGTGATGCCAGCTATTCCAGAGAGAAACCATCCTCCTCTGGGGATGGCTCCACAGTCGAAAGTGCCTTTCTCAAGCAGTGCATGCAGTCAGCTCCGCTTGGCTGCTTATGGAACTTGACAACCACACACCTGACAACATTCGTTAGAAAGTAGAAAAGAACTTACGTTCTCTGCCTGAACCAACAGAAGAAACCCCAACTTCCATAGTGCCTTGCTGGTAGACAGGGGCATGGTCCTTTCTAGTGTGACTTAGGTGATGTTTCTCTTAATTTATCCATTGGATTACTTTATCCATCCTTGGGATCAAATATAACCAAAAAGAAGCCACTTAAGAGGAAGGGTTCATTTTTCCTTACATTTAAGAAGGGATAGACAGACTCTATCATGGCCAGAGAATCATGAAGGCAGGAGAAATATGAGGCTGCTTATCACATCACATCTATAGCCAGGAGCTCTGAACAGGCAATGGACCCCAGCTACCAAACTTCAAGGCCTGTTCCCAGTCACTCATTTCCTCTAGCAAGCCCTCACCTCCTACTGGTTCTGAACCCTTCCAGTGCAGGGCCACCAGCTGGGAACCATGTCTCTAAACACACAGGCCTTTGGGGAACACTTCCTATTTAAACCACAGTAGTCATTATATTATACTCATTTCCCCATCGGAGGAAACAAATTTATGTCGTGAAGTTCATCGGGGCTTTAGAACTGCAGGAAGCTGGACATGATGGTACATACAGCAATCCCAGCACTCAGAGGGATGGCTGCAAATTGGAGGTCAGCTGCAGCTGACAGTGAGGACAAAGCCAGTCAGGTACTACATGGCTATATGTAAGACCCTATCTCAAAGGAAAGACAAAAGGAGGAGAGGGAGAGGGAGGGAGGGAGGGAGGGAGGGAGGGAGGGAGGGAGGGAGGGAGGGAGGGAGGGACAAAAGGAAATGACCAAGTTCATGTCACTATTGACCGAGGCTGGCTTTTTTGTCTCTTCAGTGTACAACCCGTATCAATCAAGATGAGCATCATTTTACTATGGTAACAAATGGTCTTCAGCTCTCAAGGCTCACAATAAGGAAGCTTCAACTCCGGCAGGGAGGGAGAATGGTTGGGAACTAAGTCTAATGACCTCGACGTAAGGAATGGAAACCCACTGCTTTGTATGCTAGCTAGCCTTAAAAAAGTAGTAAGCTCTTAAAACAAAATAAGGTAGCACATGAGTGGTGGCCGCACCCCACCTTGTGAAATTTACTTCAGAATCCCCCAGTGGTCCTCTGGCTGCATCTGGAGCATTGCCAGTCAGGTCACCTCCCTGCTCCTATGCCCTCTGAGAGAAGGTGGCTTTCTCTTTCAGCTCATCATTCAAAGCCCCTTGTGTGGCTTTGTCCACATAAAATAAGGCCAGGTGAGTTGCCCCTTCACAGGAAGAGACCCACGGAGGAAACAACGCTTTTAATTACGTCACTGTTACAATGTATAACCCGTCCTGAGTTTTCCTTCCTTGTCCTTGTACTGATTAAGCTACATTGTATATAGGACCAGACCAGCGGCCATCTTAAATAATTAAATAACCTTACTATTTTTAAAGGAGCCATTTCAAAGTATGCTTGGTGAATAGTAAGCCTTCTGCGCATGCAAAGAAAGCGACTTTCATTCTGGAAATATACTCTCCGTTTCTGGCAGGAGACGCGGTTAGCAACCGTGAATGGGTGTCAGGGTGTCATATTTGAATGGGTAATGAGTAAACATTGGCAGGAACTCCCTTTTACCACGTGACTTTAAAACAAACAGCAGTCAGCAGGGAACTACCAGCTGTGTGTGTAGGAAAAAAAAAGGGGGGGGGCACTCAGACACACTCCCTTCTTGAAGCAAAAAAAAAAAAAAAAAGTCCCTGTCTGCCATCACCTCCTCCCTCAAAACATGTAGGGCATAAATGAGTCGTCTCAAGACTCAGGCACAAAGCCCCACCCCTGGAAAGTCCTCCTGGCAAGGCTGTTTAAGCAAAGTTCACGGGAACACAGAAGTCAAACATGAATTAGAGTCCAGGCATTTACAGAATCTTGCCTTCCCTCAAGTCAACTGGTAGTTTCGGGGTGGGTGGGGAGAGAGCATTTAGCAAGAAATTCCAAGTAGAGGTTTCGAATGTAGGCTGCCGGAACAAACACCCTCTGCCATTCTGAGATGTTCCGACGATGAAGAGGAGAAGCAAGCACATTTTCTTAAGTCCAAAAGAGAAAGAGAAAGGGGGTGCACTTCATACAGTAAACTTGCAACACAAAGAGCCTCTGCTCCCTCCCCCCGCCATCGCCAAGAAACGCGCTGGTCCTGGGAACTAGACACTGGTCTCCTGCTAGAAAGTCTGCACATGGAATTCAGTTTTTTAAAACTTTGTGGCCCTGACTCAGGTCCAGATTTGTGGAGCAGCGAGGGGAGCTGGAGAGACAACTCTCCCTTAGACTCTGAAAAGGTCGCAGGAGGGAAAACCCATAAACCAGCAATGCCCTTTAGTCACGGACAAGCAGGAGACATGTTGTCCCAGGATGAGGAAGGGATCACTGCTGAACATTACATTTCACATTAAACTATTAAATGGTTCCATCCTGCAACCCCAACCATGACTATAAATAGCATTTAAGTTTAAAAAATAAAAAATAAAGTCAGGGTGAATAGGAAATGCCCCGAATACGTCTTTGCTTTTGTGGGATGCATGGATGGAATGGTATAATCCCTATGAGTGATATTCAAATTTTAGTGTTGATGCATGTGCAGCTGGGTCTGTGTTACCAAGATACCACACACACAGAATATCTAAGCAAAGGAAATTAGGGGTGAGGGTGTGTTTGCTTTTTCTTATCGACTCCGATAAACATGAGGCTCGCTGCTGCCTTCTCTAGTTACTTAAAATAGTAAGAGTGTGTGGTCAGGGTCCGTGTGGAGACGTGTGGAATCTTTAGAGTGTAACAACGCAAACAAATTTATCTAAAGGCCATTCGTGATGAGCAGAAGAAGATATCTCCACTGGAAAATACCATGCTTCGTTTGGAGAAAAGCGGGTCTGGTATCTGTACAGGGTCAAAATGCCTAGAAAGGAGGTTTGGGGATCCCTGGCTAACTTAAAATCTGTACTAGAACATAGCTTTCTTCTTAACAACAAACTTTTGGCTCTTCAGGCTGCAGAATCAAATGGCAAACAGGTCTGGAACCAGTAAAGATCAGTGGAACTACATAAAAAAATGAATGATGTGTGTTTGAAAACATCTGTATACATACACACAGGTCCATGTGGAGGTACAGGCGTCATATTGAAGATACACACATGTGTGAGAAGACATACAAAACCACACATCCAAAAGAACCCCATCTTCCACATGCTTCCTACAATTGTGTACAAATGGGGGGAAAAGGATGCTCAGGCATAACTAAGAAAAATTTAACTGCCAAGATTATTTTGGAAAGCCATTTATCAGTATACGTGAAAAAAAATATAAAGATTACATCTGCTATCCAGCCCTGCCATTTCTCTCACTGGTATCTTGCACAAATCAATGGTATGTGTAAGGCATGTAGTAAAGAACACGAACGTGAGACATTCGTTCAAGAAGAATAGGAGGGGGAATGAGATAAAAGCCAATGTCAGCTCACGGTGAATGTGGGAGCAGGTTACAGCTCACCCTCACGGTGGACACTCTTCCGGGGACCAGCGAGGCTTGTCTGAGATAGATAGTTGCTGCTGGGGTGTTTCTCGTGTGTGCACTTTTGAGTGATAATGAGAAGAGGCACAGAATGTATGCTACTGGATGCTCGTAAAACAACCCGGAACCACCTTCTCCCATCTGTGTAACATGCATGTACGACTGTGATTATATGAGTAAGGGGGAATAGACAGAGGCATGTTTAAAGTTACCAACTAGACTTATATGCCTGGGGGGTGTATGGAAGTGAAAGACTGTAAAGGGGAAAGGTCAGGGAAGAGGGAGCTAAGCCAAGATTTAAAGACCAACTTCTCTGAGTAACATAAACATATAGGTGCAATAAAATGTGTATATTTATGCAAATTTATATATATATATATATATACACATCACATACATGATCATATACATATGTAGGTGAAAACCACAAAATGATCGAAAAGCTACTCAAGAGCCAGCTCAAATGCCGACATCAGTATTAATAAAAATATCAACTGAGTCCTCCATATGAGCACAACATGTTCTAGGAATGCACGTCTCCTTCTGCAACAGTCTAAGAAAGCACATCTCACTGCTCGAGACAGCCCTACAGGAAGGGTGGCAACGTCCTCACTCTCAACCAAATGGCGGTCTGACTGACTTCTCTGCAACGCTGGCACGCAGCACTTCTTGACAAATTAAAACTGAAACGAAAATCTTACTCGCTTCTTTGGTGATCCTGTTTGCTTTCTTTGGTGTCTCCACCTGGAAGACAAATTCCAAGAGTGCACGACAACAATTATTCTTTCTTGTCTTTTATTCATTTTTTTCATACGTATAGAGTGTATTTTGATCATATTCACTCCTACTACCCTCTCTTGTCCCCTTCCACTCCTGCTGAACCCTTTCCTCCTCTTTTTCGAGACAAGGTTTCTCTGTGCAGCTTTGGAGCCTGTCCTGGAACTCACTCTGTAGCCTAGGCTGGCTTCAAACTCACAGAGATCTGCCCGTCTCTGCCTCCCGGGTGCTGGGATTAACGGCGTGTGCCACCACCATCCGGCCCTTTTCCTCTTCCTAACTGGTCCCTCTTTCCCTTCACATGACTTCCCCGCCCCCTCTATGACCCAATGAGTTCCAATAAAGTTGCCTGTGGAGCCGGAGTGCAGGCTTGTTTGTAGGAACTCGAGCACCTTACTGGTGGTTACACCTCTGAAGAAAATGTCTCTCCCTCCTTGCAATGGTTAATTTTAATGTCAACTTGATTGTTTTGATAAACACCTAGAATGTGAATAAAGCACAACTGTGGGGTATCATTGATGCAATTTTTAATGACAAAACCAGATTCAGACCTAATGAATGGGTTAACCTTTGATGGAGTCATAACAGCATGCCATTTACTAGGAGTGGGAGCCTACTTGGAAACAATCGATCTCTCTCTCTCTCTCTCTCTCTCTCTCTCTCTCTCTCTCTCTCTCTCTCTCTCTCTCTCATCTGCCAATCTCTATCATATCCTTCCTCCGTGTTCTGCTCAAGCACACCAGGCCAAACAATCCTGTTCTGACCCTTGGTATTTATGCCAGGCAATTCATTAAGACTGGATGAAGGATGCTTACACATGCCATACATGCAGCCATATTATCCAACTAGTCAAAGTTGGTACAAATCACCTAAGTCAAGGGTAACCATTGCCAAAGCAGCCTGTCTGTCATTCATTTGCTCAATGAGAAACCATTGAGCACCTCCTGTTCTGTGCTAGGACCTGGGGATTTGTGGGTGGCATGACAACCTCTTAATATGTGATGCATTGGAGTAAGCTGACCATTCACAATGTACCAATGTATTTTGACTTCATATTCTGAAACTTGGGGGTTGGTGACCTTTCTTTCACAATACCATAGGGGGAAGTTATGATCCTGCCAAAGACAAGGGGACCTTCCAGGGACCCAGCAATTCTCTCTGACCTAACTTCAGCAGAGTAAGGGAATAATAAATGAAGGGGCCCAATGCATCCTTGCCTTCAGCAATTCAAGACCAGGACACAGCAAAGCAAATTCTTTCTCATTGGTGTTCGAGGTAGAAGTTATGGATTACTTGTTTCTCTTCTGTCTTCATACTTAATTCGAGCATTCTTTAACTGCAAACATCTGTAAAGAACTGCACACAGAGCATCAACAACCAAGCACTTTATGCTCCAACATCATGAACCACCACTGCCCTCAGCGCCCACCCATCCACTTCTTTTCATCTTCTTCCAAAACCCACGGTGTGGGTCTCCCTCCGAAGGTCAAGCTGGCTGAAAGAGAGGCAGTGATTGAGGCAAGGCTGGAGCCAGTCACTAACAGGCTTATGAAGAAAACACCACTGAGAAAACCCAGAGCATCGTCCACTGCTGTGACTTTGGATCCTGCTTGACATCCTGAGTCTGTGAATACACGAGTTGAGAAAGAGCTTCGGTGTCTCCCAGTGCTCTCTGTCCAGGCGCCAAGACCTTCAATTACACATGTGTTTTTGCAAGCTCCTGGCCTCCCCTTCTCTTCCTCATTCTGGCTGCCCCCCTGCACCACTCTTGGCAAGCCTGGCTCTGGAGAGGCCTGAAGAAGTTTCCATCTGGGCGATTCCTTTGGTTAATCATTAGCAGCTCCGGTAAAAGCTCCTGGTAGGGCTATTGGAAGGAACTAACAGAGGGAAAAAAATCTCAGCATTCATTTGTTTGGGAGATTTAAGGACTCTTATCCTGGTATGCTAAGAACAGGTGAGACCCGACACTAAGAAACGATATCAAATCACTGATATCAAGTCCCTTCTCTCTATCTAATATGGTGGAGTAACCTTGATTGAGGGAGGGAAGGTCATTCATAAATGCGCATGTTAGGAACACTTCATCTTAACAGACAATCTAGGTATTTTTTATCTCCCATTTTATAGCCTTTCAACTTTGCCCATATTTGAGCATCTTTACGTAAGTAAACAAGGAGTGTCAATTTGTTTCTCATTCTGTTAGCCTGTGTGTGAGTCATGTGACCCAGCAAGACACAAACAATCTCTCTTGCAGTTTCCACACAGCTTTGCTCTTCTTGGCCCTCGTCTCCCAGCACACTTCGGGGACACATCAACAACGCTGTATTCTGCACATAAAGAGGACAGGGCTGTGGTTCACTCATTAGCTCTCAATAGAACATGGCTCTCACTCCCCCGTGGCCGCTGCCTCACCCATGTTTATACTGCCCAGTTCCGTCAGTTTAGAAGACATTAAAAAAGCAGAACTGGCCTGGCTGTTTTACGTTGGTGGTGAACTTTATGCCTTGGCTGTGTTGCAACTTCAGAGTTTACTCAATTCCACCTGGCAATTCAGTTCTTTGAGATAAAGGAGGGTTGGGGGGAGGGGCAGCCAGTAACAGCTTCTCTTGTTGGCATACAAGCAAGCAGTGGTGCTTTTAACATAGTCATATGACAGTGGGAGATAACTTTTTTTTTTTTTTTTTTTTTTATGGTTTTTCAAGACAGGGTTTCCCTGTGTAGCCCTGGCTGTCCTGGAACTCACTCTGTAGCCCAGGCTGGCCTTAAACTCAGAGATCTGCCTACCTCTGCCCCCAGGTTAAAGGCATACGCTACCACTGCCTGGCTCCAGGAAGTAAGTTTTTAAGAGTTGAAATAAAAAACTGTTGGAATACAAAGGAAGCTGTTGCCCTGTAAGAGGAATGAAAGCCAGTATCCAGGGCATCTTCTTTGGGACTTTGTAAGAATATCTTTTAGGAAATCGCTTCCAGTGTGTGTGTGTGTGTGTGTGTGTGTGTGTGTGTGTGTGTGTGTGTGTGTAAAGATACTGTGTAAAGGATCCCGGAAAAACTTGTGAGAACATCAAATTGCTCCTAAATTTTAGACTCACAGGTACTGTCGGATTTGAATCTATTTCTCATGACTGAAACTGAGAATTTTATTGGTTGGTTGTTTGAAAGTCCCATATGCATATATTCATTTTTAGAAAACTATAAACTAATATTAGTAGTAACTATACATGGAAACAGTGCAATAAAGCCAAGTGAGGGGAAAAGGGAGCAGGACCTTTCCATGAGAATACCAAGAAAGGAAAACTTGATGCTGTGACGTGTAGCCCTAACCAACCAGAAACCTTCACATTCAAGATCGAGTACAGAAAAAAAGACAGTGGTCTTTTCTATCTCCGGTAAATGCCAGCATTACTCCTGCCTAAAATACGTTGATATCCTTTACTTTATGAGTGATGGAATTAGCTTCACTTAGATAAACCATCTGCTGCACACGATGAGCTTAAATTAGGTCACTAGGGCAAACCCTCGTTCTTCCACATGGGACGTGGGGAGCTGGGGGGTGAGAAAGACACACACATTCCCAGAACGAATCCCATGCCATGTGGATATAAGAGAAGACATTTGGGATAACGGATCCAAGAGCCAAAGAAAACCAAAAGTTGACAGCCAAGGACTAGAAGCCAGAAGGGAAGCATGGGACTGATTCTCTCCGGGTTTAGGAAGAAACACTCTGCCAGCCTTGACCTTGAATGCATGGCCTCCGGCTCATGATGCACTTCTGCTGTTTAAGCCCACAGGTTTGGGGTACTTTGTTACAGCAGCTCCTGGAGACTAATACACTTAGTTTTCCTCAAGACCAGCTCCTGGGTACACATTTCATCCCTCTTGCTTCTCAATCTGTACAGCACCCCTAAAACAAAGGGGAGAAACATTCGAGCAGGGCCCAAGGGTCCCTCTGCTTTCCTCCCCAATAATCCTGTCATGTCTAGTTTTAAAGAAATATTCATAAGAAGCTTCTAACATTAAAAAAAAAAGTAAGTGGCTGATTCTACCTGTGGGCCAAATAGAAAATGAAAAAAAAAAAAATAGCTGTTGAATTGATCTGGGAAGTGAGCTGAAGGGTTTGAGTTGAAGAATCTGCCTAGACAGTTTGTATGCAGCACTTGAAGGGGGAGAATTTACCTCTAAAGGACCCTTCAGTTGAAATCCAATGTCAACTATCCTAATTACATTCAGATACTCACTCTGCCGGCAGGACATGCTTTCAGGATGCAGCACTGGCCTCTGTGTGTCTGTTTTATGTTGCTTTTAATTTCTTTACACTTGGACAATTTCAACTGTGGCTATAATACATTTTGATTACCTACCCCCATTATTCTCCCTCATCCATCTCCCACTGAGACCTTTCTTTGTCCCCAAAATGCCCCCCCATCAACCCCCCAATCCTGCACACACTATTTGCGTGACTTCTGGAATTTTTTTTTTTGACCCATTAAGTTTAATTAGGGTTGTTTGCACTTGCATGGACAGAAGGCTATTTACTGGAGTTTAGGGAACTTGCCAGTGTCTATACCACTGAAGAAAATCATACCCATCCCCAACACCACCAACCAATAATAGCCAATACTTCCTCGGGAAAGGGCAAAGCCTCATGAGCCCCTCCCCCACACATGATGGCGTGGAGGCCAGTCTTGAGCAGATCTTGTAGGTCATCACAGCACAGTCTTTAAAGAGCTGACTTAGACCAGTTTGATGTCTCTGTTTCACTACTGTTACTTCCTCTTGGAGAACAGGGAATGGCTTAGGTACCTGGAAGCTGCTGAAATTAGGTTGGAGTTATCAATTCCCTAAAGGACATTACAAAAGGAGAGACATTCAGAGGTGCGTGTTTTGTGTGATTTTTTTTCCCCTGAAGAACCATGAACTAGGGATATGTCTGTTCACCCTCAGAAACAGTACAAACACAAATGAATGAAACTACTCTACTAAAGTCCAACTTGGGGAACCAGTGACTTGATGCATGGGGACTCCCAGGCATCCTCATCAGCATAAAGCCCACCTCAGCGTGGTTGACAACTCACAAAAGCTACATTTCTAGAGCTTCCTGACCAACATGCAGACAGCTCCACTGGCGAGTGGAACCACTGTTTACTGCTTTATATAAACTTGGGGAGGGGCACGGTGAATCTTCCTCTTTTTGAAGTCCCTGAGTCTTGACAATCTCATGACATCCATGAGCCTCACAGATTTAACTTCCTACATCTTACTAGCACACTCTCTTGATTCTGAGGAGACAGCTACACAACAATGCATCTTAACATTAATTTAGGAATGGGACATGGCCAAGCATTTGAGAGGTGAGAGATGGCAGGGCATGCTGGGAGCTCCTGGCCAGGACGTTATCCCGGGAAAGCATGGATGAATGGAATGTTTTAAGTCCAGGTCATGGGAGAACAGGAAGCTGAGGCTGTATTTGGCAGCTTCTAATACAATGTATTAAAGAGGAATGAACTTAATTATAAACAAATGACTATTTATTTTTCCTGTCTCTACTCAATTTCCTCAGAGACTTTTCCTATATCAGGATTCTTGATTTGTAATTTCAAATATGATCATGGGACCACAATAGAGCACCATATTGATAAGCTTCAAAAACAACAAGAATCTAAGACAATCATCAAAACCATTGGAGTCTTCTTTCTAACTGTGGCAACATCACAGAAAAACTATCATACAGGCATAGTATTCTAAAACATGGACTCTTGATTTGTCAATAAGAAAAGTAAGTGCACTTGATAATTACAGAAAAATTCACTGTGTGGATTTTTGCCCTTTGTGTTGTTACCCTTTGTGAGGAGAGCTTTGTGTGCTAAACACACCCACTATGGACAGGGGGTGCTGGCCAAGCAGCTGGTTGCCCTCAGAAGATACTGGCAAGGACCCTTCAGTGGTTGCCTCCACTTCTAAATGACGCCAGTTTCAAATATTCTTTCCAGCCCAGTAATTGATCATTACTCTTTTCGAGATTTGTCTCTAAGTTGTAATGGATCATGCCATTATTACTCTTTTAGAGATTTGTCTCTTAGTTGTCTAATAAGCCTTCTATAGGTGCCAGTGATGAAGTCTGAACAAAGCCACAGAAGTCCACTTCAGCCAATAAGAGCACAATGCCATATACACATCTCAGAGCATCAGGATGTCTCAGGACTTCAAACTATCAGCTCTAATTTAAGTCCAATGTCAAATGTGCCCATGGATTTTCTCTGGGGTCATCATGCTGCTCCCTTGGAGGAGTAAACTTGCACCAACTTTCTATCCCATCCATCTCTATTTCCCATGGGAGGGCTAATCAATACAGGAATTTGAGGTACAGGAGAGGCTAATTTGGGTGATCTCTCTCAACTTTTCTGATATTTGACAATCAAAATCTCCCCAAACAGGTTATAGTAGGAAAAAAGAAACAATATTAAATGTTTATTGATTGATATTACATGCCAGACACTGTTAACAGTAAAATACGTCGCCCATGTTCTCCTAAAAATAAAATTATGATATTGAGTCTACAATGACCTCTATTGTACACAAGGAAATATAGTTACAGAATAATAAGCAGCTTGCCCAGGGAGTCTCCCACATATGTCTAGTAAGTTGGAGACAGAGCAAGAATTTGAACACCAATGATTGATCCAGAAGAGATTATCAGTCTCTAGAAGGTCCAAACGCACTCTATTCTCTGGGAAGATGGAAGACGAGTGTGAAGATTAAGGAAGTTCATGAGCCTTGACTCACCATCTAAGGTAGGACCATATCATCCTTTGTTGGGGGGGGGGGCATCGTGTACATTGTCCTCTGTTCAGTAGCATCGCCGACTTCTACTCATTTGATTGCTCAGCCTCCAATCTGTGGCACTCAAGCTTGTCCGTGTGCACTGCCAACCTCCTCCACCTGAGGTGGAGCGGAAGAGGAGCAGCCCCAGTACAGATCCATTGACTCAGTATACTCTGTTGTCCAAATCTTAGGTGGTCTTTTAATAAAAAATAAAAAATAAATTTAAAAAAAACCCAGAGCCAGATATCAGAGTGAAAGCTGAAAGAGCAGAGAAGTAGAACAGCCAGCCACTAGTTCTTACCTCTACAAAATCCTCAGCCTAACGAGAGTGAGTTCCTGTTTCCCCATGCCTTATATACTTTCTCTGCCCTGCCATATTACTTCCTGGGATTAAAAGCACGTGTGTTTCCCAAGCAAAGGTATGAAATCTCAAGTGCTGGGATTAAAGGTGTGTGCCACCACTGCCTGGCTCTGTTTCTCTCCTATACTGGATGAATCTCATATAGTCCAGGGTGGCTTTGAACTCACAGAGATCCAGACGGATCTCTGCCTCCCGAGTGCTAGGATTAAAGGTGTGTGCCACCACTGCCTGGCCTCTATGTTTAATCTAGTGGCTGGCTCTGTCCTCTGATCCTCAGGCAAGTTTATTAGGGTACACAATGTATCACCAAAATACTCAGATATACTGTTCCATGGCATGGCAATTTTTTTCCTAAACCCTATCATCATGGTGTCATTTCTATGAGTTATTTACAGAAGTTTTTTCAAAAGCTTTTGTTCAGCATTTCCATGAGGGGCCATGAACACAACTGCTTTTAATGACAAGGTTTTTTTCTAGCAGAGGGCACAGACTGAGAGGTAAAATAGCAAACACAACAAAAGAAAACAGAAGGTGAACTTCTGACTAGTCTCCCTCTATGCCCTTAGATGGTGAGATGTTATCTGGGAGACTTACGTTTCCCTAGATACAAAACACCGGCTGGCTGGAGGACTCTGACCTCCTTCTGGTGTCAGAATTCTGTCCCGAGGAGGAAAAGGCAAAAGTCACTCTTGCTCGCTCTCTCTGCTTTTCTTCATTCTGGTCCCAGTTGGGAACGTTCCGCTTCCACCTTGCCTTCACATTCTTACAGCCATAACCCTAAAGTCTATTTCCTTGGTAATGCTGCCAGAAGTCACATTTGGAGACAGAGGGATGGCTCAGCTGGTAACAGCATTTGCTTCAAACCTGATGATCTGGCTTCTGTCCTCAGGACCCTCTGTTAGAAGAGAAGAACTGACTCCCAAAAACTATTCTCTACCCTCCACATGTGTTCTGTGGCCCCTGTGCACATACACACATAAATAAATGTACTCAAAACAAGTTTTTAAAGAATGATTGTGCTCATTGGTTTGTCTGATGAATATCTCTGTCTTCACCACTACAAAACATACTCTACGGAGCAATGACTCAAATTCTATCCAAACTTCCCAGAAAAAGAAAGCCAATAATAAATAATAAGCATTCAACAAATGTGTTGGATGAATTCATGAATCTTAGATGCTACCATATCCCAAACATTTTATATCTTCTCTCGAAGGGAAGAATCTTAGGATTTGAACTGAAAGATGTTAAGCTGTTGTATGTCTGCACAGGGTGGTTTAGACATCTCAGGGACTCCAGGAAAGACTTACACATGCCTTCTTCCATCTCTGCCAATATTCCAGGGTCAAGCTCTAGTCTCTGTAGGATCCCGAAGCTGCTTGCTACTGCTGTGCGCCTCCACCCTCCACCATTGCGATTCGTTCCGGTGGGGAGAGTCTCGGCACTTTGATTGACGGAGACTGGTTCTACCCAACACTTCACGGCTCTCATCCTCTTTTCCTTCTGACTCTTGAGCTCTCCTGGGGAACAGAAGATGTTATGTGGGACAAGAAGGGGAAAAAAAAGATGTGTGGGACAAGAAGAAATGCAAATGAAATACAGAAGCAAACTGTGAAAAGGAAAAAAATGTCTTTAATGGAACTGTGGAATGACAAGAGGCTTATTCATCAGTGGGGACTCACTATATCAATATATGTGTGTATACATATATATATACACACATATATTATATATATCACACACAGATATATATATATATATATATATATATATATATATATATATATATATATATATATATATACATCAGTGGTTATGAAACTCAAAACCTCTTCAATATTTTATTCAGAGTTACATAAATTGCTCCAGAATTGGATGTCCTCTGCTCAAACATCAAAAAAATAACCAATTGACAAAAAAATAAAATCAAAAAACAAAGAATGCACAGCTCCTGCCTTTATTTTTTCTGAACTGATATTGGTCAATCAAAAAGAAACCATTTAAAAAGAGCCTCAGGGCTGAGAATGGTCAAACACTTGGAATACTCACACTTAGAAGTCTGGGAAAGGAAGATGAAAAGTCCAAAGCCAGCATGGGCCATATAGTAAGCCCCCCATCAAAAAAAAATGAAAGAAAATAGAAAAGGAAGGAAGGTGGGCTCAGATGGGCAGCCAGCCTCTAGGTGAAATGTCTTCCAAGAAATTTCAAATAAAGTTTGCTTCTGTTCAAGCCTTCAAGGGAAGCTGGAATGGAGGCAATAGTAGGGAACGGGCTGCTCTTTGGACCTGATCTCCCCGGTGTGTTCCAGGTATGGCCTTCATTGTACCCATCATCCAATCATATCTCACAAGCAGGAACTCCACACTAGTTTGGAGTCTTCTTTCCAGCATTGATGTCTATCATGATCTTCCTCTACAGCCACAGTGGTCATAGCAGCACCAACCGAATGGGCTCTCCCTGGTGCTGTCCAGTTCAGATGTATAAAAACCCCAACCGTTCATGTGCTGAAGTTTTAGTCCCCACTGGTGATGCTCTTGGGAAGTGAATGGATCACGAGGGTGCTGGCTTCCTTAGTAGAGTAACCCACTGATGGTTCATGGCTGAGTGAACTAACGGCAGACAGGATTGCTTAGGGGAAGTAAGTCATTGGGACATGCTTTTGAAAGCTGTATGTGGTCCCTGGCCTCTTCTTATCACTTTCTGTTTACCAATCATGAGGGAGGAAGCTTCAGTCTGATGGGCTTTCCACCAAGATGTTCCATCTTGCCCACCACCAACAATGACAGGGTCAGTTAACGTTGAGTGAAATCTTTGAAATGATGTACCAAAATGACCCTCTTGCTCTTACTGCTCCTGAGGATTTTTGTCCGAAGGGTGAAAGTGACCAATACATCTCATTAATGAATGATTCAAAAAATCTCCACAAGTCACTGAGTGGTTAAGGGCACTGGCTGCTCTTCTGGAGGACCTGAGTTCAATTCCCAGCACCCATGTGGCAGCTCATGGCTGTCTATAGCTCCAGGTCCATGGGTTCTGACATCCTCACACATGCAGGCACAATGCCAATGCACATAAAATATATTTTTAAAAAATCTCCACAAGTCACACAGTACATGGCTTACTTTTCTCTCACTTTGATGAAGCACCTGCCAAAAAGCTACTTAAGGGAAAGGGGCTTATGTTGATCTGAGGGTTCACTTCTTCATGCTTGGGGTAGCAGCAGTACTTTGAAGCTATGGCATCAGAAGCATGGGGCTGCTTGCTTACCATCTAGGTGGACCAAGACTCACCAAGAAGGGAATGCTGGTGCTCAACTTTTCCTTTTTAATTCAGGCTGAGAGCCCAGTTCACGATCTGGTTCCAGCCACATTCACGGTAGTTCTTCCCTCCTTTGTGAAACCTCACTAGAAATCTCCTAGATGATTTTAAACTAACCATGAAGATTACTACAGTAGTGACAAACAAACTCTTCATTACCAGAGCAACAAACATTATGCCAGTTTGGCATCTCCATGGGCAGGATATAGGAAGAGTTGGTTGTCTTCTTCCAATTTTCTCTTCTAATACCAAATACATTAATTCATTAATACATAATTAATTAATTAACTCAGTGACAATCAACCAATGTCTCTCTCCTTCTCCCTCTCCCCTCCCCCAAATTTCTTTGGTTTCCAATATCTTTGTGTTGAAGACAGGCAAAGTACCAACTCTCAGCCCATGTTTGCAAAATAAACTAAGTAATGTAGGCTTGCATACTGAGACAAGATGGAACATATTGGGCCATTCCTGTACGTTAAAGATTTTTTGTTCCTACATCCTTTGATTGAGACATAGTTTAACAACCAAACACCAAAAGTCTTACTCGTTAAGCAAAGATTTTCAATCATGGTGTTAAGTTCTGATGTAGTAAATGCCATAGCACAGGAGTGTACCACAAGGGTGAGCTCACTTAACTGACTATGAGAATCTGGGTAGCGATGACTTGTTTCAAACAAACTGAAGGCTGGAGTTGTAGCTTAGTGGGTAGAGTGTCCATTGAGGTTCTGGATTTGAACCCTATCAAGCCACATACCAGGTATGGTGGTGCATACTTGAGATCCCAGCACTGGAAAAGTAGAGGCTGAAGGATCAGGAGTTCATGGTCATCCTCAACTATATAAAAGCTCAAGACCAGTCTGGGATCCATGAAACCGTCTCCAAAACAAGCAAAGGAAATGTGAGGGAAAAAAATATATTGTTCAAGAAAAATAAACATGCCTAAGGAATTTATTTAAAGAGCAAGGAATATTATTATTGGAGAGAGTTGCCTCAAGAGAGAAAATTCAACTCTGAATATAAGTTGACTTCATGGGATTATTTGCTAAAACTGGACTCATAGCAAAGGATTGAGTCTTATTAACAATAAGGGCTCAAACGAGCCTGGGTAAAATTTGGTCAGGGAAAGTCTTTGTCAGTGCATGGATGATATTTAAAAATTGAAACTAATCCTCAGACCCACAGCCTTGGAGAAAATTCTGTGTAGCTCATAGAAAATAAAGACTATCTCAGGGTGAATAATCACTCCTTCTACATGGCCTGGGAGCCCGCACAGCATCTGGAGTGAAACCTGCCATGGGACAGGCTCTAGAATGTTCCAGGAAAATCTAGAGTGAAACTATCTGATTCACATGAGATGGCAATCACAAAGGCAGGAACTGATGGGGGTCTTCATCACTTCACTCAACAGACACACAGCAAGCATTCATTTTATAATTACTTAAATGAGGATAAAAATATCCCTTTCAAAATTTGTTGAGAATTTTCAAAGATAACATAGGCAAGGGGCCTGCTGTACAAAAGGTAGTTGACAGCTGCCTCTTCTGTCATTAGCGTTACTCACAATTATCTATTATTATCCTTCATTAGCCCTTCAGTGCACGGTGCCTTGTAAACACATCTTGTATAGTCATTTAACCTTTCCTTAGGCTCACACTACGGCCTCTCAGGAAGACTGCCATTCCTTTGAGGTAGGAGTGTGCACTTCATTTCTCTGAGATTCTCATAATACCTTGCCGAGACCATTCCCAGAATAGACACTGAATATGAATTGAATGAATAATATATAAGAGAAAGAGAGGGAAAGGGAGTTCGTTAAGTCAGGGGTTATTTGAAAACCTCGGATGTTTCTTGGAAATCAATGTAAATGACTCATGTAAATGAACTAACTGAAATATATTTAAGGCTCCCTTGGGGGAAAGAGTACCATTTCCATCCTCAACATATACAGTTATCTGTTCAGAATGCCTTATACACAGTCTGCTTTAAGAAAGAGGTAACCTTTCCCCATCCTTTTTTGACCTATATTCCCACAGATAGATGGACTGGTGGATAGGTAGGTAGGTAGGTAGGTAG
This sequence comes from Peromyscus maniculatus bairdii, assembly GCF_049852395.1. NCBI lineage: Eukaryota > Metazoa > Chordata > Mammalia > Rodentia > Cricetidae > Peromyscus > Peromyscus maniculatus. Next base: position 21,962,252 of record NC_134869.1, on the reverse strand, counting down.
GTAGGTAGGTAGATAGATAGATAGATAGATAGATAGATAGATAGATAGATAGATAGATATTTATAATAGATTCATTAATAAATTTAGATTAAGAAAAAATTAGTATGTGAATGACATGCATATTTTTCCATATGGTCCGAGTAGAATATTCATAGTTATAGCTCAAAGTATTGCTATGAAAAAACTAGCTACATTTTTATTGTGTGGAAGATTCTCACTGTAAATAAACTTGCTATTTGAACCCTAAACAAGACAAACCCAAGTGACACAAAAATACCTTGTGTTGATTCCAGGAAGCCTTACTGAACAACACCGCGCCATGCCTCAGCTACTGTGGATGACCTGGGTCCAGGGATGAGCTTAAACAGTGTAAAGAAAGTGGCAAGTGGAGAGAGAGAAATCCTTCACAAAATGAGCCTGCAAAGCCGGAAGTAGTAAATTAAGAGATGTATGAACTCACCTGTGAAAGCACAGAGGAAAAGATTCCAGGGAGCTTCTTACCTATACCTTCTTAAATATTTTTAAAGAGTTTTGAATATTCTTAATTATTTACTCTAAACTCAAGAACCACTGGAGAATTCACTGGCATCTTTTTTCTATTTATTAATATTTTTTTTCTTATTTTAAAGTAATGGATTTCATCTGGATGTGGTGACACACACCTTTAATTCCAGGAGGCAGAGACCGGCAGATCTCTGTGAGTTCAATGTCAGCCTGGTCTATACAGAAAGTGTCAGGCAAGTCATGGATTCAAAGTAGGACTTTATCACAAAACGGTGATGATGATGATGATATTTCCTTATTCATCTTTCTATCTAGATATCATTGTTCCCTTTTTATCTTAGTTGCCCTCTATGTTAGTTTCCTTTCTTGTTGTTGTGTTAAAACTCCCTAAAAAAAAAAGCAGCTTAAAGAAAAAAAGGGGGTTTTCTGGTTCATAATTCCAGGTTACAGTCCATTATTGTGAAGAAGTAAGCAAGTAAGCATTTGAACCATCTAATCAGAGTACATACATAGTTAGGGGGAGGAGAGATAGATTAACTAATGTATAGGTGCTAGTACTCAACTTTTTCTACTCTTAGACAGGTCAGGCTCCTCTGCCGAGGGAACGGTGCCACCCATAGTGGGCAGATCTTCAGACCTCAGTGAACAAAACTAAGGTATTCTCCCACAAACACAACCGAAAGCCAACTGGACCTAGGCAATCCCTCACTGAGACTGTCCTCTCAGATAATTCTAGACAGGGAGAAGCAGACACCATCAAACCACCCCAAGCCATCTCTCCTTCACCATCATCTTTTAAAGTCAAGAATTAATTTCAAATTTTGCATACATTTATCATTTTATGCTTTTGAAAACAGAACCATAACTTCTATTGCAATATTAATTGCACTTATCTTACCATAATGTCAGTACAAATTTTTTAACTTACAGGGTCTAAACTTAAAAGATTAGCAGCTAGGTTAAAATACAATGAAAGGATTAGTTGGGCCTGGCTTTTTCAGCACAGCCTACAACAGAATCTATCTTTTTACTTTCTTTCTTTCCCTCTTTCTTCCTTATTCTCCTCTCTCTCTCTCTCTCTCTCTCTCTTTTGACTTCTAGAAGCTCCATACCTTCACTGTCTATGGACACTCTACATCTAGAAAGTAAGTGGTTGAGCATCTCTGGACCTGCATTTACCTTTATACCTGCCTCTGCTGTGGCCTGTAAATGCTCTCTGAATATAAATATTGAGATGATCGGGCTGAGCTCACACTGTCACCCTGCCTCACGGTCCTTAAACTTAATCATATTTTCAAAGTCCCCTTTGCCATGCAATGATAATCAATCGCAGATTATAGGATCTAGGAATGGAGATATGGACACATAGGGGAGTCAGTTTTCTAACTATCATAAGAATGCTCTACATTCACAATTACCAACTGAAAGCCAGTGTCCTGAAGTAAGATTTTGGCCCCATCAAACAACATTTTTTTTCCTGACACCTTCCAAACAAACTTGTACACTTGACACATTTCCCAGTTTCGTCCACTTTGTCACAGCAACATCTATAAGAATCATCAGTAGACACAGAAGCCATAAACCAAATTGTCAGTAGAAGGTTGCCACATAAGACCAAAAAGTAGTCAGTTTTCAAGATAAGAAACACCTTCAAGTGCCTAGCTCTTAACCTGGAGCCCAAGGATGAACTTCTGCAGACCCCGGAATCCTTAATGCTCTGAATACTTATGACTTATGAATTATTCTCAGGAGACAGAGACCACAGTCTATAAGGTTTTCAAGAGAATGTGACGCCAAACAGAGAGAAAGCCACTATCCCTATATGAACAAATGAAGGAATCAATAAAATAAAAAATTTAAATAAATGAATGGGAAGTAAGCGAGAGGTGTTCATTAAGAATGAATATGAGCGGACGTGGAAAGCTCAAAGAACTTTTTAAATCATGAGCTGTCTTTTTCTTTTCCTCCTACTGAGCTGCACAACCAAGCCTGGTCCACCTGGTCCTCATGGCAGCATGGGATCTGGTCTTTGACAGTAGTTCAGGCGTTCAGAAGACACACATGTGTGCATGTACACACACATACACACACACACATACACCATGAAGACAGATGCATATGGACACACTGACTTTTCAAAAGGGGACTTGAAGGGGACTAAAGAGTTGTCTCAGTGGCTAAGAGAGGTTAGTGCTCTTGCAGAGGATCCTGATCCAGTTCCCCATACCCTTACAGAGTATCCATAACTCCATCTCAAGGAAATCCAGTGCCTGCTTCTGACCTCCATGGGCACACACACATAGGCAAACACACATGCAGATAAAAACGAAAGATAAAGATTAAAATTAAATAGAAAGAAATTGTTACTGCATACACAATCAATGTGATTCTCACAGGTCCTCAAATGCCCTTCTGCTAGAAAACTAAACTAACCAGACGGTGGTGGTGCACGCCTTTAATGCCAGCACTTGGGAGGCAGAGGATCTCTGTGAGTTCGAGGTCAGCCTGGTCTACAGAGTGAGATCCAGGACAGCCAGGGCTACACAGAGAAACCTTATCTTGAAAATCAAAACAAAACAGAGAGAGAGAGAGAGAGAGAGAGAGAGAGAGAGAGAGAGAGAGAGAGAGAGAGAGAGAACTATCTGAAAATAAAAAAGACAAAAGGCAACAATTCTCTGAAATATACCTTTATACAGCGTTTTTTAGACAAATGCTTTTCCAATAAACACTGAGCTCTTTTTTGTTGTTTTTGAAGTGCTTGGGTAGAACCCAGGACCTGGTATAGGCTAGGTTACCGCTTCGCTACAGAACCACATTCCTACCCCTTTACAGACACACCTCCCAACAAGAACAAAGTGCAAGATCAGCAAAATCCAATGGGAATTCCTTCCCGAAATAGACAGGATGTGAGCCCAGGCTTCTGGAAACACTTAACTCGTCTGTATACCTGTGTTTACGGTCTTGCGTGTCACCATCTGTAACCGACTTAACACATTATGACCATTCCATCGTGCCTTTTTTTAAAATCACTTTTTCCTCATATAAATATTTTGGGTTTCCAAATCTCTGCTACTCCATTCTAAATACACTCATTCAAGTTTTGTTTAAAAAAAACAAAAAACAAAAAAAAAACCACTCCCTGTTGCTTCTCGGACCCCACACACCCAACAGAAGGTACATTGAGCTTGCCTGGGAAAGCCGGACAACATCTGATTATAAAATTTTATTGGCATTCCCTCCCTCCCCTCAGAGGATTTAGACATCTAAGAAAGTTAAGTCTTGGGGGAACATATAAACAAGCTGCCTGGAAATAGGCTCACAGCTATATTATCATGTTTATTAAAAAAAAAAAACAAAAAACAAAGACACTGCCACCATCTCGCCAGGCCATGCGGAGAGCACACATTGATCCCATGTTCTTCCTTTTTCTCCTCCAGGCCTAACGTGCCTGATAAGTTCCATGTTGGGTTTAAACATTCCCAGAATCCAAGACTGCAGCCTCCATTTAATAACAAGGGAAGTGGTAAAGGTTAGGAATTGGATGGGTGGGGAGGTGGGGAGGATGTGGGAGGAGAAGAGGGAGGGAACCATGATCAGAATACATCGTACAAAAAAATATTTTCAATGAAAAAAGTATTAGGCACATCAATAGGCTTCATAAAAAAATGACAGCGCCCAGATTCTAAAAGCAGCACTAAAAAACAATCTACTTAATCTCTCCTCTATGATGATTTGTAGCTGGAAGTTTCTCCAGTCCTGCCTGGCCCTGGGTCAAACAAATCTCTCCCACCCATGTCCCACAGCCACTTGGTCACAAGTAAACACACAGAGGCTTATATTACTTACCAAAAATATGGCCCATGGATCAGGCTTCTTGCTAGCTAGTTCTTTCAACTTAACTCAACCCATTTTCATTATTCTATGTGTTGCCACGTGACTGTGGTGTTACTGGTCTGCTGGCATCTTGTTGCTCCTTGGGCAGCAGGCTGGCGCCTCTCTCTCCTCTCCTTTCTTCTCTCCATATATCCGCTTAGATTTCCTGTCTGCCTCTAAGCTGCCTTGCCATAGGCCAATGCAGCTTTATTTATCAACCAATCAGAGCAACACATATTCACAGTGTACATAAAGACCATCCCACAGCAATGATTAGAAACCACATTCAATTCCCTAACCTAGGCAGCAAGAAAATTCACTGAAAACACACACACGAACACACACACACACACACACACACACACACACACACACACACACACGTAGGATAATCTTTTTGTACACTGTAAAGATGTGTCTCTGCCTAAGGCACCTTCTGATTGGTTTAATAAAGAGCTAAATGGCCAAGAGCAGGGCAGGAGGGAACAGGCAGGATTTCTGGAGAGAGAGAACTCTGGGAAGAAGAGAGGCAGAGAAACGCCAGTGATACATGGCGGGAATCAGACATACAGAATGAAAAGGAGGTAAAAAGACACACAGCAGAACGTGGATGAATAGAAACAAGTTAATTTAAGTTATAAGAGCTTAGTGGGCGCCAGGTGGTAGTGGAGCATGCCTTTAATCCCAGCACTCGGGAGGCAGAGCCAGGCGGATCTCTGTGAATTAGAGACCAGCCTGGTCTACAGAGTGAGTTCCAGGACAGGCACCAAATTACACTCTTGAAAAACAAACATGAAAGAAAGAAAGAAAGGAAGGAAGGAAGGAAGGAAGGAAGGAAGGAAGGAAGGAAGGAAGGAAGGAAGGAGGAAGGAGAGAGAGAGAGAGAGAGAGAGAGAGAGAGAAAGAAATTAAGAAAGAAAGAAAGAAAGAAAGAAAGAAAGAAAGAAAGAAAGAAAGAAAGAAAGAAAGAAAGAAAGAAAGAAAGAAAGAAAGAAAGAAAGAAAGAAGAAAGAAAAAGAGCTAGTGGGACAAGCCTAAACTAAGGTCAAGCTTTCATAATTAATAATATGTCTCCGTGTCATTATTTGTGGGCTGGAGGATGACAAGAGAGTCCAACTACTGAGCAGAGTAATTAAATGTTTAGCCTACACATGCACACACACATGAACATGTGTACACACACATGCATACATACAAAACGAGACAAACAGAAAGCGTAAACGGTTTCTCATGCATCACTGTCTCCAAACACACAATCACACCCATCTTTCTTACATAGATGCCCAAGTTACACATTCTGTATTCCTTAGGCATACATCAATGCCAGGGAAAAACATAGACCAGCGATGCGAAGGGCTGGCCCCCCTGCGTCTAAGACATACAAATCACATTTCCTTCAATATTCTCCTTCAATACATTCATTTCTAACATAATGCAGTATAATCATACATTCCAAAGAGGGGGCAGAGGGAAAATGAAAAGCAAAAGAGCGTCGTGAGAAGAGTGCGTCCAGGCGGCAGACACGGGGAAGCAAGTGATCAGAAGCGTTACGCTGCACACAAAGAATATGACAGAGGGCATGTGAATGAAACCGGGGCAGGTGTATGGAAACAAAATGTGGACAGACTCAAAACAATCCTGTGCTATGTGTGAGTGACCCAGTGCCCTTCAAGCCAGGGAAAATGAGGACAGCATTCACATACAGAAGCACCGGACCACCACCACGACAGGGAGTGTGGCTGTTGCAGCAGCAGGAACAGGTTGTGAGACGTTATATTATGGGGTGGCGCGTGGCACATTACAAATTGGAATGACTGGGTGTGAGCCTTCAGGACAGACACCATGGATGGGGAGTTTCTGAGTTACACAAATTAGTACTGAGTCTCTTCCTGCTTGATCAGGGACCAGGAAGAACATCAGCCTGGAGTCCAGGACGATCCTCTCAGCTCAAGCTTAGTGGCGTGGGACAAAAGTCCACAGTGACTTTGCAGCTGATCGGCATGATGTCGCAAGGCGTCCGCGGGATCAGTTACTTGTCCTTCACAGGCAGGGGACTCCACACTTCCTCAGCGCGGTCACCACACATGACTCAAGCTCATCTTAGTGACTGAGCCTTGGGAGATAAGTCCTGGATGGTGAAACTCTACCTCTCCCAACAGTAACTGTTCTCTGTTTGTCCCATGCTGATGCAGACCCAGATTTCTGGTCCAGCCCTTGGCTGTGCACAGTAAAAGCTTCATTTACCCTTGAAGGAAGCCCCAATATTGCATCCTGCAGTGTCATGTGGCAGCTTCCAGGATATCCTGCCTTAAAATGTGTGTGTGTGTGTGTGTGTGTGTGTGTGTGTGTGAGAGAGAGAGAGAGAGAGAGAGAGAGAGAGAGAGAGAGAGAGAGAGAGAGAGAGAACAATGTTTGATGTTGTTCCTTGAGAGCTACCCACGTTATTTTTTTTTTCAAGACAAGGCCTTTCACTGACTTGGGGGATGTTGAGTTAGACCAAGCTGGCTGATCAGAAAGCCACTGAGATCCACCGTCTCCATTGCTAAGATTACAGCTGTGAGTCACAACTCGAGGTTTTGACTTGAATTCTAGAGGTTCAACTCAAGTCTACACAGTTCTAAAGCAAGTACTTTCCTGACTGAGCCCTCGCCCCAGCTCCTGCTCTTCTGCTTTCTAACTCATCTTTCAGCCTCTTTCCAACACTCTCTTGGACTACCCCGGGGCGAAGAAACAAGATATAACAGGAGCGTGGACCACGCGCACAAAGGAACACACCGTGCCTACTGTGGATGCCGTCATCAGCCCAGACCTAACACTTGAATCAGACATGAGCATCTCTATCTTGCTTTGGATTTCTCTGTCACTCACACCTAAATAATTCATCGGGACAAGTTCTATCCAGGGCAGAGCCTGTACGGGCCAATTTGTGACTCAAGCTCCAAGATTCATTCTAGCTGCTCTGGCTGAGACATTCCCTTCTGCCATGAAATGGAATGCATCTGATACCAGAGACCTTTAGGGATTAGTACCCCCCCCCCCCAGAAGAAAAAACTCCCTAGGTCTGATCCCATGCTTCGTTATAATTATAATTTTACTTTCTGAAAACAGGAAAAGAATACTCTGACCTAAAGACCTGGCTCTCCTACCAATTACAACTTTCACTGCGTATTGAGAAATTGATGTGCTGGTTTTGAAAGTGATTTCTAGAAGCCTGGCCCAGAGAACTGACCCAGGGGCTGACCAAGGAAGGTGTCTGCACACTGGTGAGTAGATTACTGGACCATGCAAAATCTCCAAAATTACAGCAACCTGTAAGTGTCTTTGGATACTCACCCCACCTCGCTTGCGATCATGTCTTTCTTTCCTAAGCTTTGACGATCATAGTCACTCAAAGTGATTAAGAGTTTAATTGACTGTACTGGTTTCCATTACCCAAGAACATAAGGTACATTATGGACTTTCGGGGGGGGGAGGGGACACGACAACATGCATTTGTAGTGGCCTGCAGTAAATTTCTACACATATTGTATTTTTAGCAATTATGTTGATATGGTACTTTGTTTTGTTTTGTTTTGTTTTGTTTTTTGGTGTAGTACTTTGAATGTAATTGGCCCTCATAATCCCATAATTGCATAATCTCATACGGAGTGGCACTATTAGGAGGTGTGGCTTTGTTGGAGTGGGTGTGGCCTTGTTAGAGGAAGTGTACCACCATGGGGGTGGGGCTTTGAGGTTTTAAATGCCCAATGTGTCAGTTGACTTCCTGTCATTTACAAGATGTAGCACTCTCGGCTCCAGCACCACATCTACCTGCAGGCCACCATGCTCCCCTTCATGATCATCATGGACTAAACCTCTGAAACTGTAAGCGAGTCACCCTCAATTTAATGTTTCCTTTATCAGAGTTGCTGTGGTCATGATGTCTGTTCACGGCAATAGTAAACCCTAACTAAGACAGCTGGAGATAAGTGCAATTATACTAGTTTAGCTTTTGCATGATTAGCAGGGGACAGTTACAGTCTAGAGCACCTTGAGTTTAATGGCAGGCAACACAGCTTGGCAGCCATGCGGCACCAGGTAAACATCTCAAGGTCTCTAAGCCTCCTTTTCTTCATCAGTGAAACAGGCAAAGAATGGTAGCATTCCAGCAAGTGCTTGCCCTGATTAAATCAGTACTGTGACGCTGAGGCTCCAAGAGCAATGCCTGTCATATACTTAATGACAGTCACAGTCATTCTTCTGAGGATTGAGACAATCCATGTATAACACATGGAGTTCTGCCTAGAACAAGCAGTACAGTCATTACATGTCGGACATTACCATAATTATTAGCCAAAGTCACGCAGTACAGCCTCCCTGCGTTTTTTGCCATCAAGGAGCAAAGGATGGTCACAGCAGGGGGGTGGGCTGTCTTGCTGCTGAGGCAGCTGGGCTGGTAAACAGCTGCAGCTTTTATTGAGTGCCCTCCCAATAAGGCTGCTTCCAAGAAAAGGGAGGGAGCCCACCTCCCGGCCAAGCCCATTTAGAACCTCCAGTGAGATGCATTCTTCTCCAATCTCCTTCTCTGGTCTTCTAGAAACAAGGGGAGGGGAGGGAAAACACTCACTGGGTTCAGGAAACCTGGCTTGCTAGCCAAATAGCCGGATGAGGCTCACACTGCAAGAGCCCCACGAATTATTGCGCCTTGCCTCCGTGGTTTTGTTTTCCCTCACTTCCACAGAGCTGAGTGTTGGTCCTCCCCAGCTGTGGCAATGACTCCATTTGTGAGGGCAAGGAATCTGCATACGAAGGAACCTCGAGAATATTAAGAAATTAAGCTTACATTGTAAAGCTAGATGTAGGGGCTGTGAAGACAGCTCATTAGTAAGAGCACATATGAGGATATGAGTTCAAATCCCCAGATTTTGTATTAAAAAGAAAGAAAGAAAAGGCCCGGCATGGCTGAACATGTCTATAGCTCCAGGGTTGAGATTTGAGGACAGATGAATTACAGAGGCTCAAAGGCGTGCTTTAGGTTCCATGAGAGAAGCATGACCAAGGAGGACAGCTGATGTCTTCCTCTTGCTTCTATATGCACATGCTTGGGGATACACACCTGCACACTCACATGCATCTCTCTGTCTCTCTGTCTCTCTCTCTCTCTCTCTCTCTCTCTCTCTCTCTCTCTCTCTCTCTCACACACACACACACACACACACACACACACACACACACACACACACAAACCAAGTAGGTTTTCTTTCAGTTATAAGATCATAGCAAGACAGTAAGACCAACTATGAAGTCCAGAGAATCCCCTGCTTACCACCCACACACACCCACACATACACATAGGCTTCCTCGTGGTCCCACACCAGAACTAGAACACAGGTTATTAACTGACGAATCCACCTTGACACATCACTGCTATTATCACCCACCCACCGTTGGCACTAGGGTTCACTTCTAGTGACGGAGTTGCCATGGGTTTGGGCTAATGTGTAATACGCGTCTGCCTTTATGGCATCCCAGAGAATAGAAGAACACTCTGTGCTCTGGCTACCCCATCACTTTTGCCACCTAGCCTCTGACAACCATTGAGTTTTTTTTTTTTTTTTTTTTGGTTTTTGAGACAGGGTTTCTCTGTGTAGCTTTGCGCCTTTCCTGGAGCTCACTTGGTAGCCCAGGCTGGCCTCGAACTCACAGAGATCCACCTGCCTCTGCCTCCCGAGTGCTGGGATTAAAGGCGTGCGCCACCACCGCCTGGCGACAACCATTGAGTTTTTACTGTCCCCAGATGCCTGCCATTTCTAAGTCTCAAACAATTAGAATCCTACACTATTTAATCTTTTCAGACTGACTTCTTTCATTTACTAACACATGTTGAGGTATTCTCCATGCCTGTTATGGCTTGATAGAACTTCTGATTGTAATACTAAGCTATCTTCTACTCTACCCACACCACAGCCAATCTACTCCCCTACCGAAGAACAACTGGAATACATCTAAATTTTGGCAATTATGAATAAGCTGCTATAAATATTTTCATGAACGTTTTATGCATAAATAGTTTTTCAATTCTATTGTGTAGATATGAAAAGATCATGATGGCTGAATCACACGAAAGTCATGTGGCTGGGCACTGGTGGCACACACCTTTAATCTCTGCACTCGGGAAGCAGAGGCAGGCGGGATCTCTGTGAATTTGTGGCCAGCCTAGTCTACAGAGCTAGTTCCAGGACATCCAAAGAAACCCTGACTCAGAAAATCAAAAAAGAAAATCATGTGTTTAGCTTTGTAGGAATAGTTAAACCTTTCCAGGCAGCTACTGTTCAGCATCCCTACTGACAATGAATGCGTTTCTGGGGCTCTACAATTTGATCAACATTTAATGCTGTCAGTGTTTGAGATTTGATTCAGGCTAAAAGGTATGCAGTTAAACTAAATCCACTGTTAGTTTAATTTGTAATTCATTGATGCCATGATTTTAGGAACGGTTATGTTCCATCTCTATCTCTTTGCTGTTGTGTCTGCTTAGGTTTGTTGCTCACCCTTACAGTAGATTGTTTACTCACTGTCCAGTCTTAAGAGTTCTTCATATATTTAGACAATAGTTCTTGATTTTGTATGTCTTTTACACATCTTTTCTCCTGGTTTGAGATCTGTCTTCATATTCTCTTGCTAAGACTTTCAGGATACCTTGTAAATGTGTACGTGTTTTTCTTTCTTTGTCTATTGCTTTTTTTCTCGCCTTTCCTTTTCTGTCAGCCATGAAAATAACATGTGTGAGTGGCAATGTAGACCACAGGTCAAAGAAAACAGCACCCATTGCAAACGGACTCAACTCAGAAACTAGGGAAGAGCTCTTATCGGCTGGAAACGCAATAGTGCCTAATGGCAGAACATGCGATACTCAGAACAATTTGTGATTATGATACTACAATCAGCTAAATTAAATACAATTCATTTTAGGAGAGTCTTTCAAAGACAGCTGTCCCTCCGATGAGTCAACCATTTGAAACTCACGATAAGAGGAATGCTTGGGTTGAGGAAGGAATTTCCAAGAACCACACCCCTCCTGGAGGTCTGTACTACTGCCTCAAGTCCAGACAAAGTCTGCCTGGAGAAAATCATGAGATCATTATGAGACTCTAAAAACTCTGAGAGCCTGGAATATATATACATATATGTATATGTATAGACATATGTATATTAATTTGGAACATAGGCTAACAATTCATAAACTTCAGAATTCGCCATACAGTGGAAGGATGCTCTATGTCCGTACGTGGTGCTAATGTGCATGGGGATTTCTAAGAGATATTCAGAGACAGGTCTTAGGGTTATTCACAGAGCTGGGTCTTGAGCTACCTGAGTACACTGTACCTGTCACACGATTGCTAAAATCATGCAGGAAGCTTGAAGAGATACTTTTGTGTTTCTGTAACGCCCAGTGTCAGATGCATACATGTAGAAACTTAACATCATGTCTAACACAAAACACTGAGCTCTGTTTCCATACACAGGAACTTCCTTATAAAGGTAATTTCCGGTTGGCAGTATCAGCCCATAGGAAAGTCGAAGTCACGTGTTGTTTTCCTGTGGACATAGCTCCTGCCGTGTTCTGACCAATTCACCTCAAAGAAAGGCCATGTGATGCTGAGCATCCAAGAAATGAACTCTAAGAGCCTTGTCACTTCAGTACAATACGGTGGGCAGATCTCCAGTTCTGAGTACAGACAGAGGAACTCTGTTGAGTTTGCACCCAGAGCTGTCTTTACAACTGAGTCTCCAGACTCCCAGCTGGACACTGACCCAGAAGAGCTCCTGAAATACACCCTTTCTCTGGCTCTCAGCGACTCCTGAGCAAAGGAAACAGTAAACTGGAGGCAGCTGAGCTGAATCGCAGACCCTTTTACGGAACTTCCGACTTTACAGTGAGTGCCGTTTGGTAACACATCCTCCCTTTAAAGGTTGGTGGTTCAAACCCACCTGGGAATGTGTGGGTGTAGGGCTAGAGAGATGGCTCAGCAGTTAAGAGTAGTCAGTGCTCTTGAACGCTCGGTTCGAGCCCCCACGTTCAGTTCCAAGCACTCACACTATCTGTAACTCCAATGTCAGGAAGTCCAATGCTCTCTTCTACTTCTGTGGGCACCAGGCACTCGTGTAGGACACACACACTTGTATCCAGGCAAAATCCTCATCCACACAGAATAGAAATAAACAAACCTTTTTTTTAAAAAAATTTACACAAGAAGCTTTGGCATTAGGCTTGTACCTGATGATCCATGCCATCTCCCATGGCAAGTACCAACCACCTTAAATGCCAAATGGGGGCTGCACAGAAGAGCTCTTGGTGTGGATTCAGAGGACCCAGGTTTGGTTCCCAGCACCCACCTCAGGCGGCTTACAACTACCATAATTCCAGCTCCAGGGCATCCGGTGACCTCTGACCTCTGCAGGCACCTACAGACACGTGGTGCACATAAACTCACTGAGACTCACACTCACACACCTAAGTCAATCCATCTTTTTTACTAAGAAGACTAGATAGTCCATTTTTACTTTCCTCGAAGCAACTATATTTCATTCTGATCTGTTAAAAAAAAAAAAGTTCAGATTGTTTAAAAGCCACTGAATAATAGAGTGTAAATTAGGATATAACCTTAAACATCGTGAGTTCAACCACTTTATTTTGACAAGAAGAGACTGGATCCACAGAGACAATGGGCCTGTCTCAGCACATCTGTGATACAGCTACCACCACCAAAGAGCTTCTTTAAATGACAAGACCTGGTCTGGTGGGTTCTTGCTGGGTTCGCTATCTAAAAACCCACTTACCCTTCTCTTGGTACTCTAGCGTTCTTCTGGGGGAACTTCTCTCTCTTTTCTTTTACCACCCCAACCCCCATCCTAAAGGGCATTTTTCTGGTACTCATGATGAGGAGTAGAGGCAATCACAGAGGTTTACAAATAAATAAACAAACAAAAAATAAAAGTAAAGGCGTGTTAGAAAATCTCTGCCTCTGACAACTCTCAGTCTTTCTAAGCTGTAAATAGTCCCTGGCTCCCCACTGAGAACATCTCCTTCCATTCAGAAACCTCAGCCACTTCTAGATGTGGAGTTTGACCTTTTTTTCCCTCCTTTTGGTCATTAACTTTAAAAAGAAGAGACATGTGCACTCTTACCTTCAGGAAGTCTCTTCCATCCCAGAAATAATGAACACATTGGGCGTGTGTGAGGCAGCTGAGTGACTTTGATCTCGGAACCCTCAGCGTTCTGGACAGCACCTCCCTTGTTCTGCCTACAGAGGGATGACCTTTCTTAAGCATCTTCTCACCTTCCTCAGCCACGGAAGAGACAACGGTAAGTTTTGCTGTCTTGCTCACGTCCACCGCCACTCGGACGGTTAAGGTGAGAAAATACTCAGAACACAGCCTTCCAAGACCGCACGGTTCCCGCCAACCCCTTTGGCAGCTCCAGGACACCCGATAACCAAGGTTTTTCCTCTCCATTTGTGTCTTTTCCTGCCACTTCAAATTTACACGCAGACTCCAGGACGTTTCCCAAACCTTCTGTTGGAGTCCAGAGCTAATGGTGTGAAGACACTTTTTAAGTACTGTTTGTTGTTGTTTTTTATTTTTGTTGTCTGTTTGTTGCTTTGTTTTAATCCACTAGGCAAAGTGTAACCATGGCAGAGCTGGCTGAAGGGCAATTTACTATGTTTTTTTAATAGAATTTAGAGCAATGAACTTGTAGTGTCGGTGAAACTGCATGGTGAGTGTAGACCTGAGTACACAAAGCCCAAACTTTTCCATGAGCGTTTATGCCCGTGGGTTGGGTTCAGTTGGCAGTATAAACACGGATTCGTTAATCATTATTTTGTCCCATTTCCTGGATATCGTTATTTGTTAGGCTTTATTAACAAGATTATCAAGTTAGGTGTGTAAAAGAAAACCAATCACTGTAAAAAAGAAAAAAAAAAATCACTACGTTATCATCCCACCAGCACTACAGCCTGAAGTTCCACTCTGCTCCATGCCAGGCCCCTTCATTAACACCCTCACACCTTGCGAACTGAGTGGCTATGATTAAGGTACAAGGAAAGAGCTATTATTTTTGATGGTTCTCTGACCCAGCCTCTGGCGTCATAAAAAAAAAAAAAAAAAAAGGGTTGGGGATTTAGCTCAGTGATAGAGCGCTTGCCTAGCAAGTGCAAGGCCCTGGGTTCGATCCTCAGCTCAAAAACAAACAAACAAACAAACAAACAAACAAACAAACAAAAACCACAAAAACAAAAACAAAAAACCCACAATATATTCTTTGGAGATTTAACCAAGATTTTGGCTTTTATAAAACCTTGTTACTTCCTCTTAGAGAGTCTGTGTTAACAGTCATCCCTAAATAATGACTTGATCATTTTCCTGACGTAACATCTATAGAGAATCGGCAAGTAGGACAGGATTGGAGGGAAGAGAGGGATGAGTTCAAAGAGGAGACTCTGACAGCCTCTAGGGTACATGCGGTAAGAGGCAGGGACAGGATTTTTACCATGACTGATGCCACTACTCAGTGTGTATCCTGTGTGGGGTACAGCACGTGGGGGGGGGGCTCAGGCAGAGTGAAGCAATACAGGTTACTTAGAAAGTTTAAAATGGAGGTGATGGCCCTTAATCCAATGACCTCAAAAACATGTGTCTGGTGAAGGATGCACTAGTGAGTACCTAAGTCATACTCGATGGAGAATAAGAGAGAGGAAAGGGAATGAGGGATCATGGGAGATCTGGGAGATGGGAGATAATGACGCTGCTAAGTGCCTGTAGGAGACAAGCTGGCAAAGACTGTCCGGGGCGGGGAAGGAAGGGAGCGGGCATGGAGACAAGTGGATCAGCCTGCAGCTGGAGAGCAGACAGACTGAACAAAGGTCAGTAGCTATGATAGCTGGGCCCTGTCCAGGAAGGGCAGAAACTACCTGGCTGCGTGGGGGAGGATACAGATCACTCTAGTGATTAATGATCAGGGTCCCAGAAATCCTGGAAGAATATGCAAAGCAGCTTGAAGAGTCCGGATCAAGTTCTCTCGGCAACAAGAAGTCCTGATGGGTACACTGTGACAGGCTCAAACCTGTGCAAGGATGATCTGTTTTAGACACGCTGTAAAGGCAAGGGGCCAGACCACTGGTGCCGACCACCTAGCCGTCACCAAAAGGTGTGTTTAAAGACAAAGACACCAAGGTCAACACTATTCACTGGGTCTTTACATTTGTATTATTTTGTAAACGGAGCATCCAATCAAACTAGACAAAATTTTGGCCTTTGTGGACTATGACTTGCACATGAAAGACAGTTTTATACACACACACACACACACACACACACACACACACACACACACGAATCAAAACATGGACAAAGAAAGGTCCTGTTGTTAAACTGAAAATAAACCATAAACAAGTGATATACAAGGCTACAAGGCATTGGTCCCCCTTTCTTTCTTTAAATTCTGTGGTAAAGTACAGCGTAGGTTAAGGCTGCTTGCTCTCTTAAGAGCCACAGTAGAATGCAAATTCAAATCTCCAGCCATCATCAAAGGGGAAAGTGGGCTTTGAAAGCTCCTTGTGAATTTCCTCCAAGAATCTAGAGGATGTAGCAGAGGACAGGACCAATAACTGAGCTTATGCTCTAGAAAAGAGAAGAGAAAAAAGAAACAGGGGGTCCCAGGAGCAAGGCACTTCTCTGGCACTCAGCGTATACCGAGTTAATAAATTAACTAGTCAATTAAAAACCACCTTTGCCATTTTTTTACTTCCCAATAGGTGTCTGAAACCCATCAGACTGGAGCAACAGGAGTGCTGAGGCTTTCAAGACTCAACTTCTTTTCTTTTTTTTTATTTACAGACAGTAGATGAAATAGAAGATGCTAACAAAAACCATCTTCAAGAGGGATGAAGAGAAAATAATAAGAGGCTCAAAGTAAGAACAAAATATGAAATTGAAAGTAAAATAAATGTGATTATTATTAAAAGCTAAACACTAAACAAGAGGAATACATATCTATTTATACATATTCATACATCAAACCAGTCCAAGATGTTAAAAAAAAATTAGAATAGGTGATTAAGACTCAAATGTGTATGCCATGAAACTTGTCAATGACTTATTAAAAATCTGGTTTATGGAATGGCCAGCAAGATGGCCCAACTGGTAAAGAGTTTACCACCAAGGCTGAAGACCTAAGTTCTAGTCCCAAAGCCGCATAGTAGAAGGAGGGAGCCAACTCTTACAAGTCATCTTCCAGCCTCTGAACACACCATGGCATGTGCACACACACACACACACACACACACACACACACACACACACACACACAAAATAAATAAATAAATAGATAAATAAATAAATACATAAATAAATAAAATTAACAAACATGTAAGAGAAATTAAAAAGAAATAAAAATGTGGTTTGTCAGAACTGGTCAAAATGCTGAGAATACATAACGGTTAAACGTGCATCCCTAACTAAAACAACAATCTGACCCCACACCAAGGCTCAGGAAACACTCCAGAAGATGTCAGAAATGACGGATGAGCCAGAGGAAGGGGTGGGGCACGGTGGAGCGCCGTCCTCCCGGTATGACAGGGACTTAGTACCCTTGAACGCCCAGAGCAGCTGTGACTACCTCGCCCGAGAAGAAGCCTGTCAATGTCCTGGTATGGAGAGGGGAGGGTCTCACAGAACCCCGACTTCTCCTGGGGACCGACATCTGCATGTGGCCAATGATCGCCACAGCAGGTATAGACATTTTCTTTGGTGGTGTAGCCACCGGAAACTGGCTGTGCTTATGTAAATAACCCCCAATCCGAGCTCTTGTAAGTGACCCTAACTAAATTCAGACAGCAAGAGTGAGAGGGGAAAAGACAGGGTAATAAAGAATAAACATGACCAAAAACATACATATGTGTGTGTATACATATATATATATATATATATGATATGTGAAAACATCATAATGAAAGCCATTATTATGCAAAATTAATATATGCTAATGAAAAACTCAGAAAAAGCCATCCAATCTTGTCACTGACTGTGGTGTCACACAACTTAATCCCAGCACATAGACGTTTACAGAGATGTTTTAAAAAAAAGTTTAAGGATGGTCCGGGAGACCTTAGCTGGGCAGTGTCTCCAATAAATAAGGAAATACAAGTAGCTAACGCTAAAGTTCTGTGAACATGAGTGTTGACGAGCTAAATCACCCCTGCTCCATCATCATCTGCTGTGCCTACTAGGAAGTGTCCCTGAGAAGCAGACCTGTGGACTGTTGACATGCCATCACAGGAGGGCCCTAGGAGGAGAGGCATTGACCCCTCATCTGATACTGTGACCACACCGCCCAGTCATTTTAAGGCAAATTTTCCCTAAAGGTAGTAGCCTGGTGTAGCAGAATATTATTTTAAGGTGTGTTACTTTTGTTGATGTTACATTTGTTTAACTCTGTGAAGCTGTGTTCCTGTGCCTGTCTAAAACATCTGATGGTCTAATAAAGAGCTGAACAGTCAATAGCGAGGCAGGAGAAAGGATAGGCGGGGCTGGCAGGCAGAGAGAATTAATAGGAGAAATCTGGGAGAGGAGGAGAGAGCTAGCAGCCAGAGAAGGAGGAGGACTCCAGGGGCCAGCCACCCAGCTACACACACAGCAAGCCGCAGAGTAACAGTAAGATACAGAAGTAAGAGAACTAGAAAAGCCCAGTGGCAAAAGGTAGACAGGATAAGTTCGGTAAGGAAAGCTGGCTGGGAACTAAGCTAAGCTAAAGCCGGGCATTCATAATGAAGAATACGCCTCAGTGTGTGACTGACTTGGGAACTGCATGGTGGGCCCCCCAAAAAAGAGAAAAAGTCCCCAAAACAGCCTGGGTTGGAGTTGTCTAGGGGATGACCTAGAGTATACAAGAGGCAGATAAATGGGAGAAGGGGCTCCATCTATGTGGCCACTGGGGCACTGTCCATGCTGGGCTGAGACATTCTAATGGGGCTGCTTTAGGATCACCCGTGCTCCGGCTAGCAATCCCTCACCCACGCCTTGTAAGCAAACCCAATAAACTCAGTTGGTTCATGGCTGGGACCTTATGGAGGGAGGCGGCATTGTTTACATCTCCCCAGGGAAAGAATTCTCACAACAGTGAGCAAGCAACTAACATAATATTGAGAAATAATGGTAACCGGAAGGTGAGGGGCTTACCTAGCTGGTTATCGTAAACTGGTTAGAGTAAAGTAAACTCAGTTTGGCTCCTGGCACCCTCTTCCATCAGTCTTTGCAAAACAAATTGCAACCTAACTTGGGAATTAACCGAAATCCCCACCAGAAATATGGTTTTTGTAACAAACAGCCGAATCTCAGCTAATCATAGCCTCTGAGCTTCAGCCAATCACAGGCTGCCCCTGGGCTGGCCCGGGTTCATATAAGGAAGACAGGCACTGTAACCAGCCATAGTCAGCTGTCTGAACCTGCTTCAGTTTGAGGACCGTGAGACTTGTAAACTGTTCTTTGCTCAATGAAATTACTCTCCAATTTGTCCAAAATTTTTCTCCTAACATTACTTTAAAACCACAGTGACTGAGCACACACACACACACTAGGCAAGCCTACCATTGAATGAAACTGAGTCCAGACACAGCCCCATGTATGGAGACTCAGAGAGAAGCTGATCCGGAGAGAGTTGAGGAAGAATGGACTAACGCCTGTGTAAGTGGACTAAAAAGTTTGCTACTCTTTCAGGAAAACCACCATCTCCCTGTAGAAGGAGAGCCATTGATTTGGCCCAATACATTTGTTTGTTTGTTTGTTTGTTTATGGTGTTGGTTTTATCCACATAATTTTTAAAATCTATTATTGTACCTATTAAATCTATTAAAATCTACCAATTGTCCTGTGAAAATCAATTTTAATTCTTAGACTAAGTTATACATGGTCTAATTTAAATCTTTTTAGTTATCAGTAGTCTCACTTTTATCTTATTGAACTTATTTTTCATGAAGTATCGTAGAAGAAAAGAAGAGGAGGAGGAGGGGGAAGTAGTTGTTTTCATCAGGGTCTTATGAGGATCTCCAGGCTAGTCTTGAACTCACTCTCTGACCCAGACATATTTGAATTTTCCATCCTCTTGGCTTGATCATCCCCAAGGAGCTGTAATTACTGTGAAAAATGAGCTGGAGCTCAGAGACTGTGATGGCTATCGCTATCCTCGGTTGTCAACCTGACTATATCTAGAATGAACTATGATCCAGAAATGGAGGGTACACTTGTGATCCAGACCACAAGGCAAGAAAACAACATGCCTTTGACCTGGATCTGGAGGCTGGAAGACACATCGTTAATCTGGGCCACACCTCCTGCTGGAAGGACAACAGAATTTGTCCCTTGCCTGCTTGCCCTCACCTCATCAGCATGTCCATTCCTTCACTGGCAGTGGAGCCGGCTTCTTTGGAATTTCAGCATATAGAGAAGACCAGATGAGACACCCAGCCTCATGGGACTGAACAGCTACTAGATTCTTGAACTTTCCATTCACAGCTAGCCACTGTTGTGTTACTCAGCCTATAAGTCATTCCAATAAATTCATAGATATATAAATTCATATACATAGATTCATATATACAGATATATATAGATATATATACAGAGAGAGAGTGTGTGTGTCATTCTATGAGTTCTGTGATTCTAGAGAACCCTGACTAATACAGAGACCATCGTGACACCCTAAGGTAAGATATTACAGACCTCACAAGCATAGACCTGGCAAGGGTAAGGGAGAGGAACCGGAAAGGCGGTCAGTGACTTATTTTAAAAAACCTGCTGTCAGTTGGACATGACATGCTCCTCTTACAGAGGCAGCATTCACTCGAGAGGCTGAGGCAAGAAGGTTATGAGTTCAAGGCCATTCAGAGCTACACATCAATCCCCTGTCTCAAAAACACCACACAAAAGCCTGACATGGTGTCTTGGGCCTTCAGTTCCAGCACTCAGGAGGCAGAGACAATTTGATTTCTGTGACTGCAAGGCCAGTCGTGTCTAGATAGTGAGAGTATCGTCTCAAAAACAAACAAACAAAAAACATCCCACAGCTCAAAACTCTTTGGACTTGACAAAAGAAACAGATTCAGGGGTGGAATTCAGGTTCTAAAACGGGTCCGATTCATTTCTGTCCAGATCAGTTTGCAACCTTGGGCTGAGAGCCCAGTCCTGTGGATTGGCAGATGGAGACTGGAAAGGAAAAAAATGTCACCAGAAGAAGTTTTATCATCAGAATCCGTCCGTCCACGTTAGTTTCCACCCAGGCAGAAACGACACCCTTCATGCATTTTATACCCCAAGCATTTGTTTAAAGGCCAACATGTAGGTTGACTGCAGACGAAAACAGAGTTCAGAAAGGAAGCTTTAGAAAGTATTGCAAAAATTGGTTGCATTTTCAGCTAGATGAAAAGGAAAGTGGGTTAACCAATACCATGATTTTTTTTTCCAGATAAAGGTGATTTAAAAAAAAAAAAAGCCACTGGGCTTGTGGAGCTAGGGAGAAAAATCAAGTCCCACAGGAAGCTTCAAGGGGAGCATGCTTTCTCTGGAAGGGGGCAGGTGTTTAATACATGCTGTGTGTGCCCCACAGTTGGGCTCTGAAACCTCTGTGGCTGCCAATGCAGCCCTGGGCCATCCATCCATGGATGGATGTGGGCCTTCCAACAGTCTTACTTAGAGACACTAACCTTCCTAAACCTCAATTACCATAGGTCATAAAATATGCTGTGTATGTGCGCGCGCGTGCGTGCGTGTGTGCATGTGTGTGTGCTGTGCACATATGTGAGGGTACTAAGAGGTCACCCTCCATTGTCATCCCTTGGGAGCCACCCTATTTGTTTTTTAAGGTTAGGTCTTTCTCTGTTGGACCTGGGACTGGCTTATTCGGTACCCTAGTTGGCCAGAGAACCCATCAATCTGCCTCATCCAGCCTCCTCAGCATCGGCATTAAAAACACCAGGTTCCCCACCCATTGTTTAACTGGGGCACTATGAACTGGACTCGGTCTCACTGTGCCTGGGGAGCACTTTATTGAGCTGCCCCCCTCCCCACATAATATCCTTTTAAATATTTTTCTATCATTTAAAACTAGTTTAAAAGCTTCTTAGCTTCAGTTGGCTGTCAACCCACGGGGTTGACCTGTAGTGTACTGAACTCTGCAGAATTCAGGCTTATATTCTAGGAATGTAAGATATGATTAGAGCTAGGCATGGTAGTATAGGCCTGAAATTACAGTGCTCCAGAAACTGAGGCAGGAGGATGGTAAGTTCCAGGCCAGTCTGAGCTACACAGCAAGTCCCCGCCCCAAAACAACAAAAAGTGCAAATGTATGCCTGTATGCCAGGTGGTGGTGGCCCACACCTTCAATCCCAGCACTGGGGAGGCAGAACCAGGAAGATCTCTGTGAGTTCGAGGCCAGCCTGGTCTACAGAGCGAGATCAAGGACAGCCAGGGCTGTACAGAGAAACCCTGCCTCAAAAAAGTACAAATGTCAAGACCTTATAAACAGGCTTTTTTGTTGTTGTTTACATTAGGGCAAAGGAGAGTCCAAAAGACGGAACCACGTTGGGGCCCAGCAATTCCAGGACAGCTGGCATTGAGTTGTAAGACCTAAGGGTCCAGCAGTCCAAATGCTACCCTCACGGAGTCGTGGATGTCGAGTCTCCCAAAGGCTGGCCCACCACAGCCAGGGAGAAGGGGTAGAGAATGTCCGCCCCCTTCAATTATCCATGCTCTACTTGCCCAGTGAACCAGGCCACTGAAAAGACTGGCAGCCACAGAGTTAAACTTAGACACATCCCTCCTCCCTGCTTTTGCATGAAGCTGAGGCTTTACTTTGTACACACAGGAAAGCCAACGGGTTCTCAGCTCGCCTCCCCACAAACAGCAGTCTGAGGATGGCTTTGTTTACCTGGAAGCATCACGCTCTTATTTAAATTCCTGCAGCCCACTCAAAATAAGCCTGTGCTCAGCCCTGACGGATTTATTTCTCATCTGCTCCAGCAGGCACAGACCACTTCTGTGGCGGGGGAGGGGGACCCACGGGGGCGGCAGCTTGCCCAGGAGTTCAGGGCCTGCCTGGCAACCAGCCTCTTTGCCCCTTCTGCAGCTCGGGCGGGCCTGACTACCTAGCTGCTGAATAGTGGGATGGGAAGGGTTCAATCCAGGGTTTGCACTTTCCCAGCCATTAGCCAGCTGCCAACGCATTTCATTATCTTAGGAGGGTTTGTACATCAAAGAGAGCCCCAAACAGTGTGATGGAGTGGAAGTAACAGTGCCTGGTCAACATTATAACTCGGAGCGTGTTTTTTTTTTTTTTTTTCCCTTCATGGAGATAATGCCATCTGGCACCCAGGAGCAGCAAAGGCCAGCGATGGAAAAAAAAAAAAAAAACGCCACCTCCGTGTTTTGCTTATTGGTGTAACAGTTAATCCTGATTTAAAAAAAAAAAAAAAAAGAGGCAAGGACGAGGCTCAACTCCCCACCACCTTGTAGATCCTATTGTCTCACACAGGCTGAGCTGCCCTGGCCACCCAAAGCAAAGGTTGCTCATGGGGTTGCCAAGTGGATGGAAGAGAGAGGGACACTAAGGAAGGCTGGGAAAAATACCTATTTATCTTTTTGTCTATTGAATTACTTAAGTGCTCGCGCGGCACACGCACACACACACACACACACACACACACACACACACACACACACACGGGAAAAGGAGACGAAATTCAAAGGCTATTCTTCCTAGACGATGACGTTTTGTGAAGAAACCTCAAGTCGCTGGCTTTGAAAGTCCCCAACTGGACTCCCTAGTGACCGCCTAACTTCTTCACATCCGCCCTGAAAACTCCGTTCGAGCTTTATTTTGAAAATTCCTCTCCTTACCCTCCAGGGACCTTGGGATTACAGCCCACCCGCCTCCCACCCACCCCTGCTGACACCGTAGACTTCTAGAGCAATTTCTCCTAAGAAATCTCTGAGGCCTTCACGGTTCAGGATAGGAAGAGAGGGGCCCAGGAAACGCACATACAGCGCACTGGGTGCCCCGAATTGCAGGGAGGAGGGGCAACTGTCAGTCATTGTATTTACTCTGAATCCGCCTTCGAAACCGAGGAAGCAGCATCCACAGGGACCATCGCCTGTGCTGCTGAAGTGAGGACAAATGTCCAGTTTATGGTTTTGTTGCTGGGTTTTTTTTTGTTTGGTTTTGCCATTGGTCAAGTGTGCACCGCCACTGTTTAGAAACCCCGTGGTTCCCCCTCCCCCTGTCGTGACACCAACTACTCCTCCCTTCTGATGTTCCTCACCAAACTCTGCCCTTCCCCTACCCCTTCCATCTCTGCAGGGGGCAAAGCCTGATGTCTTGGGGAACATGGAGGGGGGTAAAAGTCACATTAAGGCAGGACTATGCGCCATGGCTGCCTAAGCAACGGAGAAGCCTTCAGAGAACAGAAATCTTCTTCCAAGGCAGCTGTCTCTCCCTGTAGGCCAGTGGTTCTCCACCTTCCTAAGGCTGTGACCCTTTTAACACAGTTTCCTCATGCTGTGGGGACCCCCCAACCATACAATTATTTTTGTTGCTACTTCATAACTGTAATTTTGCTACGGTTATGAATCATCATGTAAAATATTTTTTCTTTTTTGGAGACGGAGGCTTGTGTGTGTGTCCCCCCACTCCTCCCGGGGGTCGCGACCCACGGGTTGAGAAACCACCTCCGTGCACCGTGGTAACAGTTCAGAAGGTTTGGGAAGTAAGCGGTGTCCTACCAACAACCAACATGCGGCCTGAAATTACTCAGAAAATCCACCTTGCTCTCTGGCCTGCGGCTGCTTTTCTCTTCAATGGCATAAACTGCGGAATTGAAGCCCCCCTGCCGCCGGAGGAAAAGGGACTCGGCTGCTATTTTTGGCTGCCATGGAATTGCCCCTCCAGCAGAAGTGACAGCTAAGCTCTCTGATCCTGAACACGCTCCGCCCCGTCACTTGTCACACGTTTGCTCCCTCCTCAGAGTCAGGAGAAGAGAGGCAGAAGAGATCGTCCTTACGAAGCACGCACAGCTGAAATCCTTGACCGAGAGGGAGAAAGGAGCATCTGACATTCAGAGTTCCGATACAAGGTGGTCAGATGTCAAAACCTGAATTATTCGTGGGGAACGCCGGCTTCACGTTTCATAAAGTGACTCGCGCGCGCGCAGACAAAAAGATTTGCAAGAAGGAACTCGCACAGAAGGTGAGGAGACATGGGGCCACATAGTCCAAGTTTTAGCCTCCACCTCACACTGACACACATACATGCACATGGACACACACACACACACACACACACACACACACACAAACACAAACACACGTCCACATGGATATTGCCCGCATGGCGAAAAACATTTAAAAGGGAGCTGGGGAGCTGGCTCATTCCTTGAAGTACCTGCCTCATGACCACGTGGACCTGAATTTGATCCCTAGTACCATAAAAAGCCACGTGAAGAAAAATGGCTACCTG
Source organism: Peromyscus maniculatus bairdii (assembly GCF_049852395.1). Taxonomy (NCBI): domain Eukaryota; kingdom Metazoa; phylum Chordata; class Mammalia; order Rodentia; family Cricetidae; genus Peromyscus; species Peromyscus maniculatus. The sequence continues at coordinate 21,937,333 of NC_134869.1, read as the reverse complement.
TGGCCTCTGCATGAACAGATGTACACACCCATGAAAACATGTGCATGCACCACACATACACAAAGCACGCATGTGCACAAAATGGGGATGGGGAGAGAAAGAGGGAGGTAGAGAGAGGAGATAAGAGTGTATGAGAGAGAGAGAGAGAGAGAGAGAGAGAGAGAGAGAGAGAGAGAGAGAGAGAGAGAGATGACTTCCTCAATGGGACCTAGTATGTCTCAGAGCTCTCAGAGCTAGTCCTGCTATAACATGGGCTCATAGACTGAGCATGACCTGCTTGTTGCATACCACACTGTAGAAGATACTGATGGGACCTCATATAAGTAAATAAGGAGAGAGATTTCTTCTCTTGAGGAACTCACAATTGGATACTAGAGGCAAATATCAGCCTAAGAATTGGGAGATGGGGCATATATTCCCAACCTGACACATGTGACCAGGTAACAAGGGTAACTCACCACTACCTGGTGTTAGGAAACATAAGCCATAGCAAGCTTCTTTAATCAATAAATATGTCAACAAATGCAACAGAAACCAGTAGTTACTAAAACGGAGGAGCTCCAGGCGGCGTTGGTTCACGCCTTTAATCCCAGCACTCAGGAGGCAGAGCCAGGTGGATCTCTATGAGTTCGAGGCCAGCCTGGTCTACAGAGTGAAATCCAGGACAGGCACCAAAACAACACAGAGAAACCATGTCTCAAAAAACAAAAAAACAAAAACAACAAAAAAAGAAAACTAATCATCTGCTGGGTGGTGGTGGTGCCTGCCTTTAATCCCAGCACTTGGGAGGCAGAGCTGAGTGGATCTCTGTGAGTTCGAGGCCAGCCTGGACTACAGAGTGAGTTCCAGGAAAGGTGCAAAGCTACACAGAGAAACCCTGTCTGGAAAAACAAAAAAAAAAAACAAAAAAAAAAAAAAAAAAAAAAAAAAAGGAAAGTGTCAAAGAAATATGTCAGTTGCACCAGAAAAGGTCTTCATGGAGCTCATCGTAAAGTCATGACCTGCTATTGTGCTTAAGTCAAATAAGCTTTAGTCCTCAAATCATCCACGAAAGAAAATCAATCGCCTGTGGCACGTCTTCAGTTCTACTTTGGATTTCACTTAATCCGCCGAGTGCGTTCTCTGATTATTCAGGATTTGTTGGCGCCTAATTTTTAAGACGTGGAACTCGGTGGTTCTCGCATTCCGGTGGTTGAAAAGCGGAGATCACTGCAGTCTCAGGCAGACAGGTTGAGCCGCCAGCATTTGCAAAGGGGCAGAGAATAGTAAGAAAATGATGCCCAATTCCTTTCTTAAAATCTTGTGAGTGTCTGACGCACAGGTGCTAGGAATTATAGGACCCGGACTCATTTCTATAGCGTTCATGGGTTTTGCTTTGAGTTGAGAAAGCCCCAGGCTAGCCTCAATTCCCCACACAGCCGATGGTGACTTTGAACTTCTGATCCTCCGGTTTCTATCTCCCAAGTGCTGGGATCACAGACCTGAGGCTCCACGCCTGGTTTATGTGGTGCCAAGGATCAAACACAGATCTTCCTGGATGCTGGGGGCAAGGACTCTAAACTGATCTACATCCCAGCCTGTGTTTCCCAATTTTTGAATAGAAGTCAAGTTTCACAGAACTAATGGACTATTTCACCACCACGTCCCATGTGGAAGGAATTCTATTCCTGACCCTTGTCTGAGACTCTCAATCACGCTGCTTTTCCCACACCCAGTGAGTGTTCCTGGGAACTACGCAAAATGGCACCCGGTCCTGTGCCCACGTGATGACTGGGAAGGGGGTGATCAAACAAGCAATATAATGAATGCTCTAGTCACAGGAAGATAGAGCCGACAGAAACCCAGTGTATCCTCCAGCATCCTTAATTCTACACCAGTTTCAACCCGGGCAAGCTCAGTGAGACAGTCTATGTTTACCTGATAGAACAGTACTCATGTTTCCTTTCTGAGTTTTAAGAAGAAAAAACTCAAAGTGCCATCAGTTAGGGATGATCGTTTCCTGCAGATGTTTGCTTTATCTCTGTCTCTGTCTCTGTGTGTGTGTGTGTGTGTGTGTGTGTGTGTGTGTGTCTTTGCTTCCTTCACATCTTTTCCTCCTGTCTCTGTCCTTCTGTCCCTCCAGCCTATAACATAAAACCGGATAAAAGATGAATCTTTGAAAAAAAAAAAAAAACAAGCAGCAGAAATGGTCTGTGGTACACAGTGGGTAAGAAACACAACACGAGCTACTGTTATCAGTGGGAGGGTCTTTTTACTGGTTCACACACACTTTTCTGATAAGCACACGTCACAGCATCTGCCTCATCGAGGAGCTATGAGTCCTAACCGTGCTACTGGGATTTAAAAAAAAAATCCACAATAGTTTCCAGCACATTTAAAGCTGACAACAGATGCTAGATAGTGTTATTACCCGGGCTATTTTTACCACTGTTATTATAGTCATAGCTTACATAACTACAAGCTCAAAAAAAAAAAAAAACGGTTCAAACTCGACATTACATTTAGCTGGTCATAACGTAGCTTAAGAATTATTCTATTTTGAAACCTTACATTCCCGGTGACGTTCATTTGATTATTCGGGAAACATTTATCCTGGGTTCCCCCAAAAGTACAACTCCAGCTCTAGTATGACTTTATTTGAATGTTTATTAGAAAAGATTTGCCACAGGACAGCAAGATGGATCTGTAGCACTTGGGGCTAAGCTGGACAGTCTGAGTTTGATCCCAGGAATCCATATAGCAGAAGAGAATGGACTCCAGCATGCTGTCGTCTGAATTCCACACTTGTGCCACACAGACAGACAGACAGACAGACAGACACACACACACACACAGACATACACACATATACATATTTTTTAAAAGATTTTGTCTCTAAACTAATTTAATAAAATTCCAAATTCCTTCACAGACCACTCACAGCTCAGCTCTGGTCCTCTCCGGCCTTCCCAAACGCCACTTTTCTCTCTACCTCTTAACCATCTACTTCCTCACAGTAGTTGCCAAGGTTTCCAGCTCGCCTACTCTGTCATTTTCCTCCTGAAACTATAAGGAAACGGCGCTCTAACTTCCTTCTTTCCATTTTTAAATTCATTTATTCAAACGAAAAACTCATGAGTAACCCTGATTAACGCCAGGGAACAATAGTTAGTGAGTGGGTAAGGCCCCCATATGTGGAAAACACACACTGTCCTTCATTAGGGGAGCGCCACGTGCAACGCAGACTGGCCTTGAACCCACAAGCCTCTTGCTTCAGCCCCCCAGTGCTGGAATACAGGCATGCATCGGCACCACACCCACCTTTAACAACAACAACAACAACAAATGTCTTGACCCTTGCCCAATCAATCCCATGCAGAAAAACACCTCCTAATTTCCACTCATTCTTCTGCCCCAAAACGAAACGCTGCCTCGGCAAAATGCCAGGCCCCATTTAAGCCCATACTTAAAAGCATCTTTCTAAGCACTTTGTTCTGGCTTTCTCTTACCAACTTTTTCCAAATACCTGACCTGGAGGTACTGTCCCAGCTCAGTGCTCGTCTAGACTTCTCCCTTTATAAGAGCAAATCAAACAAATACCCATCTCCCCGGTTGCTAGGGTCCCCTTCCTCGCAACTTCCTCCACCTCTCTGAAGCAGGGACTTGTACAGAGTGGATCCAGCCCTCCAGTTCTTCCGATCTTCTTGATCTTCATGTCCCTGGGTTTGTGGAGGAGGCTTATAAATGTGCTTCTCAATAATTTCAGCTTGTGAAATGGAGTGGTGTTAATGTGAATTCTGTGTCTTTGCTAAAATGATCAGTTTAACTAACAGGTTTTTGTTTAGTTTTTTTTTTTTTCTTTTGAGTATGTGATATGAGATTGGATTTTTCAGCTGACAGAGCAAAAAGACAAACATGAGATTTCATGGAGAATAGGACAAACCACAAAAATAGAACGTGCATGTGTGTGTATGTAAAAACTACCTGTAAATACTATTTATACATATATACATATCCAGACGTCTTTGCTGTCAAATTGACTGGAAAGAGATATATCTAAATTAGTAAAACCCACTTGTTGTATCTGTTGAGGGTGCATCCAGAGATGATTGGCATGTCCGTCAACAAACCGGTTGGAGAAGAACCACCCGCAGTACAGTGGAGCATCCCATGGAGCTGCTGGAGAGTGCAGTACTTCCCCGTCCTGATCTGAAGTGCATTTCTGCCGCTGTCATCGCCCACAGAGCTCTCAGAGATCACTCAGTCTGTGGCTTCGAGCTTTTTAGACTGAGAATCTACTGGTGTCTCCAACTTCCGTATTGCTGACTGAGGGACTAGTCAGTCTCTGATACTGTAAGCTGATTTACTGAATCTCTATCATGTATCTGTTTGGTCCTTATATTACTCTGGAGAACCTTGACTAATCCTAATGTACAATGTACATATTCTTGTCAATGTATAGTATAGGTGACTAATATGTGTGCACATATATAAGTCTCACTCTATTACGGAGACCTGGGGCCTCATGATATACTGGTACCAAGCTGGAGAGAGTAGAGAGCCCGTGGGGTAGTTCACAGGACTGAGAAGGAACCGGAAAGCTGATGGCATGAGTTCCAATCCAAGTCTGAAGGCCTCAGAATGGGGAAAATCAAAGGGAGGTTTGTGCCCCAGCTCAAGTAGCCAGTCAGAGAACGCATTTATCTTACCTGAATTCAGCATGCCCTGCTGTATGAAATAACATAGACTCAACTCTGTTAGAGAGGTCATCTCTCTTCGATCCACCAACTCAAATACAAAAAGCTCCATTTCATGAAAATGGAAAATAAACAACATCCAGACACATTCAAAAATAGTATTTGACCAGATACATGGGTATCCCATGGCCCAGTTGGGTAGATGAAACTAACCATTACAGACTATAATCCTGCCAAGTCAAACACATAATCAGGAAGCGAGGAAGTCCTAAATGACTAGAAAAAAAAATATTTTTAAGAATTGAAAATGTGCACCATGTGCAACTATATCCTAGCCATGGCCCCAAGTATTCTGTGGACCATTTCCTAAATAAAACACCGACAGCACAAACCCTGAGCACAACCATTAATAAATGGGACCTCTCAAAACTGAGAAGCTTTTGCAGGGCAAAAGACACAGTCAATAAGACAAAAAGACAGCCAACAGATTGGGAAAAGATCTTCACCAACCCCACATCTGACAGAGGATTGATCTCCACAATATATAAAGAACTCAAGAAACTAGACATCAAAGCACTGAACAGTCCAATTAAAAAATGGGCTAAAGAGCTAAACAGAGAATTCACAAAACAAGAACTACAAATGGCTGAAAGACATTTAAAGAAATGCTCAACATCCTTAATCATCAGAGAAATGCAAATCAAAACGACTCTGAGATACCACCTTACACCTGTTAGAATGGCTAAGATCAAAAACACCAATGATAACCAATGTTGGAGAGGATGTGGAGCAAAGGGAACACTCCTCCACTGTTGGTGGGAATGTAAACTTGTACAACCACTGTGGAAATCAGTATGGCGGTTTCTCAGAAAATTAGGAATCGAACTACCTCAAGACCCAGCCATCCCACTCTTGGGCATATACCCAAAGAATGCTGATACATACCATAAAGATACATGCTCAGCTATGTTCATAGCAGCACTATTTGTAATAGCCAGAACCTGGAAACAACCTAGATGACCATCAACGGAAGAATGGATGAAAAAAATGTGGTACATATACACAATGGAGTACTACTCAGCAGAGAAAAACAATGAAAGCATGAAATTTGCAGGCAAATGGATGGAACTAGAAAAAATCATCCTGAGTGAGGTAACCCAAACCCAGAAAGACAGTTATGGTATGTACTCACTCATTGGTGGATTCTAGATATAAAATGAACAATCAGACCACAACCCATAGAACCATAGAGCTATATATATAGCATGGAGGTCCCTAGGATGACTGTGGCATATAATCAATTTCAGTTTTACTCAATTATTGAAAAAAAATAGCCAAATGAATGGAAACACATGAACTATGAACCAAAGGCTGAGGGGCTCCCAGCTGGATCAGGCCCTCTGAATAGGTGAGACAGTTGATTGGTTTGATCAGTTTAGGAGGCATCTAGGCAGTGGGACCAAGTCCTGTGCTCATTCCATGAGTTGGCTGTTTGAAACCAGGAACTTATGCAGGGACACTTGGCTTAGTCTGGGAGGAAGGGACTGGACCTCCCTGGACTGAGTCTACCAAGTTGATCACAGTCCTCGGGGGAGGACTTGTCCTGGAGGAGGTGGGAATGGAGGGTGGGCTGGGGGTAAGGGGAGGGCGTGGGAGGGGGGAGAATAGGGGAACCCATGGCTGATATGTAGAACTGAATGGTATTGTAAAATAAAAAATATATATCACAAAAAAAAAAAAAGAATTGAAAATGTGCACCATGTGCAACTATATCCTAGCCATGGCCCCAAGTATTCTGTGGGTTATCATAGTTAATTCTCACAATGATCCTGCAAGGTGAGAACCACCTTATTTCTGTTTTATAACGAAACCAAGCCGGGTGGTGGTGGTGTGTGCCTTTAATCCCAGCACATGGGAGGCAGATCCAGGTGGATCTCTGTGAGTTCGAGGCCAGCCTGGTCTACAGAGCGAGATCCAGGACAGGCACCAAAACAACACAGAGAAATCCTGTCTCGGGAAACAAAACAAAACCAAGATATGGAGGGACTGAGCAACTTGCTGCGGATTTAAGCATTTGGCAAGGGACAGAACTAATCAATCAAACCAAGAGAGTGGCAAGCAGAAACTTCCAAAGCCCCTGAGCTGTGACTCACCGCGACTCACTGTGTCATGGGAAGCAGCACCCCTGTGTGATGTTGCCTCCCAGACTGAAATCCATCCTGCAGGGAAGTTCCTTAAGCCTGAAGGTAAAGAGCTCAACACAGAGCTTCAGGAAGTCCCTGAAACTGACCAGATTCCCCAGGCCCCTCCTTGGCAGAGTAAACAACAGAAGCGGAGATTCCCTCCCAGATGGAGAAAGCTGAGCTGCAGAGAGAGAGAGACAAGCTCCCAGGATGAGCCTGAGACCAGACCGGCTGCCTGGAAGAAGCAGAAATCAGCAGGAGCTGCCTGGAGGAGGTTTAGACCGGAGTCACTTGGAAAGTCACTCTCCAGCCTGTCAAGCTGCCTGTAGGCTGTGCAGTGTGCTCAGGTTCCCAGCTTTGGGAGCTGTCACCCTTGCTGGGGTGGGCTTTGGAGATGCGGCTGTCATTTCTGTGGGCTCCTCACCCATATTCTTGTAAGCACAATGAAACTCATGGTTCAACAAGTCAGACTTTAGTGGGATCCCTACTTTGGTCTGTCGTGGGTTCACCCCTGTCTGAGGTGAGTAGACATGTGAGTTCCTCAGGAATAGTTTTGTTAACAGAACCACTGTCAGACCTTCATGCTTTGCTCTTGGCTTCCTGATATGGGACGGATGTTGGAAAGAATGGCTGGAAGGTTGGTTTTTTTTCCTGGCTTTTAAATTAGCGCCAGAGCATCCACGGAACAGGTTGAGAGAGAGAGAGAGCTTTAGTAAGAAAGGGGAAGTGGTCGGCGCTCATGGCAGCAGGTGAAGAAAACATTAAGAAGTTGCTGAGGGAGAAAAGGAAGCAGAACCCGGACTCCTTGGCACTTCGGTTTAAGGGAAAAAGAACTACTGCTTAGCACAACTGTAGCAGGAATCCTAGGTCTCATTAATAAAAACAAACCTGAGGCCAGTTATTGGGGTGAACACTGGAAGATCAGAGAGACAGAACAAGCCACAGCTACCTCACCTGGCCAACTTCTCAGCTGATCTTGTTTCCTCAGACTGGAAGCCTCTGTGTCCTCATCCAAATGGATCTCAGCTGAACTGCTGCTCGAAAGCCTGAAAGCTTAACCAGCTAAAAGCTTCTAGTTTCTGGTCCTCAAGTCTTATATACCTTTCTGCTTTCTACCATCACTCCCTGGGATTAAAGGCTTGCTTTCTGGGATTAAAGGCGTGAGTCACCATGCTTGGCTGTATCCTTTAACAAATGGATTTCTGCCTCTGGAATGCTAGGATTAAAGGCGTGTGCTACCACTGCCTAACTTCTATGTTTAATACTATGGCTGTTCTGTCTCTGACCCCAAATAAGTTTATTGGGATATACAATATTTTGGGGAACACAATACCACCACACACAACCACTAAACAAACTGTCTCTGGAAAACCGCGGCAGGTTTATGTTTGATGACCTCCACCACCATTACAAAGCCTATGGCCATCATGGATGTGTTTATGTGCATTGGTGCTGAGAAAGGAATCTAGGACTCTGCACACACTGTGTGTTCACTGAGTAATGACCCATCTTATTTCTCTCATTCCAAGGATTACTTGTTCACTATCCAGACTCCCCTGAAAGTTTCCAAACAACCCCCCAACTGTTCACACGGTTACAGCTTCTCCCCTTGGTCCAAAGCCTTCTGATTATTCACAGTGCCAAGTATATTCTTTCATATATGTGTATCCCGCCCTTGGGGGACCGCTGTCTTTGAACTTCATATATTTTGGAGAAGGCCAGATTTACCTGTGCATCTTTTGAAAAAGATTTATTATTTTTAATTATGTGTGTGTGCATTTAAATGGAGGTGTCAGCAAAGGCCAGAGTCGTCAGACTCCCCTGGCCTCCTGGCATTGGAGTTACAGGCAGTTGTGAGCCGCCCAAAGTGGGTGCTGGGGACCAAAATTGGGTCTTCTGCAGGAGAAGTGTTCCTTCACCACTGAGCCGTCTCCATTCCGTCTGCAGATCTTAAGCTCTGGAGGAAGTGGAATGCTCTATACACATTTGCAGGGTTTCTTCATTTTACTGTCTTGGTGTCATTTTCTTTTCCCTGCTGGCATCTGGCAAACCGCCACAGAGTGCCCAAATGCCATTTTCCTTATGGAGCCTCCCCTGGCTTCCTTCCCTGGTAAGGTCATGTGTGTGCCAGTACATTTTTCATGATACACTACACTATCTTATTATGGTTTGTAAACCTCCTTCCTGCCTCAGATTATAAACTCCTAATGGTTTAAGTTCATGTCCAACACCCTTAAGTTCTCATCGGGGCTCAGTAGAATCCGGCTTGGAAACCAGACAATCAAGAGCGCCTGCATGTTTCAGAGGAAAAGGTAGGGTACTTTCCAGCACTGTGGAAGAAGCTGAGGCAGGAGGTTTGAGTCTGCGGCCAGCCTGGGCTACAGATAAAGAGCCAGTCGGGGAGAGAGGCCAGGAGGGGAAGGGTGAATAGGAGAGGGAGGATAGACTTTCCACGTCTTCTCAGACCAAAACATTCTAAATCCTAAATTCTCTGCTGACCACATCACTAGTTGAAAAAGCCTTTTCCTCTTGATCTTCAGAAAAATCACTGTGCCCGTTCCTTTAGCACAAGAGAGAAGACATCAGCTGCTGTATTTTCCTTTGAACTAAACTCAAAATAAAAACAATTTTTAAAAAGCAATAAGGAAATGTAAAAAAAAATGAAGACACTCAGAAAGGTATTTAAGAAAGAAGATGAACCCAGTTCTGCTCTGCGTGAAGAGGAGACAAGAGGCTGAGAGGAAGCACTTGGAGTACCTACCTGAGTTGAGAGGAAGAGCTCACTGCTTTAATTCTCAAAGCTCCTCTTTGGGGGCCAAGCTTCCTCTAAGAAGGGCCAAGGACAGTGTGGGTGTGTGCAGCCTGCCATGACGGGAGGAGGAGGAGACCCTCTGGACTCCCTTCTTTTCCTTCACACCACGGAAGTGCTGCATTGTGTACTTGGTGTTCTCTGTCTTGAGGAACTGTGATAGGGAAGGTATGTGTGAGTATGTGTTTCTGTGTGTGTGTGTGTGTGTGTGTGTGTGTGTGTGTGTGTGTATGCTAGTGTGTATGTGTCTGTGTGCAAGTGTGTGTCTGTGTGTGTGTGTGTCTCTGTGTCTGTGTGTATGTCTGTGTGTGCAAGTGTGTGTGCATGCAAGTGTGTGATTGTGTGTTTCTGTGTGTATGTGCAAGTGTGTCTGTGTGTATATGCTAGTGTGTGTGTGTGCCATTTAGAACCTGGAAAGCCACTGACAAAAAGTATGGAATTCAAATGCATGAACAATAAAATAGAATCAATGATGGATAGGTTTATTTTTTTTTATTATTTTATTTGTTTATTTGAGGCAGGGTCTTACTATGTGGTTTATTGAATAGACAGTCCTCTGAGGTGGAATACTATTTTAAAGTGTGTTGATTTGTTTATGCTGTGAAACATTTGTTTAATGATGCAAAGATAGGTTGCATGCTTTTACATTGCATTTATTTAACTCCGTGAAGCTGTGTTACTGTGCCTAAAACACCTAATGGTCTAATAAAGAACTGAACGGCCAATAGCAAGGCAGGAGAAAAGATAGGTGGAGCTGGCAGGCAAGGAGAATAAATAGGAGAAAAAGAGAAGGAACAAAAGAATAAGGAGAGGAGGATGCTAGGAGCCAACCACATAGCCACATAGCCACACAGTCACACAGTCACACAGCCACATAGCCACACAGCCACACAGTCACACAGTCACACAGCCACACAGTCACACAGTCACACAGCCACACAGTCACACAGCCACACAGTCACACAGCCACACAGCCACACAGCCAGCCACAGAGTAAGAGTGAAAGCAACAAAAGGAAAAAGCCCAGAGGCAAAAGATAGATGAGGATAATTAGTTAAGAAACGCTGGCTAGAAACAAGCCAAGCTAAGGCCAGGCATTTATAAGAAACAATAAGCTTCCATGTGTGATTTATTTGGGAGCTAGGTGGTGCCCCCCACCACAAAAGATCAAAGAGCAAAAGAGTAGAAAAAATAACCAACGACATGTGTTGATATTTTGTTTGTGATCTAACAAAGCTTGCCTGAAGATTAGAGTGTGGAGCTAGCCACTAGTTAGCTAGCCAGGCACTGGTGGCTCACACCTTTAACCCCAGCCCTAGAGAGGAGGAAACAGGAAGTGATATGGCTGGGTGGAGAGAGGAGTATAAGGCGTGAGGAGACTGGAGCTCGGCTCCTTTCAGTCTGAGGATTTGGTAGAGGTAAGACGTGGCTGTGCCTGGCTCCTTTGCCTCTCTGGTCTTTCAGCATTATATGTGTGTGTGTGTCGGGGGGGGGGGGGGGGGGTGACAGGGAGGGGGTTTTACATGCCAAGGTGCATGTGCAGACATGTGGAGATCAGGAGACAACACCGTAGAGTTAATTCTCGCCTTTGACCTTTAAGTAGTTCCTGAGGATGGAACACACGTCACCAGGTTTGTGGGGGGACCCCACACCCTCCAAACCATCCAGTCAGCCCCCAACTGCAGGTTCTGTCTGTGTCCGCTTTTCACTTCCAGTGATTTACCCCACTCGTTGCTTTGAAGTTGTTTTGTTTAGATGAAGACAAGAACCAAGGAAAACAGATCTTAGAACAGGAACTGAGAATTCACCTTCACAGATGAATCTTGGAGAAATAAAAGCACAACAAACAAACAACTTGAAGTATGTCATGGAGTATACACTCAACCAACCAAGTCTCCATTCTGCAGAGTTCAGGAACCCAGGACAGACAAGCAAAATGGATGCACAACTTGCTGCCTGAATTTTTAATTTTTTTTTGTTACAATAGAAAAGCCCAGGTTTTATGGGTAAAGTGTTCCTGGGTAATTTCCCGGACCCCCAGAGAGGAGACAGGGACAAGAGACTGGAAAACCACGCATCTGTTTTCTGGGATGCAGTTTATATCCCCTGTGGAGTGGTCTTGAGCATCTCTGGGGGAGGACCTGCGTTTGGCGGGCTTTGAAGGGGCGGGTTTGGGGAAAGAGATGGGGGAGGGGAGTTGAGGTGGATCTTCCACCAGAACATTCCAGACTCTTTGGGTATATGGATGCCAGGGTGCCAGGGGTTGTGGTGGAGCTCCCACCCAAACAATCACTATGGGACAAAAACATAACCTTTTTCAATCAGACAAGTTCCACAAGCCTACAGCCATTTATTCCCCCTCATATTGAACTTCCAAAGTTTATGCTCAGGAGAAAGAATTATATCTACACCCAGAGACAAGGCTCACGATAGGGGAAACACTAAACAAAATATCACCCTCCATGTATAACCAGAGCTTGCGGTCTGTGTTCATCTCCCATTTCCTCCACAGAGCGGTCCCTGTCGAGACTCTCAGCAACCGGCCCCTGAGACGGTGTTCTGAGAACTTTGCAGGATGGCTGCTTCACAGAAAGCACCTTTTCACCATTAATCACTCAGAGAAAGGCCCTGCCATCTCCAGGGTAATCAGCTCCCTCGTTCCCTGAGATCCTTGGATCCCCGAGGGAGGCAGCATTCAGGGAGAGAGGGAAAGGCAGAGAAAGCAAGGGAAGGGTCTGGCCAGGTAGTGCCATCAGGAAAGGGTGTGCTCTGTAAACATGAGGACCTGAATTCACATGTCTCAGAATCCACAGCTTTGGCCGCCAGGGCCTGAGAGGCAGGAGATTTGCTGGGGTTTACGGGCCAGCTGGTCAAGCCAGATCTAAGAGTGGGTCAGTGTAGATCCTGCCTGGAAAACTGTCATAAAGCGCAAAGTCTCTGGGCTCTACACACACACACACACACACACACACACACACACACACACACACACACTAGTGTGGTGAGGTCGGTCCGTAATCCCAGCATCCAAGAGGTCACCTGGAAGCCATCCTGTTGTGTATTGTAACATCCAGCCCAGCCAAGCTAGCATAGCAAAACCTCGTCTCAGGTGGGAGAAGGGGAGGAAAATAGGGTAGAGATTAAAAATAGAAAACAATATGATTGAAACCCAGAAGAAGCAGCAAAGACTGAAACGGAAGAGGCATTGAGAAGGTATCAAAATAGAAAATCATTACCGACTTGAGTACCACAGACAGAAGTGAAAGAGAACAGGTAGCTGGTGTGGAAGCTTCTTGGTATCGGGTACTGAGACACTGGGAAACAGACCTCCGTGTGCTCATCCCACGTCGCGGTGCAGGTAGATGTGGAACACACTTACAATCCCAGCACTTGGACCACAGAGGCAGGAAGATCGGGAACTCAAGGCCATCCTGGGCTACACACTGAGATCTTGCCTTAAAAATAAATGGAGCTGGTGAGATGGTCCAGTGGGTGAAGGCTGCCATCAGGCCCCAAGACCTGAGTTTGATCGCTAGGATTCACCTCATGGAAGGCAGAACCATCAAAAGTTGTTTCTGCTCCACTTCTCCACATGTGCTCTGTGGCACACACACACACACACACACACACACACACACACACACACACTGGGGTGGGAGGTGCAGAGAGACAATAAAATAAAATGACCTTTGATCCAGGTCCAAAGTTAAAGGTGGGATTTTTGTATCACCTCCAAATATGGTTCCGCTTACTGCTTTAGCCAGAGGGATCCGTTGTTTCGTTTTGTTTGTGAGGAAGGGCCTCATGTAGCCCAGGCTAGCCTTGAACTTGCTATGTAGTCAAGGCTGCCTTTTAACTCCTGATCGTCCCGCTTCTACCGCTCAGTCATGTGATACCACCCCGCCCCTTGGTTCTTTTTAAAATCTCCCTTTTAGAGCCTCACCCCTGTGACGCATCAACAAGTCACCTCCCTGTCATCCATGTCCAGTGTGAAGAGACAACTCAGGCCCAGTGGGCAATGAGAGCCCTCTACAGCGATGGTTCTCAACCTTCCTAACACTGTGACCCTTGAATACAGTTCCTCATGGTGTTGGTGACCCCAACCATAAAATTATTTCTGTTGCTACTTCATAGCTGTAATTTTGCTACTGTTATGAATTGTAATGTAAATACCTGTTTTTCCAATGGTCTTAGGTGATCTCTGTGAAAGGGTCATTGGGCCCCCAAAGGGGCTGGGGTCCACAGGTTGAGAATCACTGCTCTCCTTTACAAAGATAACTGGTGAAAAATCTACTCTCTAGATTCATAAACTTTCTATTATATACTTAATTTAAACAAAAAGGGTGAGGGTGTGTGTGTTCACATACCGAGATGTGACAGATGCGGTCATGCATGGAGAAAGGGAAATATTGCTTTTTCTTTCTCTGCAGCTCTCTTTTATCACATTGATGGCCAGGCATCAAATAGGTATGTATGTGTTGTGGAGTATTATTTTAAGTTGTGTTCCGTTTGTTTATGCTGTGGACCATTTGTTTAATGATGCAAAGATGTGTTGCATTCTTGTGTGTTGCGTTTGTTTAACTCTGTGAAGCTGTGTTACTGTGCCTGTCTAAAACACCTGATGGTCTAATAAAGAGCTGAATGGCCAATAGCAAGGCAGGAGAGAGGATAGGTGGGGCTGGCAGGCAGAGAGAATAAATAGGAGGAGAAATCTGGGGAGAAGATGGAGGAGCAAGAAAAGGAGAAGGAGAGGGTGACATCAGGAGTCAGGCACCCAGCTACACAGCAAGCCACAGAGTAGGAAATAATGAAAGGTGTACAGAAATAGAGAGAGGTAAAAGCCCAGAGGTAAAAGATAGACAGAATAATTTAAGGAAAGCTGACTAGAAACAAGCCAAGGTAAAGCCAGGCATTTATAAGAAAGAATAAGCTTCCATGTGCTTTATTTGGGAGCTGCGTGGTGGGTCCCCCAAAAGAGCCAGAGAGTAAAAACAAACAATATGTATGTGTTCTGTATTATATGTATACATGTAAAAACAAAACATTTTTTGAGACAGGGTTTTTTGAGATAGGGTTTTTCTGTGTAGCCCTGGCTTTCCTGGAACTCACTCTGTAGACTAGACTGACCTCAAACTCAGAGATCTACCTGCCTCTGCCTCTGCCTCCTCCTGGGTGCTAAGATTAATGGTGTGTACCACCACTGCCCAGCTTCAAAGCCACTATCCTTACTTGTAAAAATTTCAAGGCAAACAAAAATGTTCTTAGGCACCACTTCTTAAATTTTCTTTACTCCTCTTTTAAGAAGTGTGTGTGTGTGTGTGTGTGTATGTGTGTGTGTGTGTGTGTGTGTGTGTGTGTGTGTGTGTTTGTACACACCACAGTGGGCATGTGGAGGTCAGAAGAAAACTTTTGAGTCAGTTCCCTCCTTCCACTGTGTGGATACCTGGGATTGAACTCAGGTCACCAGGCTTGGCAGCTGGTACCCCTACTTTCTGAACCATAGTCTTTCAATGCAACTCTACCCCCCTACTCTCCAGCAAATACATTTCAACCCCCAAAGACAAGTGTCTGAATTTTGTTCCCTCAAAATAAATTTCTGGTGAAATTTTTTTGTTGAAAATTACAAACATATATCTAGGCAACAAACGGCACTTCAAACCCTTCAATAATATTTTCACTCAAACACCCTATAACCTGGAACTGCGAAATAGCCAACTAAGCAATTCCATTTCAATTAGCTTTACCGTAACTTTATTGTGTAGCACAGTGTTATGCTAGATTTCAATTTAAAAATAACTCTGCCCGACCACACATTTAGGTGTTTTGATTTCATTCTACACAGTGGAGGATTTTTCTACCTAAGTAGAGAGGTTCAGGATGAGTGGGCGGGAAGAAGGAAAACAGATTCTCACTAAGAAAGGAAGGCAGGACATTTCTCATGGAAACAAAAGGCAAACACACACGTCTCATAGCCAGAGGATTCAAGCCAGCATTTTGATAAAGAGAATGAACTGTGAGACACAGCGATGCACCTGAGAAATCTTCTGGGAGACATAATGTAGAGCATGGAAACAAATATTAGCAGATTCACAAGGCTATAATCACCATGGGTATCCATGGTGCTGGGTTTCAAATTAACTTGGTTATTTTTCTCGTGTTGCCAAATTTAACATTGGGGAATTTTGGTTGTGGGCTTATTATCATTACGTAAACACACATACTGGTGTTGAAGAGAATTTTTAGATAATTACACAGTATTTACAAAAACAGGTTTGGGGATTGAGAATATACTCGAATACCCATGCCCCTAAATAAACACAGCTCTCCTGTCACCTTGGGGAAATGTTTGTTGTGGGTAAAATTACTGATTCTGCATGAAACATGAAATCCTAGATGACTTTGTTGGCTTTCAGTCTATCTCTCCATCTTTCTTTCCTTCTCTCAATCTCCACAACCCCATCTCATCATTTTTAGTCAAACGGCCTGAATTATCTGTTCAGATTTATGAACTTTTAAAAGTGATCCTTTTGATGTGGATCCAGATGGAAAGGGAAATTGGGAGGAACTGGGAGGAGTGAGTGGAGGGGAAGCCATAATTAGAAATCAAAAGAGGAAACTACAATCGAAATACATTGTATGAAAAAAAAAAAACTATTTCCAATAACAAAGGAAAAAAAAAAGAGGGATCCTTTTGTAAAACCCGGAAACTATTTCTGCCTCCATTTCAATCTTGCTCAGATTCTCAACAGTGGCAGGGGAGACTCAGTGTTTTAGCCTCAATCTCAACATGCCAAGAAGTAAGTAGTGAAAGGAAGACCACCTAGATGGAACTAATCCAGCAAGTGTGACTAGGAACAGTGAATCTTACTTCTTGGGCTTGTGGGTATAACCAGGTGAAATATACTTGAGAAAGCACGGGGTGAATGAATCAGGGAAATACTTTAAAATCTTCAGGCCAAAACTGGGCATGGTGATTCATGCCTGAAGTTTCAGCTCTTGGGAAACCGAGGCAGGAGGTGCATGGGGCCAGGGCTACAAAACACGACTTCAAAAACAAAAAACTAGGCATGTGGCCCATGCCTCTAATCCCAGCCCTCCAGAGGCAGAGGCAGGAAGATCTCTGTGTGTTCAAGGCCAGCTCGGTCTACATAGTGAGTTTTTCCAGGACATCCAGGGCTATGTAGAAAGACTCTTTCTCAAACAAGTAACAAAAACCAAACTAGTCTGGGGGTGTAGGTCAGCTGCTGGAGTGCTTGCCTAGCATGCACGAGGGGCCCTGGGTCTGATCGCCAATACACCATACACTGGCAATGTTGCACACAATTGTTAACCCTAGCATTTGGTGGGGTAGAGACAGGACCATCAGAAGAAGCTTAAGGATGTCTTTGGTTACTTAGTGAATTCAAGAACAGCCTGGGGTACGTGGGACCCTGTTTTGGAAACAAAACCAGAACAAATTGGTTGGTGGCTGGAGAGAGATGGCTGAGGGGTGAGGAATGCTGGCAGCTCTTCCAGGGGACCCAAGGTTGGTTTCGATTTCCCACGCCCACCCAGATCTGGCAGTTCACAGCTCCCCGTAACTCCAGCTCCAGGGAAGCAGACTGTCTTTTCTGGCCCATGCAGTGTAACCTGGACACATGGTATATACACACACGTGTGCATACACATAAACAAAAATAAATCCTAAAAAAAATCAGAATAAAAATTCTAACTCTATGGGACAAAAACAAAACAAGAATAAAACAATAACACACACACACACACTTTCTCTCTCTCTCTCTCTCTCTCTCTCTCTCTCTCTCTCTCTCTCTCTCTGCCACCAATAATAGGAAAACAAAACAAGTGCTCTAGGATTATTTGTTGTTTGAGGAAAGCAATATGCCCTAGCTTTTATCTCATCTCATACACAAAGGCCAAGGTCTCGAAACGATAACAAGGCCCTTTACTGTATGTAATCTCTGATCCTGTGAGAACAGGCTGCTTGGACAACTGACTTTCCCAGTTACCAAGACACTGTTTCTGTTTCCAACCCTTGCCTGTATCATTATCCTGAGCAGGAAATCTCATTGCATGTTTATTGTAGATGTAGACTTTAAAGAAATCGGAATTCCTTCTTAAAGTTCACGTCGTCTTAACAGCCTGTCTGTTTTGATTTGCAATTTTCTCTAAAGTGGAAGGAAGGCTTTGGGGGGTGGAAAAAATCACTGCTAAGGCTTTCCAGTAATCAAAGATGTGTTGACTCCAGCAAAACCCAACAATCAGGAGGGAACGTGGGCACGAGGCAGATTAGCCGACGCTATCACGAAGAAAGTCCAGACGCCAAATCACAATACCGTATTTGGGGAGAGGTGAGCCCGGAATTCACCCAGTTCCTTGAACAGAATATTCTTTCCCCAGATTATCTCCAGAGCTGCTCCTTTGGTCTCCAAGCGGTCTGCTCAAATGTGACCCTCAGGGAGGCCATCCCTGACCAGTTTACTTAAAATAGCAACCTGCCCCAGCAACAATCCCCTCTGTCCTTTTAACGTGTGGACCACACATGGTGCTGTACAACTCCGTACATCACTGTCCCAGGACGAACGCATCAGCCTCGTTCCCTAGACCCCTCCCTTCCTGATACCACATCTATTTTCCTTGCTCCTTCACTTTCCTCTCTGAAAGCAGAGGGGTTTTTGTTTTGCTTTGTTTTCTTATCTTCAAAGGACTAAAACATAAATAAGATTTTTTAAAAAAGAAGAAATGCTGGGCCCTTGATGGGCATCTTAAAATGTACCATCTTTTAATCTAATTTTGGCATCTTCTAACGGCGCCATCTAAGAAGTCCCTTGACGTTAACGTCTTCCTGTCGAATAAGACGATCAGATACCAGCAATGCGGCACCTGTGCGGGAGAGACGGCTCGGCCTCTGGAAGCACAGCTTGCTGTACAAGCCCGATGACCTAGGTTCGATCCCCAGAACCGGACTTACATAGTTGGATCTATTCTACAACGCACTCCTAACCGGGGACAGGAGAACTGGGGGGGATCTCAAGGGCTAGCCAACAAGGGGGACCACACCTCGGAAGGTCAAAGGGGACTCTCTCCCGCTAAGTCGTCCTCTGACCTGCACATGCGCACTGAGGCACATCCATTCTCTCTCTCTCTCTCTCTCTCTCTCTCTCTCTCTCTCACACACACACACACACACACACACACACACACTACACAAACATACACATATACATTACACATACACACATACATTGCACACACACAGAGCACACACACTTTTTTTTAAAAAAGAAGAATCAAATGACCGTAGACAGGCGTGGTGGTTCACACCTGTAATCTCAGCACTAAGGAGGCTTAAGCAGGAGTGTCGCTAGTTCAAGGCCATGCTGGGCTCTAGCCAGGCCCTGATTGTGACACAGGGAGGGGTAGGGAGAGCAAAGTGATGCTTCCAGTGATCAGGGTTAGCTGGTGACTGAGCTGGGGGTGGGGGTTAAATAAGGATTCTGGACAAGCGACTAGAATGACCAACTACCTCGTCTTGCCCGCCCGTGAGGAGTCATGGAGGGAAGGCAGATGTGCGTTAGCACATTCCTGGCAGCCTCAGAGCAGGAAGGCTCTGCACCTGGAACGTGTAGGTCAGAGACTCGAGGTAGGCCAGAAGGAAACAGCACATAGGGCTGTCGAGAGGGCTCAGAGACTAATTGCCACCAAGACTGATAGCCTGAGTTCAAATCCCAGACCCCCCACATGGTATGGAAACAGAAAACCGATTCCCGCAGGTTACCACTGACAGACACACCCATTTGGGGTCAAACACGCTCGCATGGGCACAAACGCATACACACACACGCAATAAGCCTGCTTTTAAAAATCACACCACCACTTCCTGTGCTGAAGATGTGAAATTTATTCTTAAAACCAAGGACTAGGAATGAAAGCCAGTTGGTGGTGTGCTTGACTAGGGTTCCCTCAGTCTGCAGGGCCCCACCCCAGCACCACACAAGCCGGGGTTAGTGGTACACACACACAGAACCTCAGCGCTAGGGAGGTGGAGGCCGGATCGTTAGTTCAAGGTCAGGCTCAGCGGTACAGTGATTCTGAGGCCAGCTTGAGCTACAAGACTTAGTCTCAAAAGGGAGGGAAAAACAAAACCACCCAAAGCAAGACCGTGGTCTGGAGATGCTCAGTGGTTAAGAGCACTTGCTACTCTTACAGAGAAACGGAGTTTGATTCCAAGCACCCACATCAGGAGGGTCACATCATTCACTCTAACTCCAAGGGCTCCAAAACCCTCTGGCACAGGCACTCAGGTACCCAGGCCCACACCCGTAATTAAAAATGATAGAATAAATCTTAGAAAACAAAACAGAAAGAGGAAAGGTTTTTCGAGACAGGGTTTCTCCATGCAGTTTTGGTGCCTGTCCTGGAACTCACTTGGTAGCCCAGGCTGGCCTCGAACTCACAGAGATCCGCCTGGCTCTGCCTCCCGAGTGCTGGGATTAAAGGCGCGCGCCACCACCGCCCAGCTTGTATATGAATGTTTTGCCTGCACGTATGTATAGGCATCACACGTGTCCCTGGTGTCCTCAGAGGCCAAATGCCTTGGAACTGGTGTTTTAGGTGGTGGTTAGCTACACTGTGGGTGTCAGGAAGCAAACCCAGGTCTTCTGCAAGTAGTTGGTCTACCGGGCCTTCTTCACTCCAGCCCCGGGATCAGATTATTGGCTGGGCTCTCTCTCACTGGTGAAACCCAACTTGAACCATACCCCCATCTGCACTGACCTGCCGGTTCTTTCTAAAAACGGAGCTGCAGGAGGGGTGGGGGTGAGGCGGGTACCAGTACTGAAAATATTCATATTATTGCATTGAGAAAAAAAACGTGTCTGTGATGAACTCCCCGACGTCACAGGCCACCCTTGCTGTGGCAGGCCAACACTGTCCACCCTGTTAGGAAAAGGTCAATCAAGATCTGGAGCGGGCGCCAACTGAGCAGTATGGTAGCTTTCCCATCACCGGGGAGCCGTGGCCTTTCCCTGCCCCTCGAGAGATCCCACTCTTACCAAGGGCTCTCAGGGCAAGTCTTTATCTGTGTCACAGATCTTCAAGGACTGTGCCACCACACAAGCCCGGCACTGAGTCAGTTTCACAACCGTTCAAGGCGGTGACTTGAGTCGGTATTCTGACGGCTCTAGCAACCAGTGGTGAGAATTTTGACACGAGGGGAAATCCTCCGGGCAAGGACATGGCTACACACACACACACACACACACACAAGCCTGACACCACTGCCTCATCGTCGATGTAGCAAGCAGAAGCTCACAAGTGGGGGGGGGGGGTTGCAGCGGGGAGGCTTCGGAGAGAGATCAGCTGGTAGGGATCCTGCCTGGCGCACACAAACACCAGCACTGCATAAACTTGGTGTGGTGGTACAACCCAAGTTTAAGGTCTCCTCCACTACAGCCTGGGCTTCACGAAATGGTGTCTACAAAAGGAAAATTAAAAATAGCCCGACAAAAGGGGTGTGTGTGTGTGTGTGTGTGGAGAAGCACTATGAAAATGTGGCAACATCACAATCTTTTGGGGTTGACCAAGACACTTAGGTTTCAGCCGACTAATAAATAAGCAATCGTTAGTAAGCCCGTGAGTCAGGGAAGGGGTTCGTGAGTCAGAGCCTAGGACTCCTCTAGAGGTCTGAGACACAGCGAACCTGGGAGGGGCCGCCACATGAGTGGCCACTAAATCATGACTCGTTGAAAGGCCAGGGTTTCTTCTGGCAGAGACTTAGTTTGTGTGTTTGGGGTGGATGGAATTGCCACATGTTTCAGAAGCAAAAAAATAAAATTTGACAAGAAGCAAAACGGCTCCTTTCCAATTGGAGGCTTGACTCCCCAGTCATGCGTCTTAATCAGATTGTAAGTCTCCCAGAGGGAAGAAGGGTAGAGACGCTCACTCTTTTGATAAGGGTGTGGATTATGTAGGTGTGTAAAACTCCCTGGGCTCTGTACATGTATCTATATAGATTTCTCACTTTAAAGAAAAGTGCCCCATACCTTAAAAAGGTATATACTTAGCACTAAGAAATAGGAATTTAGAATATGGTTATTTCAAACGTTGAGAGCTTGCCTGGAATGCAGGAAGTGCTGGGGTTGTATCCCAGCACAGTGGTACATGCCTGAAAACCTAGCACTGGGAAATCAGAGGCAGAAGATCAGCACTGAAGTTCAAGGCCATCCTCAGCTACACAGAGGGTCCATGAGACCCTTTCTGGAAAACAAACAAACCAAAAAGCGCCTAATTAAAATGAACCACCTTGATTGGAGCTGGAGAGTTAGATGCCTTAGGAGTTGGAAGTATCAGTGCTCTCGAAGAGAACCCAGGTTCAGTTCCCAGAACCCAACGTGGTGGATCCCAACCATCTGTCAGCATCAGGCACCCACAACACTATGCTGTTTCCCAAGGCAGGACGGTGATGTTAAAATGACTGATCGATCTAGCAGTTAAAGCTAAGAACCATCTTTTCCCCCTCAATAAACCTTAAAAATGTTTGAGAGCCAATGACCTGCCCCAGGACAAATCAGTCCCCAGAAAGCCCCCCTTGGAATTATTTCTGGGTCTATTCCGGACCTGCTAAGGTGTGGTATGCCCTTGACACGTTCTCAGGAAGGCAACATGATGTTGATTATCGGCTCTTAAAAGTTAATGCTGTGGACACGGCCTACAGCCTACGAAAGGAGAGTGGCCATAGTCCCTGGCCAATGTGTGTAGTCTTTAATTGCTAACAGGCCCCTCTTTGACTCTTGAGAGTCCCGGTTTGGCTAATAAATAATTCTGTCAAATGATACGATCGCTCCAGCCATGGCAGCCCCACGATGGGCCTGGCTCCTTCAATTTTCCTTCTCTTATATTCCCTATTTGCCAGCACCTTCAGCAGGTTCTGCTGGTGCCTATTGCTTGCTTTCTCCCCCCCGAAGCACCGGTAGCTTTCAGACCGTGGTTCCAGTGTCCGACCTCCGGGAAAGCTTTCTGGGACGGTCGTGTTGTAACTGTGTCCTCTGGACGGTCTCCCCTCAGCATGTGGCAGCTCAGGTACAGATTCTGCAATTCGGCGGGCATCTCTCTTCTCTCTCCTCCTCCTCGGCTCCCAACCCAGCTCCCTCTTGTCATGGCTTTCTCGGTCTTGCCTTTTGGTTTGGTTGAGACAGGGTCTCTTCTGTTATACAGCTCTGGCGGTCCTGGAACTTGCTTCGCAGACCTTGAACTCACACAGGTCCATCCACCAGCCCCTGCCTCCAGAGTGCTAGGATTAAAGGTGTGCACTACCAAGGCTGGCCATCCTTGGTCTGAAAGCAGGGATGGATAGTGATAGTGACTATTTGAATATCCCCAGTGTTTAGTATAATACTTGGCACTTAGGGACTCAATATATTTTCAATGAATGCAAAAGGTCCAAGTCATAGGAGGATAATATGCCAGTTAGATCTTAAAAATCTGAAAATATCCAGAACTTAGAATTCACAAACTTACAGCGTAATGGGGGAAAAACCAAGAATCTTGGGGTTAGGAGCAACGTGATATGCATCTTGTTTTATATTAAGTGGCCCATCCTTAATTCTTTAACCATAACTGCTATTTCAAAGGACAACTTCTAATAACACTGGCCAGCTAACTTTTTTCTATTTACTTCCAAACTCATAGTCTGTACTTCTATCTTACCCATCATAGGACACAGCTGATTCATAACCCTGGAGCCATGCTGGGGCTCTAAGAAGCAACACAACCTGGTGAGTTTGCTCAGGAAGTAAAGGATCCTGCCACCAAGCCTGAAGACCCTGGAACCCACTTGGTGGAGAGAGAAAGGACTCCCTAAAGTTGCCCTTTGACCTCTGCATGTGTGCCACAAACACACCAACACACAACACAAATAAGTAAGAAATTTAACGATTAAAAACAAGAAAGTACAACTTATATAATTTTGTTTCCCCTTAAAGGCAGAAGCAACATTCTGAAAGGGCAAAGAAGGAAGGAGCCTCTTTGTCTTTAAATCTCTTAGTGCTCTCTTAAAATGCACCCCACAGCCAAGTGTGGTTGGTACCTTTAATCCCAGCACTCAGGAAGCAGAGGCAAGCCTGGTCTACACAGTGAGTTCCAGGCAAACCAGAGCTACACAGTCAGATCCTGTCTCAAAAACCAAACAAAATGATCAAACAAACAAAAACCCTTCTCAGGCCTGATGACAAAACCTATAACCCCAGATGTTCAGGAGGCTGAGGAAGATCTGAGTTCGAGGTCTGCCTGGGCTAAGGTGAATTCAAGGACAGTTAGGGTAGCAGTAAGACCCCGTCTCAAAATCTAAGAAATAAAAGTAAAAAGATATTAACTCACTGGCTGCTTACCGGCCTACTAAGTAAAAGGCCTCATTTAGGCAGGTGGGGAGTGAGGCCTTTTTCCCCACATTATTGCAAAATAAATCAACACAAACTTGGCTGAGCTGTCTACTCAAGGCCTGCCCATGTGTGGTACTGACACACAGGCCTGACATACGAGTCCTCAGTGAGGCTCTCTTCACTGAGCAGGAGGCACTGGAGTTGAGTCCAGAAGAGCCCACAAGTCAATGACTCATTCCTGACTGACCAGGAGAAATCGGTGACACCAGTGGTGACTCAGGCCAACGTTGCACTTGGGTTACATGAGAAGACACCCAACCCCAAGCAGCTCAATTAGCAAAAAGGCTGCTTTCAGCGATTGAGAGCCACTGTTCTGTCTGTTAAAAAAAAATAAAATAAAATAAATGCAGTCGAATACGAATATCTGGAAGGATTGCAAAGCCTGGAAAACATCAACTTCCTCCTTCCTCCCTCCACATGGCGAGGACCACTGAGGGCCAAGCATGGATGCAAACAGCTTCCACAAGGATAACACTGTTACACACACTGAGTAGAAGGACTCCATCTCTCCACTTAACACGCATCCAATTTAGCCAGGGGATCTGAAAGTGTCTCACCTTTTTAACTGAAAAATTAGCTCTGAGCCGCGATAAAAAATCTAGCTTAGAAAAGTCTGTGAGGTGAAGATCAAGGCCTGGGCTATCTGGATGGAGGTCCAGTCTTCCAAAAAGGGGAGCAACTCATTTTCTTCCTTCTATTACTTTGAAAACACAAGTCTGCTTCTTTCAGGTCCTGTCTAAGTGGGCTTTGAGAAACTCATAAGCACAATCATGTTCTAATGGACCATTTGATGGGAAAACCAAACTTGCTATAATTTAGTTGGCATCCATGATAAAGAACTCAAACTTCAAACATTGTACTTACAGCATCCTGCTGCGTGGGTTTCACTTGTTTATTTGGCCTGGACAACAGGCCTCCTCATTTTTGTATATAGAATGACTTGAAGAGGTTAAGAGACAGCTCAAAGCCAGAGGCTGGAACCAACCACCCACTCATGGGTATCCAACACTGGTATCCTTTGCACCAAATGCCAAGTGTCCAAGAAGGAGAGGCCTCATTGTAAACAGTTTTAGCTCCTGAAGAATGACCAGAGATGGCCAACCAGGCATGAGAAGTTCTATCACACAGTCCACCCATGTGCAACAGAACAAGCCAGCCATACCAGGCAATATCCCAATGGCTATGAGCTTGGTTCCGGGGTCAGAAAGGTCTGATTTCAAATTACATACTGGCTGTTTACTAGCTTTTTGGGCAACTGGGCTAATTAAGTTCTCTTGGCTTTCTACCCAGAAAATGAAAAATAAAGATTACCGGCCTACCTGTCAGTCTGACCCAGTTGGTGACAGAGCAAACGACAGTGTGTGCATTGGTCATGAGAAGGCTGAGTACAAATTTTTTAGTTTGTTGACCTAAGAGTACAAAATTGCCCTGAATGAGAACCATAAAATAAATCCCATCCGGTTCATGGTGTAACTGTCATGTCCAACCAATTGACCCTTATGTCCATTTATGGAATCTTCTCAAATAGTCCATTTGCTCATCATTTTTCTGTCCAAAAATGTAGGCATGGCTTAGATCAAAAGGGAAAAGGTACAGAGACTTCTGGTTCCCATGTGACTGCTTTATGACGTCATTATGTCAGTTTTCCTACCAATGTTTCTTACCCTGACAGTCTTTGCGATACAAAATTGAATAGATGGATCGGCTTTGAATTGGCAGTAACCATTCTGGGTATCTGTTGACTGAACAATGACTAATTCTTTTTTTTATATAAACAATGACATATGCAAATAAGCTAAAATTATGTGAGGTGACTCCCATCGTATTGTTCCAACAGCTCACTGAATGACTTGCCACTTAAAGGGACAGTTGTCAGAATACAAAGCTGTCCGTGGGAAAGTGAACACTCATCTGCTTTGCTAAGAATCTAGAGAAATGATCTGAAGAATATGCTGATCATAGACTCATCAATAAAATGTTCAGTTTATGTTTGCTTACGGAGATTATGACACAGGTTTGGTTTCTGTGGTTTTGAAACAAGGTCTCACTGTATAGTCCTTGTTGACCTGGAACTGGCTATGTAAAGCAGGCTGGCCTCAATTTAGAGACCCGCCTGCCTCTGCCTCCCAGTGCTATGACTGGGTGTATACTACCACACCCAGCCCCCCACCTTTAGCACACATGAAAATTACAAAAATATACTCAAGAATGACATGTTAGGAGGCAGCCATCTAAAGACTCACTAAAGACAAAGCCTCAGTGAGTGTCTTCCGTCAATGTCAATTTGAGGCTGGTCTCCAAATACAGGAACCCAGCTCACTCAACTGTTCCTTCCCGCCTGATGGTCCTTATTCTGATATTGTAAGTCTGGTCTCTAATTAATCAACCCTGTACTACCAAGAATAGGGTCACACATAGCCCTTACTATCTAAGGGTAGAAGAGATGATGTTAATTGTTAGTTTTTCATAAAGAACTTTTAAAAGGTACTTTTTCAAAATACCAAAGAACAAAAGATATATGGTCTCTTTATGGCATCTATAAAGGCCCATGACCTGTAATGTGACTTTAAACTACACATTGAAACCGTGCTTGCAGATTTTGCCTCTGCTTGTGAATTGTACTCCCTACAAACTGCTAAGATTGTCGTGCACACAATTCTGTGCTCAAGAAACACATCTGACCACTGCAAGGAAATGTCACTAAACTTTTACACGTCCCTTAGGTGATTCAAATCACCCTTTGACATCAGTATTCCCCATGACCACACAAGTTCCCAAATGAACACTTGGGTAACTGTAACAGGTAGCACAAAGGCTCATGGGTATCAGAAATCGAACCTCATAACGTTCCTTAAGATTATCTAACAAGATGGACTGGAACCTTTCAAAAAAAAAAAAAAAAAAAAAAGCAAATACGATTCTATGATGGAAGGCTTATCTTGTTTTTTTTTTTTTTTTTAATTCCTGTTTCACAACCTAAGCAATAAAGTAAGTTAGTAAGGCAAGCTAAAACTGCAGTCAAAACACAAAATAGTAACTGGTGTTACTATTCCACAAATGGTTTGGAAAAAAAGGTATTAGCCCTCACTGCTAACAGACTTACTTACTTAGGATCCCTTCAAAAACAAAATGCAACACCTTAGCAATATTTTTCACCTAAGTATAAACTAAAGATACAACCAGAAATTATTACTACTAAGGTGGATGTCTCTGGCTTACCCAAGTCTCAAATCCTGGCTGCAAGCCTGTGACGCAGCTCAGCTGAATGTGTAACAAGCCATTTTATTCTAACAGATTTTTGAATCCGGTTACATTTCAAACACAAAAATAAATGAAGTAGATTGACAGAGTCTGCATGGAAAGGTTTCACTGGGAAGACAGATGCATCTGGGCTCTGCATGCTGTCAGGTAATTAAATCTTTGCAGTTTCAGGTGCTGATGCTTCCTAAACCACTGGCCAATTCAATCCACTAAGCTTACAAAAAACAACATCACCTGAAATCGAAAGGCACCAAGGAAGTTTCTTTGAACTTTCACATGCATAATTTGTAAAGAGGAAGAAGTCCAAAAATGTTTAATAAACCACAGGGGAGAGTGAAGCAGCTTGGGTATTTAGTTCTAAAGTTGAGGCAGAGCCAGAAACCTTTAATCATTGAACATGGACATCAGGACCACTGCTTCCTTTCTTGGGATCTGAAGCTCAATCCCACAATACTCAACGCCCACACAAAACCAAAATTAATAGCCAGGTGTGGTGGCGCATGCCCTTCATCCCAGCATTTGGGAGGCAGAGGCAAACAGATCTCTTGAGTTCTAGGCCAGCCTGGTCTACATATTGAGCTCCAGGCCAGTAAAGGATACAGAGTGGGGCCTTCTTCTCAAAAAACAAAGTGACCTGTGAAGTGTGAGTTACAGTGACATAAAGGATCCTCATACGCAATTCTAACAAAGAGCCACTTTCCAGTGGCCTTTCCAGCCTGTAATTACAGAAATATCTCAAAAGTAAAGATGACAAAAAAGACAGTAACATCCTAGGACAGCTTTTCCTGTAACCCATGTCAAACCAGGCTTCAAGATGCATAATTGTAATCTCTGGTTAAGAGACAGGAGGATCAGGAATTCCAGGTCTTCCTTGGCTACATAGCAAGTTCAAGGCCAGCCTTGAGCTACAAGACATCCTGTCTCAAAACAAAACATTTAACATGTCCAGGCTTGTAGGATCACAAAGCAAGACAGAACTTCAATGTTGGAGAAAAGGCTTAAAACTTGTAAAATAACATTGCGCAAAATTAATGTTAATCTAAACTATGAATTCATTTTAATAGTCATCTTTTCTTAAGAGGATCTCCAATGAATGGCTTTTTAAAAATTCAGGAAGTGTAACCTTTTAAACTATACCACTCTTAAAAGAAAAAAAATTAAAAAAACCTGGTATAAATGACCTGCAAATACAAAGAGCAACAGACACTCAAGTGTTTTTTTGTCGAAACAGCTAAAGCCAAACACTGGCCAGAAGCAGCAGCGAGCAGGAACTACCGAGCAGCTCCTGTGTGGCAGACACAGGCACTGCTCAATTGGGGAATGGAAGGGCAGAGCCACAGGAAGCAGCTGGGTGCTGGGTCTGAGATTTGCATGCCTCACAAGGCCAGACACCACCTGACTTCTGAAACGCGGTTTGTTCGTGTCTTCTAATTTTTCAAGTAGCAGGAAGTCTGATAGCAACATCGAAAACAGTTCTCTCCATATTTCATTTATGATGAAGAAATTTTAGGTCCTCAGGATAGACCTGAACTATCTGGAGGGTCGTCCTGTTTGCCTTAGGTCTGAAGAGTCTGGCCGGGTTCAAAGCCTTACCAGTTAAGCAGCTCCAGAGGAGTTACCAAATGATAGACATACTGGCCAGCAACAGCAGCAGCAGCAGCAGCAGCAACAGGATGAGACCCACTTTAAACTACAATGAAGTATCGTGTTCAAATTCAACTTGATAACGAGGGGCCTTTTAGAAAAAGCACTAGATGAAATATATGTATGAAGAAAATGTCATAATGAGACCCATTATTTTGTAGAAACACAAAGAATCTGAACTCCTAGTATGGGGTGGGGGTGGGGGTGGGGGTTGGCATACATCTGTGATCCCTGCATTCTGCAGGCTGAGGCAGGAAGACCTAGATTGGTGGCCAGCCTGGGCTACACACAAGACCATCTCAGGAAACAAAATCTACATTCTCACAAATACCCTGCTAATAAGTGTATGAATATCATTTGTATCATTAAATACCTGGCATGTTTAGTGGTGTATTTCTGGGTCATTGATAAAGAAATGTCAGAATAATGTAATCTTATGATTATAACAAACAACAAAACCTTCAAATTTGTTTGGAACTACTGACTTAAGGGCATGACTGACTTTAAGCAATTTAAATTGCTTTAATTTATTCCCCATGTTAACATGTTTACAGGTATTACGGTCCCTCCCCCAACCCAGTTCATTTAACTGTAAAGCAGAACTCATATTTCTGCTTTCAATTTCCACCATGAATTTTTTTTTTAAATCCTCCACAACCCCCAAATTAGCAGCAGCAGCAGCTCATCTCTGTCCCTCAGGTATGGTTACCAACCTGCACCACACCCCTCCATTTCCCTTGCTCTGAAAACACAGGGCCTCCAGAACCCAGCGCTTCCACTGGAGAGAAGTCCATCTACATACCTGTCGTTGAGTTCCAGCTTAGGGGTTTGTCTGAAATCTTGCAGGTGATGAAAGCATAAAGCAACAGATCTCTGCGCTGCGACTTAGCCTGTCCTTTAAGACTATAGGTCACCTGCCCCAGGATTTCCTAATGGACCGAATCCACAGGGCCCAATAATTGTTTGTCAAAGGTGGGCCAGAGAGGGCCATTTCCATCTTCACTTCCCCAGAAGCAGAGGCTCGGGATCCTTTGGGCAGCGTCACTTTTGGAAGAGGGCACCTCTGTCTCATCCTCCTCTCAGGAGATTAAGCTCCTGCATGTGTCCACGTTTTTAACTTGAGTTGAAAAAACTAAAAGCCTCACAGCCTCACTCCTGTTCCTTCTGACACCTAATGGGACACACGTCACCTTCATATCCCTCACCCAGTGCGTTTCTCTGCGTGACCAGTGTGCAAGTGACATTCATGTAGCTTACAAACGTTAAGACCTCGGAGAAAAATGCCTTTGCGATGGACCTCTATAATCATGACAAGAGAGTGGTTAAAATGCCAAGATAAGAAACAATTTATTATAGAGAGAAGAAAAATTTCTCATCCAAAATATAGAAATCTGTACAACTTTGCCACAATCAATATACATGAACTGTACAAATTTACACCAGTTCATAATTTACCGAAGAAAAGATGTCTAACAAGGTTCACAAAATAGATGGTGGTTTGT
Source organism: Peromyscus maniculatus bairdii (assembly GCF_049852395.1). NCBI lineage: Eukaryota > Metazoa > Chordata > Mammalia > Rodentia > Cricetidae > Peromyscus > Peromyscus maniculatus. The sequence goes on along the minus strand of NC_134869.1, from coordinate 21,906,823 downwards.
GGAAAAGACTTTTACCCAAGTAAGTACAAGGAAAGTTACAAACCAGACCTCCACTTTCTAAAAATAAGAAGTTTAGTCAGTCTTAGAAAACTACAAGCTAGCAAATGTACAGAGAGCTGGCTGGTGCTAACAACCACAGTTGAGACAGTGTCTTTTTTTTTTTTTAAAGGGTCTTTTAAAAGCCTGTTGCCACGGCAGATTCTGGTCACTTGCTACTTTTCAAAGCCAAAAACACAATACAAGGTCTGACCATTTTCCCCGGGTCATGCGTACTAGGTTTGTCTTTATGTACATTTATACATTTAAGTGCTAGGAAAAAGTCTCCATGTAAGAGTTCCAGTACTACCATGCTTACAACATTGAACTTCCCTAGTGAGCTGCCAAAAAAAAGTTACGGATAACTTTCAAGTGTAATAGTGCAAATTCCCCTGCAAGGCTGACTGCAGAGGAGGAGGGTTCTTTGAAATACAGATTTTTCCTTAGAGGGACTGATGGGACAAACTGGGTCTAAGGTCTGGGAGAAACTGAAACCACCCTGTGACTTCACTCCCTAGCAAATAAAGTGATCCTTTTACTTGGACTCACAGGCTATTTAAATCACTGAAAGGTACTGTCCAAACTATGGCACTGTCACTTTAAAAAAAAAAAAAAAAAAGAATTATTACCACTCTATCTTGTGCCAGATCTTCACAGCTGTGACATGGTTTAAATTCCATAATCCATCCCCAAGAGGAGCCCACCCAAAGCAAAAAATCAAATTTATCCATCCATTATAAGATGATCCATCCATAGACTGTGTCTTAACCTGATACAGTCATCATATTGTAGTTTTTGGAAGGGCTTGTTCTGCCCAAGAGAAGTTCCTCCTTACAGCTGATCCTGCTGTCTACCATTTGCACGTTCCCGCTGGTGTTCGGAGTGCTACCTCCTGCTGGCGAGGCCTCATACAGCACACAGATGGAGCCGTCCTCTCCAATCCGGTAGGACACTTCGTAGGGGTCCACCCAGAGTGTGAGTTCGCTTGGGAGAAGCCTGAACAACTCTTGACTGCTAAGTCCAATCCGCTGGGCTGCCTGTCCAATCAGAGGGTCCATCTTATGGTTGATGCGGATGCAGCGGTAACCTGATCCCTTGCACGGCTTTTCTGGGAACCAGTGATGTTTGTAATGTTCTGTGCAGGGGAGAGAGGAGAGAAACAATGCTCAGGTCGGTAGTTATGTACACAACACTTCCCTCCTTCCTGCTAGCCTCCGAAAACGGAAAACCACCAACTTTTACACATGTCCAGGATTGCATTTTGGGATCTGGAGACAGGATGGAGAAAAGAGCACTGTGGCAAACACTGTCCCCGGACTTAGGACCAGTGGAGCCGCCAAAACAGGAATCCAGTGAGCAGCCCCGGGCTGGCCAGCTCGCCCGCTGGCAACACAGGCAACCCGGGCAGGAACCTGTTTACTTCCCCCACCCCACCAGGGTCGCACACAATAGACTTTTATGGCTTTGCAGGGAGGTGGGGTGTGTGCGGGGCTGTGCAAGACAACGCCACGGTGGTGGCCTGTGAACCCCGAAGGGGAAAAAAAAAACAAAACAACAAGAAACCCTAAACCACGATCTGGACCGGGGTGCTCAATTGTACCGGTGACCAAGCCGATGATGAATGGGGCAAGCAGCCCAGGAGGTGCGGGGACCCGGGCACGTCGGTGGGGGGGGGGGGACCAGGAGCCGACGAGCCACCGGGAGGGTCTTGTCCCCCGCAACGGTCGCAGCGACGGGACGCCGGACAGACCGACCGACCCCCAGGCTCTTTTGTATCCCCCGGCAGAGCCGTCGGGGCGCAGTTCCGCGTCGCCCCGCTCCGGATCCCTTTGTTGTGCGTGTCGCGGCTCGCACTCCCCCCCACCCCCCGCCAACCCCCAGCCCCGGCCCCGGCCCGGCCCGGGACGCGCCCGTTGGGGTCGGCCCGCGGCGGAGCCCCGCGCCCCGCTCACCTGCCAGCAGTTCCTGCAGGCTCTGGCTGAAGGTCTGCAGCTGCCGCTCGCTCGTGAGCCCCTTGGTGCGGAGGAACTTGGAGATGAAGGACACCGCGGCGGCGATCTCGCCTATCATGGTGGCGGCCCGGGTGTAGAAGGGATGCATGGGGGCGGCGGACGAGGGGATGGGGTGGTTGGGGGTGGCCCGGGGCGGCCCGGGGCTCGGCGGAGCGGCCACCCCGGGCTCCCGCCTAGACCCGACGGCCGAGAAGGAAGCGAGGGCGCGAGGCGCGGACGGCTATGGTTCGAGGGGATTTTTTTTTTTCCTTTCTTTCTTTTTAGAGTAAAAAAAAAGTTATTCTCAAGCCAGGAGGAGGCGGCGGGAGAGAGAGAGAGAAAGAGAGATGGGGGACGAGCGATGGATGGCGGCCTGGTCACATCGCTCGCACCTCCCCAGCCGCCTCCGCCTCCAGCTCGGTAGCCTCCGAGGATCCCGAGAGTTGCATTTCCAGCTCCGAGGGGCGAAGAGCAGCCGCCGCCGTGCAGCTCATTTTATAGCGCCGCCGACAGGAAGTGGCGTAGCCGGAGCGTGACGGCCGACGACAGCCAATCCGGACATCGCACCATTGTGACGTCGGCAGGCTCGGAGCCGGAGGGGGCGGGAAGAAGGGCCGCCGGGGGGCGGGGCCGGAGGCCGGGGGAGCGAGGGGAGGAGCTGACGTCATCTGCTTGTAAACAAATAAACCCCCCTCGAGTGGCAGCCTGAGAGGCAGGAGCCTGGGGAGGGGCGGAGGAAGCGGCCGGGGGAGGTGCGTGTGAAAGCTCCGCCCCCGCACTGGCCCCGCCCCTCTGCGCTAGCTCCGCCCCCGGCTATGGCTCGCCTGGACCCTCCGGCCCTAGGCTCGTCCCCTCGGAGCTCGCTGCAGGTCCCTGGTCCCTTGCCGGGCTCTCTAAAGCGCTGTGACCTGAGCCCAGGACCGGGGTTCGGTCTCCGCAGCCCCAACCCGGGTCCCCGGGTCCCCGCGTCCCCGTGTGTACTCCATGTTTACATCTGGTTCTGGCTCCCGCTTCGGTGGGAGGAGCGTGCGGTGGCGGAGTGTGCGGCTGCGGTGGGCGCAGCGATGGAGGGCTTGCCCGGCTCCCACCCAAGTGCTGTCTGGTCGGTGAACCCCAAGGAGCTTGCAGACACCCCGGAACCCACTGCGTCCCCGCCTGGGGGTGGGGTTTAACTGTGCAAGTTTAACGATGAAGCAGGTTAGTAAGCAAGGCCGTTGTGGCTGCTGTTTCAGGAGAGATAGGACATAGACTCAAAAGAAAAAAAAAAAAAGGATAACAGGGCTTTGGAAATTTAAAAAAAAAAATGTGCCTACGTATTTTAGAAATGTACACGCAACCAATTTTTTTTTAATTTTTGCTAGTTTAAATAATGTCAGAACTTTAAGAGCTGTGGTGCTGTTAACGAAAGCAGAAGATAAAACTTGAAGCTTGTTGAGAGTTTTAAGCACAGACACCCAAATTGGCTTGAAACTCCTTGCAGAGACATTTGGAAACAGTCTGGAAAGAAGGAAAGCATGGTGCTGTTAAAACTATTAGGCCGCAAACAGGGTTAACCCTAAGGAGGAGAGGGGAGAGAAGGAAAAAAAAAAGATGAAGTCCAGGCAGGTAGAAGGAGAAAACAAGTAAGAGGCAGAAGTTGAACTTTTAACAGATGGAAGTAAATATCTGGAGCTTAGCTGGTCACCAACTGCAATACACACCACCTTAAAAAAAAAAAAAATGAAGCTAGCTGATGTGGAAGAAAAGCAATGGGATGATTGGTTACTGAACAGGTTGTTTGCTTAAATAAAATCTAAAGCTTGATTTGGCTTGAAAGAGTGACCTGTACATTATTTATTTTTACTAATACACAGTACTTAAGTAGCCGCACATATGGAACCAGCCCTCTAAAGAGAATATTGTTAAGAAGCACTAACTTATAAAAAGTATTGGTTTTCTTTGAAAATAAAGTGAATCAAAAACAATGTCTTTTTTTTTTTTCTTGAATCGTCAGGACTTCCAGAAAAACAGATGGAATAGCAGGGTTTTCACTGGGGGTGGGAGGGTGGGGGGGTGGGCAGTGAGGATTGTTTTGCCATTCCAGAAGAACCAGAGGCAGTCTTTGAACTCACATTGTGAGGTCTGCATCACCCCTAACCCACCCCTGTGCTCACCTGCTCTGTCCTTTCCCTTTTAGTTACGGTTCTTCCAGTTTGGATTGGGAATGGAGAGAACGAGATGGCCTGCCCCTTTGTGCCTATCTCCAGTTTGAACTCCTAGGGATTCGGAGTACAGGCTCTTCTACAAAACAAAAATAATGAAGCTACCAACATACTAAAATTTGAACTGAGAAATCTGCCAATCCTTGGCTCTCCCCACAGGCTTTCCTGCTTTCCCAAATACTAGCAGGGCCTCCTCACCTGAGAACTTTAAAATCAGTTCAAGGACCAGGCATAGTAGTACACACTTTTAATCTCCCAGCTCTCTGAAGACAGAGACAGGCAGATCTTTGAGTTCGAAGCCAGCCTAAACTTCCAGCCAACAGTGAGTTCCAGGCCAGCTACAGCTTCATAGTTGAGTCCTGGGTCTCAAAACAAAGAAGTCAATTCAAGAAGCTAAGTAAGGCTTGCCTGTCATTCCATTCTGAGGCAGGAGACCTGGGAGAAGCCTCAGTTGGTGGAATGCTTATCCAGCACACAGGAAGCCTGCATCAGATCCCCAGCACTGCATAAACCAGGAGTAGTGGGTAGATGTCTGTAATCCCAGCATTGAGGTAGTAAAGGTATGGAGATCAGAAATCCAAGGTCATCCTCAACCCAGTAGTGAGTTTCTTCGGCCCGTCTGAATATACATGAGGCCCTGAAAAACGGCCAAGGCGTTAAAAATCACAGACTTTCTGTCAAAACAAATTCAGAAAATGAACCTGGGTTTCTTTTTGGTTTTATTTTGTTTTGTTTTGTTTAATTGGCAAACATCACAAGCATCAGGCTAGCAGTGGCATTTCACAGCTGGGGAACCCTTTCTATAGTGGTGAGGATCCGACAATTAGCCAAAATCCAAAGGGCTCAGGGTTTCTGTTACCCTGACAAACGTTTTTAACCACAAAGAAAGAAACTATGTATTTGTATATCATAAGGGAATGAACTTCTCTCATCAACAGGCTCCTAATTTAGGGGCCAGCTCAGGGTTGAAAACCTTTCTTTTCTTTTATGCTATAGATCTATTTTTATAATTCACAAATTACCTATCACTGTCATGGAGGGGTGTGTATGACAAGCAGGAAAGTTTACATCATCAAAATTTGGCATCATCGTTTAGCTTCGGTTCTTTTTTTTTTTTAATTGTTTGTTTTGAGATGGGAGAGGGAGTTTCACTATGCAGCCCAGGATGACCTAAAATTAGGTAAGTAGACCAGGCTGGCCTTGAACTCACAGAGATCTACCTGCTTCTGCCTCTATCTCTGAATGGGTGGGACTAAAGGGTTGGACCACCATGCCCAGAGGTGAGCCTTGGCTTCAAAGAAAACAAAGAAACCAAAAAAATTAAGAAAAATAAACAAATTTGAGCCTGGAAGGTGAGACTGGATCTCACTGTGTAGCCCAGATGGGTTTGGAATCTGTATTCTCCTGCCTCAGCCTCCAGAGTGCTGGGATTACAGGCATGGATTACTAAATGAGTAATTGTTTTGTTTTTGTTTCCCAAGACAGGTTTCTCTGTATGGCCTTGGTCATCCTGTAGTTTGCTCTGTAGACCAGGCTGGCCTCGAACTCACAGAGATCCTTCTTCCTCTGCCTCCCAAGTTCTGGGATCAAAGGCGTGCGCCACCACCACCCAACCTAAATTAGTAACTCAAAAGTGACTAAATAATCATATGTTACATATTACCATGACTGTACACTTGAAAAGTCCTGTTACTGTGGGGAAACCACATAAGTTAATGCTGTAAGCACTAACTTAGGCTGTGGTGCACACATTTTATATCTTGTCCTCACTACCTAAGGATCCTTCCTTTTCCAATTCCCTAATGCCTGTTTGTACTTCTCCCAGAAAGCGTTCCTTGCCCCTGGAGATGTTAAAAAATATCTACACCGCTGCCCCTCCCTCCATTACTTATACAAGTTGAACCTCACTAATCTCAAAATGTGAAATCTTATTCACACAGGAATCTGAGATTTGAACATGATGTCAAAGTAGACAATTCCACCTGTAAGCACGCAGCACACAACATAGTTTATTCAAAGTCCTCGAGAGATAAAGGACCTCCTGGTCCCCTTCTGACATTCCCTCCCAGCACGCATGTCCACAAAGGGTAATGAGATGCCCGTAGCCTAAGTTCTCCTCACTGCACCCTTCATGGGGCTAAGACCTGCGTGCAGAGAGAGACGGACGGTTGGAGAAACTGGGCAGCGGTATGAGGAACGTCTCACAGAAGAGCATGGCCGTGTAATGTCCATCATACGTGACTGACGCGGTCAAAAGTTCTATATTGAAAGTACAAACGAGGAAAACACATCGTAAACCAAAAGTTTCAATCCCATTGATGGAGGGCATCTCTCCAGCAGCACTGTGCAGCACTCAATGAGACAGTTTATGAAATGCCTGTTATCAGGAACCGGAAGTGAAGGGGGCTAGAGATTCAGGAGACTAGCTGCAGAAATTTAAGAAAATACACTTATTAATTTTTTATTAGTTTTTAAAATAATTTGTTTAAATTTATTTTACGTGCATTGGTGTGAAGGTGTCAGGTCTCCTGGAACTGGACTTATAGACAGTTGTGAGCTGCCATGTGGGTGCTGGGAATTGAACCCAGGTCCTCTGGAAGAGCAGCCAGTGCTCTTAACCACTGAGCCATCTCTCCAGCCCCAATGACTAGTATTTTTTAAGACAGGATCTCATGTAGCTCAGAGTTTTCACAAAGTCTATGTGCGGCAACAGATGACCTTGAATTCAGGGCCTCCTGAATTCTAGACAGTCACCCTACCAACTAAGCAACATCTTCAACACCCCTGGGAAAAAAAAATTATTTTTTAAGATTTATTTTCAATTAACCTGGCGGTGGTGGTGGACAACTTTAATCCCAGGTCTCGGGAGGGAGAGGCTGGAGAATCTCTTAGCTTGAGGCCACCCTGGTTTACAGAGGGAGTTTCATGACAGCCAGGGATACACAGAGAATTCCTATCTCGAAAGACCACCCAACCCAAAATTAATTTTAATTGTGTATGTATCTCTGTGTATCTGCATGTGGGTATGCGCACATGCTCCAGTGCTTCCCCATAGCACCAGACACATTTTTAAAAGCCAAAAATTAACAAGAGAACTACCATCCCATCCCACAATCTTTCCACTGGTTGTATAGCCATAGGAAATAAAATAATTTTCTTCACCTTGTTTATTCCCATGCTGTTCGCAATAGTCAATGAAACCAACCTAAATGTCTCCCAAGTCATCAATGGGTAAATAAGATGTGGTACTTTTGAATGGAATACTATTCACCCATAAAAAAGAATGAAATCCCTGTGATTGTGATAATGTGGACGGAACGTGTGGCTTTTCCTGGAGGGAAGTCTGCAAACCTCTGTTCAATCCAGAAAGGGTACTGGTGATAGAAAAGAGAAATGATCCCGCCCCAATCTACTTCATAAAATAGTGAGTAATGCTTCCAGAGCAGGGGAAATTGGTTGCTTAAAGGATAATGGGTGACTCAAAGGTAGTGATGTCACCAAAAAGCTCATCCCCAGAGCTCTTTGCAAGACCTGCACGAGAATAGAGTTTGAGGTCAGCTTTGGCTACATAGTGAGTTCAAGGCTACCCTGAGCTTTATGAGACCCTGTCTCAAAAGATCAAACAACAAAAACAAATTAAAGCATTGAAAAGGGGTAGGGTGCTGAGGATGTCGCTCCGTGGGGAGAGTGATTTGCCTCTTGTGCACAAAGCCCTGGGTTTGATCCCCAGTACCTCATAACCCCGGCATGATGGTACACAGCTGTCATCCACACAGGATCAGAAATCAGAACGTAGTCATCCTTAGAAGGCCACCAACTGGGGTTTGAGGTCAGCATGGGATAAATGAAACCCTGATTCAGAAAGAAAAAGACAGAAGGATGAGAAAAGAGGGAAGGAAGGAGAAGGGAAGGGATGGAGAGAAGGAAGAAAATGAGCCGGGAAAATACCTCTGTGGGAGAGCACTTGGCTAAGATGGAAGGGGCTGGATACCATGCTAATACAGAAAGGAAGAAAACAAAGGGGCCTTCCTGTGGTAACCCTCAGTGGAAATCCTGTCACAGTGCTCAGTGGTACAACACTTGTCCCGCCTGCCCAAGACCCTGGCTCCAATCCCTATGCTGGAAAAAACAAGAAGCCAGCTTTGGGGACTGAAAGCCATGGTGTGGGTGCTGACCCATGTTCTGGTGAGGCCACCCTCCTCCTCTGAGCACAGGGCTGCCATGCCGTGCTTTCTACTGTTAAACAAAGGTAGGAAAAGATTGATTTTTGTTTTATAGCATTTAAATTCCTCATTATGACAGAGTGTCTGCTTAAGTGAATGAGATAGCAGCCATTCTTTTTATTTTCTGGAGATTCACTGTACATGAACTGTTTCAAGAACATGGTTCTTTCTTTTCTCCTGTGTGTGTGTGTGTGTGTGTGTGTATGTGTGTGTGTGTGTGTGTGTGTGTGTTTGGTTTTTTTGTTGTTGTTGTTGTTGTTGTTTTTGTTTTGTTTTGTTTTGTGAGCCAAAGTCCCATGTAGACCAGGCTGGACTCAAAACTCAAAATGTAACTAAGGATGACTTTTGAACTTCTGAACTGGTCTCTACCTCTCGAATGCTTGGATCACAGATGTACAATATTATATCCAGTTTTTGGAGTGCTAAGGACCCAACCCAAACCAGGGCTTGCTCCATGCTAAGTGCCAAGGGTTCTACAACTGAGCTGCATCTCTGGTTCTCATGAATACAGAAATTAGAAAAAAATGTGAGTTAAGCAGTGGTGGTGCACACCTCTAAGCTGAGCACTCAGAGGCAGAGACAGGCAGATCTCTGAGTTCCAGGCCAGCCTGGTCTACAGAGTGAGTTCCAAGACAGCCAGGGCTACACAGAGAAAGAAAAGTTTCAATAAATTGCCTTTATGCTGTATGTGCAAAATGAATGCAAAACATAGAGGAATTTTACATTTCACATGAGTTCTGTTCACCCAGATATTTCATTATCCCTGTGTAAATATTGCCAAGTCCTAGAAAAATATCAAATCCCCAAACCCTTATGTCCAGACATTATGGATAGCAGGCCTCCAACCTGCCCCTTCCATTACTAAACAGCAATAGTAGTCTCTGGGATCCTTTCTGGCTTTTTGTTGGTTTGGTTTTGTTTTGAGACAGAGTTTCACTATTGGCTGGCCTGGAACTCCCTATGTAGACCAGAACCCACCAAGTCATAGAGATCCACCTGCCTCCGCCTCCTGAATATTAGGGATAGAGAGCTGCCATGCCTGGTGGTCTCTGGGATCTATGAGGCCTGTTGCTTATTACTTGGCCCCAGGCATCCAAGGGCTAACAAACAGCCTTGACAATGTAAGTACCCAGATCCAAGACAAGGGAGGCCTGGGAAAAGCTCAGTGGTAGGGTGCTTGGTAGCATGCTCAAGGCCCTGAGTTCTCTCTCTCTCCTTTAATAATTTATTATTTTTTTATTTTCATGTACTTTTGGCGTTTGCCCTATGTATACACACACACACACACACACACACACACACACACACACACACACACATACACACACACACTACAACAAAATGGATCAGTGGTTAAAGGCAAAGCTGACAACCTGACTTTGACCCCAGGAACCCTCAAGGCAGGAGAACCGAGTTCTAAAAGCTATCTTGTGATCTCCACCTGTTCAACATGGTACATGCGTGCTCATACGCACAGAGAAGCCGGAGGTGGAGAGGGGTTGTACATGCCTGTAATTCCAGCCTTGGGAGAGGGAGACAGGAAGACCAGGAATTCAAGGCCAGCCTCTGCTATAACGGATGGAGCCCAGCTTGTGACAGGAGGGACTCTTGTCTCATAAAAACAAAAATAAGGTTGGCAAGAGACAAAGATGTCATCTTTGATGTGTGATCGGTGGCTCAGGGGTAAGGAACCCCAAAGCGAAACAGAAAGTGACCTACAATTTCGTCTTCCTGGAAGACAGAAAAAGAAAGAGGAGCTGGCCTTGGAGGATTTTAGAAGCTTGAAGCAATGAGGAAAAGGTCATGGAAAACGCATGGGGGGAGGGAGGATCGCTATTTGGTGCAGAAAAGTGGTATGATCAAATTTATTTTTTGAAAGCCAGGAAGATGATAGAATTTAGAAGGATAACGTTAAGATAAGTTTTTTTCTGTTGCCTTTGTCTACTTGAAACTTCAAATCATTTAGTTATTTTATGTTTATCTCTCTACCCAGAGGTCTATACTACTTTTGTTGTGGTTTCTTTAGATAAGGGTTTGCTGTGCGATCTGGGCTAGCCTCGAACTCTTGACCCTTCTGTTGGGGCTCTCCCTCTGCTGGGCCTACATGTGCCACCTGAGACTCAGTCCCTTCATTTCTTGTGCTTACTCTCTGATAAACACAGGCAGCGGACCCTGACCCTTCCTTACTCTGGCTCCTTGCTTTTCTTTGCTTTTGAACCAAGGTTTCAACTCAGGCTGTTGGAGCTGTTTGGATCTGTTGGGTTCAGAGAACAGAAAATAACTAGTCACCAGCAGAGGCAGATTTGGAGGAAAAACTGGGTCTCTTCTTTTTCTGCTTCTCCTCATCCTCCCCTTTTGAGACAGCAAGAGGTGGCCTCAGACTTCTGATCCCCCTACCTCCACCACCCTAGAGTGGTGTGATTCTAGGCATGAGCTACATGTCTGGCTTGTGCAGTGTTGGGGTAGATCCCAGGCCATGCCAGCCAAATATTTTACTCATGGTACCACATCCCCAGCCCCAAACTTAGCTGCTTCTGATTTGGGCTCACATTAACATCTCAGATGCAGCTAACTTCCAGATGCCTTCTCCTTGGCTTCTCCCAGAAGCCCGGTCCCCATGGACTCAGTTGACAACATTTCATATCTGAGCAGATGGCAATTTTTTTGTGTGGGTTTTTTGAGATGGGAATCTCCCTATACGTAGCTAAACTACATCCATCCGTGGAGTCCTGCTTCACGCCATGAGTCCTGGGATCCCAGGGCTACAGACAGGCACGACTGAACCAGGCTTCCGGAGAGTCTTAAACAACAACAACAACAACAACAAAATAACTCACAATCATATTGTAATTCTCACACCATGGGCTGAAAAACTCGAGTTCTGAATTCTCCTGAGGATTTTTCAGGAGCAATCCTTTTTGCTAACAAGGATGGTGAGAAACGGAAGTTGGTAAAGGTAGCGGAGAGGGGTAGAAACGGCTTGGTGGGGAGCGCAGGACCCAGAAAGGCAGTTCCAGAGACATCTCGGGGGTTGGCGGACCCTGGAAAATACAGCGACATTTATTAAAAGGCTGGTTGGAAAACGGAATCAAAGGGCAGATGAAAAAGTCTGCCAAATAAAATAGTTTTCACTGGAATGAAAAATTTTCCCTAAGGGTAGATACGAGAAAGCAGGGAAAGGAATGGGGGGGGGGCCTTCTATTTAAGGGCACTTCCCACTTCCCCTGTGACCTGAGTCATGAGGAACCATGGGCTGCTCCTCAGACCCAGGCAAACAAGGGAAGCTTGTGACCAGTGGGTGTGGAAAGGCCCTGAGGGCTGCAGGGGAGGTGGTGTGTTCATCTTCACAGAGCCGCACTGAAAGTTAGATGCCGAGCTTGCTCTCCAGGAGGTCCCTCCAGTAGCCTATTGTGAAGCCCCCGGGGCCATTTCTCGAAATCGGTCCCTCCCTGAACCTTTTGTCTTTTTTTTTTTTTTTTTTAGAGCAGAACCTTGTGACTCCTGTTTATCTGTTTTTTCAAGTTCTCACCGGCTCCAGGCTCCTGTCTCATAAAGCAGTACCCGTGTGGTCAGAGGTCTGGTGGTGTGGTCAGAGGTCTGGTGTGTAACTTTCCGTCCCCCCAGAGACCAAAGTTCTGTGCTGTTTGTTGTTCTGTTGCTGTTCAGTTTGGTATTTAGCGCAGGCTGGTCTTGAACTCCCTAAGTAGCGGAGGATGACCTTGAACTTTATATTCTTCTGCCTCCCTCTCTCTCTGGCGCCAGGGTCCTAAGCCAGGGTCGCTGCCACCCATCATGCTTCGTTTCCACTTTCTGTTTTTAAACTTTTGGTCCCGTGTACAATGGAATGGTCTCCGCTGTGACGTTTTCATACTTCTGGATCATTAGCCTTTGTGCTTATCTGATCCTCTCCACTGTCCTCCCCTAGTCCCTCACCCCCATCCCAGTACCTTTCTTCTCCCTAAATAGTTCCCCCTTGTAGTTTCATGACACATTTATCCCATTGCCCGCCTCTTCCCGCTTCCCTATTCCCTGTAGATTTTTTTCTTCCTTCCTATAGTCCACCCACGATCTTCATATGACATAGGTCATGCACACATTGCAGGTTTTTTTTTTTTGAGGGGGGGGGTGTTGCTTTTTTTTTTTTTTTTGGAGCTGAGGATTGAACCTAGGACCTTGAGCTTGCTAGGCAAGCACTCCTTAAATCTGAATGAACTTGTGCATATGTACCACATATTTAAATCTATGTATTTGATGGACCTCTAGACCGGTGATGCATCTTGCTTATTTTTAAGTGTATCTATCTGTGCATTTTTGTGTATGTGTGTAAGCACGTGTGTACCCTAGTGTATCCACAGAGATCAGAGGACAACTTGTGGGAGATGATTCTCCTCTTCCACCATGCGGGACCTCAGGGCACACTCAGGCCATCAAGCTTGGCAGTGAGCTCCTTCATCTAAGGGGCCGTCTTGCCATTCCAATTTTGCCTATTTTTTTTAAGTTTTATTATTTGTGTGAGTGTGTGTGTGTGCATGTGAATGTATGTGTGAGTCTGTGTGTGAGTATGTGTATGAGAGTGTGTGAATGAGTGTGTGTGAGTCTGTGTGCAAGTGTGTGTGTGTGCATGTGAATGTGTGAGTGTGTGTCTGTGTGTGTGAGTGTGTGCAAGTGTGTGTCTGTATGTATGTGTGTCTCTGTGAGTGTGTGTGTGTGCATATGAATGTGTGAGTGTGTCTGTGTGTGAGTATGTGTATGAGAGTGTGTGAGTCTGTGTGAGTGTGTGAATCTGTGTGTGAGAGTATGTGTGTGTGTGTCTGTGCGTGAGTGAGTGTGTGTATGTGAGTGTGTGTTGAAAACACATCCACAGATGTCAAACGACAACTTTGAGGTGTCTGTTCTCTCTTCTCATTTCGGGTTGCAGGGTTGCACCCAGGCTGTCAGGTTTATACTGCCTGTGCTTTGGTCCCCTGAACCATCTCACAGTCCATGCCCGTCTCCCACCCAAACTCCCTCTGCCTCCTTAGCCTAGAGACAGATCTCATGTAGTCTAGGCTGTCCTCCTGCTCTCCTTGAATTCACGATCCACCCGCCTCGGCTTCTTTTGTGCTGGGATGAAGGATTGCCCATCGAGAATCGTGCAGCCATAAACATGGGTGTGTGCGTGTGTCTGCCATATGCTGGGTCTTTCACACACATACCCAGGAGTGATACAATTGGAGTTTATGGTTAGTTGTATTTGTAGTCTCTGCTTTCCATAGTGGCTGAGCTAGCTTAAATCCCTCCAGCTGTGTGTAAGGGATCTCTCTTTCCCCCTAGCCAGCTTCCAATCTTAAGGTGTAAATGCAGTCAGGCGATAGATAAGCCATCTGGGAAGGCTGTGAACTGTGAAGAAACGACTCCTTACTAACCATGGTCACGGCCCTGAGTGTTTATAACTTTCTGATATGAAGCACATGGGTCTCTGGTGGGGCTTCTCACTAGTTCCTTAGCAGAGCTGGCCTCACCCAGATAATAAAGCAACCTTGGATCAACAGAGATAAAATGCAGGTGAGGCCCAGGCCATTGGCACTGATATTTGAAAACAATTACTTTCCAGCACAGGGTATGGCTCAACAGTACTTGCCTAGCAAGCTTGAGGCCCTGGTTTTTTTTTTTTTTTTTTTTTTTTTAAGCTCCTGCCAAATTAAAAACAAAAACAGAACCACGAAGACCCATTTCTACTGCCCAAATTCTCTTGGAAGCGTGTCCCGTCACTGGAACAGAGTTGGTTTATCACAGGCAACACTCTTAAGAAAATCGCCTCTTCCTTCCCCAGCAGCAATTGATTGCCAGTAGCTTCTGGGTTAGGGATGGTGCGTCTTGCCCAATTCCTCTTTCTGCGCTGGGATTTGGTTCTACGGAGGCTCACACAGGACTTGTGCACACTGTCAGAACTGAGGCGGTTCATATGTTCTGTTCTCTTGTGTCAGCATCCCTCCCGGCTCTCCAACCCTTCATCCCCCCCCCCACCTCCCCCCAAGCCCCCCCCCCCCCCAAAGGTCCCTGGACCTTAGGAGGAAGAGACTGTGCTCCACTTTTTCAAATGATCTCTAGTGCTGTTTCCTGTTTGTCCCACCCACCCCCACCCCCACCCCCACCCCACCCCTGGCCCGTATGCCCTTCATGTGGGTTCCAGGGATTGAACTCAGCTCTCCAGGCCTTCACAGCAAGTACTGTCCTCATTCAGCCATCTCGACGGCCAACGTAACAGCTTTGAAGCCCATCTATGTTTAGAGCATCTGAGCCTTTTGTTTATTTTTTTAACTTATTGGAGAATTTCCCATTAAGAAAGCTTCATTTTGAGTCGCTCACCAGGCTGACTCTGGCCACTGTGGAGGTGCTGGTACATCTCCCTTGACTCTCAGACATTCTTCCACTGTGCCTAAAACCTTTAAGACGTCCTCCACAGCTTGACCCCGGCACTTCCCTCCGGGTCTTCTGAAAACCTATCCCTTGCCTGCTGTGGGTGTGCCACATTCCAAACACCTACGACACCTAACTGCCCAGAGAAGAAGTCAGAGAAAGCTCCTTTCTCAAGGCTTCACCTCCCAGGAGTCCTCAGGGTGGGGAAAGGGGTGAGGAGGCCACTCTAGTTACACGGGCTACCCCAAGGCAAACATCTGGCCGGATTGGCCAAGAGAATTGGACTAAACAGCTAAAGTCTTAAGAGGGTTTCATTGAGTCTCCCTCTACCCAACGATCTGGCAGCACACGTGCATAAAAATCAGCATCCTATGGGGCTCGTTTTAAACGAGCCGGAGAGCACAGAGCAGCCTTTGAAATGAAAACTCGGAGGAAAAAAATTTTTTTCTTGGTTTCATAAACACTCATTGTTTAATCATCTGAAGAAAGTGCACAGTTATGATTAAATTCCCCAACTCGTACACTAATGAACTTTTAAATTCCACTTCCTCAGCCCAAGCTTTGACAGCCTTGGGAGGAGAGGGGGGCAAGTGGAGATACAGGCCATGTATCTCTATATCTCTACATCTCTTTCTGTATACATCTATATCTATTTATGCATCTGTCTATGTATCTATCTATCTATCTATCTGTCTGTCTATCATCTATCTATCTATATCTATCTATGTATCTGTCTGTGTATCTATCTATCTATCTGTCTGTCTATCATCTATCTCTCTATCATCTATCTATCTGTCTGTTTATCATCTATCTATCTGTCTGTCTATCATCTATCATCTGTCTATCTGTCATCTATCTATCTATATCTAGATATATGTGTATGTGTTCATGTGCACAAGTGCACACATGTTTTATTGGGGATTAAACCAAACTCATCGAGATCCAGTCCCCTGCCTCTGCCTCCAAAGTGCTGGGATTAAAAGGGCACCCCACTAAACCTGGCGAGAAGTCTTTCTTAGGGAGACATCTGAGGATAAGGAGGAATTGACTTGGATTGGGATAAGAAAATACGTGATATTCTTTTTGTTGTTTGCTTGCTTGTTTGAGGTAAAATGTTCTGTATTCCTAGGCTAGCCTCAAACTCTCTATAGAGACAAGGAAGGCCTTGAACTTCTCTACCCCCTAAATACCGAGATCACCGGCTCACACCATATAATTTTGTCTTCATCTTATTCTTTGTAGAGCGGCTCTAAGAATTTTCACAAGGTGTGTCAAGTATCCCAGACTGAGTTCATGACAAGGCAGGGGATCCTGAGGTCAAAGCCAGCCTGGCCTAAGAGAGAAACTGTGACTCAAAAGAACCTAAAACAAATGCAGAAGAAAACACAAAATATAGTGCAAGTATGGCATCATCTCTGAGAAGTCCCCACCCCCAGGACACAGCTTCTCATTGTGTGAGTCAGTCTAGCGATGAATGTGGCACCAATTGGCCTCTGACTATGCTTCTTCAGTGGAAGGATTACTCTAGAAGTTTCTTTGGGCTTAGCCTAGTTATTTTGTATTCCAGGAGGGCAGGAAGAAGCCAGCAGTCTTCATCAAGATTAGAAACATGCTTTAGAGAACCTCGGATAAAGGGTGGTTTTGATCACACCTGGCATTAGAAATTTCTCTAGGAAATCCATAACTATGGAGAGTTATAGCTGTCTTGTTTACCAGTACAGCTGAGACACTTTGCAAAGCGCTTGGTAAACAGTGACATCCGTAAATATTTGAGAGATATGCTAAGTTTGATTGAGATCTTTTAATGGCTGTAAAAGCTCAGAAAAAGACAGAAGATTAAATATCTCCAATCAATGTCAAAATTCTACAGGCCAGGTGTGGTGGCACACACTTTTAATCCCAGCACTAAGCAGGCTGAATCAGGCAGATCCCTGTGAGGTCAAGGCCATCCTGGTTTACACAGTGAGTTCCAGGACAGCCAGGGCTATGTAGAGAGACCCTGTCTCAAAAAACAAAAAACATAACAACAACGACAAAAAAACACTACAGCTCAGCTGAGTGGCACGGATGTGTGAAATCAAAGATGGAAGAGACCGATGAATACTGCCGGTGTCTTAGGTTGTTTTCAGCTGCTCCCTTGCCTCCCTAGACAATAAAGAACTCCAGAAGTCCCCAGCAGAACAGTGTGGTGAATGCTTCTTCATGGCTATGCAGAAGAATAAACGGAGAAGCCAGAAGAAAACATGTTACCATGTCTGTTCAAGGAAGGAAGTAGAGTGGGAAAAGAGAGAGCACTTATCGCTCCTGGGGAGGACCAGGGTTCAGTTCCCAGCACCGACAGGGTGGCTTGCAGCCATACCCATACATGCATGCACCATAAAGAATGTCAACATCAACTTTTTGAAGGATGAGGGAGAGCTATGCCAACCCATGTGAAGTTCTTTCCTGATGTTTTCAAGCTTCATAAGGAAAGCACAGTAAAGCAAACTGAGAAAAGAGCCGACCATCCTGCTCCTACAATTGAGCTCTCCCAGGGAAGGGTGCTTTCAGAGCCTGAGTGGTTATTTATTTTACCGAGTCCTGTGTCCTGGCTCTGCAGAGGAAAATTAGAGTGCTACATTGTATATAAAACAAATTCCACCTAGCTTACATTGCTAAAATAAAAACCACTGGGGGAAAAAATGTAAGCAGTGTGTAGGTCTGCAAGGGAGGTTGTGCCGGTCTGTGCTAGAGCAGGGCTCACAAACATGCATTCTCACAGTTCCGGAAGCCGAGAAGTCCACAGTTCAGGTACAAGCAGGTTTGGTGTCTGTTGGAGACTTACTTCCTGTTCAGGGGACCACCTATTGGTGCAGACTCCGTGAAGGAGCATGGAAATCATCCCAGGTCTCTCTCCTCCCTACCTCCACCCCACGTGTGTGTGTGTGTGTGTGTGTGTGTGTGTGTGTGTGTGTGTGTGTGTGTGTGTGTACAAGATAAGTATCAGTCTGGTCTGCATAGTGAATTACAGGCCAGCTAGGGTTACATAGAGAGAACCTGTATCAACAACAACAACAACAACAACAAAAGTTATATATAGTTACTATGATAGAGATGGTTTATTTCTGGAATTATTCTCCTATTCATAGTAACAGTGATTCCAATTGTTACTTGGGGATCTTTATTTTAAAATGTTGCAATAAGAGGGAGAGAAAGAGTTGTAGGAGCCAAAGGGGTCAAGGGCACCACAAGAAAACTCACAGAACCAACTCACCTGAGCTCATAGGGGCTCACAGAGACTGAACCCACAACCAGGGAGTCCTAGGTCATGGGACTGACCTAGGCACTCTTCATATATGTGACAGTTATGTAGCTTGGTCCTATTGTGGGACTTCCAGAAGTGGGAACAGGGGCTGTCTCTGACTCTTTTACTGGCTTTTGGGACCCTACTCCTCATACTGGGTCGCCTTGCCCAGCCTTAACACATGGGGAGGAGCTTAGTCTTACTGCATCTTGATACGCCATGTTTTGTTGATGCTCAAGGGAGACCTGCCCTTTCCTGAACAGAGGAGTGGACTGGGGCTGGGAACAGACCAGGGGTAGTCGGGAAAGGAACTTGCAGGAGAGGAGGGAGAGGAAACTATGGCCAGGATGTAAAATCAATAAATAATTTTATTTAAAATAATGTCGCAATAGGGGCTTGAGAGGTGACAGTAGTGAAGAGTACTGGCTACTCTTGCAGAGGATCCAAGTTCAGTTCCCAGCACCCACACAGAGTCACCTGCAACTCCTGTCCCAGGGGGTCCAACACCTTTTTCTGGCCTCCTCGGGTGCTGTGCGTGCATGGCTCACATGAACTCACTCAAGTAAGTACACATACACACAGAAATAAACATTTCAATTTTTTTTCAATACCCATATATCCTGGGCATACATGTAGAATTATGTGTATTGTATTTACACTGATTTTTTTCTCTGCTTTTTTCCTTTTGTTTTCTTTTTCTTTCTCTTTCCGCACTGAGGATGGAACTCCGGGCTTTATGCTCCTTGGGTACTGTACCACTGAGCCATCCCCCAGGCCTAAAAGCTACAGCTGGCCTGTAAATTGCTGGCCTATGCTATGTTTCTTCTCATCCAGGATATCTGGTTCCGTTTCATTGGATGTTTGCCAAGTCCATTCAAGCTTTCCTTTGTGGGTTCTTGGGCTAAAAGATGTTTTCAATCTATCCTCACTGCTCTCGACTGAATATCTGTGTCCCCCGCAAAATTCATGGTGACACCTCGTCT
Source organism: Peromyscus maniculatus bairdii (assembly GCF_049852395.1). Classification (NCBI taxonomy): domain Eukaryota; kingdom Metazoa; phylum Chordata; class Mammalia; order Rodentia; family Cricetidae; genus Peromyscus; species Peromyscus maniculatus. The sequence goes on along the minus strand of NC_134869.1, from coordinate 21,887,707 downwards.
CTCATGCATCGGCATTTGGAAGTGGCACCATGCAGCGATGATTAGGGTGTGAGAGAGCTGTCTTTACAGTGGGATCTACACTCATGTATATCGACATCCTTAGGACTGTGAGTTATAGACAGCGGTGAGCGTCCATGTGGGTGCTGGGAACTGAACTCAGGTCCTCTCCAAAAGCAGCAAGTGCTCTTAACCACTGAGCCAACACTCCAACCCAGCAACTAAATATAACCAAAAGTTACTATAGGGTTGGGGCAAAGGTTCAGTGCTAAGGGGCACTTGTTGCTCTTGCGCAGGCCGGAGCTCTCAAATCCTGTATCAGGTGACCCACGACTGCCTGCAACTCCAGTTTCAGGGGGACCCAATGTCCCCTTTAGTCCCCCTTGGGCACTTATGCACATGGCATACATACAGCTAAGCAAGCCTAATACGTGGATGTAAAAACAAATGCATAAAATATTTTTAAAAGTACTACATGTGAAATTTGTCCTTTCAGAAGTCTACCTTTTTAACTTTGTACACTGGGTTGGTCTTGAACTCACAGCACCTATCTCTGCCTCCCGAGCGCCGGGATTAAAGATGTGCACCACCATTAATCTAACCACTGAGGATAGATTTGGAGCAAGACCCATTACTTATGCTCACAAACTTTTGTCAGAGATGAGGGTAGGGTAGGTTCATACAAGACCTCTTTTTTTTTTTTTTCTTTTTTTGGAGAAACCCCTTAACCACTTTCTCATTTTCTTTTCCTCATTTTTGAGCAGGGGCACGGTGATGGGAAGTCAGGTGTGGCCAATGATTCACCTCACTGGGATTTTCCAACCTGGAAACTCTGGAAGTCTAGATGCCTCCTCCTGAACATGTATGTGCTGCAAGTTAAATCATGCCACCTCTGGTAGTCATTTTTTCCTGTTGTATGAAGACTGTCCAGAGATGGAAGAAACTGGATTGGCAGAGAACAGCCTCCCGGCGGGAGTTGTTCCAGAAGGTTCTATTGCAGTCCAGATTGCTTTTGTCTTGGTAAGGCATCTTGTCCTGACCTTCTGTCAGACTTCTTTAGTTTTCTGAGGGGGAAGAGTTACCACCTGCCATTGGTGGTACAGGAGATCAAACCCAGAGCCATTGGGTGTGCTGGGAGAGCCAGCACTCACTCCACCCGTGAGCTTGGCTGGCAACCTTTGAGTTTCTCATTCAGGTAGCTAGCATGCCGCCACAAGGTACACACCCTCTGAGAGCGTGACGATGGCAAAGGAGAAAGAAGAGATGACTAGTGGGGTTCATCCCTCAAAGGTTTCCTCTCTGAGCTAATGCCACACCCCAATGTGACAACAGAGAGAAATCCAACTTAAACCCTTCCTAACAGGCAGACCCAGCAAAGAGCAAATGGAGGAAGAGGATAAAGATGGTATTCCCAGGTGAAATGGAATAAGGGTGGGACCGAGGGACGAAAGACCAGCAGAGGCAAACACAGTTCCTGGAGACCCAGCCCTTGGCTAGGGAGCCTCTGGGGCTGACTTTGCTGGCAATTTCCAGAGGCAGCGGGACTATTTGCTTTTCTCCTCAGAGGAGTAATTTAGCCTGTGGTCTTGCTAAATTACCTACAAAGTATTTTTAACCTGCGTGTTTTAGAGTTCTTTCCCAGGCCTGGGAAGGAGATATAAATTGAAGGGTAGGAAGGAAGTGGGCAGAGCTGCTTCTGGGACAGGTCTATGTGGCCCTACTTCCTCTTCCCCACTGTTAAAAAAAATGAACTATTAAAGGGACACCCAAGTTTGTTAACGGTTTCGTTAGCGAAGCGATGAGATCATCAATGTCGGCTGACCGTCCTAACAGGGCCAATCCACCATCCCCACCACCGTGCAGAACTAAGTCAGAGCTCACGGAAGGCAGTGTGACTTATCTGTGGCCTCGAATGAGACAGAGCCAGAGGCATTTGTCACCCAGGGAGGCACTGTTTCTGAGGCCTGAGAACTCTTCTGTGGAGTGACCTACAGTCACCTACTGTCTGATTTCTCTGCAGGGCTGGAGTCTCAGCAGCAGCTTGCAAGTTGTCTATACTTTGGTGACTCCAAAGACGTAGCATGCTGAGTTGAAAAGCGTGGGGTTCTGTGTGTTCCCCCAAGGAGATAACCTGCGTAAGTACAAATAGGGCTCCTCCAGTCCTTAGTTCTGTACTTGGGATGTGTCCATACGCTCCACACACCAAGTGCCAGCTCTAAAAATGATTTATAAATGATTTGTTTTCTTTGCTTTGTTTAAGGCAGGGTCTCATGCGTCACAAACCATGTTCCAGCCTCTCAAGTTCTAAGAATGTGGTTGTATCCCACCATGCCTAGCTGTGAAAAAATTTTTTTTCCTTTGGACACAGAAAATGGAATCGTGAAACTTGTAATGTCTGTTACCTGTCTCAAAGGCAGCCACCCTTCCTGAAAGTAGCATAAGTAGCATAGCCCTTTGGTCGCTCTCCTGTTTAGAAGGTTATAGAATGGCAGCTTGCTCCAGCTGAAGAAATTTATATTAAAGCTTTGAGCAGGAATGAACGGTGTCTTAGGCGACAGCTATCTCCGAGAGTCAACGGAGGCGTCTCGCTCACGGGAAAGCCACACTTGGAAACAATTGCACATTAAGCCACTTTGGTGACTGCTGATTGGCTGTCAATGATAGTGCATTTCCCTATAGTTATGAGAGCAGTCGACGAGGAGTAGACTAGTGCACATCCACTGTTCGCCTCCCTTCGACGACACCCTGCGTCAGCGGAGCTCAGAGGAGCCAATCTGGACTCTGTTCTTCCAGGCGTTACCTACGTCTTCTAAATCTTCACAGGTGGGGCAAGGAGACATGATGTGCTGCTCTGTCGCTGTGTAGCCTCTGGTTTTCCTCTGCTTTCCAGAGGAGAGGAATCCGAGGGACCCAGTGACTTGTCCTAGTTTTGACGCCATGTTGCTTAAAAGCCCCCGGCATCCGTGATCATCACCAGCAACGTTTCTCAGAGACATAAGAGAGACCTAGATTCAGGGCAGACCCAGAGAACCTGTTTACAAAGAGGCAATATCCAAATTTCAAACCACCAAGAAAGGGGTAAAAAAAAAAAAGCCTCCAGATGTGACATGTTTTATTGTGAAAGCGGCAGTTGCTGACTTCTATTCAGCTAAAAGGGTCAGTGGCAAAAAAGGGACAAATAACACCGCCTGGCAGGCAGTGGCTTCCCACAGAGCCTTCACATTTTCTTCCCTGACCTGGATTATAGAATAAAGAAGGTCCTTTTTAAGTGTGGACCACACTACACTTGAGCCTTAACATACTTTACAGGAAAGCGGCTGGGACGGGCCTAGCAGCCCAGACAAAATACAGGGCACTCGATTAAAACCGATCACAAGACCAAACATTTTCTTTTCAGGAGTAAATAGACCTCCTCCATCAGTTGGGAGCTATTTATGATGAAATGTATTCATTACTTCTTTGAAATTCATGTTTAACTGACAGTCCTTTTTTTGTTGTTGTTGTTGTTGTTGTTTGTTTGTTTGTTCAACCTGGTTACTTTAGGTGGGAAAGTTATAGGAGAGAAAACTGCATGGTGTTAAGAAGTATGACTTGGAGTGCCTTCCAGGGGCTGGAGAGACAGCTCCCCACGAAGGAAGGGCCCTTGCGGCTCTTGCAGAAGGCCTGGATTCAGTTCCCATCATCCACAAAGCCGACTCTAACTCCAGTTCCAGGAGATCTGACACCCTCTCCTGGCCTCTTCCAGCACCTGCACGCATGTGGTACACATACATACACGAAGGCAAAACACTAATGCACATAAAAATAAAAACAAGTCAATTTTTTTTAAAAGTTCGTTGCGCATTGGAAGCACCTCGAAGTCTTTCTTTGGGGGTGCGTTGGAGGGGGCGAAAGAGTTCATTCAACCTTAAAGCTCCAGGTTAGAGTCCACTATCCCAGGGAAGGCGAGACAGGCACAGAAGCGGCTGGTCACATCACCTCTACATGGTCAAGAGCAAAGAGACATTAAGCGCATCCTTTTTTTGTGCACCTCGGGTTGCGCTTGGCTCCTTTTCTTTACTCTCACATAGCCCCCAGCTGAGCTCAGGAAACGGTGTTGCCCGCATTCAGCATGGTTCTTCACCACACCTCAATGAACAGTTAGGGCAATTCCTACAGACCTGGCCACAGACCAACCCGATCTGGTAATTCCTCGCCAAGAGTCATCTGTCCAGGTCATCCTAGCTATGGACCCTAGGCATTTAACATAATCATCCCCTTGACTGCTGAGGCCGGTTCCGCGTTTTGTGCACCATGTGGGTGCAGTGCCTGCAGCGGCCGGGAGGGGGCAGCAGGTTCTCCGGAACTGGAGTTACAGATGCGCAGGTGCTGGGAACTGAAGGGTGGGATCCGAACCACTCAGCCCCCATCCTGAGCCATCCGTTTCAATGATTCGTTTAATTTTACTACCTTTACTTATTTGTTGGTTTACTCGTGTGTGTGCAGAGAGGGTGTGAACACAGCGCAGCACATGAGAGGAGGTCAGAGGACAACTTTTAGAAGTCACTTCTCTCTACAGTGTGGGTCCCAGGAATGAAAACTCATGCCCTTCAGCTTGGTGGCAAGCCTCTTTACCCACTAACCCATCTCAAAAGCTCTTGCTTGTGGTGTTTTTTGTTGTTGTTGTTTTTCCAAAACGAGGGGTTAAATCTTGGGAGTCAGGAGTCCCAGACGAGCACTCTACCACGGAGCTACAGCCTTAGTCCTGGAATTCTTATTTTCTTTTAATGTAGGAATACCCAGCATAAGAAGATAAGTGTTTAGCATCTAACAGAAAATGACCGAAGCTGCATACAGGAGTGCCCCTGCAGCCCAGCTCTGCCAGGACACTAAGGCAGGAGGATCATCTGAACCCAGAAGTCAAGAACCAGCCTATGCAACATAGCAAGACTCTAATGGAAAAATACAGCGGACAAGTAAGAGCTCACATTGTCAGGAGTGACGTGGTCTTATGCCCTGGGGACTTGCTCGCCCAGCACTCCAAGCTTCCTGCCTGCAGCAGCATCCTAAATGTTTGTCTGCTCTCTCCAATCAGCACAGGCTCGCCTGAGCCCCGAGAGCTTCCTTGGTGAGGCCTGAAGCTCTGTCTACAGCGCCCTCTCCATGTATCTAGAAGGCTCTCCTTCTTCCTTTTTTCTTTTTCCATTGTGTGTGTGCATGTCTATGTATGTACATGTGTGGCATGCATGTGTATATGTGTCGAATTCTTCCTAGGGAGAAAAAAAGCAATCTAACCTGCTTTGTTTCATGGTTGGAAACGATCCCACAAAGATGAAGACATTTTCAGATCACAAGACAATGAAGTTGAGGGAAGAGAAGGAAGTGGAATGGCAGAGAGGCACATAATGAGAATCCTGGTTGTGAGCCCCTTGGGAGCAGTTTTCTTCTATTTCAAATCATCTCTGTACCCCAGTTTGCCGGCTTTTGCTTTAAGTGCCTTTTGAATGGATCAGTCCTTTTCCCAAAGATACTCCCATTTCCAATGCCTAACGAGGGGATTAAAAATTATTGGCTTTATTCTGTAAGAAGTGTGTGGCACATACCTTTCTTCTGGAAAAACGGATCAGAGATTTCTGTGTAGCTGTCAAGTGAGGAAATATCCAAGTTTGGGTGGGGCTAGAGCCATGAAACACTGGACAATACTACAGGATGTTATTGACTGGCTTGAGACAAAGCTACCCCAAGGATTGCTGTCGAAACACCCGAGTTCCTCTCAGAGAGAAGAAAGAACTTCACCTACAGCTAATCAGAAAAGATGTGCCTTGAAAGAAAAAAAAAAAATAGAAAGCAGCCGTCCAAGGATGATCTCCTAAGCCCTCTTAACAAGGCAGGAAGATGGTTAAGGAGGTGAACCCTGTTGCTATTTTTAGAACCCTTCTGGCGTCTCCTCTCCCAGTGCTTTCCCATAGTGATTGACAGACAAATCTTAAAATAAGAAGGATCAGTGGGTCTGTCTGCCGAGAGTGACAGCGGGAAAAGCAGACATTCAGAAGCTAGGCCGGCACAGAACGGGAGAGGCCTGTCATGCCAATCTGAACCCGAGAGGGCAGCCTCAGTCTACAGAGACGGAAATAAGCTTGACTTCTAGTGAAAGCGTTTGGAGAGTGATGTGAATCCATCAAACAATATTTGCAAATTGTATTTATGCAAACCTTTGAAGGGTCTACATCTTTGTGTGTGTGTGAATGTGTGTCTCTCTCTGTGTGTGTGTCTTTCTGTGTGTGAGTGTGTCTGTGTGTGTGTGACTGTATAGCCAAGGCTAGTTTTAGACTCCTATCGTATTGCTCTGCCCTGTCCCTCGAGAGCTGGGATTAGAGACATGGGCCACCAAGCCTGGCCATTTATTAATCCAGTTTGTCCTTTTCCCTTCCCACCCAATTTTAAAATTTGATTTTGTTTTGGGCATTGGGCCTCATGTATCTTAGACTAATTTCAGATTTCCTACGTGTTCTAGTTTCATTCTGCTCCCATTTTGCACTTTGACCAAAATCAACTCGAATGGTTGTTTTATCTGACAATTCCCAAGTCACAACCCATCACTGAAGTTAGGACAGGAACTCAGAGCGGGAGCCTGGAGGCAGGAAGGCTGCATGCTGCCTCTTTTCTTGTGTTCTTGCACAGTTTAGGTCTACCTGTGTGGTGACAAATTGTGAACCCTAATAAACTTGCCCGAGGACCAGAGGACAGAGCCAGCCACTAGGTTAGACATAGAGGCCAGATGTGTGATTTGGCATACATCAAAGAGGCACACACCTTTAATCCGAGCACTCGGGAGGCAGAGATCCATCTGGATCTCTGTGAGTTCAAAGCCACCCTGGACTACATGACATTGATTCAGTCTAGGAGAGAAACAGAGCCAGGCAGTGGTGGCACACATCTTTAATCCCAGCACTTGAGATCTCATGTCTTTGCTTGGGAAGCACAAACGCCTTTAATCCCAGAAGTAACATGGCCGGGCAGAGAAAGGTGTATAAATAAAGCGTGAGGAAACAAGAAGTAAAGACTCTTTTTTTTTGGCTGAGGTCCTTCCGGTGAGGACTGAGGATTCATGGAAACAGGACTGGCTGAGGAGTTGATGAGTTGCAGTTAGCTGTGGCTTGTTCTGTTTCTCTGATCTTTCAGTGTTCACCCCAATATCTGGCTCTGGGTTTTTATTATTATTATTATTATTATTATTATTATTATTATTATTATTATTATTATAAGACCTTTTAAGAGTCAAACAACATACCCACCTCAGGATAGTGACATCCACAGTGGGCTGGGCCCCGCCACATCCGTCATCAACTAAGACAGTCTCTTGCAGACATGGACACAGGTCAATGGAACTAGGGGGAATTCTGCAGATTTTCTGGGACTCCTCCTCTGTGGTGACTCTGGGTTGTGAAAAGTTGACAGATAAAAACCAACCAGGACACCATGTAACTGAAAACGACTTTGAGTTTCGACGCTCTTGCCTTCACCACCTTCCAAGTCCTGAGATTATAGGCTTGTGCTACCAAGCCTGGTCAGGGACATGCTGTGCACTGGACAAGGCTTCGGGCAGGACAGGCAGACACCAACCCCAGCTCTGTCCCTTTCCCTTCATATTTTAATGCTTTTAAAATGTTCTTGTTTTAAATTATTTTGTTTTGCTGCTGTTTTCTCTTTTGCTTTGGTTTGCTTGTTTGTTTTGATAGGGTCTCAGGTAGCACAGGCTAGCCTTTACCTCTTGAGCCTCTTGCTTCTGCTGTGCGTGCGCTGGGATTGCAGGTGTGTGCTGCCGTGTCTGGTTCCACTTCCTGCTTTTCTCCCCTTCGAGACGGAGAACTCTCTGTGGAGCCGAGGACGTCTCTGAGCTCATTATTCTCCTGCTTTCCCCTCCTAAATGCCGGGATTACAAGCTTGTGTCATCATGCTCGTTTATATGGTGCCAGAGCTAAGACCCAGGGCCTTTTGCATGGTAGACAAGCACTCGACCAACTAAGCCGCACCCCCAACCCCCATTTCCTAATTCTGCTCATTGGTTTGTTTGTTTTTTCAAGACAGGGTTTCTCCATGTAGTCCTGGCTGTTCTGAAACTCACTCTGTAGACCAGGCTGGCCTCGAACTCACGGAGTTCGGCCTGTCTCTGCCTCCTGCGTGCTGGGATTAAAGGTGTGTGCCACCACCTGGCTCCATTTTCTATTTCTGAAAAGTTACAGACTATTGACTGAAAATTTAAATGTATCAACGTTTAGTGAATGGTCACAGAGGCTTTGTTCTCAGAACTTGTGTTTAGACACTTGAGTAGCAGCAAGGGGAAGGGAGAGAATGATGATGAAAATTAACTGATTTCTCAGTTTAATTCTAGGTCATGTCTCCTCGGTTTGCCCATCCTCCAGGCATCCTCCATAGAATAGTTTCAGACTTCAGTTCTGAGTGCGGCAGCTTTAGAATGCATTTTCCTGTAGACGTACTTGCAGAAATATACTAATATACCAGAATATTTGCAACACCACTTGCTCATGTGGTTTTCTCCCCCCCCCCCTATCTGAAGACAAAGCCTCTGTCACAGAAAACATAACACCTAACTCACCAAGAATCTAGGTGGGACGGAACAGACGAACTTCACCAACCCTGAGATAACACATTTGACACATTCCGAGTGCTGAAAATAAGTGTTCTTGCGCCTATGAGGTATTCTCACGAAACGAGATGCACCGACAAAGTAGTATCCAGTCTTCAGTCACCACTTAGCTGCAGGGGCGTCGTGAAAATGATAACGTTTATGGAATTGGATTGAATTTGAAAAATTCCCCTTAAAGAAACAATGTAACCTTGAAGAGATTCCAAGTATCTGCAGGCACCAGGTTTCATGGGTATCAATAATCAGCTAAATAAATAACTTAGAACCCAGTGGCCCTTGTGAATCAATAATGAGCAATGAGCAATGAGCAATTCTATAGTACATTTTCCATATATAAAGTAAACACACCTGATAAAAGTTAAGGTGATAGACACACTGAGTATCCTGATATCACTATTGGCACATGAAAGGAACTTCCCATTGTACACCATAAATACACATGCTTACGGCTACCCAAAGTTAATTTTAAAATGTAAAAGGAAAACATGTTTCATTCACAAATGAAGACTGAACTCAAATCCTTTAAGAGTCAGACTCCAATCTTGGGTCTCTAGTATCCATGAATGTCCATTTGTATGGAATTCAGGGCACCATATTCTTGGACATACGGGATTGGACACCTGAGACATCATCCTGGTCTCCTTGATATTGCGTGTGAGGAGATTCTGTCCAAGCTTGTTTCCTTCCTTCCTGGGAATCTGAGTGTTGGTCATGCTTGTTTCATAGGTGAGCTGAGACTCTGGGAGAGTTGAGGGTTTACCCACTTGAGGAAGCCCTTCCAGACCAGAGGTAACCAACACACACTCTCTTTGCTTTTTCTTTCTTACTTTAGCTTCAAGGAACTTATTTATTGTGCATCATTTTCCAAATATTATAGTCCTTAAAATCAATGGTCCTTAACTTTCCTAATGCTTCGATCCTTTAATACAGTTCCTCATGTTGTGGTGACCCCCAACCATAAAGTTATTTCCGTTGCTACTTCATAACTGTAATTTTGCTACATTATGAATATGAATGTGAATATCTGTGTTTTCTGATGATCATAGGCAACACCTACGAAAGGATCCTTCAACCTCCAAAGGGGTCACACCCCACAGGCTGGGAACCACTGCCTTAAAGGAACTACTTTTATATCCTCGGACTAGGCTCTGTCAAACCAGAGTTTTTCTCCAAGTGCAACCTTAAGGCAAGGGTTGAAGTGAAGACAAGGAAATTGGCCAGAGAGAGTTGAAGGGTCTGACCTTATTATGTTTATATGGTAGCCCATCCACTTGTAACTGCCCAGAATTAAAGAACGTGATTTAACTTGAAAATAGGGTCTTAGCCGAACATAGTAGAATACACACCTATAGTTCCAGAACTTCAGTGCTGAGGCAGGGAGATCAGGAGTTCAAAAGCAGCCTAGGCTATGTAATAAGGCCCTGTCTCAAACAGTAAGACAAAGAGGATATAGCCTTTTTGGTAGTGTCTGCCTGACATGCCCATGGATTCCATGAACAACATCCCATAAAACCAGAACTAGTGAGAGCATATCTGTAACCCCAGGGCACCAGATGTGGTGGCAGGAGGGTTATAAGTTGAATACAATCTTTGACAATATAGGGGGTTCAAGGCCATCCTGAGTTCCTTGAAACACCATCTCAAAATAAAAATGGCACAAAAGAAACAAACTAAGAAAACAGAGTGTTTGAAGATGAAATCACTTCAAAAATTTCAGAGGAAATAATCCTGTTAGACTGAGGTTCTAGCCTAAATCCAAGACTAATGTCTGTGTAAGGAGAGACATAGTGCAGATAGACACATGGAGAAGGTGGTCACGTGATGATGGAACGGGAATTCTGGGAGCCAAAAATACCGGGAAACGGGAATTACAGAAGATCGTCACTGGACTCTTCCGAGCTTATGTGGCCACACTGAGACTATAGACTTCTTGTCTCCAAAACCATGAGAATAAATTTCTGTTGTTTGAAATCATCTGATTTGTGGTAAGTTGCTGTGGCAACCCCCCCAAAACAAACTCATCTCTGTAGCTGTCGGAAGGATTGCAACTTCACTTTGCCTTCTTGATTCCCAAAGACGGAATGAGCGTATGACGTCACACGAAAAGCCATACACTTCACGTTATATGTGCCAATCAGGTTCCTATCTGGTAAGTGAGAACGGTGGGGAGAGAATTTATTGTGCTTGGGGATTGAACATAGAGCATCATGCATGTTAGGCAAGTACTTTGTCTCTGAGCTATCCCCCCAAGCCTATCATGTATGTGTTTGTGTGTGTGTCCGTGTGTGTCTGTGTGTGTGTGTGTGTGTGTGTGTGTGTCCATGAGGTCAATGTCAAGTGTTTTCCACTTTTATTTTATTTTATTAATACAGGGTTTATTATGTAGCCCAAGCTGGCCAGGAACTCACTATGTGGAACAGGCTAGTCATGAACTCACAGGGATCCACCTGTCTCTGCCTTTAAGTGACAGTATTAAAGGCGTGTGCTACCACATCCTGCTGACACTATTTACTTTGAGACAGTGTCTCTCACTGAACCAGAAGCTCACTGATTGATTGGGCTGGCTGGCTGGCACACTTCAGAGACCCTCCTGTTTATGACTCCCCTATACTGGGATTGGAGGTGTGCATTGAAGTGTCTGTTCTTTACATTTCTACTGGGGATGAGAACTCATGTCCTCATACTTCACGTATTGATGGAGCCATGTCCTCTGCCTGCTGAGAGAGTTCATGTAACTGGTATCAAGGAAGTGCGTAACAGAGTTGGGGATGTGGATCGGTTGGTAAAGTACTCATTGTACAGTTCAGAGCTCCAGCGCACACGTAAAAGCTGGAGGTAGCAGCATGTATCGGCAATCCTGGCCCCGGGGGAGGCAGATCGTTGGGACTGGAGAATTTGTGAGTTCAAGGCTGAGTGAGAGATCCCGTCTCCAAAAAAAACATGGAGAGAGATAGAAAAGACACTTGATGTCAACCTCTGGCCTCTATAAGCATGCACCTGCACACACACATGCTCATGTACATACAAATGTATACATGCACACCCAAGTACACATTTGTGTAACCCTTTCAAAATTTTGTAAAAGCTTGAAATAAAGTCTGGAATGTCATCACTTGTGGTAAAGTACTTGCTCACCACACACAAGGTCTTGATTTCAATATATATAATGACATATATAAAAAAGTGTATGACAATAAGTAACATTTGACCAATTGTATGCTTACCATCCATTACGTACTGAGACAAGCCCTGTTTGAATGATCTTACCTCACTTTTATAGAAAAACTCTGCAGATAGTTACTCTTAAATATTCATCTGTTTAAAAACAAAAAAAAAAATTCAGCACCAAGGAGCATGAATTCTATGCTTATGGGCCTAGAACTTGGCAAATGTAGGGTGTGAACACGAGAAACAGATACTGAAGCCCATGGGCCGATGACGTCTGTTATGCTGTGTGTAGATACAGTGTCTAAAGACCTAGTGCTCTGTTTTGGGTACAAAGCTCCAGCCAGCCTCAAATGTCAAACCATATCCTTCCTGCATAAGCAAAGGCCCCATCATGCACCTGTGTTTGTTCTGTGTGCGGCACAAATCTCAAGTCTCCCATGATGTGCTTCTAAGTGGTAAGGATGTCTAAAGACCTTCAGTTTTCTATAATCACTTCATGGGGTTTTAGTATGTTTTAGCTTTATCACATTACTGATTCAAACCAAGTGACAGGCTCCACTGTCCATTACATCAACACAGCTCAGTCCTTAGCAATCATAGTCCTTCTCACCGTCAGGGGCCATGCCCCAACCTTCCCGTGCTTGTCTGGAACCACAAGTCCGATTGAGCTCTTACTAAGTCCTTTTCTGTTCAAGGAAGTACTTCACGGCTTCTCTTTGGTGCATCCGAATAGCCAGCAACACCACTCACACACTCGAGGGACATCAGGCAAAGTAAGGGTTTCCTGAATGCAAATACTGTGATATTTCCGCAGCCAGTCTCAAGCACAAGCCAGTGGTGCATGCAGTGAGGACCTGCTGTGCGAAGAGAGCAACCTTGCATGGGACATGTGTGAGCTGGCCATGCGAGAACAGCACAAAATGTAAACCAGAACTACGGGTGAGGGGCCACCGTGTCAGGAAATAACGCAGATAGCAATGTAGTCCCTGTTTCTCTCTCTCTCTCTCTCTCTCTCTCTCTCTCTCTCTCTCTCTCTCTCTCTCTCTCTCCCTCTCTCTCTCTGCACATATGAGAGCACTGTGGTTTATGAGTGGTGAATGGACACATGTGTGTGCATGTGGAGCTCAGGGGACGCCAGCTGTCCTGTCCTGTGTCTCTTCTTTACTCTCTCGAGACAGGGTCTCTTTCTGAAACCGGAGTAGGCTGACAGCCCTCAGAGCCCAGCGAGACTCTTGTCGCTTCCCTGTCAGAACACGGGTTACAGGTGATCACACCATAACGCACAGCTTTTTTATGTGGGTTCTGGAGGTTTGAACTCGGGGTCTCATGCTTCCTCAGTGCGTTCTCTTACCCCCGAGCCATCTGTGTGTGTGTGTGTGTGTGTGTGTGTGTGTGTGTGTGTGTGTGTGTGTGTGTGAACACAGGTGCCACAGGGACGGAAGCATCAGACCCCCCAGTCCTGGATGTACAGGCAGGTGTGAGCCACCCTACACAGTGTCAGAAACTGAACTTAGGACCTTTACAAGGGCAGTGTGCTTCTAACCACAGAACCATCCCTCTATCAGCTCCTCTTTCTTTTCTTTTTTTTGTGATTGTTTACAACCCAAGCTTACATACAGCCTAGAGCTTCATAAAAGCCAAATTTCAACTCAAGAAGTAGTTTTGTTACGAGAAAGTTTATCGCAGTTTTTCTAAGCTCCTTTTTTTTTACACGCACACAGACCCGGCAGATGATTGATAGCAGGATACAGCTGAGAGACGAGGAAACGAAATATTAAGAACACTTCGAGATAGGTTGGTCAAGCCCATGAAGGTAACCGTCTGTAGAATCACCCAGCAGTCAGTTAATATACAACCATTAGTTTTTTTATTTTTCAATCCCAAATACCACCATGGAGGGATCCCCCCCCCCCCCGTCCCACATGGTTTTGATTTTCCAGATAACCCCGTTTTCTCTCATAATATCGCACAGCCCAGGAACTGAGCAGCAGTGAAACAGGACGACGCAGCCAACAGCCCGAGGTCTCTGCTTCTGATGACGGCAACGTTTCACAGTCCTATACAATCCAGGAAAGGGAGTTAGAAAAAGTCCCTCACCTGGGGTCACTGTACCAGTCCGTAGGAAGCCAAATAACATTTCAAAAAAAAGTTTCGGCAAAAAAGTCCCCTCCCTGGCTCTTCTTCGAACACTAACCTCAGACATTTACTTCCTTCCATATTATTTATAAGCTTAACCTCAAGATTTCATCTAGGAAGTCTCAAGCAAATGTGAGGCAGGACCCAAATGTCAGCCATCTGCGGACCAGACTTGACAGGTTTCCTGGGGGAGATGGAGACTTCTCATTTCAGACATCGGAACAGGGCTGTTGTGTACACAGGGCGCCGGGCGTTGTTCCTCCAGAACCCACCACCCAGCCCGGGCTCCTATAAATATATGTTCCAACCATGTAAACAGTTTCTTTTTCAGTTTCGGGGCTAGAGTTTGTCTTTGCTGTGGAGAACCAGAATGGAAAAAAAAAAAAAAGGAATGAAAAAAAAAATCAAGGTTTAAAAGGCAAACCAAGAGACATAATAATCAGATTCTCAAACCCAGCAGGATGCGGCAGTCACGTGTTACATTCTGCGGAAGAAAGGGGGCAGCCCCTCAGCGTTGCTTTGGGTTGGTTTCTCATTGGATAAAGACTTCTGGTTTTTATTGATTCTGACAATTAAAATAGACTCCACAGGGAATAACGACACTATAAATTAGGTCCCAAAGACCACCAGGTTAGAAAAGACAGTGAAAAAAAAAATCCACTTTTTTTGTTTTACTTTTTTTTTTTTTTTTTTTTTTTGGTTTTTCAAGACAGGGTTTCTCTGTGTAGTTTTGGTGTCTGTCCTGGAACTCACTCTGTAGCCCAGGCTGGCCTTGAACTCACAGAGATCTATCTGCCTAGTTCTGCCTTCTGAGCGCTGGGATTAAAGGCATGCACCACCGCCACCTGGCTTGTTTTTAAGCCTGTGTGTGTGTGTGTGTGTGTGTATACATGTACGGGGGTGGGTCTTTGTGTAAAGAGGCCAGAAGCTGCTGATGTTAGCTGGGATGTCTTTCCTCAGTCGCTTCTCTGTCTCTCTCTTTTTAAGGTTTTTCTTCTAAAGGAAATGTTACTCAGCATTAATGTGTATGTCTGAGCATACACAAGGCACATGTGGAGTTCAGGGAGCAGCTTCGTGGGATCAGGTGAGGACGCCAGGCTCCCACAGCGGCCCTTCACCCCGAGCTACCTTCCTGCCCCTACACTTTTTTTTTTTGAGACAAGAACTCTGGCTCTGTTGTTGTTGCTGTTTGATTTTTGTTTTGTTTTAAGATAGGGAAGCGGGGAAGGTCTTACTACGTACGTAATCCTGGCTGGGCTGCAGCTCGCTGTATAGAGCAGGTTGGTCCTCAAACTCAGAGATGCCAGGCCTGCCTCTGCCTTCCAAGTGCCGAGAAAAAAAATGTGTGACCACCATACCCAGCTTAGGTATAGTGTTATTATTATTGTTTTTAAAGATTTATTTTATTTTTAGTTACATGTGTGTGTGGGGGGGGTAGGGGTGTGTGTGTGTGTGTGCACGTGTGTGAGTGCAGGTGCCTGTGAGGACCAGAGACATCGAATCCCCCTGAAGCTGGAGTTACCGGTAGTTGTAAGCCATGTGACATGGGTGCTGGGAACCGAACTCAGATCCTCCACAAGAACAGCATATGTTCTTAACAACTGAGGAATCTCTCCCAGTCCTTAAACCTTGCTCTCCAAAGAAATAGTTACTGAGGTGGGGGTGAGTAGTTTTTCTTATTTAAAGACCTTAATGGCAAATCATTGTCAGGTTTCAAAGTAGAGGAACATGTCACTTAACCAGGACTGACAGCTTCCTTGCGTTGGCTGAGGACAGTTGTGTGATGAGTTCCTGGGAACTCAGGGCAAGTGTTATACTCTTTAGATCATTGTAGCTTCTTCTTTAGTCCAAAATCTATCTTATCCTTTTATCCCTCACTTCTCACCAAGAACACAACCACCTTTAATAAATATTTATTCCTGATATATATATTACATATATGTAACATGTAATATATGATATATAATATATGTTGCACATATATATGTATATGTACTGTGTATACATATATATGATGTCACAAACAACTATATATACATAGAATATTGTTATATGTATATATAACATACATATATAAATAACATTATTATATATATATTGTTGTTTGTTTGTGACAGTCTCATGTATTCAGGCTGACGTCAAGCTTTGTACCTGAGGATGATGATCTTGAACTCCTGATCCTCCAGCCTCTACACACACACCTCCCCCACTGTCACTCTATTCAATATCGATGAATGGATTAATGATGTCGTTTTATTACATGATGATGTTTTTTGTTGATATTGGAGACCGGAGACCGAGCCCAGGATCTTGATCATGATAGGCAGCTGGGGTACCACAGAGTCATATCCCAAATACATACAGTGGTTTGGGTAGGTATCAGGTAGGTCATGCCCCACCTTATATATCCAGGTAGGGTCACCTGCTGAACTCAGAGCTTGCCGTTCCTGCTAGGCTGGCTAGTTATTTTATGTTGGCAGTTTCTGATTTCTGCCCCCCTCTTGCTGTGTTTACAGAGGAGCTGCTGTGCCCACCAGGCTTTTTATAAGGATAATGGCTGAACCATCTCCCCAGCCCAGAAGCCTGACAACTCTTATTTCCTTGAGTATTTCTATATTCTTTTTTTAAAGGTTTTTTTTTTTTTTTTTTTTTTTTTTTTTTTTTTTTTTTTAAGACAGGGTTACTCTGTGTAGCCTTGGCTGTCCTGGATCTCGCTCTGTAGACCAGGCTGGCCTCGAACTCACAGAGATCTACCTGGCTCTGCCTCCCGAGCACTGGGATTAAAGGCGCGTGCCACCGCCATCCAGCGAGTATTTCTAGCCTTAGCCTACATGGTATGGATTAGATTGATCCCTGTCATTTTTAGGGTGGAGATAGAAACGGTGCGGGTCCATGGGCTCAGGTGCGATGTACAACCCTTGGCAACCATGTGAGCACATGTACGCCACAGGTCAGTTCTGTCAGGGCCTACAGAAGCATCTTTGCCAGCATGACTGTGCGGTGAGCGTCAACTTCTACCGGAAGGGATGGAAAAGCGAGATCATGAAGCTGCCGTTGTCTCCATGGGAGAGGGTCCCCCAGAACGCAGCCAGCCCCAGAGAAGGCAGTCTCATCTTTGGGCCCACGGCTTCAGTTATGTTTACTCTAGTCTCTCTGTCTTTGACTGTTAGCTCTTTTTGCCAAAAAAATTCTTTTGGGCCTAAGTCAGTGTGGTTTGGGCTTTGGGGCTTTTTTTTTTTTTTTTTTTTTTTAGAACCAATGTGGGTTGGCTAATGCAGACATTTTATTTTTTACCATTGTATTTCTGTTTGAGGGCAGGCAAACACACAAACTGGTATAAAAGTACACCGTGAGCTGTAGATCATATCCCTGAGGCCACAGCTCATCGAGACAGGCTGTATTTATCTGGTCATTAACACTTTCACAAGAAGTGAAACATATGTGCATATATGTATGGATATAGATATATGTGATGTATTACCAAAGCATACACTTTGGTTTTTTTGAGGCAGGTTTTAGATAACCCAGGCTGGCTTCGAACTGCTATGTAGCCATGATAGCATTACAATGCATCCTATGTTTTACTTTTGCTGATTTAGATAAAAAAAAAATAACCAAATTAAAAAATGTATTCTTGTTCTGGTATTACACAGCTCGGCGTGTAGAGTGCCTGGGTAGTATGCATTAAACCTCATGTTCCATCTCTAGCACTGCGTAAGTTGGGTATGTTTTTCCATGCCTGTAATCCCAGCACTTAGGAGGTGGAAGAAGAGGATCACGAGTTCAAGGCCAGCCTGGGATATAGGAGACCCTACCTTTAAAAAAAAAAAGGGTGTGGACCTTGGTAATAAATCTGCTCTTTTTCTTTCTAATCTAACTGAACATGGTAAGCGAATATTCTATCCCTGGGTGACCTCAGCAGCGCCAGTAATGCATCTAACATCACTGTTGGTATGATATTGTTAGATGTCTCATAAATTGATGCTATCGACATTGAGTCATGGTCAACAAAGCTGCGTGAAGGGCAAGAGACGAAAGGTCAACTAAGGTCTTGCAGGACTAGAGTGTCTGGGGCAGCTCACCTGCCTGGCATACGTGAATTCCTGGATCCTGGTTCTAACACCAGCATTAAAAAGGAGTCTTTTTAGTGGAGCATGGTAGGCCAGGCCTGTAATCCCAGTACTCAAGAAGCAGAGGCAGGTGGATGGATCACTGTGAGTTGGAGGCCAGCATGCTCTGTGTAGTGAATTCCAGGACAGCCAGGGCTACATAATGAGACCTTGTAACAAAAAAAAAAAATAAAATTAAATTAAATTAAATTAAAATTAAAAAATAGAAAAAAACTTTTTAAAGACAGTTCTGTCAGAGCTTGACCTTGCTGCTGGCTGCTTTTCAATAGGCAGCAATTCAGGGTTACAAGCTGCACACTGAAGGCTTAGGGAATGTCTCAGAAGAGGAGGTAGAGAGATGGTAAGCACCAGAGGGCTAGGCCATCTGCTGTACAACTGTGTCTTCTTCTTCTTCTTCTTCTTCTTCTTCTTCTTCTTCTTCTTCTTCTTCTTCTTCTTCTTCTTCTTCTTCTTCCTCTTCTTCTTCCTCTTCTTCTTCTTTCTTTTTTTTAAGATTTTCACTTATTTTTATTTTTACGTGCATTGATGTTTTGCCTGCATGTATGTCTATATGAGGGTTCGGGTCTCCTAGAATTGGAGTTACAGACAGTTGTGAGCTGCCATGTGGGTGCTGGGAATTGAACCCGGGTCCTCTGGAAGAGCAGTCAGTGCTCTTAACCTCTGAGCCACCTCTCCAGGCGCCAACTGTGTCTTCGTTACACGCCAGGGAAGCCACACCCATGAAACCTTAGCAATGCAGTCAGTCACCTAACGTGACCTGCACGGTGACAGCACCAGTGGCCATGCTGACATGGATTCGGGGAATCTCAAAAGGTCCCATCCCTGCATGAAGAGCTAAAAGCAATGAATAACTGCCTGAGAGAGGGAACAGTCAGTTCCAGGGATGAGGCCCCTGATAAGTGACGCGTTCCCTACTAGTCAGCCCTAAACACATACACATATGAGCAACGTTAAATAACTCAGCAAGTTGTATCTATAATTGTATATGCATCAATCTGATTCTCTCTATATGGGACAGTACTATTTAAAGAGCAAGAGGTCATGATTTGGGAAGGAGTTGTGGAGACGTGGGATGTGTGAGATGATTGATACAAAGACAATATTCATAGATGAAATTCCCAGAATAAAATTTGAAACCTACGGACTTTTTCTTTCTTTCTTTTCTTTCTTTCTCCTTCCTTCCTTCCTTCCTTCCTTCCTTCCTTCCTTCCTTCCTTCCTTCCTTCCTTCCTTCCTTTCTTTTTTTCGAGACAGGGTTTTTCTGTGTAGTTTTGGAGCCTGTCCTGGATCTCACTCTGTAGCCCAGGCTGGCCTCGAACTCACAGAGATTTTCCACCAATAACATTGAATGCATGAGCTGTTATTCCGTAAGTTTATTTTCGTGGACTTTGTCACTCTAATTTTCTACTAGACTAGATGAGAAAACTACAGTTCATTGCAACAGCAGCTACAGTTTGCTGTACACACTATTATCATGTACAATAATACATAATACACTTGTCAAAGTTTCAAGGTGTTCATGACAGGATATGTGTTCATGTGTGATTTGTGAAATACATTTTTTTTTAGGTTTTTGAGACAGGTTCTCACTATGTAGCTCTGGTTGTCCTGGAACTCATCATATAGACCAGGCTGGCCTTCAACTCACAAGAGATCCATCTGCTTCTGCCTCCTAAGTGCTGGGATTAAGGACATGTTCCACCATGCCCAGCTGTGACACATTTGATATTCTCTGCCCCTCCCCCCCTTTATACAACCTACTATGGACAGCATGTTGTTATCTCCTTAAAAATTCACATGATTAGGCCCTAACTTGCAATATGAAAATAGTTTATGATAGAGTCTTCGAGCTAATTAGGGTTCCATCAGTCATGGTAAGATTGTATGATAAGCTCAGTACACTTTATAAGGACTAAGAAAGAGGAAGAGATGGAGATGGGGTGCTTGCATATGCAAGAAAGAGCTCCCCACTAATTGCTAAACTGGCCAGTGTGGCAATATTTTTTGTTGTTTAATAATTTCTATGGTGTTTTAGATGACAGTTTAACCTGGGCAAAATAGCCTCTGCAGTCAGGCGGTGGTGGCACATGCCTTTAATCCCAGCACTTGGGAGGCAGAGCCAGGCCGATCTCTGTGAGTTTGGAAACTGCCTGACTTATATAGTGAGTTCCAGCCCAACCACGGCTGCATGGTGAGGCCCTGCCTCAAAACAATGACAACAAATAAGGAAAGAAAGAAAAAATAAAGCCAGAGGTAAATCACCAAGCTTGTAAAATTGTGTTTCACCTCCAGGATACAATAAAAATATTCCATTAAAAGACAAATTTTCCATTTCAAAATTTGAACAGGAGAGAGCTTTACATTCTGGTCTCAGTCTCTTGAGTCTCTGGGCTTCCAGGTCTGTGTATCTCCAGCTCCAAATGATCAATCCTAGGACTCCGGATGCCAGTCGTGAGCTCTGACCGCTGAGCTACATCCCCAGGAAGGACCAGAGTTCAGACCCCAAGAACCTACAGAAATACCGTGGTGGTTTGCTTATAATCCCAGCCCTCAGGTGGCACCAACTGGGACCCCTAGAGTAAGATGGCAAGCTGTGGGGTCGCCTGAGAGACCCTGCCTGCATGAGGAGAGCAGTGAAGGAGAACTCTCCAGCACATCTGCACACACGTATGCACCCACATTCATGAGAACATTCAGGAAAACACACAAGCATGCACACACACATACACAGCAAAGAAAAATAACTCAGAGTTAGGTGAAGAGTGAACCAGGGGTTGGAGGGTTGGCTCAGTGGTTAAGAACACTGGCTGCTGTCCCAGAGGACCTGGGTTCAACTCCTAACACCCCATGGCAGTTCACAACTGTGTGTAACCCCTGTTCTGGTGAATCTGACACCCTTACACAGACATACATGCAGGCAAACACCAATGTACATAAAACACAAATAAATGAATAAAAACAGTGATTCAGGAAGGCTATAGGTGGATTTTTCTATCCCACCAGCCAGCTCCCAAATAAATGACACAGACAGTTATTAACTATGAAAGTTTGGCCGATAGCTTAGGCTTGTTTCTAAGTAGCTCTTATAACTAAAATCAACCCATTTCTGCTAATTTACTTCCTGCCTCACGGCTTTATTACCTCATCTCTGTAGTGCCCATCCTGCTCACTCTGTGTCTCATGGCATCTCCTCGTGACGCCACCCTTCTTCTTCCCAGCATTCTCTCTACCCTATAATCCTGTTGAGCTATCGGCCAGTTAGCTTTTTATTGAATCAATCACAGTGACATGTTTTTTACACAGTGTAATCAAATATCACGAAACAGAAGGCACTAAGTGTGCCCCCCCATAAGCATAATTGACACGCACATACATGCACACCTACAGGAGCATGTTCATACATGACAAACACAAGCACACAAATGAATGAATGAATGAGAGGCAGAAAAAAGATTCTAGTACCAAAGTTCAAAGACAAGATTTAGTGCTGTCTTGTGAGCTAAGAGAATTTGAACAAATCACTTATCAACCCAAACCCCCAAATTTTCTTATCAGTAGAATCAGGGGGTAGTGCTGACCAATGGAACTCTGTGACTTATAAAAATCATGTGAGTGATTCAGGCAACTGTACTTTTACTTCTCAGCCAATAAAGAACTGCAGTTTTCTGTGTACCATGAATAGCATAGAAGTAGAACCATGAAATATGTTTTAAGATATATTTGCATTTTAATGGACTCAATAATTATATAAAGTTACAACGTACAATACGACATTTATGTTTTGTGTGTGTGTGTGTGTGTGTGTGTGTGTGTGTGTGTGTGTGTATGCTACATGGGGTGTGTTTTAAAATAATGTCTTGTAATATACCCCACGTTATCTTAGAACTTGCAACAATCTTCCTTCCTCAGCAACTTCATGGTTGAAATTATAGGCATGAGTCTCCATGCTTGGCTGTACAACATTTTAACATACAACACACACATACACACACACACACACACACACACACACACACACACACACACACTTATACAGTTATGGATATCAAATTATCATGACCGGCAAATCTCTCACTTCAGACATTTCATCGTAGTAAGATCGCTCACCATCATCTCCACTAGCTATTTGCAAATATAAAATCAATTGTCCTTAACTACAATTATATTCTTCTTCTTGATTTTGGTTCTCTTTTGGGATGCTCTCTATATGTGACCTGCCCAGGCTGGCCTGGAACTCACAATCCCTCTTCCTCAGCCTCCTGAGTCCTGGGGCTACAGGCGTGTACCATTGTGCCCTGGCTTGTTTTAATTTCAGAGAACCCATGGCTTGGTGCAAGAGTCTTACAGAGTCACAGAGAAAGAGAAACATATAAATCTGAGCCTTTCAGTCCTCTCCCCCAGAGCCCTTTTTCTTCTGTTAGTTTTATCACAGCTTGCCACTCTTTATTATTACCCATGTGCCTTTCTACTCTTGAATGTCCCCTTTTCTTACCAGGTTCTGGGTGCCACGGTGGTTGCCCATTTTGCTAACCACTTTATTTCACAGCGCCCTCACCACTATTATCTAGGAAATGGATGTTTTAATTTATTTATTCCATCCATTCATTTTTAAAAGGCCCCAGAAATTGTTAGCAGAAACTAGTGTGGCCTTATGTCTCTGCCTAGCCAGTGTTAGGTGGCCTTTGCAGCTTCATCCTAGAAGGAGAGGAAAAACCTCTGCTCTCCATGTTTACACAAATGGAGAGCTTTTCACTCCCAGGGATTCTTTGCAAATCAGTTAACGTCATATAATCTCTATTATTGGACCCGATGCCTCTCCTCTGCCCTGATTTTATATTAGCAGGCAATAGAGGCAGGTGCCAACTTCCATCCCATCAGACTGGATTGCATTAAACTAACAACGGTGAAAAAGAAAACAGAATTGATTGGCTTCATTTCCCACGTACACGAGGATGCTCGGTCGAAATAATCGCCTTGAGTGTTTCAGGGTGAGACTCTTTCCACAGGCGTCTGGTTGCAGGCTGCTGCCATGTCCGGGTTGTCCTTGCAGTAAATAAATCAGCAGGGTGCATAATATTGTTCTGTAACCTGCTGCAAATCCCAAGGATGTGAAAAATTCATCAACTCCTACAGAGGCTGGACACGGGAAAATCCTTTTGCTGTGAAAAAACACCCTTAGCGAGAGATTTTTACTGACAGGTCACCTTCCCTTTAGCGACATGTACATGGGTTGGAGTCTTTTACCAACAAAGGTTCATGGAAACCAGGGCCTTGAAGAATGCTAGATTTGGGCAGTATCTACCATTAATTTGTTTTGTTTTCCTAGAAAAGAAATGCATTTGGAATCATTGAAGAGAGTTAGGTCTCGTTAGGCTGACATTATCTTTAAAATACATACACGTATAGTTTGCCCTAAAATTAGAAAGAAGTGACGATTGTACTTTAGTGGTGGAGTGTTTGCCTAACATGTTCAAGGTTCTGGGTTTTTATTTCCAGCCACGAGTTAAAAAAGAAAACTGAAAAGAACTAGACAGATGCTTACGACTTGGGAAAATGTGAGAGATCCTTCAAGTATTCACCCTTTCGTTTATCCATTCACTATTATTTTCAAGAGATGACCTTGGTACAAGCAGGCCCATTGCCCCCCAAAAGCCAGCTCAGTAGTAAACAGCTGAGATTTCTCTTGCCATCCTGACTTCATTTAAGAAGATGAAATTGCTTCCCCAGATCCCGACTGGTATCAGATAGCCAGGTGTCAACTTCCCTCTTAAAGATCGTGCACAATCTGCCCTTGACACGAGCTGCTGCATGTTTTCTCTGTGGCGGAAATGGTTTCCAAGAAAGCTTAGCTTCGTGCTTGTGTGTAGGCAAGAAACCCCCATCTCCCTGTTTTTCCCAAGCAGCAGATGCCTCATTGATAATGGGAAAATAAGAATATTATTGAATCTTCTTAACAGTATCAACTTACTACCCTTGAGTCTGGTATGTTTCAAATTCCATTAAAGGCTGGAATTCATAGCTTTTTAAAGAAACCCTCTATCTTTCGCCAAAAACACAACTGTCCTTAAGAGTAACTAATTCTATCTATCTATCTATCTATCTATCTATCTATCTATCTATCTATCTATCTATCTCTTTCTCCATCCCGCTCCCCTCCCTCCCTCCCTCCCTCCCTCCCTCCTGTGTGTGTGTGTGTGTGTGTGTGTGAGAGAGAGAGAGAGAGAGAGAGAGAGAGAGAGAGAGAGAGAAGGGAGAGAGAGAGAGAGAGAGAGAGAGAAGGGAGAGAGAGAGAGAGGGAGAGAGAGAAGGAGAGAGAGAGAGAGAGAGAGAGAGAGAGAGAGAGAGAGAGAGAGAGAGAGAGAGAGAGAGAGAATGACTAAAATCTTAACTGTCTATGTTCGTCCGGGTTGTCTGGGTAATTTGATCTTTTTTTTCTCTAGGGCACAGGGCAACAGTATTTACTGAGACTAATGTTACCAAGATGGTGAAAACTTGCCCTTGATATATAGGCTTTCTGATGCTAAAGAAATAAATGTAAATAGGAAACTAATCTTGGTTGCTTAGTTACTTGGGAAACATACACTGCAGTGCCCACCCCCTTCCCTTCCAAGTGTCCTTTCTCAGCAACCCTGCCTGCCACATGAAGTATATTCTAAATTTATAATCAAATTACAGGCATCTGGAGAGCTCAGCCACTGAAGTAAATTGTTTTCCATAAGTCATGCTTTCGACTTGCAAATACTGGAAAAGCAAATGCTAAAACTGTAATTCTTAAATGATGGATCGGCTCTGGAAGCGTTTAATTCAGAGCAACGCGTACAACCCCAAACCCTAAACCCAGCAGGCTTGATTTGGTGATCCTTTTGCAAAGCTTTGGGGTTTTGTTTTTGTTTTTCTTCCTTTTTTGACTCACATCTTCATTCATTTCATGAGAATTGGAATGATCCAAACCTAACACAGAAGGGTTCTAAAAATTCTCAGGAGTTGACGTGACACATTAGTTCACTTTAAAAGATGAATAGGCTCCGAAATGTTGGTATGAATTCAAGTCACCATATGTCCCCTTAATGACTGTTTGGAAACAACAAGGGACAGACCTCCCACAGACACTTCTCTGTATTCCTAAGTGTCTTCAAAGCATAGAGTTAGAACATGATTTGCTTTGAGCTGGAGAATGGGTAGGAATCAGGCCCCAAGTAGACTTGTAAATGAATTTAACTGGCTCCTTGGATGGGTACCCAGAAAGACTTTTATTTTAATATATACAATAAATGGCAGCCTTTGATCCTTTTGTATTCAAAGACATTATACTTTCAAAATTATAGAACATGGAGAGAAGGGAGTTCTAAGCAACTACCAGAAGCAGCGATCCACAATGCAAAATCTGTATTGGCAACACAGAATCCAGATTCTGGAGAGAACAGACTGGAGTTCAAGTTTGGCAAATTTTCCTTTAGATTTTAGCATTTTTCTCTTGGTTCTTAAAAAAATTAGAAAAAAGATACATGAAAAAGGTGCTTTTTAATGCAAAAAAATCACTATGTAAATAGGTACATTATTATTACTTGGATTGTGCAATAGAAAAGTCAGGGGCATCTGCTTTTAAAATAAACTACAAAGCATTTTTGGAGCTGAGCATGGTAGCCTACTCCTGTAGTCCTAGCATTTAGGAGGCCAGGAAAGAAGAATTGTGAGTTCAAGGCCAGCCTGGGCTATATAGTAAGACACTGTCTCAAAAAAACAAAACCAGACAGAAATCAAAACAACACGTCAAAAGGCACATTTTCTTGGGGATAATATCAGTGAAAGGGTAGAACTGGCTTATGCTGGGCCATAGTGGCTTGTGAGAGGGATTATGTGTGCTGTTGGCATCAGGGTGGTACCTAGAGATTGGACGTGAGTGGTGGTGGTGGTGGTGGTGGTGGTGGTGGTGATGGTACTCATACTGTGGAAAATGGAACGCACTTAC
Source organism: Peromyscus maniculatus bairdii (assembly GCF_049852395.1). NCBI lineage: Eukaryota > Metazoa > Chordata > Mammalia > Rodentia > Cricetidae > Peromyscus > Peromyscus maniculatus. The sequence continues at coordinate 21,861,660 of NC_134869.1, read as the reverse complement.
AATTAGTTTATTTCCCTCCCCTTCTCTCTCCAAGAACCAGTTGTTTACACACATCTGGATCACTTATTCTGTACGCTGGGATAGTGAACGCATATTGTTGGCTCACCACTCTCTTTGCTGGGATCTTGTTCCAACGATCTGTTGCTGTGTAGTAACAGCACACTGAAGTTGGGAGGATTAATGCCACGCCTGCTATATTTACAACTTACATCTGGGCAGCGACTGGTGTCACTGGATTGGCTTTTCCGTTCTATGTGGTGTCCATAAGGGCTGCCATCATGAGTAAGGGCTAGCCTGAACTGCAGGATCCGAGGTGACATACTCCTCGGACCAGGAGCAAGCTTCTAGCTTTTGGCTGGGCGCTCAGCCAGAGCTGTTCATAGGAACACCTGTGGCTCCTTCCAACTGGGCCTGTCATGTGACTTGGGATTCAAACAGTGTTAAAGAGGAGTTTCCAAGTGGGAGTATTGCAAATGTGAATAACGAAGCCACTGATCTCTTAAGGTCCGCTCCTGGGAATGGCGTGGTGTTATCTCTATCCCAGTCTGTTGATTAATTCACTGGCAAAAAATCTGCTATGGTGTTAAAGGCATCGCAGGTACGTTGATGCTTATTGGGTAATAGATGACGATATTGCCAACCATTTATTCTTTCCACGTCTCTAGCCAGAGAGTTTATTGTTCTATATTTTTCTTTCTTGACTGTTTGTTTTTGTGAGAGAGTGTTTCCTGTCATCAAAGATAACGTCAAACTCACAGTGTAGCAGAGGATGCCCTTGAACTCCTGATCCCTCTACCTCCACCTTCCAAGTGCTGGGATCACAGTGCGAACCACCACATTCTGATCACACATCTGCATCACTTTTGTTCTGTCGTTTGTCGTTAAAGGAACTTAAAAGAACTGTCTACTGAAACTCCCTGGAAATGGAGTAGAACAGATGAATACATCGCATCTAAAACACAACGGGTGTTTAAAGAAGTCTATCATGTGTTTAGGAGAATGAAAGGAAGCCAGTTCTTAACCAGTTGGGAACTGTTGGAGTGTCAAGGTGGCTCATGTTTGTGAGGCTACAAAAGACAGCCTCTCTTCCATTTTCTAGCAGGGGTCCAGGTGGGGAGGCAGCGACAGCAGTTGTCTAGGGGCTTGCTGAGTTTGGTCTCTGGAAAGACCAGAGACCAAGACACAAAGAAAGCTTCCTGCATTCAGGACGGAGAAGCCCAAGGCTTGCCTTCCCAAAACAGATGCCGACTTGGATATTTTACAGGACCCCCGGGGCCCTCCCATTTCCTGAATTGGGCCTGTCGGGACACCCACCCCTGGGTCTTCCTGTTGTTTCTTCCTGGAGTCTCTGGAAACAAGAAGCAGCCTTCTCAGGGAGCCTGATTTTGTTTTCCCTGATGCCCATGCTCTGCTAACTGCGCTTCTTCTTTGAGACTGATGCAGACCTGACTGGCCTAGAGTTCACAGGCCAGCCTGCCTTTGCCTCCTGAGTGCTGAGATTAGAGGTGTGCACTGTCATGTCTGGTACCAGTCTGACACATCCTTTGGCAAAGAAAAGGAAGGACAGCTGTGTTAGATATGGACCCGGAAGTCTAGAGCAGTGGTTCTCAACCTTCCTAACGCTGCGACCCTTTAATACAGTTCCTCATGTTGTGGTGACCCCCAACCATAAAATTATTTCATTGCTACTTCATAACTGTAATTTTGCCACTGTTATGAATCATAATCTCAAAATCCTGATATGATACTCCTGTGAAAGGGTCTTTTGACCCCCCCAAAGGGGTCATGACCCACAGCTTGAGAACTGCTGGTCTAGAGAGACTCTGAGATCAGTAAACATCAAAATAAAAGCGCAGAGTATGAGGTGTGTGACGGTTAGGATGCTCCCAGCTGCGAGACACAGGAATGTAGGACAAAGAGATCTGTCATCGCCTGTGACAGAAACTTGTGAGTTTGGGGGCGGCAGAGAGTCTCAACACCACAGTCAGACCATGTCAAGGGTGGTGGCTCTGCTTCTGCTTTGTCTCAGATCATTCCCTCTACAGTGGGTGAGAGAATCTCATATTGGCCAGACCAAATATGGATTCTTCCTATGGCCAAGCCAAAAGGCAGACCAGACGACGGGATGAGAGAATGATTGGTAGCTGTGTTTATTTGATGTCCCCCCACTCGGTCTGTCTGTCTGTCTTTCTCTCTCCCTCTCCCCTCTCTCTCTTCATTAATTTGGGAAGGAAAACCTTTCCCAGGTATCAGTATCACTTACTGAAAATTTTCTTCTTAATGCTCGTTGGTCAGCATTGGGTCTTAATGCTTGCCCCTCTGCCATTCACTAGGAAAGGGGAAACCAGGGTCCCGCTCATCCAAACCCCAAGAAGCTCTGCAGAAAGCTGTCTTTCTTGAATGTGTGATTGATTGTCTGATGTCTCTACCAAACTGAACGGACAAGGCCGAAGGGGGATGAAGCCGATTGACAGCATGTGCCGGGCTCATACTTAAATGTCCGTCTCAGCCTGTGGGCTCACCTATAGCACGAATCCTAATTGGTCTTAGTAATAAAAACCCGGAGTCAGAAATCAGGATGAACGCTGAAAGATCAGAGAAGCAGAGCAAGCCACAGCCACCACCTCTTAGCTTGCCAACTCCTCAGCCTGAAAGAGACTCAGCTCATCTCTCCCCCTGCCTTATATTCCTTCCTCTGCCCAGCCATATCACTGCCTGTTTCCACCTCCCTAGTACTGGGATTAAAGGTGTGTGCCACCACTGCCTGGCTCTGTTTCTCTTTTAGACTGGATCAGTCTTGTGTAGCCCACGCTGGCCTTGAACTCACAGAGATCCGTCTGCCTCTGCTTCCCAAGCGCTGGGGTTAAAGGTGTGAGCCATCACTACCTGGCCTCTATGGCTAACTAGTGTCTTAGCTCCTCACTCTGATGTTCAGGCAAACTCTATTTGTTAGAGTGCAAACAAAATATTACCACATTCACTCATCTGGCAGAGCCTTCTCAAGAACTAGTAGTCAGTGTCACTGTGTAGATTCAAGGGGCATGTGTGGGGATCTACACAAATGAACTGACTTCAGGACCATCTCAGTAGAGAATCAAAGAAGTATCAGAAGCAATCCAGGTCTATTAAACACTTGCTCTGGGCCGGCCTAGTGCATGATGCTCTTGTCTCTTCTCTCCTTGTTAATAGTAAAAAGGGTATGTGCTAGCTGTACTTTAGGAATGGAAATCAGAGAGAAAACAATTAAGAGTTCATGGAGACACATTCCTAAGTGGGATGTCTGCATAAAGCTCCCTACCGGGGTGGACTGAATGTAAGAACCAGAAGTGGTGGACTAATTCTGTGGAACACCGTCCTTTAGATAGGCCGTGGTTGTTGCACTGTGGCACTTTGAACTCACAGCAGCCGGGGTTACCTGCACAAGACCTACACAAAATGAGGAAGTCGGCATTCTGACAGGAGGCCCCACCCCTCCCCAAGAACTTACTGGCAATTAATGGCTGCTAAAGGAGAAAGAACTATTTCTCTTCAATGATATGTAGCTCCTATAAATAACCACACACATATACTCATGTAAGCAACCTTAATTAAACTCAGTGGAATAAATAATAAATAAACAAACAAATAAATAAATTGGAGAGGGACTTGGGAAAGGAAGAATCCAGAAGGAATGTGAATGGGAGAAGAGAGGGTATGCTGGCTGAATACGGCCAAAACAAATTATATACGTGAATTAAATTACCAAAGAATAAGTTAAAAAAAAACAAAACCTAGGAAAAACAAAAGCTAACAATCAACCCCCCCCACACACACACACATAACAGTGTTAGTAGATACAGAAATGAAAGCTCATGTCTCTTTAAGTTCAAGGGTGATGTGGCTCCACATATATTAATGAGCAACTATTTTATAAGTTCCTTTTTCCTGCTTGCCCCCCAACATTCTCATCTTCTCAGCCCTTTCCCACACACCCGGCACCATGCTCGGGTGGACAGGGAATGAGTAACAAGAGCCAGAGGGCTCTCAACTTTATAATCAACCCCGATCCACCCTCGGAAAGTTTTGTGCTGAGGGAATAATGAGAGAAGCAAAACAAAACAAACAAAAAAACCAGTCATCACAAACACCGGTGACAGCCCATTGGGGTCTTTTATTTCACATCACCGACCTCATCAATCAGGCTGCTTTGGGGTCGACTGCTAGTTGGATACGTCGGCTACAAGGCTGCGTACCTTGAATACTCAGATTAAAACCCAAATTGGTCTTGAGAGTCAGAATCATTTTGATATTGGATATTTTCACGGTTAATGGCATCGAAAGACCTCACTGTATAAATGCTTTGACCTCGGACGTTTGGTGAGCTGCTGACAGATATTACCTGGGTGTCCTTATTACTCCTGGCTGTCTGACGGTGAAAGCAGATGATTGACCTCTGCGATGGAGGCCATTTCAGCAAGAAAACAGTCATTAGACTCTTGGTGGAGTTTTCCTGAGTAGGCAGCCCAAGTTTACCAGAGACGAGGTTTTCTTCAGACTCTTCAGGCAGCCGCCAGCATGAGCTCCTCCTTTTGGGAATATTTTCACTAAGGGCATATTTGGAGACGCTTTCTTATGGGACAAAGGCAGCCAGGGGTCGGTTTGGGAAGGTTACTTTAAATCCAAAGATCATGCTGTCTAGAAGCTCACAAACACACCACCCCCTGTTAAAAAAAAAAAAGAAAGAAAGAAACAGGTTCACACCACTTCCTGTACTGTCTTTTGCCATATCATGCTTCTTCTCTGCACACAGATGGAAACCACCCAGAGGGAACTGCTGAATTCAGGTCACTCATGTCCTTTGTTCCCTACGCGTGTGTGTGTGTGTGTGTGTGTGTGTGTGTGTGTGTGTGTGTGTGCGTGTGTGTATGTGTGTGTGTGTGTGTGTTCACATGTACACATGCTTGAGGAGGCCAGAGGACAACTTCACATGTCGTTTTCCAGGAGCCATCCACCTTTTAAATTTTGAGGTCGGCCTGGAACCCCCCTACTAGGCTGAGGCTGATTGGCCAATGAGACCCCAAACAGCCACCTGTCTCTTCTTCACCTGCACTGGGATTACAGGTGTGCCGACCACACCCAAATTTGTTTTTCATGAAGGTTCTGAAGATCACACTTGTGTCTTTATGCTAGCAAGGCAAGCATTGGATGGACGTGTTTCCACAGCCCCCAGATGGCTTTTCACTGCACGTGTTTTACAAATGAGCTCGGCTCTGTCACTTTTGTCCTAAAAACAATGGTTTGCCCGGGCTGCTCTTCAAGGTGAGGCCTCTGGAAGTGCTATCATGCCCAACACACACACTCATTCACTTTACTCCCCCACTCCCACCTGTGTGTGTGTTTGGGGGGTGCAGTGCGCACGCGCGCATGCACGGACAGGAAAAAGCCTCAGTAAAAGGAATCTGGAACTTGGTGATAAGTCTGGAACCAAAGGGCTGGGAACAACTCAAAACTACCCACCGGAGCCTTTACCCCCATTTCTTCTGGCTCCCAACAGCCTTACGAGGGGCAAGCGTGTCTCCAGGGAGATCTCGCAACCAAGAGCTTGAGCAACAGCACATTTGGAAGTCCTCAGCAGCAAGAAGGAATTGAGGTTCTACTTGGGCAATTGGCCAGTTTCTTTCTTCTGTTTATAAATGGCAGCAGTGGAGTAGGAAAGGGAAAAAAAAATACATTTTCAGATCTAAAAAGTGACTCAACCCAAAACACATTGCCCTGGCTGCTTGTGGTCCTTGAGTCCTGTGAACGGGTACCTCTGTGCGGGGACGCATGTGTACAGGTGTGTGTGGTGGGGGGAGGGTGCTGCTCTGCAGCTGGGCATCTGGAGGGGAAAATTCATCCAGCGGTTGCTGAACAAGAGTAGGGCCTAATTCATGCATAATTCAGGCAGTTTTGCATGCCCATGCATAATATCAGACATGCATGTCACAGAGAGAACAAATGGTCACTTTCAACCTCAGTCCTTCTCTGGAGCACAGAAGTTAAAGCCCCCTTTGTCCTTCTGTGGACAGGGAGTCCGGAAGTAGGTTTGCAGGTAGGACAGTGAATGTGACCCCGGGTCCTCCTGGGAGCCCCCTCTAACCAGTGTGGAAGGGAAACGTGTTGAAGCCTGTGTGAACACAACATTGGCCTGATTTTTAACTCAGTTCCACGGGAAGAATAAACCTGCTTAATTTCTCTTAGGATTTCGTGCACCATGCTGTCAGAAAAATGTATCTTAACCTTTTACATCTCACCTCTTTCTGTTCAATCTTCCCCAGCCATCACAACCAAGGGGAAATTTATTTGCTGAGTTGGTGAGAGAGAGTTTAGTTTGCAAAAGAGACCTGACTTCGCTTCCTCTTCTAGCTTTTAAACTCCACTTCCCTCGGATCTTCCGAAGAAGAAATTCTGTAACGACCTGGGCGTGGAAATTTAGCTTCTCTTTAAGCTAAACCTCAACTGTCAGGGCTTTCACTGAATCATGGAGCTGTGTGGTAATGGTTTTGAGAACAGGCTGAAGAGAAGCAAAACATCACACAGTATGCAGGCATCCAGCCAAGACATAATGAACATGGATGCCGAGCCTCTGTGATGACATACATACCCTTCTCTCCTGCCCCTTTTCTGGAATAGTGCTTTTCTCTCTTTGTTGCTTTTATCCATAAGATGCCTGTGGCCGGGATGAGTCTGTTACATTGTAACTCCGATCCCTTGTGGGGTGATTGGTTGAGTCTGTTACATTGTAACTCCAATCCCTTGTGGGGTGATTGGTTGAGTCTGTTACATTGTAACTCTGATCCCTTGTGGGGTGATTGGTCCAGGATTGAATAATAAGGAACGCATTTATCCCTCACTTCCTCCCTGGAACAAAGAAGCCAGCCTTACTTCACAGCAACTGATAGAAAACTGAATCCTGATACTTCTGTAGACTTTCACTCCAAGAGTTTGGTTTTGGTTTTGTTTTCTCCTTGAGACAGGGCCGTAGTCTTTTCTGGGTCCTGTGAACGGCCCCAGCACCTCCTCTCTAGCAAGCTATCATCCTCTCAATCTTGAGACTGTTTGAATTGAGTCTCTGTCTCTTGCCAGGAGACGAATCCCAAGCCACACATTAACTGTCTTTCAAAATCCCTCTAATCTGGTGTGGGTTTGCAACTCTCACTGGACCACAGAGTCTTGACTCACGGAGGAGGAGACAGCCAGGGGTGTGAAAGCCAGGATGGCTTTAACTTCCGGTTTTGTTATTTACTCACCGTGGCCCCAGGGTAAGTAGGTTAACCTCCCCAATGGCGTTGTTTCTCTTGCTTACATTGTTTTAAGATCTAGACCCCCTCCCCCCCCCAGTATGAAGTAGCAGGCACAATAGGCCCTCAATAATGGCCTTTAGACTCTAAAAATAGCTGTTGCTATGACCTGAAAAGTACTCCTCGAAGTGGGAGAGTGCAACAGAGTCGTCAGGGTATCTGGGTCATTTCTTTCATCTTGTTTTTCTTCTTAACCCACCCACTTTTTCTCTCCAGTGTCTGGGATCAAGCTCAGAGCCTTGCACATGCTAGACACGCAATCTCCCGCTGAGCTTCATCTCCTCCCCCCCTCCCCACCGGCACCCCATGTCCTTTCCTCCTCTTTCAATCTCTTTGTGCCGTATCCCCGTTCGATTTAGTTTTCTTTTAGCAGTCTAAATATTCACTCATCTGTCTGATTACTAGGAAGCAGCTGCAAGAGAGCCGAGAACTCCTTTAAAAAGGATACCTGGGCATGGATGTCACATTCAGGTCACGGCGCATGTGTGGGAGATCAGAGGATAACTTTTGGAGATCTGTTCTCCCCTTCTACCAGGACTCATTGGGCTCAACTCAGGAAATTTGGCTTGTATGGCAGATGCTTTGACCCACGGAGCCATCCTGCCTGCCCCAGAGAACTTTTGAGTCCGCTGTCATGCCAGAATAATTTTCTCCACGGTTTCAAACCCACTATAGTGAGGGTCCAGGTTTTTCCTGTGACCCTCTGTCTCGGGCTGAGAGCTCCAGGGAGTGAGAGGCAAAGACATGCATAAGTGTTGAACCGTGGAGTGCTCGTGGGAATCCAAGTCAATGAGCAAGTGCCAGGATAGGATGGAAGAAAACGTGATGGCCGGCTCAACCTGTATCACACACAAACCTCTCCAAACTGGAAGAACCTACCAGAGCTGTCCTGAAAGGGGGCAAGGCTGTCTAGCCTTCCTGCCTCTGCTTCCAGGATGGAGCACTTCCCTTCTGCCAAAAGCAAGGTCTCATAAGGAGACGTAACTGGTAGCAGCCAGCAGCTTGCACCCCTAGCATCTGGAAGAACCAGGGTCCTGAGGGGAGTGTCTGATGTGTGCACAGGGCATCCTCCATTTTTAAAAAAAATTATTTATTTATTTATTTATTTATTTATTTATTTATTATTTATTTATTTATAACATTTAAGCTTGTCATTAAATCCATCACTGTAGTAACTGAACATTGAGCAAAGGTTCTTTACCTGCTAGGGGATTCAACCCTACGACACATAAGCATCATTCTGTACTCCATTTTAGAGCTGTTGACTTCTCTGATTTGGGAGAAACATTCCCGAGCCACAGTGGCAGAAATTGATACTAAGTCCACACTAATTATAGCCTGCTTCCTAGTGGCCGACGAGGTGCTTAATTCCATAATATGCTGCTCAAGTTTTTGGTTGGTGCATCTCAAAGGCCCGGATAGGCTGATTCTGGGAACCATGTCCACTAATCTCTGTAATCCAATAGGGCTCAGAGACAAACACCTGTTCTCTCAGTACAGGCTAGGAAAGGCCTGGTGTGCTAAAACCAGGAAGCATGAAATTTGGGGTCTTTAAGGGCTGGGTTGAAAGCGTTTAAAAAAAAAAAAAAAAGGAGCACGAAAATAGAGGAGAATTGAAAATTTCGTCGTATCCTGTTTTCTCCAAAGGAAGATGGTAGCCTATCTGATCATTTTAGTCAAGCTGAAAAAGTTCTTTGAAGAGTTTTCAGATCTAGGCCCCAAGTTGGAACCTGTACCGTCCCACAGTTTTGCTATGAGCTTGGGTCTTGCTGGATCCCTGACTCCTCTCTCATAGACTGGGTTCCTATGACACTGGATGTCCTATATGTGTTTTCTTTTTAAATTAAAAACATGAATTTCTAATTATGTGGTGGGTATGCACGCATGACCGGAGGTGCCCAAGGAAGCCAGTTTCAAACAGATTCTTCCGGCACTGGAGTCACAGGAAGCTGAGCAGCCCAAGTCGGTGCTGGGAACTGAACTTAGCTCCTCTTCTAGAGCAGCAGATGTTCTGAACTGTTGAGACATTTTCTCCAGTATTCACTATGGGTGGTTTTCAATTGCTGTTTTCCTACGGCTGTACATCGAAAGTCAGGTCACGTGGCTAAGTTCAGAGCTGGAGAAAATAGGTATTCAGCTCTTTGATGTCACGCTTTAAGGATGTAGTGAGAGGAAAATTATATACTCAAGTTAATCATAATAATTTGTGTATTGTGGTAGATATTCATGCAAGCCATGGACTTTTCCCCCCTCCCTTACAGGAACTGATTTGCCTTATAATCCCAACTGTACAGTTGCACTAAAGGATGCAAAATTTTTGTACTGCTATGATGCGCCCTTCCCTTACCAGAGTTGACCAGTGTTGGTGTGTGTGTGTGTGTGTGTGTTTGCGTGTATGTGCATGTGCCGGGTGTGTGCTGGGGCAAACACTCTACTACTGAGCTGTCGCCAGCACTGGAGCCAGCATCTTAGAATTGTCCCTGTGAGTGAACCCCCCCCCCCAGATGTGTCTGAGGACCAAAGGTGAGACTACAATGAGTCTTGGTCATCACCACATGGAACTGCCATGAGGTGGACAGGAGAGAGAGAGGTAAGAAGACAGAGTCCAGGCAATGTCTAAGTGCCTGTTTCTATTTTCAAGTTTCTAAATCTTAAAAAAACAGACTGTTAAAGTTTGCAGTGTTTGACTACACAGTTCTTGATTCAAGCACCAAAAGACCCTTCTTATGAATGTTTTTTTCTGCTACCACAAACTGTGTTCCTGCATCTGTAATTAAATTAAGGTCACAACTCAAGATGTATGCAAATTACTCTTTCTTTTCTTTTCGTTATGATTTTTCATGACAGAGTTTCTCCATGTATCCCTGGCTGTCCTGGGACTCACTCTATAGACCAGGCTGGCCTCGAACTCACGGAGATCTGCCTGCCTCTGCCTCCCAAGTGCTGAGATTAAAGGCGTGCCCCACCACCGCCCAGTGCAAATTTCTTTTTCATTCATTTAGCGTTTCTCTGTCTTTAGATCTTCTGGCACTGTTAGGATTGTCTTATTTGATACGGACGCTGTCTCATGGATTTCACCAAGTCTGAGGTCTCACCATCCACAACAAGTCCAGTCTTTTGTGATTTCAGAAGCTAAGCAGGGTCCAGCCTGAATAGTATTTGGAAGGGAGACTCCACCAGTCCATACTAATATAAACAAATGGATGAATACGTAAACAAAGAGGAAAAGGACAGTCCTTACTTATAGTAGAATGCCAAATGCTGCACAGAGAAGAAAGAGAAATCATCAATGGATGCTCCCAAGTAGCTACAAAACCTAGATGAGCAAGGATACATAGTTACAAAGTTTTCTTTCCACAAATGACTGTGTGATTACAAAGTAAAACATAGTAAGCCTATAGTAGGTAAGTCTGCAAACATTACTTTATTATTAGCAGCCCGGGGACAAGGAGCCACCCTGTACTTAATTGCTCAGAAAACCACAGCATGGACACAATGTTGCATCCCTACCCCTTTTGGTCAAAGAGCATGTTGTGTGTATCTAGGAGGAAACTGCAGACCAAACCCAGGGAAGGGAAGTCTGCAAACTAACTGGCAGTCTTCACAGACTTCAGTGTGGGCTGGGCATGATGGCCAGTGCCTGTAATCCCAGCTCTGGAGAAGGGGAGGCAGGAGGATCATGAGTTCAAGGCTAGCCCGGGCTAGCACACCCTGCCTCAACAACAGCACCAGCAACAACAAAACCGAACAAATCAGGATCACCAAACAAAGGAAAAAAGAATCTTTCCAGCTTGAAGGAAACTGGAAAGCCAAGAGAAGTAGACACAGTAATATGCCCTGGATAGGATTACTAACAAAATCAGAATATACCCAATGGATTACTGATACATTAATATTACATTTCCTAATTTTGATGACTAGATTATAATTATGTTATATGATTATTTTTAGTATTTCAGGATAATAGGATATGTTTTTTTAAAATCTATTTTCAACCGGTCTAGAGAAAGAAAGAAAATACTTATCCAGGGACATAAATAGATTATAATGAAGGAAATGATATTAAAATATAAGAATTGGTTAATCTACATACAGGACAGATCTTTACAAAAATTTTGCAGTTTCTTTAATTTTTGTGTTTCTTTAATTTTATATCAAATTGAAACTTTAAAACAATAATTTCACTCTGCTCACTCTGGAGGAGATGACTACTCCTTATTCATATGTTGCAAAGAATAAAATGAAAACAGTAAAAGTAATTGATAGAGTTGCAGTGTTACATATGAAATTTTTAAATTCATTTTTAATTTGTCTGAAGATAATCAACATACTCACCACAAAAGAAGCTGCGCCCATTTCCCCGAGGTGGCTCACCCTCACCGAATGCAATGAAGATGACATGTTGGAGGGAAGCTCTCTGCAAACACCTTGGAGTTCTAAGGCTTTAATGTATGAAAAGATCACAATGAGACTCTGCTAAGCAAATTCTGATGGAGCCGCTCCAGAGGGAGATCTCATTCTCTCTCTCTAGCTAGATGTCACAAAGTTGACCTAGAACTCACTGTGTGTCCCAGCCCAGCCTGGCCTCTGGGTGCCAGGAATGAGGTGTGTCTGTGATCCTAACAAATGATGAGTGTCTCTAACATTCCTAGGACTCCCCTGCACTGGACCCCACATGGCAGACAACAAAGTTGAGGGTTCTCTGACCCGCTTTGTGTGCTTGTAATGTTTCATTGGAATACCTGGTCATGTGCATCTGTTTAGATGCAGTCTACACGGAGCTGACTAGTTGCCACAGATTCTGCAGATTCCACCAGGCTTTTTTAAAAAACAAACAAACAAACAAACAAACAAACAAAAACATGGAAGTCTGTGGCTCCCTGGTCTAGAGTAGTTAGAAACACAGAATCTGGACTCAGCATGTCTGAGTTTGTATTGTAGCATGGCTGTACACCTTGTGTGTTCTCAGGAGCCTCTTTGGATCAGGTTCTTGTTAGTAGGGAGGAGACGATAACACTTTTCTAGGAATGTAAGATTACATGAAAATGACACAGGATCTGTCACACAAAACTCAGGGACCATGCTTGAAGCCTTGCTTCATCCAGCAGGTCTTAGAAGGAGCCAGGGAATCCAGTTCTCAGGAGGTTCTAATCTATGTGGCACCTGGAGCTACATTTTGAGGCAAACATATAGCAAACTACCTTATTCACTAAACATTAAACACCCCCCACATTAACCATCCCCCCTTCTCTCTCATGCTTCCTCCCCAACACCACCCCTGTCATCCTCAGCAGGTGAGAGTGGGCCCCTAAACTCAGCACTCATCCAAAGCCACTGGGATCGAACTTCATTTCACCTTGCACCCGGGATGCCAGCCATAGACTGTCGCTAATTTAATAACTGCTGGAAATGGACATCCTCCTTAGCCTGGGCTCAGCACTCCCTTTGGTAATCGTCTGTCTCATCTGCAGAACTTCTCTTGCCCTTCTTGACTGCTTTTGGAAGGCATTCTGCAAATTCAGCCTGGCAATGACCAGAACTCATTTCTTAGGTGGGGTTTGACTGCCATTTAAGTAAAAGGGAATCAAGAGGACCTTTGAGGCCAGGTGAATGGTTCTTATTGATACTGCCCAAGGATTAGAAAACCGACTGCCACTGACCGTTGAGCCAGAACACGGACCAGATGACCTAAAAGGTTTATTATGGGATTTGGAATTTATAGACTTGTTCCTTGAAATAGTTTGCCCTTGAAACAGTAGATCCAACATTTTTTAAAAATCATTAAGATACATATCCTACTTCAAAATTTGTGTTCACTAATGTAACAGGCTTCCTGAAGGTTTTCTCAATTACTCCCTACTCTGACCCCGGTACCCACACAGACACACATCCAAATATGCTTTGAACCAATTTGAATAGATTTTGCTATTTAAGCAGAAAGCTACAAAATAAGTATCATGTCTTAAAATCATGGTTTAAAATTCTGAAAGTTTCTTTTCTTTTAATTTGTTAATGACATTTATTATCCTAGCAAGTACCTATTAAGGAGCTATTGAGCTAGGTGATAGGTAGCTTCTGTCTTGGTCTTAGATATTAAGTAGGATTCTGGTTTAATTATTCTCTTGAAAAGTTTTTTAATTAGTGCACAAAATGATGGGTTTCATTATGATATCTTCATGCATATGTATCATTGAACCTTGCTCATATTCAAAAACCCCACTGCCCTCCCCACACTGGTCCTCTCAGAATAGCTCCCCTTCTGCCTTCAAGTCAAAGGTCTAAATACATAAACTCTCTCTCTCTCTCTCTCTCTCTCTCTCTCTCTCTCTCTCTCTCTCTCTGTGTGTGTGTGTGTGTATTTAAATCTTGATTCTTCATATAAGATTTCCTAAGAATATTTTCTTATCTCTCAAGAATTCAGTGGTGGCTAAAATCCATCTTAGCTAGGTGGTGGTGTGCATGCCATTAGTCCCAGCACTCAGGAGGCAGAGGCAGGGAGATCTCAATGAGTTTAGGCCAGTCTGGTCTACAGAGTGAGTTCCAGGATAGCCAGAACTGTTATGCAGAGAAACTCTGTCCCCAAAAAAACAAAACAAAACAAAATAATAAATGAATAAACGAATAAATAAATAAAAATAAATAAATAAATAAAATGTTGCATCCTGTATCAATGGTTAGCTCAGTTATGAATTAAACCAGACTCTGAGGCTTCCAGTGGCCTCAGGGTGCCCTTTGCCATTCCGAGGACCACTTCTGAAGATAGCTAGAACAGTAAAGCTCATGTATAAATGATTCAAAAGATGGATTTTAATATCTTCTTTTATGGTTTAGAGTTTCTGGTCTAGAGCAACCTTTTACCCCTGATTAAGATCATTCTAAATTAGAGGTCCCTCTCCCTTTGTACAAACCTTATCACATGGAAGGCTGTGACTAACAAAAGACAATTTTTGTTGTTGCTGTCCTTTCCTAATTCACATGAAGCATCAAAGTTATAATGAGGACTTTGAAATAAACAAGACAGGTGGGAAATCACTGGAAGAATTTGAGCATAGGAGGGACATGATCTGCATTAAGCTTTGTTTTCATTTTTGCTTTTTAATCTTTAGGATCACCAGAGGAGAACATGACAAATTTGCTTTGATGGGTGAGCTCATCCGTGAAGTATCGGCCGACACCTCATCCGAGGAAGTGCTGTAGAATGAAGGACTGTGTCTCTCTAAAGTTCCTCCATTGAAACCTCATCCTCGATGTGAAGACATTTGACGGTGGAGGCTCTGAGTGTTAACTAGATCACAAAGGCAGAAATGTATGGCATTAATGCTCTTCTAAAGAGGTATGAGGGAGTCCCCTTGCTTCTTCTGCTGTGTGAAGTACCAAGGAGACGGCAGTAACCATGGCCAGGAAATGGAACTTCTCCAGACACTGACTTTGTTGGTTCTTCTGTCTTGGATGCACCAGCCTCTAGAACTGGGAGGTAATAGTTTGTGATGTTGATAATCCTCCTTCCTCATCCATGGCATTCAGTTTCAGCAACCTTGATGGACTAACTTAGGGAGGTGTTAAGGACTTAGAGAAAGCTACCCTGTGTGTATAAAGCTGTGTTTAGTGTGGTAGGGAATGATAATGCTTTATTGATTGCAGAGGTTAGCTTTAGTTGTCAACTCAAAACAACCTATAACACCTGTAAAGAGTCTCAATGAGGGACGGTCTATATCAAGTTAGACTGTGGACATGTCTGGAGGTGGGGGGTATTCTCTCCAGTTAATTGATGTGAGAAGATCCAGCCAGCTATGGGCAGCACCATCCCCTAGGCAAGAGATTCTGAATGGGGAAATGGAGCTGAGCACAAGCATTCAAGTAGACAAACAGGCCCATGTGCACTTCTCTCTGCTTTTGACTCTGAATGTGAGGTCATTAGTTGTTTGACTTCCAGCCTTAATTTCCCCACAATGGTGGACTGTAACCTATAAACTGAAATACACCCAAAGTTGTATTTTGTCAAAGTATTTTATCATGGCAACAGAGATGAAATCAGAGTGTTGGTAGGGAGCAGCTCAATTGATTGAGCCTAAGAAAGTTCCCTAATAGTTTAAGCAGTTGTCCAGGGACTGTAACTGTTCTCACGTGTCCTGATGAGGCCATAGAAACACCGAGAATGTGCTGGATCAGCTGTATGTGGCAGTTCAGAGTGAAGCTGCTCCATGTAGGGGGTTCTCTTTGAACATTGTGAGTCCAGAATTCAGATGTGAATCCAATAAGTCAGAAACATGGAGGAACCCACCATCCCAGCTACACTGTCGTCCAGAGACAAGACCAGACAGCAACTTCAGGAGCAAAGCCAATGAAGCCTTTCTGGTAATTTGTTGATGGTTCATTCTGCATGGGCTACCAAAGTGTGAGCTGTCACTGTTCTGGAAACAGATGACATCCCAGGGATGGGTAAGGATGTAGGAAAAAGGGGTTGGTTAAAGAAACCCACCCTGAATCTGGAGCCCAGGACTAGGAAAAGATGGTTCAGACCAGGGTAGAAAGAAACACAGTTTGGCTCAGTCAGATCAGAGCCATCTCTGCCCCTGGCCAACTGACTTGTGAAGCCAACCAATTGCAGAGCAAGACAGCAGAACCCTGGGCCCAAGTCAATCCCTGGTTGACTCCACCCCCATGATATCCTGTGTAAACTGCCCTGCCCAGTTAGTTAAAAAAAAGGGGGGGCTGTTCTCTCCACCCCGGTAGAGTCAGCTACTCTCCTGGACTCCTCCTCCTTCCCAAATAAACCTCTTTCTCAAAAGAGTTTTGGGTGTGAAGATCTTCATTCACTGGAGCAGAGAAGATCCTTGCTGAGATGTCCTTCAGTGGACAAAACAAGGGAGAGCTGAAAGAGCAGAGCAAGGAGGAGCTGAACAGATCTTTGCTGAGATGTCCCTCAGAGGATAGAGCAAGAGAGAGCTGAAAAAAGTAACACTTTTCTCCAGAGCTGGAGGAGATTGCTACATTTCTGCAGGGGTTTCCCCTTTTGCAGAGTGAAGCAAAAGAAGCAACATCTTAGGCCCTTAAGTGGGGGTTGAGCAAAGCTCAGCTGTAGGGGCTCTCCAGGAGAGGAGTAGGATTGCTATATCCTGAAGGGAGACCATCCCCCATCACACCAGGTATACTCTGACTTTTCCGAACAGTCAGGATACCCTTCCCTGCTGAAGCAGTTCCAGGCCCGACTTTCCCCCAGAAGTCAGAAAACTTTCCCTTCCAGGGTTGGGCTGCTTCTTTGCAGTTTCAGCAATCAGAGCTGTGCTAAACAGCTCCAGGTATCTGGGACACCTTCAGGGAAGAGCTGTTGTTCTGAGCAACTTGAGGTGTCTGGCATACCTTGCCCTCCAGGGCTGAACTGTCTCCTTGCAGCTTCAGCCATCAGAGCTGTCCTAAGCAGCTCAAGGCATCTCCTGACTCCCCAGGTTGTCAGGACACCTTTCCCCAGAGTTGCAAAACTCACGTTTTGGTGCTGAAATCTAGGACCAAACCCGCAGAGTTGCAACAAATTTACTTACAAAGGACAAGGGAAGAAAAATCTAAACTACTGATGTTTTTGGAAAATCCTGAGTCACTCAAGAGATTACCCAAATAGGAATAGTCTGAGTCAGAGTTCCATGTGGAGAGTGAATATAGCCCCTAGGGTTCCATTTTCACAAGAATAACAGCAACACTAATCAAAGAACAAGAAAGGAAAATTGACCTAAATATAACAACTTACTGGCTTTCAAAGTAAAAACAACAACAACAACAACAACTATCTTCTAAGAAAAACAGGGAGAGTTTACATAAGGAAAACCAAATTCTATCTATCTGACTAACTCCAAGAAAAGCCCTGAGTTGGCATATTTTTGCCATAAAGAAAGAATTCTATTTCCCCCCCTTTTTCAAAATGTTTATTTAGTGCCCACCGTGTGCCAAGCGCTAATTGGACAGACCAGAGTGATGCATTGAGAAACAGGTCTTGGGGCCTCTGCTCTTGGAAGGACTCAGAAAGCCAGTCACTGAATTCTGAAAACTCCCTGACTGCCCACAAAAGAATGCTTTTATGTTGATATTTATATTTAACACTTTTCGTTTTCTTGTGAGACAGGTCTTGATATATAACTCAGGCTAGAACGTGCATCCTTACACCTCAGCCTCCTGAGAACTGGGGCTGGAGCTGTATGATATCACACCTAGCTTTTAGAACATCCAAAAGTGTTATAAATATCATCAAACACATGCACATAGTGGAAAACTACTATTCACAAAATATCGGCTACTTTAAAAACTGAATAATATGTTGTGTATTTCAAAATAACCAGACGATTTTATATTCTCACCATAAAAAAATAACATTGGAGAGGCTGAACACACTGTTCAAATTTCATCATTATACATTGCATATGTGTATTGAGATATCACACAGTGGTCCACAAATAAGTGTAACTATTGTCTCAACTTTTTTTTTCTTGAGACAGCTTCTCATTATATATCCCTGGGTTGCCTGAAACTTGGGCCTTGAACTTGCTGTGATCTTCCTGCCTCTACCTCTTAAGTGGTGGGATTAAGGGTACATGCTACCATGTCTAGCTTCAATGACTATTTCTCAATGAGGATACCCGCCCCCAGAAATGGAAATGTACCTAGGATTTGTGGAATCTCTGGAAAGAATCCCTGTGCTGTGATGCCTGTGGAAACAAATGGATATTAGCAATGTTGGGATTGTAAAGAAAGCAAATTTCCTGTCATGGTCTCCTCTTCTAATCTGTTTTCTTTTTCCTGTGGAATGAAAGAAAAGCCCCCATGTGTAAGCAAGTATTTCTGGGACTAATGCAGAGTCAGTGTCTGTATTTGGAGTCTAGCTGCTCATGCAGGCTCCTTTTTCACACACGGGCATCCGGTAGGTCATTCTGGAATGTCAGAATTCTGTTCCCTTTCTCTCATGATCCGTTTCTGAGAACCCACGTATTTGCTGTGCTGGTCCTATGACACCCTACGTACTTTCTCAGATGTATGTTACATGGAGCCGTTTGTGTCTTCTCTTGGTTATTACCTTGTTTTTGTTACCAAGACTACTTACAGTAGTAGCTTATGTTCATTAAAGGTTGGATGTTTGCCTAATTCTGTAGGTGGATTTTCCCAATGCCATCCTCACACCAAACCTGTGAAGGAGGCATTGCCTCCATTTTGCACAATGAGATCATTGACACGTGGAATGATAGATTGACTTATCCAAGAATTCAAAGCTATGGTAGCACTGCATTGTGAGCCCAGGCAGGCTGACTCTGGAGTCTAAATTCCTAAGCAGGATAACCTAAGGTCTCCTGCACATGGAAGTTCTTGGCTACACACTTATTAAAGTCACTGACAATTAGCAAACCATTTGTCTACCCAGCTTTAAATAAATTAATCTTCCCACTTTCCCTTCCCTCCCTTATTCCATTTGTTCCAAATCTGTTCCTCCCTTTTTCTCCCCGGTTTCTGTATGCTATGTAGCCCAGGCTGGACTCTGTCCTGTCCCTGACCCAGATAGTGGTCATGTTCTTACGTTTTTGATGTTGTTTCTCACTATGTAGTATCACTGTGTCTCACTATGTAGCCCACACTGACCAGAAACTTACTTTGTACTCTAGGCTCATCTCGAAGGCAAAGCAATCATCCTGCCTCAGCTTCCCATGTGCTAGGATTACAGCTCATTTCACTGTGAGTAGCTCAGTCCTTGTTTATAACTCCAATATAACTCTTAACAGTGGAGTTGATTCCAACTGTTCATGAATAAAGTTATTGTTTTAAACTCATTTCTGGCACAGTCCTATAAAAGAGTGCCCGGTACACTGAGAGGCAAAACAATGAAGACCCTCTTGTTATTGAAATCTTACTAAATATTGAAAGATTTGAATTCAGGAAAGAACAAAAGAAAAGAAAACCCAGAGAGCAGGCTGGTACCATGGCTTAGCAGGTAAAGCCACTTGCCGCCAAGCCTGATGACCTGAACTCAACCCCTGGGACCCACACAGCAGAAAAAGAGAACCAACCCCTTTAACATCCATATTCATTCTGTGGTCTATGTACTCTCTTCTACTCTCTCTCTTTGTGTGTGTGTATGTCTGTGTGTGTGTGTGTGTGTGTGTGTGTGTGTGCGCGCGCACACGCGTGCGTGCGTGCGTGTGCGTGTGTCTGTGTCTGTGTCTTTCTGTCTCTCTCTCTCACATGCACTGAATAAATATAATAAAATGTTTTAAAAATTAAAAAGAAAGATAAACATTATAATTTCCAGGCAATGAAGCTTTCTTGCTTCACTGGGGAGCTGGTTGTTTTTGTAGCATTGATCTTCATTTCGATGATGTTTTCTAAGTTGATCCCGTTTTAGAAAAGACTCCTATTTCTTTTGCTTTGGTATTTTGAGACAGAGCCTTGCTGTGTAGACCAGAATGACCTTAATCTCATGAGAACCCTGGTGCTTGCGCTTCCCATATGGCAGATCCATAAACGCCAGAGGACAGACGGATGGTCATTCCAATTTTCATTTCTATCACTTGTTCTCATTTCATCTTCCAGTTGTCTGTGACGATTTCACGGGCCTTGCCACAAACCTGCACCTGTTTCACGTCACCAGCTTTGTGTCCGAAAAGTTTAGAGGAGCACCGACAAATGTTTCTGAGACACATTTCTTCTCCTTTGTTTTTAAATGTGTTTCTTAACATTTATTAACTTTGCGTGTGTGGATGGGACCCTCCTGTGCTTCAGTGTGTGTGTAGAGATCACAGGGAAAGTTATGGGAATCAGATCTCTCCTTCCACCCTATGGGTCTTGGGGGTTGAACTCAGGCCATCAGCCTTGCCAAGAAGGACCTTTACCTACAAGGTCGACTTGCCAGCCTTTTTTTTTTTTTTTTTTTTTTTTTTTAAATTGGCTTTCTTTCATCTGGGTAAGGTGTGACAATTGATCTCGGTTGTCAACTTGATGAGATTTGGAATCACCTGGGAGATGTGCCTCTGCGAATGTCCATGAGGAATTATCTTGATTAGGTTAATGGAGGGAGAAAGTCCTGCCCACTGTGAGCGGCACCACTCCCTCGGCTAGAATCTTGGATTCCATAAAAGATGAGAATAAGCTGAGCACAGACATTCATCTTTGGGCTTCTTGACTATGGATATCGTGTGACCAGCTTCCTACCCCCAGGATTCCCCAACCATGACGAATGTATTTCGAATTATGAGCCCAAAGCAAACCCATCCTCTTTAATATAGTCTTTGTCAGGGAATTTTATCACTGCAACAAAAGTGTAGCTTATGTACCTGGTACTTGCTATGGAGCCCAGCCTGGCCTCACATTTACAGAAATCCTCCTGCCTCAGCCTCCCAAGTGCTGATATTATAGGAGTGTATTTATAGGAATTTGCCCCCAAACAGTTATGTATCATCATACAGCGTTCTATGGTTGTTAGTTGTGTGATAGGGCTGAGAATTGCAAAATCAGAGTTTGAAGAGACCTAAGTAAGTCTTTGACGCCATTTGTAGGCATGAGCCTGGACCATGGAGATGTTTTTATGTTTCCTTTTGTTTTCCTGCACTACTGGGGACTGGACTGAGGTCTTGATTCTATCACTGAGCTATATATATAGCCCTTGTTCTCCTTTTTACTTTTTATTTGGAACAGGTTCTCAGTAAGTTGCCGGGGTAGGTAGGCCTTGAACTCATGAGCCTCCTCCTGCCTCTAAGCCTTCTGAGTAGATGGGGTTCTATGCCTGTGGCAGCAGGGCTGGCTTTTCTTTCTTTCAACAGTAAGATGAGACTATCTTATAAAGACAAATCAGGAAAAGAACAATCAGAAGCCTGGGGAAGGACGAAAAGGATCTTGGCTGAAAACCCAGCTGTGGACAGCGCTTTGGAAGAACAGTCATGGAGAGCAGGTCCTCTGGTAGGGAGAGCAGGAGTGTGGAGGAGGAGGTCTCCTGGAAGAAAGGCTTCACACAGGAGGATAAACGCCTTTCCACACCCAGTTCCACAGATGCCTGATGTGTTTATCTCATTATTCTTTATCAATAAAAAAGCAGCAATCAGATATTGGGGTAAGACCCTAAAAGATCAGAGAAGCAGCCACCAGTAACTCCTAACTCTTCTCTTCCTCATCCTCTCTCTGGCCCGCCTTACTACTTCCTGTCTCCTCTCTGTCCTCAGTCCTCCCAAACTTCTATTGTTAATGTTGGTTGGCCTTACTACTTCCTGTCTCCTCTCTGTCCTCAGTCCTCCCAAACTTCTATTGTTAACGTTGGTTGGCTAGTGGCTAGCTCATGCCCTCTGACTCAAAGCCTGCTTTATTGTCAGAATGCGATCAAATTACCACGCAGCAGACGCCTGTGGGTGTGGGGGCCACGATTTTTTCCTTTAAGTAGTTTCTGCTAGAAAAGCTTTCAGAATGCTGAAAAGCTCAAAGGTCGAATGATTTTTTCCAGGGGGTGGATGTTAAAGAGTCGAGTTAGAGTTGGGTTCAACAAATGCTTTTTGAGGGTCAGCCACCCCACCACTGGCTTAACTAATCATGCAGTAGCTTAACTAATTATAACTTTGCAATCATCCCAAAGATGTATATCTAATGAACCAAATGGGAAACACTGTAGTAAGGTTAAGGGGCTCACATAGGATTAAAGAGATAGTCCTTAGGAGGTCTGGATCCAAACCCTCAACATTCTCGCAGCCCATCGGTGTCTCCACGTCACCTTGGGAAGGTGAGGCTCCTCCTTGTTCCATGTCTGTCCTGTGATTCACTGGAAAAAGAAGCCACAGCATGTGGCCAGGGTGATGGGCACAGACAGGCTTCTGTCTGCCAAATGCCAGGAAGCAGGCTGAGGCTGGGAGGTCACTACTGATTTGGGGGTGACTTTGGCATGGCTCCGAAGGATTAGGGAATGAGTTTTAACCTGCAGGGAGTTCAATTCCCAGCTGAGGGATGATGTTCTCTCTGTCCACTGCTAACTCGTGGTATTTAGAAGCAACAACACACACAGCGCTGGGGTGACTTCATATGGTTTGCTGCCATCCATAAACCAAAACACAGAGCTAGTTTGACAACCATTGCTCCCGTAAGAATATTTTTTCAGTCAAGAGTGAGCGCTGACCCAGGTTAAGCTGAAGCAAGGCATGTTCTGAGAGGCGTTGAAATGTCCCCTGTAGTACGGCGGTGACAGTCATGATGGTATCGACAATAGTTGTGGCACTTTAGTAACACACCCGTGTGCAGTACTCACCGCATAAAGACCTGCACGTG
Source organism: Peromyscus maniculatus bairdii (assembly GCF_049852395.1). Lineage (NCBI taxonomy): Eukaryota > Metazoa > Chordata > Mammalia > Rodentia > Cricetidae > Peromyscus > Peromyscus maniculatus. The sequence goes on along the minus strand of NC_134869.1, from coordinate 21,839,068 downwards.
GATTCACTCAACTCTCACAACTCCATGAGGCGTTATTGAGGTCGGCCAGCTGGATAAGCAGATGGAAAGAAAGAGGAGAAGTGCAGGGTGGCCAGAGGCTGGTGTAGGCACAGAGCTGCATGACAGCAGGTGGTCATGTGACTGCTCACACAGTCAAGACTGGAGACCACCCCAAACCGGCTGGGGCCAACATGGCCAGCTGTCGTCCTCAGATGCATTGTAATGGCGTTTGTACATAATTAGACTTTACACAATCGTCTGCTTCAGTCATGTGTCTGACACTATGTCTCATCTAAAAATTCCATATAAAGACAAAATAAGGAAGCTGGGCACGGTGGTGCATGCCTTTAATCCCAGCGCTCAAGAGGCAGGCAGATTGCCATGACTTAGAGGCTATCCTGTCTTTATAGTGAGTTCCAGGCCAGCTAAGGCTATTTAGTGAAATTCTGTCTGGGAATAAACAGACAGGAAGGGGCGGTTGTGATCTGGAAAAATGCCAAGTCATTTTTAGAATTCCCACTGTTTTCCTATCTTGACTCACAACTAGTCCATGATAAACTTCCATGTAGGCATGGCCTGGTGGCACAGGTCAATAGTCATAGCTGTGTGTGTGTGTGTGTGTGTGTGTGTGTGTGTGTGTCGGGGGAGGTACAGATGTAGAAGGACCAAGAGTTTAAAGTGTGTCTGGGCTGTGGAGTGAGTTTAAGGCCAACCTGGGCAAATTACTGAGATTGTTTCCAAACAAAAAGTGTGAAAAGGGATGGAGATGTTGTAGACCAACAGTAGAACCCTGTCTGGCAAGTGTGAGGTTCTGTGCTCATTTAATCCCCAACATAAAATCAACCAACCAATCGATTGATCAATCAACCAATCAATAATAAAAGCACAAAGAAAAAGGAAGGGAAGGAGGGAGGGAGGTACGGGAAAGGAAAGAAGGAAGGAAGGAAGGGAGGGAGGGAGGGAGGGAGGGAGGGAGGGAGGAAGGAAGGAAGGAAGGAAGAAAGAAAGAAAGAAAGAAAGAAAGAAAGAAAGAAAGAAAGAAAGAAAGAAAGAAAGAGAGAGAAAAAGAAAGAAAGAAAGTTAACCTGTGAAAGGTGCTATTCCAAAATGCCCACAGTGTAACTCTCTTCTAAAAGTCCATATACCCTTTGAGTGTGTTTCTTTGCCCTGTAACAAACTTCTTGACAATGTCTTTCCTTTTTCATTTATTAACCCTTTCTCTGATGGAGACAGGAACCTGGAAATCCCGAGTAGTGCTGTGAATCTGCTCTGTCAATCCTTGAGATCACTCCAGCTTTTTACCACCAGCCAAAATACTATTATTTTTATGTGTTTATTAGCATATCTTAGTCACACATAAAATGGGTTTCATCATATTTTCATATATGCATAATGTGTTTTGATTTATTCAATTCCTATTAACTTCTCTTGCCCACCCTTTTTTTTTTTAAATCTCTTTCCATTTCTCAGCTAGTCCTTCCTTTATTTTCATATCTCCTTATTGTTTTGGTGACCCAATGCGTTTCATCAGGGTTGCTTATAGGCACATAGGTGAGGGGTTATTTATAAGGGTGTGGGCACCTTACCAATAGCCATACCTGGCTGGTGACTGTACCCCTGAAAAAAATCTCTCCTTCCATCACTAACCCCTAAGGGAGAGATGGGGCTTGTGAGCCTCTCTCTCGTCCATGGCGGGATAGAGCCAAGACCAATCTTGTGTCGTTCTTGGGTAAGTAGTCACAACTGCTGTGTTTCAAGAGTGTCAGGGGTCTGTCATGGCAGTCACACTACACCTCTTCCTCTGCCTCTGATATGTTTTCCAGCCTTCTTCTGTCATGTTACCTAAACTTTGCAGGGGTTCAAATAGGAGTCCCCCCTTGAGGGCCAAGCATTCATTCGGCAGTTGCATGTCGCCATCACTTTGACTAGTTGGGAGTCTCCGTAGTTATTACTACTCCTCTGCAAAATGCAGCTTCTCTGACCAAAGCTGAGATCAGCACTAATCTATGGGAATAAGCACAATTATTCAGAAGGCAATTTGACAGGAAGATCAAGTCCGTTCAGCAAAACCACAGCCAGTAGCTTCTCCACTAGGGCCTGCGAGCTCCCTAGACCAGGGCTGTTGACTAGGTTTACCAGATGACATTTCCTTCTCTGATGGGGACCTGAAATCAAATGAGAAAGAGGTGGGCATCTTTGGTCAGGCTGGTCAGTAGTGAACCATGTAAGCTGTGCGGCTGAGTAAGACTGTGGATGACAATTCTCCCCTAGGAGCCTGTGGACCAAACAGCTCCTAGGACTGAGACCTAACCCTGGAGGCAGCTTCCAGCTCAGCTCCAGCTTCGGCCCACAACCAGAGTGAAGCGACACCATTAGTTAGTTCCCCCACTGCATGGGCAGGAAGAGCAAGGAAAGGTCACTGAGTAATTGTCTGAGTCACACAGTCAGTGCAGGATTCCTGCTTGGGTAGTCTGGCCCTGGAATGTGTTATGAAAACACCACATGCTTGCCCTTGCATGGGCAGAGGAAAAGAATCATGGAGTTTCTGGAAGAACATGGAGGTTCAGATGTTGACCCTTCTTTAGTTCCTGTTGGGTTTTAGAAAATGTTACCTGCACATTTATTGGGTCGCCAGCTCTTCTTGGGCACCCCCCTCTGTGCTAATTGTACTAGCTGCTCAAATTTATGATAAACACGGGGGATCGATGTCAGCTCACAACAGGAAGCTCACAGCAGAGACATTAATTAACATTAATTAATTCTGACCGTAGTGAGCACTAGGAACAGAGGGGTTGCTTCTAGTCTGGAGGGCTGGGCAGCTCTGCAAGTCAATTCCTTCCTATTTTAAAACGTCGAAGTTAAACTTTCCCTTCGCTTTTTGGGTATGCAGTGTGTGTGTGTGTGTGTGTGTGTGTGTGTGTGTGTGTGTGTGTGTTAAAGTGCAAGTGTGTTCATGCATGTGGAGGCTCAGCACTGCGTGTCTTCCTGGGCAGGTCTCCACATTATTTTTATTTTCTGTGTTTGTGTGCTACACGTCTGTGTGAAGCCAAGAATGCTTTCGACCAATAGATTTTGCAATCTCACGTGATCTTTTTTTTTTTTATTTTACGTATTCAAAAAGTAAAGTGAAACCCCACTTCTCAGATGGTTACACATTTAAAATCAGGCTCTAAGTAGGTCTGTCAATTAGGAACGTTCCAGAAGGCAATGACAGTTATGTATCTGTATTTTAAGTTGCGTGTTCGTAATCTCCAGCCAACTTAACTGCTTTTTGTGTTTAATTTTCTTGAAGGTGATGACATTTTATTGTAATGGCACTATTACCACAAATGGCTTCTTTAATGTGGAGTTCAGTCCTGCATCTTCAACAAGTGACACCCAGTGTTCAACTTCTAGGAAATTTAGATTTTGACACAAGTATGTCGCTGCTCCAGTCATGAAACAGATGAAATTCCTTGCACCCTGCAGCAGAAGGGGTACAGGTTTTCAAGTTGTCGCCATCAATCACTGCAGTGAGACGTTCTGCTGAGCTCAACCCCACTTACAGGTCCTGGGTTATGACCGGAGCGCACAGCACAGGACAGGAAGAGTGAGAGACGTTAATCCTGACACTTGACTGTTTATTTCAACAAGCATTGACTGTGAGTTCATGAGGAAGTGGGAGAGCTTTGCATAAGCCCATGTGTGTGTACCCACCTGCACTCTGTCCGCAGCTACGGCTTATCAAAGACATCTCTTTTTAGGTTTCTTTGGGGTTCTTTCCTGATGTTTAATTTATGCATACTCCAAATCCTAGATTCCTTGTGCATGTATAGGGGTGCTGTGTGTAGATGGGGTGCTATGTGTGTATAGGAAGTGCTGTGTATGGTGTATGGGTACATGTATGTGAGGGTGTGCTGTGTGTGTGTGGTGTATGGACACATGTGTGCAAGGGTGTGCTGTATGTGTGTGGTGTATGGACATATGTGTGCAGGGGTGTGATGTGTGTGTGTGGTGTATGGGCACATGTGTGCAAGGATATGCTGTGTGTGTGGTGTATGGACACGTGTGTAGAGGGATGCTACTGTGTGTGGTGTATGGACACATGTGTGCAAGGGTGTGCTCTGTGTGTGTGTGTGTGTGGTGTATGGGCACATGTGTGCAAGGGTGTGCTGTGTGTGTGTGTGTGTGTGTGGTGTATGGGCACATGTGTGCAAGGGTGTGCTGTGTGTGTGTGTGTGTGGTATATGGGCACATGTGTGCAAGGGTGTGCTCTGTGTGTGTGTGTGTGTGGTGTATGGGCACGTGTGTGCAAGGGTGTGCTGTGTGTGTGTGTGTGTGTGTGTGTGTGGTGTATGGGCACATGTGCATGCTTGTGTGCAGAGGTCAGAGGAAGACATCAGCTGTCTATCTCTACTGATCTCCACCTTCCTTTTGAGACAAGGTCTCTTACTGAATCTTGAAGCTGTTTTGGCTGGGCTGGCTGGGGAGCTCATGAAATCTGCTGATCTCAGTCTCCTGTCACTAGGGTTACAAGCAGGCGAGGCCGTGCCTAGCTTGCTGTTTATTTATTTATTCATTTATTTTATAACTTTGCTTCTGGGAATTTGAATTCAGATTCTCTTTCTCTCTCTTTTTTTTTTTTTTTTTTTTTTTTTTCGAGACAGGGTTTCTCTGTGTAGCTTTGCGCCTTTCCTGGAACTCACTTGGTAGCCCAGGCTGGCCTCGAACTCACAAAGATCCGCCTGCCTCTGCCTCCCGAGTGCTGGGATTAAAGGCGTGCGCCACCACCGCCCGGCAGATTCTCTTTCTCTTACACCACACGCTCTAGCTCACTGAGGCGTCTCCTCAGCCCCTAATCCCAGAATCCAGGGTGTCCTTCCCTGAAGGGAAGCTTGAAATGGGAAATTAAAAGCCTTTAGCAGAAAGCTGATGGTCATGTTTGCTATCATGTGCCAAAGTGGGGCACATTGTAGTGATGAAGTAAAGAAACTTCAAAGAGATTCGCACTTGAGGCCTACCCTTCACATCTGTCTTTCTCTCTTCCTCCTCCAGTCTCCTAATTTCCCACCCCCCTGCTGCTTGGAGTATTTCAGTGGGAAAGTCGAGACAGAACTTCTCAGGACAGTGTTTTCTACGCACTGGGTCATGACTCATGAGAGGCTTGTGAAAATAATTGTGATTAAAAAAAAGGAAAGAAAGAAAGAAAGAAAGAAAGAAAGAAAGAAAGAAAGAAAGAAAGAAAGAAAGAAAGAAAGAAAGAAAGAAAGAAAGAAAGACACACATACCGCTCTACCCTGTTTTGCAATATTATCAGTTTTCCTTGAAGTGGCTTTCAGGTTCTCCAGGGGAAGAATATAGCCAGTTAGAATGCAGTTAATTCAGCACAGGGTGGGGTGTGTGTGTATGTGTGTGTGTGAAATGCAGTCACCACTCTACTCAGGCATTGAGTGTGTATGAAGCATTTAACTTGGTTATTTATGGAGAGGAAATCATTCTGCTAGAACACAAGATCTTTGGCCGTGGTTCTTTATTTCCATCCCTCTCAGCCACTTTGAGAAGTCTAAAGTATGGAATTGTCTGGCTGGTGGATCCCACCACATGCTTCCTCCTGCAGACATCCTGTGTGTCTGACTGGGTTTCAGCCTGTGTATATAACCCCCACCCTCAGCAGCCTGGCTTATGCAGGAATCATCCGTTTCTCTGACCTTTGCCTTTTATTGATTTGTTTTCTTTTTCCCTATTTTTAATGTCGCCTTTGAGATTAAAGTCATTTTTCTTCTGCAACAGTGAACAGTGACTTTGCTCTGAGGAAATAGAAGTTTTGATAAGGAAGAAAGGATGGAGGGTCTGTTATGTGTTTTATGGTTTTGTTTTGCTTTGAATAAATCTTTTCAGAGATCAGTGATATACAAACATGATCTCTCTTACAAGCAAAAGTTTTTTTTAACTAGAACTAAAAGTGATCTAAATAGTAGCTAATATTTATGGGACACTTATATAGCTACAACTATTCAGAGTACTATATTTTTTATTTTTATTTAAAATTGTGTGGTTTTTTTTCTTTTTTTTTTTTTTTTTTTTTTTTTTTTTTTTTTTTTTGGTTTTTCGAGACAGGGTTTCTCTGTGTAGCTTTGCGCCTTTCCTGGAGCTCACTTGGTAGCCCAGGCTGGCCTCGAACTCACAGAGATCCGCCTGCCTCTGCCTCCCGAGTGCTGGGATTAAAGGCGTGCGCCACCACCGCCCGGCCTGTTTTTTTTTTTTTCAATGAAGGGTATAGTGCCTCATGCCTTTAATTCCTGTACTCAGGAGGCAGAGGCAGGCAGATCTCTGTGAGAATTGCAGTCCAGACTGGTCTACAGCGTGAGTTCTAGGACAGCCAGGGCTACATGGTGACACACTGTCTCAAACAGCGTATTATTACGTTTACCGACTTACTATGTGCAGATGTGTCTACATGTGTGGGCTCACGTGCGCTTCAGTGCATATGTGGGAGTCAGCAGACACCTCAGAGTGGTTCAGGTCCTTCCTTCCACCCTGTGGGTCTTGAGGATCAAACTCAGATTATTAGGCTCAACACAAAGTGCCCCCACCCACAGAGAGTCTCTGCAGCCCTCGACGCACATTAGAGGCATTACTATATTCAGTCCTCGGAGCGATTCTATGAGACGACTGGATATCACTATCACCATCTGAAGCTGAAACTGGCAATCACAGAGGTTGAACCATTTTCTTAACGCACCCCAAGTTCTGGATCCAAGCTGGCAGAGATGTGGCTTAACTCCTCCAGCCCCGTGTCTAAGTGCGGCCCTTCACCAAGACTCTGAAGTCACAATACACCGCTGCTTCCCTTAAAGATGACGTATGTACAGGTAACAGATGCCATTTCTCAGAGTTCCTCACACATGCTCTCATCCAATTCAGCAAATATTTACTGACCATCTACCATGGGCTGAGGTCTAAATGAGAGGCCAGGAAGGGGCTGATTCGTTGAGTGAGACATAATAAAGTCTACAGTGTGAAATGAGATGTGTAAAGGCCAAAGTTCCCAGGCTCAGTTTCAATCACGGTTGTCTGTGAACTCTGCAGGTGCTCAGGAAAGGGACAGAAGAGGAAACGCATTCTGAGCTCCCATATTGGCAGCACTTTCAGAATGTCACAGAATTGAATTCGCTGCCAGCAGCTGGCCATGCCTAGACATCGTTCCTAAAGAGAACTAGGGACACGACGGATGTTACAACCCGTTTGCTTCACTTCGTGATTGCACTGATGTGGGCGATACCTTAGCTGACTTTAAAGTGACGCGTCCTAGTCTAATTCCGGGGGAGATTGGAGGGCAGCAGCAGCAGCAGCAGCGAAGACTTTGTCTTAGGAGGGAGGAACCCCAGTGCAAGCTATCTCTGTTTCTGTCTCTCTATCTCTGTCTTTCTATGCATCTCTGTCTCTGTCTCTCTATGCATCTTTGCCTGTCTCTGTCTCTATCTCTGTGTCTCTGTCTGTCTCTGTCTCTCAATCTCCCTGTATGTCTGTGTCTCTGTCTCTGTCTATCTCTGTCTCTCTGTCTCTTCAGCCCTAGGTACCCCACACTAGCCTTAAACTTGCTCTGTAGCACAGGATGACCTTGAAATCCTCACCTTCCTGTACTTACCTCCTGTATGTTGGGATTACAGACACCAGCCATCACATCGCTGTGGTCCTGGGGATCAAACCCAGGGCTTCAGGAAAGCTAAGCAAGCACTGTATTGACTGAGATACCTCCCTAACCCTCCGTTATCCATCTTCCAAAGGACAGAATGCATACAGCCTCTTGTATAGGGCTCTTCATGCCCGATCATTCAGTGGTGCACAGGCATAGAGACAAGACTCACCAATCTTTTCACTCCTGGGGAATCTATTTCCACAAGAGGGCTGTGGTGTTGCCAAGCTGGTGTAAAGTGTGAGGAAAAACAGAAACTGTGCCCTTAAGTAGGACCCTGCTTGGGTCAGGCAACATCTACCACCTCTTTAGTAACTGCGCCTTTCAATAACTTGCCAGACCCATGCACTAATTTTTAATCTCTTTGTTGTTGTTTGTTTTGTTTTTGAGACAGGGTTTCTCTGTGTAGCCCTGGCTGTTCTGGACCTCACTCTGGCTTTGAACTCATGGAGATCTGCCTGCCTCTGCCTCCTGAGTGCAGTGCTGGGATTAAAGGCATGTGCCACCACTGCTCAGCTTGATTTTTAATCCTTACAAAACTCTTCAGCCATTTGAAAGTATATAGAGAATGATGTCGTGATTACCTGTGTGCTCAGTTTCCAGTTTCAAAACAAAACATACAAATAGAGTGTAGACCCCAATGTAGACTTGTGTCTGATTCCATTTCTCTCTAGCAGGAAAGATTCATCCTAAATTATTGTTTGACATTCCCACCTAATCACCACAAATAGTATTTCATTTGTTTTGATGTCTAGGTATACATTTGGTGCATTTTGCAAAAGAGTACATAAATTATATTACACTAACATCTTCTGACACTTGTGTTTTCCACGTAACATTCTGGTTGGGCGACTTATTTACCTTTGGATTTGAGTTTACTCAACCTTAAAATGAGAACAATAGACGTATTGCATAAGGTTGCTCCGAAGAGCTTAAGATATTCTGGGCACGTGGTTTTTTGCATATTGATGATACTTCGGAGAATGTCAGACTGTCCCTATCCCCAGTGCAACAGTGTGCTACCTTCAGCAACTGAAAGGAAGCCACCTCTTAGCTTGATCAATTTCGACGTCTGAATTATGTTTGCCTCCAAACACCCCCATTGCTATCAAGATGGCCCCATATAGGACCGGAGAGCTGGTAATAAGTGTTAGCGTCTAACATTCCAGAGAGGACTCACCTAAGGGCATTCATTGCTTTACACAGTGAATCCCAATTCCTTCTTATTCAAATCGGGACTTGATTTCTGATCATAAAAAAAAAAAGTAAGTCTCATGTACGAATGTGTTTTTCTCCCCTGCAGAGAACACTGTGAATATTCTGCCTTAATCAACTCAGATGCAGTTACCACAAGAGCATACAAAAATGGCCATGTGCTGTTTTTTCCAGCCTATTCTTCCCACACTCTTATATGTAATTTCCTGCTTCTGCTATTTTGTGTTTAATTGCCTTCACTAAAGCAAACATATTGTGGAACTGCTGTTTGTCTTCCAAATATTCGAATCGTGCGTTGTTTTCATTGAGAAGGTTTTCGTTTGGCTGGAATCCCCACAAATTTCAATCAATCATTCACACTCTAAAAATGTGGTATTTTAGAAGACTTTGAATAATGAGCTTCAGTCTTAGTGTCTTCTAACACCCAGCCTCGTGTTGGCTAAAGGCTTGCCCACACAGTGTCAAAACACAAGGCAATAAGCTTATTCCATAAAAATGGCTGTCAATTTGTAAATGGAAAATGAAGAAAGAGTCCAATGGATTTTTGTTATATCTTGGTACAAGGCAAACAACTGATTTACTAATGAAATATTTTGCTTTTCTCTCTATTTACTTATTTCTTGGATAAATGTAGGCATGGTCACAGAGAACATAAATGTTTGCTTACAGTAAACACCATTGACAAAGAAATTTCCACAGTGTAGTAAAATGTGCTGAATTCCATGCCAGCAGTAAAGATTTCCCAGGAGGAACACAGTGAGTTCTCCAAAGGTTTATTATTTTCCAATTGAACTTGACTTCATCGTAAAAGGCAGCACCAAGACTCAATTAGAAATACAGTGGATGGCAGATGTGCGTAAATCTGATTAATAACCTCTCTGAAAGTCCTGCTTCCACCAGCTGATTAAGGAAGATGAGGTTGGTCATCTAATAAACCGGAGCTGGTAGACCTCTAAATTATATGCACAGGCAGAGAGGAGCTGAAAAGTAATGCTGTGAGCATCAGCGCTTCTTATCTTCTTGAAACAAGTTCGGAGCAAGGCAGATTCTGTGAAACTCATGAAGCATCTGTAAAGAGTTAGAGTTCTAAAGCTTTTAGCTTCTTATAAGTCTCCTTCCATTTGCAATTATGATAACCGTGTACAACTGCTGAGATGTTACAAATGCCTATCATATTCATACCAGACATTATTCTCTTATAAACAAAATAAATGTATTTATTTCATGTGTATAGTGTTTTGCCTGCATGTAACTCAGTATCTGATCCTCCCGAACTGGAGTTACAGACAGTTGTGAGCTGCCATGTGGGTGCTGGGAATTGAATCCGGGTCCTCTGGAAGAGCAACCAGTGCTCTTGACTGCTGAACCGTGTCTCCAGCCCCTAGACATTATTCCTCAGAGGTGGTAAGCACTATCTATAATCAGACAACACATTACAAAACATTTATTTGAACTAAATATGTTCAGGGAAACTTCAGTGTGCATTGGTTAGCTTTCTTCAAAGACCTCAAGCAGCTGATGGAGTGAAATTGTTTCTCATAACTAAACAGCTGTGCCCAACACCTATGCCCTGCCCCTATACCCACAATCCTCAGTTGCCTTTGGGAAGTTCAGATAGAATCATAATTCACATATAAGTGGTATCTCAGACTTTAGGTCAGTGATTATGGATGGATTCTTGGCACCAGCTACCACAAGGTCACCTTGGCTTTTTGAAAAGCTAGCATCTTACCACATTTATGGTTACTTTTGGGAGTTGAAAACTGCCATTTGCACGGGTTGCATATAGAGTGCTTACTTAACCCAGTAGTGTGGGTGATAAAAGTAGTGGTGGGTTAACTCACTCTCACTGTGACAAACGCCTGTGTAACTCATCCAGTGAGAAGGAAGGAGAGATCTGTGAGTATCTGGTTTGCTTGTTGCGTTGCATCCTGTGGTGAGACTTTTCATGGTTGGTGTATGTGACAGGGGATGATATGCATATCATCATGCCCAAGTTGGGTGCTGGAGGCAGAGAGATAGAGAGAAAGACAGAGAGCAAGAAATGATGAGAGAAGACCTAGGTGTGGTGGTACATACTTATAATCCCAACACTTTGGAGACTGCGACAGGAAAAGGCCAAGTTCAAGGACAACTTGGGATTTATAAAAAAAATTAACAAACAAATGGGGGAAAGAGATGGCTCAGTGGTTAAGAATTGCTTGCTGCTCTTGCAAAAGCCCTGAGTTCAGTTCCCAGGACCCACATTAGGTGGCTCACAGCTGTGGATGACTTTAGCTCGAGGGGATTTAGGCCTCATTGTCCTCTGTGAACATCCTCATTCTCATGAACATACCCCTGCATAATTAAATAGAATGAACCTTAAAAACATCAAAATAAAAAACAAAACAAAATACTCACAAGACCAAAAAACACACAGAGAGGGACGGAGCCCTAAATTTCCCTTTGTGAATGTGTTCTTGTTGTTAGTTGTTTACTCTTTACCCTTTGGGGGGTCCACCATTCAGCTCCCAAATAAATGCACATGGAAGCTTTTTATTACTTATAAATGCCAAGCCTTAGCTTGGCTTGTTTCTTGCCAGCTTTTCTTAACTTAAATTATCCTGTCCACCTTTTGCCTCTGGGCTTTTACCTTTCTCTGATTTTTTTTATACCTTTCTTTTCCTTCTTATTCTGTGTCTGGCTGGGTAGCTGGCCCCTTCTTTTCTTTCTCCCTGGTCTCTCATGTTCCTTCTATTTATTCAGTCTGCCTGCCAGCCCCTCCTATCCTTTCTCCTGCCCAACCATTGGCCATTCAGTTCTTTATTAAACCAATCAGGTGTTTTAGACAGTCATAGTAACAGAGTTTCACAGAGTTAAACTAATGTAACATAAAAGACTGCAACATATCTTTGCATAATTAAACAAATGTTCAATAGCATAAACAAATACAACACATCTTAAAATAATGTTCCACAGCATGTCCTCATGACCTAACTTCCCCCCACTAGGCATTATCTTTTAAAGATTCTACTACTTCCCAACAGCACCATAGGCTAGGAATCAAGAATTAATTTAATTTTACTTTACAAGTGTGCGTGTTTTGCCTGCATGTATGTCTGTGCACCATGTGCATGCCTGGTACTCATGGAGGCCAGAAGAGGGTGTCAGATTCCCTGGGGCTAAAGTTACAGATGATTATAAATAGTCACATGGGTGCTGGGAATCAAACCCAGTCCACTGAGGTAACAGCCAGTGCCCTTAACCACTGAGAAATCTCTTTCTAGCCCAGTAACCAAAATTTTAACATGTGGGCTTTTGGGGGACAATTACCAAAAATATATCACTGCATAAGCTGAAATGTGCACAGTCATCTTACTCATCAATAGAAAGGGGCTAAAGAGATGGCTCAGTAAACTGTGTAGCTGGAAGTTTTCTCAGGTTCCGCCTGGCCCTTTGGTCACGCAGCCACTTATAAATAATCACTCAGAGGCTTAATATTATTTATAAACTGTATAGCCTATGGCAAGCCTCTTGCTAGCTAGCTCATATATATATATATATGTGTGTGTGTGTGTGTGTGTGTGTGTGTGTGTGTGTATACATACATACACACACACACACACACACACACACACACACACACACATATATATATATATATATATATATATATATATATATATATATATATATTAGTTTTTTTTAGAGACAGGATTTCTCTGTGTAATTTTGGTGCCTGTCCTGGATCTCACTTTGTAGACCAGGCTGGCCTCAAACTCACAGAGATCCTCCTGGCTCTGCCTCCCGAGTGCTAGGATTAAAGGCGTGCACCACCACTGCCCTGTGTAGCTCTTATATCTTAAATTAACCCATAACTATTAATCTATATATTGCCACGTGGTCCATGGCTTTACCTGTATCCCATTACATGTTGTTCCTAGGACAGCAGTCTGGTGTCTTGCCCACTCAGCCTTTCTCTTTCCTGTCTTGCTCTTTGGATTTCCCACCTGTCTCTATGCTGCCTTGCCATAGGCTACAGCAGCTTATTTATTAGCCAATGGGAACAACATATATTCACAGTGTACAGAAAGGCATCCCCCAGCAAAAGTAATTGCTGTGTAAGCACAGGGACTCACATGTGGATCCCCAGCACCCACCTAAAAGACATGGGTGTGGCTGGAATTGTGGTAGAGAGGCAAATCCTAGGAGCTCGGTGACCGTTTATTCTGGATGAACCAGTGTGCTCCCAGTTCAATGAGAGACCCGGTCTCAAAAATAAATAAATAAATAAATAAATTGGGTGGGGTTTGGAGAGATGGCTCAGCTCAGTAAGTCACAAGCAGTTGTTTTTGCAAAGGATCCAGGTTCAAGTTTCAGCCTCCCCATGATGGGTCACAAGTGTCTCTAACTCTAGTTCCAGGGGACGGAAAGTCTTCTTCTGTCGGCAAAGCAAAAACACACGTGGTGCGCAGACATGCTTGTGAGCATATCTCTCATGCTGATAAAAATTACCAGATCTAAAATACAAAATGGAATGGAGAGAGATCAAGGAAGCCACCAGATGTGGGCCTCTGGCCCTCACAAGCACATGCACACATATACACATGTGTGTATGAACACAGCACTCTCACATACAAAATAATCAGTGGAAAAGACTTCAATGGTTATGTGACCTTCGAAATTTTCCGTGTAAACACTAGCATTACTCTCAATGTTCCTGTTCATGTAATGTTAATCTGTGTGTTAGAAATGTATAAAATGTATGCAAAAACTACAGTAACATGGATCTTTATTGACCGTAGTGTGATTTAAAACGTCAGAGACACAGAGCTAAAGTCTTCCTTCTTTATAAAAATAGTTACCAAGGGTGATTTGCACAGTACCTGTCTGATTCTCATTGTATAACCTCTGCATTGTAGACAATGCCTCTCTCTGCCTCAGTTTACCGTCACATGGCTCTTTGGACTGTTGTCCAGCACTTTACTCTTTGCATTCAATGTCTTGCAATATCCCCAAGATTTTCTTCTTTCTTTTTTCTTCAATTATTATTGTTACATGTGTATGTACATATAGATCTATAAAAACAACCTGCAGAGTCCATTTAATGTTGCTCATACCTATATTTATATCTATGTCTATGTCTGTCTGTGTTTGTACACATGCAAATATGTATAGTTATAGAGCTGACCACTTGGAATTAGATAATCAGTTATGGGGCTCATCCCTGGGGAAGACCGATTCTCCCTTTTCTGGAGTTTCTTTAATGTAGTTTTGCTGGTGTCTCTTTCTGATGGTGTCATCATTCATCTTCTTACAATCACTTCCTCATTCGTGATGACGAGTTCCTTTCCCTCGGCACCACTGATCACACTTCCGGGTCTTTCCAGAGGCAGCGGAGTCGACCTTCCCACAGCCAGCTGTTGATTCTACAGCTCCCCTCTCCCCACGTGCGTTCGCAGAGCACGCACACTCACACTCACCACTTTCTGCTGTTGCATCATCACTGTTGTTGGCCAGTGCTTCCTTTCCTCGCTTATCCGTTTCAGTAGAAACCATGTGGCTTTGTCTCGGGCAGATATGAATGGAGTAATGTGCTCAACAGCCACTCCTTGGCCAACATCAAACGCCCCTGATCAGAATGTGCACCTGTTATTTACACACCAGTTATTTGTGGACTGCAGAGCAGGTGGTGAAGTTTGCACTTTTATACAGTCATTCATACCTAATAGACCATGGTAACTGAAATGCAAACCGTGCCGTCAAGGGGCTGGTGTTCCTTAACTAAGACATGGTAGCTGGAATTCGTGTGTATTAGAACCACGCAAAACAAGGCCTGACCGGATTTTGTGCCTTAAAACAACAGACAGATAAAAAGCACGGTGATCGCTGTCAACCAGCGTAACCTGGAAACACCTCCTCCCTCCTTCAAAAGCAATCCAGTCTCAATTTTAAAATAAAGTAACAAACAAACAAATAAATAAATAATGTGATCTCATTCTGTGTTTTTCCAGTGTGGAAAACTAAAGAAAAATTGTGACAAATCCAGTCACCCCTCCAGAGGATTAGTAGAAACAGATATCAATCAAAATCACAACAAACGTGCCTTAGATTGACATGTAGGTTCATTTCCTAAGACCACGTTTGAGCAACGCACAATTGTGCCTGATAAAATTGATCCTATAAGAGCTTATAAAACTACTTCTTATTCATCCAACCATGCTTAACGTGGTGTAGAAAATAGACAATGAATTAACTCATTGAATGCACAAAGACCCGTGTTCATATACAGGAGTGGTACTGCTGTATGGAATCTGTGTATGGATTTATAACCAAACACACAGCTCTTCTGTAATGCTTATTTGTGAACATATTTTTATTCCACCCAGGGACAATTTGAAGATAATGCAAATTTTCCCTTGCTTATGTGTGATTTCCGATGAGGGAAACACTAGATGGATGCAGAGAACTGTACCCAGATGAAGACACAAAGAGCGACGCTCCTCCCAAAGATCTACCTTCTCTGTCATTTCCCCATGTGCATCATGAACCCCATTCTTCCACGTCTAGAATAACAATTGTCTGTGGAGTTTGCTTGCCTTCTATTTACTAAAAGCCACAGTCTTTCTGATACCCATTTCTACAAGCAAACTTTAGGACTCTTTCAAGGTTAAAGGGCATGTTTATTGTAGTATGTGTGTATTTACCAACCACGGAAGCTGGAAAACCTTTGTCACGGTTTTTTTATGCTCCCACATCTTCCTGTTACGTATTGTTAACAATAGTGCAGTCCAATTTCAGAAGGCTTGTAGTTTTTATTTTGCAATTTTGTATGCGCAGTGATTTTTTGAAGTGCCCACACTACAGTCTATTCATAGACTATAATTCAAAGAAAGAATATGCATGTAACTTTGTCTCTCCCAGGATAAAACTTACTACTACAAATTTATTTAAAGTTTGAGTGGTGGAGTTCAATATATAATGTTGCTTTTCAAAACGAAGTTTAGGCATGGGGATGCTTACTTGGTCTGACCTCTGGAGTCAAGGTTACCTGCCTGTCTTGTGAGAAAATCTGGAGTGCTTGAGGGGATTTTCGGCTTCTGAAGTCTCAGGTTCTATCTGTCTCACTTTGAATTTCCAACCCCAGTTCTCAAACTTGCTTCTCAGTCAGCTCGAGGGCTTGTCAGCACATACATTGATGAGTTTCTGCTTCATAAAGTCTAGAGAAAGACTTAACAAACTCTATTTCCAGTAAGTTCCCAGGTGAGGCCAGGGCCAACTTGTCTACCAGGCATAGTGTCTACAATCCATTTCATTCTTAGTGGACTACACAAATAGTTTGATGTAGTCTCTTTTCAATTAAGTTTCATACTTAATACGTTAATAATGGATGTACAGAATCTAGCCAACACAATATTAATCTTTAAACCAAGTCAACATAAAAACATTTCTAGTCTTTTTTTTTTGGACAAAGGGAATATGAAGTCAGAAGTAGCTCCAGTTGCTAAAAGTTTGTTGAGACTCTGGCTGGTCCTGCAGAGAAGTCAACTGGGAACTATTCTCAGGGTTCTTATCTCTTGCTTTGAATTGTTTGGATCCTGCGCTGTTTGCCTCAGAAGAAACAACGTTTTCAAGCCTACTTTCCAAGGCGAAGGAAGTCAGTGATTGAATGCAAGTTTGGGAGGCTACGCAGTCAGCAACCAACGGTCAGGAAGGTTTGTGTGACACGTTCCCTCCTGTCTTATTCTGATGTGAGTTCTAAATTAAAATTTACATGAATTGGGCCTGTACAGTTACCAAAGGAACAGTGGAATGGGCTCAACCTGTCAGGTGTAGTTACAGATGCCTTTAGTCCCGATATTTTAGAAATTAAGGCAAGAAGATAGTTTGAACCCAGGAGCTCTGGGCCAGGCCGGGCAACAGAGGGGATTCTCTCTTAAGCCAAATAGATAGATAGATAGATAGATAGATAGATAGATAGATAGATAGATAGATAGATAGATAGATAGATAAATGAAAAGTTCAATCAGCAAAGAATTTAGACCATTAGACAAGGCTTCAATAACTCTGTATCTTCATGGGTCCTACGCTGTTT
Organism: Peromyscus maniculatus bairdii; assembly: GCF_049852395.1. NCBI lineage: Eukaryota > Metazoa > Chordata > Mammalia > Rodentia > Cricetidae > Peromyscus > Peromyscus maniculatus. Next base: position 21,822,104 of record NC_134869.1, on the reverse strand, counting down.
AAGAAAGGATTTTCCTGTTTAGCCTCATTTTTTTTCTCTCATAGTCACATGCTCAGGAGGTGTCGCATGGAGCAGCAATATTGTTAAACAAGAAATATCCCCTGCCCCCAACCAATCAATCACAAGACAGAGAAAGGTGTGCGTTGGCGTGGATCTGCTCTCACTTCTGCTGGTAGCCCAGGTTCCTCCGTCTAAAGTCACGTGGTAGGAACTATAAAACCTCACCTGGCAATGTGCGCGTGGAGGCTGTGGGCCCCGCAGCACTGGCCCTCCGTCCCCCACTTTACGCAGCACCGACTGAAAGAAACAATCAAAGCTTCTCTGCTAACATAGGTTCATTGTAGAACACGGAACAAGCAAAGGCAAACCAGAAGCCCACCCTAGGGACAGCGATTGCGTCGGGGTCTCATTTGAAGGTGTTGTTCCGGCCGGCACAATGATGGCTCAGGAGGTAACGGCGCTCACCTCCAAGGCTGACACCCTGAGTTCAATCCCCAGGTCTGACAGGATGGAGGGGGAGAAATGACTGCATTAAGTTGTCCCTGTCTTGAAAAACAAAAAACAAAAAGTTATCCTCTGACCTTCACATATATGCTGTGGCATACACTTCTGCAAGAGAATACACATGCAAACACACACACACACACACACACACACACACACACACACACATGTGCACACACACATACATACATACACACACAAATTAAAAACTTAGTAGTTGATTGTTTCACGTATAGTATTTTTAAATATTTTAAATTATTCATGTGTGTGAGCTCAGTTGCCCACAGAAGCCAGAAAAAGGTATCAGATCCCATGAAGCTGGCGTTAGAGGTGGTTGTGAGCCACTCAGCGTAGGTACGAGAGTACTAGAATCTAAATTCTAGTCCTTTGTATAATCAGTGAGTATTCCCAACCACTGAGCCATCTCTCTAGTCCCACGTGGAATATTTTTTAAAAAACACACATTTTTCTGTTATTTGCTATTTACTTAAAGCTTAACAGTATCTTACAAACAAAACAGCCCATGTGACTGGACTGAAATTTTGCCCAGTTCTTCACATGAATAGTGTTTTGGTGGCTGGAGATTTATGTTGTTTCATATGTTTTGGTTATAAATCATGTTTTGCTGACCATTTTTTGTGCTTGTAGCTAAGTATTTCTTTCCTTGGAAGGTAGAAATGGAATCTTTAAGCTATAGAGATTGGTATATTTACTATCTGACTCATATTTGCTACCTGAGTCCTGAAGCTCTGGAACTTCTCCAATCACAGGGAAAAGACAGTTCTGCAGAGTGAGGCCTTTTCCATGACCTAGTATACCACGGCATCTAACAACAATTAGGAGCAGGAACAGAACTCAGAACAGGAAGTCTCAAGCTGAATTAAATAAATCCTTTGACCCTTGAGTTGCTTTTATCAAATAATTTTATCACTGCTACAGGAAAAACATTCAGACAAGGCCCGTTCACCTCATGGGCGTGTGAAAAACAGTGAAGAAGCAGGAAGAGACCTGAGTCCTAATATCTCCCTCAGGAGCTTAACCCCAGTGACTAAACCAACTTCCTCCAGGGAAACCCATTTGCTAAAGCTCCACCACTTCCCAGTGGTGCCAAGGGATAAGAACCAAGTTTTAACATATAAGATTTATGGGGACAGGGGAAAATTCATATTCAAACTGTGGTAATCCTCAGTGATGACGAACAGCAGTAGCTTCCTAGAGCATTGTGTTTAAAAGGATCCTGAAATACAGCTAGAATAGACAGGACAAAGGCAGCCATGTCTGTCCCTACAGATGCTCCCAGTTCATTATATACCTCTTATAAAGCTCATTGTTGATTAATGTCTTACTGTTAGGCACTTAGGCAATACCCTATTAATTGACTGATAGTCACGTTTGGGCAAAATTCATGTCATGACCCTAATTACACTGACAGAAATCCACTCAGGAAAGGCTTTCTAGATCATTAAAAATAAATGACAATATTTTATTTCTATGCTTACGGCACACACACACATGCACAAACATGTATAACTTCAAATGAAGAAGCAAAAGTATCTAGCATCTAATAAAATACATTTCAGCTCTATGGCATGGATATTGAACATGAACTAGCAAAGGACACTGTCTCAGTTAGGGTTTCTGTTGCTGTGAAGAGACACCATAACCACAGCAACTCTCATAAAGGAAAGGTTTGGCTTACAGTTCAGAGGTTTAGTCTGTTATCATCCTGGAGGGAAGCATGATGGCATGATGCAGGCAGACTTGGTTTTGAGGAAGTAGCTGAGAGCTCTACCTCCCTATATACAAGCAGCAGGAAGAGAGAGTGTGACGCAGGGCCTGGCTTGAGCATTTGAGACCTCAAAGCCCCACCCCCAGTGACACACTTCCTCCAACAAAGCCACACCCACTGCAACAGGGCCACACCTCCGAATAGTGCCTCTCCCTAGGGGCCTGTGGGGACCATCTTCATTCGAACTACCAAAGACACACAAAGGAGAAAGGAAAACAGAAGAGGGCAGGAGGGAGGGGGACCACACAGTGAGGAAGATGCCAGGAGACCACAGAAAATAGGGGAAATATGAAGGCAGACAGGGGTAATAAGCTGGGAAATGGGGGAAAGGAAATGTCAGGATAGAGCTGGTCGATGTTTCTTAAAAGGACTATTCTAGTGAAGGTGAGTAAAAAAATCTATGCAGACAGAAGGAAATGCCTGGTTCACCTTATCCAGGTCATTCCACAGTGAGCTCTAAGAGTCTGTCTCCTTGGGAGCCCAGAGGGTTTCTTTTGAATATGCAATTACATGTTGAATGGGGACTATATACGTCCTATCGGCCAATTTCTTCTAACAACTTGCTTTGGGGCATCCTTAGCTTCTATTCAGGCTGCTAGTTTGTTTAAGGGCGATGGATCACGGCAGTGACATCTCATCACAGTCTCATATGTAAATTATCTAGCTTGAAGGAAGGCCCTGCGCATCTGCGGTCAGGGGCTGTAGCGATAGGCAGGAACGCTGAGTGTAACCTGTGAGCGGCTGTCATTGTTAGAGCCGTCACTTAAAACAGAGCTGACGTTTCACCCAGGGCACTGAGATTAGCTCCGACACTCGGAGCAACCCTGCAATGTCAAGGTCCAAATTTCACGGAAAGTTCTGTTTCATTTCATAGCGTGCATTAGATATTTCTCCATTTCTCGTTTTCTGATTCTTTGGGGGCCGGGGAACCTAAGTTGGTTAAAAAATTTAAGAAGTATGCATGCAGCTATTTTAGGGTTCAAATAGTAATTGGTAATCAATAACAACATGGGATACCTTCTCAAAGGGAGAGACTTTGCCCTCCCCTGGAGTAGCTTCAGCTGGTCAATATTGCTGTGTAACAGTATTTATCCTTTCTGTCCTGGGGTGGGAGTGTGGGGGGGTCCATGGGACTCAGGAAGTAAACAGACTTCTGGTCTGGAAAAGCTAAAACTCACAAGAGTCCCAGCCCCTAGAATATAAAAACAAAAACCAATCACTGAGGGAGGAGACTGACCAGCCAAGTTGCGGGAGACACACTGATGAGCTGAGCAGCACAGAAGAATCTGACTGGCCAAGCTCCTGGCCAGTTCGCATCTCTCTTTAGGAGTACTAGGATTAAGCTACACACTCTCAGCACCTGGGTGCTGGGGATGAACTCAGGTCATCTGGCTTGCGCAACAAACCCTTTTAACCACAGAGCCATCTCCTCAGACCCACTCATTTTGTTTTAAAGGATACATAATTTTCCGCATGAAACAGGTATTGTACACTATTCTTCCTCTGACAGACACATGGTTTTGCACCCATTTTTATGTAGAAATTAATGCTTCAATGAATATCCCTGTTTATGTTTATGCTCTGTACACTTTGATATCTCAACTGAGTCCAGGACACCAGAAATTGCTTCTCCGGAGTGTTCCTATAGACCAGTGGTTCTCAACCTGAGGGTCACAGCCCTTACACATGGGTTGCATATCAGATATTTGACACTACGATTCCTAACAGTAGCAAAATGACAGTTATGAAGTAGCAATGAAATAATTGTATGGTTGGTAGTCACCACAACATGAGGACCTGTATTAAAGGGTGGCAATATTAGGAAGGTTGAGAACCAATGCTGTAGACTGTTCTTGTGTGGTGTGTGTGGGTGTGTGTGTGTGTGTGTGTGTGTGTGTGTGTGTGTGTGGCTAAAATTTGTGACAGCTGCTCAACGAAACACCATTCATGGATTTCTATTAGCCCATAAAAACTAGATGAGCTGCTAATTCTTATTCTTAATTTTTTTTCCGAAGACAAGATTTCTTAGCTGGGCGGTGGTGGTGCACGCCTTTAATCCCAGCACTCAGGAGGCAGAGGCAGGCAGATCTCTATGTGTTCGAGGCCAGCCTAGTCTACAAAGCAAGTTCCAGGAAAGGTGTAAAGCTACACAGAGAAACCCTGTCTCAAAAAACAAAAATAAAAATAAAAAATAAAACCAACCAAACCAAAAAAAAAGACAGGATTTCTCTGTGTAACAGCCCTAGCTGTCCTGGAATTCACTTTGTAAACCAGGCTAGTCTCAAACTCACAGAGATCCACCTGTCTCTGCCTCCTGAGTGCTGGGATTAAACTCATACGCCACTATCGCCCGGCTTGATTCTTATTTTTTTTTTTTAACCTCATCAAAAGGGTGTCAGGACAGGGGTGAGTAACTGAATAGTTTACAAAAGAATGGCCGGTCTGGAAGCACCAAGGGCTGGTGTTCATGGGAAGCTGCTCTGACCCCTCAGCATGGTGAAGGAGAATGCCTCAGTTAAGGTTCCATTGCTGTGAAGAGACACCATGACCACCACAACTCTTATAAAGGAAAAACATTTAATTGGGCTGGCTCGCAGTTCAGAGGTTCAGTCCATTATCATCATGGCAGGAAGCATGGAGGCAGGCACGGTGCTGAGAATTCTCTATCTGGATCCATAGGTGAAAGAGAGAGAGAGAGAGAGAGAGAGAGAGAGAGAGAGAGAGAGAGAGAGAGAGAGAGAGAGAGAGAGAGACAGAGAGAGAGAGAGAGAGAGACAGAGAGAGAATGAGAATGTACTGGGTCTGGCTTGAGCATCTGAAACCTCAAAGCCCACCCTCACGGTGGTAAACTTCCTCCAACAAGGCCAAATCTGTTAATAGTGCCACTCCCTATGAGCCTATGCGGGCCATTTTCATTCAAACCACTACACAGAGAGTCTGGGGTACGGTAAGACATGCTCTGGAGAGGGCACCACTGATGGACTGTGTTCTCAAACTCCTGTCACCACTGGCCAGCTGTGGCCAGGCAACAACAGAGCTAGGAGAAGGACCGAAGAGCGTCTCTCCAAACTGTGGTGGTTCTCACTGGAGATTTCCATTGGTCGGCTCTTCTAGGAAGCCGATGATGAAGGAAGCCCAGTGAGGGAGTCCACAGACATTTGCTCTCCGAGATCAGAACAGCAGCAAGGAAGACAAGGTCTGGAAGGACACACAGCAAATATCCTCAAGTGATAGATTTTCTATTAATTCTGCTCCACCCCTCCGCATTTGACTGCCATACTGGACTTTACCAGACAGTTCCAAAGCAAAAATGTTCCCAGCAGGTGGAAACCCCTGAGCAGATGCTATGGGCAGTGACAGTTGTTCAGGGCACCAGCGTTCGATGCCCTTTAGACACAAATGTACCAGAAAGTGCTAATAGCTGAAAACCGCTAATGGTGAAACCATGATCACCTCCTTCGCCACGCTTCAACTAGAACGGCCCCGCCCACCCTTCCTTCCTTCCTTCCTTCCTTCCTTCCTTCCTTCCTTCCTTCCTTCCTTCCTTCCTTCCTTCCTTCCTTCCTTCCTTCCTTTTCCTCTTCCTGCTCTGCTTCCTTCTCCCGCCCCACCCCTCTCTCAGTATTAATGACAGACCCCAGGGTCTGGCGCAGACCCAGCAAATGCTGTATCCCTGAGTTGCATCTCTAGCCCCAATAGGAATCCTTAAAGTATGGTTTGAAGTTGGACAACCCTGGGATTGAACCGATACTCTGATTGCTCTTAGTCAAATGAACTTGAACTAGATCTGTGCCAAGCCAATATGGTAGCCACACGAGGCTGTTTAAATGAACATTTATATACTCCGAAGCCATGAGATCGGAGTTCTTTGCTCTTGTTATGGGTAGAGAGCTCAGTAAATAGAGTGGCTAAGTGGTTACCACATTGGACACCCCAGATACAAAATGCTCCCATGGCTGTAGAAAGTTCTATTGGACAGTGCTGAGCTATGTGTTAGAACTCTGAACTTGATTTACTGAATACTTAAGAAATGATCTTCTCCAGAGATTATGTAACTTGATACACATAAAGTTTCTAATGACCTACAGGGCTCTGAGTTAGGGCTCCATAAATGATAGCTTTAGTAACAGCAAGGCCAGAGGCAGCTCAGCAGCACAATTCTGATATGCCGTATCCCCAGTAGGTATTTCCAGCAATAAGATTATGCAAGTCTCTTTGTCAAAACAGTCAAGGCTGCCAGGCTGTAAAAATGATCACACAACTGTTGTCTGATGAGTGCTATGTGTCATCGAGTCAAGAGGATTCTCAGTGCTGTTGCTGGGGGCTGTCCAGCAGACTTACACGGCACAAGAAAGTCATGTCTGTCTCTGGTTGAAAACGCGGTTCTATCCTGAGACGTCCCCTCCCCCTGCCACACACACTCAATTTTCTGAAAGTGATATAATTCCTGACTTTTTCTGCTTGTTTGGCATGCTCTGTCAACATATTCTTTTCACAGGGTCTGATTTTGTTTATTGGTCTTTGCAAAAACAAAATAGTAACAAACCCAAAGCCCAAACCCAAACCTATATTTCCAATCTTCTTCAGGATTTATGAATATCATATATATATATATATATATGTATATGTATGTATATATATATATGTATGTATCTCTTGTGTATATATCCTGTATATCCTGTCAATGGCCAGTTTGAGACAAATCTTAACGGAATTGTATAGGTATCATACAGTCTAATCTACAGAACATACTAAGCATAGGAGTGATTTAGAATTTTTATAAAGGATGTTCTACTCCTGAAGTGGAAACTACTATGTGGAAACTACTGATGAGAAACCAGTCAGAACTTATGTCTCCCGTGTTTCTCTTCATGATGGCTAATCACTCGCCTAGGAAGAGAAAACTTCAGTTGAGGAACTGCCTCCCTCACATCGGCCTGAGGGCAGGTCTGTAGGAGCAGTTGTTTTCTTGATTGCTGATTGGTGTGAGAATGCCCAGGCCGCTGCCGGTGGTGCCACTTCCGGAGCTGGCAGTCCTGGAATACATAAGAAAGGAGACGGAGGAGGAGCTAGAGGGAGCAAGTTAGTAAGCAGCATTCGTCCATGGTTCCATGGTTCCTGCCCCAGGTTCCTGCCATGAGCTCCTCCCAGGACGGCTTCCCTTGAGGCTGGTGTTTATCACAGCAACAGAAAGCAAATTAGAACACACCTCTTCTATTTTACCATCTCATATTTCAAATGTCCCTTCTCTCTTGTCTGCCTGGAAGCAACTTCCCATCTAGCTTAAATCACTCAGCACCATCCCAGCTCATTTAAAAAATAACCAATTTGTTTGTACACGCTTTTTATTTTCTTCTGAGGACTTACTTCTGTCTGTAGGGTTTTTTTTTCTATTTATTTTCTCTCTTCTGTTGGACAAAGTCACAAATACCAATAGTCTTTTGAAGCTTGTCCCTTATATTTGAGATTTCAATCAAATGTTCATAAAAATACAGGTGCTAAAATATGAAGATGTAGGTCCCAAGGGATGTTTCATAGGGTAAAGGTGCTTTCCATGCAAGTCTAATGGCTTGAGCTTGATCCACAGAACCCAAGGTGTTAGGAAAGAACCTAAACGCTCTCCTCTGACCTCTACACTCATATCCTGGCATACATGTGCATGCATGCACACACACAAACACACACACACAGACACATAGACATACACCATGTGAACGCACATGTGTAATAATGATGATAATAACGATAAAACTAAAAAATAAAATGCAGATACACCTTTCCCTGGTCAGGTTCCCAGAATTGTAAATTCTTTTTGTTTGTTTTTGTTTTTGTTTTTTTGTTTTTTGTTTTCGAGACAGGGTTTCTCTGTGTAGCTTTGGAGCCTGTCCTGGTTCTCACTCTGTAGACCAGGCTGGCCTCAAACTCACAGAGATCTGCCTGGCTCTGCCTCCTGAGTGCTGGGCAGAATTGTAAATTCTATATAGTGATTTTTCTTTCTTTTTCTTTTCTTTCCTTTTCTTTCTTTCCTTTTCTTTCTTTATTTCTTTTTCTTCCTCCCTTCCTTCCCTTCTTCTGCTACTGAGTGCTAGGATTATAGGCATGTACTACCATGCCAGGATTATGTGAAGCTAGGGATCAAACCTAGGACTTTGAGCATGCTAGGTAAGACCTCTGCCAACTGAACTACATTGGTAGCCTACACACAGACCTCTGTGGGCCTCTGGATCAAAAATATAGAGGTATGAACTGCATTGTGAATGGCAGCATGTACCAAAGTGGGTGAGCATGCAAACCATGGCTGTAAGTACAGTCTCGGGCAGAATATTAACCTTGGATAATAAATGCAACCTCAAATAAGCTTCTGGGCATTACTTTGGGCCACTGGTGTTATTTGGTTATAGAACATAAACTTTAACAAAATTCACAAGAACAAAGCTGTTATTATTCAACCATCTTACGAAAATATTAAAAAGTGAGAATCCCTCTTTCTTTCCAATCCAAGCTCCCCAAATAATTCTGGTTAAGAGTTCCTGAATATAGTGCACAATGGTTAAAAATGATGTGTGTGTGTGTGTGTGTGTGTGTGTGTGTGTGTGAGAGAGAGAGAGAGAGAGAGAGAGAGAGAGAGAGAGAGAGAGAGAGAAAGAGCACGTGGGTGTGATTAAATGCACCAACACTAATCCTTAGAAAGAGAAGCTACTTAAACTTCTACTTCTCAGCGCAGACGGAGCCCTACCTGGAGCTGAGATGTGTTCCTAGTCAGGAGGGTGGTCATTCTCCATTCCCCCTCACTCATAAAGATTCTGACGCTCTGACCATGCAGCCCTGTTGCTTGAAGACACGAGAAGCTGGATGGACAGAGCCAGCAGGGAATTAGAGAGTACCCAGTCTTAACAGCAAGCACCCAACACAGAGCACCATCCACAAAACTAGCTTGTGAAGAGTTGGTTGTGCTCAACAAGGTCACTCCCAACACAGGCTGATGGGCTGATGAGATGAGCCCGTCATTACTGTTGTCAGATGGGCTTTAGAACTAAACAGAGAATTCTCAACAGAGGAATCCCAAATGGCTGAAAGACATTTAAGGAATTGCTCAACTTCCCTAATCATCAGGGAAATGCAAATCAAGACAACTCTGAGATACCACCTTACGCCTGTCAGAGTGGCTAAGATCAAAAACACTGAAGACACTTTATGCTGGAGAGGATGTGGAACTATGGGAACTCTCCTCCACTGCTGGTGGGAATGCAAGCTTGTACAACCACTTTGGAAATCAATATGGCGCTTTCTTAGAAAATTGGGAATCAATCTCCCCCAAGATCCAGCTATACCACTCCTGGGCATATACCCAAGAAATGCTCAATCATACCACAAGAGCACTTGCTCAGCTATGTTCATATCAGCATTGTTTGTAATAGCCAAAACCTGGAAACAACCTAGATGCCCTTCAACTGAAGAATGGATAAATAAATTGTGGCACATATGCACAATGGAATACTACTCAGCAGAGAAAAACAACGACATCACACGGTTTGCAGGCAAATGGATGGATCTAGAAAAAATCATCCTGAGTGAGGTAACCCAGACTCAGAAAGACAAATATGGTATGTACTCACTCATAGGAAGATGCTAGATGTGGAACAAGGACGACTAGACTGCTACTCACATCACCAGTGAGGCTACCTGGAAAACGGGACCCCAAAAAAAGACACGGAGAAATGGACAAGATCTACATGAATAGCCTGGTCATGAGTGGGAACAATGAAGGGCGACAGTCGAGGGAAAGAGTGGGAGATCCTAGCTGGATCAAGAAAAGAGAGGGAGAACAAGGAATAGGAGACCATGGTAAATGAAGGCCAAATGAATCAGATATAGTTAGCGTGTATCTTTGAACATGAGATCCTTAGATGATAAACTGTCGAAGATTTGTTCCTGCTTTGTCTTTTATTCCTCTCTGCTTCTCTATATGAATTATTTTGTCCGATACTGGAGAAGATGGCACGATGCTATAATGAGATTTGAATGTCAGCTGACAGAGTTCTTTGTCCCACTGTCCGGCTGGGGAATCTGCTTATTTACATGGTAGCTGCCTTGTCCTCTACAGCTGCCGTTTTACCCATCTCAAGTTCTCCGTTGCCCAGATAAAAATGAATCACCTCAGGCATCAGTTTGGGATTGCTGCCTTTGAAGCAGAGTGGTAAACGGGCTGTCTTGGCATCTGTGGGGATCAGCTCGCTCCATCACCTAGAATTATAATTCTGCCTTTAGAGTCTCAGAAGTACCGGGATGGGGGAGATGGGAGGAGATGAAAAAGACTGATCAAAGAATTTGTGGTGAAGCAAAATGAATGTTTATGTCTTTGTTTCTTTTCTTCTCTCTGTCAGAACAGGTGTGTTTATCAGAAAAGTTAGTGGTTTGATTTTTTTTAAGTTGCCTGTAAGATAAACTTCTGCATAGCACATCATTGCAATCTATTGAATTTTATAGACTTCAAGGTACACTTTTCAGTGGGAAGATATTGATATCCACATTTTAAAATTCAGGCCTGGATCATGGATTCATTTTAAAAGCTGAAAATGTTTAAAAATAAAAACAGAAGGAAGAAGAAGCCCAAGAATAAATTGCAGCGTGGGAACACCAAGGAACTCAGGTCATTGTTGCATTCTAAACTAGAAGCCTGAAGATGGAAAGGAAAAATAACAACATCACAGTGTCGACCGGAACAGACCAGGGGCAGCACAAAACAGCTCTCTTATGAAAGGCATTTTTCATTTTTAAGCAGAACATGCCTGTGTGTTCACATTGACAAAGTACGGCTGAGGAATGGGTCGTTCTCACCGACAGGTTGCTTCCTGTTGAACCGATGCAAGGCTTACAGCTTGGATTGGAGTTATCTGTCTTCTATGTAGTTTTTAAGGAAAAAACAAAAAAGACTAACCTTTCCTAAAAGTGACGCTGAATATAGATTCACCGACTTCAATTTCTTCTATGGCCCTGCTTCTCTGAGAAAACTAATTCGATCACCCAATCTTCATTTCCTGAACTAGAAGTAGAAGGCGCAATTTCCTCACAGGGTTTTAAAAGGAAAACCTCTTCATCAGACTGCCTGTGAGAAAATCTGTAGGGCATGGTCTTGATTTATGATTGGCGTGGGAGGGCGCAGCTCACTGGGGATGGTACCAACCCGGGGAGGTGGTCCTGGGATGTCTACGAAGACAGGCTGAGCAAGCCAGTATACAGCCTTTCTCCAGGGTTTCCATGTCCGCACCTGCTCCAGGCTCCTGCCTCCAGGCTTCTGCCTCGGGGCTCCTTGCCTCCGGGTTCCTGCCTCCGGGTTCCTGCCTCTGAGCTCCTGCCTCCAGGTTCTTGCTCCTGTTCATGATGGACGCAAGCTGCACGCTGAAATAAACTCTTTCCTTCCCAAGTTGCTATGGGTCCATGTTTTATCAGAGCAATAAAAACCTACGACAATCTTGAAACATCTTTCAGGGCAAAGATGAAATTTGGAAACGTGACCCTCAGGGAGAAGAAGTAACAGACAAGGGAACGCGGGCAGAGATCCCAGGAAAGACTCCGGCTACCTCTGCTTCGAGTATTTTGAGGACGCTCAGTAGGTGCGTTATAAAGCAATCTGCGCAGTGATGGAAGGAAACGCACAGTCACTGTTTCCATCCCACACCAGGCAAGGTGAACTCATGAGCATCAGCTCCAAAGTGTGTTTGGATTGTGCAGGTAAACGCTAGGCATCCCACACGTGTCCTAAGCCGAGTGTCAAAATGGAGGCGGAAAACTGCCAGCTTCCACCTCCCACAGCTGCCCAAAGCTTCGTGGAACTGTCCAGCTGTAGAGCTGGAGATCTGGATCGGTTCAATCCCCAGGGTCGGTGTTAGGAAAGCTGACTGTGGTGGATAGCAACCCCACTGAGGAGGCAGAGAAGGCAAATCCTCTCCACTCCCTGAGGGGAGGGTGTTCTCCAGCCAGCCCAGCCTGCTTGGTGAGGTCCATCATTGGGGGAACCCCTTCTCATAAAGCAAATACCTGGGTGGTGCACACCTTTAATCCCAGTACCAAGGAAGCCACAGCAGGTGAATTTCTGTGAGTTCAAGGTCAGCCTGGTCTACATAACAAGCTCTGGGGTAACCAGGGCTACATAGTGAGATCCTGACTCCAAAAACAAATTCCCAGACAAATAAATAAAAACAACAGCTGGATAGTAACCGAAGACCCACACCTGAGGTTGTCCTCTAGCCTGAACACATACACACACACATGCACACACATATACACATACACACACATACAAACACACATATGCACACACATACACACACAACACACACAGACACATACACACAGACACACACACATACACGCACAAACACACACACATAAACACACACAGACACAGACACACACAGATACAACACACACACACACACACACACACACACACACACACACACACACACACGAGCATGGCTATTGCTGCTGTGGCTAGAGATAAGAGGTACAGGTGAAAGGAATTCAAAGTCTGACCATGAGTTTTCTGTCTACTGAAGACAGGACATATTTAAAACCTAAAATAATCACTTTTTCCCCAATGAATATAATTTATTCCCCGATCCACCTATATGTCCTGGGGCCATAAGTGAAGATTCTTCAATAAATAGAAAATACTGGGAGGCCTCAAATCTGGTGCTCCTGAGCGGCGTGAACTTGAAATTACTTTTAATTTGCTGAACATCAGTTGCTTAATTTCCCACGATGGGATCAATAGCACCCTTCTCGCTCGGTCCTTGAACACTAAGTGGGGCGATGAATGCAGCCCCATGGATAACGTCTTGAAAAATGGACACTCATAACAATGGTTATTACAATCGATCAAAGATGGGGTTGGGCGCTGTGGAGAGGCCCCCCTCCATGTTGTCAGAGGCTGAGGGTTTCAGTTGTCAAGGCCAGGCCACGGGAGAACAAAGAAGGCAACAGCTGGTGGGAGCAAGCAGGGGAGCTTTTGCAGACCCGGGGGACGGCAGATGGTATGGGACAATCAAAGCAAGTTGGGAGTTGGAGTCAGAGATGCCACGGAGGCCAGAGGTCAAGTGTGCAACTTCTGGTCCAAACGCAGGGGACAGACGCTCTGAAGCTGCAGTTCAAATCCTTGTCAGGGTCAAAGGCAGGCAAACAGTCTTGCCAACGGACATGCCCTCCCCCACCCAGGCTTTCCTTGTCAGAAAGCTTATCATAAATTCCCCACTGCTCAATCAATAGGATATGTGCCAGGGTGGGCATCCAGCTGCCTGGGGATCAACGGTGTGCAGTCTTGCAGAGGAGCATGTCATGAGAAAATGAGCCGGAAGTGAACTAAAGTGAGCTACCGTGTGGTCATTCCAAGAGGTATGTACTCGTCCCAGACACACAAAATACCTGGGGTCCTGGGCAGTGTGTGTGTGTGTGTGTGTGTGTGTGTGTGTGTGTGTGTGTGTGTGTGTGTATCTGTCTGTCTGACTGCACTCATTCATATGTGTGTATATGAAGGCTAGAAGTTAATGTTTATCACTCTTCACATTTATTATTATTATTGTTTTTGTTGTTGCTGTTATTACTGATTCTGAGTCTTTCAGTGGTCTACAGCTCACTCAATACACTAGGCTGGCCGCCCATCAATCCTAAGGGAGCAGCCTGTCTGGTTCCCAGTGCTGGGTAATGGGCGTTCTCCAGGACTCCTGGGATTTACACAGATGTTGGGATCTGAACTCAACACTTTATCCACGGAGCCATTTCTGCGGTCCCAACATTCTTGCCCATACATAAGGCACAACTCATGTTTTTTTTTTTCTGATGCCCTTTGACTTTCTTGAATCTCTCTGCCCTAGCCTGATTGTCTTTAAATTTACATTATGACCAGAATTAAAGTAAGCTCCCTCAGCCTGATGCTTCTAAAGGGGCTGTGTCCTAAATGTTCCATGATCTACTGATTCTAAACTGTTCTTCTTTCCAGCTGTTCAACCATCAGCGATCTAGTCCGCTATCATTTAAAATGCTGATGATGTTTCTTCCACATTACTTCCTCCGAGGGCTGTCTTCGGGCAGCGTGATAACGTACACAACACAGCCTGCAGAGTACACACTCAACACAGGACCAGGGAGCCCCATCTGTTTGTTGTCCAGTATGGTGTGGTTTACCAACTATGGGCCTATGTTGCTTGCACAGTGACAAGACAGAGATTTCAATCCCATGGATTTTTTTCCATATGCTTAATTACTATTTGATATTTTTTTCCTCAGTGAATTATTTCTTTATATCTTTTCCCCACATGCTAATTAGATTCAGCTGGGTTCTATTCCCCCCCCCCCCAGTGTCTCCCTGTGTCTTCAACATTGACTTCAAACACTCTTCCCACCTCAGCCTCCTCAGAACTGCGACCACAGATGTGCACCATGCGCTGGTTTCGCCGTTACATTTCAAAAGTTCTTTATGCATCCCAGGTACAGGTCCGCTGTTTGCTAAGTGGTTTACAGCCATTTTCCCCACATTGGAATGTTGTTGTTTTTTCCATCCCACAACAGGCTTTTCATGGAGCAAAAGGCTTCATTTTTGTTAGGTTCAATTCATTACTCTCGCCGCTCCCCTTTTTATTTTTGAGACAGTGTCTGGTCTCATTTAGTAGAACAGGCTGGCCTTGAAATCGTGATCCTCCTGCCTTCACTTTTTGAGAGCTGGGATGGCAGGAATGTGTCACTCTGCCTGGCTCTCTGCTGTTGTTGTCTGTGGATTTGGCTTCCGATGTCATGCCTGACAACTCTGCCTACATCAAAACCTTGAAGAGTCTCTGCTATGTGTCTTCCTGAAAGTTTTACAGGTTGCTGTTTTACATTCACATTTTTCAGGTATTATGAGTTCTGGAGAGTTGGCGGCAGTCTGAATGTCTACCTTGGGTGCCCAGTCTCTCCAGTACCTTTGTGGAGAACGCTACCTGTCCTTCGGGAGACTTCCTGAGAACCACAGCCTAAGATCCTGGGGCTCTCTTTTCAAGGTTCTATTTCTGGCTTCTCTGGTTTGTTCCATCAATCTATGTGTTTTTCAGTTGGCCAATACCATAGTCTTGATTATTTTTGCCTTGTGATAGCTTAACATCAAGTAGATTATTCCTCTGATTTTAATCTTCTTTTAATCTTCAAGTTCTTACACCATTCTATATAAAATTTAGACAAAAAAAATCTTGCCCTCATCTACAAAGCTTGCACTTGGATTTTGGTAGGGATGTCATGAGACCTAGTCTTCAGCTGGGGAGACTCTTTACAGTACCAAATCATGTAGTGTGTAAGACACGTCTCTCCATTTCATTAGGTCCCCTTCGATAGCGTCCGTTAGAATTTCTACCATTTTCAGCACACAAGTCTTGCACACCCAGGTACATTATTTTTAATAGGTTACAAATGATGTTACAATTTTAATTTGGGTGTTCATGAATCACATATACAGACCCAACTGACTCCCTTTTTATCTTGGTGTACATTTTTGTTTCCTGCCAACTTGCAAAGATCATGTACAACTTCCAGGAATATAGTTTTAGTTGGCCTTGCATTTTAGATGGAATAGGGTTATAACGCTCTCCGTAAATACAGGGTGCTTCTTCCTGCCTTTCTGAATAAATCGCTTTATATATTTTAAATTAGAGATTTCCTTAGTATAGACCTAGAATGACATAAGACAGTTACTGTAACTTTTCCTTCACCATCAAATGTATTCTAGACAGCTCAAGAGAAACAGAATCTTTCCATCATATTTTTGCTTCTCTTAAACATAGGGTTTTCTTTCCCAACATTTCAAGGTCTATCTTTTATCATTTCCCTTCTGTATGGAGATTTTTCTCAAGACATCTTTCATAGAAGGCTAGCTGCCAGCAATTTTTCTTAGTTTTTCCTACATCTGAGAAAGTCTCGATTTTCCTTTCATTCCTAGAGGATATGCTGACTAGCCACAGGATCCTGCATCGGTCATTTTTTAAAACTTGAAAAGTATTACACTATTTCCTTCTGTTATGTGAGACGCTGTTTGTGTCTTCTAGAAGAAAAGAATTTGGTCCAGAGAAACAGTTTATTTAGCAAAGAAAAACAAAATGTCCACTCCAAAGAGAAATTGGAGTGGGCTGCCCAGAAGCCCCATAGGGAGCTATACTGTGGATTTTGCATTACAGATTTTTAAAGTTTTTATGAATATTTATGAGTTAGGTGACAGACATATTCATGGGGTAAGGTAATCCGTTTTTATCTTCCATATAATGGTGAAACAGATCGTTCAGTGTGTTTCCTCCCATGATTCTCCAGAAAAGCCAAAAAGGGGCGGGGGGGGGGGGGAGAGGAAGATGCAGAACCACACTGTAAATGATATTATATATTCTTTTCTCTTGAGGGTCTATGTAGCTGGCTCACTTGTATGGCAATTGGGAAAGTGCCCTGGTGTCTTAGTTTCTGAAACAGCAGGAACAACCTACCCGAAGTTTCTAAGAGGCTTAGCTATTATGCTTTCTGAGCACACGAGTTACAGCAACAGTGTCCACGTCTGGTTTTTATGTGTGTGAGTGTTTTGCTCTATGTTTGTCCATGTACCACTTGTGGACCCTGTGCCCTTGGAGGTCAGAAGAAGTCAGATCTCGTGGAACTGGGGCTCTCAGGAGTTGTGAGCCAGCATGTAGGTGCTGGGAATCAAACCTGGGTCCTCAGCAAGAGAACAAGGATTCTTAGCTGCTGAGCCATCTCTCCAGCCTCAGGCCATGGGTTTTGACACGAAATCCAGGATCTCCCATGCACCTTTTTCTCTTACAGGTCAAGGTTATTGTTTTTATTTTTTTGTTTTGTTTTTTGAAGCAGGGTTTCTCTGTGTAGCTTTGGCACCTTTCCTGGAACTCAGTCTGTAGCCCAGGCTGGCCTCGAACTCACAGAGATCCACCTACCTCTGCCTCCCTAGTGCTGGGATTAAAGGCGTGCGCCTCCGCCACCGCCGCCGCCGCCGCCACCACCACCACCCTGCTGTCAAATATTGTTTCTTGCACTGCCTTCTTGATTTTATTTGTGTTTACTATTCAGAAGCGTGAGTGTAACTTACCTGGCTGTGGATTTGTGTTTCCACTACTTCAGATTAACAGAGCATCGAGACACTGTTGTGTCTTTTGCCAGATTTCAGTTGTTTTCATCCATTATATCTGGTGCTTCTTCAGCCCCCAACTTTTTGCTCTCTTCTAACACTTCATTTATGAAAATATTAGGTCATTTGTCTATGCTCACAGGTATCTGAGATTTGTCTCCAACCTATTACATCTTTGTTATTTATGTGTCTTGATTTTTTTGTTTTTATTTTTGTTTTTGGTTGTTCACTTTTTCTTTAAAAACAGATGTGCATTAAAAGATCAAAAGGAAAATACTTCAAATATTCATCTTTTGAGTGAGAAAGATTAGGAAACATTATACTTTACTCCAGTAGCTAGCCAATACTTCCTGCCAATGGATTAGACAGGTTCTGAAATTGTTGACCCAAGTGACTCAGAAAAAAGCAGTAATACATCCATTATCCCAACCTACACAACAGAGTAGGTGTTACTGCTATTATCATTTTACAAATAAATGAGTGTGTTCGTGCACACCTGTGATCCCGGCGCTCCAGAAGCTGAGACAGGAGGATTGTGAGCCTGAGGCCAGCCTGAGCTACATAGTGAGGCCCTGTCTCAAAAGGAAAAGGAAGAGATGGAGCCTATACAAAAGCAGAGTAGCTTGCTAAGAAACACACAGGTAGTCATGGTGACACAAGGTTTGGACGTATGGGGACCCTCGCGGATCGGTCTCCTACTCCCATGTGTCCATCTATGGGAAGCATTTCTGAGTAGAGGCCCAGTGAAGAGCATGTGGTCAGTTCGTTCTTTGATTAGCTTTGCCTTGAGGACTCTTGACCCTTACAAAACCTCACTTACAAAAGCCACTGTAGCCTCTGACACTAACCTTCCCTCCTTCTCTCCTTTGCTGGGGATCAGACGTCTCACGGTGATGAGTCTCTCCGCCTTTTCCGGTTTCCTCCTTCATGTTCTCCAATAGGCGTCCCCTCAACCTCCAAATCCTGACATGCGCAATGCCATCCCCGCATCTGTTTTCCTTCAAGACCCAGATAACACAGCTAGGCAATGTGACTTGACTTGAGGGCGTGAGCAAGTTACTGTCCCTCCATATACTGTGGAAAGAACAAAATCTTTCTGTGGGATTACTTGGCACTGAGAAGATCAAGTAAAGTATGTGGGAAGATTTTATAATCTCTTTAATTGAATGCAAATGATGTTTTGTCCTTACTACTTAAAGTTCACATGGCATGACTTGCCCTGGGCTCTGCCTCTGCCCATCCAGTGGCCTCGCTGTTAGATCATCTCTAAGTTATCATTTAATCTATGAGCGCTTTCATGTGAGAAATTCAGGTTTATCACTTTCATTTTTATGCTTTTGAACCCAGCGCACGATTTATCAGGCATGTGAGTGACATTCTGCCTCTAAGCTTTTATTTTTTATTTTTAAATCCAAATACCCCGGGATTTAGCAATAACTGTGCAGAAATTGGTGTAATTTGCACCCGGCAATTATCCCATTCATCACCATTCCAATTTTCTAAATTGTCTTTAAACAAGGGTGTGGTTGAGTTCCGAGAGGACTGGGAATAGGCCGCCTAACCAGTCCTACCTGCTTGCCTAAGGGGTAATAGAAGCCAGCCTGCTATCACCTGGGCTGCTTCAGCTGGGACAAGGGCCTGAGTGTGGGAAGGTCCTGTTCTTTGGGGCCACAAACCCTGGTTTGAATGAATCACCTAGATATTAACAGTAGCTAAAGCCAATTGACTCCATTCTTCTTAGACAGACGCCCTACAGTGAATAATGTTGGGGCAGATCGGACTTCAGCAAGATGCCAAGAACTTTGACCAGGACATTTCCAAGTAAATAAGAAACAAGGCTATATACGATGAGTTGGTGGCAAACTGTTAATGTGTGACAGAAATGAGTAAAAGTTCTCCAACCCAGTGTACTTTCATCTTTATCATCAAAAAGCAATAAATTGGAAAATACAGGGCATGGACACCCACTCCCCTTAAAAAGAGGAAGTAAAACCTGAGATGGGTGAGGCGATAAGAAAGCACATGTTGATTACATGAGCTCCGGTCTGACTGAATCACATTCCAAAGTCATGACAATCATAGCAAACATTGATTATCTGATGCACATTGTTGCTCTAAGTGCCTATAAAGCTGGAAGTTGTTATCTACATCCCCCCTCTACCTTGGTGGAATACTTGAGACCCACAGATTTTAAATAGCTTGCCCCAGGCACATCTGAATTTAAGCATGGACCACACAGCTCTGGAGCCTTCCTGAGAAAGCACATGGTCCATGCAAGCAATACTGTACTTGCTGATGCTGTAGAGTCCTGGAATCAGAATCCGCACTTTTAGGAAGATCTAGATGTGGGTTTTGTGCATACTGTAGTTTTTGAAGCAATGCTCTGAACCTCAGACACTGCCGGTCACATCATCTGCCACCTCAAACTACTAATGGCCAGATGCCCAAGTGTGGGACCCTGGCTAGAGGATCAGCAACTAGGAGAGGGCCAGTAGACAGGTACTGTGTTTTCCAAAAAGTATTTCTCAGGGAAGAATCAAGGAACAAACACCTGTGCACTTGATACAAACTCCTTGCCAACTGTAGATCAGAAAGCTCAAAGACCATGACAAACCAGTGTAGGTTCACAAAGAAAATGTTTGTCAATATGGTACCTGCTTTAGACTGTCACAGGAAAAAGCCACAGCTGTAGAGTCCACATGCATGTCAGTGTCAAGGCCCACATGTCATGTCTGTGGAGAACATGAGCACATCAGGAGAGCTGCTACGTAAGTGAGTAGCTTTATCACAAAGTGGCTGAAACACAGAAGCAAGCACATGCAAGGTTTGTTCGATAATTGATTGATTGATTGACACATTTGCTCATTTAACCATTTATGGAGCATTCCTGTAATGACGTAATCTTCTACGTGCACTGAAGAGTAAGAAGAGATTCTACTATCCTGAAAGGTCACATCTAAATGAGCGAAGCTAATTATTGACGCTAAATAAAAATAAACCCTGGGTGTTGTGACTCATGCCTGTGACACCAGAACTCAAGAGGCTGAGGCAGGAGGATTCTTGTGAGTTAGAGGCCAGCTGAGCTTCAGAGTGAGATCCAGCCTCGAAAACAAAACAAAACAAAAAGAAACACACACATTGCCTGAACCAGGAAGGGAAACCTTGCTCTGTTGCTGACATGATTTCAGAGCAGAAGCAGCCATGAGGGTATCTGATGCAAGAGCACTCTAGACTAAGGGTCAGGCAGCTGGTTAAAGCCTGGGGCTGGGGATAAATGTGGCATGTTCGCAGCTCAGAAGAGGTAGATGAAGTCTGGGAGGCTATAGTGAGTGAAACTCAACAGGTACTTTGGATTTAGAACATGTGACCAGACTTATAATTTTGAAAGCTCATGGGTATAATTGTAATTAATGAGGCAATTCCACATAATTTATCTGGTAATCAAGAGAGGTTTATTTCTGGGATAACTTACAGCCAACAGGGGTTGGTTACAGGATCCAGGAGAGATGAGGTACCATCCAGCGGAGAACTCTGGCTCAAGTCTTAAGGGGTTCCCTTTCAGCCAGGCCCCAGGGGCAGATCAGCCCCAGGGGCAGGTCATAGGCAGGTGTGACAGTTACCTGCTGCCACTCTAGGGACAGTGTTTCAAGGTCAAAGCTGGAACAGCTACCCACTACACATGGGCTTCCATATAAAGAAATGTTCAGGTAGGAACTCTTCAGCTATGGCTTTCAGAATGGAACTGGAAGTTAGTACATGAAATTGAAAAGGATATAAACAGAGGTCTGAGTTTAGAACATACCAACCGAAGTCCTAGAGATCAAATATGTGGATTGAGAATAAAAAATTAATTGAACTTCTAGGAAAATGGTAGATGTTACTGAACCAAGAGGCTAATGCTAGATAATAAAAGGCTTTTCACAATTGAATGGAGTTTTGGGGTGTGTGGAAAGACCGAAGATCCCCAGACTTGAGTCTGTGTCAGAGTCACCTTGGAAGGGAAGCCAGAAGAGATCTGAACCACTCAGGAATGAGAAGTGAGAAAGAACAATGTTCCTGGGAGACGTCAAGCTCAAGAGAGCTTCCTTCACACAGCTGGAGAAATGGATACATCTTAGATAGCAATGACTAAATTACACCAATAGCAACCGTCCACCAGGCACTGGTTTGGGTTCTTGATACCCCTCTAAGTTACTTTTATCCTCATAATACTCTGAAGTAGATACGAGTATTCACATACAATTTCCGCCATACAGATCAGGAAACAGGACAGACCGATAGTTGAAAGGTTTAGTAAATGTCTGAGCTATGATCTCAACCATGGTCAACGCCACCTACATTTATTTTTACATCATAATGTCTCTCAAAGATGTTGTAATGAGATTGAGCATGAGTGAATGTATTCTACTTAGTCTTCATGTGTCCTAGAAAAACATAACATGACTTACATATGTTTGTACCATGTTTCTATGACATTTTCACCTTTAAATTCTTAGACTTAACTACTATAAATCTCATGAGACAGCTGCACTACTTATTTCTCCTATTGCTGTGACCAAACACTTGTTGAGAAAGGAGGAAGGCTTTGCGCACAGTATATTGGGGGACATGATACATCACCACAATGATGCTTGCTCCCATCTGGATGGGAGAGGAAGGAGAAATCAGAGAATACCAACATCCATGTGGTTTCTCTGTCTCTTTTCATTCAGTCTGGGGTCATAGTCCACGGTATGGTACCAACTATGTTGAAGGTATGTCTTCCTTCTTCAATTAAACATCTGTGGACCTCCACCGCGCACACACACACACACACACACACACACACACACACACACACACACACACCACTACAAGTCATGTCTTTTATGTGATTCCAAATCTAGTCAAGCTGACAATGAGGACTGGCTATCACAATAGGTATTAGTGTCTTAACTCCAATTACACCTTCAATTTTGTGATAGATTCAGCAGGTGAACAAAAATATTTAATTATGGTAATGAAATGCCAAGAGTTCACTCCCAACTAGCAATCACCAAAAGGGTCCTTTAGTCTAACAATAACTATGGTAGACCTCTATCCTAATCTACTAGGATGCTAATTTGTGGGTATGCTCCTTAATGCTATGTTGATTATATATGGAATCCTCAAAATGAAGCCCTGGGAATAAGTTAACATGTCAATCATGGTGGAAAAGTCTATCTTAAAGAGATAACTGATACACAAATCAGTTTTCCAGAAGGCCAGTGGTTTTTGGAGAAGCAGATATTGGGGGTTCCAGAGACAAGAAGCTTTCTGAGTTGGTGTGGTAGCATATGCCTTTAATTCAAGCATTCAGGAGGCAGAGAGAGGCAGACTTCTGTGAATTCTAGGCAAGCCTGGTCTGCATAGAGATGAGGGACATTCAAGAATCCTTGGAGATTTTTAGAGAGATTATTGCATCTTATTGAGTTGTGGTGGTTTGGAAGAAAATGGCCGCCATAGGGAGTGGCACTAATAGGAAGATGTGCATTTGTTGGACTAGGTATTGTCTTGTTGAGGGAAGTGTGTCATTGTGGAGGTGGGCTTTGGGGTCTCATATATGCTCAAGATACTGCCCAGTGTCTCAGACTACTTCCTGTTGTCTGCCTATCAAGATTCTCAGCTCTAGCACCATGTCTGCCTGAATGCCAACATGTTGTACCATGATGATAATGAACTAAACCTCTGAAAATGTAAGCCATCTTTAATTAAATGTTTTTCCTTTATAAGAGTTGCCATGGTCATGGTGTCTCTTCACAGCAGTAGAAACCCTAAGACTTGAGTAGAAGAAATTTGTTGATGGAATTATCATTTTATAGGTTGGGGTCTGTAGTGATTTGAATGAGAATGACCCCCATCGGCTCACAGGCTTGAATACCCCGTCCCTAGTTGATAGAACTGCTGGAAGGGATTAGGAGGTGTGGCCTTGGAGGAGGTGTGTCACTGGGGGTGGGCTTTGAGCTTTCAGAATCCCATGCCATTCCCGGTTATCCTCTGCCTCTTGCTTGTGGATAGAGTGTGAGCTCTAAGGTATGCTCTGTTTCCACACCTGCCTGCCTGCTGCCATGTTCCCCACCATGATGCTCACAGACTCTAACCCTCTGTGACTGTGAGTCCCAAATGAAATGTTTTCTTTTATAACTGGTCTTATCCAAGATGCTTTGGCATGACAATAGAAAATTAAGACAGAGTCTAAAAGTATAGAGGTAGAGAAATTGAGCACAAAAAAAAAAAAAAGATTTGAGTTGACTGTGGTTCTAGGCTAGGCATGTTGAGAGTATAAATGAGTTTATGGCCATAACACCCTGAACCCATATGATCTCATCTGAGAGCGTAGATGAAAAAAAAAAAAAATCTCAAACGCAGTGAGACAAACGGGCACAGAAGATAATAACAGATGTGCAGGATGCTGAGAGAATAACAGTAAGATATGGTACATGTTCCTTTCTGAGCATTCACAAGAGGTTTCCTGGAATTGAGAATGCTTTAGCTGAGCCTTAGAAGATGAGTCAGATGTAATTAGCCTGTGAAGAAGGAAGGACAAGATGAGTGTTCCAGATGGAAGGAGCAGCTTCAGCAGAGAATGAGGCCGGAAATGCACACGGTGTGTGTAGAGTCACAGGGCCTTACCGGGGTGTAAAGGGGGAAGGGATGGTTCCTGGGAGGTAACAGTAGAGATGGAGGTCAGAGAGGGGCTGGGTGATAAGGACTTAGTTCTGTAAACGATGGGAGTTTACAAGACGTTAAGATGCTAGGTAGAATATTCACACTGCCACACAGGTGCAGTCCTCTCTGTGGTTCCGGTGCCTTGGGCTCAGGAGGCAAGCATTCAGCCTTTGAGCTGCATCACTAGCCCTTATTTTTGTGAGACAAGGTATTATTATATACTACATAGCTCAGGCTGGTCTTGAACTGGTCATCCTCCTGCCTCAACCTCTCATGTCATGGGATTTTTATCCCTGCCACCAACCTAGCTCCAGGCACTGTCTAAACCGGTTAAGAGAGGAAGCAGATGGGTCATTATGAATGAACTAGAATGATCCTGTAAGGATGTTGGTTATGACAATGATAATAGGGATGGAAAGAAAAAAAGTTGTTGTTATTATTATTTTGTTCATTTCCCTTTTTTGAGTTCTCAGTCTGTAGCACAGGCTAGTCCAGGACTTACTGTGTAGCTCAGGCTGCTTTTGGGCTCACGATCTCCTGCCTCCCTTGCCTGAGTGCTGGGGTTGAATGTGTGAGCCATCACCATCCGGCATGCTTCATTTTCTAAGAAGAACCATTTAGAACATAAAGTTCCCGCAGTGTGGCGATAGGTTAGCTGTGTGAACATGCGCAGAGATGAGGAGATAAAAATAGACAGTTTGCACAGCTGCAAAGGAGGGATCCCAACTAATAGAGCGAGACAAGAGAGGAGAGAGTCAGGGGCTGGGATCCATTTAGGACATGCTTGAGCTTCCCATTTTACATCCAGGCTGAGAAGTTTACGCTGCGGGACGTCTTTCTGTAGGCTGTGAATATGTGTTGCTCTGATTGGTTGATAAAGAAAGCTGCACTGGCCTATGGCAGGGCAGGATGGAGCCAGGTGGGAAAATCCAAGAGAGACAGTGAGGGGAGATAGGAGAGTGGGGCAGGCACTGCCAGCCACCACCAGGAGAAGCAAGATGTAAAGTACTGGTAAGCCACAAGCCACATGGCAAAGTATAGAGTTATAGAAATGGATTAACTTAAGTTATTAGAGCTAGCTAGCAAGAAGCCTGCCATAGGCCATGCAATTGGTAATTAATATAAGCCTCTGAGTGATTATTTTATAATCGGTTGTGGGACCACAGGACCGGGCAGGACACAGAAAAACTTCCTGTGACTATACAAGACTTTGCCCTTTCCCTCCGTGAACAACATTATATAGACATGTCCGTTATCGGTGTTTTCAGAAATCTCTTCAGGCCTGACTGTTAGAAGAATTTCTTTAGATACCAAGGACCAAAGTGTAAATTATCCCCCAAGACACTAGGCTCACACTGTCTTGCCCTTGGGAGTAGTCTTGCCCTGGAGAAGTGTCACTTGAGAGACATCAAATTCCCTGACCTTGCCCACACATGACAGCTTGCGAGAACTCCTGAGGAAATAGAGATTAGGGAAGAAAACATCATCAAAAAGCTCTCCAGTCTGCCTTTGCCACCTCCTGTGTTCTTAGCCACTAAGCAGATGGAGCCATGGCATTTGTTAGGCGCCTGGGACGGATTCGGGAGCACGTCCTTGCTCTCACCAAAGAACCGAATCCCCGGGATCTGAGAATTAATATCCCACAATATCCCTCAAACATCCTCTCCCCATGCAACACATCTATTCCCACCTGCTGTTTGCATCTTGTATCCCTTTCATCCCCCGTCTCATACTGAACACCTGCCACGCTGGGAGCTTCTGTCTGTGTCCTTCCTAACAAGCTGTACACACGGTCAAAGCTTGGAACAGGATGATGCCCTTCTAGGGGGTGCTCTTTCCCCACGGCCTACTTCCCCAATGATCCAAGGAGTCACCAGGGTCCTCCTCATGAGCCCATCTCTAGAGAGCTGACTGCATGTACTTGCCGAGCTGGGAATTCATGCACCCTTTGTCAAGCTTTGAACTGAGCCAGGGGAGGAGAACAGAACTGTCACAGGCGTGCCTGGTGTGAGAAGCAAAGCGGGAGTCATGTGACACAATCCAACTGTAGAGCGCACGTAATGAATCATGCTTCTCACCTTCCAAACAGAGCTACAGCTACACTCTGTCCACACACAGACCCCTCTTACCTTGGAGCAGCAGGAACCCTCTGGGGTCTGGAAGGATGCTGGTTGGACAGCAGGATCCATTTCTGGCTAGGAGGTTTGGGTTCTACTACTACAGGCCTGCTGGGTGAAGGATTTTTCCTGGGATAACCAAACACACATGTCTACTCACTCCAGAACTTGCAACAGACCACAGTAATGATTGCAGCAATGTCCAATTTGGTGAACCAATGACATTTCTACTGGAGAGAGAGAGAGAGGTGGAAGAGACAGATGGATGGATGAGAGAGAAAGAGGGTCTCGTGTAGCCTAGGCTGGTGTTGACTTCACTATGTAGTTCTGAATGATCTCAAACTTCCATCCCGCCCCCAGCTCCACCTTCATCCAGAATGCTGAGATTATAGCATGTGCCACCAGGCTATGTGGGGCTAGAGATTAAAACCAAAGCTTCCTACATGCTAGGTAAGCACTGTACCAAAAGTGCTAGTCCCCCAGACATTTGATGACTTGAGCGGTTGCTTTCTGTCCAATTCTTAAGAGGACACACTTGAGTATCTGGGCTGCTGGAGGAAAACTCTGAGCCCTTCCCCCACCTCCACCCCCCACCCCTGCTTCAACTCAATGATGCCACTGCTGTTCTGAAACACACCTGAGTCACTTACTTTACTTTTTGCCTCCACATATCTGTTTCAATAATTATTACTCATCTTCTGGAGCCGTCCCAGAATGCTGGCTGGACGCAGCAGTCACCTCTATACTGCCTCTGTTCCCTGGTGAAGAGGGATGTGTAGGGTGAGGAGGAGATGAACCTCCCTTTCAGCAATAAAGAACAAGCAGGATGTAATTGCTGTTTTGAAAAAAACAAAAACAAGAAAAAACTTCTCTTGCTTTCATCTTTGCAAATCTTCCAAATTCACGACAAAACAGAAAACTGAACTCCTATGATCAACCAATAGGAAGGCAAAAGAGCGAGCTTTCCACACTGTCCGTGACAAAAGCCGAGGGAGGGGCCACAGAACAGAGGAGAAGGACGCTAGTGTGGGGAGCATTCTGTTTTGTTGCTACTTTTCTCATCACAGGCGAGCACCTCGGTGGGGTCCACATACACACAGACTCCACAAGGAATGGCTGTGCACGTTCTCCAACCACCACATACTCTAACTACGCATGCTGCAGCCACGCACGCTCCAACCACACGAGCTATAGCCACGCATGCTCCAACCACACGTGCTCCAACCACGCATGCTCCAACCACACATGCTGCAGCCATGCATGCTCAAACCACGCGTGCTACAGTCACAGCCCCACCTGAGGTGGCACCTACATGCAGGAAAATGAAACACGAGGCAGGCCAGCTTTCTCTCTTCCTGCTGGCAACCCCAGGCCCAGGTACAACATATGACTATCAGGGTTGTATCTGGGATACTTGATGTACCAAAATAAACCCTGTTAA
This sequence comes from Peromyscus maniculatus bairdii, assembly GCF_049852395.1. Taxonomy (NCBI): domain Eukaryota; kingdom Metazoa; phylum Chordata; class Mammalia; order Rodentia; family Cricetidae; genus Peromyscus; species Peromyscus maniculatus. Next base: position 21,794,421 of record NC_134869.1, on the reverse strand, counting down.
TGCAATGTTTATTTACAAGGCGGGTGGTTTTTCTGCTTTTCCGTTTTCAGTCCTGTGTTCTCCTTGGAAATACTCCAGGCATACTCCCAAAGAAGATTTGAAATCACAGAGTTTTATAAATCACCCAAAGAATGAAGGACAGTGAGTGGTAAGTCCTCACTGTGGAAAGAGTTGCATGCAATTATTAAAATAACTCTGCATATTCTGTTATTGACTTGACATTTTTTTTTTTTTTTTGAGACAGGGTTTCTCTGTGTAGCTTTGCGCCTTTTCTGGAACTCACTTTGTAGACCAGACTGGCCTTGAACTCACAGAGATCCGCCTGCCTCTGCCTCCCGAGTGCTGGGATTAAAGGCAAGTGCCACCACTGTCCGGCCTTGACTTGACATCTTGTTCACGGTACTTTTAGTACTCTTTCTTGCCTTTCCCAAGTTGGGCCTGGATTTGTGATTTGAAATCTCACTTTCCATAGGTTATAGGAAGACCACAGTCAAAGGGACAACTACCCAAATGCTGGTTGACAGATCAACAAAATGTAGTGGACTGTTCTTCAGCCTTCAAGAGGAGCGCCATTCAGACACATGGTATCATGAGTCTATAGAAAATAAGACAAAAGGATAACTAGCTTGTGATCTCCTCGAGTGAAGTATCAAGGGTAGAAAAATTCACAGAGAGCCGGGCGGTGGTGGCGCACGCCTTTAATCCCAGCACTCGGGATTACTATGTCCGTAAGAGTTGGATAGAGGACCCTGGTGTGGTAATTCACACTTGTCCCAAACTTAGGAGACTGAGGTACAATTACTTTGAGTTTGAGGCAAGCCTGGGCTACATAGTAAGTTCGATATCAATTGGAGCTCCAATGTGAGACTGTCTCAAAGCCAACCAACCATCTACCGCTACCAAAAAACAATCATCAAGATGAAAAATAAAAGCCAAGAGTTGAGTTGGCCGGCTGTTGTTTAATAGTATGGAGTTTGAAGGTGAAATGTCGCTCCACAAGCTCATATCCCTAGCTGGATGCACTGTATTGGGAGGGTATGAACAGCTAGCTGGAGGAAGTGGGTCACTGGGGGGTGGACATTGGAGTTTTCTAGTGTAGCTTTACTTCCTGTCCACTCTTTATATCCTCATGATGGATGCTGTATGGCCAGCTGCTTGTAAGTCCTGTAGGCATGCTTTCTTTCTCTACTGCAGTGGACCATATCTCCTCAAACTACATGTCAAAATAAAGTCTTCCATACTGAAGTTGTTTCTTGCCAGATACTTTGGTCACAGAAATGAGAAAAGTTGGTGATAGGAATGGGCATAGAGCTTCAGTTCAGGATGAAGAAGTCTAGAGATGGAGTGTAGTAGCAGTTACACACTAGTGTGTGTATGCTTAATGCCAAGAATAGTACCCCAAAAGGGCTTTAAGGGTAAATTTTGTCATATATATTTTATCACATTTTAAAAAAATTGCTTACTTACCAAAAGCAAAAAGACACTTAAAGGATCTTTCTCTTGGATCACTCAGGTTGGGAGAAGGGAGCCGCTTATTCAAAATTCTCCTAGACAGCTCTGTAGAGATGCCCTTCCTGAAAGGTTTCAGAGTTCAGATAATGTCTGCAAGCAACCAAGGACTAAAGAGAATCACCTTGAATGCCTTCTGGAAGCTGATTCTCCAAGCCCATCCAGATACTGAAGCATGTGAGCTGCAGCTTCATGAGAAACCCAGGGCCTCATGGGTAGGGAAGCACTCCTGGACTTCTGACCATCAGCAATCGTGAGGCAACACCCTCTTTAAAATCTCATAATCATCTGTGATCGGAATGAAATATGAACACGAATGATGTCACCAATTCACACTAACATTGAACAATGACTAACCAAGGCTCACAATAATGGAGAAGGAGCAGAGTTGACAAGATCAAACTTCTTTCTCTGCAGCGATTAGGGAAGCATTAGCCAATGAGGTCAAGAAAAATGTCTACATTCTCACCCTGCTTGTGTGTGTAGTTCTTGTTTGTTTAGCTCTGTAACACACGCCTACCCCTCTCAGCTTCCATGTGACCCCCTTCCCACGTTGCTTGGTGTGGGAATGGATATTTTTATGCAACTCCAGAATGTTCTTGTTCCTTCTGTTGTGGTGATTCAAAATCCATAGAGAATCCATGTTTCAGCCTTATACTGAGATTTTTTAAGTCCTTTGACCAAACATGGAGGAACTAGGAACTCCACAGAATAACACCTGCTCCTTGGGCTCTCTCTCTTCTTGAACATCCCATCTACCTTTATCACGGTGATGGTGAAATTCTTGCATGTTTCCAAGGAGCTTACATCTGGAATGGTAACAGCCAGAAAAACATGTCATCACTCACCAATGTTTGATACAGGCCTGCCTATAAGTAGCATGTGGCAGGTACAGCCTGGAGGAGATCTGGTCAACCCAGGAGTAATATTCCATATCTGAGGAATCATCTAACTATAAAAGAAAAACTCAAGCAACTGAAACAAACAAACAAACAAACAATGAATTATGAGTCTTGAGGTAGGCGTGAATGAGGGGAGACAGACAGAATTTGTTGGGAGAACATCTGTGCAATGAAGTTTCTGAACATGAAGTGATACATGCTGTGCTCTGGAAATAGACATGGGTTCATGACTAGTAAACACTGAATATGGTGGGCTATTCCTGTGGTTGGGTTGGGGGTCACTTTGGGGGGCGGGTGTTGGGTTTTGGTTTTTCAAAACAGGGTTTCTCTGTGTAGCTCTGGTAGTCCTAGATTCTGTAAGCCAGGCTGGCCTCAAACTCACAGAGATCTACTTGCCTCTGCCTCCCAAGAACTGGCATTAAGGCATGTGCCACCACCACCCAGCTGGGGTCACATTGCTAAATTATGTAAGGTATCAGAAGGGATTGTTGTGTACCAGGACTTCCCATCTTTAGTACTAAGGACTCCAATCATTGCCCCTTAGAAATGCTTCCTGCACATGAGAATGCCATTCTATTCTGGCCTCTAACCTTGGTATGAGTTTTCAAAGCAATATAAAGTAACAGATAGTAATAGATAAGGGCCTTAGATCTCCCATCCTCCCCCCCACCCCCCGTCAAGGTCTTTCTGTGCTTCCATTGTGTCCTTATTAAAATGGGGTCATTCTAGATTGGATTAGATGATTCATTGAAATGTCTTCCAACACTAAAGTCTATAATTCTATAGGCTGAGTCTTGATATCCACAGGGTACTATAAGGATGTTCCCAAGGAGCCATCTTCAGTCTTGACTAGGACAAATTAAGCAGTGTGCCCACCCCCACACTTCATGTCCAGCAATCCAGAGCAAGTCTAGTTCCTACCCTGAAAATTCAAGACTCTGAATGCGTTTAGTCATAAATGGTCAGTTGCTTTGCAAAAGCCACAGTTGGGCTTTATTTTCAGACATATTCTTCTGTCACCAGGAAGGTGGGACTCCAAAGTCTGAAAAGTGGTCTGAAGGTCCTACTTCATCAGGAGGGCAGGCCAGATGACTGCCTGAGCAATGGGCCCATTTACATAAAACCTATTCTGCGGTACACAGCTCTGCTCCTTTATTGCTTTGGGGGCCCCTGACAGCTGATGAGGTTAACTGGTCCTCAGACACTCTTCTGGGAAAGTGAAATAGCCAGTAATTGCTTTCTTCTTTTTTTTTTTTCCAAAAGAGTTTTTCAATTTCTCATCCAATGGAAGAATCCTTGCATATGAGTGCTCAGCCAGTCCTGGGGGGTAGATCTTGAAGTCCGATCTGATAATGGCCTGGGGTTCACAACCTCCCTAGGGAGAAGTGGAACAATTTGCTGGAAGTTCCTCCCCCCCCCCCAATCCATGACCTTAAATCCTCAGTAGAAATGAAAAGCTGCTTCTCAGAGGGGAAAGATTAGGAACCCCTGTGCAGAGTGCTACTGTGTCTTTAAGGCTTCCATGGAAATCAAAGCTAGGTCAAGCCTATTAAGGGAGTCCGGAGGCACCTTCCTCAGGAACGCTGAGAATAACAGAAGAGAACCTTGGCTGACAAAATATGAGATCTTTGATTTCTATCTCACATTTACTTACCAAATCTTAGGGAAACTAACTCAATTTGTGTTTGAGAATAGCTCATTACTAAAAGAAAAGGGGACCGTGCTTTGAAGACAGGCTCCCCTGTGGTTTATGCATTGTGCAAACTTACCCCGTTCTTGCAGCAATTGTCTTTACAGAGAATCATCAGGAAGCAGGCAAGTAAGGCATCCTCCTAGACTTAATTCCAACCTTGGGAAGTGGGGACAGAAGACATAAACCAGTTAGTACAAATTTCTGTAAATAGAGCCTTCAATTCACAACACATTTTTACACTCATGTGTAACCAGCCTTTGGATTGTTTCCTGGACACTGGGAAGATTCATCAGACATCCATTAAAGCTTTCCTGAAGCCTTGCACAATAAGCCAGAGGTGGTAGCAGTGGGTCTCTACTTTCAAGATGTCTGCTTCCACTCAGCACTCTCCGGACACTTGGCAGAATTTGGTTCTCTAGACAAAATGTATTAAAACCATTTTTATTCAGGCCTCTTACAGGGACAAGAAGTAATTTCCCTGGGAGTCTGTTTTTGTACCGGACAATAACAGCTGGGCAGGGATTTGGGCCAACACTTTGTGAGGTTGGTACTCATCTGTGGCTGTCAGATTGGCATTTCATATGAAATCAATAGACCATTGTTATTGAGACACCAGACTGCTCTAACATCAGGAAGATTGTGAAAGCCATTTTTGCTAAAACTCTGGAGTCTCCATACCCCAGCCTAGTCCAATATTCTTTAAGGAAACTCAACTTAAACTTAGCAGTTGCTCAAGTGGAAGGATCTAGAATGTGGGTGTGAAGTTACTCTACCACTCACAAAGCCTGTGAGGCAATAGGTCACAGAGGGTAAGCACACGGAGACTGCTCAGGTAGGGACTCTATTCCCACCATTGACACACTGGATGATCTCAGGATGTTTTTCAAATCTCACTTTCATCTTCCAGGGAATGAAAATCCATCCCAAATGTCAAGGAGTAGGATGAAGCCGAAGAGTTGAGGGCGAGGCGCTCCAAACAATGGAGACACAACGGGTGATCAATAGCTCTGTAGATCGCACTGATGCTATATTCTTCCAAATGTGTTACAGCCAAGAGTCATCTAGCTTGGACCCAGGCAGCATGTGCTCTGTGACCCTGACTCTCTCCTCCTGGTTACTTACTCCTCTCACACTGGTTCCTGGCACCACGGTTTCTCTCTCCTCCTCCTCACACCCATTCACCTCAATCATTTTTTTTTTAATCCACACCATCTTTAGTCCCCCAGGACATCATCAACACCAGACATCAATGTAAAATATCAAATTCTGAGTTAAGGTCTTCAAGGGAGCTAATCATTTTCACTTTACCTCTTGAGAATGTCTGTGTATAATTTACAAAAGAAAGATTGCTTTTTTAAAAAAAAAAAAATCAAGGGGAGCAACCCAAACTGGAGATGTCAGGTTCTATATGGGATGGGTAAGGATGATACTCATTATTCTGTATGTAGGTTCAATATTTGCTCTCATGTGAATCACAGCTCAACTGATATCTGGATAAGCCATGATTGGAGTTCTAGAAATGAGTGTTGAGGATAGAGGATTATGGATAGGTTCAAGGACCACAGCAGAATGCTGTGGTTAATGACAGCATTATTAGGTTGACAAGCACGACATCGAAGTCCAGGTGTTAATGGCCTCCCCGTTCCCAGGGCCCTGTCAACAAAGTCATGATAAATCAGACTAGTCAAATCTTTCAGTCACATCTGGTCCAATGGAGACAGATACACTCGCAAGATGTTTGAAACAGGAAAAGCCAAGACTACAGAACAGAACCAGAAAGTTTAGAGGACAATGGATGACAAACACCCAGTATTAATTTTTATTATTATCATCTTCAAGGCAGGTGACATCTGCAATTAGTGGTCAAGGACAGGAGAATTTGAATTCTAAAAGCATCTCTCCTGTGAATTCACTAGGTCCTGAAAGAGTAATTCACTTTCAGGACTCTAGATGCTGAAGAACTTGATCAAATCGTCCTCTCAGGATTGATAATTTCAATGGACTTCTGAGATATCCATAAAGCCCCACAAGGCAATTCAAATACCACTCTAATGGCAGGCAGTGGAGTTTCTGAGTCAAAAGGAGTCCTGAGGAAATGTAGGCACTGAGATTGATCTGAGGGAGAGATAAAGCACAGAATAGGAAGTGTGCCTCTGACAGTCAAAAGTCTTGTCCAGTAGAATGGGCTAAATTGGCCAACCACTTTCTGATTAATATGAGGCCTGCCACACAACAGGGGTTTACATCCACTACCGTGAACTTGGTCAATAGCTTGCACCTTGCGAGGCCATAGGCTTTCGTGGGGGAAGATATCACTGTGGTTTTGCTATATGTACACAATACATCAGTCTGTCAAAATGACTGTGTTTATGACCATAGATTGGTGCTGCTTTCAGTTTTGGTAAGAGAAACTTTATTTTGCAGTGGGCTGTGGTAGCTGCAGGGACCTACAGCTAGTCAAAGTGTTGAGAATCAGTAATGGTTGACTGCCTAAGTCTGAGTGGAGCATCTGTATCATCCCCTCCAAGACTCAGGAACATCACAGAAGAGCATGTAGAATGAACATAAGAGCCAGAGGAAAGAGAGATTGTTGTGGAACAGTCTTCAGGCCCTTACACTCTTGAATTTACGGTAGCTGTGACCAACTCTATACAGTCTTCAGGCTCTTACACTCTTGAATTTACGGTAGCTGTGACCAGCCCTGTACAAGGTTGGGTCTGTCAATTTCCTATCATAAAGGAGGGCGGAGCCAGTGATGCCCCCCTCCTCTCTGAGAGTTTATAGGCAGTTGATGGTTGGGGGAGGGAGAGATACTTCCTTCAGTGCTGTAGCCACAGCTAAGACCCACATGCTCCTGTAAATAACCCCTTACCAATGCTCCTATAATGAAACTATTTGGGTTCCCCAAAAGACTTAAAGCCATGAAAGTAGAGAGGGGAGTGATTGGGGGGCAGAAGGGGATCAGTGGAGATGGGAAGGGACCAGAGAAGGTAGTGGGGGGGGGCAGTGAATATGACCCAAGTCCATGTATAAAATGGTCATAATAAAACTCATTATTAGTAGTGCCATAATTTATGCTAATAAAAATAGTTTTTAAAACGAGGCAGATGAACAGCTATACTTGGCTGGTTTTCCTTTAAAGAGATTTTAAAATGCAGATGTCCAGGGTCCAGCTCGGAGCAACTGTGTACAACTTTCTGGATATATGATCTAAGCTTCTGTGTTCTAAATGCCTGGTGATCCCAATGTTCAGCCAGCAGTAGAAACCACCATGGAGGGACTAGGGACTAGGTGAATCTTTGTTATTAATTAATTAATTAGGTAACTAATCACAAAATTAATTAATTAATACAAAAGAAGAGTTTTCTGAAGATGGCCTATGAAAGTTGTCAGCTGGTTCCATGGGAGAGATTGAGAAAAGGAAAGAGAACAAATCAGATACCAAGAAAGGGTATGAAAAGAATGAGGAAGTCGTCGCTGCAAGCATGACGTGATGGGTACAAGTTTTGAAGGGAAGGTAATGATTTGAGATGGACAGGAGGAGAATCTAAACGACCCCATGTCTTCATAAAACTCAGAGTAATGGGCAGCACTGTATTTTCTCTGAAAATTTAACCTTAGCATTGAGCAAAAGCCCAGTTGAGATAAAGTGTCAGTCAGCTGGAGTGAGGTTGCCACATATTTCTTGCAAGTTTTTGTGGCTGTAGTAGCTTGGTTTGCTTTTTGGCTTGTTTGACTTCTCTGGGAGGTGCTTTACAAATTCTTTGTATGTTTGCAAAACTGCACACCCAATTTCCAGAAACACACACACACACACACACACACACACACACACACACACACACACACACACACACACTTTGAGGTCCAGGTTGCAAGTCCCTTCTTGAGACAGGACTAAAGAAAGATCAAATTAAAGTTTTTCTTCTCCCCGGCACTTGGGAGGCAGAGCCAGGTGGATCTCTGTGAGTTCGAGGCCAACCTGGGCTACAGAGTGAGTTCCAGGAAAGGTGCAAAGCTACACAGAGAAATCCTATGTAGCTGGAGGGCTTCTCTCCAGGTTCCACCAAACCCCACAGTCCCACAATCCACGTATAAAATAATCACTCAGACACTTATATTACTTATAAACTGTATGGCTGTGGCAGGCTTCTTGTTAACTGTTCTTATAGCTTAAATTAATCCATTTCCATACATCTATACCTTGCCACGTGGCTGGTGGCTTACCGGCGTCTTCACATGCTGCTGGTCATGGTGGCGGCTGGCAGTGTCTCTCTGCTTCAGCCTTCCACTTCCCAGAATTCTCCTCTCTCCTTGTCCCACCTACTTCCTGCCTGGCCACTGGCCAATCAGTGTTTTATTTATTGACTAATCAGAGCAATTTGACATACAGACCATCCCACAGCAATCCTGTCTTAAAAAAATAAATAAAGTTTTTCTTCTCATCACTGTTACTGTTACCATCTTTGGTGCTGTTCTAACAGAAACCTGCAGGCAGGAGGGGATGATAGAGCTGGGCATGCCAGCACACGCTGAGAGTCTCAGCACTTGGGAAGCAGAAGCAGGAGGATTGCAAACTTAAAGTTAATCTGAGCTACACAGTAAGACCTTGGATCAATAAAGTAATGTGTGGGGAAGTCTGAGAAAGGAGGGACGATTAGAAAAAGTGTGTCGGATGGACAGATTTTCTTTCTGTAGTGAGGTCACTTCTGTAGCTTCAAGATGAACACTCTTTTTTCCTAAATACTTTGGGCCACTGGATGTCTTGTCGTGGTTTTATTTTTCTACTGAATGCTGATATATCATGTGCACCTGTCCTTACAACTTTTCAGCAACCACAGGGACACATGCCAGCTCATGATAGCTGCCTGCATTTCCAACGGCATCTGCCTTTTTATTTTAATTTTGCTGATATCATTGCAGTGTAGAACTTTTGATTTGTAAAGTGAAACCATTTCTGTTCTAATAGAAAATGGAAACTTGATGTTTGGTGTTCTATTTTAATTTGGGATTTTAACCAGCCAATGGTTTTAATCAGAGTGAAATCTGCATTCTTGTTTAGCGCTAGCATCTCAAATCTGAAATAGGGAAATCACAGCTTCAGTAACAGAATTGAGAATGTGGTCCTGGCATCTTTCTTAAAAGGAATTTGGATAAAGCGTCTCAGTAAATGCTCACAAATTACTCACACCGTATGTCTGAATAGACACAAACAGGCATAGAAAACCTGGTTGGATTCAATGCAGTCATTAGGTATGTGGGAAATTGCTGGGGCTTCTTCATGAATGTGTTTTAAAATTTTTGTTTATTTAATGAGTCTGAGTGCTTTAACTGCGTGTATGTGTGTGCACCATGTCGTGTGTGCCTGGTGCCTGAAGAGGCCAGAAGAGGGCACTGGATCTCTGGGACTGAGTTACAAATGGTTGTGAATGGCCATGCAGGTGCTGGGGATTGAACTCAGGTTCTCTGGAAGAGCAGCGAGTGCTCTTAGTCACTGAGTCAACCTACTGGGTGCTTCTTCATGAAATTTGTGTCAACATGCTTGCTCTGAGGTAGTGGAGGGGTTGGGAGGTCAAGGTCATGGTTAAAGAAATCATATGCCTGAGCTCTCCACTTCCATGAGGAATTGACGGAATCTTTGGGGCCGGGGTCTGTCTGCTGTGTTCACGGGGTCTCAGTCAGAACTTCTGAGATTCTGAGCAAAGCCTGGAAATTTCAAATCTGCAGACCACCCACATCGCAATTAGAGTGAGCTGTGAAACATCCTGAGAAGTCATTTGAATCTGCCTGACAACTTAAAAAGAAGCCCTGCCACCCACTGTATATTGTATATTGTTCTTACTGTATACTGTACACTGTACTTACTGTATACTGTACTTCCTGTGTACTGTACACGGTACTGACTGCATACTGTATTTCCTGTATACTGTGCACTGTACTTCCTGTGTAGTGTATACTGTACTTACTGTATACTGTACTTACTGTATACTGTACACTGTACTGACTGTATACTGTACTTGCTGTATACTGTACACTGTACTTCCTTGTACTGTACACTGTACTTGCTGTATACTGTTCTTACTGTGTACTACATACTACACACTGTATACTGTACTTAGTGTATACTATACTTATTGCATATTGTACTTTAATGTATATTGTACACTGTACATACTACATACTATACTTATTGTATGCTGTGCATCATATACTGTACTTACTGCATACTGTACACTATACTTATTGTATAGTGCACTTACTGCATACTATATCCTGTGCTGACTGTATACTGTATACTGTGTACCACACTTACTGCATACTGTACACTGTACTTATTGTACAGTGCACTTACTGCATACTGTATCCTCTGCTTACTGTATACTGTGTACCACACTTACTGCATGCTGTGCATTGTTTACTGTATACTATACTTACTACATACTGTACTTGCTGTATACTGTGCTTACTGTATGCTGCACTTACTGCATACTGTACACTGTACTTACTGTACACTTATACTATACTTACTGTATACTATTTACTTGCTCATTTGTACGCTGTATACTCTAATACTGTATACTGTATAAACTGTATACTGTACATACTGCACACTGCATACTGTACACACTGTATACTGTACACAGTGCATACTGTACACGCTGCACACTGTATACTGTACACGCTGCATACTGTATATACTGCACACTGTATACTGTACACAGTTCACACTGTATACTATACATACTGCACACTGTATATGTACATGCTGTATACTGTACATGCTGCACACTGTATACATACACGCTATATTGTATGCACTGTATACTGTATGCACTGTATACTGTACGCACTGTATACTGTACATGCTGCACACTGTATACTGTACATAGTGCATACTGTACATACTGCGCACTGCACACTATATACGGCATATCGTATACTTACATACTGTATACTGTACATCCTGCATACTGTACACTGTACCTATTGTATACTGTACGTGTTGCACACTGTATACTGCAATACTGTTCACTGTACATACAGCACACTGTATACTGTACATACTGTGCACTGTATACTTACATACTGTACACTGTACATACCGCACACTGCATGCTGTACATACTGCACATTGTACACTGTACATACTGTATACTGCAAACTGTATACTGTACATACGGCACACTGTATACTTACATACTGTACATTGTACATACAGCACACTGTATACTGTACATACTGTGCACTGTATACTTACATACTGTACACTGTACATACTGCACACTGCATGCTGTACATACTGCACACTGTACACTGTACATATGGCACACTGTACATGCTGCACACTGCATACTGTACATGTTGCATACTGTACATACTGCACACTGTACACTGTACGTACTGTATACTGCAAACTGTATACTGTACATACAGCACACTGTATACTTACATACTGTATACTGTACATACTGCACACTGTATACTGTACATACTGCACACTGTATACCACACTTACTGTACTGCCCTGGGGCTTGCCCAAAGAAAAGAAAAGTGTGTAAGACTAGCAGTGATTGATAAGTCATCTGAGATAACTTTTCTCACATTTACAGAAGAGAACCACGCTCCTATGAAAGGATTTCTAGGGGAATTTTACAACCTTTTCTCCCTAGCCCTCTGCCTGTATCAATAATCCACAGCAGGATACGAATCTGTGAACAACAAAAGGAAGCCTGTACTTGAATCTCAGTCTGTGTTGGCAACAATCCCAAACTGACCCTCCAGACTGTAGAGAAGAACCAGTGTTGACATCCCTGTGATCAAACATTGAATCAGATGACCAACCGACATTGATTAAGCCAGTCTGATATTGACCTCAACAATTCTTTCAGCTGAAACCCCCAAACCCAGTTATCGACAGTGCCCAGACCATTGTTTGTGTTGGTTCTACTACCATGACATTTTTGGTGCACATTTAAACTACCTCTAGACTGTTGTCCATCGTGGGCCCTCATCCTGGCTATATAGATGCCTGAGATGAGGGCTGGCAGGCTGATGGCTGCCCTAAGGAAAGAGGGGACAAGAAAAGTCGCCACAGAAAGAAAATCAGATCATGAAATCAACACACAATTAGGCTGCATAAACTGCATCCTGTTTGTCAGCCTCATATTTGAAATAACAATCACAAATACAATAATAATAGCTAAGACTTTTAAGTGGCAGGTGACATTCCAGAAGTGTTCATAAACAACAACCTCATGGCCGTGTGACGGTTGTCAACTTGACCAGATTTAGAATCCCACGGGAGACACATGTCTGGGAGAAGAAGGCGACATTATGAATTAGGAAAACGTCAAAGGGTAAGAGGATTTGAAGTTACACTCTGAACACGGGGCACTATCCCATGGTCTAGGGGCCCAGACTGAATGAATACCAGAGTAAACGGGAGAGAGCAGGGTGAGTGCCAGTTCCTGACCAGAAAGGTATGAACCAGCAGCCTCGTGACCTGATGCCACAGCCACCACCCACACCCGCTGCCTTCCGGACCGTGGTGGGTTATTCTCTGAAGCCACCGCCCAGAACAAACCCTTCCTTTAAGTCACTTCTTACTAGGTGTTTGGTCATAGTCACAAGAGTAACTGACATTGTTCAGACATGATGTGATCACAGGCTTCGTTACTCTGGAAAAAGGGACTCAGAAGACTTGTCAATATCTGAGTGCTACAATGTAAGACTTGACCGACAGCTAACGGCTTAGAAGATGGGATGGAGGTGTGAGCCAGGGGATGTGGGCAGCCTCTGGATGGAGAACACAGAGTCTCCCTTTGAGTCTCCAGAAAGCAGGAGCCCTTGCTGACCTTGACTTTCACCTAGTAGGACTGTTTGGATTTCTGACCTCCAGAGCTTTTATAATACATTTGTGTTGTCTTTTGTTGTTGTTAATATTGTTTGTTTGTTTTTTGAGACCTATTTTCTCTGTGTAGCCTTAGATGCCCTACAACTCACCCTGTACCAGGCTGGCCTCGAACTCATAGGGATCTGCTTGCCTCTGCCTCTCAAATGCTAGGATTAAAGGTGTGAGCCACCACCGCCATCTGGATTAATTTGTGTTGCCTTAAGCAACTAAATCTAAAGTCATTTATACCAGCAATAAGGAACTAATCCTGGAAACTAATAAGGCATCTTACTCTTCATGAGTTGTCTTGGATGATGTATAAAATGAGAGAGGAAGACATCTCTTTTTTTTTTTTTTTTTTTTTTTTGGTTTTTCGAGACAGAGTTTCTCTGTGTAGCTTTGCGCCTATCACTTGGTAGCCCAGGCTGACCTTGAACTCACAGAGATCCGGCTGGCTCTGCCTCCCGAGGGCTGGGATTAAAGGCGTGCGCCACCACCGCCCAGCATGGAAGACATCTCTAAAGGAGCACTGGATTACAGGCTCTGACTCCAGCAGCATATGAAAACTATCCTTCTGAATGCTCCCTATTCCTTAATGACTATGAAGGCATGGTCCAAAACCAAGGCCCCTGTGAGACCACTTCACTTGGACGGGGCTTATGGCTTAGAAGAAACAGGAGTCTTAGCCTTTCGCTATGACTGCCCATGATGTCACGAGTCATATGGAGCCTAGGGCAGTCTTCCCTTCTGATGGCTCTTCCGGCTACCTTTCTAGATGGAGTTTTCCTAGGATCAAATAGAAATGGGTTTAATGCTGGGTGGTGGTGGTGCATGCCTTTAATCCCAGAACTCAGGAGGCAGAGGCAGGTGGATCTCTGTGAGTTTGAGGCCAGCCTGGTCTTCAAAGCAAGCTCCAGGAAAGGTGTAAAGCTACACAGAGAAACCCTGTCTCAAAAAAAAAAAAAACCTAAAAAAAAAAAAGAAATGGGTTTAAGTCTTGCCTCATAAGTCCTAGAGAAGAGACAGTTTATGTAGGCTTCCCGAACCTTGCTTTCTTTGACTGCAAAATGGAGGTAATAACGCTAACTTAATGCAGTAATAAATGCAATGGGAATGGTCTCTAGGCTCTCTTTTCACTCACCTCTCCCTGCTTTTTCTCCATCCCTTCTGGAGTTACCATGCCTTTCCCTGGTGACTCGGGGAGAGTTCTATCCATTTTGTTACCTTTTCACAGGAGCCCGGAAATTCATGGTTGGCAGGAGAGCAGGTGTGAGCATCTCATCAATTGTTTTCCTGTTTCACTGCTACCTCCCTCTCCTTCACAGAACAAGTGAGCTCACTGGCCTTTGCAACTTTGCCTTTTACTTCTACAGGGTGGGCAGATTGTCTAAAAGGTGCACATGGCTTCTCCTCAGCATAGAATTCTTTTGGAAAGAGTGGTGGGCTGCTTTTCGACATTAACTTACACTGGGAGGTTCGCAAGGCATGAGGGATATTGTGTTGTGGAGTATTTCTTTAGCTCTGTGAAGGTGTGTTACATTTGTTTCTGCTGCCTTTGTTAACGAGGTAAAGATGTGTTTTCTGCTTATGCTACATTTTGTTTAACTATGTAAAGACGTATTACATTTGTTTAACTATGTAAAGAAGTGTTACATTAGTTTATGCTACATTTGTTTAACTATGTAAAGCATGTTGCATTTGTTTTACCTTGCCTGCCTAAGGCACCTGATTGGTCTAATACAAACCTGAACAGCCAATAGCCAGGCAGGAAAGGGATATGCGGGACTGGCAGGCAGAGAGAAAAAATAGGAAGAGAAATCTAGGCTCAAAAAGAGGAGAGGAGAGAATGAGGGAGAAAGAAAGGGAGACACCTGGGGCTGGGAAGTCAGCCCACAGCCAGCCAGACACAGAGGAAGCAGCAAAGTAGGACGTACAGAATGAAAGAAAGGTAAAAAGCCCTGAGGCAAAACGTGTACGAAGAGAAATAGGTCAAATTAAGTTATAAGAGCTCGTGGGGTACGCCTAATACAAGGCTGAGCATTTGTGACTAATAAGTCTCCATGTCATGATTTGGGAGCTGGTGGGTGGCCCAAAAAGAAATCCTGTTACAAGACTGCTTCACGCGTATGTATGTGTATTCATTACATCCTCACAGTGCCTCATGTTTGTAGACAAGGAAACTGAGCCACACGTTGGATAAATACATGAGCCAAAGTCTCAGAGCTCATAAGGGGCAGCATGAAGATTTGAACCCTGGCACATGTCGTTTTGACATTTATACTCTCGACCACGTTCACAGCTTGTGTGCCTCCTTCTGCCAGGAGCTCATTCTGCAGCAAGTCCAGGATGCTAGACAGAGAAAACACAAATTAAAAGGAAGTGAGCCCCCAAAGAATGCTTGACTTCGGCATTGACTTGAAGTCACTGGAGCCTGACGCTGTTTTCAAATATTCTCAACAGAAGCGTGAAGCTTTGTGTATGGGCAGGTGGCAGTCCGACCGACCAGCTTTGTCTTTCTAAGCAACAGTGTTGGTATCAGACTGCCAATCCAGGGACCCATGAAAGGTTTTGGAGTTTGCTATTGTTTCCTGGTACTAAAGCACCTTGATAGAAAACAGTCTCAAGATTCCCAAGGGTGGCAGGTTGTCAAGCCTCCCTTCTTGGAAGGAGGAAGCATTCCCACCTCCAGGAGATGAAGTGGACATTTTCCTGGCTGAGTGGCTGGTAGCATTGTTTTTACTAAGCATACCTGCATCTCTCCTTCCAGAACCAGACTTGAAGAACTGTTTTTTAATCCCCACAAAAGGCCGCAGATCCAGGAGAGGACAAGTCTTCAGGGTTCCGTCTTCTCTCCAGGCTCCTCCAGGACCCAGAGCCAGCCTCCCGCCTCCTCTTGGCCTGCCACTCAGCCGCATGGGTTTCTTTCTCCTATACCAGCTTCTCTTTTGGCCACCAGTAAACACACTGACCTTTGAAACATGGAGAGAAAAGAGCTTTGAAGACAAACGGGCTCAGACCGCGTTCAGACAGCCTCATCTGGAGGCCAGAACAAAGAGGAGCATAGTTTTCGAGCTGTCTTCGTCATTACACCAAGCAGCTATCATTGAGGCCCCAGCCTGAGCATTAACCCCCCAAAGGGAGAGCAGGGCAGGCACATAGGCCACTTTGTTGCAAAGCCCTCCAGCTAAAGTTCCCATGTGGCTGGGACTGTTTTCCAGGACTCTGGGCTTTTCCTTTCTTCCTTCCCCATTAAACCCCCTCAACCCTTCTTGGCAAAGGCCCTTAGGTGAGGTAAGTGCCAATTAGCAAGAAAAAGCTCCGTGTGTTCCAGGGTTATGGCTTGGAGCTGGGTTCTCAGGAAAAACATCCTTCTTCTCTGGTCCAGACGCCCCCGGGGTGGGCAGAGAGTGAGGACCCTAAGGGCGGTTCAGATGTCATTCATTTTTGCTTCTTCCTCCCCACCTGAAGAGAAGTCCTTTCTGAGGGTGTCTTCAGCTTGAAACGCTGTCAGCCAGCCCATCAGAAGAAGCAAACCCAGAGGCTTCAGCTGCTGAGGTAACCACGGCAGAAGACTTGGCAAACTGGGCTTTTCGGGGAAAAAAAACATAGCACTACATTTTTTTGGGGGGGAGGGGGTGGTTCTTTCGAAATAAATATGGCCAGAATTCAGAACGAGTAGGCGGATGAACATCTATCTATCTAATTCAAAGAATCGTTAAAGCCTTTTTTGGAAGCTTCCAATTTGGAGTGGATCATTTTTGTATGCCAGAAATAGATGTCACGCATGTCAGATCAGTGTTTGAAGAAACGGGCCATAGTAGTTAACCTGCCGCTAACATCCCTGGGCCCTTCCAAACCAAGAGGCTTAGCAATGAAGACGCGAACGAGCAGAGAGACACAGTCTAACAGTTCTTCCCGTGGTTAATTGCACTCCATCTCCAGAGTTTTCAGAGAGCATGAGAAATGGCGGATGCAGATTGGAATGCACGCAAATAGCACCCACCACCACATTTTAATGCCTTGTTTTGTGCTTGTGGTTTCAGTCTTGTGATTTGGATTTCCATTTGCCTGGCAACAAAGCCTGGCTTCTCTTCCCCATGGGGAAGCAGGGGGCAAGTCCTGTTTCCGGAAGCACCACAGTGGTGTCCCTGAAGCAGCAGCATGCTCCCTGGTCCAGGACTCGCTCTCTGCCACCACCTTCTCTATGCCAGCACCGCAGGCACTGCATTTGCTCCGCACTGAAGAGGGGGAAACATGCAACCAATCGATCGCATTGCCTGCCTGACTGCGGAATGGCAAGCAACTGCAGCCTTTTGTTTTTATTAAAACTGAACAGATTGTTCATTGAAAAAAAAAAAAGAATCCAAGTGCTCACACGTAGCGTCTTTTTGAAGAGAGGGTGTGGTACAGCGATATGGCTTTTCACTCACCAAGTTCTAGGCTCTTAATCAAGGGCCACAGACAGAGCACATTTTCTAGCCGCCTCTGGACTGGGTGGTGGTGGAATGTGGGCCGAGGTAATGCATACAGTTCCTAAGTCTTGTCCCCCTGAACCCTTACGGGGTGCTGACTGAAGGGCTCTCTAACAGGCGCGAGCATGGCAAACACGGCGTTGCCAGATTTTACCCCGTTCCCTCCCCTCTTCCTCACTAAACTGTTAGATTCCATCCCTACAGCTCACTCTCAAGGTCAGCTCCCTTATTTGGCCGTTGACTCATTCCTGAGACTGAACACCAAGGTCGAGCGAGCAGTCAACAATTATTTGGCTACACCGGCTCACCTGTCCAATCAAGACGTACCAACTCACCCTAGCACAGACTCCCACTTTCCTCCTTAAAAACCCATTCCTGAATTAAAAAAAAAAAAAAAAAAAAAAAAAACCTGCTGCCTGCCCTCTGCCTTTGCTCAATCATCCAGAGGCAGTACCTCTCCTCTCCCCCCCCCCCACCAACATGTGAGCTCGCCCCTCTGGGGTAGGGCAATAAATCTCCTCTGTGCTGAGGATGTGGTATCTGGTGTGTCCTGTACCAACTCCAGGAAACCACACTCCCCTCCCCCCCAGACAGGGCTTTTCTGTGTAGCTTTGTGCCTTTCCTGGAACTGACTCTGTAGCCCAGGCTGGCCTCGAACTCAAAGAGATCCGCCTGCCTCTGCCTCCTGAGTGCTGGAATTAAAGGCATGTGCCACCACCGTCCACCTTCTTGAAACTAACTGCATTCAGTACTTCCTTCATCCCTGACTTTTCAGTCAGATGTGGAGGACAGGATGGAGAAAGTCCAGGTTCCCAGAGAGGCATCCTGAAGGCAAGAGGTTGGGTTCCAGAATGTCAAATGTCATGAGTGGAAGTTCCTCCCCAGGGGTCTCCCTTGACCATTGGCTACTGTGCTCTAGGACACATATTAGCTGCACATCGGTCATTTTCTAAAGATGCCTACTTTGTGCCATCCACTTTCTGCCTTCCCAAGCAGGACCAGGAAAGAGCGGAGGGCAGAAACAGTGGCACATCACTTCTAGTACCTGCCTTGAAATGTTTCTTCCTGGTTCTCTCTGTGGGGAGGCCAGACAGCTGCAGTCAATCTCTGAAGACGTCACCCGTGTGGTGAGGAAGGGAAACCGGTCCCAAGTCAGGTAAGTGAGCTTGGAAAAGCATTGCGTAACCTCACCTACTCCGGTAGGCAGTGTTGAGTTACAACTTCGGGAGGCACTGAACCACAGCCAAATCAGCTAAGCTGTTCCTTGACTCCTGACTCCAGAAACTGAGAAATGTTTGCATATTTAAATCACTAGATTTGGGGGACAGCTTGCTACACAGGGATAGAAACGTATCACGTGAATAAGAACTAAATGGTCACTGTTTCACCGTCTAAGCACTAGGACTGTCTGTTACAGATAGTCAATTCTGATTGATGCACACACCGTGTGACAATGCATTCAGAAGCTGTGTATATATTTGCTAAGGGCTTGTAGAGGTCAAGAGTTTGTTCTTCTGGCAGTCTTACTCATGGCCCAACTTAGCAGCTTGCAGAGAATGCAGGCATTGAAAAAGAAAAAAGATGAACATGAATGTCTCCTACAGCAAGATCCATGACGCACTTCCTTACATAGCCGTCGTAGTTAGTATACGCCTTTCCATCTGAGAAAAACAATGTGGATTTATTTATTTTGTTTCATGTGTATGAATATTTTGCTTGCATGTATGTCTGTACTCTACATGTCTAGTGCCCTCTGAGTTCAGAAAGGATGTTGGATGCCCCTAGAACTGGATGGTTGTGGTGCTGGGTGCTGGGAACCCAGGTTCTCGGCAAGAGCAAGAAGTACTCTTGACCCATGAACCATCTCTTCATATCCTCATCTAAGAAATTTTTTACACGACTCCAGTTATATAGATATACAAAATAGGTATATCGATCAAATATATTCTAATTATAAATTTAATTTAAAATAATTCTTTTGTACACATATAATCTTATTATTTACTGAAGATGAAAGCAAATTTGTATACTAATAAGGTGGATATTTTTATTTATTTTGACACAAAGAATTAAATTGTAGTTGAATATTTGATACAGTAGAACATAGTATATCTTGATTGTTTTTCAGAATTGGTCAATATTTCTATTTTATAATCATCAAGGCTGAGAACAACACTGCATGAATTCATAGTACAAAATGGCAAAGGTATGCTTAGATACCTTTCAGAAAATCTCTCCTAATCAATTGATTTAATATTTTTTTTTCTAAAATTCAAGTCAGCAATTCAAACAGCAATGTTTTGTTTGTTTTTTTTTTTTTTTGTTTTTTTCAAGACAGGGTTTCTCTGTGTAGTTTTGGTGCCTGTCCTGGATCTCACTCTGTAGACCAGGCTGCCCTCGAACACACAGAGATCCACCTGCTTCTGCCTCCCGAGTGCTGGGACTAAAGGCATGTGCCACTGCTACTGCCAGCCAACTCTAAAACAGCAATTTAAAAAAAAATTTATTTAAAAATATTTTTCATGCAATAAACACACACACACAAACATATGGGCTTTTCAAGAGAAGTTTGTGTAGCCCTGGCTGTCCTGGATCTCACTCTGTAGACCAGGCTGGCCTAGAACTCAGAGATCCTTCTGCCTCTGCCTCCTGAGTGTTGGGATTAAAGGCGTGCGCCGCCGCCGCCGCCGCCGCCGCCGCCGCCGCCGCCGCCGCCGCCGCCGCCGCCGCCGCCGCCGCCACCACCACCACCACCACCCAGATCATACAGTATATTTTGATCATATTCTCCCCCACCCTAACTCCTCCCAGGTCATCCCCACCTCCCTACCCACCCAACTGAATGTCCTCACTTTCTTTCTTAAAAACAAACAAACAAACAAAAAACAAAAACAAAAAAAAAGGAAAGAAAGAAAAAAAGAAAACAACACACAAAAAAAGCATACACACAAAAACATGGAGTCTGTTTTGTGTTGGCCAACTACTCCTGGACACAGGGCCTGCCCTGGAATATGGTTGATACACTCAGCGACACTCCATTGGAGAAAACTGATTCTCCCTTTCTCAACAGGGACCAATTGCAAATAGCTTCTTGGCGAGTGGTGGGACTTCATGTTCACTTTCCCCTTTCAGTGCCGAGGTTTTCAAACATTCTATTCTATTAGTAGATCCAAAGGCACTACTTTGATACTTCCGCGCTGAGGAAGGATGGTAGGAAAATACCGTCTAGGTTTTCTGTTACTAAACCACCGTGTTTCAGTATGAACAGTAGAAACACTACAACTTACAGCACACAGTAGTCTTGAATTTGAGGTGTTCAGATGCCATTCCCTGGTCGTGCACAGTGCGAGGGCATGAACAACGCTGTGTGCTTGTTACACGTTCAACACCAAGGCTGTCTCAAGTCATGCCGTGCGATACGGGTGAGGACGGACAGAAACACCTCGGATTAATTCTGCATTCGATTTTAGAATACGTTTTTCCATTGTGTGCCATTCAGAAAGCTTTCGCTGTTGCCAATTTTTTCTCGGTTCTCACCTTGGGTTGTATCATGCTCCCACGGGTGGCTGCAAAACACAGCTCCTAGAAGCTTGGAGTGCAGTGGGAGTTTGAGCAACTACGTCCAGGCAGGACTGTCTGCTCGCTCTACCGACCCAGGGCAGATGGGACCCACTGCGCCGTAGAAAGAGACTAGGATTATATTCTTAGCGAACGCACAAATTGTAGTTTGCCCGACATTCAGGGAAAAGAGGAAAATCCCAGCAATCACTGGTGGTCCAGATTATCACACTTCTGTTCTCGTGAAACGAATTTTGTTGTAATTGCTACACAGGCCAGTTTAAATGACCCACAGCTAGCGACCCGATGAAGAGCGAGGTGGCACAGGCCGGTAATCCCAGCATTCGAGAAGCCAAGGCAGGACGGTGGCCAAATCCAAGGCCAACCTGGACCACAGAGGAAGACTCTGTTCCAAACAAACAACATGTCACTCTTCTGAGTTTAGCCCTGAGGACATTGGCACAGTAAAGCCTTGGTCCCTTGCCGCAGAGCAAGCTGGTGGGGGAGCCTGTCTTCTCTCTCTGGACTTATATAAGTTCTTAAGCTCTCTAGGTTGCCCATGATGGTGATTTGCCTCCTTACTTTAATTCTCCAAAGAGACACAGCACAGCGGCCAGGCCTCAGAAGTGCTGCTAAATGGACTGAGTGTTTGACAAGGACAGAAGCACATCACGGGGACAGTCTTGAAAGACTCCAGTTAACAGATATTATCATGCAGGTTCATAAAATCCTGAAGGACACGTGTTTATTCGCCCATGCTGCCAAACCCCACAGGGATGGGGACCCTGAAAGCTTGCAAGAGACCACTTAGGAGAGAAATGCAGTCTGCTCTCCGATGACGGCACAGGGCACCACCCTCTGTCTCCTCCGGTCACACAGAGACAAAGCCTCTTAGCAGCCAGTTTCAGATGGAGCAGCCCACGGGGATGCGTGGCCTCTCTGCTCACCGGCAAAACCCTTCAAAACTAATTCTGTCCAGTGCTGCTGAATTAGAGTTAGCCTCAGAGAGATCGATGTCGAGGCAAAGAGACGTGGGATGGACAGTGACCTCAGCACTGGCTTTTCCTGCTCCCGGGATTTGTGCTTGTGTTTCCTGGGGGAGTGTGTGGTTGGAGCTCTAGGCATCACTTGCTGTCCTGACTGGTGGAACCAGATTTTTGGGGGAAGGGCTTACAGGGAAGGCTGCCAGTGTGCTAAGGGGAAATTTTTCACGACTTTGGAATGTTTGCAGAAATGAAAGTGTTTAAAATTTGCGTTCCAGGCTGACGTAGATTCTTGGTGATGTAGCAATGACTCATGGAAAGTAAGATATTGTGGCTAACACACACACACACACACACACACACACACACACACACACACTCCTTAATTTTCTTCTCTTCTCTTTTCTTTTTCAAGACAGGGTTTCTCTGTCCCAGCACTCAGGAGGCAGAGGCAGGCAGATCTCTGAGTTAAGGCTAACCTGGTCTACAGGGTGAATTCTAGGACAGCCAAGGCTATACAGAGAAACCCTGTCTCAAAATAAATAAATAATCTTAAAACAAACAAACAAAAAGAATGAATGTTTTTTTTAAATATCAAACCCCTGGAAATATTCACATTTATGCTTTTTATTTTTCTCCAGTCATCCTGCGTCAACGAGAGCTTTCTAGAGAAACAAAGAGGCTGTACTGATAGAACTCGCAGGGCCATCCAGCTGTGACTCACAAAATCAATTCCTTGGCATTAATCCGAAGCTTTTAGGCTTTTCCATGAAACTTTTTTTTTTTTTTTTAAATAATAGCCTATGACTGTCTCCTTTTATAAATAAACTCAGGGTCTACTAACAAACGGAGCTCTGTGTAATTGTCTGCTCAGGGCCACTCTGTGACTGAAGGGCAGCCTTGATGAGAGTCTGGATTACTCTTCACAGTTGCCCTTGTGTCCCGAATGATCCATTAGCATCCTTTCATTCTCTCATGGCCACAGCAGGGGTGAGAGAGTTGAATAAAAAAAATTGTAAGACTTTTATTTGGGGAAAAAAAAATCTCCAAATCTTTTACTTCTGTTTTCTCTTCTAGGCCCCTCACCCTCCATCAAGGCTGGGCTGTTGGCCGTTTTCTTAGGCTTTGTTTTCTCGATTTGTTTATCAACCTCTGGTTCTTGCCCACCCTCCTTCCTGCACCATAACCCCAATTCACAAGCGTTAGAACCTGGGGGTTGGTTTAGGCCTACGCTGTCCCTTTCCTGCTTTTCAGTGTCAGATGGTGGTTAACCATCCCTGGAGGGCTGTGCCCAAGGAAATGGGCAAATGTCGCATATTTTAAGTAACTGAGATGCAATGTCAAGGATGAACCATCAAACCTTCTCCACCAACACTGGATTTTCCCAGAGATACCAGAAAAAGTTCCCTACTGAGTTTGGTTTCTATTATAGTACATTCTAGAATCTCTTTCTTCTCTTCCTTCCCCATCCTTTATCTTCCTCTTTTTTATCTTCCTCTTGAGATGGGGGTCTTACTTTGTAGCCCCAGTTGGTCTGGAACTCATCATGTAGACCAGGTTGGCCTTGAATTCACAGAGATCACTCTGTCTCTCGTCTTCGAGTGCTGGGATTAAAAGGCATGCACCATTGTGCCTGGATCCTCCTTTTCCTGTCCTTCTGTTCCATGTCCCCTCTTCTCTCCTATTTCCTTCTGTCTGTATTTTTTTTTTAAGATGGAGTATGTCTATGTGCCTCAGGCTGGCCTGAAAGTTGTGATCCTCCAACCTCTACCTCTCAGGAGCTCGGGTTAGAGGCATAAACCATCCATAGTTCTTAAAGGGGAAAAATCCTTAAAACGATACAATATGGATCTGTTCATGTTTGGAAAAAGATGGTTACAACAACAGAGAGAAAATGATTGCTGAGGAAATAGAAGAGACTTCAAGCGGATAATGATTTATTTAAAGATGAGTGTGCCAGGCTGGAGAGACTTCTCAGCAGTTAAGAGCATTGGCTGTTCTTCCAAAGGTCCTGAGTTCAATTCCCAGCAACTACATGATAGCTTACAACCCTCTACAATGAGATCTGATGGCCTCTTCTGGCCTTCAAGCAAAACATGCAGGCAGAACACTGTAGACATAATAAATAAATGAATGAATGAATGAATGAATGAATAAATGAATGAATAAATAAATAAATAAATAAACCTTAGGAAAAAAAGATGAGTGTGCCAGGACCTCAGTAGGCAATTGGGTTTTAAACTTTACAGACAAAAATGCCTGTTTTATGGATATTTGATGTCATTTTGTCCACTTTGTACAGGCCAGGCATTTTGTCTTGGACAAAGGGGTTCAAAACTAGTTAGGATTATATGGACTTACAATTTATAATGAGTGTATTGTTTCATACCTAATTTTCATTCACTCCTTCTAAATGTTGGTGTTGATCATAGCCCCATGCCTTATCTCAGCACGGACCTACGGGACTAGTGACTGGTCAGGACCTACATTTCTTTGTCAGATTCTCTTCTCTGGCCCAAAGGCTGCTTGATTGCCCTTTGAGGAAGGCTGCAGGTGTCAGGAATTAACTTGACACTCCCGACCCCCAAAGCTGGAATCCCTCAGGCTGAGACTGATGGAGTTGGCACCCAAACGTCCTCTGGATGCGATTGCTCTGGAGTGTGTGTTCATGCTGACTCCCCAGCAGGACTCACCTCCAGCTGCCTGCCCTTTCGTGGGCACCTTCCCGCTTCTGCTCATTTTCCTATCTACTGTGGCATCTTCTTTACCTCCAGAACCAGTGTCTGGAGCCTGTTGAGCTGCTTTTGAGTTAGGAAGAACATCTAAGGGGCAGTTACTATGGTGGTATGGCCCATCAAAACTTTGAAATTTCTGCTGTAGACATCCCATGAAGTGAATTTCAGCTGAATTTAATTTCCCAACAAACCTTTCTTAGAGGCAATTCCTGGTAAAGAATGTCTCCATTCATTTAGTTACTCAAGTGGAAAACAGTTTATCATCTTTCTTAGCAGCTACATCTTTATTCTTAAATATTTATTAATGGAATTAACCTTTGCTGCTCCTGAACTAAGCAGAATTACCTGTAGGACCAGAATGGCCTCCTCTACATGCACATCATGTTTCTTCCTAAGGGAATATACCATTTTCGTGGTGTCTGTTGCATGGACAACCAACATCATTCATGTTTTGTATACTGTAAGCGCTTCTCAGTGTACCAGAGATGATTGTACCAAGGGCCTTTCCCATGGAACGCCAGTGTGCTGATTGGTCAGTGACCTTATGAAAGGGTATGGCATGAAGAGATGAAAAAGGCCAATTAAATTTTTTCCTCTTTGGAATTTCACATAGAAAATACTGAGAAGATGGGTCAGTTGTGTGGGTATTAAGACAATAGAATGAATGGGAATTCTTGGAAACCTTTAAACAATGATGGGAAGGAAGGTACAAAAAAAAAAAAAGAGTGAAAATTTTGTATTACAATTATTTATTTACCTATTTGTTTATTGAGAATGTACATACACAAAGACACACACACACACACACACACACACACACACACACACGCACACGCACGCACGCACGCACGCACGCACACATACACACACACACACACACACACACACACACCCCACAGTATGTGCCACATACGTGCAGGTCAGAGGACAGCTTTGAGAGAATTGGTTCTCTTTTTTCCACCACATGGAACCTGGGAACTGGACTGAGTCTTGGCCTTAGTGGCAAGTGCCCTGACCAATGGGACCGTTTTACTGGTTTGCGATAAAAGTTTTAAGTCAGAAAAAGATGCGAAGAAGATGTAAGCGACAATGGAGACCAGCAAATGGATATGAAGATGGGAAGCAGGTGCGGGAAGCATGCGGAAGGCTGGAACCTCTGAAGGAAGCTTCTGGAAGCCTCGCTCCTCTGTGAGCTCTTCTTTTGGTGGCTGGTGGTTCAGCTTTCTTTACATAAATATCTTTCAACCAAGAGGTAATTAGTGTGTGCACCCTAACAGCAACCTATCATTTTCACACTTAGCAATAGTAATAGAGCCTCGTGGCTTCCTCCTGGCGCCATCCGATGTCCATGCTGATAGCCAATCTATGTAAAGGGCAAGTTTGGTCATATTACTCCACAACTACAAATGGCTTTCTCATCATCTGTATACAGTTCTACAGTGCTTTTCAAGATCTAACCTGTCTCTAGCCTAGCCTGTCTTCGCTGCCCTCCTGGTCAAATGGAGACTGACACGCCCCTGTATTCCCACCATCTTGCATCCATTCTGTCTTTTCCCTTTGGCTGAAATTGGCACTTCCTTCACACCATGTGGCCCTGCAGTGGTATTGGTGGCCTGAATCAATCCCAGTATCATTCTAGATCTAGAATTTCATTTGGAGGTTTTCCCGATGCTTCCCAAACAGGGGAGAGATGGTCTAGCCTTGGCTATCCTCAGTGATTATGTTCTTTAAGCTATCTCTTGTTTCTATTGCTCACCTTTGGTCAGTATTTCTCAAAATATGCTCTGAAGAAAATTTGTATCAAAGTCTGAGAAGGTCAGGGGGCTAAGAGAGCATCCTGTTCTTCCATGCCAGAGTTTGCTTCCCATTACCCACTCAGACATTTTACAGCCACCTGTAATTCCAGGTCTAGGGGATCTGATGTCTTCTATGGGTACCTGTACTCAAGTGTGCACATACCAGCACACACACACACACACAAAATTAAAAATAAAACTTAGAAAAAAATTAAATCAGAAACACTTGCCTATGAAATATACAGATCCCCCGTTCTCATTTTAAACAGACAAGAGTCACCTAAAAGGACCTTCAACTTTTCAATGCCAACCATTGTCTTAGCCTTTCTTGTGTGATTGCAAACTAACAGAAAGCAGGTAGTAAAACAAAACAAAAACAAACAAACCAGCTGCTTCTGAGCCTCCGGTCAGGTCAATTTCTACAGAGGCAGGGACTCAGGCTTGGTGTAATCTGGGCATCCCCATTCTTGTCCACCATCATTTCCACTCCGGCATTATTTTCTGGATTATTTTGTGATAAAATACTTGGCAGTAAACAATTTAAGATGGAAGGAAGATAGTCTGGCTCACAGTTCAAGGGGAACATTAGGTCATGGCAGAGAAGACAGCAAGCAGCTGAGGAACGCATGGTGTCAGGAGCAGAAGAGGCCAGCTGCTCACATCATATCAGCACTTAGGCTGCCGAGAGTGACTAGGAAGTTGTGCCAGGTTGTCAAGCATCAAGTGAGCCCTGCCTGCGGCGACCTATTTCCTTCAGTGATGATCTGCTTCTGGAGGGTTTCATAACTATCGCGAACATCGTCATCATCCGGGGACCACTCATGAACCTACAGGGACACTTCACAGCCAAACCACCGCATAGCCCCAGGCTCTGGCGCATGGAAGGTATTAAGTAAACACATTGTCTTTCAGGGATTGAAAGCAGAGCTGGTGCAGAGAAGCCTGAGTACGTACAGCCCCGTGCAGAAATGCAACCAAAGCATCCACAAGATTAGCACAAGGCCCACTGGCTTCCTTAAGAGAAGGCCAAGTAAGAGCAGGAGCTCCTGATGCTCAGCTATTTCCTTGCAGAAATCCTCTCGGCGTGGGCTGTGAAATGTCAAATCCAGATTTGATTAAGCCCAACTCCAAATCCCCGAGGCAAGAGTGTATCCACGGTCCTAATGTAATTATCAGAGCCCCCTCGGCCTGCTACTTTCCAAAGGGCTGAGCTAGCACCCCACCAATGATACTAACGCCTCCAACATGAAGCCTGCAATTAATTCATCACATCCCAAGTGGATAGTGACTAGAAAGCTTGATCTGGCTCCTTCCTAAAAACTGAAACATTAAATGAAGCAACAGAAACAATGTAACTTCCTTCTGATATGCTGGAAAGTCGGGGCAAAGCGTGGGCCCTAAAGAAAACAGAAGAGATCAAAGTCCTGTTGCTTTTGCATACGACAAGGCTCTGGACATTTCCCGTTCTTCCTTGAGATGATAATCTATCCCTTTACAGTTTACCCATACTTTGAATTTTTGAAGGCAGGTGTCAATAAGGAGACTTCAGACTGAAGGATTCAGGATATGAAAGTGAAAAGGTGGTTTTTCCAGCTTCCCGACACTTGGAGGATGGGCAGACGTCCAGACAGAAACCTCCTTCCAGAGCGAAGGGAACATGGGCATCTATCGAATTAAACCGAAATGCCGCAGCTTCCCTGGAGCAGATGAGATTTCGCCACTACATTCTCAGAGGGAAGAGAGGATAAGGCGTCTACGCCCAAGTTAACCACAAGCCAGGGCTCTGCTTTGTTCTGTGAAACTCACAACACATGGTTGCTTCTTCCTTCTCCTCCTCCTCTTCTTCCTCTTCCTCCTCTGCTGTGGAATCAACCTACACTCCCCCTCCTTCTTCCTTTTTCCTTCCTCCTTTTTTTCTTCTTGCTTTGAAACTTGTCCCTAACCCAATTTAAGGACTGACTGGAACCCAGATCATGAAAACCGAAACGTCAGGAGAAAGACTGCTTCTTTGTGAAATTCAAGCAGAGAAAGAAAGACGAGATGGAGTGTCGATGCTCCACCTTACCCAGTAGTGAGTCTCAGCTGCTCCACATGGCTGACAGAAAGAATCTGGGAGCAGTCTGGTGTGTGAAGCCACCCAAAATTAGAATTTTGCTTATCATCCTTCACAGACATGATTCGTGTTTTCAAGTTCTAAGAGCTTCCTCCACAACAGTTTCTGGGTGACCCTAGAACCAAGCTCCTACTTTGGGGACTTTTGGAATTGTCCCTGTCCAGATACACAGAATAGTCTCTGATGGTATTGTTCTGCTCAGGGCTCAACACAGGAGAAAGATGATTTCCCAAATTTGAGCCATCGAGGACAGACATTGGGCGGGGGGAAGGGAATGGTTTCCCCAGGACTTCACTCCTCCTTTAAGCCTGGATCCTGGAAATGGCAGTGACATTGTGTCTCAGTCTCGGCAGCAGCTGTCATGAGGATGCCTGGCTTAAATATCACAGTGCTCTTTTATACACAAATTATATTAAAAGTAGTTTCTGCCTGCCAGGGACTCCTTTGCCTAAAAGCGTCCATTGTCTCCTTCTGCCTGTATAAGAAACCTAAACTCATAGAGACGCCCTCCAGCTTGCCCTCATCAGCTCTTCCAGCTTCTTACCATCTTGTCCTGGAGACCAAAGCCTGCCAAACTCCTTTTCTAGAAAAAGCCAGATTGTAAATATTTGAGTCTTGCAGGCCCTGTGTTCTCTGTCATCACTGTTCAGCCCCACACTGTGGCAGGAAAAAAAAAAAAAAAAAAGCAGCCACGAGCAATATGTAACTGAAGGAACATGGCTGTGCTCCAATAAAATTTTAAAATTTTATATATAAAAAAAAAAAAAACAGGTAGCAGGCACCGTTTGATTTGTCCTGAGGCTGTGATTTGCCAACTTAACTTGTATTTTAGACAGGCCAAATGTACCCATTTTTCATAGTAGTTTCTCCTGCCTTGTAGCTGTCCTTTTCTCCAAGCTCAGATTGCTTAATTAATTAAAACGCATTGGTCACCGGAAGATGATTGTGTTCCAGCTGCAGCCCTTAGAGCTAAAGACGCAAGAGTGAAAAAAATAATCAGCTTTCTATTATGATGGAACTTACGTTCTAGCAGAAGCAAGAAGACAATCGAGTAGCCGATGGAGACACACATTTGAGGTGTAGGAGAACGAAAACAGCACGCATATGGAGGCGGAGGACTGTCTTGGAGTAGACGAGAAAAACCACGTGGAGGAGATGGTTCGGTAGCAGTGATAAAAGTCTCTCGATGCATAGAGGTGAGGATGAGGGAGACAGTCAAGGCAGGCAGAACAGGAAGTGCGAAGCAGCCAAGGTAGATCCTCGTTGGCCCGTGGACGGAAATGAAAAGTGGCCGGCGTTGTCGGGGTGCTCTGAATGTGCGTGGGATGAGATGGAAGTCGTAGCCATGAGTGAGATTTGCTGGGGCCTTGTAAGCCGTGGAACGGACTCGGATTGTATTCAGAATGAGATTGGAAACACAGAAAAGGAGAGAGTGAAAGAACCACACATGTTCTTATGTTTGAATGGGAACGCTGGCAGCTGTGTGTTAGAGCGGTAGGATGGCTAGGGTAAAAGTGGAGAGAGCTGGTAAAGGGTGACAGAGGCCGTTTAGGGTCCTAAAACAGAAGGATTGAGACTTTAGACGGCGAATGAAACTTGAAGTCACGTTGGGACAATAGAGTGTAAAAGAAATACAAGGTAACGGGTGAAGCCAGAGTTCAGAAGAAGGGAGCTCTCGTTAATTAAGGTAATGAGGATTGGGGGGGGGGGGATAATGTAAATTGATTTTTTTCTCTTGTTATGTTTGAGATGCTATTTGGGCTTTTCTCAGTGAAATACTAAGTAAACACTTGGATAAGTGTGCTTTGAAGTTCAGTGGAGACATTCAAGGCAGAGGTAGATGTTTGAGAACCATCTGCCATCGACACTTATGGTTATGAGGGGTGAGAGGACTTCCTAGGAAGAAGTGAGAAATGACGTGATTGGGAAAGGTGATATTCAGATAATTCGACCTTGTGTGGATTAAAAGAAAGAAGCCAACAAAGAAAGCTTACAAAGACTGCCCAGTGAGACAGGAAGTAAAGTGAGGATCAGTGGACCTCCTGGTCACTAAGTGAAGCAAGTCTCTTTAGAAGGAGGAACCGAGGAACTGTGTGAAATTTTGCAAACATATTGAGCAAGCTGAGGCCTGAGATGTGATGCAGATCTGCCAACATGGGAACCATGTTGACCTTTCCACCAGTGGTCTGAGGAGCCGTGAAGATGGAAAACTGTAGAGGCTAAATGAAACAGACAATGGGAAACCCAAATATTTCCTTCCTTCTCCTGAGATCCAGGAATACTTTATAGTATTTATGGTGGCTAACGCTTCATTTTCAAGAGTTAGACTTAGAATTACCCAGGAGACTCCAGGCCAGTCTCTGAAGTAGTTTCCAGGAAAGTTTATTCAAGGAGAGAAGACCCATCCTGAATGTGGGTGACATCACCCCATCAGCTGGATTTCTAGACAGAATGAGGAGAGGAAAGGAAGCAGTCTTAGTCCCAGTGTTCAATTCTCCCTGCTTCGTGACTGCAGACTGTGGCCCCACGCTGCAGCTGCTGTCTCCGAGCCCTCCTGGCCATGATGTATGCTCAAATGCAATCCAAATAAATCCTACCATCCTTGAGTGGTGTGTGGCAGATATTTCTTCATAGCAACAAGAAAAGTACCTAATACAACATTCCACCATTTTCACTATCAGTTCATGTTTTCATATTCTCAGGCAGTCTGTGATCAATTCCAAAGCTTAGCCACCATCATTTGCTCATCAACCTTTATACAGCATAAAATGAGGTACATAGTAAATACTCCCTGAATACTTGTTAAATGAATATAAAACTGTAAACAGCCGGGCGGTGGTGGCGCACGCCTTTAATCCCAGCACTCGGGAGGCAGAGCCAGGCGGATCTCTGTGAGTTTGAGGCCAATCTGGGCTACAGAGTGAGTTCCAGGACAGGCACAAAGCTACACAGAGAAACCCTGTCTTGAGAAACCCAAAAAACCAAACAACCAAACAACCAACCAAAAAAAAAAATCCCTATAATCTAAGAAAAAAAGATTTTGTATAAATGAATATGACTTCCATAAAAATTAGGAACAGCAATAATAATGATCTTTTTTTAAATGCGATCAAAGTTGCCAATATTTAAAATAGATACAAAAATTCATAGTTTAAAATACAGCCAATGTGTCAGACATAATCTTTTAAAATGTAACTTTAGCATGGCTCTGAAGCTCGGTACATCCTTAAAGTGCCTAGTGCCTGGAAGCTGAACCATTCATAGGCAGAATTCCAGAATGTGGAGAGAGAATGGGCACGAATGCCACTGCACAGTTTTGTGACGATACACATATTTGAGTTTATATCCTGATTTTGTTCTTCTGCAGTACTGAGGATCAAACTCGGGTCTTTGGGTCTGTCAGGCAAACACTCTGCCATTGAGATAGATAGGACCAGCTTAACTGGAATATTTTATCCCCACCTCTAATTTGTACAAACATGACCCTCCATAGCACATGGTGAGATTACCCAGTGGAGAGACTCTGGCTTTGTTGAAGATGATGGCGAAGGTCCAGAAGTTCTAGGAAGCATCTCTTCCTTTTGTAAACCATCTGCACTTAGCATAAGATCCGATAGTATGTGTATCTCTGCTTCTTTCAGAAGTTCCAAGTTTACAAACTCACTGTTATTGTGAGAAACCCCTCACATTGTTGTTCCTTCTTGTGTTGGTTTGAAAGAGAATAGCCCCGTAAGTTCATAGGTTTAAATATCTAGTCTCCAGTTGGTGGAACTGTTTGCAAAGGACTAGGAGGTGTGGCCTTATTGGAGGAGGTGTGTCACTGGTAACTGACTTTGAGGTTTCAAAAGCCTGTGTCAATCCCGGTTAGCCATGGCTGCCTCATGCCTTTGGATCAAGATGTAAGTTCTCTACTACTGTTCCATCACTGTGCAGGTCTGCCTGCTGCCATGCTTTCCACCCTGACATCCATGAACTCACCTCCAGAAACTGTAAGCCCCAATAAGCTCTTTCTTAGGTAAATTGCCTTCATGAAGGTGTTTTTGTCACAGTCATTGAAAAGAAACTAAAACACTCCCTTTAAGGTCACAGTTGAGAAACAGGACTGACTCTGGTGAGTCACTTGAGAGTTGGCTTGATTGGGTCAGTTTTTTGTTGAGATGATTCTTTGGTCCTTAGAGCTGTGGCTATTAAGCATAAAAGCACAGATGAGCACATAAGATCAGATTATTCAAGTGACTTTCTGATTATATCACTTAATTCAATCAACACTGAGACATTGTGTCCAGAAGTCAAATGGTTATTTTTCCAAGGGTCCATTTCAAAACAAAACAGCTTCATTTGAGAGGAAAAAAAACTGCAACCAAACTGTCTGTCTCTGAGTGACAGCTAGTCTGTATAGTTAGTGACTAGAACTTCGTCATCTGGGTATATTTTTGTTTATTCAATATGAGAAAAGGCCTGTAGACTTGTTTGGTGAGTCATTTCATAAGACCAAAGCCAAGCAAAATTAGAGCACTCTTGTTGCAGATATTTTCCTTGCTGTGAGAAGGTTTCTCTTGGGAAACTTGACATACAGGTGTGGTCAAACTTTGGCATGGAAAGTAAGTCATAAGTTTTAGGCAATGACCCTTGATGTCTTGAGCATGTGGTGCCATGGCTAGATCTGGCAATGTTCCCTGTAAGAAACCAAATGTAGATGCAACAGAGGAAATGAGGTAGAGGCAATTGAATCTACTTATTCCCCCCTTTTTAAATTCCATTAAACATCCAAGGATCCCAAGAAGGAAGAAGCTTGCTTATTACATAAATGATATAGTTTCTTTTCTATTTTACAGAGAAATGCCCTTTCAGAAAACCATTCCTAAAAGTCATGTTACTATGCCTTTAGAGTTTCCTATTTTGTGGGTCAAAGATTTAACAGGCTGTAATGCTATTTAAACATGGTAGATACTTAATGCACCATGAAAAAAAAGCCCTTAAGCTATGGGAAATTACAAAAATATCTCAATGCCAGGGTCACAAAAGTGAACATTCTTAACATGAACTTCAAAGGTAAAATGAAATTACATTTCCTGTAGGATCCTGAGGGTCCATTGACCAGTGACCATAGACACCAGTGATTTCACCCATGGCTCTCTTAGAGATTATGTTCAAGCCAGCCAGCCAATTCTCAGCAGCAGTTCTGGAAATTCAGCTCTTGGTGAGTTGGCAACATCAGAAACTTCATTAACGATACAGCCAAGAACTTCCAATCACAAGATAGCCTTTTTGTTTATTTTCTACACAGATTAATCACCTGGCTCAGAGTGGAGTTTTCTGCTGCCTTCAATGTCAGGACAGTAACAGATTGTTGAGTTAAGAAACATTGATCTGTAAAGATGGTTTCTCAACAAAGCAATCAAATGGCCAACATACAGCATCATTATCAGTCTGATAAACTAGTTCAGATTGATGGGTATCTGGAAGCCAGCATCTAACAATTAGAGTTGTGTAGTTATTCATGTTAGTACTTCGAAAATACAGAAAACTATACAGAGGGGATTAAGAAGCCATGCTCCTGGTGCCCAGTGGGAAGCTGTGAAATATGGATGAGCCAGGCTTCTGCTTCTCACCGTTATACCCAATAAAGGATAAAGTTCATGAAACTTTATCTGCTAGGAAATCAGAAATGAATGTTTTCTGTACTCAACTGGAGAGGACAAGCTCATTTCCATGGTTGTAGTGATTGCTAAGCCACTCTGCTAAAGGGGACTAGGTATCTGTTTGTGTGGCTTTGAGGTGATTAGAGATAGAGATATTTGAGTTCAGCAACTGGTTTTCAAGCATAGCTTTGTGTATAACCATTCTTGGAAACAGAGACTCCGTGGTCAGTTGTCTCTCTGCCTTCCTTTGTGCTGTTTCTGAAGAGCGCTGAGCAGTTACCTTTCTCTGCCTCATTGCCCATGTACTCTATCTGGGTGGGAAGTGCTCTCCTGCCTTCTCTTTCCTCGTTCTTTGGTTTCTTTTTCCTCCCTTCTCTTGACAGTTTTTAAACTGGCAATATGTGGCATTTGAAAGGCGCTTTAGTATAGTGGTTGAAATGAAGGTCTGGCAGTCAAGAGCCCTGGGTTTTGTCCTCAGGTCTAACAGCAACTGTACCCCTTAGGGGAGTTATTATAACTCCACACTTAAGGTTTTTCATCTATAAAATAGAGACACTGATCACTACTTCCCAGCTTATCTGGCCTACTGATTGAGATAATAGAATCAAAACACTGAACAGAGTACAGATTGAACCATAGCTCCTATTATTAAAAAAAAAAAACTTTATGTAACGTTTGTAAAATGATACATAAAAAAACATTAAGAATTCTTTCATAGAAATAATATCTGTAAGAGCCTGAAAGACCCAGTAACATGCATGTGGCAAAATTAGGTCAAGATGACATTAATAAAGGAGATTGAGGAGATGGTTATGTAGTAAATTGCTTTCTGTACAAGACTGAGGACGTGAGTCTAGATCCCCAACGTTCACATCGAGTCAGACATCACGTGACTATAATCTTAGCGAGGCCCAATGGAGGTCGGCTGAGTCCATCGGCCAGCTCGGCCAGCCAAATCTGTGAGCTTTGGATTCAGTAACAGATCTTGTCTAAAAAAAAAAAAAAAATGATGGTGGCCCGCAGTGGAAGAAGGCATCTGATGTCAACCTCTAGCATCCTCATTTACATGCACATTTGTATATACCTCCAGAAAAGACAAACCTAGAAAAGTAACATTGTCATTAACCAGACATATGACGGTTGTAGATTTCTACTCTTCATTTTTTTCCCTCCACAGGAAGTGTATCTGAGAATGTGTCTGGCCTCAGAAGCTGAGGCTGTGTGGTATGAGTCAATTAAGCCTATAAAGTGGGGCAAAGAATAGCCCTCATCAGGGTTTGGAGCTCTACAATAGATGAAAAGGCGGAGAAATTTAATCAGCTTACTTGGGCCGCTCTTCTCTTAGAAGGAGACTCACTTTATTCTGGCTATTTCCCGAGGAGAGCTCCGTTCCCTCCCTCCAGTATTCAGGCTAATTACAAATGGTGAGGTGGTTTTCCAGGCTGAATAAGAAATCAAAAAGAGAGAGGAGGTGGAGGGAGTGGTGTGGATTTCAGAGGGAAAAAAATGATTTAAGAAAAAGTATGTTCTCTGAGGGGGGAAATTAGAGAATTGGGTCAGTGAGTTGGAGCCAGGAAAAAGCCACATGAGTGGAAACTGGAGCGAGGAAACTATTTCATGTTAACACATCCAAGGGCTGAACAGCCCAGCCTGAGGGCGCTCCCTCCCAGAGAGTGGAGGGGCCTGAAAGACCTGGAGACAACTCTGTGTCATGTTCATTCACTAATCAGTGCTATTCAGCCTCTCCCACACGTGCTCACATATGAGGTGCCCTGGACAACACGAGAGCCAGATCGCGACAATTATAATCAAAACCACCGCAGCTCTCACGGTGGCTTTTGAAATATGAAGCTTCAAAAAAACAGACAGCCTTCCAGTGAAAACTGGTATTTACTCCTTCCCACCTCCCCTCCCTCCTCTCCCCTTCCTTCCCTCCCTCCTCTCCCCTCCCTCCTTCCTTCCTTCCTTCTTTTCTGCCAACCCTGGATTTTTAGATTCACACACTTGACAGATTTATATCAATGGACGCCTAAAGCAAATATATAAATGGCTTAAAGGGCAGACAGAAGTGTCCTGTGTCAGTGGACATGAGCCGAGGTGAAGCTCTGCTGGTGTGACCAGAATAATGACATCTCAGTTAGAGTCAACATCTCGCAATTGGTGGTGTGGCTCGGCATACACAGTCCCTTAATGAATCCCCAGCACACATGAAAGGGCCTAGACGCAATCTCTGTAGTCTAGAATCTGAAACTCTGTTCTTCAGGCTTTAACTGAGAACTGTCAAGCCTCCTTCTTACCTAAATTTCAGTTGACAACCAAGTCTGAGGCGCAGAATTCGATTCTGAAGGTGTCGGTTAAAAAAAATTAGAATTTTCCTTTGATTGAAGGCAGCTGTGTTGCCATGGAGGAGACACTGAGGCAGGATTTAGGCTTCACTTTTCGTGTAGGGAGAAGACCCTGTGGTCGCCCAGACTCCTGTGATGGCAGAATTCTTTTTTGCCTTCCTAAGCATGCCTCGTGCAATGTAGCATGCTACAGAGGAAGGAATGCTTCATTGTATTTGTTGCGTGAATCCCAGACACTAACGACTTGCTAAATTGAGACTGTTTGGATTCAGTGTGGTTTTTCATCTCAGTCTACTACATTCACAGTTTTGGATCGTCCAGTGGTTACAAACCCTAATTCTAAGTGACAGTCTTATAAAGGCTTTTAGAACATGCCCATTTCCGGGCTTAATTGATGACTAGTTATATAAGGTTATGTAAATTGGGGGCCAGGAAGCTAACCTCTGAGGTGACAAAAATCTGTCCAGTTTCCTCTGTCTTGTCTGATTTATGTTACAAACCATATCAGTGCTTAATGGCTTAAAAGAACAGCAGATTTTTTAAGATCTTGTGGGTCAGGAAATTGGGAGGGGCTCGGCTGTGCTGTGAGATGGTCTGTATGTCAAATCTGTTGCTCTGATTGGTCAATAAATAAAACACTGATTGGCCAGTGGCCAAGCAAGAAGTATAGGCAGGACAAGGAGAGAGGAGAATTCTGGGAAGTGGAAGGCTGAGTGGGAAAGACACTGCCAGCTGCTGCCATGACAAGTAGCATGTTAAAGATGCTGGTAAGCCATGAGCCACATGGCAAGGTATAGATTTATAAAAATAGATTAATTTAAGCTATAAAAACAGTTTAGCAAGAATCCTGCCACGGCCATACAGTTTGTAAGCAATATAAGTCTCTGTGTTTACTTGGTTGGTTCTGAGCAGCTGTGGGACTGGCAGGTGACAAAGATTTGTCCTGACTGTGGGCAAGGCAGGAAAACTATAGTTACATGGCTGTCTGGCTTTTCAGCTCTATGTTGTATCACCCCATGTCATCCTGTTGCATTCACTTGGGGTGAAGGTCCAGTGAGGCCTTGCTCACATGACAGGTACCTTGTGAACCTGGCTCTCAACCTCCAGCATCTTCTCGTAGCTGGTGTGAGCTTCCTTGTGGTATGATGGAGTCAGCCAGACTTCTTAGAGTGTAGCAGGCTTCTATGGGAGAGGAAGCTAAGCTGGCAGTCATAAACTAGAACTTGAAACATTCCTTTTTCTTTCAGATGATAATGTAAAGAAAAACACACCACTTCATGCTACCACGCATCTCCACTGCACAATTCATATAAAAACATTAAAACCCATGGCCTGAGAGCTGGTTCTATAGATAAAAGAGCTTGCCACACCAGCCTGAGGACCCGAGTTTGATCCTAGGAACCCACAGTGGAGGAAGAGAACCAGCTCGGGAAGGCTGTATTCAAACCCCTATGTGTACACCTGGCACACTTGAGTCCATGGTATGCATGTGTCTGCACATGCACATACGCACGCACACACATACACACACACACACTCAGGCACACATACTACTACTAATAATAATAATAAATAAAAGTACATAAGTAAGTAAAATTCATCTGCTTGAGGGCTAGCTGTAGAAGACACACATAGTAGATAATATTCAGAACAATCTAATTTATGCATAATCTTATTTATGCATATGGGTGTTTTGCCTGCATTTATGTCTATATACCCGCTTTATGCCTTGTGCCCAAAGAGACCTTTTAACCAACTGGAAGTGGAGTTACAGATTAGTTGTGAGGGGCAATGTGGATGCTGGGAGTTGAACCCTGGGCCTCTGGAAGAACAGCCAGTGCTCTTAACCACTGAGCCATCTCTCTA
The DNA here is from genome assembly GCF_049852395.1 of Peromyscus maniculatus bairdii. NCBI lineage: Eukaryota > Metazoa > Chordata > Mammalia > Rodentia > Cricetidae > Peromyscus > Peromyscus maniculatus. The sequence goes on along the minus strand of NC_134869.1, from coordinate 21,755,914 downwards.
GTCCCTGAAGTCTTATTTTAAGTATGATGGGGATCTTCAGCTCTAACATCATTTGGGCGCTTAATAAAATGCAAGTTTTTATCTCTATTATTTAAAAAAAATCCTAAATGGATGTATGCCTTGTTGGCTCCAATAATTCTTAGCTATATATAATATCAATTTTAACAATAAATATTTAATAAAGTTAGTTTAATAAATTTAGCTTTCATTTCAGAAATGGACATCCAATCAGACCATTTTTTTCACTACTTACTATGGAAATTTATGATTATCCTTGGGATCAATTTATTATAAGTGGCATTTTTCTAATACAAGCTATTTGGAGCTAAATGTAATGCAAGAGAAGTGATTATAATCTAGTATGTGCTTAATAAATATTTACTGTTTATTATTAGCAAACCTTTGAACAGTTTTAGAGTTATAGAAAATTGTGACAATGATGGAGTGACCATGCACTCTATCGTTAATGTTTCATTATGCATTTGCTATCGTTCATGGACCAATGTCATTAATGTCCACACTTCTCTTTGGTTTTAGTTTTTACCTATGAACCTTTCTCTGGTCTTGGAGCTCATCTCAGAGACCTCTTGATAGTCATGTTTCCTTAGGTTTTTCTTGGCTTGGCTGGTCAGGGTTTCCTTGATTGTCATGGCGTTTATGGTATTTCGGGACACTGGGCAGATACACTGCAGAATGCCCTTGAGCTGACAAATGTCTGGTGTCTTTCTTATGATTATGCTGCATGTCACATTGAAAGCATATGCCATCGCATGGACATGTCACTCCTTACGTTACGTGGCTTTTGTCACATGGCTAAAATAGTGTTTGTTAGTTGTTTCCATTATGCTGTTATTTTAAAAGTTTTTTTTCTCCCCTGTGCAAATTGTACACATTTGGGAAACGTCACTGTTTGCTGCCCACATGTAAAGGATGGGAACTGTGCAGCACTTTCTGAAAGATGGAGTAGCTGTGTTAGTTGTTTGGGGAGCTCATGGAAAGGTTGTCTTCTCCTTCCCTTTCTCCATTTACTTCAGTGTGAGCTCTTTGTTAATCATTCTCCATGTCCAGTTGCAATCTAAAACTGCTTCAATTGCCCAAATTGTTCCAGCTTTGATAACCTTAAGTAGTGTCAGCCAACGCTTTGTTCTGTTGAGATATTCTTCACAAAGTAAGGATGGTTTCTGTCCATGGGGCACACTGCTGGCTTCTACATTTGTCCTGAGTACTACTCACTTCCTGGCTCTGTGAGATATTTCAGACTCAGGTTATACCATTCCTTGTACTGGAGAATGTCATTAGAGACCAGGACCTGGGAGGTAAGTGTATTCATCCATAGGGAGATGGTGCTGACCGAGCAAGAAAATGTGTGTGTGTGCATGCGTTTGTGTGTGTGTGTGTGTGTGTGTGTGTACACCAACCTGTCCATGTTTACATTTAGCAGGTGTTTAGTTGATGTTACAGAATTTTTGTCATAACTGACTTAGGAGGGATTATTTTGCTCATGGTTCCAAAGTGTTCAGTGTATGGTTTCTTAGCCCCATGACCTTGACCAAGAGCATCATGGTGGTTCAAGTACATTGCGGGGAGCTTTTTATCTTCATGGCAGGGGGTGAGGTCAGGGGAGTAAACCAGGGGTGAGGCAGATTCTTCAAAAACACTGCTCCTAAGGAGGTCCCGTATCCTAAATTTTCCGGAACATTCCAATTTAGTGTCACCAGCCATGGACAGGTATTCAACACCTGAGCCTGTGGACTTGGGGGTATTTCATATTCAAACCACAGGAACAGATATCTTTAAATATGTCTACATCTACATATCTTTATCCACATTCAGTTAAGCATGGGTTCATACTGATGATTCTAACTTCAATACATTCCTGTATTAATTGTTCTAACCTCCCTTTTCTTGCTTACATAACAGCGAGAACCTAGTTCCAAAGCCCTCTCACCCACTAACTTTATAGAGTTGACATATAGAGTGCTCTTGGAATCATTGACACACAAACCCTATGAGCAGGGTACAGGGCTTGTGTACAGGTTTTTCTGACGTTGACCTTACAGAGGACACACGTTCCCATAGTGACTTAGTTTAGCCTCTTTTCTCTCGTACCCTTTCGTTGGGTTGTTCTTCTCTCATATTCTGCGTCCCACCCGATCTCTGAAATTAACTCTTAACCCGGGTTCATAAAGGCGGGTGCTTCATATTCCCTCTCCCATGTGAATGACTGAATCTTTAGGTTGTGTGTTTGAAGAAGGCTGGAAACTAGTAAGAGGTCAAGGGAAGAGAATGAAGGTGGTACAAAGTGGGGAAGAGATATGATGGAACAAAGGGTTAAGCCCGGCGGTGGTGGCACATGCCTTTAATCCCAGCACTCGGGAGTCAGAGGCAGGCGTATCTCTGTGAGTTCGAGGCCAGTCTGGGCTAAAAAGTGAGTTCCAGGAAAGGCGCCAAAGCTACACAGAGAAACCCTGTCTTGAAAAACAACAACAAAAACAAACAAACAAACAAACAAAGGGTTAAATAAGGTGAGGGATAGGAGAATAGAGGAGGGAGTGTGGGGAGGGAAGGATACGGAACACTAAGAGCTTTGAAAAGCCATATGGAAACCTACTCCTATAGAATCTCAGTCTCCCTAACACACACACACACACACACACACACACACACACACACACACACGGAGTTTTAAATGGAGTCACCCTATAACATGGGGACAGAGCTTTCACCGGCTGCCATAGGCTATCAAATGAAAACTCAAGAGCCAAGCATACTCATCTATTTTTTAATTTATTGGTCTTTGAGTCCCATAGACAGCCCTCCACATGACAGGCTTCTGCCATTGCCATGGCTACCCTCCCGAATTTGATGGAGGGACCCTTTTGTTTGAAGACATTGTAGAAGATGGAGACGCCAAGCTGGGACTTGCCTGGAAGCTTCAGCCTTATCGGCTAATCATGCTGTAAGGTGCTGGAAGAAAAAATAAAAGCACTATGTAGGAGGAAAAATAATCGACAGTATTACCCCGTTGTGAACTCTACAAGCTACAATAAGGACGGGCCTGGCAAGTATCCCTGCTGGTGCAGTAGCTCTCTGATCGGATTTAAAGTCTGCCCTACGAGATGGGACTCATGCCTAGTACTCTGTAAGCTGGTGGCTGCATAATCTGACTAGAGGTATTATTCGCTATAGCTGGCCAGGTTATAGGCCCAAGAGGAGATCCTAATACTATTATTACACTATATGGACATAGTAAGAAACTGCCCCTAAGTTATTATCTTTGTACCAATAGACAAGTGCATCTCTCAGCTCATCAGAGATGCACACAGAGGTCCAAACTAGGTCAAGATGCAGAGAATAAGAGACTGTGGAGTTCCCTGTCCCTAAATGGGACATCTGTGTCTATATGAGCCTTCTCTCACTGCTCAGGGGTCACTGTAGAAGTCAGATTGTAAAGGCCAGAGGTAGTAGACATCTGCCACAAAATAGTATTTGCCAGGAACGCCAGGGCCAAATGAACTCCTAGCTGCTGGGACAGCAGTCACAAGACCTACACAACACCAAGGCAACCAAATTCGGCACGGATGGGGGAGGGGCTCACAAAGGGGAGCCATTGGCAACCGATGGCTGCTGGGGGAGGGAGAGTGGGTTTTCTTCAAGAACGCTGCCCCTCTGAGGCTGTCTACTCTAGTTGATGAACCCACACCTCGTATATTCAAGCAACACTAAGTGACTTTACAAAACAACACAATTTACAAAATAATGATTACGAATTAAAAAAAATCAATGGATTTACAAAACAAACAACAAACACAAAATAGAACGAGTAAAATTGTGAGGCAAAAGTGATAGGGGACATGGTGGGGGAAATGGGAAAAAAAAGAGGTAGTTTTGATCAAAATGTATTAGATGCATGGATGATATTTTCAAACAATAAAAAAAAATGAAAAACAGACCTAGTCCTTTGAGGTTTCTTCTCAGTAACAGTCAGAAGCAGCTGCTGTCAGAGACCTGGGCTCAGAGAGGAGGCGACTCTAGTTTGAAGTCACCTTGGTTTCTCAAATCTGGACAGTAGGGTTTGAAGAGCACATTGGTTCATGTTCTCAACCAGAACTGTTATTTTTAACAGGTTTAGATGGTGCTTAGTATATGGTGTTCACTAAGTCAGTGAGATCCAACTGTGACTTAATTCCACCACTGTCAGATCATGTCGGTCATAGATATGAAAAGGAAGAGAACAAGAATCTGTCACAGCAGCTCTGAGTTGAGCCTCAACGGCCATCTCTGCGCCTAAATGCCAACCTAATTTGCTCCCTAGAGTCATGGTTATATTTTTCCTCTTTGCCTTGGCTTTCTTTCCTTCCTATTCATCCTTTTCTACAAAAACCCTATGATTGCACACTGAATTTCACTCTCTCCTCCTGTCCCTCCTTATGATGGACATTGGTCTGTACTAATACCCATACGTCTTCTCACCTGGGATTGTTTCCAGAAATTGGTCTGTGACGATGGATAGGAGCACCGGATTGACACTGTCCTACAAAGGATAACAGTTCTCCGATGCTGCCACTGGTGCAGTGTCCTGACCCTTCTGCTTTGGAATCTGAGGTGCCTAAGTGTCACATCTGAGCCTTGAAAAGGGAAGGGGACATTAAAACCAGTAACACTTTCCAGCCACTTATGAATAATCTCTCTTTCCCTGTCATTCTCTTAAAAGCCACAAAACAGCTTCTCTGTCACGTTTAGACAATGCAGTTGCTGCTGTTTTGGAGGGCTGGATCCTGATTGCCTCTGTGTCTTTTATTTGGGAAAGGGCACACAGACATTGGAAGTATTCATAAAAGTGTTCGAGAAGTCACACGATTTGAACAGAAAGCCTTCATTAGTCTTCCTAATAGATTTAGAATAAAAATAAATGTAGAAAGAGTGGGCAAATTTATTCAAGCACATGTCACATGGGCATTGAGAAAGAAGGTCATCCAATTAACTAATTACATCTTGCAGATCCTTGGTGTAATGCTCAGAGGCGGTTGCTGTCAGAAATCTGGGTGCAGAGAGAGCCGGCAACCCTAGTTTGAAATTCGCTGGGTGTCTCAAATCTCAACAGGCACCACTCACATGTAAAGGCTATGTTATAATTAAATATTGACAAGCAATGTGTTTCTTGGAATTCTAGGACATTTTTCTTTCATCATGCTCCAATCAACAAGGCCAAAATGCAAGCCAATGACATATAAATTGGGCTGCCGGTCTCCAGCTACTGTCTCAAAGCTTCCCAATAGATAACAGAGGAAGAAAAGGAACACTTACTGAATACCTACTCAGGACTAGGCCTTTTCCTAGACCTTTCACCTAAACCATGAAAAATCCCCTTGTGGATCTGACCAAGCAAGCAGGAAAGGGTCTTGTTGCTTTTCATTTAGAAGGAAGCTGATGAGGGTGGACCAGACATCAGCAGCCACAAGCTACCTGTGCCTGGGAGATGTGCAGGCTCCCTTGCTCCACCAACCTGGATGTGGGTGGTGAGTCTTTAGGTTCCATACTCATACATTGGACAGCATCTGTCATTAGCTTCTGAGATTCTGAGCTGATGCCAGGCTGGCAGGAGAAGGCAGCACCATGCTTTGCACTAATGAGGAGTCCTGTTAGTCACTGTCAGGAAAGGAGAAGTGAGTGAGGGGAGGGGGGAGCACATGGGCCGTGACCAGCAAGCTTACTCCCTATTTGGATGGATTGACTTCAAGTTCCCACTTAGAATATAGGTTTCTCTTCCTCTTGTATGACACATCAGATTCACGGGGCGATTCTGGCAGCTCATCAGGCTCTGCCTCCTTTCCTCTGGTGGCACCACACCAGCCAGAAAGCCCAGGTGTTCCCAGCTTCCCTCAGCACAGCAGCATTTCCTGTCTTTGGCCTCTTTTCCTTGGGCCAACCTCCCAAAGGGATCTCAGTAAAGCCACAGGAACCCAGGATCCTCCAGCAGTGGATTCTGCAGCCCACGGTGGCTCAGCTCTACAGTCCTGACCCATGAGTATTTACAGGCACAGACAGTAGTTTTCTAAAGCCCAGTTGAGCTCCTTTGATTTTGTCCTTGCATGGAGATGGCTGCTGAGAAGCCAACAAAAGATTAATAAAATCCCTCTGCCCACTCCTTTTTAATGTCTTTCTGGAACTCCAGTGCAGGGACCATGGGCTCCCAGTGTTTACTTCCATATGAAAGGGTGTCGGAGCTGTGAACCACATCTCTGTCAGTCACACGTTTCCTCGGAGCATTGATAAAATAGGGTAGGTGACACATCTATCAATACCGAGAGCCGCTGTCATATCTGTCCGTTTATCTGGGTGCCAAGCGAGGCCCGAAGTCCTCCTGATTGTCTTGTAAGAGGTAAGCACCGCTAACGTACTCACTTCGTTGACAAACTAACCAGAGAGTTGAAGAAGTTAGGTGAGCGTGCTCTGAGCAGACAGCCAGTAAACAACAGAGCCAGCTCAGGTCCGAAGTGTCTGTCCGTTCTTCACAGACGCCCTCAGCAACTGGGGCGTACCATATTTGTCTCCTTGTTAGACTGAGGAGGACTGTTCACGGAAAAGTCATCCAAGGCACTGTCTAACTCTTTGTTTGGTAATTTGTAAGACCAGAAAGCTTTGTGCCGAAAAGAACAAAGCAAAGTAAAATCTTTCATTGTGAAGTAATTTTAGATTTGACAGAAAAAAATGAAAAAATGAGCAGAGGTCCCCTGTATTTTTCATGCACTCACCTGTCATGTGAACATCTGTAACTAAGTGACATTCTTTATGACTCAGGAATTGTCCATGGGACCATACAACGAACTCACTGACACTCTTAAGATTATATGGTTTTTATTCTCAATTTCTAATAATTTCCAATTTGGTCATGCTTTTCAGGGTCTATGTTTTTTGTTTTTTGTTTCAGTAGGGAGTTGGGTGCACTTTTCAAATGTGTTAGGTTCTGTATGTTACCATTTCTGTTCTTACCTGATACTGGGGATGCTAAAAGAATACCACGTTTGGAGGGTAGGTATACTTCTGTACCACGTTTGGAGTGCAGGCATACTTCTGTACCATATTTGGAGTGCAAGCATACTTCTGTACCATGTTTGGAGTGCGGGTGTACTTCTGCTGGGTGATGAACAGTGGAGACTCGGCCACACCCCCTCCTACCAACCTTCATCTTCAGCCCCACCTAGATGCTGGATGTGACTCTCAACCCAAATTGTCCCTTGACTTGACCATCTGCCTCTTCTCTTGGCTGTTTCTTACTGAGGTCTGGTAGCCTGACTCAGATCTTTCAAGTTTTCACTTCACTTTCCATGTTCTACATCTGTTTCTTCCTGAACACCTCTGTGGTCCGGATTCAACTGTCTTAGCTTGGAGTTTGGGTTTTTATGTTCTCATAAACTGTATTCTGCCTCTACATAGCTTAGTAATCTCACTTGGTCTGGAAGAATCCAAATGCCCTGCTCTGACATTTAATTCGTCTCTCAATCTTTTTTTTTTTTTTTTTTTTTTCTTCAGAGCAAATGGTAACTAAATTAACAGTTTCAAATTGACGTAGCTGGTGACTGGAGGATTAACTGAACCAGGAAAGGGATAGGGACTTCCCAAGTGTCCTTCAGTCGTCAGGACAAACACAGCTTAAAATAAAAACCAAACAGACATCAAACATCACTGAAGGGTATGTTTTAGAAAAGAATTTCAAAATCTTTGCTCTGCCAAATGGCAGACGCATTCTAACCCACTTTTGGAAAGGAATGCTGTTATTAGTCACAGTATTTAAACTTGGGCTTTAACCAGGAAAAATAAGTATTAAAATCAGACTTAATGTGTCTGAAGCAAATTTGCACACCCTCCACACTCCCTGAAACCAGTGTTTCCCCTCACCTTTCCTGGTGATGTTCCTAGGCCTGTGTGTTCGGAGGCACCAGGCTAGGACACTCAAGGCCACGTTCTCCTCTGTTCAGGCTCACATATAATAAGCATTTGCCCACTCCGGCCAGCCTTTGCCCGGCAGTTCTCAATACTTCCTCTTATCCTGTCTTCCTGTCTTTACTCTTAATTTTCCTAGAGAGTTATCATACCTCTTGACCTCCATACCTCTAGAGTACATGGGGATAGATTCATCGGTCATGTGGTTGACTGGCTCAGAAACTTGAGCAACATCCTTGAATCTACTGGGGTTAGAAAAGACTCCTTTGTCTAGATTTGAGCTCTTGTGGGTCCCATAGTACTCTTCAATATTTTTGTTAGTTCTTTGAGGATTTCTTATAATGTGCTTTGGTCATGGCCTCCATCCTCTCCCAATCATCCCCGCTCTACCTCTCCTTTCCTGTCCCTGCTGGTGCTCCTTGCGATGCCTCTTTAGTCAATATTGGTGATCCTGAATTGATTCCAGTTCAATGTCTTTCAGCAGAAATGTGTTGAATGTCTATCATGTGTTATTTATGCAAAAACAGAACAGACTTGCACTTTCAAGAAGTTCACCGTCTAAAGTGCAGCACAGTTAGACGACTATAAAATCATCTATCTGGGCACTGGTGGCACATGCCTTTAATCCCAGCACTCAGGAGGCAGAGGCAGGCGGATCTCTGTGAGTTCAAGGCCAGCCTGGGCTACAGAGCGAGTTCCAGGAAAGGAGCAAAGCTACACAGAGAAACCCTATCTCGAAAAACAACAACAACAAATCATCTACAACAGGAGAGGCAGGATGAGGGCGGTGCCTGTGGGAAGCCCTCATGGCAGAGCACAGGGAGCAGTTAGCACTGTGGAGGCAGTAAAGTGGTGGAGAACGCACAGCTAACAGCAGAGGTAGGGTGGGAACTGTGTATAGGAACGTAACAGCGCGACAAGGGGTCAAAGGGTAGGCAGAGGCGTACGTGGTGTGCTGCGCTTCCCTTCTCCGTAAGTGCACATTCTAGCGACTTTCTCCGCCGCGGGCTTCATGGCACTCTGAAATGGGTGTTATTTCTCAGAACCTCGTCAATTCCTCTTTCTGTTCAAAGCACGTTGTGGTTTAGACGGGGAGCATGGACTGCACAGTCAGCACCCTGGCTGACACAGTGTATCAGCCCCGCTGCTGCTGCTGCAGCTTGCATCCTGGCTCACCGGGGTCGTGAACTCCCAGAGCATCACCGGCTCTGCACAGGGTGGCAGTGACAGTGATGGACATAGATACTAAGCTTCATACAGTTTTTGTCTGCGTGTAAGCACCACTGTCCAATGGAAATCCACCCGCAGGACACAAATTCTCAGATACAGTTATTAAGTCCACAGCAGCAGGCAGAGCCTAATCACAGACCGATTGCTACATTGTAAACTCTGTGCCCAGGAAGCCTGCCCGCTCAGGGAGAAGAGCACCACGGGTCAAAGGTGAGTCATTCCTCTGCTTGCTTAGGAATGAATGAAGCCTTCATCCATCCTTCCCAACCTTGTTTCACCAAGTTCTCAACTTCAGTTCCAAAACTTTCCATTCAGACGGGCTGTCTGCAGCAGAGGAAGAGAAGTCATAAGCCGTTTTCTTAACTTGTTCTGGGCTCCTAGCAGCCAGCTTCCCACCCACAGTCACATTTTTAGGTAGTGTGATTACTCCTTCATAATCTAATATCAAGTCTATACCTTAACTACTTCATGTGTCGGTCTATGGCTTATTATAATATCTAAGGTAAATTTTTAAAGGAAAGAAATCCAGTGACTTAAAACACCCTGTTCTTCCCTCCATGTAAGCTTTGTGGTTTTTGTCTGTTTGCTTCTTGCTTTTTTTTTTTTTAAATAAAAAGAATAACTTATGTTTATTTTATGAGCCATCTCTCCAGCCTTTTGCTTTTTTTTTTTTTTCAACATCTAATGAGCATTAGCAGGGTAGCTACCGCAGAAGTAAGATCTCTTCAAGGAACAGAATGATAAAGATACCATGGTCCCTGCCCTTCAGACAGTCACAGCTTGCTGTCTCTGACACTGGGATTTGTATGCAATGTATAACTGAAACTCGTAAGTGTTCTAAGGCTGGGGAGAGGGGTTGGTGGTAACATGCTTACTATGCAAGCATGAGAATCTGAGTTCAGATCTCGAGCACCCATGTAGAAACCAGGGGCACATCTGTAAAGGCCAGGGGCACACCTGTAAAAGCCAGGGGCGTGTCTATAATCTCAGCAAGGAGGTAGAAGTCAGGATCGTCCCTGGGGGTTATCGCCAGCCAGTTTAGCTAACTGCTGAGTTCTAGGTGGACAACTATTGAGGCAGACATCTGATATCACTCTCTGACTTCCACATGTACACACACATAGATGTACACATGCATGTGAACACACACACACACACACACACACACACACACACACTATTCAAGACAGCACATACTTTTGTTCTGCTCTATCCAGAAGCGTGTTTGCAAGATAAATATGAGGATAAATTCCCATGGGGGAGGCATAATCCTAGATCAGCTTTCCAAGCTTTCTTTGGCAGATGACTCTTAAAACACACTGCATCCTATATTCAAGCAAATAAGGACCACTTCTGCGATATTGAATGCTTGGGCAAAATTCCCCAGACCTCTAACTATAGCTTTCTAAACCTACTGGAAGCTTTAACTACAAAGGATGGCTCAGGATTTCCCGGGTCTGTGGCCGCTCCCACTTCCCTGAACTCCCAGAGAAGGAGTCACCGTGTGGGGCTTGCTTCTCCATCTCTTCAGCTCAAGGTCAAAGCAGGCAGAGGAATTTCCAGTTCTCTCTTTAAATGAGCAAAAACTTAGGCGTGAGTCGTTACTGAGCTGTAGGTGGAATTTAACATCACTCATAGGTGAGAGTTCAGTTTGGAAGATGGGGGACTGGAAAACTATAATCTGAAAGATTTTTTTTCCTGTGGGGTATAAATGACCGGGGGTGGGGGTGGGGGCAAGGGGTTATCCTTAAAGTGACTTTTGACAGTGCCTGTGAAATATCACCAGCTCCGATTCATCATGACCAAGGTCATATATTGTGGTGACCTTTTGTTTGTGATCTAACAAATACAGCTTGCCTGGAGATCAGAGGGTGGAGCTAAGTCACTCATTAACCATAGAGGCCAAGCAGTGGTGGCTCACACCTTTAATCCCAGCACTTGGGAGGTGGAAACGAGATTCCCCCATTTCCGGCTGAGGCGTCGGCGAGGTAAGAGGTAGCTGTGTCTTGTTCCTTTGTCTCTCTGATCTTTCAGCATTTACTCCAATATCTGGCCCCAGGTTTTTATTATTAAGATCAATTAGGATTTGTGCTACAGCATATTATATGCATTGGCCATTCATTCCCTCATCTGTTATGATAGCAGAGACTTTCCTGAAGGTTTATCATGTGTCACTTACAGTAACGGGCTCAGAGACTACAACAGCAGACAGGACACAGCCTGATCGTGAGGAACATCCAGGAAAATGGCCATAAACAAGTAAGTAAGAATTGTAACTGAGCTCCCTGCATTTGAGGGGCAGGCAGAAGAGGGTAAGGGATGGGATGTGCCCTGGGGAAACCACCCTTGTGGCTGTAGTAGTTAAGTATATAAATGTACACATAATCATCCTGATCACTGAGTTTCAAATTTTAGAGAGACTTCTGATTCTGAAGCCTTTGAAACCAACAAGAGAGCCTTCCTTCCTTCCTTCCTTCCTCCCTCCCTCCCTCCCTCCCTCCCTCCCTCCCTCCCTCCCTCCCTCTTCTTTCCCCTTTCTCTTTCTAACCAGGGCTTCACACATGATAAGCAAACGCTATTATGCTGTCCACTCCTACAGAATCAACATTGACATCTTCCACAGATCAACAGGAACATGTGGGGTTTGGGCCTCTGTGACTGGCTTGTTTCGCTTAACGTAATAACCTTTCATTCCATCTAGAAAGACCCAATTTGGTAACACATTCAAAGAATCGCCTTCGTTATTTTCATCTTCTGTATAAACACTGTGAGTTTCTGTCATGCTTGGTAGACATTAGAGAGACCAATAGCTGTCACACACAGGGGTGGCTTGGGGCCTTGCCATTATTGTGCTCAGAGCCCATGCTGATGTTCAGCAAATGTTTCCATGGAAATACCCTCTTCTGAATTAGAAATAGGATGTATAACGAGTATGTAATAATATAATGAAGAAGATAATATCATGCAATACTGTAATAAAGAAGATAATTAGAGCACCCTCACTTTACTTTTTAAGAAAAAAGTTAAAGATCTAGGCATGTAGTCATATTTTTAATATTTGGTATCTACTAACATTTTAAGGAAATACTTTTAAAAAACATTGAAGTCAATATTTTCAAATTGGCATTTTATTAGAGAACACAATCTGATTTATAAATCTGAACCGTGAAGGACTCAGTAGATAATTATAATCTTGAAGGAGTTTCAAATCCACCTTAATGGGACTCCATCAACCAACCAACCATAGACCATGTTTAAATTTTTAAACAGTGCATTAAATAATTAAACAGCATAACAAATTATGTTTTGGGTAACTGTCACAGCCTAATTTCTTGAGTACTCTGAAGAATAAGGCTAGACACATGACACTCTTGAAAGGAAACATGGCTCAAACTCTCTGCTGGAAATAGATGAAATAAAAATCCCAACCAGAGGCTGTCACCAAAGCTTTTGTAGACACACCCCAGCCCTTTCCAGACTTTCATGTTAAACACACTGACAAGGCAGCTTTCTCTTTTTGCTGGAAGTTTTACCTGCTTTTTATAAATATCTTGGTTTTACCGATTCAGCGATCCGTGTCCCTAGCCTGCCTTGCTATGGCCACGATTTCTCATGACTTTTAAAACACCTGGTCAGGAGCTACAGAAAAACATGTCTGCCTTTGTAACCCACTTCGCATCTCTCCTGACCCAAATTCCTTTGTCAGACAACTGGAAGAAAACTGTTATATATTTTGCAATGGTTGCCAGTGTCCGGTGTCATGACGTGTTTTTTTTTTTTGTTTTTTTTTTTCCCTTGCAATGTGTTTGACAAATTTCAAAGTGATGCTTGCCACCTCCTTCCTGGATTCCATGTATTCCAAATACCGGCAAGTGTTAGTCAAGAAGTTAGTTGCAGATATTACCACATTCCACATTCTCTTTCTTGGAGCTTTAAAAACACCATTCTTAGCCGGGCGGTGGTGGCGCACGCCTTTAATCCCAGCACTCGGGAGGCAGAGCCAGGCGGATCTCTGTGAGTTCGAGGCCAGCCTGGGCTACCAAGTGAGTTCCAGGAAAGGCGCAAAGCTACACAAGAGAAACCCTGTCTTGAAAAACAAAAAAAAAAAAAAAAAACACCATTCTTCCATGGAGATGACTTTAACCCTACACAACTAAACCATCTTTGGCTGTGATGGTTCAATAGAAAAATTCCTATAACCACACAAGACTCCACATTTCATATGACATGGCTAATTGTATGGTTTTTTTTTCTCTTATATTTTGATTTGTATCAAGGCAAGGTCTCATCAATGCAGCCAGTCCTTGAACTTGCTATGTGGCTGAATACGACTTTGACCCTTGATCCTCCTGCCTCCATCTCTCAGGCTGTAGGTGATACAGGCTGTATGAACCGCCACACCTACCTAAACTTGTCTGTTTTAGAAGCTCCAGGGACTAAGTTCAGTTGCTCATGAATGCCAGGCAATCACTCTATCAACTGAACTACCACTAATTATATTTTTGAAGGAATAAAATAGCCTGGGGTTCTTTAAGGTGTAGCGGGATGGAGATATGGTATAAAAGATCCAGAAAGAATTAAATCAAAATGCTTCATCAGCTTCTGTCTGTCCAGCAGGCTTGCAGAAATGAGCCTCAGGTATAGCAACACTTCAGTCCAAGACAACTGCGTAATCCACAGACATCACAGCTAAGCCGTTTACTTCGCTGAGCCAAGGCGACAAGATTTGAAGCAAAACGGGTCAGCAGACAACTGTCACCATCATTATGCAGTCCTGGGAAAACCATGTCCCTTCTCCGATTTCCATAAAATAACAGGGATGACATTCAGCCATGCCTAACATCTGTCTTTTCTGGGAAATTCAGTAAATCCTTTAAGGCAGTTGTACTGGTGATTCTGAAAGGCGGTGTGTGTATGGAGGGGGTGCTGATGGGAGTCAGGGAGCTGTGATGTTGCTCAGAGGAAGTGCAATTGCCTGGAAGACTCAAGGCCCTGGTTTGATTCACAGTGCTGCAAAAATGAATGGATGAATTAATGAATGAACAGTATCTCTAGGGCTGGGGTTGTAGCTGGAGTTATTCTCTCCAGCTCCCGACAAGCCCTGGCAGTCCTGCAGCTCACTTATATAATAAACGCACAGACGCTTACATTAATTAAACTGTTTGGCCTAATGGCTCGGGCTTCTTGTTATCTAGTTCCTATATCTTAAATTAACCCATTTCTATAAATCTTGCCACATGGCTCATGGCTTACAGTATCTCACATGTTGGTGCTCATGGCAGCAGCTGGCAGAGTCTCCTGACTCAGCCTTTCTGTTCCCAGAATTCTCTTCTTTCCTTGTCCCGCCTATACTTCCTGCCTGGCTACTGGCCAATCAGTGTTTTATTTATTAACCAATCAGAGCAACACATTTAACATACAGACCATCCCACAGCACTTCCCCTTTTCTTTTCTTTTTTCCAAAAAGGAAGGTTTTAACTTTCACATAGTAAAATTACATATAACAAAACAATTATCAAGCAAGAATTACAGTTACAATATCTAGTCTATTTATAATATCTAGTCTATTTGTATTTGGCGAAATCAAAGAAGATATCCTATCTCTCCTACATTTGTGAGTCTACGGTTTCATATCTAACTTATCTCTTATCATAACTAAGGAAAATTATAACTATCTAGTCTTCAACTACATCAAAGACCTCAGAAGGATATAAAATTACCTAAGTAAACAGGAAGAACATTGTAAGCAACTTCCAAAACTCTGGAAACAACAGAGACAGCTGGCAGCCTGGATAGTCTCCTAATATTCCTTTGTAAACTTGGATCATCTGTCTTTAGCCCACAGGCCTAGAGTCTCTCAGTCACTTTTCTCTGTGTCCTGTAGAATGTCTGGCAGTTTCCTCTGTGAAGCAGGAACTTGAAGGACCATTTTGTCAAGCAAAGTTCAGTGGTCACCTTCCTATGGGTCTTGCATGTCCAGTTGATCAAGCAGTCCAGGAGAGAACAGTTTCTTGCCCAAATGGCTATTTTTGCCAAGGTGTAGATAAACTCCAAATGGAGTGTCTTTGATGTCCATCCTCCTCTCTGAAGTAAATCGGTGCTGCCAGGAGCAGACATGTCTCACTGTCCAGAAAGTCTAAATTTTTAAAACATTTTAACCCTACACTTTGAAGTGTTTGAAGATTACCTACCTAATTGAGTTATATCTATGCGAGCCACGGCCATACAGTTTATAAGTAATATAAGTCTCTGTGTTTACTTGGTTGGGTCTGAGCGGCCGAGGAACTGGCGGGTGAGAGAGATTTGTCCTGACTGTGAGCCAGGCAGGACTGGAGAAAACTCCAGCTACATAGGGAGATGGTAATGGGTAAAGCATTTGCGGAGCAAGCGTGAGGACCTAGGTTAGAATCCCCCGTACCATATAAACCACAGGACATGGCTGCCCTCTCCTGTCACTCCAGCACTGAGTGGTGGAGACAGAAGGGCCTGAAGGGCTCCCTGGTCAGCCAGTCAGTACTACAGGTGCAGGAGAGATGCCGTCTCAAAAATAAGGTGGAGGGTGGTGAAGGAGGACACCTGATGTACCCCAGCCTTCACACATGAATCAGCAAATACTTGTAACCATAAACTCACATGCACACACATACGCACACAAAGCAACATAGGAAAGAGGGTGTGGCTAAGGACGTCAAACTCCGTCACTTGCTGAGGTTTCTCATTGCTCCTCATATGAAATTAGCAACTCCTTTTAGACACCTAGCTTCGTCGTGCATGGACTGACATCTCCACAGCACCCTCAGGGAAGGGCTCCATCAAATCCCACCCCACCTTTCTGAGCTAGTTTTACCAACACTTACAAGATGCCTGGTTCAAAACATCTGTTCAGGCCTGGAAGTGTGCCAGCCCCAGAAAAGCAGCCCCTGTTTCCTTCCTGGGTGTCCTGCAAAGGTAAAGATAAGATCAACACTTATGTGCAGGGTGATGGAGTCCTGGAGAGGCTCTAGTAAACATCTGGGACTAAGCTTTCAGCTGGAAGTCCCAGTGTCTATGAGTTCAAGATCTCCATAATAAACAGAGAAGTGAAATACACATTGTACCACCATGTCTTAGGCTGGCTGTTTCAATAAACATTAAACATAGAAAGCTTTAGAGCCAGAAGATTCAAATTTCAGCTCTAATTCCACGCCAGAAGGCTATTGGTAATGAAACCGTCTGCGGTATGTTAGCATGCCATATAATTCTAAAACCTTGTTCATATGAAGTGAAAATCTCAAATCCCAACCTATTCAAAGCATCCATCATTTCTAGTCTAACTGATTTTCCCCGAAACTATAATACAGTTCTTGGAGACTTAGAAATATCACCAGGCTTTCAAACTCAGGGATTCCATATCCAACATAAAGTAAACTTAAATGCAACATTGGAAAACCAGGAGAAAAATAGATACCTCATGTTGCTTGCAAAAGTATTTCTCAGGGGGCCGTGTAGGGAAGAGAGGTCTGGGTTTGATTGTACTTGACTTGATCTGGTGCTCGCTCTCAGTTACAATCCTTGAACTTGGACCTGGGCCTTCAGCTTCAAAGGTGCTTGGTGTTCCTGTCAGCAAAGTGGGTGAGGTACTCATGATGTCAGGGGAGCAAGTGGCCATGGAACTCGGTTGTGAGCCTTTCCAGACAGGATTAGATAGGTCATTGCTAAAATGTGAGGTCCACCACCTTTCTCTTTCCAGCCCAGCTCTGGCATTATCCAAAAGTTAGGGGTTCACTGATCGTCTAAGGGGTGTGCATTTGAATGATGTGTGTCTATACGTTTTCACACGTGTGAGTGTAGGTATGAACATGCCACGGTGTATGTGTGGAGGTCAGAGGACAACCATGAGTGTTGGTCTTCATCTTCTACTGCATATACTGGCAAGGCAAGCTTCTAGAGGTTCTCCTGCCTCCTCGTGTCTTGTCATAGAAGCACCGGGATTACAGATGCCTGCTACTGCACAGAACATAGGTTCTGGGGATTCGAACTTAGGTCCTCTCAACTGCATGGCAAGTTCTTTATCCATGGAACCATCTCCTGAGCCCCTCTACAGGGAGTCTTAAAGAAATGAATAAATAGTTGAGAATGATGCATATACCAGAGAAATAGCAACAGGTTAGAAATGTTATGAATCATAAAGTGTGGACTTGATGTGAACATCCAACCCCCTACCCCCTGAAAAGCCTACCATTTCTCGGTGGGACCTGGGTCCTTCATCTTTCTCTTGAGTTTGTGGGTCCTCATACTTTCCCTCTGCATTTTGATTTTCTCAGCTGGTTGAAATGAAATATACTGAATGTTCCTACTTCACACCCTGTTTCTGGGTTCCACAGAACTTGTGCTCCATGTCCCTGTAGCCTTTGGAAAATTGACTTACTGTTTCCCACTGGGAATGGCAAGTTGCTGAATGTGCTTCCGGGTCTGCACAAATCTGCTTGTTTTTGTGCCCGTTGTGTGCCGCAGGTTGTGTGGGATACCCTAGACCTGAACACCATCACCAGCACCGCCTGTGAAGGACGCTTATTCCATCTCCCCATCCCCTTCTATCTAGTATTAATTTCTCTGAGCTGTTTTATGAAAACCAAGGGACTTAGCTATGCTGGGGTTTTGTCAAGATGAGAAAATAGTTGAGGTTGTGTAGCTTTCAAATGGCCCTTCTATCATGTAGAATTTATGAAATCCTGGATCTTTTGGATTTCTGCTACCTTTTTATCATCTATCCATCGTAACTGTTATTCACCAGGTGCCTCTACTATGCTCTAAGCACATAAAATGTACAAAGTCATGAAGACGCCAATGAAGCATCTTATTCTACAGATATCAAAAATGTATAGGCAAAGGTCTGATGTTAGCTAAGCATGAAGGTGAATGCCTGTAATTCCAACAACGGCAAGCAGAGACACGAGGATGGATTACTGTGAATTTGGAGGTCGCCTAGGCTCATTTTTCTTGAGGTGATACAATGAGCTGTGGTTAGTAACTATTTTCACCCCAACTTCATTACACAGCTTTTGATATAATCTTATCCCATTGTTAAGTTCCTCATCAACACCAACGGTGGCTACCCGGGACTCTAATATTTACAATTTTAGTATCTAATTTAAGACAAATTATTTCTCAAAACTAAATGTCTTGAAGAGGCTTACTTGATGTTTAAATTAGACACCGTGTCTAAAAACATCTGTAGCTATACATTGCTGGGATTCTTCCTTCATCATTTAAAAACAAATGTCATCAACGTGTGTGTTCTGTAGGATGCATCCTGAGAAGTGGCATCCAACAGTGTTTAATGCATGTCTCATTGTCCCTACAACATCTATGAAGGCTTCTTTTTGTTTACATGAAGTATTCCCACATCTGCATTGCCATCCCAGTCTCTCCTGGGACAGTAGGGACATTAAATTGAGTCTCTCGTTAATGGACAAGAATATCAGTATTATATTAGAGGCTGATGGCCCATCCAGTTCACAAATGATCAATATAGAGACATGTGACCTATGTCACTATTCTACTTTGTGTTGGTTACTTTCCTCATCCTTGTGATAAAATTCCTTGCAGCTTAGGGGAGGAAAGAATTAACTTGGCTCGTGGTTAGAAGGGACACAATCCATGGTGATGGGGAGAACATGGCGGTAGAAGTTCTCCAAGGATAAGGCGCTAAGTCTGTTCTCATTCGGGCAGAATAGGAAGCAGAGATGGAACAGGAAGCAGGGTTGAGCTTTAAACAGCAAGATCCCTTTTCCTTAGAGACTTACTTCCTCCAGCGGGGCCTGACTTCCCAAAGTTCCCACAACCTCCCAGAAGAGCCCCAGCCGCTGGGACCAGGTGCCCCAGCACAGGATATTTCACATGCAGACTCTAATAGACATTTTGCTCTCTTCCCCCATGAGGGGACAGTTTACTAGGGGGTTGGCAGGATTCTGAGTGACTCAGCTACATCATCATAACACACAGGTGGATGCGGTTGATGCTCAGTATTGATGGTCAGCTAACATTTCTTTGTATGCCATCAGGCCACATCGTAAGCCCTTTAAGGTATTCTTTTACTTAATTCCATAGAAAGGAAATAGCATTACGGATGATGAGGCCCAGTAAGATAAGACAGAACACAAAGGCATGCCCACCTGGGTGTTCTCGGAGTCTTGGTGACACTGAGCGTGATTATAATCAGTTACTTCCTTCTTCTCACAGGGGAAAGGAACAGGCTGCTCATGGATAATTGTCCCTAATTTCACTCTCCCTCTCTTTTTTTTTTTAATCTAATCTTTTGTGCAACTCTATCCAGCTCGGTACTGATTCTTTAAAGCAATCTCAATACAAAATCGTCCGTCTTTCATGGCTTATCAAGTCTGTTTCCGGAAACAGACTCAATTCAGAGTCTGAGCCCAAATGAAAGAGACACACTAGCTGTGACCCAGAGGCAGCCTGACCCATCGCATTCAGGAGCTTACCTCTAACGTGTTGACAGAATGGCTGGACTACATGAACACTGGGAACAGAGAAGTCACAGCCACTTCAGCCAGATCCTGGGGGGCAGATGTACAGACTGTGACTTGCGCTTCCATGTTAGAATCCAGAGGATCATTTTCAAGGAGGTGTGTGCTCAGCTATCACTACTCAGCTTCCTGAACATGTCCATCAGAAACTGGAGGAAGGAGGTGGAAGGCATGGACTGGTAAAAACTGTGTTTTAACAACCTTAATCTTTACGGAATTCCATGATTGCCCCCCCAAGCAGTATCTTGATTTATAAGAATCCTTCTGAGAGTCCTACCTCAGTGTGGGGGATGGGGAGAGGGCGGGTCCGGCTTCTCTTTACCTTGGTAGGAATTTCCATTAATGGTGTTACAAGTGTGGATCACAGTCCACAGAGTGTCCACTGAGATTTCCATGTTCTTGTGGAACAGAGAATTGGAGTAGGAATGCACTGATAGCAATAAGAGTTTATTAAGAAAGAGAAAAGCACTGTTGAGAATGGGAAGGGACAGAGGACCAGGATGGGTTTCCGAGTCCAAAGACGGCACTGTGAGTTCTGGTCATCTATAGTCACATGCGGTCTAAAGTCACGTCCAGGAGAACATCCCTGCTCACACACCACGCACGCTGTTTTGTTGTGTGGAGCAGGAAGTGGCGATGTTTCCAGTCTTCCCAGGCAATGGCTTTGTTCACACTCACACTGATGTCACTGTCTCCACCCCAACCTTCCTGCCACCATAGCGAGCCATCCTTTGAGTTAATAATAGAACATGACGCTGGAGACGGCATGGAAAGCGTGAAGACATTCGTTATTTTTTTCACATTCTAATAACTGTGTGTTTGTTGAGATGCTTCGGGTTTAACACAACTGGATAGAGGACTGGAACCTTCCAGAAATGTTTTTAGAATAGCTTAGCAGTTCCAGGGTCATTTGAGGCAGTGGGTGTGATCCTCAGATCACGAGTCGGTCATTCTTTGTGCGTGCGTTAGGGAATCTGATTAGAAACCTGTGGGGGGATGCAAAGGTAATCTTGAATTCCTATAGTGTGTGTGTGTGTGTGTGTGTGTGTGTGTGTGTGTGTGTGTGTGTGTGTAAGAGAGAGACAGACACACAGACAGACACACAGATACACAGAGAGACAGACACAGAGAGAGGGAGACTGGAGACAGAGAGACAGAGACAGAGAGAGAAACAGACAGAGACAGAGAGAGACAGAGACACACAGAGAGAGAGAGAGAGAGAGAGAGAGAGAGAGAGAGAGAGAGAGAGAGAGAGAGACTGATTGGGAGTTATTACTCTCTCCTCCATTTGGGACCAGGTGATTGAACCTAGTTGCTCAGACTTGTACAACATGCACTTTATCCATGGAGCCATGTTGTTGACCCAGATGCTCATTTAGAAAACAAACAAACAGAAACAAACTTCATTTGCTTTCTAGACATAAAAAAAAAGTTCGCAATTTAAATTTTCAAATATAATAGCAAAACTTTCAGTACTTATTTCTTGTCGCTGTACCTCCAATTTTATTCCCCATTCCTAAGCACTTTTCACAGTTTCTTTTGACATTTACTTACATATTTACACAGTGTAATGCTGTCTTATAGCTCTTTTTAAAATGTGTAGACACAACCAAATAAAGATTTCGTAACGAGCCGGGCGTTGGTGGCGCACGCCTTTAATCCCAGCACTCGGGAGGCAGAGGCAGGCGGATCTCTGTGAGTTCGAGGCCAGCCTGGGCTACCAAGTGAGCTCCAGGAAAAGGCGCAAAGCTACACAGAGAAACCCTGTCTCGAAAAAACCAAAAAAAAAAAAAAAAAAAAAAAAAGATTTCGTAACGAAAAATGGGGACCTGTGTCCTTTGTCTCCACGTCTGTCTTCATGGGACTAATGTGATTATGTAAAAGTTAAGTCAGAAGAGAGAGGACAGGATCCGAAGGCTGATCCAGACTAGAATATGTAAAACAAACAATTTTTTTTTTTTCGAGACAGGGTTTCTTTGTGTAGCTTTGCGCCTTTCCTGGAACTCACTTGGTAGCCCAGGCTGGCCTCGAACTCACAGAGATCCGCCTGGCTCTGCCTCCCAAGTGCTGGGATTAAAGGCGTGCGCCACCACCACCCGGCTAAACCAAACGATTTTTAAAAGAATAAATTTGGCTAGAGTTGTGTTTAATTGAAATCAGTGTGGAAGCAGTGAAGACATTCCCAATGTGTGGCCTGGGTACCTACTTCAATCTTCTCAGGTGACACCTGACTTCAGCAGACCACACGCTGTGGACTATTAGATCAGCCCCTGGACGGTCGCTGCACTGATGGCATTCCAGCCCCACAGCACCCCAGAGCCTCTTAACTCTTAAATATTGTTTGGCTTTCAGAGAATTCTATTCTAAGTTTTCTCAGAAAATCTAAAGCTTTATAATCATATATATCCAAGCAAAATTTAAAAACATTTATAATCCATAAATAATAACTTATTATTTATATTGTTTCCTGACTATTATAAATGGTATAATGTGTTTGTCCCTGTGTGTATATCATAACCCTTCAAAGCTATATCTAGATCTAATATCATGGCACTGTAAATTGTGTGGGGAAAAAAATCATCTTTTATAGACTTTGCTCTACCGCAGTTTTATGTCATGGCAATTTTGAGCAGAAGGTAGAGATTTTTCCATATAGCTCTGCCTTCACACATACATACCCCTCCTGTTTATTATCAATGCCTGCCAGGGCTGGATTTGTTCTTGCTTAATGAGCCTGTTCTGACACATAGCCACCCACAGCCCATAGTTTAGCTTGGGTCTCACTCCTAGGGTTGTACATTTTATGGGTTTGGATAACTCTGTAATGACGTATATCTACCACAATAGCAACACACAGCCACTTCCCAGCCCTGAAAATAAGCTGTTCTCTGCCTCCGATTTTATTATTTTTTTTCCCACAAGATTGCCTACGGTCTTCTTAAAAATTGTCTTCAGAATAGTTAATAAATTTGACATTTTTGGCGACTTTTATTGACTTGTCTCTGTTGACCACAGTATTTTTACCGAGAAAAACACTCTTCCTATACGTACTGAGGTATATTTTATAGTTGCAGAGCAAATTCCACTCAGTCAAGGGTACTCTGAAGGGAGTTATTCGATTGTATAAATATTTTAGTCTATCTAAAGGCACTGCCTCATGCCCTTTATTTAAAGTGCTGTCTTTTTCAAATAATTTTCAAACACAAAATACACCAATTCAATATCCTCCACTTGCAAGTCCTTTAATGATTTGCCAGATTTAGATGCTGTAATATCACAAGCTTTCTTAATTTTATTACGCGATTCCCATTGGTTAAAATATTTCAAAACACAACTATGATTATGATTTCCGATTTAAATCTGTCCACCATTTGAGTTAACTCTTCTTTGACTGGTTTAATCCCTTTCTTGTGTTTTTAAGAAAATTCACAATGCCTTTCCATCAGAGAGCTTTGTTCTCAAGAATTGTAATCTCTAAAATTTTCAAAAACCCAAGATTGATGCTCCATGTATTTTAGTATTTTGATGAGCTCTCTATGATCTGAATGTTTACAATTCTGATTTACAAATGTTTATCAGCATGGTAGGAAATATAGGCACGAGTAGAGATGCCCTGGGCTCATTTCCAAACTACTGCAACAAACAGAATATCTCAATAAAAATGAATAGTTCAATAAAGTGGGTCAAACTTTTCAAAAATTTCTCTCTCTCTCTCTCTCTCTCTCTCTCTCTCTATATATATATATATATATATATATATATATGTGTGTGTGTGTGTGTGTGTGTGTGTGTGTATGTGTGTTATTTTTTATGCGGCTGTATTCCCATCTACTATGAACACATAACATCATGTCTAAAATTCAATGCACTTACACCATTTTTCAAGGATTTTGCTAGCATGGTAGTATATGTCCATCATCTCAGCTCTTAGAAGGCAGGACCCGAAGAACACCAAGCTAAAGATCAGAGTGGGCTGCACAGAGAAGACTCCATCTCAAAGGAATTTTGTCTTAAGACTGCAATATGTTAACGATCATCTCAACTGATTTCAGCAAACCACAACTTTTTGAGAGGAGTGTGTGTGTGTGTGTGTGTGTGTGTGTATGTGTGTGTGTGACAATTCTTTACTTGGGAAGATACAACACACAGAGCTAGGGAATCCGCCACAGACCAAAGTATGGATAAGGCAGCTCGGCAGGGCTCAGAGTCTTTTTTGCAACTTGGTCTGTTTAAGGGGGACTTTTTTTTTTTTTTTTTTTTTTTTTTTTTTTTTATTGTTTACTCTGGCAGGAAGGGGCCTAGTGAATCTGGTCAGTTTCGGGAATTTCCTGATTCGATTTTGAGCCATTTTCCTTACTGTTCAAGGACCTTTGCTGCAGGATGAAATGTTTCAGTACTGGAGGAAACTGTTACACAACACTCCAACCCTTCCTCGGGTTTTTACACTCTTTCAGCCCTTTCTCTGGCAATGATCTCGCGCCTTGGATCGGTGATGACCGATGTCCATCTAAGGCTGAGAATTAGTCTCCTGCGACACTGGGACAGTCCTTCACCAGTGTTTATGGGTTCAAGCTGACAACGGCGATCAATGGGCATCAACACACGTTTATGGAAGTTTGACAGGCACGTCACATCCATCTAGCAAAACAGCAGAAGTTGCTTCCCTTTTGGGACCTATGAGCTCCCCAGACACAGATGTTTATCCCGGCGTACAGTACCACACATGAACTCTTTGTAGAGTGGGCTTTCAATTCCACCCAAAGGCTGTTGGCCTCTTCCATGTTAGCAGAGCCCCTATTGCGCATGCTCACACTCCCTACCCAGGGAGTCAATATTTTAGCATGCCGGGTTCACAGCCAAGCAGGAATGTTGGTTACAGCTCCCCACCAGCAGCCTGCATGGGCCCCCTGAAACTACAAAAGCCGGCCAGCAGGGTGCGAGTTTCTAGTTCACACCCAACTTCATTTCTCCATGTCTTGCAGTCGAAGCGTGCATACACAGCGCCTTCAGCAACAGGGTCTCACTGTCTAGTCCGGCATGCAACCAACACCAGTAGCCGTTATTTGTGGGGCACAGCTGGCCAGCAACTGATGGGAAGACAGCCTATCCCTGGTACTGGGCTTTCCATTCAACAACCTTATTGTGGGGCGTTTACCCACCACCCCCACAGTTCCCCAGAGTTTTCTTGAGTGCAATCAGCAAGAAATATTAGATATAAGGATTTATAGCGGAGAATCTTGCAGAGATAAACAGATAGAAAATAAAGGATAGACTCAAGAGGGCCTGGAACCTATTCCAACGGGCCCCGACTGTCTCTGGCCCAGGGTTTTTATAGAGACGCCAAGGGGTGGAGCAAAAGACCTCCTCCCCCAGCATAGCCAAGTGCAGACCATCTCAGGCACCTGCACTCAGGCCCGTGGTCCTGATCATCCTCTATTTGGACCTGCTGGGTAAGGCCACGAGGAACCCGAGAACGGGCTCCCACACCTTATGGCCTCTGGGGGTGTCCTTTTCCATTTATGTGGGGCACCCTTTGGATTTTTTTTCCTGTCTACTAACCCAGCCAGGAAGGAAGCACCATTTGCACACATATGTCCCTCTGCTGGCTTCCCAAATCTGCCAAACACTCAGGGGTGAGCATTACATCATCTATATAACAAAACCTCTCCCAGAGGAGGAATGGGACAAGGCAACGATCCGAACCACCATCCCATAACCAATCATGGGGTTACACAGATAACCTTGGCGAAGCACTCTGAAAGTCTGTTTTCACCTGTTCCCAGCAAGTGTCAGGTGCTCCCAGAGGTTCACGTCTAAGAAGATGCTAAGTCAAACACAATCAAGGTCTAGAACAGCAGTGAAAGGTTCCATCCATTTGTATCACCTGCGTCCTCCACAGATCAAAGTTAGGTACAGAGCATGGGTGGGAAGAGCTCACTTGAATTAGCTCCCTGTCACCCTCAGTCATTCTCTCTGAGTCACTGTGTTTACATATTCCGGAGCTCTTCCATGGAGCCACCCTCCATGTCTCCATGCCTGGTTAGCTCAATGGGACCGACTTAATTTGCTCAGACCAACTCGGAGCCAAGGGTCAACATGGCCCTGCTGGCCCCTGCTACACCTGCTGGCTCCCAGGGTCGGAGCGGCCCTGGGTTGGCACAATGGCTATTACTGTTGTCTCTCTATCCAACATACCTACCTGTTGGACGAGTTCCTAGCTGGGAAAACCATGTCTACCCTTAGCATAACCTTCAGCTGGTTATGTACCCTCCTTTGTCTGGGGGGATATTCACCCAGGGCTGGGACAGACGTGATCATCTTTAGTTGTATTTTTCTATCACAGTTGTCTTCTGGGAACTGCTCCTCGGGCTTTATAGCCTCCCAGAAGCTGCTTAGATACAACTTGTCTTTCTCCCATTTTTTTCCACATTGCCTTCGAGTAACCTCGACAGATCTCTTCCTCTGCTTTTACCATGTGCTCATCTCTTCTAGGCTGTTCTCTCACTTTACAGATACTCTTTACATTGTTCATCTAAGTCATTGAGATCCGCCAAAACCTTTCCTGCTTTATAAAGATCTCACCCCACCAAAGGGTTTAACAAAGCCACTTAAGTTCCCTGAGGTCCTTGCTGGACCAACTTTTTCTTTCGCTGTTTGAAATGTCTGGACCAGTGAACAGGGGCCTCAAACACAGCTTCTCTTGTGCCTAGTTCCTTCAATCCCCTCCCCTGTGGTCCTCCAGCCCCACATCCTCCTGGATACCTCAGACAGAGATGATGAAGTGTTCCTAAGCCAGTCCATCAGGAACTGAGCTCCTTAACTGTCTCAGGTTCTGCGTCCTTTGCCTTCAGGAGGGATGGGAGGGTACATTATGCAGATCTCCAGCTCCCACAGCGGTCAGACTGATCCCACCCACTCTCATGCCCCACAGCCCCACAAGCCATGCTCTGACAGGTGCGTTCATGGCTTGCTTAAACATCCTTCCCAATCTCAGAAGTTCAAGTGCTGAGTATTACCATAGTTCATTTTGTCCTGGACCATTGCCAAGGCCCCCGTCTGCATGTTTGGACCACAGGTTTCCCCTTCTTTCCTCTGAAGGGTCAAATGTGAGGGGCATCTCCCACCGCATTTTATGTCCTCTCTCTTGCCCTCTCGTTTATCCACTTCACTTTCCAAGTCAGAGGCTAACTTGGAGGAGGTTGCTGTATCTTCCTTTCTTGCTGCCACCACTTGTAGTGGGTAGCCATTCCAGCTTGGATCTGGAAGTTCCAACCCCCATTGAGACTCTGGCAACTGTCACGCCTATGAGGCGGGGCAAGGGGAGGCACCTGGAGACCCGAGAGCTGGATGGGCGAGCGCTCTCTCTGTGCACTCTCTCGGTGCCGGGACGCTGAACGGTGAAGGTGGACTGTTCAGAGCTCTGGAGAACACCGCTGGACTGTGTTACACCTTCCCCAGACCCTGCGACCTACCCATTACTTAATTTGTGAGTTACGCCATTAAATAAATATCCTTTAACCTACGTGGAGTGGCCAAAATAATTTCTCCAATAACCACTCCTGGACATGAGCAAGTTCACCTCAGCCTCCGATGCTTTCCTAACTATAAACCACAGTATGGCCAGGCAACCTCTGCCGCTGCTGCTAGACTATGGTCCCGTTCCCAATCTCCAAGGCTGCAACATTTCCTCTACCCTTTAACAGCTTTCAGGGCCTCTCCACAGTCACGTGGTAGACCCCATTCATCCAGGAGGCATGCCACACCATACCACACAAAGACTGCTATCCGGGGATTCCTCCACAGACACGTTGAATCCCAATGGCTCAGCTGTGTGCATCTCACTGCTCATAGCAAGAACTATGCCTTCGCCGTCACAGCACAAAGGCACCCTAACACATACCGCACGGGAAAGGACAACTGTATCAGAATCTCCTCCGTGGATGCTTCCCCTTTGGGCTGCTCAGCAGCAGCCCCAGTTACGTGCCTTTGCTATCCATAGCCAAGACCACGGACTCACGCCTCCCCACACTCATCTTTGGTTCTGTCCTGACCCTGTTTGGACACCAATAATATGGTATGAGAAAAGTTTCCCTAGGGAGACAGTGGCATGTATCGTATTAGTAATCCCAGTGCTGTGGACACAGAGATGGGTAAATCTGCCTAAGCCAGATGCCCAGCCAGCCTAGCCTACTTGACCAGCAGCAGGACAGTGAGAGAGCATGTCTCATGAAAATAAGGACAGTGCTTAAGGAATAACACTCAACATGGCCCTCTGGCCTCCAAATGCACACAGGGGCGCACACAAAAATCATTAATTAGCAAAATTGGCGGAGCCAGGAAGTGAGCACACGCCATTGGAAAACTGGAGCTGATAGTTTCGCTCCTTGAAGAACTTCCGTGAGCCTTCAGTTTACACAGAGTGAAGTGAACTGCAGTATTACCTGTAGAGTAGTACCATATGTATACATCAACAGCTTAAATACTGGTAACATCTAATTAAACATGGGAAACAAGGGAAAGATGCTGGCTTCTAGAATGTACTTGGATGGCATGTGAACTCAACTACTGTGAATTTTAGCAGCTGCAGGCTTGAAGTCCACTGCGGCTCATTTCAAAGCAAGTGTGGATTATGCACGCTGTAACCCATTCCAAGCACATTTCTGGCTTATGAGCTCCCTCGTTTGCTTCACACATTTTTCGCTTGGCTTTGTCGCTGTAAAAACGGCTCGGGAGAATGGGGTCATTGTTGTGACTACCAGACCGCATGGCTCCTAGACACTTAGAGCTTGTTTTGAGGAGGAATTAGGAAGAGTTTGACCACAGAATGCTGTAAGAGTGTATGAAACATTCTGTTGGGAGCTCAGGAGGCCGCGATGCTGATTGAAATGCAGAAGATGGAGGCCGCCATTCATGTGGGGTTTTAGAGGACAGCGAGGACTCAACAGCAGACTTGGCTAAAAGATGTTCCTGTTACATTCTGGCAAAGAATCTGACTGTATTCTGCCCATGTCCTGAAAATGTAGGTCAAAAATGGGGTAAATTTTTGGGCAGTGGAAAAGTCAAGCGTGGTTATTGCTCACTATGTTTACTGAGTGTTTTTTTTTTTGTTTTTTTTTGTTTTTTTTTGTTTTTTTTTTTGTTTTTCTGAGACAGGGTTTCTCTGTGTAGTTTTGGTGCCTCTCCTGGATCTCGCTCTGTAGCCCAGGCTGGCCTCAAACTCACAGAGATCTGCCTGGCTCTGCCTCCCAAGTGCTGGGATTAAAGGCGTGCACCACCACCGCCCGGCTACTGAGTTTTATGTTGAGAATACCACTCTTTGCCTTATGGCCTTGAGACAGGATTTCTTACTGAACTAGAAGCTCGCTAATTTGCCTAGTAGGCTGACTGGCCAGTGAGCTCTGCCTCTTTGTATCCCTCAGTGCTGGGGACACAGGCATGCACAGCCATGGCTAGCTTTTTATGTGGATGTCCAGGATTTGAACTCAGTTCCTCATGCTGTGTCAAGTGTTCTTACCTACCCAGCTGCCTCGCTGGGCCCTTAAGCAGATCTTTACAAAGGTTTTCTTGCTTGTTGTGGTACTAGCTCCCTCATGTCTAAGCTTTTCGGGGTTCTGCACTATGAGTACCCCTCTGTTGCATCTCACTGGGGTTCCTCTCTATTTCTTAAAGTTTCAGCATTTTTCTATTTAGCAATGGCTTGCACTGGTCAAACCAGTTATGCTTCTGAAATTAGGCTGGCAGTTGTGATTCCTTACTTCTTTCACATTTCCCTCCATCTTTTTGACACAGATTATTTATTCCTTAATTTTCGTATTTTTTATAGGGAGTGTCAATAGACACATGTGTTTACTCTGCTATATATTTCAAGGAAACTTGTGTCAGGCCAGTATTTAATCATTGAGAAAGTTGCTAGGTGAAACCAATTTAAAAAAATGTAGGGCACCTCAGTGTGGTAGTTTGAATGCAATTGGTCCCCATAAGCTCATAGGGAGTGGCTTTTTGGGAGTAGGTGTGGCCTTGTTGGAGGAAGTGTGTCCCTGTGGGAGTGGGCTTTGAGGTGTCATATGTGCTCAAGCCATGCCCAGTGTCTCAGACCACTTCCTTTTGCTCATAAGATCAAGATATAGCTCCTTCTCCAGCACCATGTCTGCCTGCACGCTGCCATGTCCCGCCATGATGATAATGGACTGAACCTCTCAAACTGTAAGCCACCCAATTAAATGTTTTCCTTTATAAACATTGCTGTGGTCATGGTGTCTCTTCACTAAGTCACTGTTGGGTGAGGACCCACTTTGGAGCACTTAACTAAGACACTCAGTAGGATAGTCTCTTGTGAAAATTTCCACAAAGTTAGTGGATTCCAAGCAATACAAATTTATTCTACTGTGGAACTGGGTGTCAGAAGTCCCCAATTGTGTCACTGGGCCCAAGTGACAATATTGGTAGAGTGATTTCCTTCAGAGTCTCTAGGGGGAGACTCCCTCCCCTGCCCTCAGTTCTAATTGACATCTCTACCCCTTGACCTATAACCCCATCCTCTGTCTTGAGTACATCTTCATGTCTCTCACTTCTGTGGTGCAAATTCTAATTGGTCTTAATAATAAAAACTCAGAGTCAGATATCAGGGTGAAAGCTGAAAGATCAGAGAAACAGAGCAGCCAGCCACTAGAAAGACTCCTTACCTCTGGGAATTCTCAGACTGAAAGGGCCAAACTCTGTCTCTTCCTGCTTTATATTCCTCTCTGTCCAGCCATATCACTTCCTGTCTCCACCTCCCTAGTGCTGGGATTAAAGGTATGAGCCACCACTGCCTGGCCTCTATGGCTAACTAGTGGCTTACCTCCACACTCTGATCTCTAGGCAAGCTGTATTTGTTAGGGCACACACAAAATATCACCGTACAGGTCTCTGATTCCTCTTGCTTTTCCTTCTTCTAAAGATACTGTTGCTTATATTTGCCTTGTTGGAAAACCTAGGATAAAATTTCCTTTTCAGCATCCTTAGCCAGCCAGATGTCAGTGCATCCCTGCCATCCAAGCACTAGGTAGGCTGAGGCAGAAGGTCTGGCATGTGTCTGAGGCCAGAATGGGCCACATAATGAGTTCCCGAAGTCTGGGCTGCAGGGTGAAAACATATCAGGAGAATGGAGAGGAGGACCAGGAGGAGGGAGCGGAGGAAGAGGAGGAGGGAGAGGAGCAGGACATGGGGGAAGAGGGGGGAGGAGGATTAGACGGTGGCCCCAAAGTGGGTCCTCACCCAACAGTGATTGTCACCCAACACTATGACTCCTAGGAGCCTTTTAGGACTGTCAGGAATAACTTTATCTTGCCCATATACCAGCAAATATATGGAAGTTTGTATATCAGCCTGAAGAATTTACGGCAAACATATTTGACCTGTGAGATACTTCTTTCACTCTCCACATCCATCCTGACCTTAGATACCGGATCCTAATCAGTGGCTAGGAACAGATGAAACTCTAAGAAAGAAAGAATTTTATGTGGTTTAAAATACATATGGCTTGCCATGCATAGGAAAATAGAGCACCCTTCTTAGTGAAATACTACAGAAACAGAGAATCCAGTATCAACAAACATACCTCACAAAGAGTGCTGCTTTATAAATAGCCAGACAAAATGGAATATATTTGTACAGAGAATGATTTTGTCTTTACTTAGTGATCCAAAAGGTAGTCCAAGCTCCCTGACACCCTCTCTTTTAATCCTGAACACAGCAAGTACACCCAGAGCAGATGCTTTCATCTGGTTGCACTACTTAGAAGAGCACGCTACTGAACTGACTGAATAATAAAAGTTCCTATATTAATATCATTACAATCCCCTTAGGGGTGTGGTAGCACATGCCTTCAATTCCAGCACTCAGAGGGCAAGGGTAGGTGGGTCTCTATGAGTTCCAAGTCAGCCTGGTCTACATAGAGCATCCCAGGCCAATCAGGGCTGTGCAGTGAGACTTTGTCTCATGAAATAAACAAAACATAAAAGCAAACCAAAATCGTTACAACCTTATGCATCCTGGTGATTTATGTAATCTCTAACAGCATCAGTAAATATCCCTTATAAAGGGCTCACTCTTACATAATGGCAGCCTTGTGGGCATCCCTGCACGCTGCAAATACTCAAGGCTCCATTCCACCCTGAAATGCAGACACGACAGGAACAGGTAACATTTATTTACATAACTCGAAGGAGGCTGAAGTTGACCCAAGTCTAGAATTTCCTGACCTATCTTTATGCAGACAACCCCCAGAGTTCTACTGCATTTTCAAATACTTATGTGGCCTAATTATAAATTAAAATTCTTTATTTTTCATGTTAGCGCTTAATTCTAAGGAACCTAAAATGAAACTCAGAATATCTATCAAAAGTCGACGAGATTACCACCAAGTGTGTTTTTAATGCCTCTTCCAGCTTTCCTCCGGAATGCATTCTTTCATTCCTCCTCCCTCCTACTCAGCTCTTAGAGCTTGTCTCTATGTTGTGTGTGCATGTGTGTCTACATGTTTGTATACATGGACATGTGCAGGTATGTGCATACAGAGACAAAAGCTCAACATCAGACATCTTTCTCTGTTGCTCTCCACCTTATTTTTGAGGCAGGGTCTCTCACCGACCTTGGATCTCACTGATTTGCCTAGGCTGGCTGTCTAACAAGCCCCAGGAGTCCTCCTATTATCACCTTCCCATCTGGGGGGTTGCAGACATGCTACTATTCTTTTACACAGATGCAAGGATCCAAGCTCAGGTCCTCACCCTTGTGCAGTTACCTCCTAGGCCATCTCCAAAGACCTTCATCCTGTTTCCATTTCCTCATTGTCTTGTTTCCTTTTTCATGAACTTATCCAACTCCCCTTGTCATCTTAGGCAGGGCGTCTCTACTTCCATACTCTGTTCTCAGTGCAACCTATCCATAGCTTTTTCTTTCCTAATACAAGACTGAACACTTCTTAGCTCAGGAGCAAGCTACTCCTGAGTGGCTCAAGCCAAAGCCCTAGGTCAAAGTCTCTAACCATCCGGGGCAATGATAATACCAAACATCATTACCCATCCTCAGGATTTCTGTTCTAGCTGTCGTATACAACACACAACTCGCTTTAAACCTCCTGCTGTCCATTTTCTCCATCCATGTTTGCTTGTGCTGTGGGCTCATTTGTCGGTCTAAGAATCACATTGGCCATTATCAGCATTTCTCGGTTGAGTTAGCAAATTTTCAAGTGTCCAATAGCTTATGTGGCTAATACCATATTAAACTCAGAAGATACGGGTCATTTTCATTATTTACTCTAAATTTGTTTCTAAGACAAGGTTTCATATAGCCCAAGCTGGTTTTGAATTTGCTATATAGCCAAGATGGTCTTGATCCCCTGGTCTTCCTGCTTCCACCTCCCTCACTGAGATGACCTTGAACCCTTGATCATTCTGCCTCCATAGCCTCCTGAGCACTGGGATTACTGGTGTGCACTACCACACCTGAGATTTTGTGGTGCTGGGAACTGAACCCACCAATAGCTTGATTTGTAGCAAGCATTCTACCAACTGAGCTACGTGCCTAATCCTGACCATTTCCGTCGTGAAGAAAGTTCTGTTCAAATGCCCCAGCATTCTGGGCTCCTGTTGCCTCTCCTTCACAGTCTAGCTCTAACATTACTCCTTTGTTTTTTTTTTTTTTTTGTTTTTGTTTTTTTAACATCTCCTGGTGCTGGTGTTTTCCCCTTCCAACATGGAACAGTGAGTTTACGATGTGTCACACTCTGCCTCCACCGCTGTTTTCGTTTGCTTTTGTTTCTTTAGGAACAGTTCGTCCCAACCCATAGACACTTAAGCTTGTCAAGACGACTTTGTGACAAGCCTCATTAGAATATTCTCTAAAGCTTGGTGAATGTGAAAACATTTCCCTAGTGAAGAGTGATGGGTCTGTGGCACAAACGCACCAGCAGGAGTTAGCATAAAATCGAACGCGGAAGCTGTTTGTGGCGACGATACTTCAGGAGACCTAATGATAAATCACATTGATCTCCATCACTCGTGACTGGTTTTTGTCAGCCAGGGAGGCATCCTAATGTACAAAGGAAGATGGATGTGAGTACCACACCGCTCTGCCTTAGAATCTTGTTCACATCCATTACTGATGCGGCTTACTCAAGCTACTGAAATGTCTCAGAGCTTGGTAGAGATGGAAAAAGCTACCTGCATTAGATGGAACTCTTCGATAGCAAATGACAGAAATAGAAATCCAAGTAGCTTTTTCAGAAAAAGGTGTTAATGGGCTCCTATAACTAAAACATCCAGTGACTTGAGTGTGATTGGATCCAGGGGCCCACAGAGTGCAATATGTGGTTCTTTCTAGTTCTCAGTCCAACTGCAATCTTGCCCTCCCCAAAGACAGACATTCCAACTCTGGACAGTAGTAAAGCAAGCACTTAAGAGCTTAATCAGAGCAAGCAAGACACCCTGACTAGGCTTTTTACCCAGAAAGCAGCCTGGCCCAGCAGCTGCACCATCGCGGGAGCTTGGGTCTTGTGTCTCTCCACTCTCGGTTAGTTAATCCCCACCCCCTTGCATCCCATCCCAAGGTAGGCATTTCCAGAAGAGTAGAGTGTTCTTCTTAGAAACCCAGTGACCCAGAATCCAGTCTGTTGCAAGTACATACATAAGATACAAGAACATGTATGGGGACTTAAGTACCACAAAGTTGAAGTTCACTGGAGGAAAGAGAATCAGCACTCCACATGTTCCTCTGGGAAGGAAGCCACTGAAGCCACTTTGAGTCGACCTAGCTAGAGTAGATCGCTACTATGTGGGGTTTTTTTACATCATTTCTGGGCCTTGAGCTGGCCCAACTGTGGAGACCATATGTAACTGTATGTTGTGTTTGGGAGATGGCCTTGGTCTGTCCATCCTGGAGCTAAGAGCCTGTCTAACAATAATCCTGCCCTCTCCACAGGCAAGGCATTGAACTGTAGTTATGGGGAGGTCCCTTGTCGCTAAAGACTCAAGATCTCTCTGCAACCCTGGACTCCAGGGCAGGATTATCTGAAGTCACACCTTCATGTCTCTTTCTGCTGAGAGTACCACTCTGACAGTTAGGAAATGGAGTGTTCAGAGAAGGGGAATCAAGGCCAAGGGGGAGGGGTTTCACGGGCCCTCTTCGCCATATGCATCATATGGGATTGTGAGGGATGGAGGCTTCATCCTTCTCCGGAGATGAGATCCTGGACAAGCAGTGCTGGTGTACTGAGCTGTCACGCTTGTCCAGAACAGCGGCAGCCATTATATTCCACAGGACCCATGCTTGCTGGTACTGGCCACAGGTCTCTCTCCTCCCACCTGCTCCTTTCTTCCTTGCTCTTCTCCTTTGCCCATTCCCATTCCCCTCGCTCCTCTCCCCTCTCCTCCTCTGATTTCTTCTATCTCTCTTTCCCTTCTGAGTTATAGCCGGGGATAAATGGTACAATATATGTAAAATGACCCGTAGCTCGTAAGTAGGACAACACTTCTTTACCACCATGCCTTCTTATTTTTGACCATTTAACTGAGCAAACGACATTTTATTCAACAGTGACTAAGGTCTGGATTAAACTTTTCTAAGCATGCTGTCAACATTTATTCTGAAACAAGAGAGATGAAAATTCTAGTTTCCTCCACTATCTTTCCTCAATCTCCATTCTACAGTCAGGCCAGAAGACTGGGACACCAATAGGAAGAAATGTTTCCTTGACGTACATCATTTTATTATTTTATTTGTTTGTTTGGTTGGTTAGTTGGTTTTTCAAGACAAGGTTTCTCTGTGTAGCCCTGACCATCCTGGAACTCACTCTGTAGACCAGGCTGGCCTCAAACTCAGAGATCCACCTGCCTCTGCCTCCTGAGTTGCTAGGATTAAGGCGTGATCCACCCTACTCAGCTCCATTATTTTATTAATAGAAAGAACCTAGAAAGGTCACAGTAACCCAGTGCTTCTTAGTAAGTGTCTTATAAACCAAATGCTGTGGCAGGCAGGACACTGGTCTACATTCATTCTTATTTCTATCAGAGAAGCTTCCAGTTTGTTAGTTTCACATTCAACACGTTAACGGTCATCAGTTTAACACTAAGAACTGCCATTTTTATGCAAATATAGACATTTCCAAACCAACACAAAGAAAATTAGTTTTTTTTCCCTTCACTCTATCAACTCTAAAAGCAGACAGTTTAAACTGGAAGCATAATACACTGGTTCTGTAAGACTAGACACCTAACTTACTTCTGCCTTTCTGTTTCCACATTATTAGAATATAACCCCATCTTCTTTTCTCAAGAAAGCTGTGAGAGATCCGGCCTCTCACCCACAATTCAGGCAGACTAGAAGGAAAAGCAAAGAACAAAATGACTCATTTGATTTAGTCTTTTTAGAAGCAAGTGTTTGTTCCTAATACTCCATGTTGTGGGAGACAACAGACAGAGGGCAATAAGCAGGCTCAGTCACATACACGTTAACAGTATTTCTAGGGTCTTGTTCCGATGGAAGTTTCCAGTCTCAAGAAAAGAAAAATCCGAAAAGATATTATGAGGAGACAATCACAACTGCATGTTTTGCTTAACCCTCTGATGTTCAAAGAAATCAAAGATACTGTGGTGGTGGTGTTCACATCTTAGTTCCAAAGCCTGAGTCGGACAGTGTCACTGTGGCCAGTGTGAATGCAAGGAGCTTCTTGCTTGGGTCTCTATTCAGCATCCTTCCCCCGGTTATTCTCTCTCCCTCTGTAGCTATGAAGTGGTGATTACATCACCAAGGCCCATGGTTTGTGTATAAGTCAGGGAAGCAGATTAAGCAATAAGAATCCACACATAGTAATGGGGCCCAAGTATATTTTCTGAGCAAGTTGGCCTGTAACATCGGCTTGTTTAAAACTGTGAGACTCCCTTTTCCCACTACTTGCCCGAGTTGAGGAGAGCGCCGCTTTGATTTTGGCGATCTTCAGCAAGCCCTTCTTTGTGCTGCCTGTTTCAATCCTCCATGTTCTTCTGTGGCCACCCTGAGCCCAGCCTTCAAGAAGCTCACAAGTGGCCACAAACCTTGGTACTCTCTCCATTCCCTGAGAGTCCAGAACTTGCAGTTGGCATTTACCATGAATTGTTCTATGGGGTCATCATCTTCTTCTGTTTGGGTCTCTATCTCCATAACTGAACTTAGGGACACTAGAGAGCAACGAAGTGTTATCTATAACCACATCAGGACAGCTGGCATAAAACTGGCCTCAGCAAATTACCTATCAATACGGCCATTCAGTGAAGCTCAAAGGCCGTCCAAGGCCGTGATTTTATAATTCCCATCCCTCTCACCCACAGGGTCTGGTAGAGTTCACAAGCAAGCAGATGCTGACCTACAGGCCATCAGCTCAGCAAGCAAACGAAGTTTCCCCCTGCAACAGCTGTGAAACAGGCAGAGGACCTGGACAGGTCTCCATGGGAGGAAGGTTTAATAGCTTGGAATAGGAAGTCACTCGGGGCACAAGGCTCTAAGTAATCCGATAAAGACTGTTCCGAGACAAAACCAGTCTAGAATTTATATGTCCACCAACCAAAGCCACGGGATCCCACCAGGCATTGTTTGTTGTTGATTTAACAGTATTTCCTGGAGTCCAATCTGGCTTCAAATCCAATATGTAGCCTAGGATGACCTTAAACTTCTCATCCTCCTGCCTCTACTTTCCTGGGTGCTGGGATCACAGATGTGAGCTACCATGCCTGGCTTGAAATAAGAGCTCTACCACGAGAGATGGGAGAAGTGTCCTCAATGGAACTTTTTTGCTGCATGTTCTTTATATTTATTATTTTTTATTTTAATTAAATTTTTTATTGAAAATAATTTTTCTCATATAATATATTCAGGTCATGGTTTCCCCTCCCTCTTCTCCTTCCAGATCCTCCCTGCCTCCCCACCCATCCATGTGACTCCACGACTTCCTTCTCTCTCTCTTTAGAAAACAAACAGGCAAATAAACAAACAAATCAGAACCAGAGTAAAACAAAACAAACTGAAAAAAAAAATAAAAGCACGAGAAACACACACTCATAAAAAACACAAAATCAGGAACCGTAATATAAAGCAAAAGACAAAGAACATAAAAAAAAATGCCCAAACAAAACATTATTAGACAAAAAGTCTCCAAAAATACCACTGAGCTCGCTCTGTGTTGGCCATCTACTGTTGGGTATGGGGCCCGCCCTTCAATGTGGTTTATACACCCCATGAGATTCTACTGGAGAAACCTAATTCTTCCTTTGTTTCTGATTTAGGGATGGGGACTCATGTTTTCTTCCCTTCTCAGCACTGGGACGTCATCTGGCTTAGACCTATGCAGGCCTGTCGATGTCCAGCATGTTCTTGTTTTGGGAACATTCTACATCCCCATCATACATGAGCCTCTGTATCAGACTGAGGGAGGACACAGAATTCTGTGCAAAATGAGACTGCTGTCTGGACCCTGGGAATGCCAGCGGTGGGCCTTTCCTCATGTGAAGACTCGTGTGGTCTGGTGTGGCTCGGCAGACCGGTAGAAGGGAGTGGAATCCTGGTAATACCTCAATGAGAAGGATATGGGGACACAGTGCACTCCGTGAAGCTCAGGTTTAGTGTGGAGGCAGACTACTGACGTGTGGCTACATTCCTCCAGTTGAGAAAACCTGTGATGTGACCACACGTCTCCTCTCTGCAATGGGGAGAGCCTGTCTGTCCCTCACGTACAGTTATCACCAAGAGCGGATGAGTCAACGCCTCCAACCTGCCGACAGCAGCCGCAGGTGCATTTGTAGTAAGAAGTCAGCCAGGATTGGCCAGTCATCAGTGTCCTTGTCCTTATCATTATCCCGTGTAAGACCCGGAAAGTAAAGCTACATGGTTGGCAGATGAGGGACAAGTGTCATGAACTGAAAGAGTAGGTCCATCCGACATGTATGTGTGGGGAGGAACCACTGCTGATTCCACTGGGATGTCTTCAGAGGCGTGACCTACGGGGAGGTCATGAGGTGAGATGAGGTCATGAGGGTGAGGCCTTTTATGGAAGAGCTTTGTAACAATAACAAGAAAGAGCTCTCTCGTGGCGTGTGAGGACACGGTCAGAAGGTGGTTGCTAGCAAACCAGGATGGGAGTCCTCACCGGGACCTGACCCAGCTTCCAGGACTACAGAGAGAAGCTTTATGTTGTTCAAGGTTCTGGTTATGATGGCCTCAGCTAAGGCAATGCCTATGGAGGGGAAGAGAGGCAAAGAGGTGGGAAAGATAAAGGATGGGGGAGGGAAAAGGAGAGAGGAGAGGAAAGAGACCGAGATCAATGGTTATACACAAATAATTACAAATAAAAGCCTTTTGCCTTTGGATGCTGGTTACAAACTCTTCACCCAGTCAGACTTAAACAGGCAGTCCATCTACAATCGTAGGGAATGGAAGTGCTGAGGCAGTGTGGCTCTGTGGTGTGACAAGGTCCCAGCTGCCCAGCTCTGAGTGTCCCCCCACTCTGCCATTCAGGGTATTGACTATCAGACTCACATAGGCCACACCTCCAGTTAACACACAAAGACATTACGATACCCAGAAAAGAGTTTGCGACCGCCTCTCTCTGTGTGTCTCTCTCTTGGGCAGACATCCTACCTGAATTCCTTTCCAGAACCAAACTCATGGCTGTCTTTAAACCAATGAGAGTGGAGGTTGTATATATAACACAGGCCCCTGTAGCTGGGAGGCAGCCATTTTTTTTCATGAGTCCTCCCCTCAAAGATTGCCTTCAAATACAACCAATGAGAACTTTATTTGTAATCAGGATGCTATGTTATAAATATCAGACCAAGTCACAGTCCGTGGTGGATGGTGACACCTGAGCCACGTGTTTTTCACACATGTGTGTTTTGTATCTAGCCCAACACTTTTGATAGCTTTTGTTATCATTGGTGAGAATGGACACAGGGTGATGTTTTCTCTGTTTTTTAGCCTCAACTAAACACATCTTTTTATTTAAATTTCCAGTACGGTGTCTTAAAGCTATGTTAAAAAAAGACTTGAGTAATCTGGCTTCCTTTGGTTGGTTAGACATGCTTTTCTTCCATGCTGCCTCCCTGGATCTCCCTGGGGAAAGCGTCTGTGCTTTTTTCTAATTATTATTATTATTTTACATTTATTTATTGTGTGTAGGTGTGTATAAACCTATCAAGGTGTGAAAGTCAGAGGATAATTTGTGGGAGTTGATTCTTTTTTCTACCATATGCGTCCAGAGTATCGAACCTCAGTCATCAGACTCAATAGAAAGCATTTTTACCTGCTGAGGCGTCTTGCAAGCCCTAGGGGTTGATCTAGTTGATAACATAATGTTTAAGAATAAAGACACCAATGGTTCAAAGCAGGCAAGACATTGAGCTAGTAGAATAAGTTGGGTTTGTTCTGCCAAAAACAGGACAGGTGTTCCTTGACCTCACAACGACATAGCATTTGCCCAGTGTTCTCCCCATTCGAGATGGTGTTAGAACGTGAACTCCTACCCCCTTCTACTTAGACTACTGGTCTCAGCTTAAGCTCCCAGTCCTGCTGTTTTCTTCCATCCAAGTACGAACCAGGCCCGACCCTGCTTAGCTTCCGAGATCAGACGAGACAGGGCACGTTCAAGGTGGTATGGCTGGAGACACTGCTGTATTCTCTGTAAGATTTGTTTATCCCTACTGAGAACTGCAGGTCAAGTCAGGTCGAGGCACTTCTCACTCAGTATTTTGGTATCAGGGAGGAAGATTCCCAGGCAACTACCAATGCACGCCTCATGCACTCCCTGATTCCTGAGATTCCCATTGTTCCTATTCACATCTGAGAGACATGAAGCTCCTACCAGAGAGCCACAGGCTTAGAATTCTGACCTATACATGTGCTGTATCAAGAGAAACCTACCCGGTATTGGGATAACAGCATCAGCAACCAGACTGAAAATACAGTCTAGCAAAGAGGTATCCCAGACTTTAAAAACAAAATATAGGAAAGGGCCTCAGTTTGGAGTCAGAACACTGGTGCAGGTCGCTTTCTCTCACTCACCTTCAAATAAAACCTCAGGCTCTTCTCTTCGAAGAGTCTTTGCTGGACTAAATGAGATGGTATGTATGAAAACAGGGAATTTCATAGCCCTGTGTGGGTGCATGATTCTTACCCATTCAAATCAACCTTCTGAATTCTGTCCCTAATAGTCAACTGTGTCATTGGGGCACAAACACACAGTTATAAGTTGTTTTGTTTTGTTTTAAAGCCAGCAAACAACTGGTTGCCACATGGTCCTTGACAACAGTTGGGCATACTTTTTCTGTAAATTAAATGGGGACTTCTGGCAACCTACAAGTGGGCCCGGAGTAGAGCAACAGGAGAGAATTATTTTCCTTGGGGAGAGTGTAACTTCAACAGAAGCTCAACTTTACACGTCATATGTATTTTGAATGTCTCTGTTAAGTGGAAAGTGAGGATAATTAGTCATGAGCTGTCTTGCCCTTGGCCATAAAGCACATTAAGTCTCAGTGTAAAATCCTTCAAAATCTATTCGTACGCTGTCATGGAGTCCAACCCTTCCTGTGTTGTCTTGTCTTAAATTTTAAAAAAAGTATATAGTTTCCAAACTTAACAATTGGTTCTTCAGAAGGGTAACGAGTGGGTGAGGCATCCAAATCATCTGGCCAGCCATGAATTCCCAGAAATGAAATGGTGATCACGTATAGTCACAGCGCAGAAATGGAGCCTGGTACAAGGCGAGAGTCTGAGGAATGGATGGCAGAGGAGACAGATCCGTGATAGAGTCTACCACCGACTCCAGACCTAGCAAATTAGCATGTCTCAGGGCGGGGGCAGAATTCAGAGACAAAAGCTGAATTCTTCCCAGCTTATCTGCCAGAAATAATCACAGTGGTATACTCTGGCTGCTAAATGGCCATGGTGACATTGTTGACATCCCTGGTATCTCTTCCCTTAGGGACTTTTGTCCCAATGTATAAAACATGAAGTCAAAAAGAGCCGCTAGAGAAAGGGTAGACATTTGTCCACCAAACTGTGTCCACGGGAAGGAAGCTGTTCCTTTACTT
The DNA here is from genome assembly GCF_049852395.1 of Peromyscus maniculatus bairdii. Classification (NCBI taxonomy): domain Eukaryota; kingdom Metazoa; phylum Chordata; class Mammalia; order Rodentia; family Cricetidae; genus Peromyscus; species Peromyscus maniculatus. The sequence goes on along the minus strand of NC_134869.1, from coordinate 21,714,120 downwards.
TTGTTCTTTCTGTATCTCTGAAATATGTTTTAATCGAAATAGAATTATATTACCTTCCCAACCTACCTTTCCTCCCCCATACCCTCCTCGCTATCTTCCCTGGAATCCCTCCCACACAACCCCCTCTCAAGTTCATGGCCTCTTTTTCTTTGATTTTTATTGTTACAATACACACATACATACATATGTGTGTGCTTGCACACACACACACACACACACACACACACACACACACAGTTGTGTTGTGTGTATATGGTTTATGGCTTCAGGACTGACTATACTGTTTTGGACAAACAACACAAGGCTCATTCTGAGAAAGGCTGATTCTCCTCCCAGTAGTCATTAATTCCCCGTAATTCTTTGTCTAGGAATTGGTCCCAGAGAGAGTTTCCTTCTTCTTTATGAATATTGATATTGCCATTGTTCCAGTTCGGTTTATGCGGCCATTTCTGGGAGAGGCTGTTTCACAGCAGAATTCCTGGTATTCTGGCTCTAACAATCTTTCCAACCCTCTTCCATGAAGTTTTCTCAGTCGTACGCGGATGCAGGAGATGCCGCGGGGATGTATCTACTGGAGCTGGTCTCCCCACGATCTGCTGATCTCCGCATCATATCCAGTGAAGCTGTCTCTTAGTAATAAACATCAGCTAGTTTTGTTAAACATTAGAAGTTAGTCTTCCCCAGAGGTTCATCTGCAACTTAGGAAAGGCCGCCCATGGAGACGTAAACAGTCTATACATTGAGTTCCATTTGGGATGCTCAGCACGGGAAAGGATGGCAGGCCTCTTACTAAAATGTGGTTTGACTTTCAAAGGCAAGAGTCAAAATCTGTGACTTGATCATTATTTAGGTGCATAATTACTGTAACGTAGAAACTTGTGGACCGAACTTCTCTCTCTCTCTCTCTCTCTCTCTCTCTCTCTCTCTCTCTCTCTCTCGACTTTCTAAGTGCTGGGATTACAGGCATGAACTACCAGGTCTGGCTGAATTACTTGATGATAGAAATAGGAAGAAGTCCTTCCCATGCTCCCTTGGGAGCGGGGGGAGGAGACTGTGCCTCAGCTGCTCATCCAAAGCTCATGTTGGGCTCTCTGACACTTCCTGACCCCTACCCCCACCCAATGTCACATTATGCCACAGTTGGTGGCCTTTATTGTCAGGGCAGACTCACAGGTGTCTTGTTTGTTAAACCATCCATGACTGAACCAGCAGGTGGAGATGGCTAAGCCTAGCTAGAACTGACCTTGGATCTCCACTGGTGTATCAATTAATCCAAACAGGGAGGCAGAAAAGGGGAGGGGTGGGCAGGGGCACTATTTGTCATGGTCAACTACCACAGCTCCTCAGACAAGAGGAAGATGGCGAGGGCCTAAGATTTTTGTCCATCTGTTCCTTGGAAATGCTGTCATGTATGAATGAGAGGTCCGCCCTGGCCTTCCCCTGTCTGTGACATTGGCGCCAGGACACACCCTCGGAACAATGGCCCTTGTTGAACGCAGAGCCCTCAGGAAACCTGTCGCCCCAAATAACTGTCACATTCTGCTGGGATCAGTCATAGGACAAAATGCAATGTCTCTCCCCGAGCACTGGGGACGAGGTGGCGGTCACAGGGCTGAAGAGACGATGCCCTCATCTGCCAACAGCAGGGTCTGTGCAGCTGCTGAGGTCGAGCAGCTGGGCTGCTGCAGGGTCTTCCCACCCACTTCCTGTGTCTGGCTTTGATTTCTTTGAGGGCAGATGGTCTTGCTCCCTGATTCAGCTGGACAAAAACAAGTCCAAAACTATCCCCACTTGTCTGTTGCTCCTCGGCCTCCTGTGACCCACTTCTGAGGCATCTGCTTCCGGTTCTCTCAGTTTGGAAGGCAAGATGGGTAGATAATAAAATGGAACCCAAAATAATTCTGTAATAAAGCACTGAATACACACACACACACACACACACACACACACACACACACACACACACATATATATACACACACACACACACATACACACACATACGTGCATATATCCAAGATATTGCTAGAAATAACTTCTTTTTTTTTTTTTTAATTTGGTTTTTCAAGACAGGGTCTCTCTATGTAGTTTTGGTACCTGTCCTGGATCTCACTCTGTAGACCAGGCTGGCCTCGAACTCACAGAGATCCACCTGGCTCTGCCTCCCGAGTGCTGGGATTAAAGGTGTGTGCCACCACTGCTCGGCCTGAAGTATCTTCTTTCTATGTCTACTTGGCAATAGCATATTTGAAGGCAGGTCTTCTTTTGTTGCTATTTGTTTTTTGAGACAGGGTCTCATGCAACCCAGGCTAGCCTCAAACTTGCTTCGTACCCAAGGGTAACCTTGAATTTATAATCTTCCCATCTCCACCTCCCGAGTGTTGGGATTGGAGGTGTGTATCACCATGCCCCATGGATGAGGTGCTAAGGATCCAACCCAAAGCCTTGTGCACGCTTGACACCCCCACATGTGAGATCTCAAACCTGGAAGAGTCATCATTACATCTGTCTTCGTGGAATCGGGCCTCTTAGACTGGGATGTGCCCTGAGTGTTGGAAGTTCGAATTGCCGCCCAGGTTACCCTAATCTGCAGCAGAGTTGGAGAATTTGATCTTAGCTAGAGGTTTTCAAACTTGACTGAGCATCAAAATCAGTGAGGGGGCTTGGGGAAGCTGAGAGCTCAGGGCCCTTCCCACCTCAGAACTGAGTTGTGCTGGAGCCTGGGAGTGCAGTTTCCTCCTCCCCTTCCCTCCCCCTTCTCTTCCCTTCCTCTCTCTCTTCCCTTCTGTGCTGGCTGGTTTTGTGTGTCAGCTTGACACAAGCTAGAGTCATCAGAGAGGAAGGAGCCTCAGCTGCGGAAACGCCTCCATGAGATCCAACTGTAAGGCATTTTCTCAATTAGTAATCAATGAGGGAGGGCCCAGCTCATGGTAGGTGGTGCCATTCCTGGGCTGCTTGGTCCCAAGTTCTATAAGAAAGCAGGCTGAGCAAACCATGGGAAGCAAGTCAGTAAGCAGCACCCCTCCATGGCCTCTGCATCAGCTCCTGCCTCCAGGTTCCTGCCCTGTTTGAGTTCCTGTCCTGGCTTCCTGCGATGATTTAACATCAATGTGGGAATATAAGCCAAAAAAATCCTTCCCTCCCCAACTTGGTTTTCGGTCATAGTATTTGTCACAGCAATAGAAACCCTAATTATGACACCTTCCCACCTTCCAAGAATTTTTGCTGGCATCGTCATTACTAATACATTGTCTTGTGTTTCTTGGTAAATTTTTAAATGGCTAACAATCACATCTGTTTGTGGTGGTGTGTTACATGACGGCTTGCTGCTGTATGTACAAACCATGGAATGGTTCCGTTGAGCTAATTAACATGTGTGCTGTCACAGGCTGCTCACCTTGTCTCGTTTCTCATCCATGCCCACACTTGCTGTCCCTCCCTCGGCTGGGGTCCTGGGTCACGGTCTGAGAATCAGCACCTGGAACTCCCTGACTTCACCAGCTCCCACTTGTCACAGTACGTTGCTGTTGGCTAATTTGCATTAAAAATCCTGGCATTAAAACCCAAGGATATTAGCTTCTTTAGGAAAAAAAAAAGACTTTTTTTTTCTCTCTACAGTATACAGCAGTTGCTCAATTAATGGTTTGAGAATGAGTAAATAAGGGTAGTCATCACGATGAAAGGCAAGCAGGCACCAGGGGTCCAGCCATCGAAGGCATCTGATCTAATAACAGCCCCGTGTGTTTCTGAGCGTCCATCTAGAGGGAGGGCTTACGTCTTGGGCTTTGGTGGGAGGGCTGGCATGGCGAAGCACTCCTCAGAGCACCCGGATAAAAAGGCTTTCTGCAGAAGCAGATGGTATGACATGACATGCACAACACTCCTTTTAAAACTGGCATTTAATGAGTATCTCCATCAATAAAGGCCTTTGAAGAGCTCTCCATAAAATGTTGTGAAAAAACGAGAACGTTTAAAACACAGGCAAACAATGAGCCCCATTCACACAGTGAATTCACACTCCCTCCCCAGTGTCGCAGACTCAAACAGGCCCACTTATTCTCCTCCAGAGAAGTTGGCACATGCTAACCATATTGATTGTCTGATTACAAATAGAGCCCGTGGCAGGGAGCGCTTACAAGAGGAACCCATTTGTCCCTGAGGGTTACACATGGATGTCAGACTTAATACACACTCAACCACAAAGCAGTGGTACCAGGTACTGACGTGTAATTCCCAGGGAAATTAGACCCCGATGCCGAACAATAACCGCGTTGTTTCACATGAACTTGGTAAAGCGATTCCACAGAGATGTTTAAACAAGGGTTTACTAATCCTTACTAATTTCTAAAGTAGGGACTCTCCAGGAAGAATGGGCCGCCTCTTGTTATTCATTGATCTACAGAACAGTAAGCAGCAACAATGTGAGAATACACTGGCCTCACTGATCTTTCTGAGTCCCAAACCCAGGAGTAGAAATGTGCTATTTGTGGGGGAGGGGTAGAATTAGTGTGTGTGTGTGTGTGTGTGTGTGTGTGTACACTGATGTGTCAGGGAGGGGCTTGGCTGATGTTCTTTCAGCAGCTTTCTACTCTGGTGACCACCTGATTGTTCTAGAAAGGCAGCATTGGTCCTGATGGTGCAGAAGTCAGAGTCACTGGAATAGTGCCCTGTTGATATTAATGATGTCAAGGAGAACCCAATGTGAGAGACCCTCCGTTTCCTTCACTGGAGCTCTGTGCCTCTCTGCCCCTCCCATTGATTCCCATTAGACTGGATTCTCAGACTTGAAAAATGTCCAGACACGTGGATGTTGACTTTTATAAGTATACCACTGTTGAATTGAATTACACACTGCCGTTAGCAGGTGGCCAAGGGACTGAATGCGATCCAGTGAGGAATCAGCGTTCCATAGGGCCGCGCTTGCCTGACCTTTTAACAACTGAAATTGGAAAAGTGAAGTTTGCCTTAATTTCATGGGTTTTGTATTTGGAATTTAGAGCACAAAGTGTGATCCAGCAGAAACACGGCCCACTGATACCCACCGTGTGTCTGAGGCTGATTTATTGGTTAGTTGATCTCATATTAGTGTCACTGTCTTTACTGCTTTCTCACCCACGTAGGGTAAGAAGGCCATAAAACACAGGCGGGTCCCTTCTCACCCTGTTGGGCCCTCGACAGGAGTTGAAATGGAGGCCGGCATACCTTATGTCTACATAGTAGAGGTCAAGGCCAGGGAGCGCTCCGGTGGCCAAGTGTTCGCTGAGCAAACCAAAGGACCCAGTCGAGTCCTCAGCACCTTTGTCAGAAGCTGAGCCAGGGTCACGTGCTTTGCTGGGGAAGCAGGTTCCCAGAGCTTTGCCGGCTAGCCAGGTTAGCCTAATGGGTGAAACCCAGGCCTCAGGCCAAGTCCTGGTTTCATACAACACAGTGGGTGGCTCCTGAGAGCCGGCACCTGAGTTTGACCTCTGACCTACACACACATATGCAAACATGTGTACAAGTCCACACACACACACACACACACACACACACACACCACACACACACATGCACACGAAATTAAAATATCTGAAGCAAGCCGATGTTTAATAAAAAGTACCCACCCTTTCCCTTCTAATGACAAAAAAAATCTAAATTTAAAACCCATTGTTCTCATATAATTCGAAAATCTATTAAAGATCAAAGACGACTGGATTTAACGAACCTGTGTATGTCTGGATTTCATGCCAAAGTTGAATAGTTAATTAGTCAGAGCGTGGTGTATTTATTCCATGAAATTCACTTTGTCTTGATTTCAGTACGTCACATAATGTGATACTATTAATAATAATGTTCTAAAGTGTTAAAAATTAACATGTCATTATGCCTGAAATACATATTAAATTTGATTATATTTTAATCCAAAGGACACAACGAAACGATCCTGGATTATAATAACATGGTTTTTCATGTTTTCAGTGTTATTTTTCTTCTCTAGCATTCTAAGTATTTTAGCAAAATAAAAGGAAAGTGAAGATTATAATTAAGAAGTGGCCAAAAAAAAAAAAAAAAAAAGATGGTAACGCAACAATTAACTAAAGCTTAGATCTCATGTGTCCTCTGAAATGTCATCAGATGTCACTGAAAGCTCTTTTATAAAGCCTGAAGCAGTTTCGAGGGCGGTGTGGATCTCGTCACCCCTGTAAAGGACCAACCGTGTTGCATCATGCACAATTCATCTAAGAACAACTGGGCAAGTCACCCAGTTGTTTATGGTCCCCAAGAACTCCTACAGGACAGCTCAAGGAAAAAGGCCCCAACTTGGTGTCAGAACACAGCCAGGACGGGCAGGTGGGGCTCGTGAACGGCTCCTTTCGTGGGCGAAGCTCAAGGCTTGTACTTCGGATCTGGGTCACAACCTGAGTGGGTTTGAGCACCAGAGCAAGGACCTCCATGGGGGCATGCATGAAGTAAAACACACGCTGAATGTGTCCGTGCATGTGACCCCAGGATGCTTGGTCTGTTGCCTTTCTAAGGGCCAAGTCATGTGGTCTTTCTTCTAACCTACAGAACTCTCGAAGCCCTTGAGGTTGTGACAGAGGTTGTGACCTCTCCGGATCAGAGCTGCACCTGACAGGAGGACTTGGGGCATGGGAAGCCCTGGAAGAAACCAGAACATTCTATCACCTGAACTACATGGTGTAACAGACGTCCATCAATGGTGAAAACCCAGCTTTCAGAGGGAAACCACTGGGGGCTTACAGCAGGGTTTTAGTTGGGGAGTGAGCAGAATCGGTGAGGAAGAGGAGCTGGTGAGCATCAGTAGCATCTACCAGAGCCTGAGCAGGGAAAGGCAGGGATGGGACCTGTCCGTCAAGCTCACAGGTCAGGGTTCAGCTGCTGAGCCAAAGTGTAGAGCTGTCTGCAATACACATTTATGCACTTATTTAGAGACAGGATTATCCTTTTCTTTTTTTCTTTTTTCTTTTTTTTCTTTTTTTTTTTTTTTTGGTTTTTCGAGACAAGGTTTCTCTGTGTAGCTTTGCGCCTTTCCTGGAACTCACTTGGTAGCCCAGGCTGGCCTTGAACTCACAGAGATCTGCCTGCCTCTGCCTCGCGAGTGCTGGAATTAAAGGCGTGGGCCACTACCGCCCGGCTGATTATCCTTTTCTTTAGCATACATTTATTCCAATTTACTGACTGGATAACAAATCAAACCATAGGGCACCAGGCAAAGCGAGCCATGAATCTACATCACTGTTTAACGATGCTGTCGTGGTACGAGTCATTTCAAATTACTTACTTTAAATATTCAAATCATCCTGACGGTCTCCTTAGGACCCCGATGGTCAGTGCAAACCCCTAGAGAGAAAAACTCAGAGTATTTGTTTCTGTGTGTTCTTCAAGGTGTCCTGTGACTTCACCCCGGGGGTATTTTATCGTTCTTGTTAGTAGTATGGGCCAGAAGAACAAGAACTAATTCAGTCTCCATATAAACTGAATTGGCGACACATTCCAGACTTCCTGTAAGGAAGACTTACCTTTCTGTAGTAAGTTTTGTATTTAAGCTTTTGTAAACTGTCATGGTTCAAGCACAAGTCAAATTTATAAATATTTCCCTCTATACCTAGAACATCATTGAAACCCCCAAAGTTCAAAAAATAAATAAAAACTAAAATAGATTGTAGGTTTAACAAAGCAGTGTGAGAGAATGTAGTAAGGAGTGAGGACCTGAGCAGTTTCTCGAAGAACCTGGCTAACCCTTTTTGTGATGCACGGTCCTGTCTCCGTGGTAGAGACTGAGCAGGGCAGCACATTGTTTTCTGTGGTTCGAATCTTAGATGGTCTTTTAATGAAAATACCAGAGCCAGATATCAGGGTGAAAGCTGAAAAATCAGAAAAGCAGAGCAGCCAGCCACTAGTTCTTACCTAAAGAGAGCGAGTTCCTGTTCCCTCACGCCTTATATACCTTTCTCTGCCCTCCCACATTACTTACTGGGATTAAAGGCGTGTGTGTTTCCCGAGCAAAGGCGTGAGATCTGAAGTGCTGGGATTAAAGATGTGTGCCACCACTGCCTGTCTAATCTGTGTCTAATCTAGTGGCTGGCTCTGTCCTCTGATCCTCAGGCAAATTTATTAGGGTGTACCAATAAAATATCACCGCAGTTTTCCGAAGGGTACCAGATGAGGTGGCTTCTTTTGTCAACTGGCCTAGATGTAGAATCCTCTCTAAAGTGTTCCTCTGGGTGTATCCATGGTGAGGGCATTTCCAGAAAGGCTCGGATGGAGAGGGGAGCACCCCGAGTGTGAGCGCCACCCCCCCCCAAGGTGGAATCTTACATCATGCCCTGTTTTCTGTCCCATGCACCACCACTTTTGTTTAGATTTGAAACACCATTCATTCACATCATTCACTTATCCCTCTGTTCCCCCCACTCCCTTCTTTAAGACAGGGTCTCACTGTGAAGGAGCACCACTGACCTGGAACTCACCATGTGGACCAGGCTGAGCCCACAGAGGTCTACCGGCCTCTCCTCCCGAGTACTGAGATTAAAGGCATGCTTCACCACAGTGGGCTTCGTTTACTTAATTTTTATCTTACTACTGAATCATATTTTTATGGCAAATGTGCCACAGTTTATGTGAATATTCCTGTTGGTGGGTGTTTGGGTCCTTTCTACTTTCTTTCTGCTGATTTGGATGGCGACGTTACGCTTGTCAGAGTTTCTTTGTGGCCGTAAGCTTTCATTCCTCCTCTGTGCTAAGACCAGAAATGCTAGTAACACCATAGTTCAGTGGTTCTCAACCTTCCTGACACTGCGACCCTTTAACACAATTCCCCATGTTGTGCTGACCCCCCAGCCATAAAATTATTTTCCTTGCTATTTCATAACTGTAATTTTGCTACTGGTTTGAATCATATTGTAAATATCTGTCTTTTATGGTGGTCTTAGGGGACCCTGGTGGAAAGGTCATGTGACACCCCTCAAAGGGGTCGCGACCCACAGGTTGAGAACGACTGCTATAGACTCTCTAACTCTGTACAAAATGTACAGAGATCTCTCTAGAAAGCATGCTTCATTTTACATATACACCAGCGACTGTGAGAGTTAAAACTGAGTCACATCCTTCCCCATGTTTGATGTAGTGGTACCGACAACGCATTTTGTTTTTTTAGCGTGTTAGGAATCGAATTCAGGGCCGTGTTAAACAAGTGCTCTACCAGGGAGTTATACCCCCACCCCCACCAATATTTTGATTTTAGCTGTTTCGTGGAAGGGAAATGGTGTCTCCCTGTGTGTTTAGTTTTCTTAATGAATGATGATGACAGGGACCATCACTGGCTCTGGAGACCAACTTCTCTAAGTGTCTTCAGGCTTCCGCCGGGACTTCTGAAATAAAATTTATTTACCCTTAAGTTGCTATTGGTTGAACTAGATGGATCCCCTCTTGCCAGTTTCTTCCCATGGCTCCTCTTCTGTCCTTACCCTTGCTGCTGTTCCTCATCATCCCATCTCCAGCCCCATTTTTATTTCAGGATCAACATATCGTATCTCAGAAACTACTGCTTTTTTAATAACCTACTAACTATCTGCCCTAGACCCAGCACTGGGTCCTTTGTTTGCTTGGCTGTTTTTAAACTTTACTCATTTATATTATGTATGTGGGAGTCTCGTCTTCAGGTATGTCTGTGTGTGCCTGGTACATGCCTGGTCAGAAGAGGGTGTGAGATCCCCGGGACTGGAGTTGTGGATGGTTGTGAGCCATCCTGTGGGTGCAGGGAATCAAACCCGAGTTCTCTGGAAGAGTAGTTACTGCTCTTAACTACTAAACCATCTCTCTAGCCTTGAGCCCTTTTATACAGATAAACATATAACATATATAATTATCCAATATATAGTTATCCAATATATATAAATATATAATATATGTAAATATAAAGATCTCAACACACATATATAAAATAATCATATTATCATCCCCCCACTTCCCTTTCAGCACTGGGTTCTCACTCTGAGGAAATAACAAAAGATAAGAAGGATTACAGGCTGGCAAGTATTTTATCACTGTTTCTCTTGCAAAAATGGTTAATGAAAATTTAAAATTTTACTTGGGGAAATAAGTTTATTGGAGCTACATGCTTCTCTTTCTAAAATCCTTAATGCCTTTTGTCCTTTACATTATGGCTAGTCTCTGGGTCTCTGTTCTCTGGACCTCAAACTTATAGTGTTCATTGCCCCTTAGAAAAGATCAAACAATAGTTTCAAAGATAAGATTTAAAAAAATGCATCCACTTATCAAGTTGAAATGAACTTGGGTGGCCCTTGTCAAACTACTTACCGATCCAAATTCAACAAATATTTATCCGGCATGTACAAGGTACCAGGCAATGCTAGACACCTGCTCACACAAAGGAGAAAGAACAGTAAGAAAAACATGGACCGTCATGGCCCTCAAGTGCTAAACCAGGGCTGTGAGAATCTAAGTCAAGCAGGAAAAGGAGTCAGTTATACTGGGAGGGCAGAGGGATGTTGGAGGTGTTTACTGGCCTTTGGGAGTAAAGGGCCAGGAACTGAGTCTTTTCAGCTGCTTCTATGCCAGTGTCTATTAACTAGTTGTCAAAGCAAATGTCCTGGACACAGGCTGTCCCAGGACTTGTCAGTCACTTTGCCCACGTGAGTTCATTTCATCCAGTAACACAATGAAAAGATGGAATACTCTTGTGACCCCCATCTCACAGTTGAGCAATCAGAGCGTGGGAGATGCTTAAGTCAGGCCCAGATCCCACAGCTAGCAATCGCCAAGCTCACATTTTAAACCCAAACCTGTGTGTTGGTAGAATCCACCTTGATGTAAGAAAAAAAAAAAACTTACTTAGGGGCCAGGGGAGAGAACTGGGTTGGGATGAGGGGGTATCACTTAATGAGCAGCATCTACACAGTCAACCTTGCACATCGGCCAGTCTACATCATGACTCATTGTCTAGAAACATGGCTTTGAAGACAGAGCCTCAAGACCACAATGGATATATGGATATTCCAGGGAGAGCACATGTCCTGGGTGTCTCAAAGCGGTTGGGGTGTGGAATAATATTGGCAGCCCCTGTCCCTCCCAGAAAGATCCTGTCTTGATAGATGTCATAGTTGGCTTTCTAATCCAGTAATAAAGATCATGATAACCAGCAGCTTGGGTAGGAAAAGGTTTATTTGGCTTACACATGGAAGAGTCAAAGCAGGGACCCAAGCTGACGCAGGAACTGGAGCAGAGACCATGGAGGAACGCTACTTGCTGGCTTGCTCTCCATGGCGCTCTCAGCTTTTATAGCTATGGTGTGGCTGAACTTTCCAGGCATGAATTTAAACCCTCTCTAACAGAAAAGCTTTCCTGTCCCCGAGACAACAGAGGAAAGAACTCAAACCGCTTGAATTTGACAAATAGTGGCACGTCAACCTTCCTGACACCTCACACATGAAAGACGACCCACAGAGGTTTTGTTGACACAGTGGCTCCATTTTGTAGATGAGAACACTGAAATTCAGGAGGTTAAGTGTCTTTCCCAAGGTCACAACTGGAAAGGTGTTTCTCTGGTTCCAAATCCCGTGTTTCACAGAGAATTTTTAAAAATTCATTTTATGTATATTTATTTGTTTGTATATTTATTTATTTGTTTGTTTGTTTATCTGTGTGTATGTATGTGTGGATGTGCCCCATCCCACATGTAAGGAGATCCAAGGACAACCTATGGATGTGAGTTCTCACCTCCCACCCGGAGAGACAGCTGAGGGATTCAAGATGAAGTGCCTGAGTACTTGTACTTCTGTGTTGCAGTAGCGTGAGATTGAACTTGACCACTGTCATGGTCTAGGAAGTGCTCAGCCCGGTGTAGAGAAATACCTGGCTGTCTGGGCACCTCTAAGAAAAAAAGACATGAAAGATACGAGGTGAAAACATTAGGGGGTAGGAGAAAGATGGAGGAAGGGGAGGGAGAAGGGGACACAGAAGGGAAGTTTTAAGAGGAGGCTCAATGGCAGATTGAGTGGCCGAGATAAGGCTGGAGGAGTCAAAGAACCAGATCCTACATTACTTCAAAGATGGGTTAGGCAAGGATTTGGGACTTTGCCTTAGCAGTATTTAGTAATATGATGAATCCTCCACTCAACTGAAAACTCTCTAACAGAAATGTAGGCCTACCATTCTTACCTTCTTAAGGATGTATACTGATTGGTAAGGAGAGGAGCCAGGAACCAAAAACACCAAAAGTACACCTTGGGCTTTTCTGCGAGTGACATCCTTCACAGGGGCCCTGATCTGTATTTCCTTTTCTCTGTACCTGGAGGCCATCACTGGTGTCTCTGAACATTGGTGTCCCTCAAAGAACTTCATTTCATGCCCAAATGATCCCATTCAGATAGTTATACTGTAACTTTAGGGACACAAGATCAATTATGACACAAAGATTTCTGGAGAAGCTAATAATTCAATCACTGTTCACTTCTATTTTATCTTTTGCTTAGGGCTGTAAAATATGTCACCTTCCTAATTTATATCACATTTGTCAAAGTTCTTTTTCCTCAGTTTTCCTTAATTTTAAAATGAACATTTAATAACCCTGAAAAGGCATCTCTCCCTTCAATGATAACCTTTTAAATGCCAGACACAAACCAACAAAATGGGTTGACCATGGATCTTATAGTCTTTCAGTCCTGGGTTTGAATCCTGAAAGTTACCTAATGCCACTGGGTCTCATTTTTCTAAAATTTAAAATTAATTATTATAATACTTGCACCTCATCATTGTGCACTGTGTGTAAGATAATGTTTATGAATCATCTAGTGATTGAGAGGGAAGAAAGGAATAATGGAAGGAAGAAAGAAACAAAAGGAGAAGAAAGGGAATTAGCCTAAGAGGGAGGGATGGATGGAGGGAGGGAGGGAGGGAGGGAGGGAGGGAGGGAGGGAGGGAGGGAGGGAGGGAGGGAGGGAGGGGGAGGAGGGAGGGAGGGGGAGGAAGCAAGCAGGCAACGAACCAAGATGAATTAATTACTAAAATCAGATACCGAGCACACAGCACATGAGATAATTATGAAGACTACTAAGTACAATGGAAATAACCTGGTTTCTGTGCCAATCATGTGTTCATTCACGCATTCACCGAATGTTTACTGAGCATTATTCTCCATGACATCAGAAAATCCATTTACAAGGGACACTTTGTCCCTGGCCAGAGAGTTGGCAATACTAATGTTGTTACAGGTCACGTTAGCCGTGGTGGGGATGTGAGACGTTACAAGAGGAGGTTTAACCACTGCCTTTTCAAGGACTGGACATTCAAGGATAATGAGGTAAATGGACGAAGATTACTCTTTTGAAATCAAGCAGCTTCTTCTGGGTTTGGGGGTTTTTTTGTTCAAATTTCATAACTATTAGTGGGTGAGCTTGGGAGAATTTCTTGAAGATAAACGAAACGCACACGTTCCTCTCCTTTTCTGGCTGCAGATGACATGGCCAAGAGCAGTGACTGTCATAAGCAGTCACTTCCACAGTAACTTGAGTAGTGTCCCAGGTGGATGCCCTGGCCATTTCTACAGCATCTCCCTCTCTCAAGCCTGATGTAGAAACCCCTGAACCCAGTGGGAAGCATCCCAGGAGCTACACATCTGCTCTTCTTCTACTGTTGGGACTGAGTTGAGTGTTCTGTGTGGCACCATGAAATCCACTGCCCTCCTGCTGATCTGGAATAGTGAAGAATCACATGTTTAAATGTCACATTTGCCAGGCGGCATCCAAAGAAAAGGTCTTACTAGGGCTTAATACAATCCATAATCTTTCCTGAGCCTCCCCTTTGGAGTGGACTGAAGGGGCACTGGTAGCATGACTTTGGAAGTAAATTCACAAATAAATCACAGTCCCATTTCTCAAGAACATTGGTAGGAACTGGGCATGGTGGCAAACACCTATAACACCAATACTTGGGAGACGGAGGCAGGAGAATTTCTAGTGAAGGGCCAGCCTGTGCTACAAAGCAAAGTTCCAGGCCATTGAGATGCATAGTGAGAACCTGTCTCAAAATACACTGAAGACTTAAACAAACAAAAGGGAATAGTAGTAGGAAAGACAGACCATTAGATAATATCCCCCCCCCACACACACTTTTTCTCTCATGGATATGTTTAAGATGCACATTTAAGGTCTGAAATAGTTACACACACACACACACACACACACACACACACACACACACACACATATATATATATTACACACATATTTTGTATATATGTGTGCATGTGTTCATACATGTGTGTGTATGTATGTGTGTGTGTGTATGTGTGTGTGTGTATATAATAATAATCATATACTGTGACAGCATATGAGAATAATGTGAATGCAGTCTTTCTCTGAAAAAATACCTTCTTGTGCTGAACTTATCCATGTGATGACATAAATTGATAGTGTCAACACATTATTGGAGATGAATTGTGGTATGGCATTAGGCTACCACACAATTTTTCCTTGAACACAAGTGCTATAATACCGCCATACAGTTAATCTGGCGGCAGAGGTGGCAAGCATTGACGAACAGGTAGATAGCAGATACGGTGTGGATACACCAAAGAGAGGGCTCTACTCCAAGGCAAGTTAGAGGGAGAAGATGCAAGATTTGATTTTTTTTCATGTTGCTTAGAACGATTGCCATCTAAAACATCTGCATTAATATCTCTGGACTTTTCCTTTCTGTATTTTTGGACTATAGTGGACCTTCACAACCAAAACTATAGAAATATAAAACTCAGACTAAGGGAGACTCTTGGATGCAATTAGGTACAGTGTTATGAGTAGTAGAATAGAAAAGTAAGTATAGATGCCAAGATGATGAAAGGAAAGAGCTGGATTCTATCTGGGGAAGTTGTGGGAGTGGGAAAAGGAAACTTTCAAAAGAGAGGAATACCTACTGGTGGCGGCACATGAGATGCATGTTAGATCTTCAGTCCTTCCATTCCTGGACTGGGGTGAGAGGGCAGGTGAGTAGTGACATGCATGCGGATGTTTAGTTAATCTTCAGAGCAACGTTTGCCACAGAGAAAGATGGGTGGCCTCTTGTGTGTTGCACATAACAGTACAGACTGTTCCCACACTGCCTGCACCTCTGATGAGGATGGTGGATTCAGAGTTGACCACGGGATAAAGACCAGTCTGATCTTAAGGACTCTTCAAAAGCCCCATTGGGCTGTAAGTCGGTGTTGATGGGTGCCACCTGCCAGTGTTTTAACTTCTTCCTTTAAAAAGTTATTATCTCCCCTCAACCCCAAATAGCTGAAACATCCCTTAACAAACATGTGTTTCTTTGTACAAAGTTATTGATATTTCACATAACATTTGACTGGAAGGATTGGGGGGAGGGGCACAGTCAGGGGTAGAGAATGAGCACAACATTCCCGAACACCGCCCTTCTTATCGAACGAAGCCGAGATGTCCACAGAAGAGCGCATTTCTGGAGCAAAGCCAATCCATCAATCACTTTCTGGAGACTCTATCCTGCTGGTGAGTGGAAAGGCAAGATTAAACCCATGCATGTCATTTTTAGCATAGACACAAGCACGTTTTATTTTTAAGCTCACTTAGAGAGAATTTAGAAGGCATCACTCAAAACTATGTGGGGAGCAGCAGATTTATTTTTTAATGGTCCATAAATTGAATCTGGAAAGAAAGACTGGTGATAAATATGGATGTCTGAAATCCTCATTTCTAAAAACATCCTAAATTAAACTATAAGTCCTAATAAAAGTATGGGTGTCTGCAATTACTTGTGTTACTATTTAAACATACAACCTTCGTCTATTTTTATCTAACCTCTGAAGCACAGGAAGATTTGTACTTCCTATTTAAAATTTGTACAGGGATTATTTTGTCTCAGATTTTTTTTAAAGCAATTTTGTTGGGAAAAGAAAACGTGTCTGGGTGTCTTTGATGCTAATGTTAAAACAGCATGCCAGCAAAATGCCCTTGATAATGGCTGAATCAATGTACCCAGACAGCATCACTTGGTTCTGTAATTTAAGACAATGTAGTTTATGGTCTTTTCTTTATTCTTAAAGTCTTTCTTCAAAGTCAGCCAAGGAGATGATGAGAAATCACTTCTTAAATCACAGGATCACTTTAAAAATGTCTTTTCCATATACAGCCTGTTCCTCATTCATCACACACTGTTTGGTTCCGCTGTTCTCAGCCCAGGATCGCCTTGGAGTCTTATTGGTACTCTGCCTGGAGAATAAACCATAAAGTCCTCCACCTTCATTCACAACCTGCTTCCTTCTGAATGAAATCTTGACCTTCTGCTTCCCATTGCACATCCTCTAAACTAGTGGTTCTCAATATCCTCTAGAGCAGTGGTTCTCAACCTTCCTAACGCTATGACCCTTTAATAGAGTTCTTCATGGTGTGGTGACCCCCAGCCATCACATTATTCTCATTGCTACTTCACAACTGTAATTTCGCTGCTGTTATGTATCAGAATGTAAATATTCTTTTTTTTGGAGTTAGAGGTTCGCCAAGGGGTCGTGACCCACAGGTTGAGGATGTAAACTCTTCTTTCATGAATTAATTTATTTATTCCCCACCCTTCTGTTCTTCCCTTGGTCATCAGTTTGGAGACTTGGATTTCATTGCGAACAAAGATCAAGCCAGTTCTAGCATGTTTATTGCCTGTCTGCTCAGGACTACCCAGTTTACTGAGCCAGGCAGGTGGAAATCACCCAAGCCCAGCTTCTGCATTTACTCATCTCACTTCTGCCTAATCCTTTGGTGAAATCACTGCTAATCTTTTTAGTGTGACTTGAAAATGTTTCCACTGTGTCTGTCTGTCTGTCTCCATATTCTTCTGCTGCCAACATCACCTTTGGCCTGGACTGCTGCAACGTGTCCATAGTGGACAAGTTTTCACTTGTTGCTTCCAATTCATTTCCCCCCATTCAGCTTTAGTAAGCATTTAAACATGGGCCAGGCCATGCCACAGCAGTGATAACTAACTTTTCAGTGTCTTTCTATAATTTTGGGGATAGATCCACACAGCCCTACAGAGTCCCATAGCACCAGGTTCCTCCTGCTCTTCATTCTCTTCCTAACTCATCCATTATAGTTACATGTCTCTTTCTTCAGTGCTACATGATACCACAGGCAGGCCTCCATAGAACATTCTTCCCCTCAGGATTTAAACAGGGCTTTTTTTTTTTAATCCTTAGGTATTAAAATGCCCTTCCCCAGACAAGACCTCCTCGGAATGATCCCTTCCGGTTGCTTTTTCCTTGTTTGCTTTCATTCTTTATTATTTTTTAAAAGTGACTTATTTTGTGTGTCTGAGTGTTTTGCTTGTATGTATGTGTGTGTGTGTATGTATGTGTACCATGTACATGGCTGGTGTTTACGGTCAGAAGAGGGCCTCAGATCAGCTGGAGTTACAAATGTTTATGAGCCTCCTTGTGGGTGCTGGAAATTGAACCCATGTCTTCCACAAGAGCAGCCAGTGCCTGTAACTACCCAACGTTCACTCCAGCCCCGCTCTTCATCTTCTTCATGGCACGAGTCCTATTTGGAATGGTTGAATTAGTCCCCACACCTGTGGCTGGAGTCCAGGACTAGGGTGCAGGCTCCATGAGGGCAGAGATTCTGTTTTCTTCATCTCTGCGGTGAAGCCAATGCTTAGAAGAGAGCTGGTTATAAATCAGGTATTGACAATGTTAATCGATATGGCAGATGTCGATGTATTCTGAAGACACAGTTACTCATACAACCGAAGGGCAGAAAATTGAAAAAAAATGAGACCTCCATGAGTCTACAGCCAGGTCCTGCTGCTTGAAAAATTCTTACTAAATGAAGAGAGCATAATATTTAAATCTCTTCCTAAAGATTCATCAGAGCCTTTAAATGAATGTTCAGATACAGCGGTATCAGCCTAACTCTGGAACTCTCAGAATATTTGAGTTTTGTTCTAGCTTCATCTTTTTGCATGACAAGCCACTCTATGGACAATGGCTGGGGCGACTCTAAAAGGTGGGGACACCAGAAACGCTGTGCTGTGGGACTAGCCATGGAAGGCTTAGGCCAAGGTACAAACTCAACAGTAGCAGATGCTTCCAGGATTAAAGTTCCCTGGCTCTGGGGAACTGGAGATGATGGGAAGCACAAAAGTCTGGAGAGCTGAAATACTGTAGATGTGCCGTACCAGGCACGCTGCATTTGCCGGAGAGTAAAGTGGCCTTGGGTTATTAAATTACAATCCAGGGAATCACTATTTGGAGAAAGAGGAACTTCTTACAGAAAGGAAGACGGTTTCTATCAACGACAAAGAAGACAGTGGCATTCTTCAATGTGAAGGTGTCTCTTCATCCTGCCCTGCACGTGGGAACACCAATCTTAACACTCTATGGGTTAGCCAATCTATGACATGGCTCTTAAACCTCCTATCAAGTTTCCTATACAGAACTGGGAGGCATTTTTGTATGTTACAGACGGGTGTGCCTTCAAGGTCCTTATAAACCTGCAGACCTTGAACTCAGAAAGTTCTGAGAGCATCAAACCAGGTACATCGAGACTCATACTTGCGTTTCCTAAGAATCTGACAACTCCCTCAAGTGTGGGGCAGGAGAATTTTCACCCTAGGTCAATATGTTTAGAGGACCGTTAGCGTCTTCTCAAATGCTTGGCGCTGCATTACACCATGTAGTAGGAAAAAGAGCTGAATGCTCTGGGCTGGAAATGGGAGAAGAATAATTTTAGGCACTCCTGTTATTCTGTGTAAACACACTGAAAAGCCTTTTTGGGCAGGAGGCCTATGTTTAACCAGAGTTACTGAATATAGAATAATCATGGGTGGGGAGTACGTTTTCCTTGAATATATTTTTGTGAGATAAATGTGGATCCCAGCCATGGAGGAGACTTGTGTAGACACAAGGAGCCTGCCTGGGAAGGCTAAAACTATACCAACAAGTGAGACCCCCCCCCCTTCCAATTCCATCCGCTAACTTTTCCCTTCCTTGCTTCCTGCATATCTCTCGGGTCCCATCTAACATCACGTCCAAGGGAACCACTGATATTGGGGGGCCCCGTCCATTGCTCCATTCTGAACAGAGACTTCATCATGTGCCAGGGCCTCACGTCTTCGTTATTTGGCCAGTGAGGAACGAGAGAGTGCCTTGGTCTTATTTAAGAACTGTTCTGTTGTCTTTACATTGAAGGGCTTTGTGCTTGTACCAGTTTAGTGGGCCCTTTCCCCGCCGATCTAGGAAAACACAGCAGGACAGGAAACCCACCCTGGCAGCATCTCACGTGTGGAGCTAATTTCTCTGCTGCTGGGCCATCTGCCAGAGAAGAAAGTGGGAGAGGCCTTTCACCATCCACATCAGGGGACCAGTGGGGAACTGGATTGATCTTGTTCCTCAGAGATGCTGTGTTCATGTCTTCTGGTTACAGTAACAGGTGACCACCGATGATGAGGTGGCGTCAGCAGCAGATACTTCTTCTTTCACACTCCGGAGGTCTGCTGTCCCAGTCAGGTGTCAGTGGCTGATTCCTTCTTAGCACCCCAGAAGGACCTTCTAAGTGTCTCACCTGCTTCTGGAGACTCATTAATTCCTGGTAGTCTCTGATTCATGGACCACACCCCCGACCTTTGCCTCCACCGCCACACGGAATTCCCCAGTGTCTTTTCCTCGTCCCTTCCTCTCTGTGTCTCTCTGGGCCAGTCCTGAGGATCCCAGTCGCTAAGTCAGGCCCCCCTCCACCCTACCACGGCTTCATCTTAGACAACTGTGACTTTATAAACCCTCTTCAAGTAAGGCTCTGAACATACTCTGATTTTGAGGGGAAATTTTTTTGCATGCCTTTTCCATTCACTTCATTCTCCCAACCACTGGGCACTTCAACCCTGTAAACTCTGTACATTTATTGGGGGATGGTCTTGAAGTGTCTTCTCCCTTTCTCCGCCTGAAAACAGAGAGGAGCAAATGTACACCTGCTTTGGACAAAACATGGCTTTAAGCTTTGCTGTGCATTCCCACCCACCCCCGACCCCCCCCACACAATTAATGGTTATCTTGCTTAATTTTTATTGTCAAATCAACATAATGTCAGACCCATCTCTACACAGGTGGTCCCGGGCTGTACACAAAAGCTAGCTGAGCATGAGCCTGTGGAGCAGGCCCGGAAGTGGTGTTCTTCCACGGTGTCTGCCACAGTCCTTTTTCAAGTTCCTGCCCTGACTTCCATCAGTGAGCACAGTGTAAACCAAATAAATCCTTTCCTTCTCAAGTGGATTTTGTTCATCACAGAGACAGAAAAAAATAGCTAGAATAGTGGTATATGTGATTGTGTGCACATGTGTGTGCACACACGTGAAGGTCGAAGCTCACATCAGGTGTCTTTCTCTGTTCTGTTCCATTTTACTTTCTGAGACAAGGCCTCTCCCTGAATTTGAGACAATTCAGCTAGAACAGTTGGCCACTGAGCCCAGGGATCTACCCGTCTCTGCATCCCACCCCCTCCCCTGGAGTAACAGATGTTCACCATTTTTACATGGTTTCTGGGGATCCAAACTCGGGCCATCATGCTTGCCCAGAAAGCCCTGAATCCATGTAGCTGTCTCTCAAGTCCTGTAGAGACTTTTTGGATGATTTGGGCCCTGTGGTCATCATGAGGAAGACACTGAGGCTGAAGGGCCAATGCATTTTCTCCAAGTAAGGGGAGGCATTTGAATGCACAGAGACAGGATCTGAAGCTGTTATGGTTTTCTGCTTACCAAAGGGTGGGTGCAGATGCCCCACCCCATGGGCTATCTGCTTCTATTAACATTTGGTCCACGGTTCGGAGCTGTTTCAGCCTTTATTTTAGCCCAACCTATTTTGAAGACACAACTAGCCCTGACATGAATCTACTTCCTTTATCTAAGTCAAGTCTGCCAGATGTTCATGGAACTCACCCTCAAGCCTCCCAGACCCCAAAAACTACTCCCAGATCCTAGGGCCGGGATCACCTCCCACTGGCATGTGAACAGCAGGAAGCAACAGCCCAAGTCTGTTCTCTTTCCTCTACTGTCTGTCTGTCTTCCTGGGCAGCACTAGAGAGTGTTGACTGATGTCCATCTTTATCTAATTCTATCTTCTCTTGGGTCACTGGAATAATATAATCTTTCCCAAAGGAGCAGTGATGGTGTGTTCTGTGTAAGCAATAAGTATTTCGGAACTATGGGTTGAGTCTAACTGCCTGGCGTGATCCTCAAATGTCCCCAAACATTTTGCACGATTGTTTACAACTAAATACAGTCCAGATTGCACTTGGGATGAGGAACTTATTTTTAACTTCTTTTGTGTTGTCGGGGAAATGATCACCATGAATGCTCCTGATTCATTTACCCCAAACTCCTAAAAATATTGCCCTCAGGAAGGATGGTGGTTTGTTTGCCGTGTCAACAATATTTTATTTTGGTTTCCTTTTAGAGAAAATTCCACATATAGCCAATTTTAACACCAACTAGAGTGCCCCTGATAGGTTTTCAAATTTCAGAACTCCGTTTCTCTCCCAGTATTCTCAGGACATAAATGGCGTTCTGTTGAGAGATGCTAACGGAGGTGAATTTCCATGAGGAGATGTTGCAGAAATTAGGAAAATAAAGTGAAATTTAGAGAAACTCATGATTTCCACTAAAATATTCATTTTTTGAGAACTGACATTTAAATAACATCTGGGTCCTAGATAATTTCACTGATGTTTTATTCACTCTATATTATATAAAAAGTATAGATTTTTTTTAAAAATGTTCCCAACTAATGGCATCGATGGGCTTTTTCTTACTTTGTTTGATTAGGACTCTGGGGCTAGAATGATCCTCTTTGATAAATAGGAAAAACACCCCAGAAAGGACACACAACTTCCTCTTCACTACACAATAAAGATATGAATCATATCTAGAGCATAGATGCCCTTAATCCTTGAGAAAAAGAAGTCCTCTGACATCCACCCAGTAGCTGCCAGGTTGGGCAAAGGGAGAGAGAAACACTTTGATCTGTAGAAATATTTATTAATGAACCAAACTTCTTACCACGATAAACTCTAAAGCCTCCATTGACATCATGATGACTTGAAACAGGTATTTTTCTTCCTTGGCTTTATTTCTCAGGTAGGGACACTCTGTAGCCCAGGCTGGCCTGAAACTCTAGGCTATCCTCCTGACTTAATCTCCCAAGTCATGGGGTTAGAGGCATGAACCATCAGGGTCGTCTTAGCCGCTGTGGAATTCACAGGATGCAAGAACTCAGGATAAGTACTTGCTTGTGACCAGATGATAACTGTCAGGATCTACAAGGTGACTTTCTGCCCTCCCCCAATGCTCAAACCCTGTGGTCATTTTTCTTAGCCCTTTGTACTAAGTAGAGAAGCTAGAACATTCTGCGTGAGCAGACTCCACCTGGATACATGGATATAATCACTGTAGGGTCATCCAAGTGTAACGTCCCTTGGTGTTTATCAGGCTGTCATCTCTGGAAGCCAGGGTGTGTGTCAGAGATGACACTTCCTGTGTCCGTCTTTGTGTCTCCTCTGTGGTCTGTTGTTGGCTGAGAGACTCCTGAGTAGGCTGGAGGCCTGAAGTTTGTCCTGCCACTCTGTCCGTCCCCGAGGTGTTTCTCAGGAGCACTGTAGACCTGTTGGTAGAGGGAGGGACAGCTGGACAGTCCTGGATCAGCTCTGTGATTTAATGAGGCCACGCTGGGTATTTCCCTTTCAAGCTCACTTAGGCCCCTGGTAAAAACCCCATGAGTCAGACTCAGCTGCTCTAGTCCTCTTGAGGTTAGACCTTGGCAAGGAGAGCCCAGAACTTCAGGCGTATTTCATAATGGCGATGTCCCTACCTCAGTGGGGAGGCGACCCAGGCTTTTCCTTCTTTGGCACAGTAGGAACCTGACAGAGGGAAAGCTCCAGAAAGTTCCTTAGATTGGACCCTCTAACATGGTTGATTGTCAGACTTAGGCAAACAGGACCAACGACGCTTTGTCGGTGGCTGTTCGGTTTATTGGTTTCATTTCCCACCCACACTTCTGCTTTGGGTGAACTGAAGTTCTCGGCGGCGGCGTTCATGGGCCAGCCTCTGTCAATGTGGGCAACAGTCTGTGACCTGAAGTCTCTGAGGGACCTAAGAAGAGCTGCTGATTTTCCGGCTTGTTCATGTTTGTTTGTGGTTCTTGTTTTGTTATGTTGCAGCATGTGGAAGGGAGTCACGAGGAGTTCAGAGCTCTTTACATGTCAGGGTCAATCCAGAGCGGATCTCAGTTTTTGTGCACCATGTTTATACATAGAGAACAAAGGGGGGGGTCTCACTGTGGAGTCCCTGGTGGCCTCAGACTCACTGTCACCTTGCCTCAGCCTCCCGCGTTGGGTTGCAGGTGTACACCCCCACACACCCAGGCACAGTGTTTTTTCCCTCTGGATTCCTCCGAGCCTGGAATCTTCCCAGATGGTAACTGTGAATCAGAAGTCTGGAACAAACAACCGGATGAGTCACCAGGCTCTGTACTAGACTCAGGGAGCACTTCTGTCCGCGTGTTCTGATTCTGAACGAAAGGCTGTACCGCCCTTTCGGAGACCCTGCCGAGCCCAGGCAATGCTGGCGCAGACTACTCTTTTCAGGCTAACCACGACACACATGGGCCAGGTGCTGGAGCCCAGCTCCTGGCAGAGATCACTCCGTTCTGTGGATATTTGACTGCCAAATGCACTGGCTTCGCGTTCTCGAGTGTGGACACAGATCCGTGGCCATGAGTGAAGCAGAGAGGAGCATCACACCCAGGCTACAGGAAGAGGGTACTGGGTTTTGGGTAAAACAGTCAACCGGAAGCGTCTCTCAGGCCCCAACTCCACTAACCGACAACATGCTTCTGTAGAAGTGATGGGGGGGGGGCTGTTCATCTCCCTCCGTCTTAGTTATGGGTCTAAAAGACTCTAGAAGGGCTGGGCCTAGCTCTTCTCAAACACTCACGGAGGATCTTGCAGAAATGTAGCTTCTGTCTGAGGGGTTCTTGCACTGGGCCCCAAACTGCATTTCTAACAACCCCCCTGAGGGCAAGGATGGCAATACCAAGGCTTACGCCATGCTGCGAGGTACGAGGGGCTGGGTCAACTTCCTCTGTGTTCACTTAGAGGGCACAGCAGTAGCTGCTTGCTTTGCTTCCAGAACATGTCACGTGTCTTCTTAGTTTAACACGGTCCCTCTTGGACGAGTCAATGGACTCTGTGTTTCTGCGGCCTTGGTTTTCTTCCAAGCCTTTCTCAAGCCCGCCCTTCCCTGGGGCTCCTCCTCCATGCGAGGCCTCTGGGATTCGTGGCTCTTGTGGGCTTCTGTATCTTTTCTTTTCTTTCTTTTTTTTTTCTTTTCTTTTTTTTTTTTTTTTTTTTTTTTGGTGTCCACCAAAGCATCCTCTAGATCCGTCCCCTAAGCAGAGGTGTTGAGAGCCACATCTCGTTACCCCTGGCTTCCCTGGGCTCAGATGGACCCAGATCATTAGGAGATCATGCACTGGAGTGAAGACCACCTGGACAAGAGTTTCCACCTCAACCTCGTCACTCAGCAGCTGTTGAAGCCGAGACAAAGGGCTGCTGCTCTCTGAGTGGAAGTGGTAGTGACGGGGGCGGGCGCGGGATGTTTATACCCCACAGGACTGTTGAAAGAAATGGAGGAGATAAAGTTAGCCAAGGGTTACATCAAGTGTCCGACATAAAGTCAACACTCCATCAATTTAAACCCTCTCCCTGTAATCCGTTTCCCCTCTGCCCTTATTAGGACTTACTGGTGTGTTCTCTTCCTGACACCCTTCCTTGAAAAATTACTATGTCAGATGCAGCATTCTTGGGAGGTTTTATTCTAGCCCCCATCGTCCACTGCAGGCTGGAAACATCTCAAGCCAAAGTGTATCTTATCCACGTGCCCTGCCAAACAGCATAGCTGAATAATAGCACCTACTGCAAAACATCGAGCTTTACATTTCGTGATCACACATCTGGCCGGCAGCTGCAGCTCTGTGCTGCCACTGTGAGATGCTCGGTACCGCATCTTGCTGGACTGTGAACAGATCAAAATGCAGCCCGCAGCTTCCTCTCAGACCATGTTTTTACATCGCTGTTCAACTGAGAGAGAAACCCGAACTGATCCACAATATATCTGAGACCGTCTGTACACAAGAAGGATTTGGGAGAAGCTGGAAGAGGGGAATTTCTCATGTTGTCTTTTTGTATCAGATTTTTGTGCACCAACCATTTAAATTTAATAGAAATGCACAGCTAGAATTGTCATTGGAGGCTGGCAGTACAGCCCAGTGAGAGGGGACATCGTTAGCTCCCAGGAGGCACCAGGTTCAATGCTCAGCGTCCCCCACTTCAGACTCTCTTAAAACAATACACCTTTGTCAGGACAAATCAACTGCTGAACGCGCTGGTATTTTTGATGACGCGTGTACATTGTTCTCAGGAAAACCCAGCCAGCTTTCTTTTCTTTAGATAAGATTTCTAATCCAGACCACATGGCCAGCTGGCCGCAGTGGCACACACCTGTAATCCCTGCACTTGGGAGAAGGCCAAACAGTGAGTTGTTTGGGAGTGATCTGCTTTGTCACAGCAGCAAGCTCTCATTGCGGACAGAGGGAGGAGCTGATGGCACCCGAGATATGAGGCAGGAATGAGGAGGTCTAGAGGAACCCGAAAAGCCCTTCCTGCATGTTATCTCTCCGAAGGCCTCCAGTGGGTTTCTACAAAAGGGAAACATCGTGCTGTGCTTTGGAACAAGCAAGGAAAGGGCCGGGATTACGGG
This sequence comes from Peromyscus maniculatus bairdii, assembly GCF_049852395.1. Lineage (NCBI taxonomy): Eukaryota > Metazoa > Chordata > Mammalia > Rodentia > Cricetidae > Peromyscus > Peromyscus maniculatus. Next base: position 21,688,296 of record NC_134869.1, on the reverse strand, counting down.
GGATTTCACACATTGTCAAACCTCATGAAAACACCACATGTGCATGATGCTGAAAGACTCCTGGAGACTCTTGGATGAAGGAGGTGCTGCGAGGGTGGATGGGGGCCCAGTTAAACAGCGGCAGCATCTCATCTCCCCCGTCTCTGAAGAGCAGCAGCTGTGGCTGACAGACAGACACCTTTCCCCCACATGCTCAAGTGAGAAGTGGAAAGAGCTCTGGGCAGGACTATTTTGGGCTCCCGGTGACCTGTGTTGCTATGACATCTGAGATTAGCGGTTAGGCTAGGGCCGGATGTCGCCCAAGCAGCTGATCGAGAAGCCTCTGAAAGTTCTTTTCACTTCTCGGAAATCATCTGTGCATCACAGCTGGGGGGAAAGTGGCTGGGCTGCTCTGTTTGGGGATCTCCCCACCCCCGGCCCAAGTGAACTAAAGGGACTAATGGCCTTGAGTCGACATGTTTAAGTTCTACATGATTTCTCTCAGAGTTCCTACAAGTGCCACTGACCTACATGCTGCCCAGTTTATATTGATATTGATATTATATTATATAAAAATATTATATATATTATATATATTTGTTAGCTGCTTATTAGTCACTGGAGTAACACACACTTGTTGAAGCACAAAATGTCAAAATGAAATGAACTAGTGAAAACTGTACCCCAAACAGAGCGGGATGCTGGTCACCCGAGACACTGGCAGCTAAACTCAGTCTATGGAGGTACTAAGTAACAGGACGACATCTAAGAGTAAACAGCGATTCCTAGTCTACAGTCAGGAGTGCCCAGTGACCGCCTCTGCCACTTTGTGATCCAGGGAAAAGTTACTTGGGTTTTCTGTGCCTCGCTTTCTTCCTTGATGATATGTGGTCAATAATATAGAACTTACACAGGGTGGTGGTGGCGGCGGCGCACGCCTTTTGTCCCAGGCAGAGGCAGGTGGATCTCTGAGTTCGAGGCCAGCCTGATCTACAGAGTGAGTTCCGGGACAACCAGGGCTACACAGAGAAACCCTGTCTCAAAAAACAAAACAAAACAAAAACAAAATGATAATAACAACAACAACAACAATAATATAGTACTTACTCCAGCATAGATTTCTTACTGACCAGTATCAGCTGTCCCAATCATTGCTATTACTACAGAAAAGACCAATACGTAAGAATCCAGGAAATTATTAGCCAAGATTAAATTGGCAAAAGGAGATCAGGAAGCTTTGTGACACTGGACCAGAGTCAGGGTTTCCCAGTTATCAGGAAGGTGGTGGGAGGAGTCACCAGGACAGAAAAGCTGAGAAAGGACATCCTTGTTGACTTGAGCAGAGAGGAGTCCCATTGCCGAGGCTGGAGCACCGAGGCTTTGTGGGTTGTTGGTGAGACTTGTTGCTAAGCAACAAGCTTACTAGGTCATGTCAAGGCATTAACAGGCCGGACTTCCTTACTGGATTTTCTGGGGAAGAATCTGCTTCCAAGTTCATGCAACCCGTCCAGATTCAGTCCCTGGGAGCTGTGTCACCCAGGCTCCTGCTGACTTTCAGGCTGTGAGTTAAGGGCTGGCCACAGCTCAGGTCTGCTCACACCCCGCCCCCAATGTCTTATATGGGGTTCACCCACCATCAAGTGTGTTGGGTCCCTTTGAGGGTTTTTCTTGGTTGTTAACTTGATTATATCCAGAACGAACTACGATCTGGAAATGGAGGGCACACTTGTGATCTGGATCCTGGGGTAGGAAGACACACTCTTTTGATTCAGATCCTGAGGCTGGAAGACACACACCTTTAATCCAGACCTTGAGGTGGGAAGGCACACCTTTAATCTGGGCCACACCTCCTGCTGGAAGCCTGTATGAGGACAGTGGAAGAAGGGAGGGTCAGTTCCTTCTTCACCTGCTTGCCCTCATCATGTCAGCACATCCGTTCCTTCACTGGCATTGGAGCCTACTTCTCTGGGATTCCAGCATATACAGAAGATCAGCTGAGACACCCAGCCTTGTGGGACTGAGTAACTACTAAATTCATGGACTTTCCATTCACAGCTAGCCATTGCTGGACTGCAGCCTGTAAGTCACTTCATAGGTGTGTGTGTGTGTGTGTGTGTGTGTGTGTGTGTGTGTGTGTGTGTGTGTGTGTGTATGTGTGTGTGTGTATCTATATCTATATATGTATATATACACATATGTATGAATTTATATGGGTAGAATTCATATGTAAATAAATATACATATATATACAATTCTATAAGTTTTATGATTCTAGAGTTCACTAATATAGTTCCTTTCATAATATGCATCTCTCTGACTGTTCCAGAGCAAAAAGCTTCCTTACTGGGCCTTCAGCTATAAAGTCTCTCTCATGTGCTGTGTGTGTTCATGCACATATGTGGCGCATGTGTGAGGCCCAAAGTCAACCTCAAGTGGCATTGCTCAGTTTATGCCCACCTTGTTTTTATGAGACAGGGTCTCTTGCTGGCCTGGAGCCCATCAATAAGGCTGGGCTGGCTGGTCACTGGATCTCAGGGATCTGCCTGTCTCTGCCTCTCCAGTCCCAGGGTTCTAAGTATTGTCCACCATGACACCCCAACCCTTAACATAGGTTCTGGACTATCTCAGGTCCTTGCACTTTCAGGGCAACAACTGAGATCTCTCCCCTAGTCCCTGGCCTTTGGCTTAAAGGACTCATATGATTCTATTTCATCTACCAACACATTAAAACACTGTGTCTTAGAGCTTATAACCCCAGTGCCTCTTTTGCTCGCACACATGTCCACAGGCTCCAGGGTTAGGTCCGGGGTCTTTGTGAGCCATTTGTGGTACCTGCCACACCCACCCTGTGCCTGGCAGTCCCGTCAAGTTGATCCCTGGGTACAGGTAGGGCTCCCAAGGGAAATCAAATGTCATTACTGAAAGAAGAGTGAGTTAAGAGTGAGTGGGGGCTGCAAGGTGAAGGCAACCGCTCTCTCCTGGATCCTTAGACTTTGCAGCAAGAGTTGACACTCAGAGCCAAGCAGAGTTGTGACTGACATGTACTGGAGTAGTGAGGCTCGAGACCAGCAGATTTAAAAACAGGAACAGATGAGCCAGGTGGTGGTGGGGGTGGTGGGGGCGGCGGCGGCGCATGCCTTTAATCCCAGCACTCGGGAGGCAGAGTCCCGTGGATCTCTGTGAGTTCGAGGCCAGCCTGGTCTACAGAACAAGATCCAGGAAAGGCACCAAAACTACACAGAGAAACCAAACCAAAAAAAAAAAAATGTGAACAGATGAAAGAGAAAGAAAAATGATGGACTCAATCTCCCCCAAGTCATTCCCACAGTAAGTATGAAAACTTGAGTCTCCATCAAATGACTGACCATCCAGGCAGCCACTCTACCAAAGGTTCCATAAAAGCCTGTGCTCTGTATTTAGCGAGTTCATAAGATAGTACCTTGAGGGTGTAGAAAGCAGCTGGGAAATTTGTGAGATATGATTCTCAGACCATCACTACAGCCTGAATATCATGTGCCCTTCAAAGCTCATAAAGGTGGCAGTGTTGGAAGGAGGTATCTCTGGAAGGGGAACAGGTCATGAGGCTCCTCTTCAGGGAAGGGTGAGAATTTGACTAACAGGACTCCCAGGAACAGACTCACTCTTCTCTTCCTGCTGTGTGAAGCTCCAGGTTCCTTCCCACTCACGGATGCAACCGCAAGGCGCCATGTTGGAAGTGAGAAGCAGACTCCACGAAGTAACTGAACCTGTCAGTCTTGATCTGAGACTCCTCAGGCTGGTTAAGAGGGACACTGCTCTAACAGGGGACCCAAGTTTGGTTCCCAGCACCAACGTTATAGAGATCATAAGCACCTGGAACTCCAGCCCCTAGGAATTTGGCTCCCTCTTCTGGCCCCCTCGGGCACTGCATACATGTGCAAAAACCACCACACACACACACACACTTTAAAAAACAAAACCAGATTTTAGACTTTGCAACCTCTAGAACTATGGGAAATAAATTTCTATTTATAAATTATCTGGGCTCCGTTTTTTTTTTTTTTTTTTTTTACACAAAACAACTAAGATCTCTATAATCCAGAAGGTCTGGGGGGTGGTCTGCCACAGCACACCTGTAGTATGTAGTTTTGATGAACGAGTTACAGGATTGACTGAACACGGCCAGTGGATCTAATTCAGAAACTCTGAGCACCGCCCCCTGGGAAAAAAATGGCAGCATCTCTCTGAAAACTGAGCTAGTTACTAGGGATCCACTAGTTGGTGTTTTGCTTCAAAGTATTCTAGGACAGAAGTCAACACCCCATCTTTTTGTTGTTGTTGTTGTTGTTGATATCTGTTTCTTCCTAAAGAAATTGGCGTCAGTCTAAAAAAATAATCCTGGAACCAGAAAGGAAATAAGAGACATATCCAGGAATTTCTAGCAGAATGAGGTCATAGGAAGCTGTTGTTTTTCTGCATCTTTTTCTTTCTTTTTCTATCTCTCTTTTTTTTTAAGCAGAAAAATTCCACCCAAGAAAACAGACCAGTTGATCTTGCACCTGTGTTCTGTGTCTGTCGGTTATGTGGGTCAAAGGGGGGAGGGGGGACGAGCAGCCCCAGGCCCTGGAAAAAGACACTTGACCTGTCTCTGGGACACACAGAACCTTCTTAGTGCCAGACATCCTCACCCTAGCACCAACTGGGAGCAGATTCCACGCCATTCGGGCAGCATACCAGACAGACAAAAATTACCCAGGGCCATCCAACCACACAGCCGGCCTTCTCCTTCACACATTCGTCATCTCCCAGGCCGGGACCCGTGGAATGCCTTTCACGCTGTTCATGGACGAGCTCTGCCTTCAGAGAAGCAGAGACAAGGCTTTGGGCTCAGCTGGCTTCAGTTCATGTCTTGCCAGTAGTTTTGTGGGCTGTGTTTAAGGGACAGTGGCATGACTTTCCTGCAACCCCGTGTATACATCTGTGAACTGAAGATGCTAGCTAGTTCCTGGGCATGTTCAGTGAGATAATATGTATCAAGAAGAGTGATTGGCACACACAGGGCTACAAATCAGGTTAACCCACCAGTCCTTGTGTCTGGCTCCTGTTTTCGTTACAAGGACATGCTGTGGACAGAAGCCCTGGCCTGAGAACACTCCATATCACACCACACGTGTGATCATACATGGCTGTGATGGCCCCTCAGCCTTGCTCATCATGGGCCAATGTCATAGTAGACATCTATAATGCATGGCCGTAATTCGAACAGGAATGAGCACACAGGTTCATTCTCACCCCTGACATTATGTCTCTGAGTCTTATATTGCAAATTTCAACCGTCTTGGTCCCTTGATGTCCAGGTGGGTCCTACTCTCTATGATATGGAGAAACTGGAGGCATGAACATCATGGTTCCAAAGCACCTCTGTGGACTGGAGAGATGGCCTAGCATGGAAGAGTGTTGGCTCCACGGGTGTGCAAACCAGACTCAGATCCCATCACCCACCTCAAAGCCAGTCACAGCCCTGTACAAGCCTGTAACCCTGGCTCTGGGGGCGGCAGAGACAGGAGGGATCTGTTGGCTACCAGTCTGGCCAACAAATGGATTCTGCAGGCTTTGCAAGGAGGCCTTGGCTGAAAGAAATAAAGCAGGAAGTGACAGGGACATCTGATGCTTTGGCCTCCTTACGAGCACACAGGTACATGTGCCTGAACACGTGTGTGTGCACACACACCCTCCACACGCTTGCAGTATTACTTTTCTGAACATTTATAGTGTTCACATTCTAATCCCAAAGCCCATTCTTTGCAGATGAGGAATAATCAAATGCATTAGGAATCCTAGCCAAGTTCTCCCAGCCAGAAAGCACTGGGATGGGACTGGATAATGCTGTTTTCATTAAGTTGAGACACGAGCGTCTGAAGGTGCATTCACAGCTTCAAATGTCTATCACATACATGTTTTCTATTAAATCCAGCACTCAGTAAGGTCTCTGAAAGCTGAATATCGACCCATGTCCCTTTGCTAAAGTTTCATTGGTTTTAAAAAGTGATATTTGACTCTGAGTATCAGAATTTTACAAATCACATTCAGTAGCAGGACTTAATGCCACAGCTGATGTCTAGTCATGTCAACAATAAGCCATGTCCAAATTTACTAGGCCAGTTTTTGAGTAGTTTCTTTTTTATTTTTCAGTTAATTTATTAGGCATAAAAATAATGAAAATGGCTGAATATTGTTTCTTTGTGGACATGATACTATTTTAGTGACATTGAACTACATAACCATATGCATACACAACACAATGTGTTTATTGTTAAAAACTCAGAGAAGTATCCATTTGCTATCATGTGGCTATAGGAGACACACACAGTATACTAGGTAATTTTTTCCCTCATTTTTACCAAGATATTACATGTATCAGTGCTAAAATGAAATATACCAACATTTTGCAGACAGAATGTATGCAGACTTGAAGTTTCTTAAGTAATTCTGCATCCACAAATGCTAAGAGACCGAGTAAGAAGTAGTGTAACTGCAACTTTCATGGGATTTCCTTGACTCCCTTTCTGAGGGCAGGTCTTTCTTTAAAGTTATTGTATGTGTGTGGGTGTCTTGCTTCCATGTATGTCTGTGCATCACATATGTGCCTAGTGCCCTGGGAGAACAGAAGAGCATCTCAGATCCCCTGGAACTGGAATTATAGACAGTTTTGACAGTGTAGACAATACCCTGTGGGTGCCGGGAATTGAACCCGGGTCCTCTGGAAGAGCAACAGGTGTTCTTAACCACTGGTTGGTCTTTGTGGTTCTTGAGATTGAACCCAGGGCCTAGTCCATTCTGGGCCAGCTCCCTGCCCCTGAGCTACCATGGAAAGTGCTGTTAGCAGCTGAAGTTGTATCTACCCAGCTGCATTTCAAATGGCTACTTCTTATATTTGGAATGTATATTGTCTATCTGGAATTTTCTATAGTTGGGTTTAGGGATCTAGTTGGTGTCCAACCTTTCCCTTTTTGTGGATATGAGTGTCCTTTTCTGAATGATCTATGAATAATCTTCCAGACTAGAATTAGTTTATTAGTTATTTTTTTTGCTGTTTAGTATCATTAATTTCATAATTTGCTTTCCACAGATGAATAACTTAGGTGTAATGGCTCCTTCTTTTTTTCTCACTCACCCATTCAAAGGAATCACTGAGAAGTTTAGCATGGTTGGGCAAGAACAGTGAAGAAAATGCATGTGGCTGAAAAAGTGGAAAAATTAGTACAATTAAAAATGCTATCTATGCATTGAATGCCAGTCATATCGGTCAGGAATTTAAAAAGTGGTGTATGTCCTCTTTCTGGGTCTCAGATGTTTAGAATGTAGCTGAGGGAGCTGAACTTCTACATAAAATGCAAACTGACAACTCTGAGCTGGAGTCTCCAAAAGCCAAAGACACTGGTGAAGACAGCAGGTGCCCCAGGGAGCCAGGAAGAGAGAAATAACTGTCCACTGCAAAGGAGAGCTGCACCATGAAATGGGGAGTGGTTAGTGGCTGGAGAAAGCAAGAGTGTTGTGGATGAGTGTTGCGGGAGAGAGAGACAGAGAGAGATAGAGATGGAGACAGAGAGACAGGCAGGCAGACAGAGAAGTCAGTTGGTAGAAATAACAAGGAAGGAAAAACAGAGAAAGCAGGAGATTTTGGTCTTGGAAAGGCAAAGTAACTAGAACAGTCTGTTCCCACCAAATAAGTGTGTTTCAGAGGGTGGGGGGTGCGAGGAGGGATTAATATTTGTATCAATATTTTTTTGTTAAAACCTGTTTTTACAGTGCCAGTTCTACTTCCCTTCGATGCGAGATGGATCATTTACTCTGCCAAAACTCTATGACCTTACCCGCCAGTGGTCTCTCCACCTTCTCTGCGTTCAGTCATCTCTAGCCCCAGATGCATCTCTTTTCAAAATAAACCTCTTAGCAGCCAGGCATGGCGGAGGAGGTGTGCCTGCAGGTTAAGCCCCTTGGGACCATAAGTGCGAGGATGGCTGGAGCCTAGGAGTTCAAGGCCAGCCAGCGTGGGCAGCAGAGTGAGCTTTTCCCTTCTCTCAGGAAAAGGAAGAAAATGGGGAGATGTGTGGACACCTGAGGGAAAAGAACGGGTGGGGGGAGGATCTCCCAGGCAGGATTCCTACTGAGATACTCGAGCAATTTAGCTTCTTAATAAACAGGCAGTTGTCAGGGACCCACAAACTCCAGCGGCCCCCTCTGCGCACCCACGGGGTCCCAGACACAATCACTGAAGGCGCTTAGTGTGTAAAGACCACAAATTAAAACTTTTGTTTCCCGGAAGGATCACCGAAAATGTTGGCATGATTGCCATGGGACAGGAAGGCTGCCCTGGTGTTCTAGACACATCTGCTTATTTTCGGTACGGTAAAGGTCTTTCTTTCACACCACAGTGAACGAGCGTGCCTTGTCTGGCTGAAAAGGAGAGCAGGGATCTGTACAAATTCTGTAATATCACCAGGACAATAGAGACATTGCAAATGGCAGTTCATTGGTTAATTATTAGCAGGTTGCATGTGTAGGTGCAAGCGGGCACACTCACGGACAGGTGCACACTGCCAGCCACCCACAGGCCACCTGGACTTGAAAAATATGAATGTGAGGATGCTGTAGGTGCCTTTAGCCAACACATTTGCTGGTGATTTAAAAGGCTGTGACATCAACAGAATCCTGCATAGAAACCAGGAACTCTTAGCGGCTGGCATGCCTATTGTCTTGATATTTGAACTAGAAGATGCTCAACTGATAAACACGGATGGGAGTGAACTATTTTAACACAGCCGAACTGCTAGCACTAGACATTCCTAATCTTTTTTTTTTTTTTAATTTTTATTTAGAAGTTTCTAATCTAGTTTTAGCTCTGACTTTATTCATTTCTCACTTTTGGGTTGGGGCCATTCAATACTGAACTGTTTTTCTAAACCCTACAACACATTGTTAATGGAATGAGTTTCACACCAAATCCCATCAACCTCTGCGGAACTAGCAGTCATCTTTTAACAAGGCTCTCTGCCATCAAACAAAAGAATGAGAACACAAGTTCCTAATCCAACTCCTAATTTTGTTGTCTCATTGTTTTCCTTGCTAGGGATCTTAAAAGCTGACTACTGTGGGACAAATACATTATTAGGGAACAAAATTTATTCATGGATAGTAGAATGTGTTCAGTTTCACCTGGGTGGCCTTTTTAGTGCACTGTTTAATTTGGACTTAAAACTTTTTGAGCATATTCTCCAGGTATGGACCTTATAAATGATTTCATGGTGGTGCCACGGTCCCTCACGACTATTTACGAAGACATATAACGTACTATAATTTAATGTCTTTCTGTGGACTATAATTCAAGCAAAGACTGTTCAGGACAAGGGCAAGCACACAGCATACAAGGGCTGTGATAATTGCATCACATCTCACCCCATCCCATCTCCAAGAGAAAGGTGTTTATCTCTCAGGACCAGTGACCCAACGTTCCTCAAGTCAACACCACACTTCACACACTTTTCCCCACCTCGAAATAGGTGGCGACTGTTAAATTTTAGTGAGAACAAAACCTGTGGGATGTGTCAGCTTCACAGCCCCCACCAGGGCCCCCAGAGTCCTTCTCGCCCTGCACCCAACAATAGCTCCAGGAACGATGTTCCTAGACCGATTCAGTTTCTAAAATAAAAACGAATTCGAGGGAGCAGGAGGAAGCATTCGCCAAGAATGCTACCCAAGTACAAAAGTCAGTTCAGCCTCCCATGAGCATGCTCCAAAAACTCGGGGAGATGTAGGGATAAAGAAAATGTCTGAGTTTCAGCTTCACTGTGAGTCTCCATTTTCTGTAACGGGTCTGAGAGACTTCTTACTTTCCTCCTTCTCTCTCTCTCTCTCTCTCTCTCTCTCTCTCTCTCTCTCTCTCTCTCTCTCTCTGTTTCCCAGAGAGATTGGCATCTGGATGAGTAGAGCAGATGGTCCTCACCAGCCAGCAAGGCCATCCTTACATCTCATGAACGCCCTACAGGACAAAGGGTGGAAGGTTAGTGATCCCCCTTTCAATGTTTGAGTGGGGAGACCCTCCTTCTCCTGTTCCCTCACATCAGAGGTCCAGGCTCTCAAGATTCTGGTAATTACACCAGTGTCCTTTAAACCAGAACCAAGTGTTATCCGGTGGGCTTGGGCTAGAGAGCCAGCCCTGAAATACACCAAGTCCCCTCACTTGCAAACAACTGGTCAGGAAGCCTCTCCCTCCACAGTTTCTAGAACGCACCTCTCTCTATGTGGATCGCAGTGGTTCTCTTTCTCTGGAAAAGCTCAGCTGACATATAAACCCCTGGACCTAGTCCACAGGGACTTTGTACAACCATTATAGCAAATTTTGGGGGGATAAAGTGTTAGTATTTTCGGTATCTGTAGCGTGAGCCCGGATGTGCAGTGTATCCAGGACTGAGGAGATTCCCCGTCCCTACACCAAGGCTGCTCCAGGAATCTGGCGGTGGAGGCGCACACCTTTAATCCCAGCACTCGGGAGGCAGAGCCAGGTGGATCTCTGTGAGTTCGAGGCCAGCCTGGTCTACAGAGTGAGTTCCAGGAAAGGCACAAAAACTACACAGAGAAATCCTATCTTGAAAAAGAAAGAAAGAAAGAAAGAAAGAAAGAAAGAAAGAAAGAAAGAAAGAAAGAAAGAAAGAAAGAAAGAAAGAAAGAAAGAAAAGGGGAAAAAACCCACCCGCCAGCAAATCAAAAACCACAAAAGACTGAGTTTTTCTTCAAATGCTAAAATCACATGCAGTTAAAGAAAAAAGGACTCAACAATTCGACTTTTTTACTCCTGGCAGCAGAACATTCCCATCCGGGCCAAACCACCTGAGGAGGCGAAGGACAGAGAAAGCAGAAAAGCACCTGAAATCGGAAACAAAAACCAACTCACACTTATTTAAGAAAAGCAGACAGATGGGCCTGTTAACAGCCTCCAAGTCGGTGCAAAGAGAAACAAATCTGGAGCCCAAGACGCATAAGCTCCAAATCAAAAGCAAAGCAATTAGAAGAAGCGAACACCCCAGCTGTGGCCGCCGCCTTCTCCTGAGCTCGCGGCGCAAGTTCGAGCCCGAGGTGAAGAAGAGGAACGGTCATGCTAGTTCATGGCATTTCATGCTAGTCCGCCCCCTGCCACTGAAAAGCATGCTCAGGCCCAGTGGGGCTGTTGTTCTCGCTGTAGGAACCTAAGAAGCCTCGGCCCCTCCCCACTCCGTCAACTGTTGTGTCCCGAGACTCTCGTGGACGCCGTGACAAGACAGCTGAGGAAGCAGCTCCGAGGTCACGGCCCTGATCACATGTTCACATGGGTCCTCAGTCGGGAGAGGGAGATGGGGACACTCGGCTCACGGTGTCTCCCGCCCACCGTGGACAAGTCTTCCCACCTCAGCTAACCGAACACGCACACATATATGCAGAAAACACATACACATCTGCACACGTGTTACATATACACACCACAGGCACATGCTCATTCATACACATGTACATTACCCACACTCACATATACATACATATGTATGTACACATACACACTGACACACACACACATCCATACATATACATACATATGTATGTATACACACATGGACACAAACACACACACACACACACACACACACTGCCAGTTCTCTGTTCACTAGGCACTGCCCTGACAGCACTCTGGAGAAGAGTCTGGAGGTCAGTCCTTCACACTGTCATCTCTGAACATCGTCCTTCCAACGACACGACCCGCCATGAAGGACATCTGTGGATGCAGATGCGACCAGAGCCGTGAAAATCTCCATTTGCCCTGGGTCATGGGATCCTGGTGAGCAGCCGAGGGCCGTCCACGGCCGTCACGACTCATTCCCGCTGATCTCTCTCCAGAGGGAGAAATTAGCTTTCCCGATGATCAGGACATCGAACCACACGGGACTTCTGTGTCTCCCTCACAGCCGGGAAGAGCAGCAACTGTCACTGACTGCTCCACAATCACGGTGTCACGCCGTGCAAGCCGCTCCCTCCCAGTCCATGCACACTCAACTGTGAACAGCCGTGGGAACCACTCTCATGCTCCCTGCCTCTCCTCCTCTGCACACTTGACATGATGAGCCGTCGTCAGGTCACGGTATCCGTGAAGGCCAGGGTGAGGCCATCTGTGTGACCCGCCCGAACCTCCCAGTGGCCTCACGACCTGACCCCCACACCCACCCCATCCTTTCTCCCAACACCCGTCATTCCCCTAACTTAATCCTCTTCTGTCTTTCATTAGTGTGCAAGACGTGTGCAAACGAAGCCCCCGCTGTCTATTCTGGGAGCTTGAGGGCTGAAATCAGGTCTGGTTTCTACTGAGAGCTCTCTCCTTGGCTTCCAAGTGGCCCCTTCCTGCTGGATCATCATGTGATCTTTCCTTTGCACAGGAATACTTCTGGAGATGCCACCTGCGTCCAAAACTTCTTCCTGTGGATTTTAAGAACGTTAGTCAGACTAGGTTAGAACCGTACTGACGACTTTGCTATGCGCACTCGCAAAGAATGAGCATCCCGTTGTTGAACATGATTTATTTTTAATAAAACATCTTAAGACTCTTAAGACCTTATCTCCAAATACAACCTGCTGAGCTTGTGACTTCAACCCTAGAGTGGATGACACAATTCACTCCACAGCCTCGTCTACGCTCTGCTCCACACACCAGCTTTCTGCGTGCTCTCTGCTCCTGCCTCAGGGCTTTGGCTGTTCTCCCTCCTTGGGACAGTGCAGTCCAACAGTGTCTACTGCAGTCCAGTCACCGTGGGCCCATTCCCATAACACAACGCGAGTGCCAATCCTTGGCCAGAACACATTTGTAGTCCCAAATTTTTGGTCTCTGCTTCTCTTCCAACATGTTTTCTTTTGTTCTCCAAGTCTTTAACCAAACAAAGAACACCTTGTTCCCCCACCCCAGGGCCTGACTTGTCTTTATTTCTCACACGGCTCCCACAGGCAGTGCTGATTCATCCATTCCAGAGAAGTGCACTGAACGCCAGGTGACCAACCAGCCACCGTGCCAATCCAGTGATGCACAGGAAAACATCAGGACCAGGAGCCTTCAGAATGCATGAGTATCACTAGTCTTAGTCCAATTGGTCCAGAGAAAGGACATTTTAATGAATAGACACCATGAAGGTTTCTAGAAGGCGTTGGTAGTAGAGCAAAGGTCTAAAGAGTGAAAATAGCCACATATACAGTGAAGGAAACAATTTTTCTAGACTGTGTCAATATTATGTGTGAAAATGTCTAAGCATAAAGCGATATGACATATAGGGAATAATGGACAAGGAAGGATATGAAATAATGGGGCTTGGGGTTATAAGGCTAGAACATTTAAAAATAAAATCACACATGTCAAGATACGATATTTTGATAACCCTAGCAATTGTGTCCAAACAATGGCCTGGTTACGTGCATCCCAGGTAGTGATGAGGACAGCCCAGTTCAGAACTGTAAACTTACTTAAAACAGGAGTTTTCCTTGATTGTTTTTAATTCTACCTGTGCTGCTCTCACACATAAACTTTTCAGATGGTATCAAAAGACTGGACCCATCGGGAATCTAGAAAACAATGCAAAATTCTTAACAGGGGACTAAATGGACCAAATCTCTAGTTTAGGAAGTTAAGCTTGGCGTTATTGAAGAGCACAAGTTCTAAGACAGCTCTTGGCAGAGGTGATGAGTTAGGATGTCAGAGTAATTCTGTTGGGGAGGAACATGGCCACACACTGAGAATGCAAGATATGGCTCAATGGGATATGGGGTTGATATATTGTGCACCCCAATAAACTTATCTGGGGGTCAGAGAACAGAAGAGCCACTATATTAAACATAGAGGTTAGGCAGTGGTAGCACACGCCTTTAATCCTAGCATTCCAGAGGCAGAGATCCCTCTGGATTTCTGTGTGTTCAAAGCCACAGTGGAAACAGCCAGGCATGGTGACACACACCTTTAATCCCAGGAAGTGATGGCAGGAAGCAGAAGGGTATAAAAGGTGTGAGGACCAGGAACTAGAGCCTTTTTAAGCTTTTAGGCTTTTAGCAGCAGTTCAGCTGAGATCTATTCGGATGAGGACTCAGAAGCTTTCAGTCTGAGGAAACAAGATCTGAGGAGGAATTGGCAAGGTGAGGTTGGATGTGGCTTGTTCTGTCTCTCTGATCATTCAGTGTTCACCTCAATTTGGTTTGTTTTTATTAATAAGATCTTTTAAGATTCATGCTATAAGGATACAAATGAAAACATACAGGGTTGGTGTCCAATTCAGAGTGAGGAGGAGATGAGCAAGAACAATCTAAAGTAACTCCCAAGTTTCAGAATTTTTTCAGCAAAAGAGATGACATTGTCTTTAGTTATAAGAAGGAAAAATGAATTTGGTTGTGGACACACTGAGGATCTACAAGATAGATTTTTGAAAAAGACACCCACTAAGTAGTATGTTGATAATCTCCATAATCGCCAATTGAAGATGCATATTTGAGGACCAGAAAAGTCTCTGGTGGGTGACACCTGCTAATCACCTTTCCCTCCTTGACAGAGTTCAAGCCAAATGATGTAATCCTAACCTGTGCAAAGGATACTTTCATATGGGATTGTTCTCATGTGAGATCAAGTATTATGAAAAAGAAATAGCATACCAGTGATCCCCCCATTACAACATTTCCTAAGGAGCAGATGTCCCATGGACTCTCCAAACGAGGGTAGAGGACTGAGGGTGGATGGGATAAACACTGACCATGCTGTAGTAACAACATAACAATTTCAAGGTCCTGCATTGTAAAATAAAATACATGCTTAAGGTGAATGTTAAATGCTTCCCAGATGCCCATGTGGCTTCATCAGACTTCACAATCTAAACAAAGAATCCATTTTCTTTTTCATTTTATAGATGAGGAAGCTGATTGTCAAAGAAATTAACTGATGTGTCCAAGGTCATTCTTGGCCTTTAGTATGCAAGACAAGGTCTCCTGGCTTCTAACCCTGCTTTTCCAAGACATCAAACATGGGATCCCAGAAAACCATGCTAAGGAAGGATCGTGGAATCTGTTCTCCACAATGATTTTCCAGTGACAGAAATGTGATCCTCGAAGTAACCAGGCCCTGCTTTTCCACTCAGCAGTAAAATTACAGGTGGGAAATCTTGCACGTGACACTCACACATTTCTCTATTGATCCTGTTTGATAGTGATTGACATTAAAGAGACATGTGTCAATCATCCAGTATTTCAAAACACAGCCCTTCAAAGTGGAGGAGCCCACGACACAGAAGGTCCCCAGTTATTGTCTTGACTCTTAAGGGTTATTAAACCCCGACCTCTTTTTTCTGCCTGACTCATTAAGACAAACTACGTTACATGAATTGTGATCATCAGTATTTCACAGTTCTGTTATGAATTCTCCAAGTCCCAATCTTCCTCAGTAGACCTCCCGAGATAACATACTGATCATGTCACTCGGGGAGAGCGGCCCTTGTGACACACATTATCATCTGCAAAACACCACATTCCAGAAGCTGCGACTGTCAAGTTCCGTAAGTCAGCTGACACTATGATAAATTGCCACTTATAGACGTCTTTATCGTATGCGCTCACTTCTGTATTACGTTTAGTTGATTCTCATGATGTCTCAGGAATGCAATGGGAAGGGTTCACAAATCAGACTTTTTTTTTTCTATCTAGTAAGCAGGACAGGCATCTTTTTAAGTGGGAGAGAGAACGTCGGGGTCTCCATAGAGACAGAAGTGTGTGTAGAGAGAAGCTGAAATGTTCTGAGCTCTCTCTAGGGAATACTCCAAGTTGAAAAGAGTGAAATCACCTCTCTCTATACTTTGGCGGCGTTGTTATGTAATTATTATGTGTGTATTATTATGTAGGATATGTGTTATTGTTAAGAGCCATGCTACACCATAGCTGCCTTTCCTTTAGGTATCTCAAGAATAGATAAACAACAACCCACAAACGACATCAGGAGCTCATCCATTGGAACTTCCTCTTACTAAGAGATACTGGGCTCTGGGCGTCAGCTCAGCAGTTGAAGCACATGGCACACAAGCTTGAGGCCTGGGATTTGGATTCTCAGAACCCACATAAACGCTGGGCACATACGCTGGCCCACCTGTAATTCCAGCCTCAGAAGGTAGAGAGGAGGTCCCCACAGCAAACTGGCTACCACCACTGGCCATACCAGCCACCTCTGGGTTTGACTGAGACACCTTGTCTCAATGAAATCAGATAGAAGAGCAACCTCAGGCTTCCTCACGCATGCACACTCACAAACATGTGCCCACACACATGCATGCACATCCCAAACACATGTGATAAACGGGGAGGAAATCGGTGAAATCGTCCCCCCCCTCCTCCCTCCCTACCTACTTACCTCCCTCCCCTCCGTGTGTGTGTGTGTGTGTGTGTGTGTGTGTGTGTGTGTGTGTGTGTGTGTTGTGTGCCTGTGTGCAGGTGCGTCCAATCATGTGGGTGCATGTGTCAAGGCCAGAGGTTGACATCAAGATTCCTTCCTCAATTGCTTCTTTATGTTCTGAGGCAGGGTCTCTCACTGAATCTGGTGACTGCTGCTTTGGCTACATTGGGTGGCCAATGAGCCTGCAGGATCTGCCTGTTTCTCCTTTCACCCCTGGAGCTGGGGATGTAGCCGTGATGAGCTACACCTGGCATTTATGTGTGTGCCAGGATCTAAATTCTCATTTTTGCATAGCAAATTCTTTACCCACTGAGCTCTCTCTCCAGTTCTGTATGTTTTTGATCTAAAAAATAGATAAAACCTTAACGTTTTCTTCTCCTTTAATGCAGCCTGGGAGGCTCTGTGTTCATGCTGAAGCCTCAGCATCTTTTGCTTCCCCCAACAGCACCATGTTCTTTCCTGTTCCTAGGACGTCTGCATCTCACTCTCTCCCCAGAACCTGGATAGATACCTCCTCCTTCCCACCCCGCACTACACAATCGTCCCCCTGACTGGTTGCTTCCTTTCTTCCTGTGACTTCACCTGCCCATCCTCATCTCTCTTCTCCACCTCCACCAGTCCAGATTGTTATATCCACAACAGGCGGCATGTGTGACCCATGACTCACACACACATCACAGGGCCTCAGTGCCTACTTCTCCAGTGACAGGGATTTCTACTCATGTTTTCAGGTGCTATTTTGTTCTCACATACCTTTACATTCTAAATGGAAACATCTCTGCAAATAAGGAAACCTTTACTGCTGTGGTTTCAATGGGAAGTGTCCCCCATGTGCATGGGTTGAATCCCTTGGCCCCCAGCTGGTGGCACTGTTTAAGAAGGTTGTAGTCAGAAGTTTTTCTGCAGGCCCATGGTCCACTTATAAAATAATTATTCAGAAGCTTATATTAATTAAAGCTGCTTGGCCATTAGCTCGGGCTAACTACTGACTAGCTAGCCAGTTAAACTCAGCCCATTTCTGTTAATCTATATGTCGCCATATTTTCCATGGCTTTACCTGTGTGCCATTGCATGCTGCTCCCTGGCTGGTGTCTACTGACTCAGTCTTTCTCTTCCCAGAATTCTCCTTGTCTGTTTATCCCGCCTATACTTCCTGCCTGACTACTGGCCAATCGGCGTTTTATTTATCAACCAAACCGAGCAACATAGGTTCACAGCATACAGAACATCCCACAGCAGAAGGTTGTAAACATTCAGGAGGTAAGTCACTAGGGGTCAGCTTTGAGGGCTGATAGCTTCATTTTGCATTTGCAAATGTGCTTCCTGCCTGTGGACATGATGTGACCAGTGGGTCCCCCATTCCTGCTGCCGTGACTTTCCCCATGAGATGGGGTGTCCCCCGCTTAAATCAAAGTCAGAGCACACCTGCCATTCTTTAGTTGCGTCTTGGTCACAGCAGTGAGACAAGTACCTAATGTTTCCTCACGTAGCTCAGTGTGACCGCGATAACTGAACATCTTGACGTCCAGAACTCACTCTGCTCACATTCACTTCCTAACAAGCCCCGGAGTCTATTAAGTGCTACCGTACCATTAGGAAGCCGATCATTGCCTGTTAATAACTTGGCAAATGCATTATCGAAAGGAAGCACGCTGCTACAGAGAGAGCTCAGGGCACGC
This sequence comes from Peromyscus maniculatus bairdii, assembly GCF_049852395.1. Taxonomy (NCBI): domain Eukaryota; kingdom Metazoa; phylum Chordata; class Mammalia; order Rodentia; family Cricetidae; genus Peromyscus; species Peromyscus maniculatus. Next base: position 21,670,176 of record NC_134869.1, on the reverse strand, counting down.
GCAAATGAACAGCCACAGGGAACGAAAAGGACAGGCTTGGAAACAGTCAATGTGACGTGAATTAAAATAATAATCATGACATTTACAGAGTCTCAGAAATCACTTGTTTTCCTGGTGCAGTGAAACATGACACCTCAATGATGTGCCTGAGTCACAGCAAAGAAATTCCACTGTGTAAACCCTAAGTAATTAACTCGAAGAACATCGAGTTTCATACTGTTTCTTTAGTTTGGTTTTCCTTCATAATAAAAGATGTGTACATGTTTCTCTTTGGTCTAAATACCCCATTCCTGACCTTTGTAAATAATTATTGGCATGTTAACTAATTTCCAAACCACCAGTAGCTTCAGAGTTTTTTAAATACAATTTTTAATAAAAATAGAATTAGATCATATAAAGTTTAAAGGACACATAAGCATTCAGTCCATTGTGTTACAGTGTGTTACAATAAAACTTTATTGACCAACACAGGTCATGGACTTGATGTGATCTACAGATTAAAGACTGTCATTATCTGTATTAAAGGATCACTCCATAGATGGACTTACAATGGGAAGTTAGCCACGGGTGATTCAATTAGTGGATACTTGTCAATCACCTACTAAAGGCAAAGCAAGGTTTCCAGACAGTGTCATAACTAATCACCACACCTAATCTGTATTTGGCAGGTGTGAAAATTGAGACTACACGCCTGTTATATCATGTAGCCAGACCATGAACTCATTCTCTTCTTTAGGGTTCAGTCTTCACTCACAGAAGCCTGAGTCAAAAAAATAGAGGTCTGTATCTTGTGTTGTTCTTTTTGTTGATGTTTTGTTTTACAACAGCACACTATAGAAAATAGCTAGATAATCGTGTCCTGGTTAGGTTTTTGTCAACTTGACATTAGCTAGAGTGATCTGGGAAGAGGAAACCTCAACTGAGAAGATGCCTCCTCCATCAGATTGGCCTGTGGGCAAGTCTATGGGGCACTTTCTTGATTAATAATTAATGTGGGAGGACCCAGCTCACTGGGTGGTGTCACACCTTCACAAATGGTCCTATGTTGTATAAGAAAGCATATAATTAATGGGAAGAAAGACCATGAATTTGAAAGAGAGCAAGGAGAAGGATACATCGGAGAGTTTGGAGGGAGGAAGGGGAAAGGTTAAATATTGTAATCATGTTACAATTTCAAAAAGAAATCATTTCAATATAAGAAAAAAATCAAGCCAAGTGGGTGATACAGAAGCATTCCTTCATGGCCTCTGCTTCAGTTACTCCTGCCTGACTTCCCTCTGTGACAGGCATGGAAAACAAGAGGATTTAGTCTTAGTTACTATTCCACTGCTGTGAAGAGACACTGTGACCACAGCAACTCTTATAAAAGAAAGCATTTAATTGGGGGCCTGCTTACAGTTTCAGAGGGTTGTTCTAGCCGAGCGGTGGTGGCGCATGCCTTTAATCCCAGCACTCGGGAGGCAGAGGCAGGTGGATCTCTGTGAGTTCGAGGCCAGCCTGGTCTCCAAAGCGAGTTCCAGGAAAGGCGCAAAGCTACACAGAGAAACCCTGTCTCGAAAACAACAACAACAACAAAAAATCTAACAGAGGGTTGTTCCATTATCATCATGGTGGGAAGGAAGCAGGCAGAGCTCTGGAGCAGTAGCTGAGAGTTTTACATCCTGATCCAAACAAGGACACACCTACTCCAACACACTTCTCAACTGGGGACCAAGCATTCAAACCTAGGCACTAAGGGAGGCTATTTTTATTCACCTTTCCCCCTCAAAGTTGGCTTTGGTCAGTGTTTTATCACAGCGACAGTGAAGTAAACTAGGGCACTCTGCGTAGTTCGGGGTCTCCACCTACATCACAGAGAAGTCATCACTGTTAAGAAATAAACAATAGACTAGAGATAGGACTCAGAGAGTAAAGCGCTTGCCTCAGATATGTGGGGGGTCTGAGTTTGGTTGTCTGGAAGCCACAAAAAGCCAGACCTGGTCGTCTGTAATCCCAGTCCTCCAATGGTGAGACGAAAGGTGGAGATGGGCAAATCGTGAAGCTCATGGGCCATCCAGCCTGGCTTACGCAGCAGCACAAAAAAAAAACCAATAGACTGTCTCAAACAAGACAGAAGGGAAGACTAATAGCAAGGTCGTCCTCTAGCCTCTACAGGCATACTGTGGCATGTGTACAGCCACATGTGAACCCCCGCATGCATACACATCACACACACACACACACACACACACACACACACACACACACACACACACACACAAAGCTTTTGAAACGAAACAGATGGACAAACCATGCTTAGGACAGGACTCCATGCTTGCTCGCTGCAGGTGCTAGCATCAAATGGAGCACAGGAGAAACTCAAGGTTCCCGAGAATTCCTCCAGCGGTTCTAATCCATAACTCGCACTTAGGTCAAGTTCCATTTCCACGATAAATTTAATGGAAAGAGGCATAATATAACATTAGGGTTTGTTTTCCTGTTCCTCCTTGGACATCACTATTGTTTTTGGTATTTATTAAAAGGAATCTGTCAGTGAAGCCTAAAATGCCCAGTGTAGTGGGTAGCCATTCCAGCTTTGATCTGGAAGTTCCACCCCCCATTGAGGCTTCAGTAACGTCACGCCTACAAGGCAGGGCAGAGAGAGGACCCTGAAGACCCAAGATCCAGATGAGCCGGCTCTCTTGGTTCCTGGACCCTGGACACTGGAGGTAGACCAAGCAGAGTTCTCCAGAGAACACCGCCAGACTGCGCTACACCTTTCCCAGACCCTGTAGCCTATCCCTTCATTTCTGAGTTACCCCACAAAATAAACCTCCCTTTTAACTACATGGAGTGGCCTTCATAATTTTACCATTAGCCCAGGAAGGAATTAGGGCAAATATCTAGCAATCATCTTCCTTCTAATTGGTTCATCAAAGTGGGTGATCCAGTGACTGATGAAATTCTTCTCACCTGGGAAGAAGCTGCTTCGATTTCCTTTGCTGTTACATGGTGGTATGGAGCAGCCGACTGGCATTTCAAAGAAGTTTAATAAATGTTTTCCATAAATACTAAGCAGAAGGACCAACTAAATATAAAACATGTTCTTTCTAGTAAACCATTCTTCAAACCCTTAGTGGTTTAAAAAGCAACAAACAAAGTGTGGGGAAAAGATAAATTCTGTTTGTACACGAGAAATAATAAGAGAGGAGGCGTCGCCTGTTAGGAACAGAGGCGCATTCCGCACCTGCTCTGGAAGGTAAATACGCACTCTGTCTTGGAGCCGGTCCATAAATCAAATCCCTTCCAAGCAGGCAGCGGCCAGCCTGGTGCCTGCAGCAGCCAGTGTAGAGAAAGAAAGGGCAAAGAGGAAGGACCGGCTACTAGCAACAACTGTCGCCAGCCACTCTGGGATGCAGGCATGCCGTCTCCACCTGAACTTGATGTCAAGGCGATTCAAAAGCAAGTCCTTGTTTGACTTTGAAAAAAAAAAAAAAAAGATCCATTGTGTTTCATCCTCTGAGTCCAGGGACAACCAAGGACTTTCGTTTCAGATTCTGGCTGATCCAACTTTTGAGTAGCAAATGAACTGAAATGATACACGGCCGACCAGCTAGTCTGTGTGTATTAAACAAGCAAACCGACATTATTCTTCCAACCTAAGCCATTCACCCACAACTGATTTGGGCCATTGTTGTTCTCTGTATTAGTAATTTGATTTTTTTCCCCCTGTGTTCCAGACTCCTCTGTAGTGGGATTTAATCTACTGGGTGGGAGTAAATGAGTTCAAATATACTCATTTCAAAAAGCGCAGAGAAGACATGAGCATTGTAAGCAATGAAGAATTCTACGCTAGTGTGGAAATTGGCAAGGTGAACTGAGATGGAACCCTATGGAAAAAATCAAAGCTGTGTTCCTTAGGTCACTCACTGGAAATGTCTTCTATTAGTGTGACATTGTCAGTCACCAAAGCCTCCCTCCTGTGGAGTCTACTGCATACCCCACTCTTGAGTATGGAGAGGGGAAAATGTGGACCACATACTGGTTTTATTGGTTTTAGTTTGGTTTGCTTTTTTAAAAAAGATTAAAAGAGAAAGAGCTGGGTGGGCAGTAGAGACCTTGGTTCCTTTCTAGCATTTCCCTGGGTGACCCCCGATAACAGCCTTCACCTTTCTCTGCCCTCGTCCAGGACAGACTGGATTAAGACGGAATTGCATGGTGTACCCAGTCGCACAGGGGTCCTGTCAGAGCCAAGGAAGCCGTCTCTGTCCTCCCCACCCTTCAGTGGAAGAGGTTCTAGTTCTTTCCCTGGAGGCTTTGAGAGACATATACAAACCAGGAGCCTCTGCTCGGGTGGCTGTGAGCAGGGGGATGCACTTAAAAAAAAGTAAGTGAGCCAGGCACAGTGGCGCACACCTTTAATCCCAGCACTCAGGGGGCAGAGGCAGGTGGATCTCTACACGTTTGAGGTCAGCCTGGTGGTCTGCAAAGTGAGTTCCAGGATGGCCAGGGCTATGTATGACCCTGACTCAAAAAAAAAAAAAAAAAAAAAAAAAAAAAAAGCTAACAAACAAACAAAAACAAATACCAAATGACAGAAGTGACTGCTGATCTCATAAGATAGCTTTAGGAAATAAAGCCAGCCATCTTTTTCTGAAGAGCTGGATAATCCACTCCCCCCACTCCATGCTCACCTACGGATCTGCATGTTCCTTCTCCATCATTTAGTTCTGTGGTTTAATGAGCTCCTTACACATGGAGCTGAGATAGCCTCACCTCCTCTCCTGGACCCATGTGTTACCCCGTTTCCTTTTCTTCTTTGAACATACCACAACTTACCAAGGAACACATTCTGCTATGTTTCTCCTTCCCTGAGTTTATAAATGCCATGAGAACAGAGATCTTTTCTATTCTATGCATGTCTAAAACAGTAGCTGGGACTGAGTAAGTACTTAATAAATACTGATTAAGTGAGGGAGAGAGTCCCTCCCTGACAAAGGCCGCCATGTACCAGACAGCAGTGGTGGGAATCCCCTGGGCACATCCAGTTTTTTCTGGTCCCCAATCCTCCTCCTGTGTCCAGGACTGATTCTACTTGCTATTGAACTTGGTTTCCCCATACCCAGCCCACATGTTCATCAACAGTCTTGCCTTTCCATGCGAGTATTCTTATTTATCATACAGTACCCCTGGTCTAAGATTTCCTTTGGAGAAAAACTAAACCTTCAGCTGCTAAAAATAATTCGAAACTCCTAGATAAGAAGACATTTCAAAGCCCTTCCAGTTCTCCCAACGGGTGGATTCGGGCTCCATCACCATGCGGACTTCTAAGGATGAAATAGGAGACAGTGTGTTCAGCTCTCCTTTGCCCTCTAAATGGTTTGCTTTATTTATTTATTTATTTATTTTTTGGTCAGTCACTGGTGTTGTTGACTGAGTGAGGCCCCGAATAATGTACCATGGTACATTACCACCTGCCAGCCTGACCTAGCCAACAATCACCAGCACAGGCACACACACACCCACCCCCGCCCCCACACCCCCACACCCACCCCACCCCACCCCACCCCCGTTCCTGCTGACGGAGAACCAGTCCGATCCTGAAGGATGGGATTTGCAAAAGACAGCTGTTTGGGCTCTGCTAACATTCGGGGGAGGGGGCGACTGGAGATGGGTTGGTACATTCTCCTACGGCTCTTCACTGAAAGAAACAGCTGCAGTCTTCACAATGCAGACGAGTAAACAAAAGCGAACCGTGCCAGGCACCCCTCCGCAGCCTAGAGCGTTCCAGCGACGGCTCCCCGTGGGGTCCGCAGCCAAGTGTCAAGTCTCTGCTCTTCACAGCCCGAGCAGGGAGGCCAAACCCTGCCCTTGAATGCGCCATTCAACCAGAATAAAGCAAGCCGCACTCCAGGCGCTCCTCATTCCATTACTGGTTGTCACTCAAAAGCATTGTGAAGTCCCAGAAACCCGTGTACACCAGCAAAAAAAAAAATGTTGTTCTGCTCTCCAAGAGCCAACCTGCCTGGGCCCACGCCCACAGCACCTGTGTTGACCCAGCTACCGGATTCCCGCACGGGAAGCGGCTCTCTTGTTCCCAGGCTGTTCGGTTTCATCTACCCTTCCATTTGCTTACACAGAAAGCAATGTTTATTTGTTATTTTCCCCACCCCAACCCTCTTCACCGTCAGGGCCATCTGTGCATCAGAAACACTGTCTTTCTTCGGTTGCTCGGTTGTAAACCCAGGCGATAATCAGGACGAACTAACTGTCCCTTAATGTTTTCTTTGAAGAGTTTGAAACCAGGGGAGGGGAGGAGACACAGACAGAGCTCTCTCTCTCTCTCTCTCTCTCTCTCTCTCTCTCTCTCTCTCTCTCTCTCTCTCTCTCTCTCTCTCTCTCTCCCTCCCTCCCTCCCTCCCTCCCTCCCTCCCTCCCTCCCTCCCTCCCTCCCTCCCTCCCTCCCTCCCTCTCTCTCTCTCTCTCTCTCTCTCTCTCTCTCTCTCTCTCTCTCTCTCTCCCAGGTCTCCACTTGAAACACTTCCTTTACAAGCAATGGGACCGGCATGGTGGCTAGCACATCACTAACATAATAGAGCCTGTTAGGCAGGGGCTACTTCCTAAAAAGGCTTTGATTTGGTAAGATTTTTAATTTTAATTTTTTAGATTTACTTATTTTAACTGATGTGCACAGCTGTTTCGCTTGCATGGGTGTATGTGTTTTATGTGAGCGCTTCTGTATTTTGGGGATCAGGAAGAGGGTGCTGGGGCCCTTTTGTGAGCTACCATGTGGGTGCTGGGAAGAGAACCCAGGGCTTCCCGGAGAACAACAAATCCTTTTAACCACTGAGCCATCTCTCCAGCCCCGTTTTGGTTTATGAGTTTGTTTTTAAGTAAGTGAGGGGCTAGAGAGATGGTAGGGTGGTGAAGAGAGCTGCCTACCAGAGAAGTTTGATTCAAGTACTTACATCAGCTGCTCACAATCAACCACCTGCAACTCCAGGGGACCCAACGCTCTCTTCTGGCCTCTGAGGGCTCCTGCACTTGAGTGCTCATATTCCCACACAGGCACACATACACACACATAACTAAAAACAATGTATGTTTTAGTAAATAAGACTGTTGGTGTTTTATGAATTTTCAATCTTTTGTGCTCACTTTGAAATTCAAACGGTATGTTTTCCTGGGTGTCATTTAGGGGGGTTGAACTAACAAGTACTTGCATTAATTTGTTTTTTAAATTCCTCTGCCTTTAAATTCAGCTCATATGGCCTAAGAGACGTGGGAGTGGCCCATGTGGCGGCGAGGTCCTTTGTCAACTTGACACAGACTTACCTGTGATGGGAAATTTTCAACTGGGGAATTGCCTCCGTCAGATGGGCCTGCGGGCATGTCTGCAGCATTTTCTTGATTGGTGATTATGTGGGAGGGCCCAGCCCATGGTGGGTGCTATCACCCATGGGTGGGTAGTCTTGGGTTGTATAAGAAGGCAGGCTGAACAAACCACAGGGAGCAGGCTAGTAAGCAGCATCCCTGTATGGCCTCTGTCTCAGCTCCTGCCTCCGGGTTCCTGCCCGGCTTCAGTCCGTCCTGACTTCCCTCAATAATAGACCTGCATATATAGGATGAAATAAACCCTTTCCTCCCCAAATTGGTGATGGTGTTTATCACAGCCGTAGAAAACAAAGCAGGACAGCTTATAATGAATGGCTCTCCAGAACCTGGAAATGCTGTCAGCCAAGGCCTCTCCTTGGAGAAAACGAACAGAGACTAAATGGCCCGAACGTGACTCCATCTTAAGACACAGAACATCATCATAGAAAGTGACCTAAGCCTGAGTCCAGGAACTCCCCCCGGCCAAGTTTAGCCAATCAGCCAAACAGTTCCAAACCTGGTCTTGTAAGACTGGGGAGGGGGTTGTAAAGTTACAGGACAGGGCTGTTACTAACCATATGTAACTACAAAGCCTGAAATGAGGAGAATTGTTATTAGCTCCATCCAATCAACATGTGCCCCATGTAGCTGTTCCTGGGCTGACCAATTAGACCAGCAATTAACTCACCACACTTAGAATTCCCCGAGTTCCTTGTTAAAGGGGTCTGCATGCCTTTGTCCAATGTCATCATAGTTTTGGGTGGATGAACCACCCCTGCATGCTGGCTGTTTCTACAGAATAAACACTCTCTGTGTTTGCATACTACTTGAGGCTGGGGACTTTCTTCAGTGATTCTCTGACCCTAACAAGACAATCTCATCTTCTGAGCTCAAGTAACCAGGCTCAGGGGAAGTCTCTCTATGACAGGCTATATAGGCTCTCAGGTCACTTAGGGACGGTTGAAATCCTCGGATGAGTTAAGAAGGAAACTATTTTGCTGATGTCTGAGCATTCAGGATCTCTGAAATTCAATGAGCAATATTTCTAAGGATGGAGGAATGGAAGTCCTAACCAGATCATCTCCGGAGGCGTTCACAGCCGCTCCATCAAAAGGTGCTCAACACAGAACAGTTTCACCTGAGGGAAGAGGGGTCCCTGGGAGGATTCTACAGCATCATTACTCCAAGGCCAAGGGCATCTACAAAGCCAGCACCCTGGGCCATTGTCCTGTCTGTCTGGCAGCATAATGGCCAAGGGCATGCCCTCTGACAGGCTACGCCTGCAGCTGGTATCTTCAATGGCGATAAAGAACACAAGACAGGAGTCAAGTGTATTTTTCTCAGACTAGGAATTGGAGAGAGAAAGATAGAAGATAACTTGCCCTACGCCACACAATTTAATAAGATTTGTTCTCCCCCCTCTCTCTCTCTGTCTCTCTCTCTGTCTCTGTCTCTCTCTCTCTCTCTCTCTCTCTCTCTCTCTCTCTCTCTCTCTCTCTCTCCTTTTCCAGTCAGGCATGGAAGCAAATGCTTAGAATCTCAGCACTGGGGAGGCTGAGTCAGTGGAATCATGAGTTGGAAGCTAGCATGGGCTACATTGTATGACCTTGTCTCAAAGGAAAAATAAATCAGTGTGTGTGTGTGTGTGTGTGTGTGTGTGTGTGTGTGTGTGTGTGTGTGTGTGTGTGTGTGTTAGGATTTCTATTGCTGTAAAGAGATACCGTGACCACAGCAACTCTTTGTTTTGCTTTTGGTTTTCTGAGACGAGGTTTCTCTATATAACAAACAGTCCTGGAACTTGTTCTGGAGACCAGGCTGGCCTCGAACTCACAGAGATCTGCCTGCCTCTGCCTCCCAAGTGCTGGGATTAAAGGCATGCACCATCATAAAGGAAAAGATTTAATTGAGGCAGCAGCTTATGGTTTCAGAGGTTCAGTCCATTATCATCACGGTGGGGAGCATGGCAGATAGTATGGCGGCATGCAGGCAGACGTGGTGCTGGAGACGGAGCTGAGACTCCTATATCTTGACCAGCATGCAATGGGAAGTGGTCTGAGACACTGGGTGTAGCTTGAGCATATATGAGACCTCAAAGCCCATCTCCATAGTGACACACTTCCTCCAACAAGGCCACACCTCCTAATAGTGTCACTGCCTTTGGGGGCCATTTTCTTTCAAACCACCACAGTGTGTGTGTGTGTGTGTGTGTGTGTGTGTGTGTGTGTGTGTGTGTGTGTGTGTGTATGTGTGTGTGTCTACACATATGTATGAATGATATGAAAGGACCATCTTCCCAGTGGAGGGACATGGATGCCATATGCCAAGCTCTTCTGTATTTTAACATATTCAAGAACTAAATGAACTCCTTATTTCCTAGATTCTTATTTATAGTTGTTTTGTAAGGATTAGTTTCACTTTATGTACTAAATATTTTATTATTAATTTATTCCATGTGTTAATTGATATAGAAAAGCTTACTTATTCTTGCATCTGATACAGGAAATGAGAGCCAGATGTCTCTGCACATGAGCAATTTGCTTAAGTAAGATTTGGGACAAAGATAACAGCAATACGCTGATTGTCTACAGCGTCTTACTGCTGAATTACGAAGTACCTTGTATCCTACTGATAAACTGCTAATCTATCCATCTCAGCCTCACGCCCATGGACAACATTCTTCACCTGAGCAATGGGGACTTGTCCTAGGAGGGCTCTTCTCCCTGGAATTCAAAAGGACACAAGAGGACAGTGACCTCCCACTGTGCCTGCCACCAAAGTAAAGGAGACAGTCCCAAAGTGAAGGCAGAGACACCAGACTTCCATCCTGCCTTTGAGTACTTACAGGCCCAAGAGAGGAGACAACACTTCTTAGAAAAGGCAGTTTCTGGCTGCCCATCCCTCTACATCTCAGACACCCCACAACTTAGGACGGATTCTTATAAAACCTAAGAAAGGAAAACTTCCCAAATGCTCCCTTGTTTGTGGACGGCAGGCACAGGGAAGAACCCTTCAGTTATCATAACACGATTCTTAATCAACCAAGGGGCCCCTGAGAGGCAGGGACCCTGAACATAACACACTCCTTAGGGGAACTCCTTGCCAGATTCCGAGGGAGTCCCCAGGCTCTAGTCCCTGGATTCTGTCGCAAGCAGACACTTGAAGTGTAAGCAGAAGTGGCTGCAGCCCTGTCCACATGCATCTGCCATCTCTTGCTCCTGTCTGGAGTCTCCACGGCTCCCTCTTCTGCACTCAGCATTCAAACAGATCGATCTGTCCTCGAAAATGTGACTCTTTCCACAGCTGGAGGTAAAAGCCAAACAGAGTGAGCTATGTGAAGAATTTTAGCATTGAGTTCTCTCCTCTCTGTCTCTCTCTCTCCCTCTCCCTCTCTCTTGCTCTCCTACCCTTTGAAAATTTCATTGGCTTAAAAAAATTATGCATAACATTGTTGAAGACTCTTTACACTTTCTTTTTAAAGGCAGGTCATTCAGAGGAAGTGAGTGTGTTGCTTGCTATTTTTCCTTCCCCCTGAGTTTGTGGAAGATGAGAAGGCCTGGGGGAGAAAAGCTTTACCTCTGGCCACCCACACCTTTCCTAGGGACACCAACAGGCCCCAACCATGTTCTGTAAAGAGCATACAGCTGCCTTCTTCAGAAGGAGATTCAACCACGATTTGAAGAACCATGGTCTTCCCCTTTATTTGCCTTTGCTGATGTCTGGGGTGTACTCTCTGAGTCTAAGACGTGATGTATTATGCATCTAGAGACTTTGAAATCTGTTTGGCTCTGTAAGAAATGCACATTCTCTAATTTCTCAATCTTCTTGTCACAATGAAGGGACTCTGAAAGGGTCAGTTGGGCAACTGGGTCACTCTGAGTTCACACAGGATGACTCAGTTCTTGTTCATATCATTCATTCTCTCTCTCTCTCTCTCTCTCTCTCTCTCTCTCTCTCTCTCTCTCTCTCTCTCTCTCTCCCCCTCTCTCTTGCTAGATCAGGAGAGTGATCAACTCTGGTCACTGCAGAGCTGTGAAGGAAGTCAATCTGAGGAGACAAAGAATTAGTGTGCATCTCTGAGTTCCTTTTCACTTGGCTAAGTAAGCTCCTTCCGTCCAGACCCAATCAGGATTTAGTGATATCTCAGAAACCTGGCAATATTAGATAATTTAAGTTCAAAAATGTAATATCACAACTTTGAAGAGGGAGGAGTCAGGTTTAATATTAGTATTAATAATAGCATAATAATTGAATATTAATAAAACTTTGTCAGTTCTTCATAAAATGCTACTTTCACAATGTTCCCAAGTAATCATAATGAATAAAAAACAATATATATATAATGTCACTTTTGAGAATATGTAACATGTGCTAAGTAAGATAACTTATAATGAAGAAAGAACGACTATTTTACAGACTTCCTCACTGAAGACGTTACATCATCACCACATTAGGTCAAATTGGCTAAGAAATGCAGAGACATCAGCCAAGGTCGGGTGACACCGATGCCCTTTCCGCTGCGCCATTCATGACAGCAGTCTCCACAGAACTTTCCAATCATTGTGTAACTTGGAAAATGTTCCTCATCTGCGGAATCAAGCATTAAATCAAGACACTAAGGAATGTGTAGAGGCAACTCTGGAGGCTCACAAAGTTTCCTAGTGAGATCTGAGCTTGTTTTACCCAGCAGGGCTACATCAGAGGATGGCTTGACCACGTGCGTGGTTACCAAGTATTTGGAAGGGTCTGCACTTGGCTGTGCTAGGGGGAGGTCTTTTTTGCTCCACCCCTTGGCATTCCTATAAAAAGCCCTTTAGACGAGACAGAAGGGGCCGGTGGATTAGGACCCAGGCCCTCCCGAAGCTATCCTGTTCTTCTATCTGTTTCTCTCCCCTTTATCTTTCTATCTAAATCTCTTATCCCTCACTCCACAAGACTACCCTGGGGAGAAGGTGGGAGCCAGTCTCCCAGATGGGCTCCCACAGACAATGTCCGGAGAGAGTTGATGAGAATTAGAAAACTCTGGAATCTATGTATCAAAAGGTTCAGTTGAGGAGACAGTGAATATTTAACACAATTAAGAGAAGCTGTGTGGGGATCTGGGGAATGCTTTGCACACTGAAGATATCGGGTCAACTGTGAGTAATGGGCCAAGGGGGTAATCTCAGGTAAACTTTCTGAGGATACAAGTTTCTTCACAACAGGAGAAGAAAAAGTGGGGACGACAAGAACAAGCTCTTTCCGTCTCTAGATGCACAGGAGCGGTTGCTCAGCACCACCCGCTTTGATTGACACTTGGTGAAATTCTGCCTTGAGAGGCGCTTGGTTTAGGTGGGATACTCATCTGAGGCGCTTGGATCTTAACATCCCTGGAGGTCACACGGAAAATTGCGAATGTGTTTTTGTCTGCGGGGATGGCAGACATCCTCCTTCAGATCCTCAAAGCAATTCTTTGAAATCTGTGAACCAATAAATGAATTCCCTTCCAATCCTGCCATTCTGTTTTGTAAAAAAATTGGCTCCAGCCTTCGGAGAGGAGCGCGGCAGCCCTGGGTGATAGACTTCCTGTTAGGGACGGGAACAGTCAAAGACAGCAGGGGCGTGTGTTTGAGTGTGTAATCCGAGCGCTCCCCTAGGTTATGCAGAAAAATGCTGACTTTTGAAGATGTCTGCTGAGCAGTGACTTCGAGTCTTATGTCAATAGAGGGGGAAAAAATACTTGAAATTTAGAACCATTAAATGTTATCATTCTAAGTGGTCTGCAGAGTCCTGGCTTCAGCTCCCTAATGTAATAGAGTTTAAGAAACCACGCCTCAGAAAAACCTAGGGACACATTCGTTATCCACTGCCTGGCTGTGAACTCCCGTCGCTGCCTACAAACTAAAAGAGTAAAATTAGATTTCTAAGATATTCAAACATGGATAAAGACAGCTACCAAATTTTCTTTTAAAAAGAAAGAAAGAAAAAAGGAACAACAAAACTAATCCTAACCACACGTAACCTATAAAGGTCCACTTTGTGGGGTGCAGCAAGCCCACAACACAGCCCTTACAGTTTTAAAGGGTGAATTTCACTCTTTGGCTCTGAGATGTGTTCGCAGTATTTTTAACATTGTTCGACAGTCTCGATTTTGCCCTGGGACGTTTGTCCAGATGCTTAGACCATAGAGAACAAGGCACACCTGGCTGTGTTACCTGGGCGAGTGGATTAGATCCTGCAAGTCTTATAGGTTTTCCATGCAGGTTGCCTGGCCAGCTTCTGAGGTCAGCTAGAGACCAGCTCCAGGGATGTTCCTAAACATGTCCCACACTCCCCCAGCTTCCTGATTAAAACTCCATCTGTATTAAAATGATCCCCGGAATCTACTTCCAGTCAGCAAGTCTTTAATATATATAAACATGCATGCACATGCACACAAACATGTATTCACACACACATTCTCACATATACTCTCTTATACATACCCACACATTCATTAGTATATATACATACACATGTATGTATGTGTATATACAGTATACGTATGTAAATATACATACATATACTGTATACACACATACATGCACACACACACACTCCTATCCACACACATTCTCACTTATACACACATGTACACATGTGCTCACATACACATAGATACCTCACATAAACATGCACTATACACTCACACACACACATAAGCACACATACTCATACACACTTACACACAGATAAGCATACACATATACACACACATACATACACACATCTTAAACTTTTCCATTGCTTCATTGTTTATATCTGACAGGGTGGAGTTGAGACAAAAAAAAAATGATTGGAAGTAGTTCCATTTGAGATTTATTTCCTAAAAAACCAAAAACTATTTTTAATAACCCCCCTGGAAGTTTGTGTAATTTTGACATGTGGGTTATTTACACGTGTGTATATGAGTGCATTGTTTTACAGAGACTCAAGTTAAATGCATTTGCATTGCTTGAGATGACCTGGGTGTCAGCTGCTAGGCCTTCAAATACTAAACTGAAACGCCGGCTTCCTGTTCCAGTTATACAGAAGCCATATAACATACAGCCTTGGAGTAAAGGCAGAGCCCTCTCTTGGGACAGCAAGATCCAGCTAAGATTCAGTTCGCCGTCTTCAGGAAAGACACACGCAGTAATGTAACCTTCGAGGGGGCGTATGAAACACACACCTAAGCTTCGGACGGCTACCCATTTGACTGGGAAGTTGGATTTTGAGTCTTGTGGGAGCCAGAACACAAGAAAGAATTCAAATAACAATACTGGTGTTTCCTGGTGTGTTACCAGGGAGAAAAGAGCCCCGGATAATGAGGGCCTCACACACATGTAGATATTACCAACCACTTAGCAAAAACAAGGCTATTGTTATTGCAAAAAGTCATTCCTTTTAGGGGAGTAGAAGGGTGACTTGAAATGTGGCTGTCATTTCTACCACGGGATAAAGTGTTTTATGGTTTTCTTTTTTAATATCGTATTGAAGTTTTCTTAGTTAGAAAAAGAAAAGGGAAAAAGGAGAGAAGGGGAGGGGGACCTATAATCCAGAATTCATAAGCAATTCCAGACACTCCATCCATAACTCACTGGAAGACATTATACTTCTGAGCGCAGAGGCCATTAGCAGCCCTCGATGGTTCCCTCTTGGTTCAGTGAGGGACCACTGTCTGTGTTTTGCAATCGCGCGTACTGCTTTAAAAAGACCAAAATACACAGTAGATTGAACAGAAAACACAGACAAATGCTTTCTATTAGATTCATTAGTTGGCCGCTAAGATGAAACACTCCGGCACACAAAAAAAGCCTCCCCACCCAGCTTTACTCGTCTCTTTTTTTTTTCCCTCTTTTCCACAACAAAGCATTCAATGTATTCTTCCAAATGTTTTTTAAAAGCCCACTGTACTGCCTCAGAGCTACTGCTCCGTTCCATTGCCCCACTTGAAATTCTAATTGACAGTAGCTGTTTTGATGCGGGCCACAGATGGGTGGGTGAGACACCAGCGGCTGGTTTATTATGCACCCATATTTAAGTGCTCAATGGGATTGTACTCGGGGTAATTCAGGGCTGTAGCTCATTTATTCCTTCAGCAGCAGTATTAGTTAAGGCAGCTTGAGATGATGCAATAAATAAAACCCATGGTTCGTTGCGTAGCCTGATAGCTTCACAGAACACGTGACTCACCAGGTTTAGGGAACTGGGATTCCTTCCCCATCTTCCAGAGTCTTAGAGTCCTCAGCGCTGGCCCAAGAGACTTGAGATGTTCCTGGTTTTGTTTGGTTGGTTGGCTTTCTTTCTCATTTATCCATTGTAAAATAAAATGTGATTCATTGTGATTTTCCTTACCTGCATATAGTGTACTCTGCACATATTTACCCCCCCTCTACCCTTTAATCCTGGAGACAGTGATCTTCAGTTCCCATATAGTACAGTTCCCATATGGTTCCTTCCTACTCTGTATGGCGCGCGCGCGCGCGCTCTCTTTGTACGCTAGATTCCACACAGGAGATAACACATGCGGTCTTCGTTCTTTTGAACATGACTTCTTTAGCCTGACAACAGGATGACCTCTAATTCCACCATTTCCTACAATGATATAGTTTTATTCCTTTTTATGGCTGAATAAAACATTGTTGTATATACATCCCACAGTTTTGTTTTCCTTTTTATTCATCTGTCTGTTGGTGGACACCCAGGTTGCTTCTGTAACATAGCTGTTGTACTGGCTGGATTGATGTCAACTTGGCACAGCTGCCGTCATCTGAGAGGAGGGAACCTCGATTGAGAACATGCCCCTGTAAGATCCCAATGTAGGCGAGCCTGTAGGGCATTTTCTTAATTAGTGATTGATGGGAGAGGACCCAGACCGTTATGGGTGGTGCCATCCCTGGGCTGGTGGTCTTGGGTTCTATAAGAAAGCAGGCTGAGCAAGCCACGAAGAGCAAGCCAGTAAGCAGCACCCCTCTGTGGCCTCTGCATCAGCTCCTGCCTCCAGGTTCCTGCCCTGCTTGAGTTCCTGCCCTGACTTCCTTCAGTGATGAACAGTGACTCGGAAGTGTAAGTAGATTAAACCCTTGCCTCCCCAACTAGGTTTTGGTCATGGTGTTTCATAGCAGTGATGAAAACCCTAACAGCTGTGAGTAGTGCTTCAGTAAAACACAAAGAGATGCACCTATTTTAACCACCGTCTGTTCCCGTGCTATCAGAATTAATCACAGAACCCTGCCTTGATGCAAAATGGTTGAGTAATGCATTTCTTGGGCTGGGGAGAGGGCTCAGCTGGTAGGGCTTTTTCCACATGAGCATGAGGACCTGACTTGGGTCATAAGAATCCACTCTTCTAAAAAGCCAAATGTGTTAGCATTTGCTTGAATGACCAGTAGTACTAGGGAGGAGAGACCGGCCTTGTGACTCACTGGCAAGCCAGGTAAGCTGAAGCAGCAAACCCCAGGCCCAGGAGTGACCCTGTCTGAAAAACCAAGGTGGATAGCATCTGAACAACAGTGTTCATAATTGATTTGGGGCTCCATAAGAGCGGGTGCCTGTGCACCCACACAGAAATAAATGCACACATGTGGAGGGACAGGGTGGGGCAGGAAGAATATGCCCAAGGTAGGTCATGTTGTACTTTAATCAGAATGGTCTGTCAAAGTCTCTCTGATGTACACTGCCCCAAGGTGTCTTATTCATCCCCAATTCCCAGCTGATTGATTTAAGCTTTCCTCTTAAAGAAATAGAAGAATGATTTCTCTAATCTTTGTTTTCTTTGGACGTGCTCCTATGTTTATAGGGCAGATTTGAAAGTAAGAATTCTAGGCAGTCCTGGTTTGGGAGCGGGAAGAGGTAGTTTCTCATGGTAGAAATGGGTCATGTCCATAAGTAACTTGAATATGAGGTAGAACAGAGTTGGTTGTAAGCCACATCGGCAAAATTCTATCATAGGGGAGAGATTATAATGCAGCTTTGCAAAAGAAGGGACCTTTTAGCTAGGCTTTTTAGAAACATGCTAAACTAATTGTGGTCACCAAGTGGAGACACAGGGGAGCTGCCAGTTAGAAGCCTGTGATCTGTTTGTTCATAGTCAACTGACAAATTCATGAAGATTCCAACTTAAAATCCAAGGCGGCCTGTAATCTATAACCTGCAGAGGGGAGAACAGAGCTGCAAAAACACATCCTGGAAGGTGTCTATTCCATGGAGATCAACAACCAAGAACAACAGAGGAGACCTGGCACAGACGGAGCACCCACCCCTGCAGGCAAAATGCTACATTCTTTGGATTCTCCTACATTGGTGCATCAGTAGAACACTTAGTCAGGTACCTGGCACAGAAACCATGTGTAATCAGTGGCAAATATCATTGAATGCCAGCTGTATGTGGGGGGTTATTTTTATCTCTGTTTTCAAATAATGAAAGTAAAGCAAGGTACAGGGGATGCTAGGGACTGGATGTTTGTGCTTCTCCCCGGAAGCACATGCCTAATCACCAAGAAACTGATGCTGGGAAAGCTAGACCCTTTGGGCGGGCAGTACATTAGGGCTCTACTATCCTAAGTGGGAGTGATGCCCTCAAAAAAGAGGCCTGAAAGAGCATATTTCCTCCTTTGGCCCTGTAAGGATACCATGTTTAATGATGTGAGCCCTCGGGGTGGGAGAGATAGTTCAGCAATTAAGAGCACACACTGCTTGTGGAGGACTTGGGTTCTATTCCCAGAATCCACATCTGATGACTCACTACCAACTACCTGCACCTCTACCTCCAGGGGATCCAACATCCCTCTGGTCTGTGAGGGCATTTGCCCTTACGTGTGTATAAGTACAGACAGATACACAACACACACACATTCTAAAAATGTGTAAGAAGATCATGAGCCTCACCAGACGCTGAATCTTCTGGCACTTTGATTTTGGACTTCTCAGCCTTGACAGACTTGAGCAGTAATGTTCTGCTATCCATCAATTATTCAGTCTAAAGAGCTACATCTTCAGAGTCCAAATGGAGCAGCGCACAGGATATACCCAAAGTCTCTTACCTGGAGAAATCAGAGGAGCATGTGTGGAAAATTTCAGTAACGATGAGACTGTCGTGTGAGTAGGATGGCCTGGGCACCTAACTTGTGCCTTCCCATGAGCCTTCATTCTGATTGGAATCAGCATACAGCTCCCTATCCAAAGCCTAGCACCTTCTAGCTAGGTGTTTTATAAGGACAGTATAGCTGGAGAAAGTCAGTGATGAGCTGATTCACACAGACCAACTGTAATGAACCAAGGGCCAAAGCATCAAGCTTCCAGGATAGATGTTGGCTGTGGGATATAGATCCACAAATCCCCCAATATTTACCCATCTTGATGGAATCATCTTTGATGTACCTGATGATCTCTGAGAATTTGGAGGGGATTAGACAGGATATAGGACATATAGGCTTGGGTCCTCTCTGCCCTACAGTGGTCCAGCTTTGTGGGGAAGTTCTTCCACTTTCTGCCTTCGCCGTATACAATTTGTCAACGTGGGTTGAGACTGGTGAATCTCCTTCCACTTCTGTAGCCCACGGGTCCCCAGAGATGTCCCCAGCAACCAGAACAGAGTGAGCAGTGAAAAAAAAAAAAAATCACAAAAACCCCAATGGGACCCGGCAGGCAGATGTGTCCACACACTAAAATGAATAATCTTCTTGTAAAGCAAGAGCTGCCAGAGAAGATAGATAACAACTCTAACAAAGAATTTTTTTAAAAAATGCACTTCAGGGACTGAAAAATGGTAGTTAGTTTCCAGAGCTCAAAAAACGTAAGTTTTTCAATTTAAAAAAATTTAATCCAGTTCAGGAAGAGAGGGTCCCAGATGAAAAGGGCTTACTACCAGTGTGAGGAATTGGAAAGCCAATACCAGATGAGTAGAATTGATTCTCGGGATGAGCTGATCATCAGATTCACCAGGGAGACCTGTTAAAGGCGCAGTTTCTGCCTCTCGCCCACCCCCAGCAACACAGACGCTCTGGAACAGCCTGTGATGCTGCCTAGTGTGTGCAGTGGGCACTGGTTGTGTTTGATGGGCCTGGCCACAGGGAGCTGTTAAGGCTGACCACAGACAATGAATGACTCCTGGCGGGGCAGATCCCAGGGTCTACTGTGATGGTTAGAAAGCCCGAAAGAGGCTCAGACGGCCCAATGAGTGACTAGGGCTTGGAAAATTGCTTTATAAAACCAAGATTGTTTGATGGTTTTGTATCCTGAGAACAGCTCCTCGCTTGGTTAGACGCTGGCACCTGCCAAACATCAAGTGTAAAATTTTTCTTTTTGGTTTTTCGAGACAGGGTTTCTCTGTGTAGCTTTGCGCCTTTCCTGGAACTTGCTTTGAAGACCAGGCTGGCCTCGAACTCACAGAGATCCGCCTGCCTCTGCCTCCCGAGTGCTGGGATTAAAGGCGTGTGCCACCGCCGCCCGGCAAGTGTAAAATTTTGATATGTGTGAGTCTAACCTAAAATAAGACACAATGGATAAACAACCAGCCAAAGCCAAGTGCTGGAGGGAGGGATAGCTCAGTGGTTAAGAGCCCTTGCTACTCTTGCAGAAGACCTCCCAGCACCTACATCAGGCAGCTAGCAACCACTTGAAACTCCAGTTCGAAGGGATCTGGCATCCTCTTCTGGCTTCTTCAGGCACCTACATACGTGTGCTACATACACACATATAGTCATGGACACACATATGTACATAACATTTTTAAAGAGAAAGTTAAAAAGTCAAAGTATTGTAATGAGGTAGACGTTTGAAGTCTGATATACTAACACATACATTTCCTATATTTGGTGAGCATATTTGATCATTGAAATAGTGTTACTGGAGCTGTTAGGGTCAGAGCCTGAGTCCTGGTAACCCACAAAGGTGGGCTCAGCCACCCCTCTAAGACAACAGGTCAACTAAAGAGACAAGAGTGAAAGGTGAAGAGATTTGTTCAATATGGCCACGTTAGGGAGACTAGATGAAGAGGCGGGTACACTGATGGTCCCCCAAGTCTGTTCTAAATAGGAGGCAAGAGGTGTGCTTCACTGCGCAGTCTTTGTCAGGGTGTGTCCCACCCATCACTGAACCATCACTGTCTCAGCTCCAATCTCTCTTGCAATGTGGTCGGACAAGTTGTCAAAACTGTGAAATCTGTTCCTGGAAGAAAAGTTCCTCTTCTGCTTGGAACCAGGATTGACTTTTAACTTGTCCCAGCACGAAGGTTCCAGGGAATTTCCATTCCTGGGGACTATGGTTGGAATAGTCCCACGGCAAAGAGGCCAGGAACACAAGTGTCTCTGTTTGAAATATTTTCGCTCCTGCTAAGATAGGTAAGATTTTAACAGTCTTACATTCCAGCCACCAACAAAAACTATACTGCACTTCTCGTGTCTGGGAAGACAGATCTGTTGTGGCAAGTCAGGAGTGAAGAACTGTGGGATGGATGGACCCCTCTGAGGGCGCACATGCAGCAGAACATTGAACTCTGAGGAATCAAGAAAGGGAGATGGTGAATGACTTTTGGGTTTTTTTCCCTTTCAAATATTTGCTTCTGAGTCACAAATATAAAATAACATGTACCAAAGGACTTTTGGATCAAGACAGATGATCCCTAAATCACAAATATAAAAATAATATGTACCAAAGGATTCCTGGATCAAGACAGGTGATCCCCAAGTCACAAATATAAAATAATATGTACCAAAGGACTCTTGGATCAAGATAGGCAATTCTTGGTGGTCTCCAACAGATTCTTTATTTAGACCAGCTTCCTATTCTGGGAAATGTGACCAATTTGACCTAAATGTATCTAAACAAATAGTTTGCCTATACCTCTTTTTTCTGCTCCAACTCTGATGGCTTGTTTTGACTTCAGGACACACCGTACTCATTCTAGGAGTGGGGGAAAAGGATTTCTCTTTTTCTTTTGCATACGCCATTATTTCCTGCCTGCAACTGTCAACCACTAAATGAATAATCAACCCATCTTTCCTTCAAATTTGAAGGAAGGCCCATGTTAAGCATTTCTATATTTGCTCTTTTCCCCATTGAGACACTGATCATACTTATAATTAGTTCTAAGCTACCTGTGGGTAGCCTTTGTGTCTACTGGGTACAGGTTTGAAACTGAAAAGGCTTCCACTTGGAGAGGCATCTAGGGCAAGTTGAACAGCAATGTGCTTTTCTCCTTCCTTACATGGAGAGGGTCTCTTGATTGAGGATCAGCCAAATTCAATTCTCAATTTGTGCCCCTGAACACAGTGCCCAGGAGACAAAATGTACTCAACACATTTCCTTAGACTAAAGCTTTTGCTCATCTGTGTGTCTGTTTTGATTGGGGGGGGCAGGAAGCATAGGATGGAAATTTAGAACAAGGGTAGATGCCAGTAACAGTATAAAAATAGATTTGTTCTTTCTCATCACAGACATTAAATAATGCCCCCCCCCAAATAAAAGTAAGCCAAAATAACAGGGACTATTTAATACAATTGAGGCATTCCAGACAGCTGAAATATTAAAAAAAAAATCAGGAAATGAAAATATGAGATAACAAATTAAAAGTCAGTTTTCAAGTGGATGTGAGATCCTTTCAAATGCTGGCCCTGGCATGGCTTTTTAACCACGAGCCTGAGCAATCACTGCACAGAAGACCTGGTGATTTACCATCTAAAGGCAGAGGTGACCCAGAGCAGCCCGGCTGGGACTTGCCTCACTGACCTGACTTCAGGTTACACAAAGATCCAATTCCCCTGGCTTGTGCCTCTCCATTCCCCGAGGTCAGCATTCTGCTGTTCAGCTGGCCCTTGATGACCTGCTGAAGCCAAGCTGACCTTCTTCCTATTGACAAATGGCTTTGTTGTAACTTGTTCCTCTTGGGTAACGTGTCCAATGAGGGGACAGGTAGAGACACGTCTTCTGTTAGCTCCCAACCTTCCCATTCTACAAAGCTGATCATAAGGAAAGGAAGAGAAATATCTCCTCGGCCTAAGTGATCTCCTTCACAGGAGAGAAATTTGTAACATCGTTAATGGGCAGAAGCGGCACTAACTGAAGTATCCTGACAATAAAGGAAACTAAAAACAAGGTTCCCCCACAGGAAAAGAGTCTGGACTGGTGATGAAGGATGAGCAATCGGATTTGGAGGTTCTGTTGCTAAGCAGCCAAAGCTGCACATCTCCTGACATGAACATGACAGCATCATGAAAATCCACCTAGAATTTTGAGAAAAGGAGAACTTCTCTGCCTGAGACCACCACAGCCCTGCTCTGTGAGATCACAGTAGTGA
The DNA here is from genome assembly GCF_049852395.1 of Peromyscus maniculatus bairdii. Taxonomy (NCBI): domain Eukaryota; kingdom Metazoa; phylum Chordata; class Mammalia; order Rodentia; family Cricetidae; genus Peromyscus; species Peromyscus maniculatus. The sequence goes on along the minus strand of NC_134869.1, from coordinate 21,647,531 downwards.
ACTCACGTGTACCCAGTTCCCAAAGGGTCTTCCATTGAGGCAGCGTGCACACATAACCCACCTCTAATGGGGGAGCCACCCACTCTCTTGTTACCTGGGATTCTGAAGCAAGACTTTTCATTGCTGTGTTGAGAACGGTTCCCGGGATTCTCATACAAGCCGGGGAAGAAGAGCTAAAGTGAGGGGAGTATAAATGTTCAGTGATTCCCTTCAATGTTTGCACTTTATTCAGTCTACATTTATTTGTGTGTGTGTGCGTGTGTGTGTGAGAGAGAGAGACAGACAGAGACAGAGAAAGAGAGACAGAGAAAGAGAGACAGAGACAGAGAGACAGAGACAGAGAGACAGAGACAGAGAGACAGAGAAAGAGACTGGTGTACATTCTCATGTCACGGGTCATCTGTGGAGGTCAAAGGACAAGCGGTCGAAGGCAGGAGTCCTCTCTCTCCTTCTCCCATGAAGGTCCTGGACATTGAACTCAGGTCATTAGGTTGGGTGGCAAACAGCTTCCCCTGCTCCGCCATCTTGCTGGTTCCATTGACATCTTAGCTTTTTTTTTTTAATACTACAGATTAATGAGTGAGCCGTGAATTACCTGCATGGTTAGTAATTGTGTAACAAATTACCACCCCAAGCATGGGTGGTAATGAAAGCAACCCAAATTCCTTGTCCTACAATGCTGAAGGTCAGAAGTTCTTAATGGGTCTTACTGGACTGAAATCAAGGTGTGGCTGGAGCTAGCTTCCTGGTGGGGGCTTCACCTTGCCCTCTTCCGGAAGTCAGCTGTGGTTCCTGTCTGGTGGCCTCCTACTCCATCTTCAAAGCCCACTGGGAATCTGCAATTTTTCCTCCTCCTCTCTTCTGCTCACTCTATCCTTTTTCTTCTGTTAGAGACCTACTTCCTTCTTTTTCAGATATGACGCTCTGGTCTCCTCCTTGTAAGGACATTGGACCCCCTGAGAAAATCATCTCATCTCAAGCTCTCTTCGCTTAGTTCCATCCTCAAGGTCAATTTTTCTCATGTAAGTGACAAGTTTACAGCATGCAGGGATTAAGATGTGGTCGTTAAGGGAGGTAGTCATGCCAGAGGCATGCACCGACATCTTAACAATGAATGAATTATTGGTGTTCCTTATCCCTTTAGTGGACAGTGGAACATTGCAAAATGGTGCTCATCAAAACAGGGCAGGGGACAAGAAGTATCATTGGGGTAAGGCCTCAGCCATGCCGCCTCTGGGTTCTAGATGAACAGAACAGGTAGAGGTTGTGTTAACAGAGACCTCTAGACCAGGAATACCTAAGAAGCCATCAGGACAAAAATAAATATGATGTGAGACAATTTCAGCTTAAGGTATTACATCCAAGTACCAGAAACAAGTGCAACCATCTTTATATATAAGATCGTGGGTTATGATCTATTTTCTAAGGGTTGAATATATACAGTTTTATATATTATATACAAATATAGTTCTGGGAATAATCTTTAAACTGGAGGAGAAGTAACACCTACTTAATTGTGTTATTAAAAACCCTATCACACATATGAGTGCATATGAAAAATAAGATTATTAGGTCAGTCATGTGATGTTTAACCTGCAATAGATTAACTGAAAGTAAGATTAAAATCAATAAATTGTCAGTACTTTCCTTTATTACTCATGATGTCTTATACTTGCCAATTCAAGCAGGCATGGATATTTCAAAATTGGTGATAAAAAGTATTTTTGAAATAAAGTTATATGACATCATATGTTGAATTAATATAATGTATTCATACATATACTTAACTATGTAAAGAAAATATAAATAAAACCTATGTTCGGGCCACAAAAAAAATTAAGTACTGTGATTCTCGACTTCTTTTCCCCTCAAACCTATGCTTCATCACCTACAGCCTCAACACACTGATGGCCTCACCTAGGGATCCCTTTCAGTGTCCTGAAAGGCATTTCAGTCTTTTGTTCAAGGGTAGACCAAGCCAGGTTAGGTGGGTGTCAGGACAGACCACACCCTTACTATGTCTTAGGGTCGTCGTTGACTGGCCTGTTCCTGTAGCCCCTCTTGGGGCTACAGTTTTCCCACCATGGCTTTCGCTATGGGCTGAACGTTGTTCCCCCTTTGTTTGCATGTGGAAGCCTCGTCTCCCAGTAGGTCAGGCGATAACTAAGGTAAAATGTATGAAGGTAAAGCTAAGTATGAACGTGAGACCCTCATCCACCTATGATTGATACCCATAAAAGGTCATTGTACAGAAATGGAGTTCAGGTAATAAGGGAACAACCAGGAGGGGGCTGCCTACAGGCCAGGAAGAAAGGCTTAACCAGAGATCAAATATGGCTGGGTCTTTGATATGGAGTGGAGCAATGTATGAATGCTGTCTTCTGAATAGAACAAGGCTGTTGTACTCCTGAACTCACCAGACGTATTTTGTTATGGAAGTTCCATAGTTCCTCTTCCACTCGGGATGTTGTAGAAACCTTTGCCCAATCCTTGGGCCACAGAGTGCCACAGCCACCATAACACAGTACCACACACTGAGTGCCACACACAGCCGAAGTCTACCTCTCCCAATTTGAAGTCTGGGAAGCCCAACATCTAGGTGCCAGGCTGCCCAGGATTTCTTTGGTCGTTGTCTTCTCTTTATTATATACTCCATATATCAAAACAAATAACTCACAACTTTATCCTTTATGTTAGCTAGCCAAGTCCCCACATACAAATTTTCACTGATTTAATTCCCATGATGTGACGTTTCTATGCTTTGGATATTACATCCTTATAAAAAACAATCCCTACCAAAACTTACATGATCAAGAGTAGGAGGAGATACTTACACTATTAAAGAAATCAAATTATCTCCAAATATCTCACGTATCTGTGGCTGTCACATTAAACACTTAAAGTAAATCGATTTAAAATCATAGAACTGAAGAGCTTTAAAAAACATCATTTTGAATGCTGATATCTAGCTTTACTGAAGTTGATACGAACCAATCTTCATTAAAATTGTATCTAAAAAGAAAGAGAGAGAGAGAGAAAGGAAGAAAGAAAGAAAGAGAGAGAGAGAGAAAGGAAGAAAGAAAGAAAGAGAGAGAGAGAGAGAGAGAGAGAGAGAGAAAGAAAGAAAGAGAGAGAGAGAGAGAGAGAGAGAGAGAGAGAGAGAGAGAGAGAGAGAGAGAGGGAGGGAGGGAGGAAGGAAGGGAGGAAGAAAGAAAGGGTGGGAGGAAGGAAGGGAGGAAGAAAGAAAGGGAGGGAGGAAGGAAGGGAGGAAGAAAGAAAGGGAGGAAGAAAGAAAGGGAGGAAGAAAGAAAGGGAGGAAGAAAGAAAGAAAGAGAGGAAGAAAGAAAGAAAGAAACCTTTGCCCAACCCTGTAGACACCTATCAACTTCCAAAGCCCAGCCTAGTGGCCACTTCTCCTCACTAAACGATGGGGACAGTTTCGTTCTGTGACGGACAGCCTCTAATATGACCTCCCTCCATTCTACATTCCGGTGTCTATGTCTTTGGTTAATAATCCCATTGAGTATGGGTTAGACCTAGGAATTCATTTTTTAAACTTATTTATTTTAAAGGGTGTGCTTTGTCTGTGCATGGGGTGTGCTGGGGGGGAGGGGCATCCCCTGGAGTTGGAGTTACAAGTGGTTGTGATCCACCTGACATGAATCCTAGGAATTGAACTCAGGTCTTCTACAAGAACAGCACATGGTCTTAAGAGCTAAGCAACCTCTCCAGTCCTATAAATTAATTTCTAAGAATAAAATATGATAATACATCACATCCATAAAAGTCCATTATGTCTGTGAGGTCCATCTTGTTTTCCCATTCTGCTGCTGCTGCTCGTTCTGAGGGAAGGTGGCTGCCCTGTTCTGAGCTGTCCAGTGAAGAGGTTCATGTGGCAAAGAGCTAAGGGGAGCTTCAGGCAACAGCTAGTGAGGAAGCTCGGCTCTCAAGCCCAGCAGCTCATTAAGAGCTAAATTGCTGTGGAATATCATTCTGTATGCTGTGAATGTGTTGCTCTGATTGGTTGCTAAATAAAAAACTGATTGGCCAGTAGCCAGGCAGGAAGTATAGTATAGATGGGATAAGCAGAGAGGAGAATTCTGGGAAGAGGAAGGCTGCGTCAGGAGTCACCCCAGAGACAGAGGAAGCAAGATGTGAAGGCAGAACTGAGAATAGTTTTACTCACTTTCAGGAGCAATGAAGTCTCAATGGGCTTGTGTCATGTGTAGCTTTCCCTGAAGATTTGTGAAGGTGTAGGAAGCAGTCACAGAATACTTAATAAAGCTTTTCTATAGCCTTCCCCCTTTTCGAAAAGTCAGATCTACTATGTGGAGTTATAATCCTGGTGACCTTCAAGCTCTGGGAAGTCTCCATCCAGCAGGCTTCCCCTGAAGGTACTGAAATGCAATGCATGCTCTCATTGTGAGTCCTACATTCCACTGGGAGCTGTAGAATGTTCTAGGCCTGGTAAGAAGCTGGAGGGCACAAACTAGGCACTGATGAAAAGATACTTCAAATGATCTGAGAGATTTAAAAAAAAAAAAAGGTACTCACAGGTTTCTCACACTAATATTCTGTATGTATGAGTTAAAATTTGATTTTATAAATTTTTATTCCAAAAGGGCCCTCCAAATTTTGCAAGCTTTTATAGAAGGCATTTATTCTACCTAACTAGGCTTATCAAGCACTTATCAGACAAATACAGCACTAACCTTGAGGGATTTTCAGACCAGTCTCTGGGGAAACAGTATTTTTTTTAAGTTCATTCTAGATAATTACTTTTCTCCACCTGTATCAAATTGGTCAGAGTAGAGGTTCACAAAGTCAACCCATCTTTGTGCCTGAGTGCTCATCAAGGTGCCAGGTGCTCAGGCAGAATTCCACAAAAAGTATATTGATGAGTTAGACTCGTGGATGACTAATTTAATCCCCACACATGATTGAATCTGGTGGATAAAAGAAGGGACTTAGCATTGGCACTGGCTGTAACCTCAAATTAGCGGCAGTGTTTCCCAGAAGGAATGGGATTTGGGCGGTACATTCCAGGCTGAAGAAGAGCTTCCAGCCCTCCATTCTTCCAAGCTCTAAGACTCAGGAAAGAGCCTCCCCTGTGGTCATCCAGCTACTCCGTCAAGGACTAGAACACAAAATCTCAAGTGAAAGCTTGATTCTGACCCCAGGACACACCAAGGTTCCTAGTTTAGTTGTAGCTATAATATCAATATTTGGCAGCAGCTAATATTTGGATCTCCCATCTGCCTGCTTTTCACAGCTTTCGAGGGAGAAGGGCGTATTTACTCGGCACCTTTAAACCAAATGGTTTGTTCTTAGGAAAATAAGATCCTGGGCTCAGATGTTTGCAACTAGGCTAAAATATTCTTGCTTTAAGAGTTGTAGATAAATATTTGTCCCAATCTGAGCTGATTTTAGGGAAACAATCAAAAAACAACAACACTAGGGTTATAACACACACACACACACACACACACACACACACACACACACACACACACACACACAAATGTGACTTTTGACAAATAGCCAAATTAAGATGCAGACAGGGTTCATAGTTCATGTCTTTCCATTCATTTGGCTATTTGTCCCTGTGCTTTATCCAACCTTGGTCTCAACAACTCTCGCTCATACAAACCTTCCTCTTTCTCGCCAATTGGACTCCTGGAGCTCCACCTGGGGCCTGGCCGTGGATCTCTGCATCCGGTTCCCTCAGTCCTTAGATTGGGTTTCTAGTACGACAATTAGGGTGTTTGGCCATCCTATCACCAGAGTAGGTCAGTTTGGGCTGTCTCTCAACCATTGCCAGTAGTCTATTGTGGGGGTATCTTTGTGGATTTCTGTGGGCCTCTTTAGCACTCTGCTTCTTCCTATTCTCATATGGTCTTCATTTATCATGGTCTTTTATCCCTTGTTCTCCCTCTCTGTTCTTGATCCAGCTAGGATCTCCCATTCCCCTAAGCTCTCTTTCCCTTGAACCTTGCCCTTCATTACCCTGACTCACGTCCAGGTTGTTCATATAGATCTCATCCATTTCTCTGTCAGTGGGCAACCCCTGTGTCTTTCTTGGGGTCCTGTTTTTTAGGTAGCCTCCCTGGAGTTGTGAGTAGCAGTCTAATCATCTTTGTTTTACATCTAGTATCCTATGAATTAATAGCTGAGGAGCCCCCAACTGGATCAGGCCCTCTGGATAAGTGAGACAGTTGATTAACTTGATCTGTTTGGGAGGCATCCAGGCAGTGGGACCGGGACCTGTCCTCAGTGCATGAGCTGGCTGTTTGAAACCAGGGGCTTATACAGGGACACATGGATCAGCCTGGGAGGAGGGGACTGGACCTGCCTGGACTGAATCTACCAGGTTGAACTCAATCCTCAGGGGAGTCTTTACCCTGGAGGAGATGGGAATGGGGGGGGGGCTGAGGGGAAGTGGGGGAGAACAAGGGAATCCATGGCTGATGCAGACAGAGAAAACAGACTAGAGATTCCACACAAACGAAATGAGGACTAGAGGAGCATTCTAGAGAGGGCCAGGGAACAGAAGAGCTAGAGAAATTATTTATAAGGCAGGATAATAGCATCGGGGACTGAAGGATCACGGGAAAATAAAAGGGTGGAGATGCTAGCTTGCAGGCCCGACTAAATGGTTAGTCCCGCAAGGACGGTGGGCGGGGGTAATGGGGAGAGAAAGAAACTGATGGGAAATGGTAGAACGGTCTGAGGATTGTGTATCACCAGGGGTGGGCACACAACTCTATTTGCTGTGCGGATGTTTTCTGAGACTCTTGCAAGAGCTCATTTACAATTTTAATTTAGAATGTCTTTAAATAGCTCCAAGACAGGATCATTAACTGGGAGTTATTATAAAATAAAAACAAAAACAATTGCTAAGGAGTGGAAGTTCTCATACCGTAATCTGAAAGACCCGAGCTGTTTTTCCAGCTCCTGTCCCCACAGACCATGAGGATTTTAATGATAGTGTTTCCATAAAAGCCGGACTGAAGGCAATCCCCGCCCAGACCAAAGAATGCCGGGCAAACCACAACAGGGCTTCCAAATCCAAGCTGTTCTCTGAAATGCAAAATTATATGCCATGGCAAAGGTTTGTGTACATCTTAAGGAAACAAACTAAAAGGAGAGAGCAAGGAAATTTAAAAAGAAGCGGGGAGCGTGGTCTGAAGGTCGTCCGAACCGAAATGGAATCACCTTTGTCAGGCTGTTACTGGTGTTCACAGTCTGGGCTGAATGTCTCAGCTTCTCAGTGTCTTATTCAAGAAGAAGACAAGTGCACACAGACCGCTTGCTACCTAACAAGAAAACTTTATTCTAAGTAAAGTGACAGTTAAGAGTACTAGTGAGCCATGTGATCGAGGACACTCAAGAGCCCCAGCTAGTCTCTGAAGCTTGCTTGCATTCATGGAATTTAAGGGAAGGAGGAGTTTGGATGCTAAGGGACATCCCATGCCTCTTAGGTTGATTGACAGGCTTGGGTCATATAAGCCTTTGCTCCCTGTTCATGTCCCTTATTGTGATGCATCTGATTTTAATCATATGCATGTCTAATTATTCATGGGAATGAGATGGCAAAATGGGGAATTATCCTTAAAAGTTCACTCAGAGGACACAGTGTGCTTTAATCCACGTGCACCTGAAACCAAAGTAGGCCAGATTAGCCCTCTTACCCTCATTCATATGTGTGATATATATATTAGGAAAACCTTTGAAAAAAGATAGTCTGTGTTTGATGGTTGGTTTTTTTTTTGTTTGTTTTTTTTTTTTTTTTTTCCGAGACAGGGTTTCTCTGTGTAGCTTTGCGTCTTCCCTGGAACTCACTTGGTAGCCCAGGCTGGCCTTGAACTCACAGAGATCCGCCTGGCTCTGCCTCCCAAGTGCTGGGATTAAAGGCGTGCGCCACCACCGCCTGGCAAGATGGCGCATCTCCTCGTCGGGGAATCGAACCCCAGACTCCGGCGTGACAGGCGGGGATACTCACCACTATACTAACGGGGAGGACCGTTGATGGTTGTTAAAGGGAAAAGAAACCTATTCCATTTTTCACAGAGGAATGTGTATGCAGCTCCATGCAGGTGGGATCTCGGGTTGCTAGGTGTGTCATGTGGAGAGGGTGTGTCTAGAGTGCAAGCCAAGTGGAGTCCCAGATGACTAAGTTATTCCCTATGCTTCCTTGTGCCGAAACCACTGACAATACCAGCAAATGAGATTTTGAAGGAGGCTCTCAGCGTATTTGTTTGATAATTGAAGTTGTCACAGTCTTGCATAAAGGCCACTACAAAGTTAGAGAGAAATTACCTCAGTGACCCCTGTCCATCTACTGCCTGTCTGTCCTTGGACCTATGACAACCTTGTTATTGATAGTTACGGTCTGAGTTACTGTTACCAAATAACTCCTATAGACTTCATTTTGCCTCTGACATTCTCTCCTGCCTCAATGTCTTTGCACACAAGTATGATTTCCACAACCCGTACAGGGCTCCATGCCATGATCCGTGTTTATTCCCAAATAGATGTCATGACGGTTTAATGTCTGTCTCTTTGTTATTTAGATTGTCAGAAGGAGAAAAGACAAGACAGAGTTTGGTTATGTATTCTCAAAAATCCACCAGGTCTTGGAGGCATACATGACCTGGGCTCAGTGATTTCTGAGACATGGAGATTTACTGCAAACAAACTACATGGGAAAGCGTGACATTCTATTAAGCATTCAGAGAAATTCACTGCCCCGGGTTACCATGCATGAGGCATGTGCAAAGCTCTGGAACCTTCAATGGTCAGAGAATGGCCTAAGTTGCAGAAACTACTGACATTGAAGTTGGCCAATGGCTCTAGGTACTTTAGGGGATGATGAATGTTAGCTTTTACAGCGAAGCCTTCTTTTTGTTGGAAACCCATACAAAATTTTATGTGTGGGATGATGTTGGGGGGTGGGCGGTGATTATGGTCCTATGAAAATGTGTAAACCATCCATCCTATGGTGACTATCTCACCCCCCAAACCATCAAAGTCCATTATTTAAGTAGAAAACAGCAATTGTAAAATGATATCAATGCCTTTGGCTCATTATGTTACAGAATTATCTAGAAGCTCTTTAATACTGGCCTGAGAAGTTTAATTTATATTATGTGATGCTACATCTCTCATAAAGCTGCTTGGGGCAATTGCATCTTTAATGGGGTTGACTGAAAAAGAACAGGATATCTTCAATATCCAAAGGCATCTCAACAAATGTGGGACAACTGTATTAATTTAACCAATGGTGTTATATATACCCTGACCTCTTTCAGGAAGGATTTAAGAATTTAGCTATCTTAAAGGCCTGAAGGTGTAGGTACTCATGAAAGTCTTAGATTAATATCTTGAACATATAACATGTCCAGATAATTTTCAATTATCAACACATTAATCTAAACTTGGGAAGGGGCTTCTAAAATACACTGAAATATCAACTCTCTTTAAACCTACATTCTCAAAAAGCAATTTTGTCATTTGGAGGGCTGTACAATAAACCCATTGTTCTTTCAAAAAAAAAAGAAAGAAAGAAAAGTAACCTACTGGGTACTTTTTTAGCTCTGGCCATCTTATCACCTAACCATTCTATTACTAAAGTTATATGGAAGAAAAGTGTGTGTGTGTGTGTGTGTGTGTGTGTGTGTGTGTGTGTGTGTGTGTGTGTTTGAACCTTATCCTCAATGCAACAATGTCGTGAAAAAATATTCATTTTAATTGAACCTAGAAAAGAAAAGGCAAATCTCTTAGTTAATGTGGATGAGGCCTTATTTGATCAAGTATGTTTCAAAGCTAAGAATTTTAAATCAGACCATCACTATGGAATCCTCACATTCTGTCCCACTAACGACAAACTGGCTTTTACTGAGATTATTAGTGGATTTAATGATAAAGAAAGGGACATCTTTAAGACAGTGGGCCTCAGACATCTCTTTGCTTTTTTACACTAAAGGATGACAAAGAATTAGATTTCCACCAAATTATTTCTGTATTCTATAAACATAGTGAGGAGATGAATATCCACACAATTTTCTATTATTATGAATTGAAGCCCAAAATATGAAACTGAAAATTAATATCCATTTTCCCACAGCCACTAACCTCCCACTGGAGAGTTTTATAGCCATAGATCCCATGAAGAAAATGAGTGACTAGACATAATCTCAATAGTACACAAATAATTTACAAGTATATTACTTTCCACAGGACTTAGTACTATCCTGTATCACTTCAGTTCTAGGTTTTATCATAATTTGGAGCAATGAAACAAGTAAGCACTGGCCACTAGGAGAGAAAAGTCACCAGCGGACTTAGTGGTGGCCCCTGCATGCCCAAGACCAACCTGCCAGGTTGTCTCCTGGTGCAGTAGTGGGTTGATCATTATGGGATCACCAGCCACTTTCTGATTGGATTTGCTCCACAGGAAGGAAGATGTGTCTAATATTGTAAACTTGGCCAAAGCCCAGAGCTTGGAGGACGCTGGTAATCCTTAGAGGAATCTACTACTGTCGCTAAATAGACATGTCAAACTGCCTCCCAAATGTTTATGCTCATAGTAACAAATCTGTGCTTCTCTCAGCCTTGGTCAGAGAAGCTTCTCTTAGCAGTGGGCAGCCATCGATGCAGATTTATAACTGGTCAAAATGATGAGAATAAATAACTGTGGAATTCTCAGCCTTGAATGGGACCATTGTATGACCCACCTCCCAAGGCTCAGGGGACACTGGGGCAGAGTTGGGGATAGAGGAGTCTAAGAGCTGAGGGAGGGGTGGAAATGGTGTGAAATGTGGTACTCTGGATATGACACAACCATTGCACTCATGAACGCCTAGCAGCTATGATTATCTGCAGAAGTCCTGTACACCCCATCCCTCACCCTAGTTGACTGGATCAGGAGTCGACAGCTGACTCCTTCTTAGTTCATTTGGAATAGTAAACCAAGGTGGTGGGATTGTGAGGAATTGAACTGAAGTGACTCCCTGCTCTAGAGTTCTGGTAGCAGTGTTCCTAATGCTGAGTGAAGACTGAGAACTGTAGCTGAAAGTTTCCCTGTGTCCTGTCTGGTCTGCAGCCGCCCAGACCCAAATAAACACACACAGACTTATATTATTTTAAACTATGGCCATGGCTGATTTCTTGCTAGCTAGCTCTTACATCTTAAATTAACCCATTTCTATAAATCTATACTTTGCCACATGGCCTATGGCTTACAGGTACTTTACATCTTGCTTCTCCTGGCAGTGGCTAGCAGTGTCTCCTCTTTTCTCTTTTTCTTTTTCCCTCTCTCTCTCTCTTTAGAATGTCCCGTCTAACCTTATTCTGCCTCACCATTGGCCAAACAGCTTTATTTATCAACCAATCAGAGCAACACATTCATAGCATACACAATGACATCACCCAACAGAGAACAAACCAGGGGAACAGGAAAGGTAAAAGAAAAGTACAGGGGAGGAGGAAGAGGAGGAAGAACATAAACATAAACACAGGAATATGAACAAGGAGGCAAGCATAAACCAGAGCAGGCATAATTTGACAAAGATATGTTTCGAGTAGGCTCCAATTCTTTCCTCGGGCTGTTCCTGTTGTGTTAGATATATTTCATCACACTGTAGCCCGACTATTGAACAAATAAAGTTTTTTTTTAAGTTAAGCATGTTAACATTGGCTTCCCTTATTCACAAACAATGAGAATCAATAAAAGCACCCCATGTCTGTCAATGCGATTAACTGAGTTAGGGTGGAAACAGATCTGAGGATGAGGCATACAAGGTTTTATTCTCTTGGATTAAAGAGTTGCAGAAGTAGCAGTCCAGGGTGTGAGTCACATATTCAGAGTCACCCAGGATAGCATCTCTTAGATCCCGTGTGACCTCTATCTGCAAAGCCATCTTCCTGTCCAGGCACTTCCTTGCACACACGTGCTTCAAGCATCTGGAAAGAGCACCAAGACGCTCCCTCCCTCTTGTTTTCTACTTAGATTATCCCTGCTTACCTCTCCATAGCTCGGCATGCACATGCAGCTTCACCAACCTACAGAGTCTCGGACATGCACCTTCCAGCTCTGCCATTGTTCAGTGTTCTGTTACCAAAGAGGACAGGAAAAAAAGTCCCTAGAATATTGCATGTAGCTGACTGCATTTGTGATAGTTAGTCATGATTGCTAAATTGACTTGTGTGTGTCTTAATAAAGCATGCGTCTGGGCTTGACTCTGAAGGCATTTGCAAAGGTAGCTAAGGGTAACAGCATCCAGTAGGTTTAGGGCATGCCATTGGGGACTAAATCTCATCCTACACTTTGGTGTGGTCATCTTCTCCTTGGGATAGAGAGAGAGAGAAACCATGAAATTGCATCAATAGGGATAGGGGAGAATCTGGGGAAGAATTGGAGAATGGGAAAGAATATGCTTAAAATATACGGTATGAAATTCTCATAGAATAATAATAATAAAAGCCAATAAAACTTCAAAAACATCCATTGCACACTTCAGGTAGAAGGCAGCCAAATGAGTAGGGCCATTTTCTTTTTGTCTCTCTCGGATTAGCCAGTTCTAACCTCAAGTCATCTTTTGCTTAGCAGGCAGGCAACACACCCTAGTAGCTTGAATTTTGCCAGTTTTCAGTCCTGTAACAGGATGTCTGCTTTCAACAGCAGTGGGAAATGAGATGCCCTGCTTGCAGTTCTATGTAAGGAGCTTCATGTTCCGATTTTTCTGAAGGTGTACACCCCATCTGTTTCTCCATCATTTGTTACAACTGCCCCCAACCCATAGTGTGTTCAGTCATCAAAAAAAAAAAAAAAAAAAAAAAAAAGGTGGGGGGATGCTGAGTTTTCTGCTTTATCACTCAGTTTCCCATAGAGAGTACCCAATGAACCTGTGTGGGTGTGGCGGAGGTGGAGGCGGTAAGAAAGAAGGAATTAGACAGTGAGCGATCTGCTTACTCACCTGTACGAGGAGGCCATGCCCACCCAAGATCTCCACAAATTCGTTGTTATGTTAATGTGATGATTAGTTGTCCAAAGGCCAGTCTGCTTCAGTAGCCCAAATTTCTGCTCTCCCCTGTGTCTGTGCCTGTGACTACTGAGTACTTGAACACGACTCATCTGAATTGAAATGTGAGGGAGGTGTGGTATGTACATTCATTACGCCTTAAGGACTTATGACAAAAATGTAAAATAACTTTTCAACTTACACCGTAATTCACACATATATATGATCCGATTTTACCATTGACATTTTGCCTTCTAGAGTTTTTGAGGCCACTCAATGGAACAGGACCGTTTATTATCCAGGATGTAGGAAGAAAAAGCAGATCCCCATGCCCGGCTTTTAAAAACATTCTTTAGTAAAATTAAAATAACTGACATTTTTTTTCTCACTGTCTTAGGACTGTCCCAGCTTTATGTTTTTGTTAAAGGTCTTACAAGCATCACTCAATCCAGTCAGGCTGAGCCCTCCTCCAAACTCCCCTGCTTGGCAGAAATACCCCTTGGTGAACGTGTCTTGGTAGATAATAAACGCTTTGGGAAGGGGCATCAATAATATATCAAAGGGAAGTAAGGCTTAAAAAGAAGTGACTTGGGAAATGTTTATTTTTAGATGAAAAGTTCCAAGAAACTGTCATTCAGTCGGAGATGTGTAATGTTTTTGGGCTTCGGAAAGTGCTGACCCACTCTGTGTAAGTTGGTCAAGCTCTTAGCTCAGTTCCTGTAAAACTGAGAATAGAAATGTGCAAACAACAATGTTCCCCGAATTCTATTAAAGCTAAAGACCTCACGTGGCAAATCTCCTGCATGGGAAGGAAGTCTGAAGGAAGCGCTCACACTTGGGTCCCGTCTTGGAAATCTTACTGTCCACTAGAAAAGCATCGCTATTCATTCGTGGTTCTCAGATATCAACACAGTGGCCAGAGTGGAACCGCTCTGGTGTTCAGCTTTCTGTAAACAGGGAACCGCTAAAATATGAAAGTGAATTCTTCATTCAGATTTGGGATGAGTTCTAGAGTGAGCCTGCCGAGAAGCACGCATGCTCATTGCCCTCCGTGATGTTAATGGCGCCCGTTGTCTGTGATGAGTTCCTTCGCTATTTTGCTTCCACTTTCCCTGCATGATCATGTCTGAATACCCAAACGTCATTTTGTAATTTTAAAACATTTCCTGAGGGCCTGGGATTATAATGGTCTCATATTCTTTACTCAAGAAGACAGAGGTGGCCATTTCTGTTTCTAATGAATACAAGGAATGAGCGTTCCAATATTAGATACAGTCGGTCTACATCTTAACCTAATTGAATCTTTGGTCTTGAAAAGTTACCAAGTCACTTTGGGTTTCTGTTTCCTGGATCCATAGCTGTGCTTTGGTGAGTGGGGGAAAGGATAGGGAGGAAACCAAGAACTATTTCCTCCTCCTCAAACAACTGGTCAGGAGTAGGTTTGCTCAAATATCAAACCATATATATACATATATATTTTAATCAGGGTTGAGATGAAACTCCAGCTAGATCCAATGCTCACATTTTTCTTTATTCCTTATAGCTGAAATCATTAGAAGTGGAAATTAGCCAGACTAAAATCGTTACCTTCACTTTTAGATAAAATACCAACAGAAATGTAGAGCCAAGAGAAGGTTAAGTTTTGTTTGAGTCACTGTTTGAAAAAAAATCACTGTTAATTGTCAAAAGACGCAGTGAGTTCTTCTTAAATTTTAGCTGACACCACAATTTCCGACAGCGTTTGTTAAAGAGTGGCCTTGGCCTGAACCTCAGAGTCTGATTCAGCAAGACTGGGATGGGGCTCAAGAATTCACATCTCTAGCAAATGTACAGGTGACATGGATACCACAGATCTGAGAAACCTCATTTTGAGAACTTCACCCTTTGGATATTGCTGGGGAAAGACCGTGAGGGCTTTTCTCGATCAGTTCAATGTCAGCAGCTAAAATGCTTTTAGGGGAGAAATGCTCAATTTGCAATCAAAGTTTGGATCAGACCTCTGACCTATTTATTCATCTAGCTTGCCTGCTCTCGGGAAGCTACTCTGGGAGATACTGTTTCAATCAATTATAAGTAAGTGCAACTTATTCCTGGCTGTCTTGGAGGCAATGGGCTTGAAATTAGACTCTCCACGGCAAACTTGATTAAAAAGAACAGAGAACTTTTATGCGATGTTTTCTCTAGGTGGTGTGCTGATGGAAATCTTAGCTTTGATTCTCAGCCAATGGTGATAGCCAAGAATTGAACCCCAGAAACTCCACGAGGATTCAGGTAGTACTGCTAATTAGATTGAGTCAGAAGCCTGAGGTGAAGCCAAACTGGATGGTTTGTGTGTAACAAGAATATGAGCTGTACTTCCTAAATGCCTTCTGTCTCTCTACATATGGTATACAAGGATGCAGCTCACCTAGGGCCCTGCATAGACCATTCTTTAGTACACATGAATGAATGCATGAAAAATACCTGTTATGAGCTGTCACACAAGGCCAATAAACTTGCTGAGGTGAGGTCTATACCATCTGTATCCAACCCTCAACTTGTGTACTTTACCCAGTCGTCAGCACTTTCTGAGGGAAGTACCAGCTGTGGCAACGGCTCAGGCCACAGAAATACTTCCAGTGGCTGCACCCAGTGGATGTAGCGAACTTCAGCGCGCCCTGGGTAACAGACTGGGACCCATCAGAACATTACATTTCCCCAGACAGTGGTGGTGCCAGGAGATGGTCAGGTGACCCAGGCAGACCCGCTAGATCTCCTCTGGGATGTTTAAACTGGGATTCCAGGCGATGCTATCTCACTTTTCTTGTGCTTTATTTGAGTGTTACAGAGTCAGACACCAACCGGGCAAATGGGTACTCAAATCGGGAATTAAAAGGAAAGAAAAGAATGGAGGAAGAATAAAGGTAGTGAAAAATGATGAGTGTGATTACAGACAAATCCCTCATCTATTCCCTGTGTTCACATCTAGACTAAAGCGTCCAGCCACCTCAATAATGTAATCTGAGCCTACAAAAGAATCCCGGTCCCAGTCATATGGGCAAAACTGCTGAGTGCCATCTCCGGCCTAACCCACCAAAAGCCTTTTGTATCTGAGCTTCCATATGCTTTTGTCTTCTCTTAGCTTGCTATCAGCACACATAAGAATGTTTAAAACTATGAACTGAAGATAGCAAAGCAAAACAAAAAAACTAAGAAGAGGAGAAGAAAAGGAGGAGGAAGAAGAAGAGGAAGAGGGGGAGGAGGAAGAAGAGGAAGAGGAGGAGGAAGAAGAGGAAGAAGAAGAAAAAAAAAGATGAAACCTACACTTTCATTTCAAGGGAACTGTCAACTGATCCAGAATATTCATCTTGCACTTCACATCAGCTAAAAACAAACATCTGTCGAACACGCATAGTCATTAAATATTTTAAACTTGTTTTATTACAATAGCCAGCATTGTCTTAACTAACAAAGCAATTGTTTAGCATGCAAATCCACTCAGAGCGTGATGTGATAAGCGATCCTTTAAGAGCTGGGGTTAGAGGGAAACAGAAGTGTCTCGAAGACGGATCCCTGACGTATTCTGATATTTTAAAAGTAGGAACAAGAAAAGAAACCAGCAAAGGAGTCCAGAAGAAACATCTGTGTGGGTAGAGGAGGAACAAAGGGAGAGTCGATGGTCTGGAAACAGCGTAAATAGAAGTCCCAGAGAGGAGAAACCAGTGTGTTCTACGCAATGCTTCAGGTCCTTCGGTTCTACACTGCAGCTTTCAATTCTGAGGTGCTTCAGTGTTCTACCAGTAAATTTCTGTTTTCTTAAAATAATGTGAGTTAGCTTCATGTGGACCAAGAGCCCTTGGTTGTGTGGTTCAGTGACTTCTGTCACCTAGCCTGCATGCCTTTGGTAACCCTTGGCTCCCCTTGACTGTGTGCTGAAAGTACTGATGTATTCTCGTATACTCCTGCAGAAGTGATGCCATATCTCTGAAACTGAATTACAAAAGCATCATGGCTCCACACTCTCTATTGGGTCATTCATTCTGGAGTAAGTCATTGTTATGATACAAGTTAGCTTTGTATAGTGGCTAATGTGATACTAGACCTAGATTTGTCAATAACATATAGGTAATCTTAAAATGGATCTATCACCCGAGCTGATCCTTTGGATGAGATCTCATCCCCAGCTACCAACTTGATAAAAGACTTTGAGCTAAAATAACCAATTAAGTCATGTGCAGTTTCTTGATATGTAGAAAGAGTGAGAAAAGTTTAATTTTAGCCTCAGATTTAATGGGTAATTTGTTATTCAGGAATTTGTAAGTAATGCATTGGCCAATATGCTTTATATGGGCTGAGATGAACATTTCTATTGACTATACCTAAGGAATAAACAGCATAAAATGTTCATTTATCTCTTCTATCCATTCAACGAGTATTTTCAGACATTTATCTTTGTTGTTCTAGACTTTGGAAATACCAAGGTAAGTGATACAAATTAGTTGTAGGAAAAAAAGAAATTTATTGTAAGAAGAAATCCTATAGGGAAAATAAGAATAATCACATGACAGAAAACTGGGCTTCTCTTTTGGGTGGTCACAGAGAGAAGGAAGGGACACTGATGTGGGGTGTCCTTCTGTACACTGTGAATATGTGTTGCTTTTATTGGTTGATGAATAAAGTTGCTTTGGCCTATGGCAGGGCAGAATATAGCTAGGCAAGAAAGCCAAACTGAATACAGGGAGTCAAGAAAGATGCCACCCAGTCACCCAGCCACCCAGGGAGCAAGATGCCAGCAGACCGGTAATGCCCCAGGCACATGGCAAAATACAGATGAACAGAAATGGGTTAAATTAAGTTGTAAGAGTTAGCTAGTAATAAGCCTGAGCCATAGACCAAGCATTGATAAGTAATATTAAGCCTCTGAATGATTATTTTATAAGCGGCTGCAGGACCAGGTGGGACACAGAGAAGCCTCCAGCTACAGGACACCCGTGAAAATATCCAACGACAGAGATCTCAAAAAAAGGGACATAGTAAGAGTTGGGAGTGAAGCAACTATGTTGGGAAAATGGGGACAAAACATCACTACTGTGAGGGGGTCAAAAGGAGGCACGATCTTAGGTGCAGTTGGCGATGCGGATCTTGTTAAAGCAAGACAAGATGGTTTCCATTTCATTCCGAGGCAACTGACCTTCAAGTGATGAGCGCTAACACGGAGAGGAGATAGTATGGGGATTGCAGATGGAGTCTTGAGAGCAGTAGATTGGGAATATATGAAAGAATAACTAGAACATAGGCACATATTTCTGGGTAGACTGACCAGGGGTGACCTGGATAACAAACTGGCCTCGATCCATTAAAAGCAAGAAATAGGAAGAGCTAAGGCCGAGTCATTTTAGGGGGAAGTCCATAAAAAGGCCCTGGGACACAAATGGATTAGATTGCTTGGGAAATTGAAAGGTGACAGGCATGTTCTACAGCATAGTGAATAAGACAAAGATCTGCAAGATGGAGCTAAAAACCGAACCCAGTAGATCTTTAGAGACCTTATTTAGGAGCTTGGCTTTTTTATTTGAAGAGTATCTGGGATGATTGAAGGATCGTGTCAGAGACATTATTTCCCTCGGGATTATAAGCCCCAGAGTAATGTCAAACGTACCATAATGTATTAACCATCTCCTAAGCTGTGTGTGTGGAAAAGGGTGGGAAAGATACCTCGGTATCGAATGGGCACAGAACGTAGGCCAAGAGTGAAAATGAACAGAGGCGCAGAACTAACTCCTCCTTTATGGGAGCCAGGAGCCATGAGTCATGGAAGGCTAGAGGAGAAAAGACTTTTCATCTGCATTCCAAAGGATGAGAGTCACTCTCCAGACAGGAACAAAAGAAGACCCTTCTTGCAATCAAGAGTGGGTGTGGAAGCATGGCTATTTGGCAGAGCTGGCGATGGCCAGGCAGTGGGACTCTTGTCTGTATGATCCATGGAGCCGTGTGAGGAAAGAAACAGGCCAAGACTTTCAAATACATAGCTTCATAATGGCCCTGTGGAACTTAACCTGTAGACCTGTCACTCATTTTTCAATAATGAACTTTCACTGAGAACCTTCTATGTTCCACCCGGGGTCAAGTTTGTGATGAACGTAAGTAACGTTTTGTTATTGTTTGACACAAGGTCTTTCTAGGTAGCCCTGGCGGTCCTGGAACTCACTAGGTAGACCAGGCTGGCTTTGTATTCATGGAGATCCACCTGCCTCTGACGCCTTAGTGATGGGAGTAAAGGTGTGTACTACCACGCCCAGCAAGGGAACATTTTTTTTTTCATACACTAGAAAACTGAGGCTCCAAAGAGCAAGCAGCATGCCTGAAAGGCTCGCAGCTAGCAGGTAGCAAACCAGAATGAAGTGGATATCATCTCTCTTGAAATTGGTTTGAAGAGGTTACAAATGAAATGTCATGTCGGGGCAAAGTGCTTGTATAATACATACTAGGAGTGGAAGAAAGCACAGGGAGAAGCTTGAATCTGATGGAGAAAGTCCACTCTAAATATGACTGTTGTTTGCGCTAAACCTTGAGATAATGAGAATGAAGATTTTGAGGGAAACAGTAGCATGAAAAGTTGTGGAAGCCCAATGTGGTGTCTGTTTATCACGTGGATTAAAGCAGAGAGGCTGAAGGAAGAGATACACCTAAGGTCAGACTATTAACTGAAGGAAGGCAGGAAAGAAAATCGAGAGAAATTCCTGCCAGAAGGATCGACAGCACTTAGTGACCGATTTGGAACAGACTGAGGAACACAGAGACTATGAAGAATCCTCTAAATGACAGAGAGGGGTGCTACCCATGAAGAGAAATAAGAAAACCAGAAAAGGGTTTGGTGTGAGGGAAATGAATGCCAAGAAAAGATCGAGTCACAGTCATATCCGTAAGACAAAGCAAACACCATTGAAAGTGAGCGTGGCTAGAGATCGGGAGGGGTCTTAGCCAAGAGCGGTGATTTGGGGTTCAAAGGCATGGAGGAGATTAAACTCCAGACAGGAAGGGCAGTGTCAACAGACCTTGTTGATTTCCAACATCTATCCCTTACCTTCACCTTCCTAACTAAACACCCATTCGGTGCAGCTACAGCATGTACTTCCCAAAGGCAGAGGGCAGATCCCGACTGGTCTAAGCCAACAGTGATCATTCCCATCTCTGTACCAGGCTTTTTTATGGGAGGAGGGGGAGGCCACCAACCAGCTCCCAAATCACGTCACAGAGACTTATTATTGGTTTTGAATGCTCGGCCTAGCTTAGGCCCATTTCTGGCTATCTCTTTTAACTCAATCTGTTTCTCTTTATCTTCCTTTTGCTAAAAGGCTTTTTACTTTTTCTTTCTGTCTATCTTACTTTCACCGCCTCTTGTGTCTAGCTGGCCGGTGGCTGCCTGACTCCAGGCCCCAGACATCTCCCTCATCCTCTCCTCTCTTCTCCTCTCCCATTCTTCTTCTTTTAAGCCTAGATTTCTCCTCCCATTCATTCTCTCTGCCGGGCAGCCCTGCCTATCCTTTCTCTGCCTAGCTATTGGCTGTTCAGATCTTTATTAGACCAATCAGGTGCCTTAGGCAGGCAAGGTAAAACAGCAACACATCTTTACATAATTAAGCAAATGCAGCATAAACAAACGTAACATGTCTTTACACAGTGATTCCCACAACACATCTCCAATAGTAACGTGCATGGGACATAACTCTCGGCAACAAGATTTGGAGAGTCAGTCGGAATACTCCTAAAGAGACTGAATAAGCACAAAGCTACACAGAGAAAACCTGTCTCGAAAAACCAAAAGAGAGAGAGAGAGAGAGAGAGAGACTGACTGAATACGAGGTGGGGGGGAGCATTTTCTCCAGGAAGTTGTTCCTTCTCTTGACATGTATTCTGTAACTTCTCTGGGCTCTGCAATTAGCCTTCAAATGTGTGCTGGGATACAAACAGACCAAGCATTTGGAAGTCGCTCTGATTTAGAAATCTGAAGCAAAACCAAGGAATTCTTGAGACGGCTCGGTCAGAAACCAGGAAGACGAAGAAAAATCAAGTTAGGCTCTTAACCAAGGTGTTGGCCAACCAAAGGATGCCAGAGAGTTGGACAGGGCTTACCACAGGCCATTGAGAACTCTCCTAGCAGAGACACAAAGAGTTGGACCCAGGAGACAACAACTGGAGATAATAGCCCTTTCTCCAAGAGAAGCTCTTGACAAAACTCAGGGGGTGACTTGACGGTCAGCAAAAGAGCCATTTCTGAATCATTAAACACGTTGGCCACTTGAAAATCACTTCCGCGTCAGCCGGGCAAGCTGCTTCAGAGCCAGCCTCAGTGTGGCTGCTCTTCATATTCATCCTGTCAGTGTGAACATACGCCTCGAGATGGACTTTGCTACTTGAAATTAAGTGTGATGACAGCCAGCAGCCCGGGGAAGCCCTCAATCCAAACCTCAATTATGAAAGGCTGCGCGCCACGGGGAGCCGGAGCGGCTTTGAGAAAAGGAGAAGGGGTTCTTTCTGGGGACTTTCCCCCCTCCCGGCCTGAATCCCCCTGCACACGAATGTCCTTTCGCTTCTGTGGTTCCTTCCCTCACTTTCAGCATCTTCTTCTCACTTCTCCCGCGGCCATCTCTCCCTTGGAAAAGCATCTGAACCCTTGTGACTCCGTGAGCTGCTGGATGAACGAAAAATCTATTATTTCTCAATAAATATCCACCCCCCACCCCCCTTGGCTCTGCATAACAGCTGTGAGAATTCCCAGCATGGCCAAGGTACTAAGAAGAGCTGGTTCTGTTCCTGCGCCTTGCTTATCATGGGTCCCTAAGCATCCTTTGCTAGGACACCAGGACGGATCGAGAAGGGCTGTTCTCTTCTAAGCACAGCTCTTGGCTTAGCCTGTCTTTGATTTCCCAGAAGTTGAGGCTGAATACACTCTGAGAAAAGGTGAGATGCCTAAAAAACAGAGTTAAAGTATTTTATACAAACACACACACACACACACACACACACACACACACACACACACACACACACACACACACACACACACCATGGCTAGTTAGAAACTACAGTTCAAGACTCCCCAAAAGAAATGTAAACAAAATTATTGAGAATGGCTAATCAGAAGAAGAAGAAGTAATATTTGGTTATAATGTGGAAGCACAAGTATTTGGGGGGGGGGTTAGTTAATGCATTTATAAACATTTAATCCCTTTCCTAACTTTCACGTCCCTCGCAGCGGCAACAGTGGCCAGGGGGACTGGAAGGGTGTGTCGAATTGAGATAAGTACACAAAGTATTTACCGGCTAACGATGCTGACACTCCTGCCAAAGTGCTGTTTATTTGTTAAAAATACACTTCATTTTGTTATTGCAGAGCTAAATCCGACCCCATCCTCAATGGCGTGATGGTGATCGGGTTTCCGCTGTGATGTGCCAGCTAATTCTTTGTGGGGGTGTCAAGGTGCCAACTGCTCCCCAGGCGTTCCTTTTCTTACCAGCACTGGGACTGCTTTTCTACTTTGTTTTTGTGTGACGGGAAATCGGGATTAGAGGGCTTTTCATAAGTGACCACCTCTCCTTGAGTCCCATGCACAGGAGCAGCCTGGCAGGCAAGGCTCAATGCTCACCCCATTTGTCAATCACTCACTCTGTCAGAAAAGAAAGGTCCTCCGCCACAGCAGGCCTCTCTGCTGGGAACCTGTAGAGCAATGGGCTTAGGGCTGAGGTTTCCAGAACGCAGTCTGGAAAGCATGAAGCTAAGATCACCTTCGAGCTCCAGGCAGATCAAACAGTTCCACATTGGCAACAGGGCTCTGGAGCTTTCCTCACACCTCCATGCCAGGTGGTGGCTGCAGGTATTATGTGGGGTCTCTGTCTGAGGGTTGAGCTCCAGGGTCCCTCCTTTGTTCTTTGAAGGAACTATTTTTACTCACTTGAAAATCCCAGGCTGCCCCAAGCGTACCCTTGACGGGCTAGTTCACCCAGCATTGCTGGAACAGGGCCAGCCAGATTTTCCTCTGCTGAGCAGGCCACCCAGCCTCCCCCAGAAAGACTGGCCTCTTGGATTGAGCAATTCCACTTAAGAAGTAATTGCAGGGCACATCATGTACACATTCAAACATAGATGTACACACACCATACATGTATGTGTGTGGGGGGGGGTTGTTTGTTTATATTGTTGTTGTTGAGTATTTAAGCCTGGGACAAAACAACCAGTTACAATCCCCCCAGTGAACACTCTCTTTAATTTTTAAGGGCAGAGAAAGACAAAGCAGAAAAGGAGCCGCCCTTCTCCCTCCGTCCCGGAATCAAAACACCCATTCTAAGGACCATGCAGAGGTGGGAGGCTCGAGAAAATTACGCCTTGTCTGTGTCCTGGCTCTGGGAGGAAATACTGGTGCCCGGCAGCTGTTCTGGCTGCTCAGGAAGCCCTGCCATAGGGAGGTGGGGTGTGGGGATGCACATGGGCAGTCAGGGACTGATAGTAATAGGCTTGTGCACCTCAAGAAAGATGCTCTTTGTTTGAGAGAGACAGACAGACAGACAGACAAACAGACAGACAAACAAAGACAGAGACACACACAGAGAGAATGAGAGACAGACAGCGACAGAGAGAGACAGAGACAGGGACAGATGAGAGAGAGACAGAAAGGGACAGAGACAGGTGGGTGGGGTGAGAGATCCTATTTCTGGATGTTGGTATCGGAGATCCTATTTCTGGGTGTTGGTATCGGACACTGGTTTCAACCAAACACAATCGGATAGTGAGGTGTGTCTGTGCAGACAGGAATAAAGGAGAAGGAAAAGTGTAGCAGGGAAGAATGTAGAGGCGCAGTCGACTGAACCTTTAAATCTGTGTTCTCTTTCAACGCAGAAAAAAGTTAAAATTTCAGCCAAATGAAAAGTAGTCCAACAGTTGAGAAAGCCTTCATGACTAAGGAGGGCTGCAATGGGAAATATGCAAGGAGAGAAGTCAACCAGCTGGCCCGTTTAATTTTGGCTTTTTCCCCTTTTTACATTTTTTCCCCACTTTGGCTTAAAACAGGGAAAACATTCTGCGCAAATGCCCAGTGTTTTTCCTAGTGGTTAGCCCTAACAGAATTCTTCACAGGACTTAGTAGACCACGTCTCCTGGGACTGGGTATGAAGAGGCATCTCACCCCTGGGTCACAACAGGTCACTTGCTGCTCAGGCTTGTTAGCCAAGGCTCCGTTGTGTGGGTCTCCTGTATGGTTAGGGTGGGGTATGAGAGTATGGGGCAGAGGTGAGGAGAAGCTCATGGCTATTTATTTTCCTATCGATTTCG
Source organism: Peromyscus maniculatus bairdii (assembly GCF_049852395.1). NCBI lineage: Eukaryota > Metazoa > Chordata > Mammalia > Rodentia > Cricetidae > Peromyscus > Peromyscus maniculatus. The sequence continues at coordinate 21,623,204 of NC_134869.1, read as the reverse complement.
TAAGAATATTTCTACATCTATTCTGCTAACATACACAGCCTACTTTCAAAACATACAACAATACATTTCTAGTGTATTAAGTTATGTGCGCATTTAATAAGCATTACTTAAGCACTCTCAACAATACTAGGCATTGTGTTAAGGGCTCAGGGAAACAAAGATGCCAAAAATTAATTCCCAGACTCAACTCAACAGGAGGGCAGATAACTAGAATAATAAGAAGGACACTTAGGCTAAGCAGGATGAATCAAAGGAACTGGAAAAACCTGCCTAAAGGTGAGAGGGCAAGGGAGGCTTCCTGGAGGTGGTGGTAATGAAACTGAGTTTTGTGAGCCAGGACAAACTAGAAGCCAGAAAGAAGGGTTTTAAGGCAGTTTCCCCTTGAGCGGGAAGGGCAGGCTGCAGAGTTATACTGTGACTAGGATTCCGGGAACCCGTGGGGGAAATTGAGTGTGATGTGATAAGATAGACTCCATGAGGCTCGGAGTCTGCAAGCAGAGAACCCTGAAAGGAACTGTTAAGGATGGGGTATTTTATTCTCATTGCAAAATGATCTGTGTACATCCGTTCTAAAGCAGTGGTTTCTCAACCTTCCTAATGCCGGGACCTTTTAATATAGTTCCTCGTGTTGTTATGACCCCCCCCCCAACCATGAAATGATTCCGTTGCTGCTTTACAAGTGTAACTTTGCTACTGTTGTGAATCACAGTGTAAATATCTGGATGGGCGACCCCTGTGGGGTCGGGACCCACAGGTTGAGAACTGCTGTTCTAGAGGCATTGCTCGTGCGTGCGTGCGTGCGTGCGTGCGTGCGTGCGTGCGTGCCAGCAATGGGGAAACAGCAGCAGGGGCTGCTACTGATTTGGGGCTGTGGGGAAGGAGAGCCCTGTGATGGAGGCAGGCAGAACCTGTTTGGGCAAGCTTACGAGGAATACACAGCGCCTCTGGGAATAGGACTGTACAGCTGAGGACAGCCATTGTGAACTTGACAGGATGCTTCCTGGTCTCTCTCCAGCTGGGGCTTCCCGACCAGATGTTCTGGTCCATGAGACACAAAGGCTTCACAGTTGTGAACTGATCTTCATGCAAATTAGGGAGGGATGGGAAAGCATACAGGTAGCACTCTGTATTGACAAGATGCAAAAGTTGCCGAGACAAAGCTAACCCAGATAACACCAAGGTGAGCAGATCTGTAGGAAAACAATAAAAGACATATGCAAAGAGATAGGATGGTACAGAAATGTTCAGTGTTAAATCCTAGTTTAGGATGTTGCTGGGGAAAACCAAAGATGCCTGCTGAAAGAGATTACGTTTAACTTCTAGAAATACAGTAGAGTTTTGAGTTTTCAGGTTCCTGTTTCAATATAAATCCAAATTAAATGCCAAAGCACACAGAATCCCCTTGAAGTCATTTGAAACAATCGTGAATTTTCATGTTAATCTGATGGATTATAGTCATTTGGGCAAATTTTAGTAGAAATATCCAGTAGTCAAAATGACTTTCAAGGTGCACAGTAATATGGCAAGATACCGTGTCTATTAAATGTTAAATGAATCCCTGCCTTTGACTTAGCCAATTTGATTTGCAATTTCTTTTTGCCTATTTTTGATACATCATATATTAGCTGTGTTTTTATGTTCTATATTTTACTATGCTTTGACATCTTAGGGCCTTTGCAGACCAGGTATGAATTTGTTCATTTCTGAGATCCTCAACAGTCTGGTTTTCAGCAAAAATCTTAATGTGCAAACTGCCAATGCATACTGCATGACTCATGTGCCTCCCGGCATCAGACTCCCAAATGCTGCCCCTTCCTACAGCCTAGAGCCTGCCCGAAGAGTCCAAATTGCCTCTCTTACACACCATTTCCTATGAAAAGGTAAATAAGGCTGTTGCCCGTGGCTTTGCATGCCTCCTGAGAAACCCTGAGTCTTCCCATGTTCCCAGGCACAGTATGCCTGATCTTGAGAAATGCAAGCAATAAACTCACCCTCCAAAGGCACTTGCCATCTTACCATAATGAATAAAAATAAAATCCCGCGTATATTTTATTTTGTTATACTGCCAGGGACCGAACTCAGGCCCTGGAGCATGCTAGGCAGCCATTCCAGGCTGTCACTTAGTCACTGAGCTAAATCCCCAGCTCTTCCCATACACATTTTAAAATACACTCTGATGAAACTCAATAAACAAAAGCTGTGTTGGGTAAACAAATAAGGAACTCTCTCTTCTCAGAATATGTCTCCTTTTACCTTATTAAAACTGCCCCTCATGTGGCTAAAAAACATAAGACTCTCGGGCAACTGAGGGCAGTGTTTGTGAGAAACCGGGGCTCAGAGTAACTCACACATTGCAAAAACAATACCAAGAAATTATGGCCTGTCAGACGGCGCTGTATCTTGATTCCAGAAGAAATGAGGAGAGGGCTTTTGACCAGCCAACACACCTATTTTACTGTATCTTTCTGGGTAAAAGGCTACCTTTGTTTGCCAGGGTGGATTAGCTGTTCTAATAAATAACTGTAAATTTCAATTACGCAAGATAATAAAAGTGTATTCCTTAATCACTGAAACAGAGTGCAGGCGTTCACAGCTGGACAGCTGTTGTGGCTACCTCCATGACTCAGGAATCAGATTTTTTTTTTTTTTCTCTTGTGATGCTGCCATTTTGAAAATATGCCTCTCAAGGTTGCTGGAAGACCAGGAAAACTGTGGAAATAATAGGACATAGACCCAAGTGCTAATTGTGTTTTCTATGTATGTTCTGTTTATCAGATGTAGTCACTACACACACACACACACACACACACACACACACACACACACACACACACAGATCCAATGGACTAGGAAAGGAGGTCTCTGCTGGGCTGTCAGAGCACAAACTCTTCCCAAGGAAAAATAGCTAACCTCTGGCAGTCAAGCTTTCCAAACAGATCCACCTGTATCACCCAGGATTGCAGTCTAGGTGGTGGTGGTGGGAGGGGTGGGGGGTGACAGGGACTGTGGGTTGGTCACGTGATAAGGTAAATCCATGCATCTTAATCTACTGGGGATCATGAATCTGATGTGCGAACTGTCTCCTGCTACAGAAATTCTCATCTCCACCTTTAGGAAAGGTATTCTGTTGGCGTCCTGCTCTCTGGGTTCATCCAGGTCACAGCTACTTCACGTGATGATCCGAGTGACAGCTGAAGGGGACCACTTTGTTGTCTCATGTCTTCCTAGAGAGTTTTCCCCAGATACAGTCCCAAACCCTGTGATGGCAGCTAGTCCATGAGTGAACTGGTTCTTCTCAACTCTCACTTGGTGGCCTCTCAGTGTCTGTGTTCCCTCCCAGCTGGCCTTTCCTGGGCTTCTCACCCAGGAGACCTCTGCATGTGCCAGAACGGACTCCATTCTTCCTAGTCTGCTTTCAGGCCTCATATTTCTTCTATGTTCTCCAAGCCCTCTTGGAGCATCCTTCGTAATGTCCGTCAAGGGTTGTGACCAGATGTTTGTGTGATAACAACATTTGCCTGAGTCATTCCTAGTAAAAGGTCCATCTGGGCAAAAACTTAGGGTGCCTAAGCCCTAGCTTAGCACCTGGCTTAGTTTGCCTAATAAGAAAGGGCACCGCGCTTTTATGTAAAACATGAATGATTGAATGCACGGATCTTGCATGTGCTTTCTCACGGTGCTGATGGAGAGATACATGACACCCAAATCACTTTCTCATTCTGGGAAATGAAGGCAGATGGAATAAATGAGTCAGGGTTTGGTTGCAGGCAGTGACTTCCCCTGTAGTATAGCTGCCTTGCCCCTGAGATCATTCCCATCCAGTGGGAGAAGGAAGCCGTGAAACAGGTCACCATTCTCTTCCATTCTTGCAAGCAGAGCTGTTCATGCATGGAGCACAGGGCTGGAGAAGGGAAGAATGGATGAGTATTGTGGGGTAAATGCCCAAAGACTTCCTGGAGGACATTGGTTTCTAGACATAATTTAAAGGTTTCTTCCTAACACCCATTTGAATTATATCAGCAGTCTTAAGTGCCAACAAAATACTGTGACCACAGATCTTGCTCCTTAGGTTTTGTGTGAGGATAAAGCTAATGAATTATGAGCTAGTCTGGAAGGGCTCAAGTTGGCCCAACATGTTAGTCCTCCAGGGGAGAACAAGATATTAGACAGTGCGTCTCATACGCTAACAAATTCCATTGCTTTCCAGAACATCTAGCATCTACAGTCTTATCAGCTGTAGACACATGATTTCCTTTGGCGAACGACTTGGGATTGAAGAGGAATGTCTAGAAGAGGCCTCTCTTCCCTCTGACGCAGGTTCATTTTATCCTTATTTATTACTCTGTCAACTAGATCTTAAAAGGAACAAGGAAAGTGGGCAAGGGAGAGAGCCACACCTAGCCTACAGTCAACACATGAACCAAGCAACACACCAGAGTTACTCTGGTGAGGTGTTGAGATATGAGGGTCATTTGTTACTGCAGCATAACCCAGCCTGATACACTTTGTTTCATGAAAAGTACATCTAGTTGGACTCACACTTTGAGCTAGAGACTTAGCGGAAAGAATGGCCTAATTCCATTCAAATGTGTGAGTCCCCATGTTTATCCGATTGACGGGAAGGCATATCTGCAGGAATAAGGAGGAATGGGGAGAGACAAGCACCAAAGACAAGCAAACTGCATTCCTTGGCTGGAAAGAGGCAGGAATCACCTGCCTGGGAGTTTTCTTTGTTTCCTGTGGAGTCTGCCAAGAGAACTGCCTTACAGAGAAAACTGACTTTTAAAAAAATTCCTGTTATCTAGAAGGGATTTCCTTTTCTGGGAAGGAAAGTTCTAAGGAGAGCTCTATCTCCCGATTTACACTAAAGTAAGATTAGGCAGAGCTCATCAGCGAATCATTTTGATAGTATCACCATATAGAGAAAATACAGAAGAAAACTCACTGGAGACAAATATAGTTTACACAAACTATCTGCTAAGCCCATGATGGTGGGTTCATAAGATAGATTCATTTTTAAAGATGTATTTATTTTCTATTTATTAAACAACAACAGCAAGAAATGAGTGTTTTGACCTGTGTGTGAACACAGTATGTATGTAGCTGGTACCCTCCAAGGCCAGAAGAGGGCTTTGGATCCCCTAGAACTGGAGTTACAGATAGTAGTAATCTGCTTGTGGGTGCTGGGAACAGAACTCGGGTCCTCTGTAAGAGCATCAAGTGCTCTTAACTGATGAGCCCCTCTCCAGCCCCATAAGCTGTTCTTCCTTAGGCACCTACCTCTTCTGTTTCCTTTCTTCCTTGCCACAGATCTAACCCTGACATTCTTTAGAAGATTCAGACATGATCGATATAGGTATAGATATCATCTATATTTATGTATGTAACACATTTATAACTGTATTTTATATTGTGAAAGATAATATAAATTAAACAGTTACTTCTGGGAGTTTCATCCATTCCTCTAAAATATCAAAAGGACTTGCTGAATACCAAATCTTTAAATCTTGAAAAGTCCTCTAAAAATTATTTAGAATTTGAAGGAGATTCGACACTTTTTTTTAAAGCATTTTAAAGTATATTCCCATGTCCCCCAGGCTGCCTGGCCATCCACAAATTCAGTTCAACTTCACAAGCTTTCCTTCATGCCTGCAAGCACCATAAATTCCCCCATCATGTGCAACTCACAGCTTAAAAGTCTAGATTATCATACCGAAGAGGCTTTTTGTCGTGGCCTTTCTATTCCAAGGTCAACCCCAGTTAAACACTCCATTCTTCCTCCATATACTTGCAATCGAATCACAGCGTGCAGTATCAATTTTTATTATCTATTTTCAGGCAACATTTCTCTTCCCATAAATGTGCTGAGTCTTTGAGATGTTCAATAAAAGGTGTATGTATAAAAGCAGTCTTACTGTCTCGTTCAAAACACCAGTTTTTGGATAGTTAAGCACTGATGCACAATTAATCACCTAAGAGCTCCATTCTGAAACACACCTGGACAGGAAGTCGGAGAAGTAAGAGTCACAGGTACGGTGTCTGAATCTGACAAGGTTTTCTGGAAACCTAAGGAGTTATATTGAGTTACTCTGCAGATAGCTTTTAATATATATATTTTTTACTTACCTGAGTGTGTGTGTGTGTGTGTGTGTGTGTGTGTGTGTGTGTGTGTGTGTGTGTGTGAGTACAGATGCTCACAGAGGCCAGAAGTTTCAGATCCTCCAGATCTGGAGTTAAAAGCAGCTGTGAGTCACCTTGTGTGGGTGCTGGGAACTGAACTGGGGTCCTCTGCAAGAGTAGCATGTGCTTTTAACCACTCATCCATCTCTCTGGCCACAGATTTAATCACAGGAAAGTGAGGGCCCTAAAATCAACTCAAAAGAAAAATCAAATGAGATCAGGGTTTGAGTCAGAGGTAATTTTACCTCTAAGGCTTCTTTCTTTTGTGCCCTTGTGTGTGGCCATCATCTCTAAAGAGTATTTAGAATGGGTGAAAGGAATGCCGGGGTGCTCGGAGTGGGGAATAATGTCTGGGGGGTCTCTTGTTGTTTGATACATAAATAACAGCTCAGTCTCCCTACAATGGAAAGACCAGACACATCCTAAGTAATAATGAATCTTAATTTAAAATAGTTAACCATCACTTAAGTATATACAGTGTGCATCTATAAAATACAAAATCGACTCTTGTAATCAGTATTAAGAAAATTCAGAGCCGGGCGTTGGTGGCGCACGCCTTTAATCCCAGCACTCGGGAGGCAGAGCCAGGCGGATCTCTGTGAGTTCGAGGCCAGCCTGGGCTACCAAGTGAGCTCCAGGAAAGGCGCAAAGCTACACAGAGAAACCCTGTCTCGAAAAACCAAAAAAAAAAAAAAAAAAAAAAAAAAAAAAAAAGAAAATTCAGACATATAGAAGATGCAGTTTGGGTTGCCATACCTCATCACGCTATACATGGATGAAAGGGTGGCTTCCCCTTACCCCACAACTGCTTTGGTAGTTTTCTTTAAGCTGTCTCAGGTCTAGAGCTTGATTATGACTCCGGGTATTTTTTATGTGTATCACACACCAGCAAAGGGCAATGGTAATTCAGACCCAGGAGCTAATGCTAAATTACAACAACAGCCACTTCCCTGGGAAACCTACCTGTGAATGAAGTAGACGGTTGCAAGGGACCCGCCATCCTTTTTCTTAAATCACCCAGGAAACAGCTTGTCTGTAATCCTCTAAGAAAGAAGCATTCTCACAGATTAAGCACTTTTTGGCAACAGCTGCTACTGGTATTTCAACTTGATAAGCCATTCAACTTCAACAAACGAACCAAAATAATGACAGTAATAATGGCGTGAGAGTAGCCACGTGTCATTACCTATGGATGTCTCTCACTCAATGTTTTAACCATGGTTTCTGACACACGAAATCTCTGTCTTCCCACCCCTACTCCTACGTTCCACCCACTCTGATAAGAAATCACGCTCAGTAACCCTGAGAACCGTCCAGTGGGATTACTTTGAAGGACATAATTGCAGGTACTGAGAATAAGACTCAGCATAATTAAAACTAAATTATGATCAAATTGTTTTCAGGAGATTGGTAATTGTACCTTAGGCCTTAAGATAACCAAGCATATGCCAAGTAGCCTCACCCAGACCAAAGGTAAGTGCATTCCCACCATGTGTCACCATGTGTTAGTTTATCTTGGACAGTGTCTAATAAGTTTTTTTTTTCACACTGACATACAATTGGATTTACCTATGACAGGTTATAGGTTTGCCCATGACCAAAAAGTTTTACTGAGAAAATATAACGATGTGCCATTGTAGAAAAATCTGCCTTCTCACACTGGACTTCCTCTTCATTTAAACCAGTTAATCTTTCATGCTGTCTTTTAAACTCAACCCAAGCCAAGTGCTAGTTCTCCTTAGCTGTCTACTGCCTTCTTCTTCCCTAGCATAGACCTTGAATGCATTTCACAGTCTCCCTTACAGCTGGGTTGTATCTGCAACTAAGATGTGAACAGCAGAATATGGACAAACGTAATGGGTGCCACCCCCAGGCCTGGGCCAGCAAAACCTTCTCCCTGTGATCTTTATTATTTCCCCCAGATGGCTGGTGAGGACCCTGAGAACACACATTAGGTGGTAGACATGACAGATGGAAGGAAGACACTGAGTCCCTGGAAGACTGTAAGGATTGGGCACAACATTCTACCTTAAACTGTGATGTGAACAAGAAATAAGACCACCGTGTAGGAACCTGAAGATGGGTTTATGTTTTAGTCAGTGAGTTTGTTGAATAGAGTTGTTTTCCTGTTTGTTTGTTTTTTGTTGGTTCACATTTTGTTCCTTTCTTTCTTTCATTTCTTTTTTCCTCTTTCTTTCATTTCTTTTTCTTCTTTTTGCTTATTCTGCAAAGAACTGCTACACAACCAGCACATGCTCTAAAAACCCACACAGAGCACGTTAACTACATCCAAAGCTGCCCAAGTGAGTGAGCAACCAAATTACAATAATTTAGTAATTCTTGTCTATCTTTATTTAAATGAGGAGGAAGTCAAGAGTTCTTTTCCAGGGTGAGAAGGCAGAATTTTCTACAATGGCACATAGTTACATTTTCTCAGTAGACCTTTTGGATCATGGGCAAACCTGTCATAGGCAAATCCAATTATGTGTCAATGTGAAAAAAAAAACTTATTAGACACTGTCCAAGATAAACTAAATAAATAGTAATTTAGATCTACAGATTCTGTGGAGCAGCATCAAGCTACATTCTGGCCTATTTTATAAACTGAGTAGTCTGGGAACTAAGCCATGCAGACCCATTTACATCTCTCTTCCAGAATCTTTTTTTTTTTTTTTTTTTTTTTTTTTTGGTTTTTTGAGACAGGGTTTCTCTGTGTAGCTTTGTGCCTTTCCTGGATCTCGCTCTGTAGACCAGGCTAGCCTTGAACTTACAGAGATCCGCCTGGCTCTGCCTCCCGAGTGCTGGACTAAAGGCGTGCGCCATCACCGCCCAGCATCTCTTCCAGAATCTTTCACATGGCAGCAGCCAGAGATATTTATTATCAGCCTTTTACTGAAATCTCTAAGATTTTGGAAAGGATTTTCAAAGGAGATGACACAGGAAGTGTGGCCTGATGGAGTCCTCTGTCATGGAAACAGAGAACAAAGATGTTCTGAGGAGAGAGAGTAACAGCCAGAGCAAAAAGTGTGTGGTTCTCAAGGTTGCTCCAACAGCACTAAGAAAACAGAGATTACGACCCCGCCTCTCAGCTCACCAAGCTTCAGTGGGAATGAGCAACTGGAAGAACTACATCCAGAGAAGATGTTTTGAAATCTGCAGACGTGGTGGCCCAAGATCCTTAACTCTGCCTCGATGCCAAGTTTTAATGAACAGTGTTACATCAACACTAAATAGCACTAAATAACATCGACTTCAAATACAGGTAAATAAACTGTATTTCCTCCATCCCTCCACAGCTACACTAATGAGACACATTATAAAATGATGGATAGGTTCATCTTAGCCCTGGGAATGTCCCTCTGATGGTTTTAACCGGAAGCTCTCTATTCTAAAGAAGAAAAAATATGCAAAGAATATGAAAAAAGAAAATACACATGCTTATATGTCCCTTGCCCGAGTATCCTGAGCTTCTCTTAAACAAAAACAGACTGGGTGGCTTAAACACAGACATTTGTTTTCTTATGGTTTTAGAGACTGGAAGACAGAAGTCTGCGTGCCAGCAGCATCAGTTTTGTGGCTTATAGCTGGTCACTTTCTCAGTCTGTGTTCCCATGACAGGGAGATGCTGTGGATATCGCTCTGTATAAATAAAACACTGATTGGCCAGTAGCCAGGCAGGAAGTGTAGGTGGGACAAGGAGAGAGGAGAATTCTGGGAAGTGGAAGGCTGAGGCAGAGAGACGCTGCCAGCTGCCACTATGACAAGCAACATGTAAAGATACGGGTAAGCCACAAGCCATGTGGCAACTTATAGATTAATAGAAATGGGTTAATTTAAGATGCAAGAACTAGACAGCTGGAAGCCTGAGCCATTAGGCCAAAGAATTTAGATAATATAAGAGTCTGTGTGTTTATTTTATAAGTGGTCTGTGGGACTGCAGGGGCTTGGCAAGAGCTGGAGAGAAACTCTCCAGCTACAAGGAGAGACCTCTGCCTGCTCTTCATAATCTTAGAGTGTTAATTACACCATGAGGTACCACCCTTACAACCTCATCTGAACCTAACTATCTGCCCAGAGCCAGTCAACAAAAGACCTTCACTGTGGGTACTAGGGCTTTGACTTACAGGAATGTTGAGAGCAGAGAACGCTCTGATACAATGCTCATAATATAACAACACAATATTCCAGCAAACATAAAATACTTACTCATTCAACCTATGCTTTCGACACCTGTCACGTAGTAGGTAGATATTTTCCTCAGCTTGGTGCTCTGCCAATGGCTAAAGCAAGGGGGGCGGGTTTCTACTCTTGTGTAGTCTCAGAGACAGATGAGTAACTGACAAACAGGGAGCAGGGCTACAGCAGATTGGAAGAGGCATAAAGAAACAGACCAGTTTCCTTGGGTATAAAAACTGAGAAAAGATCTCACAACACGGTGGCATATGAAGTCACTCTGGAATCTTAGCAAGGAACCAAAGCTACAAAGGGTTGAACATAGAACACCCTAGGCCAAGGAGGCAACAGGGCTGGCTAGACATCCCTAAGCAAGAAAGAATTTCACACACTTGAGAAATATGGTCCATGTGTTTACAGCATCCAGTAGTCAGGGAAGGGTGGGGGTAAGAAAGCTAGAGAGGCAATAAGAGGGAACCATGCAAAGGGATTGTGGACATTAATTTGATGTTCCGTCTTCCTAATCATAAAAGGAAGTGGTAAAAAAAAAAAAAAGAAAGAAATCATTTTTCTGCACTATCAAACTTACCTTAAAATGATTTTCAGGGGTAGGGAGATGCTTGCCATCCCCTGAGTTGGAGTCTCCAGAGCCTGCATGAAGCCAGACACAGTAGTGCACATGTCTATAACCCAAGTGCTCCATGGAAAGATGGGAGGTGGAGACCAGACGATCTCCAGATCTCCAGAAGGACTGCGGGCCAGCTAGCCTACTGTATGCAACAAAGACCAATAAGAGACATTGTTTGAAATGAGGGAGAAGGTGAGGACCAACGCCCAAGGTTGTCATCTGACTACCATATGCATGCTGTGGCACATGCACACGCACACTCACACACGCACACGTGCACACGCACACGCTCACATGCACGCACATACTCACGCCCATGTCTTGGAATATGCACACACAACACAACGATTTTTTAAATGGCTTTTTTAAATGAATATAGCTTGAAAAAAAGCATATTTTCAATGCTATCATGGTATGCATTGGTGGTGCATGCTGGATAGATTTATAATGACTTCAGAATGTGACCCACACCCAACAATACTGTTCTAAGAAACTATTCTATGGAAATAATAAGTAACTCTCTTCTCCAATGGTGTTATTTACAAAGCTGTCTATTATAGATTTTGTAATAATTTTTAAATCAAAAATAAGCTTCAAAGGTGTAGATGCAACACTTGGAGACCTTGCAACATGGTAATAATAGTTCCCAGTGGATTAAGAAAATATGTCAAAGTCAAAGATTTAATCTATAGAAAGACTGTGGTTGTCACCTCAAAATTCATATATTAAAATTCTATAGCCAGTATGATTATGCCACGAGAGAAGGGTTTTTAGGAATTGGATTAGTAGAACAGAAAGAGTCTTGACACTCATACTGTGGAAGGCCATAAAAAAAAATGGCAGCCATCCTTGGACCAGGAAGTGGATCTTTACCAAACATGGAGTCTGCTGGTTCCTGCCCATCTTAGATATCTAAGACTCCAGCCCTCTGAGAAATAAATCGCTGTGTCCCTAAGTTATATATTATAACACAAAGAGGATAAGGACAAGCACAAAATGCCCTTACCCAAGGTCTGACAAGATAATAACCCCCACTACTTCCAGGTAAGTGTTCAGATAGACACACAGGACCTTTATGCCTGCAACAATACTAAGAAAAACCTAGGCAAAATAAAAGTCCTATGTTCCACTGGAACTAGCAAGATGTGGCAGATGAAAGCAGGCCTCGATGGGTTGAATTCCAGAGAAAAAAAGACCTTTATTCATTTTAAGATGAGTAGAGAGGAGGTATCTTCCCATGCCTGAAAGGGGGCTACCTTGTATGGACCCTGACATACACAAGTACCAGGGTGGGGTATCTTGAAAAGGCTTGCAGAAGGAGGAAGTCAGCTCACCCATATTCAACAGTGAAGACTAGAGTCTGGTAGGGCTCCAGGTGGAAAACAAATGGCTCAGGCTGAGCCCCTCCCTCCACACTCCACCTTCCCCATGATGACATAAGGAGATAGCGGAGAGGAGGCTGAAGTAAAGATTGTTGTCACATGGTCTCTGGAAATCTTGACAGGCTTGAATTCCAAGGTCAGGTCAGATTTGCATTGTGTGATAGAAGTACAGCCTACCGCCTTCCCAGGTCAAGTATCATTGACATGATCACAAAGGGTGAAACTGGAGGGGGCAAGGTGAAACACGGGTACAGTCTAATTACCTGTGCTCCAGCTGTGTCTCAGTGCCCCTGGGAGAGAGCTAATGATTAGTCTTTTACCCTAATCAAAGGTGGCATGATAAATCAAACTAAGATATGGATACTTCAGTCTTTGCCCTCTTGGTACATGATGTCCATAATGCAATAAACATATGAGACATGGACGGAATATCCAACCATGACCTTATTTAAGAGGAAGTACCGTCTGCAGAACTAGATCAGCAAACATCCTCACATTGCCCCCACCACCACCTCTGTGCAATGATTCACTTTTTGCAAATAACACTTTCTCTTCAGTCTGAATAAGACTTCCTCATTGTCCTGGAGTTTTATCAACTTAACCAGCATGTTTCTCACTACTGTTGGACTTATGTTGGTTCCTCTATGTACTTGCTGAATTTCTGGAGTCTTGGAGTCCATTTTAAATCAAATCTGAGAGTGTCTTGACATTGGTTCTCTGAATGTTTCCCCTCATCCTCTTCACCTGAGGGAGGCTTTAGTCACATCAGAACACTTGAGTTGACTTCTGGGGCCACTGAGGTACCCACTGCTCTGTTTTCCTTCCTCTCAGCTTCCTCTCAGAGACACAGACAAGAAAATCTACTGCTTTCAAGTCCACTCATGCTTGCCTTTGATGTGCACAATCTTTCAGTAGTAATTTGAACCCATCATGAAACAGGTGAAGAGCTGGGCAAATGTCTGTAACCCCAACTCTTGAGAGGCATCAGCATGAGGATCAGGAGTTCAAGTACACTCTGGGCTACATGGAACCCTGTCTCAAAAAGGAGGAGGAGTGGGAGGAGGAGGAGAAGGAAGAGAAGAGAAGAAGAGAAGAGAAGAGAAGAGAAGAGAAGAGAAGAGAAGAGAAGAGAAGAGAAGAGAAGAGAAGAGAAGAGAAGAGAAGAGAAGAGAAGAGAAGAGAAGAGAAGGGGGTAAGGGATGAGGAAAGAGGAGGATGGGGGAGGAGGAGGAATATGAGGGGAGGGAAGAGGGAAGGGAGGAGGAGGAAAAAGAAGGAGAAGGAAAAGAAAGGAAAGATTAGACATCCAAAATATAAATTCAGGGTAATATTTGTAACAAGTAAAGATGAGAAAGCTGAGCAGAGTACACAGAACCCTCAAACCATGACTGAAGTTTGACATCCATCATGAAAACCCAGGTCTATAAGTGATGATTTGACAGATTTATTGGAATCTCTTAATCTAAAGCCACCTGCCGGAGAAATCAAACATCTCACACAAATGTGTTCACATCAACACCCTGCCATGCTCAGCCATCATCTGGGAGCAGCCTAATAGAAGCTTGTTCTGGCTGTGAATGTTGGGATAAATCTAGAGAAGGAATAACTTGGCCTTCAGCTACTTCTGCTCCTCATTGCAGGAGACCAGAACAGTGCATGTCCATGACTTACCAAATGCCACTAAGCCCATTTAATTGTTTTGAATTAGCTCCTATATTTAGTTTTGTAATTTCCCATAACTTTTCTCTTCATGTTATATTATGCTGTGCTCTGAAATATTAAAACATATTTGTAATAAATGACATCAAACCTCTTAAGTGGCTTACAACATGTGGAAGTCAAATGCATGAGATTCATGGCTTCCGTGGCTGGAGGGATGGGTGAAGACAGTCTTTGTGGGAGTGTTATTTTTATGTAAGGTGGTGGCCATGTCATTTCCAAAAAGGCCGTGGGAGAAACAGATGCATTCTGAACCATGAGAAAAATCAAACAAAATGTGTATTCAGCAAAAATAATAAACCACAATGCTGACTAACTTTTTTTGGCCAGGATCCACAACAAGAAATATTTTGTATTGATACCCTGTACACTGTTCTCCACAAAACTTCCGTTCACAGATGCACACCAAAAATTACTTAAAGAAATACTTACAATTACTAAATGCAATGAACATTCTCTGTTCCCAATTCCTTTTGCCATTACTTGGGACCCATAGACACCATTTACTAACAAGCGCCCACAGTAGATACCATCTACCCTTTGATAGCATTTGCTATGTGTCTGGTCATTCCCTTTTTCAAACTTATTTTATTATTAGTTGATTTTCAGCAAAACATTCTATGCTGGTATCATCCCTCATTTTAGAGATGAGGAAATGGACTTCGAAAATTGACCTGAAATTGTCAACCACGTGTTAGGGATCATGGCTTTGATCCTAGCACTCAGAAGCCTGAGGCAAAAGAAACATCATCAGTTCAATGTTATCTGGGACCTAGAGTGAGTTCTGGACCTAGGCTACAGGGGACCCTGCCTAAATAAACAAGCAAATCAGTGGATATATATAAAATTCTTAGCGTGGTAAGACTAGAAGCAGAAAAGGGAAACTTTCATATAGATGTAAATATGAGGTCCAGCTGGTCTTCTCTCAAGCACTTAACACTGTACCTCCATTTTGACCACTACATTTGGAGCCCAGGCTGTTACAGATGGGGTTATGGACCTGCATACATTTTCTGCAGTAAAAAGCTGTTTTTTTAATCTGTAATCTGGAATACACTAAAGCATCATAGGGCTACAGTGTTCTGCCATAGCTTTATGTCCAAGTTTGTTTATTCAGATACTGTAACTAAGATCTGTTCACATAACCCAAGCAGATACTTTGAAAAACTCCGTTCATTTGACGGTGTTAGAACTCTGACCGTAAAGACTTCATATTCTACATGTTCTTTTGTATATGTAAACTACACAGTATATATATATACAACTATATTAAGTAAACTATAGTAAGTAAAATCTAAAAACCATATAAATGAGAAACTTTAACCTAGTGTGGCTACTTTTCAGCTCTAAGCGTCTATAAACCTGTAATTCTAATCAAGGCCCCAGCCATCTACTATTCTATAACCAGGTCACATGACACGTGTCATTTAATTTGCTTAGAAACATACTAAGACAAGGGGTCCTTTGTTTCCCTCTGTATCTACCCCGGAGTCTTGGGAGTGTTAATTAGAGAGTTTTGGATAATTGAACCATATTCCTTTTAGTTTATTGTCTGTCATAGAGATGGAACAATCATTTTGTCATTTACCCATTATAATTTAAGGTAACTATTCTCCATTCCACTCTTCTCTCTAGACTAAATAACCACGGTCCCTCTAATCTTTTCCCATTGGATTGGCTTCTCTGTAATCATTGGTGTAGGCTTCTGGGGCGACCTGCCTAGTTTCTCTACATATATTACAGAGGGTAGAGATGCATCTTGATCACATACTGACCCTAATAAGGGCCTGGCCAAGGCCAAGTATCTGAGGCTCTTGCTTGCTAAGTTTCTTTCAAGTGGAGAGTGAAGTGATTTGAAATGCCATGAGTCAATTTACCCAATACGCTAGATTTTTTTTCTTTTAAATTATCTCTTCATATGATGGGGAAAAGGGCATTAACAGGGCAGGAAGTTTAAGCAGGAAAAGGAGTGGCAGAGGGTAAGAGAGAGAAAGAGATAGGGAAGGATAGCTAAAACAAGGACATTTGACACAGACAGATGGAAACCTACTATTTTATGAGCTTCATAGATAGATGATAGGTAGGTAGGTAGGTAGGTAGGTAGGTAGGTAGATAGATAGATGATACATAGATAGATAGATAGATAGATAGATAGATAGATAGATAGATAGATAGATAGATGATACATAGATAGATAGTAAGATAGATAGATAGATAGATAGATAGATAGATAGATAGATAGATAGATAGATGATAGATATTAATAGATGATAGATAGGTAGGTAAATAGAGATTGATACTTTCCACATAAGAGTTTAACTAGGGAAAATCCTCTTCTCAGGAAACATAGGTTGCCAAATAAAAAAACAATGCCAAGTGTTTGTACTGCCCCTCAAATCATTGGTCGGGGTGTCCCAGAGACCCCAAAACAACACAGTCTATTGCCATTGTTCTCGGCTGACCACCAGAACTTGACAGTGAGACCCTATTCCTTAAGACACACAGACTTTGGCTGCAAAACATGGAGAAATCAAGTTGGTCCTAAACAGGAAGCTTTCTCCTGGTTGGTGAACTTGCATAGTACCAGAAGGGATTATGTAGACTATCGTGGGGGGGAGGGGAGTCACCAACAGTCTTACCCAGCTGAGCACTACAATAATGACTGGTGTGGAAAGATATGCGTATGGGCACAATAGTGGTATGAATGTTATAGGGGTAACCAACCACTTTCTGTTTGAAGTTAAGGCCTGCTCAACAGGAGGAAATACATACCTGCTGCTGTAAATCTAGAACACATGACTGGGGAGCTCACAGGATGCAAGGGGAGCATCTGCTGTTATTACTCTGCTAAATAGACCTAGTATAAATTGCCCTCTAAATGTGTCTTTCTCTTCCCATAATGACCGCAGTTTTTTAACTCATCGGGAAGTTTTTGTGCAGCATCTGGTGGCGAGCACAGACACTCACCCCTGGTCACATTGCAGTGAGTATGTGTTAGTGGAGCACTCGGGCACATAACGATGGGACATGTGTATCACGTAGAAACCCCCTAAGACTCAGAAACCGTCATGGGAAAGGGGGCACAAAACGATTGTGAGAATCAGAAGTTGAGGAAAACCAAGACATTATCTTCTGGACGGGACAAGACTGTTGCACTCACGACAAACTCACAGCAGCTACCAAGCATGTCCTGCATCAGATCTGTACGAGATCAAGTGAGTCCACACTGCAGCGTGGCAGAACAAGGGGCTCACAACCAACCCCCCCACCCCGCTTCCCCTACTCCCCCCATCCCCACTGAAGAACTACCGAAAGCTGATGGCTTCTGGGGAGACTCAGTTTTCGTTGATGATGAGGCCTCTGTTAGGTTGACTGTGCTCCTGTGGGTGGCCCACACCTACACCCACAGACATGGGCAGCACAAATTGAACTCGGCGCATCATTAAACAAACGAACAAAAGCAGACATGAAGTTGGAGAGGGGATGAAAGTATAAGGTGTTGGGCAGAAGAATGGCGGCAAAAAAATGATCAAAATTCATTGTGTTAAAATGTTCAAAGAATGAATGAAATATTATATTAGAAACATCTCCTTACATGCTTTTGCAAATTAGGATTTCCCCTTTCATGACTTAAATTCACTTTCCTTTTAAAAAAATCATATTATTCCTTTATCATGACTGTCAATTTCATTGATTTCAAAGGTCCCTTGTATTAAGGATTTCATCTCCACGGTGTTCATTAACGTTTTTTAAGTTCCTACTCAACCCAATATATCAGCGATTGTTTCCACTGTCGTTTGTATGGAAAGTCCTTTCCATTACAGCTCTGGTTTCATTTCTGTGGTGATAAAACACCCTGACCAAAAACAACGTAAGGAAGGAAAGGGTTTATTTGTCTTACCA
This sequence comes from Peromyscus maniculatus bairdii, assembly GCF_049852395.1. Lineage (NCBI taxonomy): Eukaryota > Metazoa > Chordata > Mammalia > Rodentia > Cricetidae > Peromyscus > Peromyscus maniculatus. Next base: position 21,605,219 of record NC_134869.1, on the reverse strand, counting down.
TTCGAAGTCACAGCCCATTATCGAGGGGACGTCAGAGCAGGAACTGGAGCAGCGGGTCACGGCACAGCCACAGTCAAGGGCAGAAAAAAACATAAAAATCCACGCTGCCCACTTCTGCTTCCAGCCAGCTCTCTTTACTTACACAGTTCAGGACCCTGCTCACCCCACAGTGCCTCCCACAGTGGGCTGGGTGCCCCTCCATCAGTGAGGAGTTGGGACAATTACCCCAAAACATGCTCACAGGCCCACCTGATCTGGAGAACTCTTCATCGAGACTCTCTTCCCAGGTGATTCTAAGTCGTGTCAGTTAAAATTAACCTGGAGTAACCGTAGAAGCCAGGAAAGCAGACAGGGACTAGGGCACTGAGGGGATGGGACAGGGTGCGGGGGAGGGGGCTCAATAGAGCTAAAGGCACACAAGTGTCCTAAATGGAGAGCACCGAGGCGGGAGGGGGGGGGGGGGGGCTTAACTGGGGAAAAGGAAGGAGGATGGTACAGGGGGAGACAGGAGAAAGGTAGAAGAGATGACTATCACTAAGGATGTGTGAAAGAGCCGTTAGGAAACATTTATAAACTTACTTTAAATATATATAATACGTACGTGTGTATGTGTATGTGCGTGCGTGCGTGCGTGCGTGCGTGCGTGTGTGTGTGTCTGTAAAATTATGCCACACAGGGTGGTAATGCTTCCCCGAGGAACTATGGACTACCTAACAAGGGAGGGAAACCTTACTTTGAGCCATTGGTCAGGTGGGTCCAAGGGATCCCAATGTAGAGTCACTGCTCCATTACCTCCAAAAGCCCAAAGTGAGGACCCCACAGATGGAGACATCACAGCTTCAGAGACAGAACTTAGAGGACTAAGTGGAAGGTCTGCTGGAACCAACACAGAAGCCTCTTCCATGAGTGAGTCTGTAGCCACAACACTGACCAGCCCAGCAAGAGATCCCCAGTGGCACAGCAGCAACGGTGTGGACCGTTTCTCTCTGAGACTCTGTCCAGATGATCCCAGGTTGTGTCTCCCCATCCCTGTCAGTGTCCCAGTGCCTGCCTCTCAGGCCTCTCTGGAACTCCAAACTCTGCTGAAGCCTCTTTAGCCACTTTACATGCACATGTACACACACACACACACACACACACACACACACACACACACACACACACACAAAATTAAGATTGGAATAAAACAGCCTGTGTGTGCCCCAGCCAGCTATCAGAGAAAGCAGGCCTATTCAGCAAATGACTGCCAACTAAACCACGGTACCTTGTGACTTTATTGTTTCTCATTGATTCTGACATTGGGGGAAGACGTGAACATGTACCATGCTTTGGACATCAGCCGTTTTCGTGATACCTTTCTACAGATGGATCATGCATTTATGTTTATCTGTTCTGCATGTTTAAACATGTAGAACAGAAGCATAGAAGGGCACCATAAAATTAGTATTTGTTTTTCAGAAGAATAAAAATGGTATGCACATGATAAAGAAGATTATTAATGTTTTCTTTGTAAATTTTTTTTGTGTATTTTAAACATGCTTACATTAGAAATTTCTGGAAGTAACACAAGAAATTGATAGATATCAATGTAGGCTGATCTTTGATTTTTCTTTCTAAGTGTAAAAACATAGAAACACTGTCAAATTAAAGTGCCATATCAAATCACACTACATAAGAAGAACAATTGATTCATTTCAGGGGTCCCAGTTCACACTTGAGTGGTTTTTGTTACCGAAAGAATCAGGCCTGTCTGGGCATGAGTAGCAGCTCGTAGGTCAGGCCCACTGGAGGCGGGTTGGAATGAGAGAAAGACTTACGGAGGTTCCTAAAAAAAAAAAAAAAAAAATCTAATCTTAAACAGTTTAGAGTGAGGCCCAATCTTTTGACAATAATATTGGAGAGAGGAGCTGGTTTTTTAGCACAATGTAGAAATAAACAGTAAACCACTCTAGTGTTTAATATTTTCTTACCCAGGCTCCATGTCTTCGGTCTAGAACCAGGGTCAGTAATACTAGTGGAATTAACAGATTCCACCAAAAACAATAATATCAGAACAAAACAAACTAAAAACCTCTGTGATGTTGAAAAGTCAAGGGTTGGTGCTTCTGGGACCAGTTATGAGGCTTGTCATGAGAGGAATTCAGGTCCATGAACAGGATACTGTTCCAACAGCGGCAGTCACATACCTGGCGGTGGCTAAGGCAGAGTCATGATTGCCCTGGAAGCCATGTCAGACATCTGCAGCTCTTTCATGTAGTTGTGATATCAGAGGTGTTGGGGGACCCCCCACCTTCAGTTTCTGCAGTAGATGTTGTAGAAAGTGTTTCTCTACGTTCCCACAGTCTTCCTGACCTAACTTTAAAATGAATAAATAGTACTTTGTTATTATCATCATCATCATCATCATTATCACCATCATCACCACCATCACCATCATCACCGTCATCATCATCACCATCATCACCACCATCACCATCATCATCATTAGTATTATTATTATGATAGTTAAATAGTGTGTGACATAAAGCATGTTATCTATTGTCTTAGTCCATTTTGACTACTACAACAGAATAACCTAGACTAAGTGCTGATAACAACCATAATTTTATATCTCACAGTTCTAGAAGCTAGGAAGCAGATGACCAGGCTCTAGCAGATTCAATGTCTGGTGAAGACACCCTTCCTGGTTCATATGTAGCTACATTTTCACTGTGGAGAGAGAGGAGGGTCTCCTTGGGGTCCCTGATTCTTTACTTTCTGTTGCCGTGACAAAATACTGTAACTAAGGCCACTTAAGGAAGAATGTTTATTTGTCTTATGGTCCTAAAGGGCTAAGAGTCCACCATGGCAGCAAGTCAACACACCAAGAAGCAGGCATGACGTCATGAAGAGGAAGCTGAGAGCCCCCATCTTCAAATGCAAGCAGGAAGCAGAGAGAGTCACCTGGAAGATGCTCAAGGCTCCCAGTCCCCAGAGGCCACCTCCCTCAATGTACTTCCTCCTGCGATGGGACGTCTTTCAGCTGCACATTCTTGGCTACTGTGAGGAGATGACTATTCTCTTCTCCTTTGCTGTTTGCCGCTGTGTGGACTGTTTATTCCCGCCTCTTTCCCTCATATATTAAATAAGTGTGTGATGTATCATTGTCCTTAGAACCCACCATGCGAAGAACTTCAAGTTAACAAAGATCTGCCTGCTGCCAATCACGACTTCCCTGCGGCGTGCCCTCCATCTTCCCTGAGGTCTCCCGTGCCAGCAGAAACAGCCCATTTCCTTGTCAGAGACATTGAGTCTTGGGAAATGTTTCACAATTCTTTTCAAATGCTGGCGTGTATCTGCGTGTGTCAGTAGCTCCTAAATCCTAGTGGTTCCACCTCCATAAACAAAGGTCTAGATGGCAACACTTGGATGTTCAGATTCCCCAGTCCCCAGGAAGTAGAGCAGCCAGCCAGCACCCTCTCCTTGTGCCCAGGGCGAGCAGCTGTTCCCACCTGGAGCTGGGCCTTCTCCATTCCTTCGGCACCAGCCATCTGGAAGAGTTTACCACCATGCTTGGCTCTTCTAGGAGCTTCCCCCACAGATGACAGCCCGGGTGTCACCTTAGATTTCATTCTCTCCCATCTGCTGGCCAAAGTTAGTTTGTTGGTCAAGTATTTACAATTTTTTTTATGTAACTCAATCTGTCAATCTTTTGTGTGTGTGTGTGTGTGTGTGTGTGTGTGTGTGTGTGTGTGTGTGTGTGTGGTTCCTTCTATCACTTCCAAGTTTAAAAGGAAAATGATGGCCTCACCAAAGAGTTGATAATCGATCATATTTTCCCCCATGTTTCTAGTTATCTAATATTTCAGCCATCCAAAGTTTATTTTGGTCATGAGGTAGTAACTTGTGTTTAATTGAATTTTTCAAAAGAATTCAAGATAAGCATCTTAAATAATATCTACTAAATAGTTTCTTATCATTTTTTAGAAAATATCTAATGTTCGTGTATGTGTGTGTATGAGAGAGAGAATGTGTGTGTGTGTGTGTGTGTGTGTGTGTGTGTGTGTGTGTGTGTGTGTGTGTGTGTGTTTCCAGGGTGGTGCATCTCAAAGGGAAGCTAGAGGAAGGCTCCCAGGGTCCTATTCCATTGTCCTCTGCCTTAGTCCCCAGGCTGGTGGCCATCAAGCCCCGTGATCTTCTGTTCCCAATCTTCCCAGGTGTTTGGGATTATAGCTGCATGTGTGACCACACCTAGCATGTTATGTGGATTCTAGGGTTTACGTCCAGTCTCCACATTTCATAGCAAGAGCTCTTCCTGGCCCAGCCACCCTCTTCCCAATCTATGAAGCCTCCATATCTCTCCCATCCTTGCAGAGTCATCCATGGGGATTAGTCCTGGACTCACTTCAGATAGCAAGATCTGCAAACGTCCGACTCCCTGGCATGACACCATGCTTTCATGTAACCTATCAGAACCTGTGTGGACAGAATCATGGCCACAGATAAGGGTCTGTCTGCCGTGGTGACCTCTCTGCGCATCCTTCGGCTTTCCTTCCTCATGTACCGCCTGGAGGAGCTAAAACCTCCACTCAGTATATCTAGGAAGCACAACTTCAAGACAACAGCTTCCTCTGAAAGGGAGAGGTGGGACGCCAGCACAGAGGAAGGATGCAGAGGGACATGCAATGTGTTCACGCTGTTCTGGAGTCTGGTTTGGGGTGGCTTCCTAGGAGATTATTATTACTGCCTTTTATAATACATATGTATATCAGTACCTTCTTTATTGTACATCAAATTTTGAATAAAACATAAACTTTAAATAATAAAAACATTCTCAGGGCCAATTTCAAAAAAACATGAGCATTCAATTAGTAATTTCTGTTCTCTCTACCCAGTCTCATTCTTACAGTGACCAAAAAATCCCTACCCAGCCCAGGCCACGCCTCCCCCAGCAATCAGATCTTGCCAGGAATAAGGTCTGGAGTTGGCAGATTAGTTTAGAGGAGTTTATTTGTGATGAAACTGTAACAAAGTGCCTTTCTGTAAGGGGTGGCCCTCCTTTTGTGAAAGCAAAGACGTAGGCAAATTCACAAAGCAGCCCATTTTCCGGCAGGTGCCTCATACATACGGCAAAGGACAAGGTCCAAGCTCAGTTCTTTTTCCAATATCCTAAGGGAACCAATGCAAGCCCTTGTCCTTAGTAGGTGGACAAGAGATTGTAAATCAGTGTGTAAATGGAGAAGTCTGGCCTCACAGTTTCCATGAAGACTTGTAAATGTCACTCTTGAAATGGTAACATGATCCTCAACCTACTGAACATTTTATAATGAACCACCCACAGACACAGCCTTGTATGAATATCTCCTGTGTTCCCCAGATCCTTTGTGACCTATGGACACAATTGTTAAATGTGAGTCATGGTCCGACCACGGCTCCCACACAATGGATATTTTTAATGCTCCTGCATTTCCTGAAGTCAAGCTCTCAGGAAATGGGTTTTGCAATAATGACCTCACCCCCCCTCTGTTCCCTAACCCCCACCACAGAATCCCAGAATAGCTGAACAGGTGTCCAGATACCTAGAATTACCCAAGAAACTTCACAACCTGCCTCCTGTTTCTGTCAAAGTCACAAAGCTAACTTGTTCTTTGGCGCTCAAGAGGAATGTGCCCATGAACCAGGCCCGCCCATATTTATGTGTTATTTATATCTAGATACAGTTTGTTCTCGATGCTGGCAACATCTGCATAGAAGAGCTAAACAAGTAGAATAGTTAAACAGTAGGTTCCAGAATTCAACAGCGCAAGGAACCAAATTATGACTGTCACTGGGTACAGGGTCTTGGCAAATAAACTAACCTTTTGGAGCCCCCATAGTCATATCTATAGGGTAGAAATATAGAAGACATTTCTTGGACTATGTGAAAGTCAGAGAATAGAGTGCATGTAAACCTCTGGCCTCCAGGTCTGGTACATAGTAGATGCTTGCTACTACTTACTGAAGTAGCTGTGTGTGTCGTGTGTCTCCCACCCACCCCACCCCCACACCCCCACCCCAACACCCCACCCCACCCCCACACCCACACTCCCAACCCAGTCACTCTCTGGGACATTGACAACCACACTGTGGACCCTGGGATTACTTAGCATTCTTTGGGGTGGGCAGGATGCCTTCAGAACCATCAGCTCCCCAGTCCAGTCTGGGGAGCACTACCTAGCCACTCTCTTAGAATCAAAACCCACAAGGAAGCCCAGATATGAGAGTTGGAGGAAGTATAGAATGACCAGGGCACATTCAGTTTCAAAGCAAACAGAGGAGCCCCCACATGAGTGGAAAGAGGGGCATCTGTACCATGCCCTGAGCCCCCTGGTAAAAATCATTAAAGCCTTAAACTACAAGGTCAAGTTAATTGAAAAGGATTATATTTTTCAGAGTTTTATTAACATGGGAGCCCAACAGCAAAGACTGTGCTAAAATGGCCATCTGCCTACGGGAAATGAAGTCCTGCCAGTCAACCAGGCCAGCTGACAAGCTTCCCCGGGGTTTATCTGAGACCCTCCAGACAGTACAGGGAATAAGGGGCTCAAGAGGAGCACTGGGGTGCCCCCTCATCACAGTTTCCCTTGAAGTCAACCAGAGCACCTCAGCTCTCAGGGCAGAGCGTGTGATGTGTGCATCACAAGTGTCCCCAAGTCACCAAGCATGAGCTCAACAGAGGAGGAGAAAGAAAGTTGTCAAGAACGCAGAGTGAGAGCTTCTGGGCAAGGCCAGGGAACACAGTGGCCGTCATCATATAGGCTCTGACATTCACGGACCAGTTGGTCCAGGCTAACACAAACCTTTCTGTGGACAGGTCATAAAGACAGACCCCTCGGGAGCTCCGGCTTCATAGGATCTCAACTGCTGTTTCCCCTCCCTCCTCCCCTCCTCCCCCCCCCCTCCTCCCCACCCCATCCCCCACACACTCCCTCTGCCCACCCCCCCATCCAATCCTCCTCCATTTCTCTCCAGAAAAGGGAAAGGAAAAAAAAGTCAATGAAATGATTCCTAACGATATTCTGCTATACTCATAGATTGGTCCTAGTCCAATTGTCATCAGAGAGGTTTCAGGCAGCAACTGATGGAAACAGATGCAGAGACCCACAGCCAAATGTTAGGTGGAGCTCAGAATCCTGCGGAAGAGAGAAAGGATTGTAGGAGCCAGAGGGGTCAAGGACACCACACACACACACACACACACACACACACACACACACACACACAATCTCACACAATCAACTAACCTGGCCTCACAGGGGCCCACAGAGACTGAACCAACAACCCCCTCTTAAATGATATTTCACAACCATCAAATGGTCACCGCACGCAGTCTAGTCAAAAGAACAAAAGCCATCTACCTAGGCTGCTGAGAGATGCTTCCAGCCACGGCTGTCCCAGGGAGAGAACCATCTCTAAGTTCTCTCTCTAAAGGGCAGCACGCTACCCAACAAATGTTCCATGCATAATCTTTACTTGGCTTTATACTTCCTGGGCCCAGTAGGGGGAACTACCTTTTGCCCTAATTTAGGGGAAATAAAAAAATAAAGCAACTCATACTTCTACAAAACCACAAGGAGGGTTAGTGTGAAGTACAAGCCGTTCCCCACTTTTCATGAGGACACCTACACTACATGACCCCCTGTGCATGGCACATCAACCATCATGGCGTCACTTTCCTTACCCACAAGTCTTTCCTTGAATGAATGTTTTGTGGGGTTCTTTGAGTACCCCCACTCTATCAACTCACTGTTTATTCCTCCAAAACCGAGTTGGTCAAGGTTCAGCATGCTTGCTGTGGAGTACCCAACGGGGATCACACTCTTCAGTTTTTCAGGGGGAAGAAAAAGAAAAGGGGGTGCTGGTTCTCTCCTTGTGCCACTTCAGATTACCTAACAGAGAAACAGCAAGGGGGTTCAAGGCAGAGAAAACACACGAGTCCCACCATTCACATTAGAACCCCAAAGTCCAGACGTGTGGAGTCTGATCATCGAGAGGGACCTCAGAGTCTTCTACCCTGAGCTCATAAAGCAGCTCTTTCATGGTGAGGACAATGTTGCCTAGATCAGGGAGGAAGAGGAAGGAATCACTGGTCTCTGAAGAGATGTTTAGATCACCAGAAAATGCCTAGAAAAGATGGCACACAAATGTATCTGGGAAATAATAGTCTCCCTTTGGCCATTCAGGAGTGGTCATGATTGAATCCCTCTGACTTGCTGATGGCTGGCTGTGTGTCAGCATTTCATTAACTCCTCAAAATAAGCATAGAATGCATCCCACTTTTTAGAAAAGGCATCCGATTTTTAAAGACATGGAGCTACTTTCCCCAGGTTATAGACAAAATGGTTGAAAAGGGATTTGAACCCAAGCCTCCATGACTGAATAGAAAGGGAATGAAGGAAACACACAGAAAAGCTGGGGTCTGGGAGTCTGGGCTCTCCGATGGAGTTGTAACACCCAGGAAGCTCCAAGTGTTTGTTGTATACAGTTGAACAGGAAGTAGGATTTCACACAGATAAACAAGGAGGCCAGGTTATTATGTACACATATGAACAAAGAGCAAGGTAAACTGATCTCCATAGGCGTGGTCTCTGTGAGGGTCTTTGAGTCATAACCATCTGTAGGGGAGAAAGCTCCAGCGGGCATTTTCTGTCTTCGCCATCCTTCCGAGCAGCATCTGAGGAAGGCTTTGACACTCCCATGGGGCCGAGGCATTGATCTCCTTGGCATGGCTGTGTCCATGTAAACAAACACCCATTCACTCAAGACTTGACTTCCTCTCGCCACAAGACCCCAGCTTACTCCACGCCATTTTCAGCTTCCCACGAGCTCTTCTGCCCTACTCTTCAGATGAAGTGCAGCTGTGCCCCCAAGATAGAGCACTTCATCCATGACTCTGAGGGTTAAACTTGAGACTGATGTGGTCATCACTTTTCACTATGTTCTCCAAACCTTTAAGACCCAAGATGCCAACTCTCTCTTTTCCATCCACCTTGAAAACCCCTCTCCTCTGAATAAAAGTTGATATTCATCTCATTCATCTGGGGTCTTCATTATTGCTTTTAGGTTTATTTTATATTCTGTACGTGACTATTTTGCCTGCATGTACATATATGTGCACATGTGTGCCTGGTATCTACAGAGGTCAGAAGAGATTGTCAAATCTTCTAGAACTGGAGTTAGAGATGACTGTGAGCCACAGTGTGGGTGCTGGGAACTGAACCCAGGTCTTCTGTAAGAGTAATAAAATTACATACAGTTGAACCAACTCTCCAGCCCCTTCATTTTTTTTTAATGCATGTCTCACTTATTCATTCAATAATATATACATTGTCTTTTCTCCTCAAATATCAAAGGGCAGAAATCATGATGTCTATTTCTTCTGTGTTTCTCAAATGATCGTAGTGAAAACCTTATACAAAATATTAGTGTAAGTTTGAGCGACAGATATGAAAATGATTCCATTCCAGCTACACCCCACATTTGTCAACCACATTGTCCTCCTTGTTTATTTCCCAAGCATTTGCCCCGAGACAAATTAACCTTTGAAGGTTTTGTTTGGTTACATCTCCTAAGACTTTAGAATTTAGACTCTCCACTCTTTCTATACTTGGACTCTGAAAACCATGTATCTATCTATACCTTAGCAGGTACGTGTCCATGTGCGGAAAACATGTGTTTTGATAAAGCGCGGCCCATCAGACAAAAACCCACTGCAGTTTGGACAAAGCCAGAACCCAGTGCTGGGTTCCTGGTATCGTAACTGGCAACCTCTCCTGGGATGTGAGCAACATTCTCAGGCCACTGCTCAGCCCCGATGTGCTGACGGCCTTGGGAAAGCCAGCTTCAATTGCAGTCCTAGGGAAATCTCGGGGCCAATTCCCACTGGATGGCTTGTTTATCCTCTGAAGTGGCTGAGCTGGTTCTGCAGGATTTTCTCGTCCCTTCCCCGGGCTTCAAGCAAGAGTCCCAAGTTCGCTTGTGTGTAAACAGTTGCCTCCCCAAGGTCACACTGGAGTGACTGCTCAGCCACAGGAGGCAGAGGGATTAGGTTTCTGGATATGACAACTAAGGGGAACTGTTCCGTCTATGCCGACATGCCCATTTTCACAGAACAAAAGGTGGTGAGAAATAACATTGAGAATTGTGTTCAAACTCACTCACTTCCAGTTTTTTGGCAAGCCACAAGATCAACTTTTGAAAAAAAAAATTTTTTTACTTTGGGCCCATGGCACTGCTACAAACCCCTAAAATCCTGCTGTCATTGTACAGACATGAAATTACAAAAAGTACAAGCATAGTCGGTAGGCTACATACTAACAACAGGCACTTATGCGTGCTGATGAGCTAGTCAGGTTCACACTCCCTTGAAAGAAACCAGAAACCAGCTCGAAGGGCTCAGACTCCATATATTCCATCACCACCCATGGTGTGACCAAGCTTGCACTCTGGGGCAGGAGGTTTGCACGGATCTGTTATCATAACGCAACAGCGGCAGGTAAACAAAACCACGCCCCTAGAAAGATAACTCCAGCTCAACTCTTTCCATTTTCAAGGGGAGGTGAATAGAACGTACAGAAGCTGCTGCTGTAGGCTGGAGAGAGGCTCTGCAGCCAGGGGCACACACTGCTCTTACACAGGACCTGAGTTCACCTTCCAGAACCAAAGTCCAGCAGCTCACTACTGCCTTTAACGCTTGCTCTAGGGAAGCAGTTCTCAACCTGTGGGTCTCGACCCCTTGGGGGTTCAACAACCCTTTCATAGGGGTTGCCTAAGGCCATTGGAAAACAGATCTTTATATTACAGTTCACAGCAGCAGCAAAATTACAGTTATGGAGTAGCAACAAAAATAATGTTATGGTTGGGGGTCACCACAACATGGGGAAATGTATTAAAGGGTCGCAGCGTTAGGAAGGCTAGGAAGCACTGATCTAGGGGATTTGATGTCCTCTTCTGGCCTCTGAGGGCATTGCATAAACACACACACACACACACACACACACACACACACTTTCAGAAAATTAAGATGTCATTGTAGCTTTAAAAAATAGAAGTGAAAAAATTCTCCCAATGCTTCTACACCTCCCTGGGTACATCCAGCCTGAATCTCTGGGCTTGGGGCCCTCACATCTGTATATTTAACAAGTTCTCCAGAAGGTTCTGAGGCAGTGCATTCTGGGAGGGTCAGCATTGAGCATCCAGGGTTGAGAATCAGGCTCTAGACAAACTGTCACACAGGGATTCGTGACACGTAGAGAGCTAACTGTCATTTGGTTCCCATGTCTCCGTGTCTGTGACCCTCCACAGCCAAGTCAACACTGGGAACCCAGGACGTACTAGTAAATATTTAATACGTTTAATTTAACTAAAAAGGGGCTCCTGGGTGATTTGATGCATGCATGTGCAGACACACACACACACACACACACACACACACACACACACACACATACACACACACAGAGGAGAATTTGGGGTACTTGAGCTTGATCTTGAAAAAAAATAAGGATGAAACCTATATTCAGTCTTTTAAATAATACCAGCCTTCCCACACGGCTCACATATTTAAATGTTGCCTCAATCTGATTCTTTAAAAAAAAAAAAGATCATGATTTTGAAATCCCAAGCCACGGCCGCTCCCTTAGCTACACTGAGGTTCACATAATTGTTTAAGTCTTTTTTTTTTTTCTTCTGGGAATAGATCTTTTGTGGCAGGCAGGCAGGGTGACTGCCCTATAAACCTACTTTCCGTCATTAGCGTCGACTGTTGACACTCGCAGTGATTAGACAGGGGCTGAGCCAAGGGTATTTTTTGCAGTCTGTAGGGAAGAGCCTGGAACACAAACATTGCATCTCATTACAAAGTCCTGAATGTGCGGGACACGCTGGTCCAAGGGCTGTGATTAGATAAGTACCTGCCATGCCTATTAACTTCAAAGGGAAACTGAAGGCAAAATGGGGCCCATATGCCACCTGCCCTTGTACTTCAGAAAGCCACGTGACCTCGATTTCTGCATCAAGTTCATTTCTGGAGCAGTCTACATGATAGTTACTGCTACAGACTTAATAATTACCCCAGGCTGGCCTCCCTCAAGCGCATAATGAAATGCTTTGTACCTGCAGTTTCTAGAGGTTCTTGACCACACCTGAACGTGCCCTTCTGAAAGACAGGTCACTTGAAAAGACTCTGAGTGACAGTGTCGCATTGCCTCACAAAATGGTGAGGTGTGACGTTGACCCATCCAGTCACAAGGATGAAGATCCAGATGTTGATTCAGGTATTGTGTGTGGAACATGTTGCCAAACGGGCCAGAATTACAACCAAGGCTGACACTGGAGAATTGAAGAGATGGACCAGGACTCTCTGAAGAGAATATAAAAGCTGGGCTCCCCACTCAGTCTGTGACACCCTGTTGGCAAACTCACAGCACTTTTCATTCCGTGGCTGCAGAGGTCCATGGTAGGATCTCTGAGTCATTAGTCCCCAACCCAAACCCCTTGTTTCTTCTGTCATTAGGAGGTTCCTTGTAGGTATAGTCTTTGTCAAAACAGAGACTTCTCGGCCAATGGAATGAGAGTTCCCTGACCGAATGTCAACCTGGGAAGAATGATGAAAACCCACATCAGAAAGCAAAGCAGTTCACCAACAGACTCCAGGGAGACAGGCAAAGCTCGGGGGCTTCCTGGGAACCTTGTCCTTCAGCACCTCCTCAGGGCATGCATCAAGTTTTGATGAGAGCCTGAGGTTCACCTGTGAATAGGAGACCCTGTAACCCGCGTAAAACATCCTGCATTTCGCCCTTTTGATAGGTTCTACGTTTTCTATGTGGGGCATACGGGATCAGAGAGTAGCAACAGTCTCTCCACTAGGGTTTCAGGAAAGGCTGAGCCTGTGACTTGGAAAGTGAGACCTGAGACTGGATGTAGCCATGAACCCCTGTAACCCTAGCGGTCAGGAGGTAGAAGCAGGAGGATCAGGATAGTCCAAGGCCAGCATGGTCAAGGGAGACCAACCAGGTCTCAAACATATAAACAAGAGATGCACTTGTAAATAAATAGATGGATGGATGGATGGATGGATGGATGGATGGATGGATGGATGGATGGATGGATGGATGGATGGGTGGGTGGGTGGATGGGTGGGTGGATGGATAGATGGACGGATGGATGGACAGACAGACAGACAGTCTGCACACTGAGAAAGACTCTGCACATCACACAGAATATACAAAGAACATTTCAGGAAGAAAGAGGATTTTTATTTGGCAGAGATGCCACTGAGTGAGAACTCAGATCAGGCTGCAAGCCTCCGGGTGGCCTGGTGCCCTCCCAGAGCTGGGCCTACACCGCGAGGTGGGAATGAAGGTGCCCAGGGGTGTTTTAAGGAGAGAAGTTGTGGCAGGAACTGGGGATGGCATTGCAGGCAAATTTGCCTTAGCTATGATGGAGGGTGGAGGCTGGCTCTACTATTTTAAGCCAGTTGTATGGGTGACTTTCGGTTCCCATGCAAGCCCTAGCCAGCTCCCTCACAAATTCTCCACAGTCAAAAAGTTGACACTTTCTGCTCAGGCGTCTGCTTCATCCTCCCCTGACCCCTCCAAGATGACTAGTGTCTTAGTCAGGGTTTCTATTGCCGCAGAGAAACACCATGACCAAAAAGCTAGTTGAGTAAGGAAGGGTTTATTCTGCTTACACTCCCATATCACTGTTCATCATGAAAGGAAGTCAGGACAGGAACCCGAACAAGTCAGGATCCTAGAGGCAGGAGCTGATGGAGAGGCCATGGAGGGGTGCTGCTTACTGGCTTGCTCCCCATGACTTGCTCAACCCATTTCCCCACGGAACCCAGGACCACCAGACCAGGGATGGCACCACCCACAATGGGCTGGGCCCTCCCCCATCAATCACTAATTAAGAAAATGCCTCACGGCGGGACCTTATGGAGGCATGCTCTCAACTGAGGTTCCCTCCTCTCAGATGACTCTAGGGTGCGTGTCCAGATGATATGAGATTAGCTAGCACAGTCTTCTTGTTCGGCGCTAACATGGAAGCCGCCACAGAAAGACTTCATCTTCTCTCATTTCCACCTCCCTGTTTCTCTCCATCTTTACCCTCCATTCTCAAGGTAACTCTGCCTCTCCCCTCTGCAACTTGCTTCCTCCCTCACCCTGCCCCATCTATTACTAACCAAGGGTTACTCCTGTCTCCCTCTCCTGAACATTTCAGCCTGGGTCCTGCTTCTCTTTTAAGTCAACTTCCGGGTCTCTGGGGTTTTACCTCAGAACTCCATTGTGGCAGGTCAGGAGGCTGCGTTTACTTCCCATGATCCCTTGCTGCTCCTGAAGCCTCAACCTCTACCTGGCTTCCAGATCTGCCTGTGGATATGCCGCTCCCTACACCCACTTCTTTCCATTCCAGAATAGCTCTTTTGCACCTCTGCTTGCTGTGGGGTGGTATATCTTCCATGTTTCTATGCCCAGCATCCCTCCTTTGGACTCTCTCCAGAAGCCCAACCCTGCACAAATCTATGGAACCAATGCTGAGTCTCAGACAGCCGAGACTTGAAGCTAGTGAGCTCCACCCTCCCTCCGAGATGCAGCATTTGGATTGGCTTGGTCCAAGGGCATCTCTGTGTGAAACGATGTTCCCTCTCATGTACGAGCCCAGCTGGGGCTCCAGACTGGACTCTACATCCCATTTTCATGCACCCTACTTAGTGAGTGTATATCACGTGCCAGGCTCAGTAGCTCCCATCTCACCTCCTGCCCATGGCCTCATTTCCTCCTCTCTGCTGATGAATGCTATAGACGCCTTGTGCTACAGATGGTTCAAGAAACTTGCTCAAAAGCACATGAATGTTCAATAAATAAGAGGACTGGAACAGGGCTTCGAACTCTAGAGCCTTGGCTTGGTAAGCAGCTATAACTTTTAGCAGAGGGGTGTGGGGGGGTGAGGGTGTGTGTGTGTGTGTGTGTGTGTGTGTGTGTGTGTGTTTGGGGTGAGGGTGTGTGTGTGTGTATGTTTGGAGTGAGGATGGGTGTATGAGTAGGTGTGGGTGTGTTTGGGGTGAGGGTGTGTGTGTCTGTGTGTGTTTGTATATGTGTGTGTGAGTGTGTGTGTGTGTGTGTGTGTGTGTGTGTGTGTGTTTGGGGTGAGGGTGTGTGTGTGTCTGTGTATGTGTGTTTGGAGGGAGGACAGGGGTGTGTGTGTGTGTGTGTGTGTGTGTGTGTGTGTGTGTGTGTGTGTGTATGTGTAAGGTAAGGAGTTATGGTAAGAAAGCTTTCTAAGACCTGACTTCTCGTGCTGGATTTTCTGTCTTGGTTAGCTGCTGCCTGCCTGCCAGGCACTGTTATTATCACACTCTCTCCTGGGCCTGTCAATAGGCCTGTGGGGACCTGCCCTTCCTTCCTGCTCCCTGTTGACAGCTACACTGGAAAATGACAGGCTGGCTGCCGCCATGCTCACCAGATGCCTGCCGTCCACGCTGGTGCCGTACACGCTGGTGCCGTACATGCTAACGTGCACTTCCTGAGGGATCCCCTCTGTCTGGTGCCTGGTTCTTCACAGGGACTGGTCTACTTCTGGGACAAGTTCTCAGTCTGTTTCACCTCTGTGTGGGCCACTGAGCCAGCTCTTCTCAGGAAGACTTCCCCCTGCTTTTTCTGACAGAACTCATCCTCACACACGGCTGCACTCCTTAACTCTGGGCTGATTCTCTGACACACTGATGCTCACTTTCAGCCTAGGCTGTAGGGCTGCACTAAGTGTCCTGGAATACCTGTCACAGGACCTTCTAGTAAGACACTCATTCTTGAAAACCTTTAGATGTGTGCTATACTGAATTCAGTCATTAGAATACACTCTTCCAAAATAAAGATGATACCAGAAACCCAAACAAGTCTCTTAAGTAAATTTGTCCTTAGAAAGAGAAACTGGCCAACAGAATAAAAGCAATGATAACCAAAACAATGGGCAGCAACCAGTATTTCCAACGTGCTTTACAGTCAGCAAATTCCCTGGCTCCCCATTTCCTATGGATAGACTTGTGGAAAGCCACACAGCAAGAATCTTGGGGACAGGACTCAACTTCCATGCTCTGACTTCAAAGCCTCTATTCCTGTCAAAATACTCTCTCTGGGGCGTCTGTCTCAATATCTGCTGGGTCATTCAAAACCACAAGCAGAAATTCCCCCTGGTCGGTATTGGGCATTCTCTAAGAGCAAGCGTCTTCAGGCAGAAACCAAAACAGCGAAAATCAAGAACCAATGACTTCTGTCTTCCTTTAATGGCAGCAACTCTGAGTTCGTTCTCCTTCCTTCATATGAAAAATTGTCATCCCCAGGAGGAGTTATGGGACTTCCAAGAAAGGAAGAAAATGAGGCAAAGGGACCTCTGCTAAGTACTCCTCCATCTGCAACAATGCTAGGTGCACATCCATTTTCTTATCCTTCCTCTCTCAGGGCATCAAGGCTTTATTTAATACATGGCCTCCCTCTCCTACAACAAAACTAAATTCATGACACATAAACTCCTTATCAACCTTATCTCCGGTAAGAGAACTGGGTACATACTTTTTAAGACACTGGTTTATTGAGGACAATGAAACTGCTTGGGAAAATAATTTTCTGTTGACATTGACGTCTATAGGACAAAAGGCATATAAATGTCACATTTGTGACATGTTTATAAAAAGGTATAAACGATATAAACAGCAACATCAAGAAGTGGGAAATCATCCCTTTGCTGAACAGGCCTTACCTCTGGACAGCAGGCTAGCTTAGCTGCCCTCTGATTTGAAGAAACATTTTGTTCCCAGGTTTTGGGAACAACGAGTCACATCCATTGCAAATTTTGAATAGCATTGTTCTTGGGGCAGAAGAAAACAGCTCATTTAAAGGCCAGAGCTGTCCATTCTAATGCATGATAGGTTGATGACTTTTTCCCCCTAAGAACTGTTGGTCTGATGCTTCTGCGCATCAGGAACCACTCCAAGTTAAAATACATCCTTGCTTCCATTTTCCACAGGACAGTCAGTGCCCCTGCTGAAAGGCTAATTGCACCACATCGCGTCACTCTCCCAACTCAAAGCTTTCCCTGGCTTCCCTCTGCATGTAGAGCATATTTCACCTCCTTTCTGTGGGGTAGGAGGCCATGTCTGCTGCACTGGCTTCATCACTCACCCCTTTGTGCCACGAACCAGCCACACCCCACATTCAGGGAAGGCTCCAATTGACCCCCGGAGCTTCCCACTTGCTCCCTCCTCTGTATAACTCTCCTTCACAGGGCTGGGCCCTTTCTTTCTCCACCTGAGTACCATCTTCCCTCAGAAAATTAAAAATAGAATGACCATATCATCCAGCTGCTCCACTCCTGGGTATCTGCCTAAGGGGATCAGTCAGCTCACGGCAAAGACACCCACACACCAGTGTTTATCAAGACCCTATTCACGACAGCCAGGGCCGGGACATCAATTTAGGTGTCTATCAGCAGATTAGTGGGTAAAGAAAACATGGTGTATATGTAGACAATGGGACGGTATTCAGGGGTGAAGAATAATAAAATCATGCCATTTGCATGAAAAGTAGATGGACTCTATCACATTAACAGAAACATCCCAGGTTCACAAAGACAGGAGTCACATGCTTTCTCTCCTATACAAAGTTTAGGGGAAGAAAATGGCCCATGAAAGGGAAAGGGGAAAACATGCGTGGATGTGGAAGAGGATGTGATCAAAGCACATTACATGCTCAGGTGGAAATGCCATACGGAAACTCTTGACCTGCAACCCTTAATGCACGTTAATAAAAATAATAAATAAATGGGGGAAAAGCCCAAACAAATGAAAAATAAACATCTGCTCCTGGAAGATGCTTCTTTCTCAAAAGTAGCATCTCTTTCATTACTTTCCAACTCCCTACCTCCTCTTTATGAACAGTTTTATCATTCCTGAGCATCATCATACCTGTTGCTTTTTTTTTTTTATAGTTTATTTTCTCCTACTAGAAGATCTTTATGGGAATGTACTTCCAGAACTCAGTATCCAGAACCCAATGTCCTGATAAATACTCAGGATACCACTTATAAGTCAAGTGCATTGGATTTCCTCTTTGCACGTTGAAAAGGTCGGGGCGTTTGGTGGTGTAAAGAGGGGACCACGCTGTTCTCATTGTTAAGTCTGTCTTATTTCAGACGCCACAGAGAAGGGTCTCTGCTCAGAGTTTTCTGTTTCCCTGGCATTCAACACCCAAACACAACATTTAAGTCAGGAAGAGGAGTTTAACAAGCATCCTATCTCAAATATTGAAGAAAGTAAAGCAAACATTTGTCCTGGCTCTGCTGAGGAGATTCCAATGAAGCCAAGGCCTCACACTCACCCTACGGACCTCTTCAAATGGTTGGGTTTGGTTAAGCCTTTTTCTAGAGCTGAGGGAGAAAGAAAGCTTCATTTATCCACTCAACAGACTGCTTGAATGCCTCACCCAGAGACATTTTTCCCTCACAGCGTTGTCTAAGGAGCCCCTGAGCCTCTTATCACTTTCTATTCTTTCTCTGTAGCGTTTATCTCTTTCTAAATACATACTTCTGTTAATGTTTGCCGTAGTCATTGTCTAATTTGGGGAGGGGGGTAGAATATAAGTCTGTGGACACAAGACACCTGCCTGTCTATACACCATGGCTTCTCCTGGTACGTGTTCCTGGCACATGGGAAATCCCCACGTGTTGAATCTAGGAAGTCTCTGCTTCCCAGGAGTTAGCATGCAGCCCCTGCTCTCTGAAAATCTGCTTGGCTGTTGGAATGCTCTTTGCATCTATCAGCCCTGCCAGAAACAACCACTTTATCTTCCTGGGGTCCCTCCTCCAGCAGCCGTACAGCACCCCCAAGCCCCTTGCTGCTCAGTTATACAAGGCTCACAGAAATGGCACGGACTTGTTCACAATGGCCACCACCACCCCACCTCACCCCCACCCCCATCCCCACCCACCTAGCATTCAGACTTCATTTCCCCAGAGAAAGCATGTGTCCTAGGCCAGGGAATCAAGAAAGAGGAGACATTTTTTGAATAATGAAGTGAGACTTCAGTACACTGAGTTTCAGATGCCTACGGTATGTGTGGGTAGAAACATCCAAAGAATAATTTATATATATATATGGATTTGAGTATCAGGAAAGGCTCAAGATGAACTCATTGGTTTGAACTCATTAACATGCACTTAGTATTACTGAACAGCTGGGTGCAGGCGCTCACACCTGGAGCAGAAAGAGACAGAGATAGCCCAGGTAGGTAAACAAGTGAAAAGGGCCGGCCAGCAGAATGCAGATGCTGAGAAATGACCATGTTAGTCAGTGTAAGAGAGCACCAGAAGGTTGTTGCTGTGGATACCAAGAAAGTTTAACACCCGCCCCCCGCCGCCCCCCCCCCCCCCCCCCCGCCCTGCAAAATAAATAAATAAATAAAGACTGGCCAATGGGGGCAAATGTCAGAAAGAATCTGCATTTGAAAAGGCTAGACAAATACCCACTGGATTTGGCAGCTCAGCCTTAAAGAGCAGTTTCAACTGAGTAATGAGACTAGATGCCTGATTGAGAGGGATTGAAACCGGACTTTTAGAAGGTACGTAATTAAAGAGAGTTAAGGCAATGCCCCTGAGAGGCTCAGGTTGAAGAGAGAAGGCAGACAGGCTCGTCCCTCCCAAGTGGCTTCAAGTTGAAGCCTCAAGATTGGGTTCCCCACAGTATACTCATAATAGATTCAGTTCATGGCATGCCAATTACATCGCAATAAAGCAGTGTTTTTCAAGAGCACATTTTAGAGCTTCACAAGATATTAGAGCACATTCTCAGTTGAGAAAATCATGTTTCAATTTTATTATGACGCATTAAGATACTCCCAATACATGAATGAGAAAAACCCAATATGAGGAAGAGTCAAAAACACACAAATCCACACTCCGGGTTGACAAAGAACTTGAACAAGAGCCATAGTAACCAGAGAGCTTGTGCCTACTGTAGGAAGCAGGAAGACACCATGACTGGGATGTGTACCAGAGAAAAGGCACAGAGGGTCAAGGTTGGGGTGTATCTATTGCTATATACTTCTTTGCAGAGTGTAGACATTGAGTAGGGTTAGGATCCACAGCAAGGCCAATAAAAATCAAATGAAGACTTCCAGGAAAGGCTCCAAGAATGCTCTGAACAGATGAATAGCTACAACTCCATCAGAACTTCACTTAGGGTCATAATGGAAAGCCATGTGGGGAGACACTGGGTGGAAGAGGAGAGGAACATCAAACTAAGCATCCATTCTACCAGTGTCCCATGAATTGAAGAGAATAAAATGCCACAACTCCTCAATGACTCAATGGTTGAGAAACCCAGAGACACAAGGAAAGTACTAACTTGGTAGAACCTGCTTATTCAAAATACAACCGCGTGGCATTTTCTCCACGGTGCCTAAACACTAATGTGTTCAATGCATTATGCTTTCTCATTGCATATTAAAATAATGAGAACAGTAAGCAGTATGTCGGGGTGTCTCTCCCACCTCTACCCCAGAGTGGAATTCGTCTCTGTGTCTGCATACAAGCATCACCAAAGAGGTCGAGTCTTTCCTTGGATTTGTCTGGCTTTCCACAACATTCTCCAGAGAAGTGGGTTCGTCCATGGCTGAAAGTAGAACAGGGTGAACGAGGGAATGAGAGAAGGGCCATTTGATATCTGTTGAAACATGTATGGTCATCGTGTTCGTTACAGGAGGAAATGTAAGCAGGAAGGGTGAGCAGTACGGTCACCTACCCATGAATGATGGAACTGAACAGGGAGGTTAAGGGATATGGCCCTTAGCTCCAGGTGGCAAAGGTAAACACCTGTCATAGACTTGCTAAAGTCATTGCAATGTTCTCTCCACATGACCTCAGGTTGTGCAGTTGAAGTGACGGTCAAAGAATTATGGGATTGAGAGATGCCTCCAAGACAGTCGGCATCCATCAGGTATCCACTGCCGTCTTAAGTGTCCATCCCTTCCCCCACTGCCCTACCCCTTCTTCCCGGTCCAATCCTGTTTCCCTAGAATAGTAGGTAATATTTATAGAGGGCTCACTATGAATAATCAAGCAGCTCCACATCCTAAGTCATGTAATGCTCATGACCAAGCGAATAGGTAGGCGCTCTTCTGTTTATGGATGGGATAGCTATGACACAAACAGGCTTGGCCATGTATCCAGGCGACAGACACACAGCTGGTGAGTGTGAGGGCAGAAATCAAACCCAAGCCTTCGAGAATGAGAGCCTTTGTTCTCAGCCCCTGGGAAATGCTGTCTCCCATCTTGCTGCAGGTCAGCAATCTTCTCTCTCCTGGAATATGATAAGAGTGTTTATCTGGTCTCCATGAAATACTTACTGTGTTTTTTTTTAATTATAAGAATAGCGTGGGAATACATTTTCTAAGGAAAATATAATAGCAGGAATAAAATTCCATTTGCTGTGAGCTGTGATTCCCCGGTCCCTTCTCTGACTGTGGTGCTTTTTCTTTCTAGATATTTTTCTGCATGCGTATAGACGTTCAAAGACAGCACAATTTGGTAGATAGCTTCATGATATGGTATGTCAATCACCTGAAAACGTCACTCTAAACCCACCTGTACGTCTGAAATGAAATGAAGTGTAAGTGACATCTAGCAAAAACTCCTCAAAAGGAAGACTAGGAAGTGACTGAGGAGCCGAAGGTCAGGTGGAACAGAAGGGGACAGCAACCTCCTCATCCGGGGCTTTGTCGTGCTGTATAGCCAGGCCAGTTCCTAATAATATACCTACAGAGAGAACCACAATATTCAGCTCACCTGTTCATTTCATGTCTAGCCACCTGGAACTGGGTTCCACTGGGTCCCACTCACTGGATGTGACAGCTTGTCTCTTTCTTTGTGGAAAGAGTGAACAGAGGACGGTAAGGACAGTCAGCTCCAGGGTGTAAGTTCACACAGACCGGAATCACATCTCTCTCAGCAGCTGAGGCAGGACCGGTCTTTTGCGAAATACCTCGCAGGTAACAACTGTGTGTTGAATGAATGAACAAATCTCACATGAGTGATTCTGGCTACTAGGGTC
Organism: Peromyscus maniculatus bairdii; assembly: GCF_049852395.1. NCBI lineage: Eukaryota > Metazoa > Chordata > Mammalia > Rodentia > Cricetidae > Peromyscus > Peromyscus maniculatus. The sequence continues at coordinate 21,583,102 of NC_134869.1, read as the reverse complement.
CCACAATGTCCTACAAAACAGGATGGTTCAATCAGCCATGACCACGAAGAGTTAAGGTGACCTTTTACAGTTACAGAACAATAGCACTGGCTAAGGGTGAGACATAGAAATAGTACCTACCTGTGATACACTAGCAACAACATTAGGTTTTAGTTAGACAGCTGAGTTAAAAAAATGTCTTCCCCATAGGCTTTTCGTGCAACCTGAGGTGATTTTCTTAATCTCTCTCTTCAGTTTCTTTACTTACAATAATGAAAAGAATAAAAACTTTGAGGCTTTAGTGAGGATTAAATGAAATAATGAGCAAAAGCATCTAACAAAGTGTGAGGTACAGAGTAGAAGGGGAGTAGATGCCAACCCCAAGCCCGTTTTCCCTCCTCCCACTCGCCACTCCCTCACTAATAAGACTTTGGATTTATTGATGGTGATGAGCCTGTCTCTTTGCTCATATCCACTTCCGGCAATCCAGGGAACAACTTCTTTCTATTGTCTGCAAGTCTTCGGGTCTCAGAAATACTCACGGACCTTTGGTCACATACGCACCCTAACAAGTCATCCTAGAGCAGTGGTTCTCAACCTTCCTAATGCTCCAGACCTTTAATATGTCTGTGGTGACATATTAAAGCTTCATGATATGGTATGTCAACCACCTGAAAACGTCACTCTAAACCCACCTGTACGTCTGTTGATGTGATATGAACAGATATCATGCTGTGGTGACCCCCCAACCATGAAATTATTTCATTGCTATTTCCTAACTGTAGTTTTGCTACTGTTAGGAGTCACAGTGTAAATATCTGCTGGGCAGGAAATCTGACAGGTGACCCCCAAAAGGTTGTGACCCACAGGTTGAGAACCACTGCCCTGGAGGGTTAGAAATAATTTAAGGCAACATGACTAAACCAACCAACCCTCATCATTCCTCTGTGATAACTCTGGCTTTTCCAGCAGTTAAAAATGGCCACCCGCCGGGCGGTGGTGGCGCACGCCTTTAATCCCAGCACTCGGGAGGCAGAGGCAGGTGGATCTTTGTGAGTTCGAGGCCAGCCTGGGCTACCAAGTGAGTTCCAGGAAAGGTGCAAAGCTACACAGAGAAACCCTGTCTCAAAAAAAAAAAAAAAGAAAAAAAAAAGAAAAGAAAACAAAACAAAAATGGCCACCCACAGCAGCAAATACAATCAAAGATAAAGAGGCTATAAAACATGAGAGTGGGCAGCATGGGAGGGGTCTGAAGGGGGGCAGTGGGGGAGGGGAGCTGGAGTGAGAATAGAAAGGAGGGAAAGCGATGTAAATGTATTTCAATTAGAAAATTTAAAATCTTAAAAGAATGGCTACCCACAAATCACTGGGGCAGACCTATCGCCTGAGTGATTTTGCAGGCGGCCTCCATTTCTTCCTATTCATCCCGAATCGCAAACTTGAGCAAGGCCCAGCCTGGTGAAGGCAGCGTTTCTGTGCTCTTTCTTGGGTATCTTATAAATCCTGTTTAAAAAAATAAATTCCTTCTTTGCTCTGAGGCCTCGGGAGCGTGAAGAATAATTGATGTATTTCTTCAGGTGCCCGTGGCCTGAAGATCACATCTTTCCATTCCAGACTTAGCAGGAGACACCCACTTAGAACTGTAGTCAACAGCATTAGCTAAACACACTACACCCAAAAGACAAACCACAGCTGCATTACTGGGGCCCAGCTCACCTACTGGTCAGTGCTGACCTCAGACTTCCTTATTCACACAAAGTTCATAACCCCGAGGAATCCACCAACTCAGGATTCACCTGGCCTCTGAAGTGGAAATGAACAGCCTTCAGGACCTTATGAGCAACCGTATTTTATAGACTCTCGATTCAGGATTCTTTTGCAGGGGCTCAGCCTGCAAGACTGGGCGAAGAGAGGCAGCTGGACCACATGGATTTCTGTGAGTTTTTACTGTGGTCCATAAACAACATGAGAGTTTCATGATGTCAATGGAGAGGAAGGAAAAAATGAGGCTTCCTTTAAGAGACTCAGTCGAACTATCCTGCTAATCGCAGACACGTCACTGACTTCAGTCACCTAGAAATAAGACACGTCTCTAAAGCTGACCTCCATATCTTCCTCGTCATCCCAAATTGTACACGTTAGCAATGCCCAGCTTGATGCTATGTATGCACACATAAGGCAAAGATGAAGCTAGAAACATCGCTGACAAAATCCCAGCTGAGTTAAAGCTGCCAATTAAAATTTAGACTAATCTGATTCCTCCCTTCCCTGTTTCACGAAAGCAATTTTTCCCTAAACCCAGCACTGGTTCGACCACTAAATCATCCAAATTACAGTGTCAAGACTTTGCTCTGCACATGAGGCGTGTGGACCTAGCTTGCTGGAGGTCATGGGAACTCACACACCATGCAGGACGCTCACCTGCGCCACTCAGGAGAGGTTTCTCCGTGAAAGCAAGTGTGAGCAATCTGCTCTTCTCTCGCATCTGCTGTCCTGGTGGTGAGGAATAGACCGGGTGGGATGGGCCAGAGATTTGGAAATAGCAAGTGTAATAGTTTAATTTAAAAGATTGATTGGGCACGGCAGAGATACCAGGAATGCTAAAAAAAAAAAAAAAAAAAAAAAAAAAAAAAAAAAAAAAGTATCAAATTCTCATATCAAATGCTTAGGTTCAGGGGAGTGTGTGTGTGTGTGTGTGTGTGTGTGTGTGTGTGTGTGTGTGTGTGTGTGGTGTGTGCATATGTGTGAGTGGTGTGTGCATATGTGTGAGTGGTGTGTGTGTCTGTGTATGTGGTCTATGTGTGTGTGCATGTGTAGTGTGTGGTTTGTTTGACTATGTTATGTGGTGTGTGTGTGTGTGTGTGGTGTATGTGGTGTGTGTGCATATGTATGTGTATGTCTGTGTATGTGATTATGTGTGTGCGGTGTATGTGTGTCTGTATATGTATGTGTGGTGTGTGTGTAGTGTGTATGTATATGTGTGTGTATATGTGGGGTGTATGTGTATGTGTGTATCTGTGTATGAGGTATATGTGTGTGTAGTGTGTATGCATGGTGTGTGTGTGTGGTATGTGTGTGTGTGTGGTGTGTGTGTGTGTGTGTGTATATGTGTTGTGTGTGTTTGTGTGTGGTGTGTGTGTAGTGTGTGTGTGTATGTGGTATGTGTGTATGTGTTGTATATGTGTGTGTATATGTGTTGTGTGTGTTTGTGTGTGGTGTGTGTCTGTATGTATATGTGTGGTGTGTATGTGTGTGTGTGGTGTGTGTGTGTATGCATGTTCAGACCAGAGGACAACCTTGGGTGTTATCATCAAGGCACCACTGACTTCCTTGATGGTCTGGAGCTCACCAATGAGGTGATCTGGCCAGTGAGTCCCAGGAGTCGGCCTCCTGGTTCTGGCTGAATTAGCAGCACAGCAAGCATTGTGTTGACTGGGATATCCCCTCAGACCTCACTCGGAGTATTTAGATTTATTACTTGATAAAAGGAAACTAAAAGAACTCAGGGGTGGGGGAATCCAGACACTGCAAATCGGAACATCAGCAATTTTTCAAGGTTAAAAAAAAAAAAAAATGAAACAACCACACAGAAGATGAAAATCTTCCCAGAAAGAGAAATCAGTAGGAAACAGTGCTGAGGGGCTGGGAGAGGGGTGCTCATGATAATTAACCCTAGAAATGCGCCACAGCCATCGAGATCAGCAAAGCTTCATTCATCAGCTCCATAGAAGCAACAAGATCCAGTTCTTCAGCTACTACAACTGACCAGGCATCCTACAGGACACCGAGGGCGCCTCTCTTCCTAAGGGCACCCCTCTTCCTAAGGGAACTAGGAACACACTAACCTAAGCAAACGCCATCTCTACCCAGAACTGGGTCACACGGACAGCCTCGCACTCCACAATGTCGTTATCACTGAGTTGTAAGGAAACAGGGTCCCCATAGGCCCGAAAGAGTTTCTTAAAGGTGACCTACATTCAAGCATAATTATCTTTCTTTCCCAACTGGCAAACAGACACTGCATGGCCTGTCATAAAATCCCATAATTAATACAGTTTTTGAATGCTGTAAGCCAAATTATCTGACCTAAAATGTGGCAAGATCTAGGAGACCGCAAAGCAATCAGAAGAGCAGGGGCTGCACCTTAGCTTCAGCCCTGGCGCTTTGGACATCGTAACCATCCTTTCTGCAACAGGATGGATTTCATCTCCAGACATCGTCCTCACCGTCCAGCGGCAGAAGATACAGCAGAGGTACAACCATGCCAGATATTCAGGGACAGTCTTCAACGTTACTAAAATACACCCAAGATTTAAACTAAAACATTCCCATGAACCCCCCCCCCCGGGGGGGCAGTGGGAATTTATGTAGACAGATTAAATCATGCGTTTACGCTGTTGTATTTATTAGATTTTATCAGTGGGGTAGTTCAGAGACGGTGCAGGATCAGATTGAAGCACACTGAAAGGTCGGCTCCAAGCAGCTCAGCACACCAGCTCCTTAAAATCACCATTTCCCGCCTCAAATGAGACCGTGATAAGACCTCTGTCACAGTATTGTTATGAAGAACCAAAAATGATAATAATTGAAGTCTTTTCAACCTAACATGGATTAAACAGATGTTTGAGTTAGTATTATATATTCTGATATTAAGAAATCATCGGGGGGGGGGGGGGACCAGTTATGCCAAAAGGTATCTTTGTTTTTTAATTGAGAATTTCACACATTCATAAAATGCATTTGCTCAAAACCACCCCATTTCTCTCCCATCCCGTTCTTCCCTCCCTACTCTGCTATCACCTCCCCTCCAAGTTCAATTGCTTTCAATTTTTTTTAAAAAAAAATATATCTACATAGGTGTGTGTGTGTGTGTGTGTGTGTGTGTGTGTGTGTGTGTGTGTACCCAGAACTTGTTGAGTCCATTTAGTGTTTGGGGCAGATCACCTGAGACGGAATAACCTATCAGGAGTCCACTTAGTGGAGTCTGTATAGACACATCTGTCCGACCATCTACTGGAGTTGGTCTCTAAAGCCTCACCCCTGAAGAAAACCGACTCTCCTGCCCCCCACAGCACCTCCCCCATGCTGGGAACTGGGGCGGCTTGCTCTTGTGCACATAGTCAGAGCTGATGTGCGTGCAACAGCCCTGTCATGTCTGGTACATACTGCTCCACTGAAGACACGGAATGCCTCTGAATCCTGTCATCTTTCTGTCTCCATCTGATCATCCCTAAGCCTTAGACCTGTGTGTGTGTGTGTGTGTGTGTGTGTGTGTATTTTTCAAAATGATGTGGGCTATGAATAATACTGACTACCTATGTAGAAATTTCAGACAGAGACAAGGATGGTAGACTGTGCGTGTGTTTATGTTCTCTTCCAACCTGAAGCCCACTGAAGTGTTATGAAACCACCCAGTGGCTGGGGAGCCGGCTCAGTGAATAAGCATGCTCACTGAGCCAGTACAAGGGCCTGGGTTTCAAACCCCAGCACTCACAAGAAGACAAATGTGGCAGAGCATGTGCGTCACCCCAGCACTGAACGGGCAAATTTTAGGGGTTCAGTGGGTTGTCAGCTTAGCTGAAACACAGAGCCTCAAGTGAGATTTAATCTGTCTCATGGAACCAGGCAGAGAGGCATAGGGGACCCGACATACTCTTGTGACCTCTGTGGGCATGTATACAGGCACATGCATACATACAAACAACCCCCTGTGCACACACATGTGTACATTCACACACACACACACACACACACACACACACACACACACACACACGCACGCACACACACAGATTGACCAGAATATAAACACAAGTATACAGCAGCAAGAGTCTCCTGTGGACTGTATGAGCATGCCCCACAGCAGCAGGAAGTGTCCTGTGGACTGTGTGAGCATGGCATGTCCCACAGCTCATGAAGGGCACAGGAAATGAGGATTGCAGAAGACAGAGATGATCGGTGAAGTCCAGGATGAGTCACTGTGGAGCAGCCACAGAGGATGATGACAGAGTGGGAAAGCACTCACGCTCTTCTTAAAGCAGTCTCAGCAGGAGAGAGATGGCTCAGTGGTTAAGAGCACTGACTGATGTTCCAGAGGAACCGAGTTCAATTCCCAGGTCGTCCGGTGTCTGATCACACCAGGAGAAAGAAAGAAAGAAAGAAAGAAAGAAAGAAAGAAAGAAAGAAAGAAAGAAAGAAAGAAAGAAAGAAAGAAAGAAAGAAAGAAAGAAAGAAAGAAGGAAAGAAAGAAGGAAAGAAAGGAGAAAGAAGTAGTCTCAGATGAAATTTCCAGGAAAATAAAATCTTATAAACCAGATCTTTAACTGAATAGGGGGGGAAAAAGGAAAGGAAAGGAAAGAAAAGAAAAGAAAAAAATGTGGACATGAGAAAGACAAACAACATTTAAAAAAATAACAGGTGGGGAGCTGGCACAGTGGGTAAAGGGCTTGCTGTGCAGGTGTGAGGACCGTGCAAAAGAAGAAAAGACACGCGGCAGGGGCAGGAAGCAGGTCACGGAGCCAGTGTCACGTTCTCTAACAACCCTCTCCAAGAGGAAGTAAGCGGTTCCCTACCTACAGCTTCGATCCCTGTCGTGTGAAATCATCACCTGGCTCTCACGACCCCTCTTTCTCTTAAAGGTGCCCATCTCCAGCATCACCACACTGAGGACCAAGCTTAACACATGAACCACGGGCAGCACGCTCATGCTGTCCCCAAACCATAGCAAATACCTAAAGGTAGGAGCTCTGAGAAGAGCGAGACAAGCCGACTAGTTCAGAGATGGAGAGAGGTGACTAAAAACACGCTCCAAATTTAGAAGTTACACCTGAGCAGACCTTGGACGTTGGAGACATGTAGAATGGAACTGTGGGATGTCTGCTTAAGTGTGGTTTTCATTGTGAAACTATGTGGTTCCCGCTTATACTTTGACATAAAAAGAAATTTAAAAAATAATTGCTATAAAAGTACCAAGTACTTAAATCACACTATAAAACATGCAATCCAATATTATAAACAAGCTGACCAGATGTGCATGGAAGTCGTGGGAAAATATTCCACAATATACCTGGACACACTTCATTGTGACTAATTCTAAAGGGTTCAGGTCCAGTGAGCGGGAAAGACATCGAGGCTCATCCATTAGTGTGCAGGGAATGCCCGGTGGCTTTATGATGTCATTCGCTACTCCAGAAATTATTCATGATGCTCCCACAGCAGGCTGAGCTCCTGGGGGGCTGACACCTTGGTTCAGAATCAGAAACCTAAAGCGGTGTGAGCACTTGTGAAGTGTAGATGCGGATCCACCCCAACACCAGCGCCTTCACCCAGGTCCAGAGCATGCATTTCCCACCAGGAACGACAGGCGCGCTTTGCAGTGAGCATCCCTCCAAGCAGCCGGGAACAAAGGGAGATCTCTGCAGAAATGACGTTGGAGCACTCACTCATGCTGTCTGTCTCCCAGCGTCTGTCTGGAGCAGCCTTGCCCTTGGCTCAGACCCTTTTCACGTTGGAAAGACAGAGGCAACCGGCTGCGTAGACGCTCTGACGGCGCCCTCTGCTGGGGGGGGATGGGATTTTATTTGCAAAAGCGCTTCATCTCAGGGACAACAGAGGGGAAAGGTTTAAAAAATGGGGAGGGAAGAGGGGAGGAGGGGGGAGAGGGAGGAAGAGGAGCAGGAGGAAGAGGGGAAGAAAGAAGGGGGAGGGGGAAGAAGAGAAGCGAGAGGAGGAAGAAGGGGAGGGGGAGGAGAGGAGGAAGAGGGGGAAGAGGAGGAGGGGAGGAGGGGAGGAAGAGGGGGAAGAGGAGGAGGGGGAGGAGAGGAGGAAGAAGGGGAGGGGGAGGAGGAGGAAGAGGAGCAGGAGGAGGGGAGGGGGAGGAAGAGGATCAGGAGGAGGGGGAGGAGGAGGAAGAGGAGCAGGAGGAGGAGGGGGAGGAAGAGGAGCAGGAGGAGGAGGAGACACAGTTGTAAATGAGGCAAACAGAAGAAAAAAAAAAACCCAGAGGGTTTTCGTTCTTTATAAAGAAACAGACACTGGAAGCCTCACACAGAAGATGCCGATGAACTTCCTTAAATCCTAATGCGACCCTTGGCCCCCTCCAAACCATAAATAGCTTTGCAGCTCCTGTTCTTGGCTTTGCTAGGTGACTCATCACATGCTCCCCTGGGAGGGTCCCTGGCAGTGCTCTGAATGTGTGACATCATAGGCACTCAGCCTTTGGGGAACATTAATTGTATCACACTAAAGTGTTTCTTTAGGTCACAGACCAGGAGGGCTCTTACAGGGTCCCAGAAAGGCCCCGGGGCTGCTTGAGATATTTGTAAATGTTTACGAAAAGTTTCGTGTTGATTTTCTTTTTTTTTTTTTACTGTCCTGCTTCAATATAAGAAGTGGTTGCTCGAAGACAGCAAAATCAGCTGACTGAATGGAGGAAAAAATGAGTGAGGTGCATCCTTCAGGGCAGGGGATCTGGAGACGTCCTTGGTAATACATTGTAAGTACTTAATCAATGGAGTAGCAAATCAAATTAGTTACAATATTTAGGAGAAAGCTAGTATTTTTTCATATCTTTCATTAAAAATCAGTTGGCTACCCACCAGAGGAGTGGGATTCACAATGTAAAGTCTGTTCCGTTTTCAATAGGCATCTGCAGTAAACAATACAGAATGCTTATTTAAGAGATGTAATGGAACCTCATAGACTGTAAGTCACGACCCCTACACACGGTTGTTTTACTAAATGTAAGGGTTCCAAAAATATTGACTGAAGCAAAAGATTCCTGGATGACCAAAAATAAATTCAAAATAAGATGTGTAGTGAATCCAAGGGGTTTCAGGCTGTGTTCACGTGGTTTACATCATACAACTTCAGGGTAGCCTCGGCTCTAAACACACGGGTGTCTTGCACACCATACATGCCGTCTCTCATCCCAACAAGTACCCCAAAACACCGTGCTCAGGTACACTGTATGCTGGGGACTGGTGTTTTTACTGTAAACATGGTTTTCTGCTCTTATAGAAAGGAATGGCTTAACTATAGAACACAAAGACGTTTCGTGTTTGCCTATCATCATGCCTCAGCTAGGGGGTGTCATATTAGTATGTACACTTGGACTACATTGTGTTTGAGCATTTGATTGTAAGAACTGCTATCTGAGCTGCTGAGAAGCTCATTAAAAAATAACCTTTAAATTAATTTTAGCTTGGGATTGGGGCAGAATTTCCAACAATTTTTACAATGTCCTTACACAGATTTCTGCCATTTTGTACTGTATATTTATGCAACACGACCTTCTCAGCATGGATGATTATAGATTCAAATTACCAATCAATTCTTAAAAACATCAAAGATCTTCTACATCCTGCCCTATTCGATATTCAGACAAGGCTTAATTCTTGCCTTATTTACTATTGATATACAAATCCTTATGAAAGAGTCTGGGAACCCAAGTAAGTCCTTGCAAATTAACGTTCTAGTGAGGTGTATAACCACACAGGCTTGAGTCCTCTTCTCAAGGCCAACGTGCACACCCTGTGTGCTGTCCACAGTTTCTTCTCCCGGTTCCCCTGCTTTCCTCCTTAGGACTGGGAAGCTTCCTCTGATGGTGACTTTATTGCTGTGGTCATGCCTCCCCAACCTGATCCACGAAGCTAATACTAATATGTTTCTACTCTTTCCAACCAAGCACATGGCAAAACCAAAACAGATATTTATTGCTTCATCCAAAGTCTTTTTCTCTTTTACCGTGAAGACAGTATCCATATCACTTATGTTCAGAATACACATAAATAAATAGGTCTTGGTGATTGATTCTTGAATGAGGGTAACAGCTTAACTCTTCTGGGGTGTAGCTGGATGTGCTTGGTTAATACTGTATACGCCCTGAGATTTGAGCTTTAGAGGGGGAAAGTCGCAGATTGAGTCCTTATAGCTTATCCGGGTCTGTGATGCTGGGAAAGGCCTGGGCCCTCTCAAAGTTTGCCGCTTTATTTAAAAAGTCAGGCTTCAAAGAGAGGACTGTAGATGATACAGCTTAGTCCTTACACAATACTTATGTGTCATGGGTGCTCAGTAAGTATTTGTCTTCATACAGACCTACAGCACTAATCAATGTTCTCACTCCTGACTTGCCCACACGTCCTCCATGTCCACTGGTGTGGTTGGCAGATCTGACCCACGGAGTCCACTCTACACTTGGATCTCAGACAGCATCCTCCCCCCCACCCCAACAGTAGCTGGACACCATGTGCTCTCCTCTGTGGGAGAGATCAGGCCTAGGAGGGTTATACAACCCAATGTTTTCATGATGGAATTTGTTTTTAGGTCAGAAGGCTTTATTCCTGGCTGTTATCTTTCTTGATCATGTCACTGACCTTAAACAACCCCCGGAGAAAGCTTGGGACTTATCTCTAGCCCCACAACACTTCAGCAAGGAGCTATGACTAAGATATGATGGGCAGAATGATGGGCAGCTCCTCTCTGGGGCAGGACATGTGATTCGTTGACACAGGATACCCCCCAAGGAGACAGAAAAACCTGTTTCATGGAAAGCAAGAAGGACTAGAGCCAGACCACCCGAGGCCAAGCTTTTCAACTTGTAGCTTAGCTGAGTCCTTAGCTTTGGCCTATAATACTGGGCTCATCATCTCTGCTTGGAAGATTGTTTTGAAAGTAGAAGGTATCCATGTGTGGGAAGAAACTAAGTCTGGAAGACAAGCTCACCGATGGTGGCTATAACGAAAGAGAATCAGGGCTTGGAACTCCTCCTCCGTCTCTACTTCCCCAAGCACCTTCTATTTATTTAGTTCATACAAAATCGAACAAACCACACCCATTGGCATGGTGTTATGGAAAACGTAGGCTTTCAAACTTATAGTAAAAGAAATAGGGAATTCTTTGACAAGATAAGCCGGGCTCAGGATTCAGTGGCCGAATGAAGCTCAATGTCCCCTGTGGAATCCCTGCTCCAGTGTCTGCAACTCTAGGGATACAGTTCTCATTCCTGCCCCATACTGTAACAACAACAGCAGGAAATCCCCTTTATTTATTTTTAACAAGCTGCTTGATCCTGCTGAGACACTGAGCCGCCTCATTGGTCTGAATCATGCCCACCGTCACTTACCGTTCCCTATCCACAGCATCCATGAGCCACACTGCAGGGCCCCTGAGGCTGGCTTGGGCACATGTCTGCCTTCACGACTTTAGTCTGATTTAACCATCTTACAGCCGTTGGCACACAGTAGTTGCTTACATCTGCCCACAAAAGGGACTCTTTGTAGCTGACGCAAGCACGAGAGGATTTTATTTATTCCAAGGATGTTGAACAATTGCCAGAATCTCCAGGAAGCTGGAGGGGATTTGGCCTTTAAATCTATCTGTCTGGAAACCAGGCCCATGAAGAGCATTATAAGTGATACCCAAAGAGCATCCCACCTTCAGCTCGGTCACCACTGGAGACGAGATGGTATTCTTGACAACAAACTCCTCATCCTTGGGTCCCTAAAAGCTGCCACTGCTCAGTTGCTCCACTGCCCCGAGAGGCCAGCCTCGATTCTCTGATGGAGTTTCTCCCTTTCTCAATCCACCCTTGAGCAACTACTCTGTAACCAGAAAACAGAGCATGTATCCAGACCTGCCTGCAAAGGAGCCTGGGAAGTGTGCTCAACGAGACTTCTAAGACCACGAACCCCTCCAGAGGACAAATTCTGAATTCCGGATGGTCCAAAAGATAACAACAGTTCCTGTACCTATGGATAGCGAGGACCTGAGTCCAAATCATCTCATTCCGTTTGCTCAGATGTACACCTAACATCAGCAGCTGTTGGAATAACTAAACGAAAATGAAACCTCCTGTTAAGTAGCCCCGTTCGCTCTGGGTTCCTGTGACCTCCCTTTTGATTCCCTCCTTTTGTTCTGAAGTTTTCACAGCCGCCAGACACAGGCACCCTCTGCCCTGCAGAAGGGCTGCTAAGAGCGGCCATCTCTGTCCTTCCAGGCCCTTCAGCCTGGCTGGCACCAGCCCTAGAGCTCTCTGGCTGCCCTCCCCCCTCCCCCGTCCTTGGCTCTGACTTCTTTTCACCCTCCTCTTGCCCTCTGGACCGCTGACTGCACTTGGCTCACTTTGCTTTTTGACCCTGGGCACTTTGTAGTGTTTCTCAACAGGGGCGCTATTAGCATTTGTTCAGAGCGGTTGGTTCTTTGTCTGGCGGGTTGCGAGGCCTTTTAACATCCCTGGCTAGGCTCATTCAGTGTCCCACTAGTTTGCCGGTCACAGTGACAGCCCAAAATTGGATGCGTATTTCCAGATCGTTTTTTAGTTTCCAGTCAGGAGCAGGAAGAAGAGCCATCCAATGACGAAGGAGCTCTTTCTGAAGAGGGCCCCGTTTTACCTTGGTTATCAGCTCCCCCTTCCTGCTCTCTTGCTGGACTTGAACCCAGCTGCTGTCTATCTGGACATCTATCCTGCACAGCCTTGGAAGGGGAAAACCGGTTGACCATGATTAGCATTGGGGGAAAACTTGGTGCCATAATGGAACAGAGTGGAGCACAGCTCATGTTTGCCTTAGGATGCAAAGCACCCAATCACTCTGCGCGCTTGTTCTTGGTTGTCCAATGAGGTATGTTTTACAGAACATGCCCCCGCAGGTAGAACCTGAGCTCATGAACTTGGGGTGGGTGACAGACTCTGAGAGTGAGCTCAAGAGATGTGGGATCGAGAGGTGGGATGGAACACGAGAGAAACCACACAGAAGCATGGATCAGAGCAGAGCCTATGCCGCCTCAAGACCAGAAGCTGGCATCTGGGACCCTAGAGTCAGACAGGCCTTGGCTGAGGTCTGACGGGAGGGAGTTCCTCTTCCCACACAAAGGACGTGGGTGAGTTACCATCTGCCAATTGACACAGCTGCCAGGACATGGGTGGAGCAAGGAAGGAGGCCTGGGCAGGGTGCTCAAGCATCCGTGGCAGGGACCTGAGTTAGGGCAGAGCGTTTGCGGCACAGTAAGCAGCCACGGAGTGTCACGGAGTGAGTGTTTGCTATCCCTGCACGTTGACAGGAGAAGATGACACCGCCCGTGTGCCCAGGAGCCAGAAGGAACTTCTCCAGACACTAGTCACTCTCAGGTGCTGTGGGATGTCGTTCTGTAGGCTGTGAATATGTGTGGCTCTGATTGGTTGATAAATAAAATGCTGATTGGCCAGTAGCCAGGCAGGCAGTATAGGCGGGGTGAGCAGACAAGGAGAATTCTGGGAAGAGGAAGGGCTGAGTCAGGAATCGCCAGCCAGACACAGAGGAAGCTAGATGTGAAGGCAGAACCGAGAATAGGTACCAAGCCACATGGCTAAACATAAATAAGAATTACGGGTTAATTTAAGTGTAAGAGCTAGTCAGTAATAAGCCTGAGCTAATGGCCAAGCAGTTATAATTAATATAAGCTTCTAAGTGATTATTTTATAAGCTGGCCATGGTACTGTGGGGACCTGGTGCAACAGGAGAAAACTTCCAGCTACACACAGGAGCCTGCAGCTCCCCTGGCCATCATCCCCATTCTGAGGGGTGACCCAGCCTCTGCCATTGTCTCTTTTCAGAGTGAATAGAAGGACCAAGCCAGAACAGCAACATCAAAGTGAGGAGACATTGAAGGGAAGCAGTCATCCAGGCCCTGGTTAGAGATTTTTGGAGATCCAGGGTTACTGGGTTTGTATTCCAGGTACAGAAGAAGAACCTTGTAGTTATTGGGAAACAGAGAAAAGGAAGGGGAGGGAGAAGAAAAAGACAGGCAAGAGGGAAGAATAAATGGAGGAGAAAATGGAGAGAAGAGAGGGAAGGAGGAAGGAGAAGGGAGGAAGAAGGGAGGGAAGGAGAGAGAGGTGGAGGGAGGGTAGGAGAGAGGGAGGGAGAGGTGGAGGGAGGGTGGGAAAGAGAGGTGGAGGGACAGAGGGAGAGGTGGAGTGGGGAGGGAAGGAGAGGGGGAGGAGGAGTCGGAGAAGAGTGAACAAGAGAGAGAACGAAAACCATCGTGGGACATTGAAAAAGTCTTGGTTTATTGTCTAATTTCTTTTTGTTACAGAAAGAAAAGAAATTAGAGCCAATTGACACAGAGTTGCAGAAGAACTACTTCCTCCGGGCTGAGCATTGTTTTCCTCCCTGAGGTTAGCAGCAAAGCGAGCCTTCTGTCGGGCCACACGCTCTGACCAATGAGGAAAGAGAAAGGCAGAATTAATTAAAGTCGAGCCTGTTTTCCAAGGACTAACAGAAGTCACAAAAGTTGGTGTCATGTGGCAATCTTTTCCTGGGGAGGTACAGCACATGTCTACTCCCTCCAAATGGGGAACCTGGGACAGACCAATGTGTGGATACCACCAAAGTCCAATTTGGTGAGCGAATGGGTTTTACTGGGGTTACTTACAGGAGTGCGGCTGAGGGGTCACTTACAGGAGCAGAAATGACTCACAGACAGCTGCATCACCACAGCCCACCCCTACATGGGTGACAGCTCCCAAAGCTGGGAACCTGGAGCACACTGCACAGCCTGCAGGCAGCTCAGCAGGTCGGAGAATGTCCTTTCCCTGTGCCTAGGTTGGTCTAGAACTCCTCCAGGCAGCTCAGCTGGTTTCTGCTCCTCCCAGGCAGCTGGCTTGATCTCACACACTTCTTTGCAGCTCAGCTAGTCCAAGAGTCTTTTCTTTATATCTTAACTCTGCTTATCTTGGCAAGGAGGGGCCCGGGGAATCTGGTCAGTTTCAGGGACTTCCTGAAGCTATTTTGAGTTGTTCACCATTGAGGGCTTCTTGCCGGTATTACCACCAGCAGGAAAGCAGACTGCAGAGAGATAAGCATGTGAACTCAGGATAGTGCCATTTTTGCAGGCACTGGATCAAGACCTCCAGGGACTGACCCTTGTGGTCTATTTTCCTTACACATTTAAACATAGTAGAATTTGTGACCTGTGACCTTTACAGTGTGAATGAATTTTATTGGTTGATAAACTGAGCTTGGAGCAAGGGCCTAGAGATAAGTGTAAGGATGGATTCTATTGGTGGAGGTTACAAAGTACATGGTGCCTGTTTTATAGGAATGAGTTCTATTTACTTGAGAGATGAGGCCCTAAACAATGCTCAGGATATTGGAGGATCCAGGAAGGCTGCTCATGAATAGTAAAAAGATCACGTGGGGCGGGGTGGGGGTGGGGTGGGGTGGGTGATTGGCCACTTTTCACTCTGACATTCCAGGTGAGTAGGTGCCAGTGACTTCTTCCCACTGAAGAAAAGAGGCCCACGCCACTGGCCACCCTGGTTTCACCATCCTGCTTAAAGAGTGTCCCTGCAGGATGGAATGTTTTGGTCTCCAAGGAAACCATTACACAACAGTTGATCTGCACAGTACAACAACGTTGTAAGACATGAAGACAGTCTTGGAATTGAACCGTCTTATGTGTGGATGCAACGACAGAGGGAAGAACCAGGGTGCAGGTTTACCAAACTGCCTGGGAGCCTCTTACATGTGTCTGTCAACTACCCTTGCTCTCTGTTTCCCACCAGCAGGTGCCTTGCTTAGGACCAAAAGGATGCTGAGCTGCGGGTGAAGAAGCCTACCTGCCCTCAGCAAGCAGCTCCTGTTCACAATGCCCTAAATTTCTTTTTAAAAATTAAAGTTATATTTTGAAAAAATATAAAAACAACAGCATAGATAGGAAAAGAAGAGGGGATAAACTTTTTATCCCAAATAATGACTATTAACATCGTGTGGTGTGTGCTGAAGGACATATCCATCACACATGTGACACATACATGTAGACACAAATGTATAGACACTACACATCCTAGTGGTCAATATGGACATATTTTTGGTAAACTCTCTGTTCACCAAAAATAGAAATGGCACCTTTTTTTTTTTAATTGATTCTTCGTGGATTTCACATCATGCATCCTGATCCCATTTATCTCCCTGATGCTTCATATCCACCCTCTGCCCTTGCATCCCTTCCCCCCAATACAATAAAATTTGAAAACAAAAACAAATCAGTGTACAAAAAGAAAAAAAAAAGAGTTTTGGCATGGAAGCTGCAGTGTAGCCCAGTGAGTCACACAGTAAACCCTTCAGTCCACACATCTTGACTTGCAAATGTTCATTGCAATGAGTCATTGGTCTGGTTGGAGGCCTCTGGCTTCTGCTGCTCCCTCAATCCTGGGCCCTCACTGGGACAACTCTCAAGTACTTCTTGTTGTCCTGTGTCGTGGAGATCGTGCAGCTTTGGGTCTGCGGGTGCAGCCCCTTCATCTGCTTCAGCCGATCATAGATGGGGTGGATGTTGGTGTGAGCCCCTTTGTATCCCTGGGTGGTAGGGATATGGGCCTGGGTGGTAGCTGGGTCAGTCAGCCTGCCAGCTGTCAGTGTGAGCTCTCCAGGCCTGCCCCGGCTAACTCTCCCACTGCAGCAGGCAGCAGGGAGTTTGACCAGTTCTTCTGCTCTCAAACCCTCAGGGCCAGCTCACCCGCACCCACTCCATCAGGGCCAGCTCTACTGTAGAAATAGCATCTTTTACATTGATTCACATGGAATGGTGTCCTCCCCATTTAATAGCAAGGTAGGATTCTATTATATGGTTATATCGTAACCTTCTGAATCTATTCTATTTGGCCCATGAGCTATTTTCAGCTTTTCTGTCTTAAACAACACTGTGATGAACATCCTGAGCTTGAGCAACACGAAGCACATTCGTAATTAGTTTCCTGGGATTGATTCCTGGACGCGACCTTACTGAGTTTTATCCACATTGCTGAATGACCTTTCTGTGACATTTCTAAGCTCACAAATTCCACATGAAGGTACGGTTGGCACTTCTGACACGCTGCTCAACTGTAACCTTAGCAAACTTGGTAGCTGCAGTGGTCATTTTATGCTGCTATAACAGAATACCGTAGGCTGGGTAACTCATAAAGAAGAAAGGTTTTTTTTTTTTTAGATGATGGGAGCATATCCTCTGTTAAGGGCATATTTTACACAGTATGCCAAGCTTCTAGTGCGTCAGCTTGACATCTGGAAGCAAGGCTGTCTGCATCTGGGGCCTCCTCTGCCCTCAGGTGTGTAGGGACCTGTCTTGGTGTGCACTTCCGGCATGCGAAGTGCCTTTCCCTAACTGGTCAGCTGCAGGGCACAGTCTCCAGCATGGAGTGGAGCCCTGGAGGCTTCAGGAAAACATCACCGTGTCACATCTGGAACCTGACTTTGTCAAATAGCTCTTTATGTGTCTCCCTCCTAAAATGCCCATTAACAACTAAAATCTGACAATGGTCCTGCTTACACCAGCAAACAATTCAAGGCATTTTGCAATTTATGTAACCACATGATTGGAACCCCTTACAAGCCACAGGGAAAGCTGTTATGGAACAATGCCATCAAACACTTAAACAACAAATTTTAAAAATAAAAAGGGGGCATATACACCCACATAACTCCCCGCATATTATGCCACATTTAACATAGTGGTTTTGCTTTTGTTTGTTTGTTTGTTTTTTAGTATTAGCATTTTTTTAAAGCTAATGCTTCTGCTACCCCACAGTATTTTGCCCTAAAGGAGACACAGCCTAAAGGATGTGTTAAACAGAAAGACACTAATGAATGGGAAGGGCCCAGCATTCTTTTCATGTCAGGACGAAGTTATGCTTCTGTGTTCCCAGGAAATGAACAAAGTCCCAAATGGCTCCCGCTGGGCTACATCTGACCAGGACAGCATCCCAGAAACCATCCGGCCAATGAAGCGTCAATAAGGGACAATAAACCCAAAGAGGAGAGGTCCCAAGAGGAAGAATAAACCAATGACTTAGGGAGACAGCAAGGACACAATACTGACCCAAAATGATGCTGTTATGTTTACTAACTATATTACACGTTAATTCTCAGCTTGTCGACACAGAACCCCAACGCTTTTTGTCAGGGGGCATACAAGGCACCTGTGGTAGGAAGGAGACAATATCATGTTGTTTTGTCATCCTAAGGATTTTTTCCATTACCAGTCCCAGGAGTGATTGCTGGTATACAAAGAGAGGTCTCAAAAATGGCCTGCATGATTAGTAAAACTACTAATATTACAGTAAAAATATTAGTAGAAATTAATCGGGAGATGGGCGAATTGAGAACTACAGTTTTACGAAATAAAGCGACTATAGATTATGTGTTGCTCAAGCATTAATCTTGGTTGTCAACAATTTCGTGGTCTGTGTTGCATTAATGTGTCTGCCAGATTTCTCTCAGTGACCAAATTAATAATCTGCATAAAGATATAGACAAAATCTCTCAGTGACCTTTGAATGGTCAGCACAGTTGAGATGGTTTTCCCTGTTCCTTGGTCCTTTGTTAACTAATCTTATAATTCTCTTAGGCTTGCCTATACTAGTTAGACTAGCTTTGCATGCAATGTTTTCAACCTTGGCCTCTATTACATCCACAGTTTTCCCTTAAAAATATAAAAAAGGGGAAGATGTGGGAGTCCCGGAGGTCACTGGACTCACAGATAAGCACTAGGGGAGCCAGGAATGTTAAACACACAGGGTTGTTCCTTCAAAGGAGTGGATACACAACCTGTTATCCAGCCAGAAGGCTGGGAGCAGATGTGGTTAATAGCCTGGTGACCTTTGCACCATCTGTGTCGACAAGACCACACCAGATCCTCCTCCAGACCTTTATCATGAGCTTGTTATTTTTTTTCCAGGCAATCTATAGAACCCATCTTTATGGAAGGTGCCACGTGTACTTTCTGATGTAGCACGAAGAGTTCTGATGTAGTCACATCTTATGCTTTATGGAACACATGGAATTGAGTCACCAGGAAAGTTTTCAGCAAATTGTGCGGTGCCTAAAATAAACCCTGCGGGGTTAGATTCCCGAAATTTGAACCAACACCAGCTACTTCGTTGTATTGAACTGAACTACCTTCTTGCCTCCCACAGATATCACTCTGCTGACCATAGTGATGGCAGAGACCCCAGCCACAGTTACTTTTAGAGGCTGTAAGTCCTAGTCAGGGTAGCTACATATGATGGAAAGGCAAGCAGGTATGTGTGGAAGAACTGACGCATGGAATAGGTAAACTCCTTTTCTAGTAGCCTGCGCTGGCTAGAACTAACCTACTCCCATGATAACAGCATTAATTTGTTCCTGAGGGCTTCATCAAGTTACCCAGCACTTCCTATTAAATCCTAATGCCCAATAGGGCTCACTTAGGAATTCATCTCCCAATATATGGCTTCTGGGGGGAAAACACTCAAACCAAACAGTAGTAAAACTGATGCATGATGTTATTATTAAATATTTCACTGCATAAAGTGTCCCAACACATTTGCAAGTGACCATAATTTCTCCATGACTAGATTTTCTCCTATACTTATAACATTGATGAGCATAGACAGTCTGACAATATTGACCTAAAAATAAATTTAAAAACCAATACGCAATGTATCCTGTGTATAAATTTGGGGTCTATAAAATAAGTTTTTCAGAGTAAAAACAAACATCTATAGTATTTCCTGATGTTTAAGTTTGAACATGGCTTACTCAATATACAGATTGCCAATCCCATCTACTCATAAAGCTTGTTGACAAATGAGGAAAAATTTAGTAAATGTTGAAAATTTGTTCGAGTAAATAGAACAGAGAGGAAGAAAATACCATAGGTGAGGCAGTGATGGACTGAACACGTAAGCAAGCAGCTTTGGTTTTAGGAAATACCAAGTTCGTCCCCAGCCATGGCAATGATGTGCTGGCCTGTGAGGGGAACCGGAAGCGCAGCAACAGCTCCTGCCCTCCAAGCCTGCTACACCCTCCAAGTCTCCTCACCCCCCAAGTCTCCTCACCTTCTAACCCGTTATTTATGGATTTTCAAGTTTATTAGAAGCCAAATGCTAAGCCCTTTGAACTCCTTCTCGGGGGATACTTTATAAATAGAATTTGAGCCTGTAGGGTACTGTGCCAGTGAAGCCAATTTCTCATGTTTCTTTAAAAAAAAAAAAAAAAATTATTGCACAAGTGACCTAATTAATATGAGACAAACAGCAACTCAGATTCACAATCTATCGGTTTTGGGGAAGATTTCCTGGATTCATGCATGACTTAAAACATTTATGTTTTCTGTTTTTGTTTGTTTGTTTGTTTGTTTGTTTGTTTGTTTTTTCCAGTTAAGTGGACTAACTGCTCTACCGGAGGATCCAAATTCAGTTCCCAGAACCCATGATGGGCAGCCTATAACTCCACCTCTAAGGAACCTGCTACCCTCATCCAGTCTCTTTAGACATTTGCACATGCGTGGTGTGTGTGCAAATACATACACACACGTAAAAATAATAAAAACAATCTTTAAAAGGCAAAATAAAGTATGTGACCCTGTAAGAAACAGTTCCTGAAGAAATGGTTTTCTTTAAAGCACTGCTCATTTATGCTAATTCAGAGACACTGGTGACTCTAGAATTTGTCCTTAATTTAATGGTAGTTAAGGGAGACACTACAACAGCTGTCCGCAGAGAAGAAATCTGCCAACCATTTAGTGAGAAAGGACACAATCCAAACTATATAACGAGTTGCTGTACCAGGCGACATCGTGAGACCCAGCTCAGCGGAAGTCTCTGGACGCCAGCCCAGGGTCTTAGGCCCTGAGCTCAGCTCCCCAGTACCTAGTGAAGGTTCCATTCTGGAACCACCACTCTGCCTTCATCCAGGTCACCCACGGGGAAGGCCGGACTTGAGGGTCCTGACTGTTCCGGGATGGCCCTCCAGCAGTCACGTTCCCTCTGCTCAGTCTGTCAGCCACCTCATCTCAGTGAGGGGGTAGCATCTGAGAGCTGAAGCACTCATGTTGTCAAAAAAGAACCCACTTGTAGTACACTGCTGGGGTGAACTTCAGAGAACGTGAGCCACACCCCCAGCTCGATTCACTGGTTCATTCTGTGTGTCTGTCCCTCTCCTGGAATAACACGATGGGCATCCACGCCAATTGCCATCAGTCTGCTAAAGACAGACAGATGGATGCAGTGTATTAAATACACAACGGGTGTCTTAGCCTTGTCAGGCAGACTAGGCAAAGCCTTGATGGAGAAAACGGCATCTAAAATGTGATGAGGAGGGATGGACGTGTGTGCACTAAAGGCACAGAGGTAAACTCAGATGAGGGAGCAGGACCTGGGAATGGCCAAAGGTGAAAAAGGAGTCAACACGAGTGCCCCATGGTCTCAGAGCACTGCGCAGGTGCATGCCCTTCCTGGGAGCAAGGTTTCCTGTCAACAGTCACCCTATCTTTTCTCTTCTCCCCTTCTCAGCAACAGCGGTAACAACCACCACCTGCAGGGAAGGCTCACCACGCCCTGGGCTGTGCTCCAAGCTGCACCTGTTGACTCTCATTTCCGGGAGGTAGGGATTGTGGATCAGTACGTTTTACAGACTTGTGAACTAAAGAGGAGATCCTGGACCCCGTTAGTAAGTAGAGAGTTGGATTGGAACATTTTGTTTATTACTGTTCTCTCGAATGGACCTAGGGTCCCTCTTTCAACAGGCAAGAGTTCTACTACCCGGTGAGCTGTGTCCAGCGCTGTGCCCATTTTTAACCAGTGCTCCACCTGCCTCCATACAAGGCCTTCCTGTGACGACTGTCATGTGTGTTACACCTGCTAGCAGAGGACAAGCTCTGAGAGAAGCAACTAAGGGAAATAACTCGTCCATTCAGTCACTGTCATTCGCTTCATGACTATTGTCTGCCAATATTGTACCCCTTCACACACACACACACACACACACACACACACACACACACACACACACACGCCAGTGCACTGCAGGATGAATAAATGAATGGTCATTGGAGGACCTTCTCAGAGGTGGGCGGAGCTCACAGAGTCATTAATGGGGGTCAGAAAATCAAAAAGGAGACCTCACAAACATCTCCAGACAGCCCCTCTAGCAAGAAGTTCCATTGCTCGGCCACCTAACAATAAATGTTCAGGGTGGTGGTTACCTCACACCTCATAAAGAGCACTATGAGCAGAGGCTGTTATCTCAAGCTGCATAAACAAGGAGATTGCATACCGGCTGCAAGAAATCCACACAGCTAGGAGAGGAAAAGGCAGGTAGCTGCCCAGACTCGAGTAGCCTTCAACTGCCCTTCCATGCCGACTCCCCACTTCCTGCTGTGGTCTTCATCTGTGAAGCTGATTTAGGGTAAAATGCAGAAGAAGTAAGTGCATAAACTCCAATGTTTATTAATAAGTTACCAACACACACAAAGGTGTATACACAGAGAGAGAGAGACAGACAGACAGACAACAAGAGAGAGAGAGAGAGAGAGAGAGAGAGAGAGAGAGAGAGAGAGAGAGAGAGAGAGAGAGAGAGAACATCCCCAAGCAATTTGGATAGGGACTGTCTCTAGAGAAAAAGACCCTCTAGGGACATCTGGGGTATTTTCCATCTTGTATTCTTTGCCCCGAGTGGTAATAGCATTGAGCAACTCATTTCTTTGGTACACCTCCCTGTACCTGTGTGGTATTATGTCACCATATAAAGGTTTTCTATATTTCACCGTTTCTTCCAGCAACACATAGTCCGCCATACTTTACAGTGGTCCTGGTGAGAGAGGAGTTCACGTGGATTAGTTTTCTTCAAGATCCAAAGGACAAATTCTTGAGAAGGTGGCTTGAAGGAGATAAGATCGTCTTCTCCCTGGCCCTAGGTCTAGGACACTACGCTCCCTTTAACCAGTCCTTGTTTGAGCTCAGAATGCAGGAAAGAGGGAACCCGAGATCTAGGCGGTGGCCGCAGTCAGGGGTCCGGCAGCAAGGGAGGCTTCACCCAGGGAACTGACCCTTCTGGAAAGTCACCAAGGACAGCTAAGGCACACTGGCAACGTCACCACGGTCTGCTGCCAGGTGCTCTTGCAAGTATCACCTCTGCGCCCAACCCCACGTGTGGTAGTATTGTGTTCCCCAAAATATTGTGTACTCTAATAAATTTATCTGGGGTCAGAGAACAGACAGCCACTAGATACAAAGGCTAGAAAATGGTGGCACTCACACCTTTAATCCTAGCATTCCAGAGATAGAAATCCCTCTGGATTTCTGTGAGTTCAAGGCCACATTGGAAATAGCCAAGCATGGTGACACACACCTTTAATCCCAGAAAGCCAGCCTTTAATCCCAGGGAGTGGTGGTAGAAAGCAGAAACATATATAAGGCGTGAGGACCAGAAACTAGAAGCTTTTGGCTGGTTAAGCATTTGGCTGGCTAAGCATTCAAGCTTTGAAGCGGCAGTTCAGCTGAGAGCCATCGGGATGAGGACACAGAAGCTTCCAGTCTGAGGAAACAGGATCAGCTGAGGAACTGGCAAGATTCCTGCTACACCCACGGGCTATTTCCTGGAGCCATTGCTCTGGGGAGATGGTGTTAGGAGCCTTCTTTACATCAGTCAGGCAAGACACCAGGGTGAGGCAGCCAAGAATGAGAAAGGACTGTACACACTACAAGAAGAGACCCAGGGGAGAGCAAGCAGGCCAGACCGTTGAAAGGCCACTGAAATAAAACATACTGCTGTCCGTACATCTCCATTTTCTAAATGTCCTTATATTTCAGCATCATTATATTTGGTTCTCAGGCCTATTCTGGTTTCCCCAAAGCAACACTTGGGATAGAGAACATCTGTCACCTTAGTCCAGGTGCACCTGTTCACTGTTTTGTGACAATATGGACATTGACCCTGTATAGTACAGACCTGAAATGTGCAGAATGCATGGATTTTAACATCATTGCCCAAGTCCCACATACACACTCACAGATACGCATACGCAGACATAACCACACACTTAAACTCACACTCAGTCTTATATGCTCACATACACACTCACACATGCTCACATACACTCAGACATAATCACACACACACACACACACACACACACACACACACACACACACACACACACACATCTTATTCTTCCTGAAAAATGTGATGTGTGCTATGACATACATCCCAGAAGGAGACATGAACTGTTTTATTTCCTTTTAGAGTTAATTTTCCTCTTTGCCACCTAAATTGCTTCTGTAATTGCTGCCAATGTTCTCACCGAACAAGCAGCAAAACTTCTATTTTTTCCAAAATTACTATTGAACTTTCCCACTTTCTTTACTGTCTTTAAAAAAAAAAGGAATCAAACTCTCAGCATATCTAAGTGTTTCAGGAGGCTGGGCCGTTCTAGACAGGAGAGACCTAGACAAACAAATTAGTCTCTCTCAGCCTCAGTTTCCCCGTTTGAACACAGAAACAGTGATGTGTGGTTCATAAGACGTTAGAAGAAGTAAGTGAGTGAAAATACTGGAAGCCATGCATGGAAAATAAAGGTGACGATCCACACGAACCCCTTCACCTTGTTCCTCAGCTGGCTGACATCACTGGAGGTCACGGCAGACACACAAACGACACCCTGGATTTAAAGCGTGGCTTCTGAAAGCACAGAGTGTTTCAGTTTCTAAAATATCCACCACACATCCCAGGACAGCTCCATTCACAGCCATGTTTTCTCCATTTGGGCCCACCCGACCTCCAATGTATCAGAAAGTCTCTCACATTCTGTTTAAATTTCACTTCCCCCAAGGAAGACTCCCCCGGTCCTTCGGTTCACCATGATCTTGGCCTCATAACAGCCATCCTAAACCCAACTTCACTGTGTCTACGTTTGGATGTGTATATTTTTCCTTGTCGAGTTGTACACTTCTAAGGATGTAACCAGTGCTCATTTGTCTTCCCAGAGCCCAACACAGCTTCCTGTGTCCACTCAGATAATAAACTTATTGGTGGATTGAGAGACTGGAGGATAGCAGCTAGGTAGACAAAGACTTAAGTCCTTTCTTGTGATGGTGTCACAAGCCTGGGTGACCTGTAGCCTCTGGGGGTGGGAGTGGGGCACAGAATTTCCCTCAGGAATCTAGGAAGACATTCTCCAGCTGCCCCAAAGGCTCCCACTTGGAGTAACTAAGGGGAGATCACTCAGACCCGGTGAGTCGATCTGGTGTGAGAGCCAAAGACTTCAACTGCTCCCCAGCCCCCCAGCAAAGCAATGAGCCGGGTTCCTTCTCCACTGAAAACAAAAACATTTGCCAGGTTTAGCAAATGTCAGCCCAAGCAGCACGAAGAACAAAATATTGAGTGTCATTTCCATGAAGTAAAGTGACTGGGCCAGCAGCAGATGCATCCGCTGGCACTGACTGATGCCCATTATGTTAGCAGCCAGAGCACCAGAGATCAAGAGCGCACAAAGCCGGAGCTTTCAGGGCTGTGAAAAAAAACCATCTATTGTCTCTGGCAGACAGTGCTGGAGAGAAAGGATCCCAGAGACTCCCAGAAAGCAGCCTGAAAATGCCTGTGCCCAGCCAAAACGAAAAGAGCGGCCGCACAATGGTCGCTGCTGAAGGAGCAGCTGGTCCTGGTGGCACCAGACTGAGTCTTTCAATCCATGTCATCAACAGTTGTCCACACAGTAAACACTTTCTGAAGGGGTGTCTGTCAGTTTTCATTTATTTATAAATAAGTAGATGAATAGCATCCAACTTACATTTTTCATGGTCATTTTTTTTCCCCTCTTTAAATTCCAAAAGCAGAGGAGAAAGGACACCACACAGCAACGTGGTAACACAAGGAGACTTCAGCTCTGTCCAGGAAGCAGATCTGACAACTGACAGTCGATGCTGCTGGGCCGGGGCTCTGGGGCAGTTGGAGACTATTGTCAGAACAAAAGAAGGTCAAGTTTTATTCTTTTCTCCTGCTGGGACACAAAGAGTTGGTCACAACTTGTCTTTTAAAAGAAGGAGAAGAATGCATTACTAAATCAAGGCAAGCCAGGGCTGCAAGTGCACCCCAACACTCCTTAGCTACAGGAATTGGTTTGTGTACAAACACTTCTGTCTTTTTAAGTTGGGCTCCCCATCTTCTCCGGCCAGCTGCAGGGCTAACAAGGTTCTTTTGAATGCAAATGAGTTGTAATCATCTCATGGATCCACCACCTCTTAGAAATAACAGAAGGACCATCTTTATAGTATCCTCTGTGGAGTTTCATAGAGTTCAGTGGTGACCAAGCAAGTTCCTATCATTTAAAAAATAATAATAATTGTCTTGGACTTCTTCCCTCCCTCATCTCTGTCAAGCTCATTTGTCTAAAGAAAAGTAAAATTTTAAATTATAAATATGTATATAAATTGAGTCCATCTTAGACCAGAGGGACTAAGTTGGGAACAAATTCAAAGACTTGGAATATTAAATAAATATATCTTGTTTGAAACCAATGGGATCATGTGTTTTAGGCCCAATTCTGACAGTCTGCAAGGCAGCATAATTCACAGCAAAGGCCTGTCAGGGTGTCGGGCTCCAATCTCAGTTGACATCTGCTAGCCAAGGGTAGATACAATATGCTGTTCCTCATACCTGCACCCCAAATTCAAGTTCAGAGTCCAGTCTCAGCCATAGGCTTTTCTCTAGCCTGCTGGACATTGCCAGACAGACTGCACACACACAGTAGAAGAAATCTTTGAATTGCGAATAAGCAAAGGCTAGCCCATCAGAAGATGAGAAGTAAGAGGAACACAGTCAAGGTCGTCCACTTCCCTCAGCCAAAGCTATTCTAACCTGCAGAGATCCCAGTCAAGTGTGTAAGGAGCCCAGCCTACTTGGAAGAGCTACCCAGCAGAGCCCAGTCCATATCACCAGCCCCCAAACTTAGAAGCCAAATAAATACTATTCTAAGGAACTACGTTTTGTGACTATTTGTTATAAGGCATTATTGTGGCAAAAGATACTTGATATGGTAGATGTTATATAATATTGTACAAATCCCTTTCCTTGACAAGATTTCATTGTCTGCAGTATTTTTTACAAGCAAAATGCACATACAATAGTTTCTTCATGAGGTGATTGTCACGATTAAATTCATGAAATTAGACAAGGTATGGGGAATCATTCGGCACTGTCCCTAGCACATGATTGACACATGGTCATTACTAGTTCCTCCCATGCCTCATATGCGGCTTTTACATCTGACCTTTTAGAGAGGGACTTCCTGGATTTTCTCCCTGTTGGACTCTATCCACGGGAGGAGCTATGGGCTGTGAGGAGCACTGTGGTTAGAAGATTGAGTGCTTCTCCAGTCATACAAGCACACCCTGTAACAGCAAGAAGATCCCACCCATGGGCCTAAAATTCCCCAGAAGATCATTGGTTTCTCCCTACCTGGGTCTTTTCCTACAGGTACAAGTCCTCACTACCTGAACTGTGCAGATCTCCAGTAACAGCAAAATTGTCGCTCAACAGGAACCTTTGCCCCTAACCCAAGCTAATTCTCGATTCTGGTCTCTACTGTCTTCCAGAGATCCAGAGATGGACTCTCCCTGGTCCACAGCAGTGAGCCTGCCTCCAATGCTGTGAGACTTGGGAGGCTGAGAGATAAAGGTTCTAAGTTCATGGTCTTCATCATAGAGTGAGTGGAAGGCCACTTGTGGTGGTTTAAAAAGACAATGGCCCCCAAAAGAAGTGGCACTATTAGAAGGTATGGCCTCGTTGGAGGAAGTGTGTCACTGTGGGGGTGGGCTTTGTGGTCTCTTTTCTCAAGCTTCCCTCAGTGTGACAGTCAATCGACTTCCTGTTATCTGCAAGAAATATCACTCTCGGCTCTAGCACCATGTCTGCCTGCACGCTGCCATGCTCATGATGATAATGGACTGAATCTCTGAAACTGTAAGCCAGCCACCACTTCAACTGAATGTTTACTTTGTCAGAGTCTCCATGGTCATGGTGTCTCTTCACAGCAATAAAGACCCTAACTAAGACAGCCGACTTCTTTTCATAAGTGCGTCCCTTCTCTGTTCACTCTCTACTTCCTTAGGGACACTTCCTAGTCACAAAGAGACTGTGGGAAACTCAAACTTAAATAACCTCCAAAGAGCCATATTTGTACGGGATCCATCTACAAAACCCAGATTCCAAGAGACAGCCCAACAAGATGTAAGACCAGAATCACCCCCTCATAATTAGTGTCTCCTTTCTGGGACTTCTGTAGCCTAGGTCCAAGTAATCTCACTCATTTCAGAGTTTTCCCACCAGACCCCACCCCCATCCATCCATCCATCCACCCATCCATCCATCCATCCACCCATCCACCCATCCATCCATCCATCCATCCACCCATCCATCCATCCATCCATCCATCCATCCATCCATCCATCCATCCATCCATCCATCCATCCAGAATCCATTTTCTGTACACCGACCACGCAGCTCCCCTGATTATTCTTCAGTCATCCTCAACTGTCTTTGCGTTGAGTCTACTAGTCCTAGAACGGCATTTAAGACCTTTGATGAGCATCCCGCCTACATCTTCTACTTCACTCCCTAGCATCCCTGTATCTTCTACTTCGGCCACAATAAACAAGTGGCAAATCCTGACTTTTATGGGATGTTAACAGGCAGTTATATACACTGTCTCGCCTCTCTGGATTTCATTCCTCAGATTTGCTTCTCCTTCTTCGCCTCCTCCATCCCCCTTTCCCTGCTATCTTCTCTCCTCCCCCTCCCTCCTTCATTTCTTTCCCCTCCTTCTCTCTTTCTAATTCTGGAGATCAGGTTTAGGGCTTTGCACATACTAGGCAAGCATCATTCTGTCACTAAACAGTCCTCAATCTTCTTTTGACTTTTTTTTTTTCTTTTTGGAGCCAGACTTTCACTATGTAGCCTGGGCTGGCTTGGAAGTCCCTAGGTAGACCAAGCTGGCCTTGAATTTATGCACATCTGCCTGTCTCTGCCAGGCTGAGTTCTAGGATTAAAGGAGCGTGCCACCATGCCCAGCTTGACCTTTTTGAGGCAGGGGCTCACTAAGTTGCCCAGGCTGGCTGTGTACTCACTCTGTAGTCAAAGTCCTGAGCTTATAACCCTGATGTCTCAGTCTCCCACGTAGCTCAGATTAAGGGTCTATACCATCAGGTCCAACTCAGATCTCTTCAAGACAATTCTTCCAAAACATTTTGTAAATCCATTTCTCCACCACTTTTGTCTGATCCCCCCTCACAGTACCACGTACCTGCCTTTATTATGCTTGGAGAGCTTTAATTATGTTGTATGTCAGTTTTATTGAAGTTCATGTGCAATTTTCATTTCTCGTTATATGTGGAAATTTACCCAAGACTATTTTAGGCACTATGGATGAAGTTCCTCATATGGATTGTATCTTCCTATAGGATCATATTCAACAAGTATTAGTCAAAGCATTTAGTAAAACCCTCCCCTCTATTTACAAAATGTTATCTTAAAATCACTTACATTATTTTTCAGCTAACACTATAATAACATATTTGCTCACATGCCAGTTTCTCCCAACATAACTGTGAAATGTGGGGCCCATGGACTTTATAGTGTGCCCCGTAAGAAGGTACTGAGATGCTTACTCAATTGAAGATGGAGAGTTGCCTGATGTGGATGCTGGGAACCAAACCTGGATCCTTGGCAGCAAGTGCTCTTAACTGTTGAGTCCCCTCTCCAGCTCCTGATGCAAGGATTCTTAAACTTTCTCCACTTGTGACTGCTTTCCACCAGAGAAATTTTGACATAACACCAGGTATACAGGCATATGAAACACATATACAAAGGAAACACTTACTACTAATAAACCGAATTTTATTTTAAAACAATTTTTGTATATATCCATCATTTACCACTTATTAAAGATAAAAGTCAATTTGCATGCTAATGAGATAGGTGTACATGGTTTTTTTTTTACATAGAGAGTCAAATTGTGTCTGAATATTTAATACTCAGACATAGAGCACTTTCAGGTTTTCAGAGTTGATCAATATTTCTATTTATATTATATAAGCATGCATATATATGTATACCCTCAATGTTAAGAGTGTCATTTTGCATAAATAGATAACACAACATGTCAGAAGTATGTTTAGGACCATTTCAGAAATTGTTGGAAATTCTAATCCCAAGCTAAAATTCACTGAACATTTTTTATGAGGCTCGAAGAAAGAGGAAGAGATCAAAAGGCTGAGACATTTGTATTTTTTTATAACAATCATTATTACAACTATATGTTATAACATAAAGGAAAATAAGCACACGGTATGAATGCAGCAACGATATATGCCTCAATCATGTCTAGTCAGAGTAAACCTGACAATGATTCTGTGATAATAGCAAAACCCTCGGGATTCCGAAGCAGCCGTTGGTCTAAGAGCCCATCAACACTCGGGTGTAGTCTAAGCAGCCTAGTTCGTCTGAATGCCTGAGCAATAAGAGCGTCCTACCACATCCCTGCACAAGGCTGGAGGTAACCGAACACGTCTGAGTGTTGCGCTGAAATTTGCTTCACGGCAGCTTTGACTTAGCTTCTAATTCCCCACTTCAGGCTCAAAGACAAATGGTTCTTTTCCCATGCGGCCCCTTCCTGGATTTTGACTCCAGTTGCTGGCAAAACTACACCTTATCTTTTCCAAAGTAAACATGTCTATGTCCTCTGACCGTGTGATGCTAAAAGAAAGACGGGAAGTCGATGAGTCACCTCGGGGACTGGACGAGGCTGGAACGTGCGCTCTGAACAATGCTAACAGTAAAGGTTACTGGACAGAGTTGAGATGGTATCTGGAGAGATAAAGCCAAGATTTCAAGAATAAGCAAATATGTTAAGTGAAGAGAACTGAGCATTGTCTACCCAGAAGAGTGTTGGTGGGGTGGAGAGGAATATTTATATATAAGAAAAATATATGAAGGACCCAGGCAGAGAGAGGCTAAGCAAAACAGAGGAGTGACGACGTAGAGTTGTAAGGGGGATAAATAACTCAATGATGACAATCCTTCCCAGGTAAACTGACCACCTACCATGGCATCTTGTATTGCTGAGTTGGAAAGGCACGTTACAAATACCACAGTGTGGCTGGGAAGGGGCATCAGTGGGTAAGGCATTTGTTGGACAAGTGCGAGGACCTGAGTTCAAACCCCCAGAACTCAGGTACATCTGACCACGGTCTATAATCCCAGTATTCCTATAACAAGATGGAGTCAGGGACAGGAGTCCCCCAACACCCTGCCGGCCAGATACCCAGGACGTGTAATGGCAAACAGACAGACCCTCCCTCAAACACTAACAAGTGATGACCTGTTGCTTATTGTTTGACTTCCTTCCACATGCGGTGGCGCCTGTACACACATGCACACATGTGTGCGCAGACACACACACACACACACACACACACACATCCTTATGTCACACGGGAAACAGAAGAGAGAGGCAGCAGGGTTAAGGACTCCAGTGAGAGCTGAATGCAAGAGAGCTGAGATTCCCTGACAACACTGAACATCTCGGTGTTTCTTCCCTCACGTCTCCCTCACCCTGCCACCAAACATGTGACCAGAGTAATTCCAGGCTTGGTTGTTGGTGAGTGACCTAGCAGGCCACTCACAGAGCATAGCAGTGGCTCTTCCATCCCCATTTCCTAGGGTGTGTGCACCCGGATGACTGCTGGTCTACAAGGCCCTGCCCCAGTACAAACATGCCTGGGGCATGATTAGAGTCACTGTGCCTCCCCAGGTCACCTGGGGTATAAAAGGCCCAGCCCCTCGCAGTGCAAACTGCCAGACTGATCAGTCAGTCACAATAGGAAATATATTTAAAGAGTTGCATTTCCTTGTTTTTAATGTAATATACTTCCCATGGCATTTGAGTGAACTGCTTGAAAACATAGTTCAGTGGGTTTTTCCTCCCTCCATAGACTATTGTCTTTGAGAATGTGCTGTGGGATGGTCTGTATGTCAAGTTGCTCTGACTGGTCAATAAATAAAACACTGATTGGCCAGTGGCCAGGCAGGAAGTATAGGTGGAACTAACAGAGAGGAAAAAAGAAAGAACAGGAAGATGGGAGGAGACACTGCCAGCCGCCGCCATGACAAGCATCATGTGAAGATGCCAGTAAGCCACGAACCATGTGGGAAGGTATAGATTTATGGAAATGGATTAATTTAAGCTATAAGAACAGTTAACAAGAAGCCTGCCATGGCCATACAGTTTGTAAGCAATATAAGTCTCTGTGTTTACTTGGTTGGGTCTGAGCGGCTATGGGACTGGCGGGTGACAAAGATTTGTCCTGACTGTGGGCAAGGCAGGAAAACTCTAGCTACAAGAATGTTTTTGTTGTTCTTGTTGTTTTGTTTTGTTTTATCAAAAGTGGAATGGTTGGATTCTCTGGAAGTGCCTTCCCTACACAGAGGAAAGCTGAGTGTTCCAAGAGCTGGGACAGAGATGCTAATGGCCACATAGAACTTGGCCATTTTCCTGTGTCTTTCTGGATTGGCTCCTGATTTATCCCCCCACCCCCATGTCTACTCTTCTAATACTGGTCCAAGTTCCTGCCTCTCTCTCTCCCACCCACGTACTCTCTAGCTATTCGCTTTCAGTCTCCTGAGCTAGGACATCCCAACCCATCCCTAGGCTTTTCAGCAGTTCGGACCCTTTGGAGAAAGGACCCCTGCTGAAGAAGACAAGAACTGGTCAGAATCGAGACATCCAGAGATACTATTGGACATGGTGGTATCCTGAGCATCATGGGAATTATAATTAGCCTCATCTTTCCAAGCATCAGCCTAGACATTCTCACCAAGATTTGTATGCACAGGGAAACACGTTTTCTCATCCTGCAATCATGAGCTTCTCTTTCAAGTGTGTTTTGAGTCATCTCCTGCTATTTCCTTCCTAAAACTCTTTCCAGTATTTGACATCAACCTCAACATCTTGTAACATGGGTCCAAGAACAACCAAAATATGAGTAAACAGTAAAATGATACCGTGATAGTGATCTTGCTAAAGTGTTCTGAAACTTATTTAAATCATGTATTCAAAAACCCTAATTAGTCCTTCATTGACTCACCTTAGAACGTTCCCTAGAATTTCTAGTTCTTGGTATGAGTTTAGTAATATGGCCAAGTCACATACTTAATATGTGGTCATTACTATTTCTTTGTGGAGGCTTTTTTTTGTTAGAGATATGAAAAAGGATAAGAAAATTGTCATGCAATGAAATTATGAAGATAAGGCTGAGTGGAAACTAGTATAACTCTCACAACTAAAAGGATTCCAGCCTCCTTATTGCTCCTCTGTTTATAAATTATGCCCGCCATCCTTATCAACAGTGTATGCATTCCAAGGTCACTATAGGGACAATAGAAAGCATCCAAACTTAGGTAGACGTGTGTGTGTGTGTGTGTGTGTGTGTGTGTGTGTGTGTGTGTGTGTGCAGGTGCGTGCGTGCGTGCGCGCGCGCACGCGCTGGAACTTGTCCAATAGTTACTGTGACACATTCTCAGTCTATAATGGTAGTGGTCAGCCTAGCCCTCATGGGTCAGAGGACAGACAGCAAAGCGAGCTATGTGGATGGTTCTCTCTTCTTTGTAGAAGTGCTTTATAAATTTCAAAAACAATTACAATAGAATCGGATCTGACAGGAGGTCAGCCCTCCCCCACTGAAAAATAGGATTTGGAATGTGGATTCACATGCATCTTTCGTAACAGTGAATTTCACCCTCATTGTGTACTGAAATGTTAACTACATGGTTTAGAAAGATTCAAAGCAGAATGTTAACATTTTTAATGGGAGAAAAAATCTAAATCAAAACATATTTGAAATATAGCTTATTTCACTTTATTTTGTCCTTTCAGTGTCCACTTTAATTTTTATGCTGTAAAAAGTTATTAAAATAGACATCCATGTATATAGTTCAGAGACACGCATAGGTCAGCAGACCTTGCTCAAACATCGTGGGCTACGTATCAAAAGCTGGGAGAACACAGGTCCCAGTGACCCCAGCTGTTAGCCTCCCTTTGGGATTCTGCTGAAGGTTTGCTCATTCAGGCTGCTACAATGCTGTCCCACTGACTGGGTGCTTCCAGCAGCAAACACTGACCCCTCCCAGTTTTGGACAGTGAGCAGTTCACGATCAAGATGTTCAAAGAGTTTGGTGAGGAGCTGCTTCCCAGTCCGCAGATGGCTGTGCTCTCATTGTGGGCTAACGAGCTTTCTGTGAATCTCTCTTGTCAGGACACACATTCTGTTCACGAGGGCCCCAATTCTGTTCACTTTTATTTCTTCAATATACAGACCAAGCAGTAAGATATTTGGATGTCTCAAACTTAGTTTATCTTGGTTGATTTCCAACCACGGGTCTTCCCCACCCCCCACCCCCACCCCCACCCTCTCTTGCACCCCTCCACCTTCAGTAACTTCCTTATTAATATCACACGTGTTCTATTACACCCTGTGCCCTTTCCAGTTCTGTGACCTGTATCTCTACATACATGCCCGTATACACATACACATAAATAGTCAAAGTGAGGATCTGCATATGAGAACGGGTGGCATTTGTCTTTCTGAGTCTGGGTTACCCCACCAGCTTAAGATAGACTAACTTTTATGTCTATCATTTTCCTGCAAATTTCATTTTTTCTTTCAGGTGGAATACAAATCTAACATGCACATGTTAAGTTTTCATTTCCCCTTGATCTGCTGTCTGTCGAGGGCCATTGAGGCTGGTTTTATTTTCTTGCTCTTGTGAATAGAACATCAGTAGACATGGATATACAAGCATCTCTGTGGTGATCTGTAGAATCCTTTGCCTGTTCCCCAAAAGCTGAGGCATGTGGTCATTCTATTTTTGAGAGACGTCTATGCTAATTTCCATAGTGGCTGCATTAGTTTACACTCTGACCAGCCATGGATAAGGGCTCTCCTCCAACCCACGGGTGCCTCCATTTCTCTTCGTTTTCTTGATGACAACTATTCTGACTGGTCAGATGGAATCTCAGAATGGTTTTAATTTGTAGTTTTCTGATGGCTAACGATGTTTCTGCGGGCTAGTGTTTTGTCAACTTGACAAAGTTGGGGTCATCTGGGAAGGGGGAACCTTAATTGAGAAAATGCCTCTGTGGGCAAGTCTGCAAGGCATTTTCTTGATGTGAGAGGCCCCTGCCCATCGCGGGTGGTGGCACCCCCCCGGCAGGGATCCTGGGTGGTATGAGAAAGCAGGCAGGCTGAACAAAACCATGAGGAGCAAGCCAGTCAGCAATGCTCCTCCATGGCCTCTGCGTCAGTTTCTGCCTCCAGGTTCTTTCCTTGAATTCCTGCCCCGGCTACCCTCAGTGGTGGAGTGTGACCTGAGAGTTGGAAGATGAAATAAACACTTTCCTCTACAAATTGCTTTCAGTCACGATGTCTTATCGTGGCAATAGAAATTTTAACTAAGATCACGTTGACCACTTTTTAAAGAGGCTCACGATTGCAAGATGAGAAAATGTGTTTCCCTGTGCATTCAAATCTTGGTGTGAGTGTCTATGTTGATGCTTGGAAAGATGAGGCTAATTTTAATTCCCAGGATGCTCAGGATACCATCATGTCCAATAGTATCTCTGGGTGTCTCGATTCTGACCAGTTCTTGTCTTCTTCAACAGAGATCAGTTCTCCAAAGGGTCAGAACTGCTGAAAAGCCTAGGGATAGATTGGGATGTCCATTGTTGGCCATTTATGTGTCCTCTTTTGAGACCCACCTGTTCCTTTAATTACCACAATTATTAATTAGAAGCTTTGCTCTTTGATTATTACATTTTTTGCAGCCATTTCTATATTCTGCATGGGAACCCTTTGTCTGACATACAACAGGCAGACATTTTCTCCCATCCTGAAGTCTGTCTGTTCACTCTGCTGGTAGCTCCCTTTACTCTGCAGAAACCCCATTCTTCCCAGCATCCCCACTTGTCAGTCTTTGGGATTCCTTCCTATGCCGCTGCAGTTCTGCTCAGAAAGTTCTTGCCTATCCCTGCATCTTGACAGGCTTTACACAGCTGTTTTTATGAGGTTCCACTTTCCACCTTCAGTCCACAGTGCCTACAGCAAGGTCCCTCTTCAGCACATCTTCTTTGAGTAATGCATATGGTCAGTCTAAGATCCTGTGAGTGGAAAGCTCTTGATAAACTGCTCCCAGCCCCCCCCCCCCTTTCTATTTTTCTGACCCTGGCAGTTAATAGATTGGCCTAGCCTAAAAGAGGTTCACCAGGCTGCACAGACAAAGGAAGAATATAGAACGACCACAAGGTATAGAAATATGGAAAGATAGAATGTCAGACTTGGCACCTGAAAGTGTTGAAAAAGAAGATTGCAGAGGATATAAGGACCCGGTCCTGGTGGAGACCTTCAGAGAAGGATGCAGCTGTCTGGAGGCCACTGTGGACAATGCCTCTCCCCCTTACCTCTGCGATCAGCCAACAGCAGCAGAATGGACAGATCGATACGGTTCACATACGACACAGAATTATATGGAGAAGGATGGAAACTTGTTCAGGGGAAAACAATAGAAGATGTTAAAGCCAATTTCTTTCCAAACTTTTAATTCACTCATTGATTTCACTTTTGATTCACCAACTTCTATTGAACGTACTATCAGGGACTGATGTGGTTGCTAGGGAGGTAAAAGGAACAAGACAGTTTTGCTCACATCATAAACTACCTGCCAGAGAGTCGGGAGCAGTTAGAATGGATACAGGCCACAGGGCACTCCTTGTGACGTGTACTATGCTAGGAATAGCAGAGTTCCTGCTTCAGGGGAAATAACCATGAACAGCTTTGACGAGAAGGTAAAACCTACAAAGAGCGAATGCGTAGAGGCAGCTGACTTGGGCTTCTAAGAGCTCACAGAGTCTGGACCAACAGCCAACAAGCCTGCATGGGGCCAACCTAGACCCTCTACATACGTGTGACAGTTGTGTAGCTTGGTCTACTTGTGGGACTCCTGGCAGTGGGCACAGAGGCTGTCCCTAATGTTTTGACCGGCTTTGGGGAACCTATTCCTCATACTGGGTTGCCTCACCCAGCCTTAATATAAGGGGAGGAGCTTAGTCCTATAGCAACTTGATATGACATGCTTTGTTGACATCCATGGGAGGCCCCTCCCCTCTCTGAACAGAAACAAAGGAGGAGTGAATTGTTGTGGGGAGGATGGGAGATCGGAGAAGGGAATGAGAGGAGAGGAGGAAGGGGAAACTGTGGTCAGGATGTAAAATAAATGAATAAATTTAATTAAAAAAAAACTCACACATAGAAAGGAAGAGCCAGACAAAAGTTGAAGAATGTTCAGAATGTTCCAGAAATAGGCAGTAAGCGTAAAACAGCTCCTTGGTAGAAGCATTTTGTCTGATCTAGGAGCAAAATGGAGTCAGTGAGGCTGGGCTGTGAGCAAGAGAAGAGCTTGGAAGAGTGGGTAGGGCCACTTGGTGTGAAGTTCTGGCAGAGGGGATGAGGAGGCGGGGCCGTGGCGTATACACCTTCAGACGGCCCTAGCACTGGCTCCGTGGGCTGTGCCTCCAAGCCTTTGTACGTGCAGTTCCACGAGGAACTCACCCCTTCGTCAACCTGGTAAACAGTGACTCATCTCTCTTGTCCCAGTTTCTGTGTCATTTCCTGTGTGAGGCTTTCTGGGATCTCTAGCCCCCATAGTCACTTCCTCTTCTGTGGTCACCTAGCACTTTGTGTGTCTCTTAGTACTTTGTCACTGTTTACGGATCCCCCCTCTCGAGGAGGTGAAGGCTTTGAAGGCAAGGGACAGTTTACGTTTCTTTGCGTCTCTGTTCTACCGCACCTGCCGCCCCTAAAGCCCCCTAAAGCTGAGAGCATGCTGTGCTCATGTTTGCGTTCTCGTCCTATTCCTCCAGCCCCAGTACATCTAGGACAGGACACACCATGTCAGTCACACCCCCCAAATGCACAAGGAATGGATGAAATTGCAAACAACAGAGATTCCATTAACTCTGGCCTTCACTGATAAGCGGAGCTGACCCAGAAGAGATGTCAATGATTGGAAACATCCTGGAGTTTCCATGCATGGAAAAAAAAAAAAAAGACAGTTGCTGGGATCGCTTAATTAATAATAACAATTAACATTAAAAAAAAACCCACACATAGAAAGGAAGAGCCAGACAAAAGTTGAAGAATGTTCAGAATGTTCCAGAAATAGGCAGTAAGCATAAAACAGCTCCTTGGTAGAAGCATTTTGTCTGATCTAGGAACAAAATGGAGTCATATAGCTTAACAGCTGGTGTTTTGCTGGGGGTTTAAAGGATGTTTTCGTCCATGTCAGGATGGTAGCAGTGGCCATTTATTAAATACTTGCTGTATACCAGGCTATTGCAGAAGCTGCACATACACATTCGTTTGGTCTTCAGAACAACATCGACCTGCTTGCGTATTAACCCACTAGACAGATGAGGGACGGGGCTCTGTGAGTAGCCTTGACTCAGTGTGGTTCACATAGCCAGTTAGTAGTGGGGCTGGAAGTCACACTCAGAAAAGTTCAACTGCAGAGTCTAATATTCTGCCTTTTTAAAGATTAAAAAACTTACTAATTCAGTCTTTAAGGATGAAACTAATAACAATCAAGCTTGTCTTCTTCGTCCTTTTCATATATGGTCCATCATCTGACCAAGAGAGATGGACTTGGGCAGATCCATTGTATGTCTTATATCTCACATGTGCCCAGTGGCCATCTATAACTGAATAAATCAGTGGTCATTCATCTGTGATGAGGGACTGGAGCAAAGGTCATCTAATCCTCATCTGGATAGCATTTGAGCTACTGAGCAATACTGGCTATACTTTCTTCACTGTTGTAACCAGATGCCAGTCAAGAACAACTGAAGGGAAGAAGGATCCACATGGACTCAGCATTGGAGGGTTCAGTCCGTCACAGATGGGATGGCAAAGGTCAGAGAAGTTTGAGGCTATAATAGGAGGAATGTGGGTACTTTCCTGCATCTTTGTGGACTGGGAAATAGACACAGGACCGGAAGCAAGACAGAGCTGTCAACTCAAGTCCTGCCTCTTCCAGGTCTGCTTCTTCCAGACAGACCCCATCCCAAAGGCTTCACCACTCCCCTAAACAATGTCAAACAAGGTCAACAGTTGGAAATCAAGTGAATGTTTGAACACGTGATTCTGGTAGGGTGGGTATTTTTCATGCTAACCATAATATGAGCCAAGCTGTATCTGATTGTAAGGACAAAACCAATGATGGAGCCATGGCTATGATCATAGCCAACACCTCTGGTCATAATGAACTCCCATCACAAAGCATAGTCACCTCTACTCTCCTAGATGCAAAGAAGAACAATTTGGTCATGGTGTTTCATCACAGCAATAGTAACATTAACTAAGACAGCAGCTGACAAGCGATGCTTTTAGATTGTCAGATCTCTCCTGTAACCTGGGTGTATAGCGAGGTGTACCTGCAATCTCTGCACTTGGAAACTGGGGACAAGAAGGTCAGGGGTTCAGGGCCATCCTCAGCTGTAGAGCAGCTGAGGCCTGTATCAAAAGCAACAAAGTCTATCCTGCAAAAGATGTCAAGATCTCAACTCTTAAAGGAGCCTTTATGGTCCTCTGCTGTCTGCTTTTCCACATTAATAGAAACTCTCTCTCTCTCTCTCTCTCTCTCTCTCTCTCATAAACACACACACACACACACACACACACACACACACACACACACAAAACACACGGGTGTTTTGCACTCTAGGACACTCAGTACACATCCCTTCAAGTCAATCAACCACAAAATGAGTGGGACAAGCAATAGATCTTGAGCGAGAAGGACTAAGATCATTCCCCAAGCGCTGATTCACTGTAGACCCAGCTCGTTACCAATCTGGGCATCAGCTTCCTCATCTGTAAGAAAAACAAATGAGTAAGAAATTCTCTGAAACTCTATGCAGCTCTGAAATTGTGGGGAAGTTAGAAACAAGCATCCATCTGCAACTAGCCCTTCTTTTACTCAGGCGGCGGATAAGCTTGTGCTTTAGGAGTATCTACCTAGCCACACAGGCCTTCAAATACCACAAACAGGGTAAGAGGATTAATCATTTATCAAAGGCCGGGCATGAAAACAGTTCTGAAAAAAGAGGAGCAGAGTTCAAAACAACCTGAGGTCTGTCAAGAGCGTCACATGACTCTTGTCCCTTGGCCAGAGAATACAATAAAAGATGGTATGACCTATTTTCCACATGTCAATGGTAGACTTGAACCCTTGCTCATGGGTCACTTTGGAAGCAGCCACCCCACTGTGGGCCTTGTCAAGAAGATACAGCTGGTGTTCCCCTTGTGCTATCTTTGGCATGTGAAGTCAGATGTGGCTTCTTGAAACTACTCCAGAGAATTGCCATGGTGGAGGCAGTCTACTAATGGAGCCCTGAAGGCATGAGACCGGGAAGGGTCAGAGGCCAGCGAGGAAAGTGACAGGACCACCACTCCCTTGCTGGGAGTGGCTTAGAGGAAAAGTCATCACCCCATAGCAAGCTGGTCCAGGCCAGATCTCTTCATCTCCTACTAATGAAATGAGAAGTTACCCACAGGCGGTGGCACCGGTAAACCCAGCACCGAGAGGGGGTAGCCTGAGCAACATAACAAGATCAAGGCTAGCTTGAGCTATGTAGCAAGGTCCTGACCTCCCCCCCCCCCCCCCGCCCAATCCAAAATGAATTAATAAAGGTATAAATAAGAGAAGGCTTGATCCAATCAGTAGCTATCAAACTGAGTCTTAAAACATGGGTGTCTTATTAAAAAACAAAACAAAACATAATTAGGAGATGAGCTGCGAAAGGAAAATTGACCTGGCTCCTGGCTCTCCGGATCCTACACAACCGTCTCTGTTTTAAAATGGGTTGTGGCGGCGGTGGCACATGCCTTTAATCCCAGCACTTGGGAGGCAGAGCCAGGCGGATCTCTGTGAGTTCGAGGCCAGCCTGGTCTACAGAGCGAGATCCAGGACAGGCACCAAAACTACACAGAGAAACCCTGTCTCAAAAAAAGAAAAAAGAAAGAAAGAAAGAAAGAAAGAAAGAAAGAAAGAAAGAAAGAAAGAAAGAAAGAAAGAAAGAAGGAAGGAAGGAAGGAAGGAAGGAAGGAAGGAAGGAAGGAAGGAAGGAAGGAAGGAAGGAAGGAAGAAAGAAAGAAAAAGAAAAATAAATAAAGTGGGTTGTAGTGGAGTTCAACAACACACTAGTCTCAAAGCAGGGATCCTGGTCTAAAGAATAGAAATGGGAAATACAGATTAGATGACCTCCAACATCTCCTATCTCTCAGGGTAAAGTGTTTTCTCCATACAAGCAGGAGGACCTGAGTTCAGATCACCACAACTCACATAAAGCTGGGTGCAATATCACACATCGACAACCCAAGTGCGCCTGTGGTGAGATGGGAAGTAGAGATGGTAATGTTACTAGAAATTCCCTGGCCGGCCAGCCTGGTCCACCCAGCAGCCAAGAACAGTCTGGCCCTGTCCCAAACAGCGTGGAGAGTCAGGACTGACCAATGCCTAAGGTTTGCCCTCTACCTCCACACATGCTCTGTGGCAAGCCCCACTCACATAGACTCCCTCTCTCTCTCCCTCTCCCTCCATCTCTCCCTCTCTCCCTCCCTCCCTCCTGTCTCCCTCTCCCCCTCCCATCCCTCTTTCCCTCTCTCTCCCTTCCCCTCTCTCTCTCCCCCTCTCCTCTCTCTCTCCCCCTCCCCTCTCTCTCTCCCTCTCTCTCCCTCTTTCCCC
This sequence comes from Peromyscus maniculatus bairdii, assembly GCF_049852395.1. Classification (NCBI taxonomy): domain Eukaryota; kingdom Metazoa; phylum Chordata; class Mammalia; order Rodentia; family Cricetidae; genus Peromyscus; species Peromyscus maniculatus. The sequence goes on along the minus strand of NC_134869.1, from coordinate 21,541,484 downwards.
CTCCCTCTCTCCCTCTCTCTCCCTCTCTCCCTCTCTCTCTCCGTCTCTCTCTCTGTCACACACATACACACATATGTACACCCCTAATTCTGAACCCACAAAAATATTAACAGATAAATGGGCATAAACGTGCTCTCTCGAGTTATTATGCAAACACCCCGAAAATGGTGTAGAATGAATTCAAAATAATTCTTCCCTCCTTGGCCCCTTTTTCTTTTTGTCCAGCATTCCATGCTGAAGCTCTTTGGCAAAATGATCTAAATCATAAAAAAAATAAATAAATAAATAAAAAAAATCACCTGTGGTCTCCCTTTGCTGGAAACTAAGGGTGACTTTCAGGCAGGACACCCATGTGACTTATCCATTTCCCCGATCATCAGCCCCTCTGCCTCATCACGATAGGAATGGCCTTCGTCAGTTTTCACGGGGCTTGACAGAGTCCTCAGCTCGTCATTCTCATGTCAGACAGAAGCCTTCTCGTCTTGCCGCCCGTGTGCGGCTTTGGTAGCACCCACCCCCACACCAGCCCCATATTCAGCAAACCCAGCCTGGTCGGCACCTTTCAGGCTTTACACAGTCACCCGAATCTTCTGGAGGGTCGGAAGCAGAAGCTCCCGTTCACTGGGATAACCTCAGAGGTGGTTGGAAATGACAGCGTCTAACCCACTGAAATGAAATAAACAGAAGCAAATGGTCTTTGTGCATGAAATAAGAGGGAAGAAGTTGAGAATGGGCGAATACTACTACCAAATACAGCCACGTGATCTACCCTCATGACCGCTGTCCCAGTCAGACCTCTAGAATCTGCTCAGTCTTTTTTTTTTTTTTTTTTTTTTTTTCCCCGAGACAGGGTTTTTCTGTGTAGTTTTGGTGCCTCTCCTGGATCTTGCTCCATAAACCAGGCTGGCCTTGAACTCACAGATCCACCTGGCTCTGCCTCCCGAGTGCTGGGATTAAAGGCGTGCACCACCACCACCCGGCTAGCATTTGCTCAAACTTAATGGGACTGCTTCCCTATACCTCATGGGTTTAAGAACAAACCCACCTTGATAGCTCAGACAGCTTTCTCTGTCAAGTTTGGCTTAAGCATCACAGTCAAGGTTAGAAACACTGACCATGCTGTTTCAGCTCTTGGACTCTGCGTTCCAGGTTCTCATCACACACACAGTCCCTTCCAAGCTTAGTGCTTGTCCATTTTGCAAGGTTTGAAGTGATATGCCTCATGCCATACACGCTAAAGCATTTGGTTAATTTGCTTTCTATTCCTGAAAGGGGCAATGCCATCAAATACTACCAGGGTTTCTCCATGGCACCTAAGGGAGACCTGAAGGTCAGTGCCTGCCATCTTTCCACCAAATCCAGATGTAGTCTCTGAACAGTTCGCTGAGAACCTGCAGAAGTTCATCAGAGCTGTGAGCTAACATAAAACTCATTCCCACTCTGAATGCACCCTTAATACTCATGCGTATAGCATGTATCATTTCTATTATTCAGAAGTGCCCGCCAAGACATTGTGCATGCAGCTGAGTCACTCAATGAAAACATCCCTCAGCTGAAGAGTCTAGTCCCCTCAGAATCTCGATCGCAACACACTGTTGAGGGTGTATTTCTATGTTTAAAAATAAAAACATTTTTATTGGTGAAAATGTCAAATTTGCGTTACAGATTAAATGTACTACTTTTAATTAATTTGGAGAGTTAAAAAAATGTGTCTCTCCAGACGCCTGCCTTAAGTTTCCAATTATTTAAAACCACTGGTGGTCACGGCCCCGCCTCCTCAATCGTGACTCCACCCACTCTCCGCTGTCACACTGCGGTCTGAGCAGCCTCCCTTTGCACGCACAGTTCCAGCTTTTGTCATTGGGACAAAATACCGATGGAAACAGCTAAAGAGAAGAAGGGCTTAGTTTCGTTCTCAGCCTCATGGTGGGACAGGCATGATGGGGACCGCACAAGGCTCATAGGGACAGGGCTGATGCCTAGGCTGGCCAGGAAGCAGAGAGGTAAATAGCTTAGGAACCAGGTTTGCCTATAATGCATAAAGCCCATCCCAAACGACTCACTCCCTCTAGTGAAGAGGGAGGCCATGCCTTCGAAAACCTGTCAACCACTCCAAAGAGCACAAGCAGGCGGTGACCAACTATTGTCCAAACCGTAACAAATCTCTTTGGGATCCCAGATATAAGCATACAGATGTAGGGGCAGCCACCCTCACTTCCCTGTGCCCTAGACACTGTGGGGGACTCCCGGACCCTGATTTTATAATTGAATGAGTCTTTCAGACCCTCTTTCCCTGACCACTTATGTGGAGTAGCCTCTTCATTCTCTACCAACGCCTGTTTTCTGATTTAGCAGCAGGATTTTCATCTGCAGATACACAGCGACGTCCGTGTTCACTTGATGGTGTTCCATTTCCATTACAATCCTGGGGCCTCTGTGGAAATAAAGTCTTCCTAGGTCCCTCCAACCTCACTGCTGAAGGAACCACTGCTTGTGGCACAGCATCTCCCTTAAGCAGTCACTGGTAGATAATTAGTTTTACTGTTTCAGATTTATTTTACTTTACGTATATGAGTGTTTCGCTTACATGTGTGTCTGTACACCATGTACGTGCCTGAGCCCTTGAAGGTCAGAAGAGAGCATTGGATCCCCGGGAACTGGAGGTACGCACGGTTGTGAGCTGCCATGTAGGTACTGTGACTTTAATCCAGGTCCTCTGTAGGAGCAACCGGTGTTTTTAGCCGCTAAGACATCTCTCCAGTCCCCTAGATAGAGAGTTTAAAAAAGAAACAAACCAGGAACTACCATGCTAGCTTTCCAAAGTACACATGGGCTCCTTCAAAGCTGCCCAGAGCAAAAAATCTGACAAAGAATCGTACCCGTCAGCTTGGGTTGCCTAATCTATAAGGCCACATTGCCCCTTTTTTTTTTTTTTTAATAGATACAGTAAGTCACAGGCAGTTTACTAATCTCATCATTGTTATTCTCCCTCTAAGACAGCATCAAAAATAGTTATAAACGTTATCAAACATATCCCAAGCAGGGGAACACCCAGACCACGCCCAGACCACGCCGACTTTGCCTTTACAGAGCTCACAGTTCAACAAAAGAACGAAATGAACCAAGGCGTAAACATGAACGTCTGTGAGGCGAGCGCCCTTTCTGGCATCTAAACCAGGCACAGTGAGGCTGGAATGTAAAATACACAAGATAAAAAAGATAAGGAAAATAATCAGGGGACAGATAGCGTGTGGTGCCGTGGAATGTGAACCTTCCCCTTTCACGAGGAAAAGCAGCAGGCCCCATCAACCTCTCATCCCCTAACCGCTTACCTAGAAATCACCAACTGCGGCACTTGGCATGGGATGATCAAAAAATACCTGTTCGATATTTATCACTGCGTGCCTGTTTAAAGAATACGAAGCAAGGAAGGAAGAAAATGAGATGATATTAGCACCAGGGAAAGAAAAATTTTAGAAAGGGCACTGATATACTCTGCGGCTCGGCTATGAGCCCAATCAAAATTAAAAGGGATTTAATTAAATATGTTATACACATAAACTTGAAAGATTCCTAAGTAGTCAAGAGACATTATCTAAAATTTAAGAATCTAGAAATATCTAGGCATTATTTAGGACGATGAAGGTAAAGTCGTGAAAGATTCATAAGCACAAACTTTGGAAGCAAAGAGAGAGAGGGAATGGGTTGGGTCTAGGAAGGGTTGGTTCCTCTTTTTCCCCTCCCTTGAATCCTTGTATGTGAGTTATTTTGTTATGATTTATTTGTATGATTGCAAGCCATAAGGATATGGTTTAGAATGAACTTGCAATGTCGCGCTTGCGCGCGCGCGCGCACACACACACACACACACACACACACACACACACACACGTGCACGCATACACGTATGCGCACACACTCTTCACAGTCTCTGTTACGTGAATAGAAAGCAATAGAGGGGGGAGTCGGGAAGTCCCTCCCCATGATGGCCCCACTGACAGGTCTCACTGCACAGCCCATATCTCCCTCCATGTCTGCCCAGGACACCTCAGTGTCTGATTTCTCAGAGTCCTAAGTTGGACGGCTGAGCAACCTCCCCAGCGCTGAGGAGTTGAGAACCTGAGCACGTCCCCAGCCGCAGCGAGCAGAGCTACTGGGAAATTGAGGGTTTTCAAGCTTAAGTTCCAATTGCAGGGGAGATGCCGAGGACTGCTCTTTGATCTGACTGAAGCATTCGCCGATGGGAAGCAGCTGATCACAGAGGCCGGACTGTTAGCGTAAAAGGCTTTGGGTGCCTCGGGTCCCATTACCAGGAGCCCACTCCTGGGCAGCTTGTGGTGTGTGGTACTTGACAGCGACCTTCCTTGTGAACTGCCTCTTACTACCCAGCAAGACAGAGTGCTGAGAGAGAGGCTGTAGGGGAAGCAATCCACCAAAGAGGGAACGTTGTTTTCAAGCATTTTCAAGGGCTTTAGGAGGCTCCTTTTTTTAAATTCAAGACATTAATTAAAAATCGTTATTAATTATTACAGCCATTCCTCTCACTTTCTCTACCAGATAAAAATTTTATAGGGCACTGCCAGTCACATAGATACATTTTAAAGCCAAGAAGAAGAGGAGAAGGAGGAAGAGGAGGAGGAGGAAAAGACTGAACAGCTGTTTTATAAATGGGAATTTTTCCTTCATTGGAACAAGTTTTACATGTAAAGAATTTTGAAACGTCAAAGTGTTACATATCCTAACACAACGGAGTCCTATCTAAAGTCAGTGAGGAAATTTACTTTTTCCCCCTGTGTTGGGTATTTGATTTTGTGTGTGCGTGTGTTATTTTGTTTACTAAAAACGGGATGTTTCACAGCTATTTTCTCATTACAGTTCAGAAGAATAGCTTCCATGTAAGTTGATGTTCATGCTAAATGCTATTAAACACAAACAGCATAACAACTAAAAATAGTTCAAAATCTCTTGCTACATTTTGTTAGCAATCCTTGCTGCAGCCAAGTTCCCCATTAATTGCACAATTTATATTTGAGGAAAGGCAGAACTTAATTGTTTCCAAACAAAATTTCAGGCCTGGTACATTTCCTTCCCTCTGTCAATTTCAGTTAAATGAATTATTCTTCCGAAAGGAGGAATGAGGAAAGGAAGGCTTCTCCAAGAGTCCTCATTTAATGTGTGTGTTTCATCAAGGCTCTAATTACCCAGTTGAGACGGATGGCAGCTTTATAGCCATCACCGGAGAGCTTTCTGGTTTCGGAGGCTTGCTTTCATCCTCACTTCGTACCAACACCAACAAGACGGCTCACGCCAGAGAGATGAAAAATGCTTAATCCCATGAAAGCATAAAAGCAAAGACAAGATTATAGTCTACTTCAGGCTATAATACATTAAAAAATTATCAATTGCCTCTTCTAAGTAAAAGAGGGCGATGGATTCATCTAGGACACCAAGTCAGCTTTCCCCGGGTTGTGGGCGTTACTACGTGAACTCCTCCAGAGTCAGCTCACCTCATCTAAGTTTCAAAGCTCAAAGCATAGGATGTGGGTGGAAAGGGAGCATGAACAAGATACAGTTCTTGTTCCCCGTGCGGTCAAATTCTTCCCGGGAAAGTGGTCTTCTGCTGGGTGTTGTCTTGGCTCAGCTGGACTGTTAGTAAACCATATGCACTTCAGAGATGCCGACGCTGACCAGAAGAATTAAAAGCACAAGGCGGAGTAGCAGAGAAAGATTAGAAATGGGAATAGACCCACACTCCATCCCAATATCTCCCCATTTGCCAAGGTTCTTAAAGGGCTAGGGAGATGGCTCGGTAGGTAAAAATCCTATCTGAGCAAGCAAGAAAGGCTGAGTTCAGGTCCTCAGGACAAAATCCAGACATGGCAGCATGTCCCTATAATCCCAACATTTCAGGATGGAGACAAATGGATCCCAGGGAGCCTGCTGGCCACCCGACTCAAGCTATAATGGTGAGCCCTAAGTTTAATGAGAGATTGTATCTCAAAAAACAAGGAAGAGTGGCAGAGATAGACACCCAAAATCAACCCCCAGCCTCCACACACACTCACAGGCATCTATACCCTGAATCCACACACCATACACACACATACACCCCAGAGTCCTTAACATGAAATCCTTGGGAGATGATTCCTACATAGTGATGTCTATTGTAGGGAGTGGGGGAAGCCCTGAGTGAGTGAAGTCCTAAGTGGACTTTTATCTTGACATGGGCATGGCCTCTGAGACCACTCGGCCCATGGGAAATTGGCAAAGTCATTACTCATATGGGCCAGGCTCAAGGAGGAATGATAAATCTCTTCTTCGGAGCCTGAGCACACTTGTTTATAAAGGACTGGCCAGTGTATGTGAAGGCTGGATACAGAAACTTCTTCTCTCCAATGTTTACAGCCCGAGAATCTCACCTCCAGAGATCAGCTGACCCCTGTGGTGGTATTGTGTTCCCCAAAATATTGTGTGCCCTAATAAACTTATCTGGGGTCAGAGAACAGAAAAGCCACTAGATACTTAGGATAGGCAGTGGTAGCACACGCCTTTAATCCTAGCATTCCAGAGGCAGAAATCCAAATGTTCAAGGATACAGCCAGGCATGGTGACTCACACCTTTAATCCCAGGGAGTGAGGGCAGATAGCAGAAAGGTATATAAGTGTGAAGACCAGGAACTAGAAGCATTTGGCTGGTTAAGCTTTTGGCTGGTTAGGCATTTAGGCTTTTGAGCTACAGTTCAGCTGGCACCCATTCTGGATGAAGACTCAGAGGCTTCCAGTCTGAGGAGACAGGATCACTTGAGGAATTGGCGAGGTGAGGAAGCTGTGGCTTGTTCTGATTCTCTGACCCAACATTCACCCCAATAACTGGCCTCAGGTTTGATTTTATTAATAAGACTCTTTAAGATTCCTGCTACAGACCCTACCCACTGTGCTATGCCTATAAACATGCTGAGGTCCCAGGTTGTAGTAGCAGTGACATCAGAGAAGCCACCTGGTCTCATCTCCATCATAAGTGTGTCGGTGTCTGACCCTTCCTCAGTCTTTCTCTGCCACTGACCAGGGTTCCAGGGGCCCGAGCTGTCTGGGATGTGGTAATCTATCATAAAGTGTGTTTGCACTTTATAAGAATTCAAAGTCTGTCCCTCATAGCACTTGGTAGAAATCACCGAGTTGCTCCCCACTTGGCAGACACAGACACTGACAGTCATTTGTATGAAGACGTGGGTTCTGAATGGCCAAATCAAAACTTAAACCAAGGAATACGAAACATAGCTAGAATCATTAATCTTACGGTGGTTTAAATGAGATTATGTATCATAGATGTGCATTTACAGGGAAAATGCTTCCTTTTATATATGGAGGGGTTGATATAGTGAAGACAGATGATACTTGGGGGTAAGATTGAGCTTTTTCTATGTCTTACTGTGTGTACTGATAACTTGTAACTAGAGGGACTATGTCTTGTTCCTATAATAAAGAAGAGAATAAAAAAGAAGTTATTTTAAAAAATAAAGTTAAATGTTAATCATTAAATTGATTTAATGACAAAATGAAGACAGTGAGTTCTATTCTTCTGCTATTAATAGCCAAGTGTTTAAAAAAGATTGCTAAGTGTTTTAGAGCATTTGTTTGATAGAACATCATGTCAGGTCCCATACCTCACTTAATCCACCCCAATTTTCTTATCATAGTGATGGGTTTTATTATCCCTTCCACAGACTGGGAAAGCAGAGCGCAGAAAGTTCACATGATTTGTCTGGGTCACATGACTGGAGTCATCCCAAACCAACCTCCAGAGCTGGAGCCTCCCCCACTCCTGGGCCTGGCTCTCTGGAAACACTGTGATTTCCAGGGAGGAAGTGGTCTAGATCTGAAGACGGATGGGTCCATCCTCCATGGCTGGGAGAGTCTCTCCTCGGGGCTGGACACTCATGGCCCTTCTCTCAATTCAAGTGGAAAACTGATTGTAAAGACATTTTAGTAGTCCCTCTATATAAAAAGAAGGTATTCAATAGCCTTTGGTATTTTATACACATAATGCTTTTGGAGTTAAATATGCACCAATGGTATAAATTTCATATTTAAAAAAACCCCACAGACTTCAAATATATACTTCTATGATGTCAGTGATTCTATATGTGAATTATGGATTTTTATTCTACTTGCCAAGACAGAATTTAAAGTATGATATTTTTGTATTTGAGGCAGCCATTTAAGCTACCTGAGTGTTCACTAAGAAAATGTGATTTTCTAATCAGCCAAAGGCAGGACTTTAAATTGAGCAAATTTTTTTTATTACCTGAAGAGATAATTATGGAAGTTTAGATGTGTGATTTCATGTGAATTTCTAAGTAAATTATTAGAAGACATTAATTAATTCTCAAATCTAAGAAATGGCTCATGAGACACAATGTGTATATAAAGTTCTGATGCTTTGCAATTAACCTGATACTAACAGATTCTCAGGTTCTGCCAATAACACTCTTCAAGTATTGCTGGGGGATGTCTTTCTATAAGCTGTGAATATATATTGTTCCCACTGGTTAATAAACAAGCTACTTTGGCCTACAGCAAGGCAGCTTAAAGGCAGGTAGGAAATCAAAGGAGAGAAACAGGAAAGAGAAAGGCAGAGCAGAGAGATGCTAGCCTGCCGCCCAAGAGAAAGAAAGCAAGATGTCAGGAGACTGGTTAGATGAAGAGGAATGGGTTAATTTAAGATGTTACAGCTAGCTAGCCAGAAGTTTGAGCCATTAGGTCATACAGTTTGTACATAATATAAACCTCTGTGTGTTTACTTGGGTCCAAGCAGCTACAGGACACTAGTGGGAGAGTATCGTTCTACAGGTATCCTGTGGAGCTGTGTTGGATAGTGTTGCTGTTCCATCTGATTTTAAAGAGGCTGGGTCAAAGGATCAGTAGAATTTACCAGCAGCTGTGGAAGATTAGTGGTATTTGACACATTCTCGTGTGTTTGTGTCTCTTACTCCTACATCAGTTTTATGACATAATAACCAATGCCCGAGGAAAGCAACTGAAGTGAAGAAAGCTTCCAAGTTGAGTCTGTGGTCACCTGGCTCCTTCGCTTTTATGCCTGTGACATGATACAAGCATGATAGCAGAAGTCTGTGGTAGAAGAGAGCTGCTCACCTCAAGTCGGCCAGGAAGCAAAAAGACAAAAGGAACATGATCGGGGACAAGATGTACTTGTCGGCAGAGACATGCTCCCTGTCTCCTACTTCCTCCAACCAGGACTCACTCACTACTTTCCACCACCTTCCAGTAGCACCATCAGACTATGAATCCCCCAGTGGGTGAATCCATTGCTTAGGTCAGAGCCCTCCATGTTCACTCACCTCTCAATGATTGGCTCCGCCAACTGGGCATCATGCCTCCTCCCCATGAGCCTTGGCAGTAACTCTTTAGAGCAGTGGTTCTCAACCTTCCTATTGGTGTGACCTTCTAATACAGTTCCTCACGCGGTGGTGACCTCTGACCATAACATGATTTCATTGCTACTTCATAACTGTAATTTTGCTACTGTTCTGAGTCGTAATGCAAATATCTGAAATGGGACACCTCCAAGGGGTCACAACCCACAGGTTGAGAACCATTGCTTTAGAGACCCAGGACGGGAGACGTCAGGAAGGCATTTTAGTTTCTGCTGACTTCTGTTAGGAAGAGAGGAGACGTTGATATGTTTGTCCTATATAGAAATCTCTTCAAAATCAAGAAAAAGGCCAATAGAATCTGCAACAGAAGTCTTCAGTGGATTTAAGTGAAGCCCAAACATTTTCTTTTATTTCTTCATTTCCAAATGTCTCCTCCAAAGCCTGACCTCATAACGATAACTTTGAAATACTGTTTACAGATGTTTTTTCAACTTTATGGGGGGGGGGGGGCGTTATATGTAAACTATTGTTCTGGCAGGTGATTGTCTTGCAGGGGATGTTGGTCTGACACACAGTTCCTGACTGCCCTGGAAGGCCGTGACTTCCCGGCCCTCCTTGAGCCAAGTCCACAACAACTCTCTTCACTGCCTTGGGGAAACACAGGAAACTTTGGTCCAATATCAGCCATGTTTTTCTCAGTGCATTTTCCAGTGTGAAACTTAACCTTCACTGAATTGAAAGTGCCGTTGGGGAGAGAATTTCATCATCTTTGCGGGGCGGGGGTTGGGGAGGGGACAAAATTATGTGTTGTCTCACAGATTTTTTTTTTACAAGCTGTCTTGAGGATCAGTTTATTCAAGCTCACCAGGTTTTAATCACTGAGAGAGTCTAGCAAGGAATTTGAAATTCACAGTCAACCAGAAACACCTAGAAGACTTCTAAAATTTGAAGACAATAAAAGCCCTTGGGTGGCGGCATGTTAGTCCTTAGTAGCCTTAGGAGACAGTTTAATATGACAGTTCCAAGAACTTGTAAATTGAGCTTCCCAACCAGACATCCCTGGAGGATGTCAGCCCACAACAGCTTGCAACTGGGTGATGTAGGTTAGGCCAGCTCTGGGAATATGTCCAATGTTAAAAAAAGGAGCCCCAGGGGACCAAACAGAGAATGCGGTAAGAGGCCCTGTGGCCTATATTGTTTTTCTAGTTATCATCTTCTTGAAATGAAATGGACGTTTTTTCCCCCCAGTGCAAGCTGGGGAAGAGCCACGGCCCTTCCTGCCAGTCAGGCCCAAGATAAAAGCAAGGACTTGTGAGTCAGAATGAGATGACCCCACACAAACCACTCCCGGGAGAAGGAACACTCTGGGTGTCATCAAAACAAAGACTTGATCAAAGCTCACACCTCAGCAGAGACCCAGCTAAACACTTTCCAAACAAAAGCCCCCCCCCCCCCCACCAAGGACTCAAAACAGAGATGGCCAGAAGAGAGAGCCGAGGAAACAGACTTCTTTCTGCAACCAGGAGTGAAATTCATGCTACTAAAAACAAACAAGGGGCAGAAAAGGAAGTCAACTACAAAAGAGAAATATAAAACGATTATATGTGTGCCAGGAAGGCAGGATGGCAGTATTTTCTCCCAAGACGATATTCTGCTTCATCACCATATGCTACGGGAAAATCCAATATGTTCCTGACAGACTCCTAACATTTTCCGCAAGATGCTTAAAGCGTCAGAGAATATGTCAGAAATACTTAGTACCCACTGCATTTTTTTAATATTACACACCGGAAATTCTCTGGTTCATGAATTTTAATAAGACCACTATAATTCAGTCTGCCAATCATTCTCCCAAGAACTTGCTCATGGAAACATGCAACAGATTCTGTTTTGGTTTTATTCTTGTGTATTCCTGCATCTGCAAAAGGAATACACGCACGCCCACATATGTGCTCATGCAGAGCACACACATGAAACAGTATGTTAAGATAAAATACTATTGGAAGAATTACTTCAAATCATCGGCTGACAATATTTCAAAGTACAGTTCTTCTGCTTGAAGAGAAAGCTGTATGCATTAAAGATCTACCGAATTCAGTTATAATGTACAACTTCAAACTAACAGGCATGAGAGCTGATGGGTAGCCTGGCTTACTTCCTGTTGCTTGTGACGAAGCGCTGACCACCACATGCTGTGGAATAATGCTCTTGTACACTGGTTTAATAAAATGCTGATTGGCCAGTAGCCAGGCAGGAAGTATAGATGGGATAAACAGACAAGGAGAATTCTGGGAAGAGGAAGGCTGAGTCAGGAGACGTCAGCATTCTGTCCAGAGATCAACATGTAATAGCACACAGGTAAAGCCATGGAAAACATGGTGACATATAGATTAACAGAAATAGGCTGAGTTTAAGTGTAAGAGCTAGTCAGTAGTTAGCCTGAGCTGACGGACGAGCAGTTTTAATTAATATAAGCCTCTGTGTGTTTACTTAGGTCTGAGCAGCTGCAGATTGGGCACAACACAGGAAAGCTTCCAGCTACAGCCAAATAAAGGGAAGATAGGGTTTGTTTCATTTACACTTCCAGGTCATAGGGCATAGTCCCTCACAAAGGAAAGTCAGGGCAGGAATGCAACAGGAACCTGGAGGCAGAAGCTGAAGCAGAGACCATGGAGGAATGCTGCCTCCTGGCGTGGTCCTCATGACTTACTCAGCTTCCTTTTTATATACCTAGGACTCCCAGTCCAGGGGTGATACTCCCCAGAGTGGACAGGGCCCTCCCACATCAATCATTAATCAATAAAATGCCCTACAAACTTACCTACAGGCCAATCTGGGGCTGAGGGGTGACAACTTCTCAGTTGAGGTTCCCTTTTTCCCAGAAGACTCTGGTTTGTGTCAAGTTGATTAAAAAAAAAAAAAATAACTCGCACCATGGGTAAATGGAATATATCAGTATATGCTGCTTGTTCTGGATGCTTCCACCTGAAGGCCTTCCAAAGTCTTCCTCTAGCCTTACTCTTATTCTAGCTGTGATTACAGGTCTCTAACCACGTACGGCTTTCCAGTGGACTATTCTAGCCTGAGTGTCAGTGGCATACACCTGAGAATGTGCCCAGGGAACTACTTGCATAAGATGGGCCTTGGTCTATGGTGCTCAGCTGGCCAATTACATCCTCATTTGGTGATGCCGTTAATGCATGTTAACTGCTACACCGCATGGCTTAGCTTAGATTCCTTTAAACACATCTGGAACACCTATATTTTTGGCAGGTTCTTTCTGTGTCCAGGGCGCTGGTATCAGTACCCAAAGAGAGAAGGTTCTACATTTTTTGGTATCCTGTGACAAGGACAGAACAGTGAATGTCAGAGCTGTCTGGTGTACACTTTGAGTGAGTTGGTTTCCATAATTTTATACTATAAAATGATTACAATTTACCTGTCAGAAATAAATCCCCAAACTTCCTTTTCAGAGTAGGGTAGACATGCGGTTAACAAAGTCAGTAGCTCAGCACTCACCTCTGTCCTTCCATTCTGCTACTGTAGCTGCTGAGCCTTTCCCTAGAGAAATCTTTAGAAGTACAGTCTCCCTCGTGACTCTCTGCTTTATTTCTCCCCGTGGCAGTCGATGTGGTCACTATTCTACACAGATATTCTGCAGGTCACATGCTCACCATTGGAGCTTGTTTCCTACGACGAAAATGCAGGTAACACAAGGGCAGAGGTCTCCAAGACAACACCTGACAGCGAGGGAAAGCAATAAATAATCACCGGATGATCAACAGCAGGTGCTTGGCGGTCATCTACAGTGAATAAGGGAATGAAGAGAGTCATTTACAGAAGTTAGTTTTCCGGAAACGTCATGGGCTTGTCCCTCTAATCCAACTCTTAGGTACCTGGCCGCACAGGGATGCCTTCTGGGCAGTGGTTCTCAGCCTTCCTGATGCTGCAATCCTTTAATACAGTTCCTCACACTGCAGTGACCCCCAACCATAAAATTATTGGAGTTGCTACTTCATAACTGTGATTTTGCTGCTGTTATGAATCATAATGTAACTACCTGTGTTTTTTTTTTCTTTTCTTTCTTTCTTTCTTTTTTTCTTTGTTTTTGTTTTTCGAGGCAGGGTTTCTCGGTGTAGTTTTGGTGCCTATCCTGGATCTTGCTCTGTAGACAAGGCTGGCCTCAAACTCACAGAGATCCACCTGGTTCTGCCTCCCAAGTGCTGAGATTAAAGGTGTGCGCCACCACCACCTAGACCTATCTGTGTTTCTAATGGCCTTTGGTGACCTCTGTAAAGGGGTCATTCAGCCCTCAAAGGGGTCAAGACCCACAGCTTGAAAACTGTAGTCAAAGATTTCTCTGCTTTCACCCGGCCTTGAGGTCCTGCAGCTGCTTATAAAATAATCACTCAGAGGCTTAATATTATTTATAACTGCTCGGCCATTAGCTTAGGCTTATTATTGACTAGCTCTTACACTTAAATTAACCCATAATTCTTATTTATGTTTAGCCACATAGCTTGGTACCTTTTCTCAGTTCTGCCTTGTCGTCTTGCTTCCTCTGTGTCTGGCTGGTGACTCCTGACTCAGCCTTTCCTCTTCCCAGCATTCTCCTCATCTGCTCTCCCTGCCTATACTTCCTGCCTTGTTACTGGCCAATCGGCGTTTTATTAAACCAGTGTACAAAAGCATTATCCCACAGCAGAAGACCACTGTTCTAGTATCGCTGACTAGGAGGGACCAACTCCCATGATCTACTCAGGGTAATGCAAGGAATATCTCAGAGTCTCGAGGGGTAAAAAACCTTTTTTCTGAGGGTAGGTAATTAGGAGCAAGGATTAGTCTATAGTCTATTTATCATATTTTATTCATTCATTCATTCTTTTACCCATTCATTTCCTCTTATTTCTCACATGCTTCTTCTTCATCTCTCACCCAGCACACACACACACACACACACACACACACACACACACACACACACACACACACACTTCGCTCACATTCTGCAGCAGCTCTTGTCTCAAAGTGTCGCAGCACAGGTGTGTGGGTTCACATGGATCCATGGAAAGAAGCCTCAGAGACACCTTAACAATGCAGCTTCTCTGGACTCAAGGCTCTAGGGACTGACCCCTTTTTCCTTTGCCCCGGGGGCATTTTTTACTTTTCTCATGATTTGCACGTTAGCCAGTTAATTTCCATAGGCTCAAACCAACCTGAAAGGAGCTCCCCAAAATACAGTGCCAAATGCAAATTCCTCAATGTATCAGGTACCACGGTTTGCCAGGTTTCCTGAGCCAAGTTTTGCATGGGCCTTGTATCCCTAGGAGACTCTGAGACAAGATTCACAAGAGAAACAAAAGGCATTGGTTAAACAAAGGATGGATTAGGGCTGGGTGCTGCTCTCTAGAGCCAGGCCAGGAGGAGCTCAGCAGGAATGCGGCTATGAGTTCTCACATAGCTCCACACAGCCAGTCAACAATTAGCTGAACCTTGAGCATCAGGGTACCTGCAGAAAGGGAGCTACTGCAAGGACTATGTCTTGAGGTAAACAGCCTGGCCTTGATTCAGTAATAAACAACACCTGGGAATTAGTCTTTGCTTATATTCTGTAGGCGCAGCTAGTCTGCATTGGACTAGTTCTAAGGTCTTTGCAAAATGTGTAAAAGACTGTCTTTGAGACTGAGAATACTGCTGCTTTCCTGTGTCAGTAAAGAATAATATTCTGGTAATATTTCTGTTCATCAGAATTATACAGCTTAAACAGAAATCCACAGCTAAATGTGTGTCCAGAGATGTAAAATACATTACATGGCCATGGAAAGCCATGGAAAGCACCCAACAGCTGTTCTTATAGGGAGGTATAATGGTGGTGTTATGGCCAGATTGTGGGGAACCCCCAAAAGACCACCACAGATACCAAATGGAGACCAAATCCCACATGTAAAAGCAAAAAGCCTTTATTATCTTCAAGCTCTGAGCTTGGTCTCTCTGTCTGTCTGATGCAGTGGTGAGAGCAGAGATCCATGAGCCCAGGCAGGGTGGGGGGTTTTATCGTAGCGGACGTTGGGGTGAGGGGATTTCCAGGGTTCAGGACCCTGATTGGCTGACATTTGTCTAGGGGTATGGGGAATGTTTGGAACGTCAGGCATTTCCTCTTAGATGCAGGTCCCACTGGGTGGGGTCAGCTTATGGCTCCTCCTGGGTCCAGGTGTTACCTGCCAGAAGCTGTGTCTGGGCCTCTAAGCCTGTCATGGCAGCTGTGGGGTCAAGCTGTTTCAGGGGCCCTTCTACAGTGGCACATGAGAAAGTTACAGACAGAAAACAACTGGTTTCCACAGCCAGTGACCCCACAGCCTTGCCAGGTAGGGCTCCCCATCAGGGAATTATGTATCTGGTGGGTCGACTTGTCAAGCATCAGTTGTCACCTGCTGTATACTCGCACGGCCCTCCACATTCTAGGGTCCATCAAGGCTGACAGAAATCGAGTGTTTTCTTAATGCACTTCCTGTCCCCTTTCCCTTCTCTCTGTCCTCCTTGTCTGCTTCCTTTGTTCCTATTCTTGTCAAGCTCTTTTCTAACCTGTATGTCCAATGCCGGGCTTTTTAAGGTCATAAGAAATCAGTCTATTGGCCCTGACGGACAACTCGAGGATTCTGCTCGGATTCAGAGTCTAACAGGCGAGTACCCAGCCAATCCAGCCAATGCTTCTGCGGCTCAGAGGTCATTCTGCTTATTGTCATGTTTTGCTGTGTAGACAACTCAAGAGCCAGGACAAATGATCATACGAACACTCGGGAGAAATGCGATTAATGAAATCTGGGCTAAGATACGTGAATATATATGCTTAGTGGTATACTTCGTACATGAAACGCCAATCTTCTTCAACATAAAAGGAAATGTGAAAATCTGGACTTCTGTGGCTGTTAAATTACCCTTGAAAGAAAATAATATATTAAAATCTCCCAGAGGTTCTTTAATGACATAACTCATTCATACTTATTAAATTCACTATTTGCCTTCCCTCTGATTCAAATGTAACAGAAAAAAATTGGTGATTTACTTTTCAAAAGGTCAGAATAATTTTAATTGCTTTTTAGAATATGATGATCTTAGCTCAATCAAGTGGCATTAATTCTGTCTCTCTGTGCAACTGATTTCATAACCCTTTCAGCCTGCAAGTGCAGAAAGTAGTTCAGTGCCTTTGAAGATGTGGAACCAGACCCCTTTGGTCCCGGGGATGACCTGATTAGGGTGATTAAAGCTCTCCAGAGGCCTTCGCCATTTTGCCTCAGAGCAGTCACTATACAGCTTCCCAGAGTGCTCAGATGTGCCTGGCCTAGTTTCCCAACCTCAGACTAGAGCCACATTGCTTAGTGACACAGGATTCCTGTTCTGTTGTTTTGTTTTATTACACTCTATTTGTGGTGGAGAAAGCAAACCATCGCTTCAAAGAAAGAAGCATCTTGTCTCCCTGGACTGATTTTCTTTCTGGTGCTTTGGAACACCTGTTCCTACCCCGGTCTCCTAACTGTGACGGTCTTCTTTGCCATCTGCATTCTGTCGTATCACTTCTTTGAAACAGTTTAAATCACTAAGTTTGGATCATATCATTTGAATATTATGCCCCTAAATTTTATAATTTGAAGTCCTAACCCTTGGAGGCCCAGACTATGACTGCATTGGCAAGTAGGACCTTTAAAGGTAACTACACTATTACGGGAACCAGAGAGATGGCTCGGCGGATAAGGATTCTTCTTGGCAAGCCCAATGAGCTGAGTTTAATCCCCTGGATGCACATGGGGGAAGGAAAGCAACCACATTGTCCTCTGACCTCCATGTGCCTGCTATGACCTGTGTGCCTCCTCCCCACACAAAACAAACATGAAAAAAGAAAAGAAAACTAAAGGTAACTAAGACAAAATGAAGTCATCTAGCTTGCTCTAACCCAATATAACCAGTGTTTTCAGATGAAGATATCGTGACACAGATATGAGTCCACAGGCCTCAGAAAGTTTGCCAACAACTTGATCTTTGGCTTGCAGCCTCCAGACTTGTGGGAAAATCAATTTGTGTCGCTTAAGCTAAGAACCTGTGGCTCTTGGTTCTAACAGTCCAACCAACTAGTACACATCACTTTGCCACTTTGTAAGGAGATGGGTTCTATATGCTGGTAAAGAGTATGCCTACGTGGAAGAATTATTTGGAGACTAAGAAAACATGAAGTTCTAGGTTGCTCTACATAAAGCATTGTACAAAAAAAATCAAAGTTTAAAGATGGTACGTCATTATGACGTATCCCCTAAGCGGGTCTCCATAGAGTAATAAGTGTACTACAAAAATGATGAAATTTATATTCTGTTTAGAAAACAACCTTCCTCGTAGATTTCTAAAAGTTTACACATGTTCTAAAATTGTGTTCTTTGCTTCGGCAATGAAATCACAGTCAACTGGCTTAAAGTCAATATGTCCAATTAAGGCTAAAATGTCCTCATTTTGGGCATCTTGATTATTTCCATCTTTTTCTAAATTGAATTAAGTTGATGAACCCAAGCTACTTATCACTAAAATCAGCACTCTTGTGCTTTCGTTTTCCATTCCACGAATTTTATCAAGTAAATTCAGAAATGCAATAAAACTCAAATGATTGCAAAAAAACCCAACTCTATAAAGATTAACAGAGAGGGCGCTGCCAGAACTGGACTCACAGCTGAGAAACACTACCAGATGGAAAACATCCATTTGTTATTGCATGTCTAAAGGTCTAAATTCAGCCCGGGAGAGACAATTAGGAAGGTCAAATCTATGAGTCCGACTTGTTTACAAGCAAATAATGACTCTTCCTTAGCTGAGTTCCTCATTCTGGGTGAGTAGTAACTACCATTCCCTCCCACGTTGTTTTCATGTCTTCAGTGATGTCCACTGCTAAGGATACTCTGACTGTGACATAGACATAAATGTCACAAAGGCTCTCAGTCTATCCAACAAGACTCAACAAATACTGACTTTATACAGGCACAGGACTAGTCACAGCAATGTGAAAATGAGCATCCCCAAGCCACTTGCTCAGCTCATACTCCAAAGAATCACATGAGCAGGTCAACCCCAGGGCGTGGAAACAATCTATGTCGATATCTAGATAAAGAAGTCCAGAGTCCCCAGCCATCATCAGCTATATACCTTCTAGCATAAGAACAGAGCCAAGAAGACTGAAGCCTGAAGAGTCATAAAGGTCATAGTGTCCCTCTTCCCTCACAGTGTGATGGGAAGTTCTTCTGTGACCCTCTTGTTTGTGGTACATATGTCCAGAAGTGGCCATTGAGAAGGAATAATCCACCACAACCATTCTGGATTAGGATATATGTCCCCGCATACATACCAGGTGTCATTTAAACTTGACAGGTGTCATGAGCCTTGGTGTCTTTCCTTAAAAATGGGAGTAAGAATAACAATTCTAAGGAATGAAGGGCTGAAGTAACAGAAGTGTTTTGTGTTTGACCTAATATTCTAAATATTTCTGCTACACTCTGCACAGCTTCCAAGATTGACCTTAACTAGGTTGAGTGGGGAATGAAGACAGGACAGACACACAGACACACATAAAGAAAAGCTGAGATCAGGGGTATTGTGCTTGCTCTGATGGGGGACACCAACTGCAACAGCAACCTAGTACCTCGGCGCATGTTTTTTTTATACATCTGAATGGGGGAGTGTAGCCTCCTGGATAAGAAGATTGGCTTATGGTAAACTGATGAACAAGGAGGCGCATTTTGCTAATCTTGGTAGGAAGTCTCTGTAGAGGAGCCGACTCAGGCTGCAGTCATCCCCCAGGAGGAAGCTGTGGTTGATGATTTCTGAACTGAGTAGTCAATCATTTGTAAACACTTGGACTTACACCAGAAGATGGGTGGTTTGGCCATGTCTCTGAGCCTCGCCCTGTGAAGGTTTGGCCACTCCCATGGGTCTGAGGCATTGGAGTCCTTGACACACCATGCCCAAGTCAACAACTCACATTCAATCGGGACTTAATCCACCCCTTACACATTGAACTCGGGACTTCTTCCACTCCCCCCATACTCCAGGAAAAGAAAACGGCAGGTTCACCTTCATATTATTGCTCAGTACAAATGCTATGTAGATAATACAACACATGATACATTGGTGCCACGCTGCTATAAAGGTCCCCTTGTTAGTTCCAGGGGAGGATTGTGCACTAGTATTTCAGAGAGCAAAAACTACAGCCTTGAGGGACTCCCCTTGGGGTTACTATCCTAAGTTTCAAACATTTAAAGACAAAAATCCTTGGTGACAATATAAACCAGTGCTCAACACAGAATGCCCTACCAGCCAAGTTAGCATCACCTCTAGACAGGCATTGCTATTGAAACCTTCCTAACTTAATGTCCGTGGACTAGTAAATCTGAACATCTGAAACAGAAGCAAACATCCTAGGTTTCTCTGTATAATTCTGCTCACCTTTTACAAGTTAAGATGGTCAAGGGTAGATATATTTTTGCTAGTATGCTATAACCACATAATTATAACCCCCTTTTTACTGCTCTGAGGAGCCATATTTCTGACAGTGCCAGAGCAAACGAAGCAACTTTATTTTTAAACTACCATTGTTCTAGTCCCCTTGTCCCACAAACCATAATGAGACACATACAGAATGTCTAATTTTAGATTCCTTCTACTACCAGGATATTTTCTTCCAGAAAGAAAAAATAAACATTAATCGCACCCCCTGATGACAATGTGGAGGAGCACAGACAATAAACACACTTCAGTCGTCCTGTGACTTTGTCCCAGAAGCCACCACACATGCAGTGGCCTGTGAAGCTGCTGTGCATTTCTCACGACCCTCTCAAACAGATGGATCTGGTTTAAATGACTTAGAGAAGCCAAGAGACATTTCTCAGGCACCACAGCGCTTGCAATCTGAGTTACTATTTTTCTTAACTCAGAATTTTGACAGGAGTCAAACCCTCTGAGAATCTACACGGAGAAATCTCTGAGAGTAATTAAAGTCAACTGAGAGGTGACCCCGAAATCTCAGGGTAAAGAATATGAAGGTGAGAAACACAACACGGGTCAACTTTTAAGGCATTCTTGACTCTTGACAATGAAGTCTATAATTTCACGTCCCATTTTTAACTTCCATAAGTGTGGAAAGGTCCTATTCACTGGGAAATTATATGCATATACACTTTTAAATTTTATATACCTGTCTATGTCAGATAGAAAGATTAGAGGCTATGAAACCATCGTTAGTCCATTGATAAGGCACAAGTAAGTTTCCAGGCACGTAAAAATAAAATTCAAGGGGAAAATTATTAGTAAGAGAATTCAATTCTTCCTTCCCTTTGGTTTCTTAAACTAGTATACAGGGTCACTCTCTTCTCTGGGGCCTCTAGAATATTCACACGCTTGCACCTATGAGAATTTTTCAAATGCACATCGTCTTTAGAGATTCTCATGTCATCCCAGAACATCATCAGAGCGAATCATTCATGGACCACGGGCTCTGCTGGGCAAAGTTCACCTGATTCTTTTTAGATATGCTTTGAAGAAGGCCCCTGTACGCCCGCCCCTGAAGTAACAAGCTGAGCTTGAGGGAGACTGAGGGACTCACTCTGCACCTTGGGGTGCTGTTGTGGACTGAACAAGAGGAGGCTCTGTTGGGATGTCCAGACCCCTTGAGACAGAACCCATCAGGTTTCAGGCTTCCCACCACCACTCCAGCCCTTAGAAACACCACAGTTATAACTCATCTTTTAATTGCAGGGAAAAGGGGGGGGGGGAACCAGGAAACAGAACCTCTGACCTTCTAATGCTGTGGGTTTGGGAAGGTTGCCAAGCTGCCCAAGGAGCCATGAAGAAAATAAGGATAGTCCCTCCAAAGAAATCTCTTTCATTGGGGAAAAAAGGAGGTTATAAAAAGTGTGTTCTCCTGTTCCCAACCTCCAGAGGGCTAGAGTGATTTTCCTCCAGGATGACAACCATCATGGAACTGATCAAACTGCAAATTTCCCCTGGGCCCCTGGCAATCATAGAAACACCTTTGCAGTTTGTTTACATTAACCTTAA
Organism: Peromyscus maniculatus bairdii; assembly: GCF_049852395.1. NCBI lineage: Eukaryota > Metazoa > Chordata > Mammalia > Rodentia > Cricetidae > Peromyscus > Peromyscus maniculatus. Next base: position 21,520,002 of record NC_134869.1, on the reverse strand, counting down.
AGCTACCTCTGGTCTAAATACTAATTCTAGCTCTTCACCTGACCTTCCCTTTATATATATTCATATATCCTCAAGCACTGTTTTCAACACTTCTACATTAGCTTGTAAATTATGTATGTGTTCTAATAGACCAAATTCCCGTGTAATCCACAGGTAAAGCAAATAATTATTTCGTTTATTGGGGACTGTCGTTAGCACCCGATATGGCTGTTGGTATATCTTAATTTTGATAGCTTTCTTTGCTCTGTGGGTTTTGTTCACTGGATTCAAGTTATTTTTTCTTTGTTCAGTCAACAAATATTTACCGAGTGTCTACCCATGTGCCAGGGTACACGTGGGGCTCCCCGCAAAAGTGGCTTACACACTGCATCTGCTTTCAGGAAGGACAGGCAATTGTCATGCCATATACAAAGATGCATGCAGGCTATCTGCCCAGAGGACAAGGACAAAGGACAGGATGGTATAGACGCCCATAACAAGGACTGAGTCAACAGAGAACGTATGCACAAGACCTCAATGGAAGTGGCTTCTTTCAAACTTGGGAAATGCTGATGTGTCTAGAACTCTGAGAACAGAAGGAACTGACCTTGGAGCAGACAGGTAAGCCACGACAAGGTCCATGTCTTAGAAACATTGATGGGGATACTCAATGGCTTGCTCACAGTCATCTGGACAATAAAGACGAGTATGATACTAATAAAGTCAAAAGTGAAACAGCTTGTACCCCAAATTCCATGCTAAAGGAAAGTCTGAAATAGCCGTTACTTTAATGCTTTCACATAGAGGTTGCCATCAAAATGTAAAAGTCCTCTTAAATACTTCTAAGCTTATTATCACATTCCCTAGTTGACAGATAAGAAAATGGATGCTAACAGGACATAGAAAAATTATGTTAGTTGACAGAAACGTGTAGAAACAGGGGAGAGAAATTTGTCTAGCCAGTGGAAGTCTTGGGTTGTCTCCATAAAGTGTGCCCTGTGTCTGCTCAAGGGATCTCTCAAAGTCATTTCAGGGCTGGGTACAGGGGGACATCAGCAGATAGACACCTTTCTGTCAAATCGTCCTTGAGCTCCACTCTTGAGGCATGTAATTGACAGCGGAGGAGAATGCACCAGGCAGACTTTATAAATTATTCTAATAAGCAGAAGTCCATTGCCTAGATTATCCATGCGCATGCATAGTTAACCTTGGATGTTTACAAGGGGGAGAAAACAAATCAGCCTTCACCACAGAGAGGCAATTTGAAATTTGTAACACTCAAGGTCTAGGCATAAGATGTAGGTGACCCTTCTGTTTACATGCTCTGACTTCAAAAAGATATCGTTTCCAGGTAGACTTGAATGGTCTCATTTCTCTCTTCAATGGAGGAAGGGAAAAAGGGAGACAGTGTTTTTTAAATGTTTCTGAGTCAGCAAGGTGGCTCAGTGAGTCAAGAAGCTTGCTGCCAAGCCTGGTGAACTGAGTTCAATCCCTAGGACCCACATGATGGAAAGGAAGAACCTTGACACCACACACACACACACACACACACACACACACACACACACACACATGCATGAACGCACGCACGCATGCATGCACGCATACATACACTGATGCACAAGCATATGCACATACAAACACACAAAAATGATTTTTTTCAAAAAGAAATGTTTTTTTCACATAGACACTGAACTTTACTTTGTTTCCCTCTACCAAAAAAAGAACTTTTATTGAAATAATATTTTCTTGATAGTACATGAGAGGGAGATCTGATGTGGGGGTGTACAGAGAGAGGGACTTTCCACTGAAATTCACTTGTCTCTAGATTCTAAGCGACCTTCTCAATTCCTTGGGAGAGTTCTAGAAATGCCCTCAGATGGGCTGCCATGAACAGAACCCAGACACCTTGCTGTGGAGTGTTTTCCTCCTATCCAAAACATCCTAGCCTTAGTAGAGTGACTTCCTGGGCATCCGGGATTAGGACCATAAAACCAAATGGGGTCTCTATATTCTTGCCCCTAGAATTCACTTGAGCTGTTTCTCACACCCTCCACCATGACAATCTACTTTGTTACATTCTCTGTCTTTTCTCTGTGCACCTCAGCTGATGCTCTTGGCTGATAATTCATTTCTCTCCTTCACAACCCCTTCTAGAGCTCCATGCTGCTATGGCCTCAGTTCAGACAAATTCAGGCAGTATGATTTCAGGTGTCCACTCTTTTCTCTGAATTCTACTATGTTCTTTGTAACCTGCCTAACGACCTCTGTCCTGGTTTGGCACGGCTGTTTCTGCCACTCCATTGACTGCTGTCAGAGCTGTGGGTTTGCTACCCATAGTTCAAGCAGTCACGACTCTAATAAGATTTGATGAGGAATGCCACATGGAGAGTCATGTGGCTCTGTGATATGGCCACCTGGATTCAAATCCAAGCTCTGATACTTGCCAGTCTAGGGACTTAGGACTAAATTAATTCCTTAACATTTCTTTGTAAAAGGAAGGTATTTATAATATCCTATTTCCTTGATTTGTTGTGATATTGTGGTTAATATTGATTATTGATCGACTAGATTGGGAGAACCCCAGGAGGTGTGTTAAGTACACTTTTGGGTGTGTCTTGAGGGCATTTTCAGAGATAATTAGGTCATGAGAGCCCTTACCTAGTCAATAGTCTGCTTGCTGATAGATTCAGAATTGGGATAGATTACTGAGAAGTGGTAGATGGTGGGAAGGTAGCCGTGATGTCTCTTTGAAGAGCATATCTTGGCCCCTGATCCTAGCCTTTTCCTGATATTCTCTCTGCCTCCTGGCTACCATGAGGTGGGCAGGCTCTGCCGGCAACTCTCGTCACTATGATGCGTCAGGCTCAAAGCCGTGGATCCAGCAGACCGTGGACTGAACCCCCTTGAACTGAGAGCCAAAGCCAGTGCTTCCTCCTCCCTCAGTTGATGTTCTCAGACATTTCATCAGGACGACGGAAATTCTAGCAAATGTAGGAAATCAGTAGCCGAGAATTGGGGTTGATGCTGTGATTCTTCACAACAGTGTGGTCCAAACATCTTTGAAATGAGTCTTAAAGATGAACTTGGGGAGATTTGGGCATGTGAGCTAGAAAAATCCCTGGAATGCTGTAAGCTTAGCTTGATAGGCAATTCTTGCAGAACTCAGAAGATGAAAATGTTGACAGGATATAGACGTAAGGAGGGGTGCCTCTAAGGGTTCTGGTGTGAATGAAGACTCTATTGAGAATCTTACTACGGGCCATGCTGAATTCTGAACTGCAGCAAAGAACTTGGCTATATTTCATTCATCCTCCCAAGGCTTTTTTGGGGTTAAAGGTGACAAACTAAAGATATAGCAAAGGAAATCTCAAGGCAGACCAGGATTGGGTATTTGCATGGCCATTGCTAGCTGCTTTTAGTCAGGTTTAATTGATAATGGGAACAAAAACAGAGCAGAAAGGTTTCTAAATCTTGCAGCTTGAACAGAAAAGTCAAAATCAAGTTGGGTCTAAAGGACAATGTGGTTTCTGAAGAGATTAGCATCATTAACAAAAAAGTCTCATTCTTTGGGATAACCAGAAATGAGTTGGTGTGTCAGTAGTAAACAAAGACCCCACCCACATGCAGCCTCAAAGGCAGAAAAGCATAAACTCATTTAAAAGACACCCTTGAGAAGAGAGCCCCATTGGTACCCTGCTGGCATAAGACTACCCAGGAAGTTGTTTCTTTGTGATTTACTTCACCACGTTCAACTGCTTAGGAACCCAGAGGCCATAACAGCCATAGTCCAAGTGGGGGCAGGGTAGTGCTCAAGGTAGTGGCTGGTCCATGGGATGCTTGCTTTAGAGAACGCAGAATTCAGGAGTTATGGGTCATGGAGGTTTCTATTCAGGTGTCGATGGAAAACTTGGGAGACTAGGCAAAGAACATGGAGTAGGCCAGTGTCTGTGCTGGCTTCCCCTGAGTGGACGATGAATAAAACTACGACGGTGAGGTTGAAGCTGTAATGGAGACTCTGGATATTAGAAAGATCAGAAACACAGAACATGTATGGAGAAAGCCCTGGGCAATGAGAGGAGCCAGCCTTGGAGAGAGGCTGTGTGTTAAATGGTAAGACTGGGACAGAGGGGTTGCCTAAGCAGATCACAGCTCACACCATCATGTGCCCTGGATATCAATATGAAGTTAAAGGATTAAATGTCTTTGCCGCTGTTGGGTCTTACTGTTTTGTCTCCAATTCGCCTTCCTGTGCCTGTATGTCTTCTGTTTAGAGTGGGGTGCTTACTCTGCACCATCTTATATGAACTTGGAAGCATATAATTTTCTTTTATCCAGAGACTCCCAGTTAGGAGTTGATCTTAAGTCTCAGGAGAGATTCGAATGGCATAAGTTGATCTGGGAATGTGACATCACTGGTAAAGGGATCGCCTGGCATGGCCTGGGCTCTGTGCCAGCACTGCATTACCTGGGCATGGTAGTACATGCCTATACAGGAGGATTAGGTGTTCAAGGTCAGTCTTGGCTACATAATGGATTTGAGGCCAATGTAGGCCATATGAGGTGCTGTTTATGTATTTTTGGTCGTATGTAACACATATATATGACATATGTGTATGCTCATATATAACATATATATCATATTTACATGATATACTATATATATGACGTAAAGTCTAAGTTTTTTCAGGAAAGGGATATAGCCCTAAATTTGAAGGGGTATTGCTGCTCTAAACACCAAGTTTCCCACTTCTGGCAAGACTGCCCAGCATCAAGTATTTGTGAGAATGGGGCGCCTCACGCTCCTTTCTTCTTCTTCAAGGTGACCCAATTACCTCCCAAAGTCTGCACCCCCTTACTAATAACAATATATTGGTGGTTAGGATTGCAGTTGCATGAATTTGACATCCAACCGCAGCACATGGCACAGAAGACTTCTTACAATATGGCCCCAGATTACCTTTCAATCACACTGCTCGCAACTCTCTTAACAATTCTTTTAGAGTTTTTAGAGAATAATTAGTAATAGTCACCACACAAAATTAAGCAACTGGACACAATAACAATAACCTAAATGAAGCAATTGTTGACTTCGGGGGAAAGTTGTCCAAGAAAAAGACCTATTCATATTTCTTGGAATTAATCATAGGAATATTACTTGGCTCAAGTATGAATTTTTTTAAACAAAACTATTGTGCAAAAAAGCATTAGCGTAACAAGCCAACTATTCTGCTTACAATGTCTGCCCCTTGGCTTCTGGCTGGCATGTTGGCTTGCAGGCTAAGTTCTGAGCGATTTACGATGCCTAAACTGTACCACCAATATGGTTTGCCCTGAACACCTGTTTCTGGTTTAGAAGCCTAGAACTGCATGTATACTAAATAAATATACACAGCCTGTGTGGCCCCTGGAGAGAACTCTGGGAACTTGTGGCTGCCTCCTCTGAACTTCACTGGGAATTCCTTTCCCTGCTGCTGATCTGGCCATGCATCCTTTTGCTACTTAGCCAGGCACAGTGGTACTCACTTACAATCCCAGTACTCGGGAAGATGAGGCAAGAAGATCACCGTGAGTTCAATGCCGGTCTGGGGCTACCTCAAAACAAAAATCACGAGAAAGGAAAGAAAAAGGCAATGCTTAGCCAGAAAGCTATGGCTTGGCTGTGTTCACTAATGTTTATGTTTTGAAACCTTTAGCTCCAATGCAGTGGTTAGGAGGTGACACTTTAAGACCTGACTATGTGACAGAGCTCTGCTTGCATGGGTAGCTTAATACTGTTGTTTTGGGAGTAGGCTTCCCATATAACGCAAGTCCATCTTGTACTCTCCCGGCTCATGGTTCTCACTGCCTGCCAATACTGCTTTTGCTGCCCCCCCTACCTCCACCCTGCCCCTTTGCCTTCTCCCCTGGAATGACTGAGCACAAAGGCCTTCCCCTGGATTTGGGATTTCACAGCTCCAGCATTTCACGCCAGCAAATGTCTGTTCATTGTAAACCGCACAGACTCGGGCACCTTGTTACAGCGGCACAAGGCAGACGAAGACTCGTGAGCACCGTTATCGCGAGACTTGAAAAGCTTCCTGACAATCACCAAACCTGGAGGTGGAATGGGGCTGAGGCTGAGTTACCAAGTGTTTCTATTACTTAAAAAAAGATAAATCAAGAAACATAAGCGTGCTGTCTAGCAATGAACTATGAAGCAGCAGAAGAAATGACAGAAAGTAAAGGGAGATGACCTGAGACACAGACAGAGGGCAAGAAGGGTGAATCTGAAGATGGCTGTTTCTCTGTAGAAGCTGTGTGGTCATTTTGGAATGGTGTTGCATACTACTTTGATAAAAAAAAATTTTTTTAATGAATATACAAATCCTTGTCAGGAAATTTTCATTACCTTTCTGCTATTAATAGTGACTCTTGGTGAGAGACAGAATGCTTTTAACTTCATGGAATTAACCTTTAATTTTTTTTTTTTTTTGAGAATTTCACACAGGAGTACACTGTAATTATATCATTTCAACTCCTCCTTCTGAATCCCCCCATATCTTCCCAACTCCCTCTTGGATTCATGGCCTCTTCTTCTATAATTACTGTACACACATACACACGCACGCACGCGCGCGCGCGCGCGCACACACCCCCCACACACACACGCATGCATGCGCACATACACACACATAACTACCATCTATATATACACAAACCATTTTTCAATTTCATTTAGTGTTGCTCCTATGTACATGTGTTTAGGTCTGATACTTGGGGCTGGGTAACCTATCAGTGGACTGGTCAGAGTCTGTCAGAATCAGAGAACTGATTCTCTACCCTACAGCGCAAATACACCCAAAGTCAATTAACTACACATAGCTCTTCATTTAGGAATGGGGCCTTGTCCATCCATGTTAGGATGCCGACTGGTATGGTCTTGTTTAGGCAGCCATATTGTTGTGATTTCATGGGTGCAGCATGCCTTCTTAATTCTCTCTCTTTATGCATAGATTTTGGTACTTTATCTTCACGGCATAATGTTCTTATTTGGATGCCTTCCAGAAAACTGAGGATGAGTTCACCCCTTGCTCTAAATCACCCCACATTACCTCAGAAGAGCAAGAAACAAGAACAAATGAAGCTCATTGAAACCCACAGCCTTAGCAGAAACAGAGAGCAGAATATACCCAAATCTCAAATTCAGTTGAAAATTGAAAATGCAGCATCAAGTCTTAGGGGTCTCCCAGGCTCCCCCCACAAGCCTCAGCTGGGTGTAAGGCCTGATAACCTAGAACTGCAGAAGTGAGGAGAGAGGACCTAGGGGTGAGGTACAGCCTGGGCTAACCTCATCTCCAGAAAGAGACCACCCACCCAGCACATCAGAGAGTAACCAGGAGGGTTCAGGATGTGGAATTCTAGGTGGAAATGCTCAAAAACCACAGCTTCTGGGCAAGAAAAAAGGAAGAGTAATAAAAAAGCATAATTAATTATATTAATTTGCATATTTTAAAACATGCAAATAAGAGAAGCCAGATTTCTAACTGTCCAAGCATGCAAAAGGGAACGGCCTACATGAGCTGAAGGGTATGTGCCGTAATTAGAGACCTCATGTTTTTTTCTATAGCCAGATAGAAGGGAATAGAAAATGGCATGTGGGCTGAGTGTGTGAATACCCGATTCTGGAAGAGCCTAGAAGCAGACAGCCCTAGGAACAACAAACACTCCAGGTACTCACATATCAATTTCTACACTCTTTCTCCACTAAAAGAAGTCCGAGTTCTTTGGAGAAACGGCTGGCCCCAGAGCTGGAGAACTATGAATGTGGAATAGTTCTCAGCAGCTTTTGCTCACCTGGGAGTGAGGGAGTATTTAAGAACGGTAGGAGGGGCATGTCAAAATAACACAGGTGCAGAGTAAAGAAGGTGCCTCTGGCCAGATGTGGAATGATCTGAGCAAAAATAATGACACAATAGACTACAACAGACATTGCCGTGATGGGAAGGTCCTATCCTGCAGTAAAGCGCATCAGTGAACCTGGAAAGAGCAAAGAGAAGTTAGAACAGTATCACGTGGCAACCTTCACAATGATAAACTGGGTGCTATACATCATTGAAGGATCCTAAAACCAGTGAGTGAATTTTGTTGAAAAATAGATGTTTAGGTAAAAGTTCCCATACTAGCTCACCACAAGACACTAAACCTTTGTAGAAAGAAAAATGGTGGTTTTATATAGAAAACCCTGGTAGATGTGTGATGAAGTGTATCCTAGTAACGGGACAGACTGCCACGAGCAGAAAGACTCAGAAGAACACAGTGCGAAAACTCAATAATCCAGTCGCAAGGAAACAAACCTCAGAGCGTCCCAAACTGACAGCCATTCCATCAAGTTACACCAGGGTCAGAAAAGCAAAGAAGTCCTGAGAAGTTATGGCAGAGAAAAGAATACTAAAGATAACAGTGACTCCCATCATTACTGGGGCAACTGGCAAATCTGAATACGATCTGTATGTAGATTAGGGTTTCATGGGTGTTCATGACCTGCTTTCAGGCATTATTCTGTGGTTATGGACAACAAATGTGTCTTGAGGAAATACACACTGGCACACGTAGGGATAAAGACGCATCTGCAAATCATTTTCAAATGGTGCAAGAAATAGAGGCAGAGGGGGAGAGATGGAGGGAGACAGAGGGGGATGGAGGGAGATGGAGAGAATGAATTCTCACAATTGGAACGCACATGGGGAAGGACACAGGGGTCTTTGTCCTAGTCTTTCAACTTAGCTATAAAACTCAAATGACTGCAGAATTTAAGAAGCTTTGAATGAAGGGAAGTGGAAAAATCCTCATGTGGCGAGTGAAGAAACTAGAGATGAGCTTGAGTTCTGTTGGAGGTTGCGCAGGTAAGAGGCAGGCAAGCAAGGAGGAGAGTGTGACTCTGCCCCTTGTCCAGTCCCCACAGCATACTGCCTGCCCAATGACTCAGTCACATGTGAAATGCTCCAAACATGCGAATCTTTCTTTGTTCAGAGCTGAGGACTGAACCCAGGGCCTTGTGCTTGCTAGGCAAGCGCTCTATCGCTGAGCTAAATCCCCAACCCCCAAACATTCGAATCTTACAGAGGCAGAAGTCACATGGTTGACTGCCTAGAGGTGGGAGCTGAGGGTAGGGGGTCATAAAGTGCAGAGGTTATTTAAGGAGTAATTAAAAAGGATTCTAAAATTGATTACTATGCTAGCTGCAACTAAAAACCCATTGAATTACATACTTTAAGTGGGTCAGTTGTACAGTGTGTAAATTATATGTAGTGCAAATTGTATTTCAATAGAGTTATTCTTAATGGGCCCCAAAATTTACCAGTGAAATCTAAGCTCAAAACTTTAGTTTCTAAATGGCACTCTGGCTATAACTCTATTTTATTCACAAATAACTCCTCAAAAGTTAGGAACACTCTCCCTGACACCCCAGATAACAGCGAGGGCGGGGTAGTTGCTCATTAAAGCCCTAGCCTGCACTTGGTTGAGGCTTAAGACTAGCAAACCCAATTAGAGGGAGGATGATACACTGCTTGCCCAGAGGGTCAGCCCTACATGGAGAGCTCAACCTATTGAGGAGCTCAGGCTAGCACAGACTAAGGAGGGAAATGGACCATTTGCATTGGAAACAAAAGAACAAGGATCCAGAGGAGAGTGAACTTTCCCCTCTCCTCCTGGTCAATGCTTAGTGTTGGAAAGCACTGAAATGTCCAAGTCTGTCCTAAAAGAACTCTGACTTCCTCACGGTGTCTATTTCTGCACCATTCAAACACTGGCAAAGCAATTTTCAAACATCTGTCTGTTCTTCTCACTACAAATGCTTTCTCCCTAGATAGGTGGGAGACATCTTAAGTGGGGATTGAACCTTGGTGCTTTGTAGGGTAACAACTTGAATTAAACTAAAACAACCACTTAGAGTCTGGATTCTTAGAACCTGTTTCAGAAAAGGTCCACCCTTTTTAGTGTTAGGTAAAATTACCATGGAATTATGTGAAGTCTTTTCTAGATTGATATAGTATAGTCAGACTTTCTCTGTCCCTCCAGCCAGCTCCCAAATCACAACACGGAGACTTATTAATTATAAATGTTTGGCCAATAGCTTAGGCTTGTTTCTAGCTAGCTCCTATAACTTAAATTAACCCATCTATGTTCATCTATGTGCTGCCCAGGAACTCATTTACCTCATCTACATACTGTCCATTCTGCTTCCCTGCTTCCTCTGTCTCTGGCTGATGAGTGTTCTCTCTGCCCCCCAAATCCTGCCTAGCTATTGGTCACCTAGCTTTTCGTTAAACCAGTCACAGTGGCATATCTTTACACAGTGTAAGGGAATATTCCACAACAACATGGCAGTCTAATTTTTTTTTCTGAAATGAGATAAGATATTGGTCAAATAAACTACCAATAGGATCCAGTGTAACAGAAAAGATGGGGACCCATCCTCCAACAGACTTGTGTCTTGAAGCCAAGTTTTGATTGAGTCCTGTTTGATTTTTTCTTGCATTTCCTGCAGGCAAAGAACAGAGCATCCTGATTTTGACTCTCATCTCACACTCCATGAATGAAAAGCTTATGCCCAAGACGTGAACCTAAAAATACTAGAAGAATATAGTGGGTTGAAGGCTCCATGATGCTGATCTGGATAATGATTTGGAAATATTACCCAAAAGCATGGTTAATAAAAGAAAAAGTAGACAAACATACATCAAACAATTAATGGCCTCTGAACAACCAAGAAAACAAGCAATAAAGACAACCTAAAGAACAGAGAACCTGTAGAATGGAACAATGTGTGTATACATCATATATTTGAAGATGCTGCCAGTAGTAAGTGCCAGGAAGCCTGGGGGGAGAGAGGGCAGAGGCCTTTATGTAGTGTTTCCACATTCTTATTACCATCTGGGAAAGAATTTGGAGACATGCAAAGTGAGACATCTAGAGAGGTTTTATTACAAAATACAAGTACATACTCAGAGTAAGTGCAGACATCCCCAGAGGAAGTCATGCCCACTGGAGGTTTGGAAGACCATCTCTGGTCAGGCTAATAGGAGGAGTAAAGGCAGGGAACTTCTGAAATGGGTCAGGCATTTTCCCAGAATTGACACCTTGCCCTTTTCTCTCCTTATGTGGGGGTTTCAGATGTGTTGTGGGAACATGGTGGGAACAGCCAACTCTGCAAGACTAATGAGCTAGCCTCGGCTAATGAAGGTAAGGACAGTTAGCAGCCAGCCCTTGGCCCAGGTGGTTCTGATAGGCTTGTTTTTCACTGGTTAAGTGGTCACATGACATCCTTATGTCGCACAGCTCTGCCTCTGCGTCCCTGCCCTCCCCTCTTTCTTCAGGCTATCTAGCCTGCTCCATACTATCTCTGGATGTAAGGAGCTAGGAAAATGTAGGATTTACATCTCAGGATGTAAAGAGTTAGCATCCAAATTAGATGAGGAAGTCAGACAATGCAAGAGTAAGAAAAGCAAGAACATGATTAAAATCTGGAATTAAATAGACATCTCTCCAAAAGGTAAACAAATGGCCACAGGAAAATGAACAGCCCTGGGAAACACTAATCAATGGGACAGTGCCCTGTGCTTGTTAGAAGGCTATTATCAAAATGACAGAAGGGAATAGGCTTTGGTAGGGATGAGGGGAAAAAAGAGCCCTACATACTGTTAGAGAGGGTGTGTGTGTCAATTATTTTTCAGGAAAACTATATGGAGGTTCCTCAAGAACTAAAAGATAGAACTACCATATGATCCAGTAACCCCACTACAGGCTACAGATGCAGAGGAAATGAAAACAGCGTGCCAAAGCACTTCTGAATTTTCATTGCAGCGTTATTCATAATTGCCAGGAGATGGGACTAATCCGAGGGCCCGTGAGTTGATGAACAGACAAAGAAAAATGACAGCAAACACAATGGGATCATGTTCAACCTTGGCGAAAACTGGAATCCGTCCCTGTAAATGATTTGGAGGAACCTGGAGAACATTATGTTAAATGAAACAAGCAAGGAGCAGAGATGGATGATGACACATTCTCGACCATACGTGAAGATAAGAAAGTGAAATTCACAGAATCAGAGAGAAATGGTACTTTTCAGAGGCTAGGGGTGATAGGATTGGGAAGCTGTTGATCAGAAGACCCCAAGTCTATTTTGACAAGAGGAGTCATTTCAAAAGAGCTATTATTGATCATCATGGTGGTTACAGCTAATAGCCAAATATTATGAGCTTGAAAGTTGACAAGAGTGTATTTTAAGTGTTCATGTCACACAAAAATGCAAGTATGTGAGACAACATGCATGCTAAGTGCTGATTTGGGCATTCCGCAGTGTATCTGTGCATACATCAAAGCATCCTGCTATGTACCATAACTTCAATTTTTGTAATACACCAATGTACATCTGAATCCTGGCTTATTACATCCTGAGATTGTGTTGACGTTGGTAAGTTACCTGCTCTTTGTAAGACAGTCACCAAAGCTGCACAATCCAAATAGCAACATTTCATTTCCTACCTTTTAGAGTTATTTGGTAGATAGTGAGACACAGAACACACCCGGTACAGTGCCTGCTACATAGAAGACAACCATTTGTACCCTCCACCCTTGCTACTCATTGTTTCTCAAGAATTGTTTGAATTCTGTGATGCTTCCCCAAATTCATATGGCCAGTGGCAAAGGTGTAAACTCCTGAACCTGTTTCCCAATGTAAAAGAATTAAGAAAATATATGTGAAATAGTTTGTGAATTACACGCGGTGCTTTATTTACTGTGCCGGCCATGTAACTAATGATATTTGTGCTACAGTGTTCCAAACAGCACTGACCATTGTCACATTCTCATGAAGACAGACTACATTTTTTTCCTAATAAACACATATGTGCTCATGTGCACACGTGTACACACACACACACACACACACACACGAAGGTAATAATCACTAGGAAATGAAATGTTGTGTTCTCTGTTTGCTTGCTTGCTTGCTTGCTTGCTTGCAGAGACTCTCACTTAGTGCTCCTCCCTGTTGTTGGCAGTAATGAGCAATAGCTAAAAGTCAAACATTTGCAGGAACACAGATACAGAAACATTCCAATCCACAGACACACAGAAAGAAGATTCCAAATCCTAATGGCTTCTCTATGGGCAAAATATGAGATAACAGTACAAATATAGATAAGACCATCAGGGGAAAAAAAGGAAGGAAGGAAGGAAGGAAGGAAGGGAGGAAGGGAGGGAGGGAGGGAGGGAGGGAGGGAGGGAGGGAGGGAGGGAGGGAGGAAGAATAAGCATTCTGATCTGGATAACTGGGTTCCTGGAAATATGCATTTCCTCTGGTCAGTAGTGATGTTTTGAGGCTAGAGGAAAAAGTGTCAGATTTGAGAATCATCATCCAAAGCCTTGTTAAATAAAAACCACTGGATGCTACTCCCTCAGAATCCCAGACTCAGTAGGTTCAGGTGGGGTGCTGAGATCTGCCTTTCTAACAAGCTCCCAGGAGACACAGTCTGGAAGCCACGGTCTAGACACCGATGGGGATTTCTGTAATCATTCTCAGCTCCGTGGGGATGGCTAGGAAGACGGCAGTAGGATACTTCATTTTAAACATGAGCGTTCCTCTGAAGGGGAAGAAACAGGAAGCCAGAGGATCGAAATTGTGATCAAGAAACACCATGGTTTGCCAAAACATCTTTTCTGGAACCCATGGAGACCAGACTCTCTGCCCTCAGTGTCCTGCTGAAGCATCATTCAGAGTGTCCAACAGGTGGCCAGTTGGCCACCAGGAAAGCAGTGTAAGTGCAAAGGGAGTCACCTTGATCCCTGAGACCAGGCCCAGAGCTAGAGCCCTGAAGGGACATGCCCCAACTTCTGATGGAACGCCAAACCGAATCAGCCCTCTCTTTTGTCTGCTGTACTTTGAGCAGTATCTAGCATGGCCTGGCCCCTAAAAAGCAGCCCTGCCATCATAAGGAAGCACATTTATTAAGAATAACCAGTATTTACAAGGGCCAGCTGTGGAAGCCCGTTCTGGGGTTCCTCGTGGCTTTACCCAGCAGGTCCAAATAGAGGATGATCAGGACCACGGGCCTGAGTGCAGGTGTCTGAGATGGTCTGCACTTGGCTGTGCTGGGGGAGGAGGTCTTTTGCTCCACCCCTTGGCGTCTCTATAAAAACCCTGGACCAGAGACAGTCCGGGCCCGTTGGAATAGGTTCCAGGCCCTCTCGAGGCTATCCTTTATTTTCTATCTGTTTATCTCCACGAGATTCTCCGCTATAAATCCTTCTATCTAATATTTCCTGCTGCTCGCACTCAAGAAAACTCTGGGAAGCTGTGGGGGTGGTGGGTAAACGCCCCACAGAATGGCGCCGTGAACAGGGACTAAAGAAAAAAAAAAGGGACTAAAGAAAAAAAGGGACTAAAGAAAAAAAGGGACTAAAGAAAGGGGAAAAAAGGGACTAAAGAAAAAAGGGACAAAAAAAGGGGGGACTAAAGACAAATGAACAGGGACTTAAGACAAAGTAATAGGGACTAAAGATAAAGGAAAATAATAGTTTTATTACAGAGTTTTTGGTGAAAGTGCTGAGTCAGCCCTGCCAGTGGAAAGGCATGCCGGTGTTATGGAATATATATATTTTTATATATATTTTTTGGTGAGGCAGGGGTTTTATCCTCGAGAGAAAAGGAAAGCGGACTGGAAGGATGTCCGATGCTGCAGCGAAATTCTCTTCTGTCAAAATTTTCTATCTTCTATCCCTTTCTCAATTTCTATCTGTGATAAGTATAAGGTATAGGGTAGTAATATAGTGTAGGAAAAGCTTAGAAGTGTAAGATTGTGTAGGAATAAGTAAGGCAACTAGACAGAAAAACTCAATTTTCTAACTTTGGGGGCTTTGAAAGCAAACTGGGGGAAAAAATCTTTCTTTGGGCTTTACGGGTAGTAAAAAAGCTCTTCTTTGAGCTTATGGGGAAGAAAAAGTTTCCTATGGAAGCTTTTGACCTGGGGACAGCTGAAATGCTAAGTCCAAGCGGCAGGAGAAAGTAATTTCTCCCTGAGGCAAAAATGGGGGTGTAAGAAGTCAAAGTTTAAAGTTGGGGAGTTTTGGGAAAAGTTGGTCTCTCTCCTGGGGAAAAAAATCTTTCTCTTAAATTCTAAAGCTTTTCTTGAAAAATTTTGGGGGGAAAAATCTCTCTAAAAAGCCTTAATCTTTCTCAAAAGCTCTCTTAAACTTAAAAACTAAATTTGTCCTTCTGGGAGATGACAAAAATTAGAATCACCTGAAGATATTAGTATGGGGACCACCTGCGATTAGCTCTAAGGGAAAACAACTAAACCTCTTAAGACAGCAAAACCTCTAAGTTCTTTCAAGCTTTAAAAATCCTCCCTGCAATGCAGGAGGCAGGGACAAGTTTCTAAAAACCCCTTCTAAGCTCTGTCTCTTCAAGCTAGTAAAAGACAGTGGGTCAGAGTACCCTGAGGGAAATGCTTGGGGAGAGTAAGGGTGACGAGCTACAGAGAGCCCAAAAAAGGGCTGGAAACTTTACCAGAGAAAAGCAAAAAAGCCAAGCTTTTCTGTTACAGCTGAGCTGAGGCAGCAAAGGTTTTGAGTGAGCATTTCAGAATGAAAAGGTGCTCCTAATTGTCCAATGCAAAGAATCCCCTGAAGCAATGCAAACTGTTAGCATTGTATCCTCCCTTGTGACCGAAAACCCAGAGGCGACTGGCCAGCGTCTCTGAGTTGGAGTGCATTTCGGGGATACTAGGGTTCCTGCAGTTGTAAACTTCCTGGAGCACAGAGCTGAGGCAGGAAGGTGCAGGACCCAGGGGAAGATTGCTAATGAACAAACAAAGCTAAAGCCGGTGGGAACGGCACAGTTGTCCACTTTCCTACAAGTCCCAGGTTGATAGGTCCACAGCTACAAAAAGAAATCTGAGAAAAAGCTTTCCTATCAGAGAAAGGACCTTTCTGGGAAAACAGTAAAGCTGAACTGGGTCTGAAGCAGTCGTGCTGCCGAGTCAGAACGCTGTCTGGGGAAAGAGCCCGGCCAGGGCAGAACAGAACAATCCAGGAGTAAAACTTTCTTTTCTGTCAGAAAAAGCACCTCTTTGAGAAAAGCTTTGTTTCAACTGACTCCCTGAGATGAGGGAGTATAGCCCTGAGGGGTGATTGCCTCTGGCATAAGCTCTGTCCTTGAGCACCCAGACAAACAAACACAACCCACTGGGGGACTGGGCCAGGTGAAGGCCTGATGAGGCAAAGCACCTGTCCTAATGGGAGTTCAGAGATGGCAAAAACCTCCCTTGTTAGATTTTCAGTCTGTACGCAAACCACACAGACCCCCAAAACAGAAACGGACAAAAAGCCCCTACCTTCAGTAGCAGGGAAAACCGCCGCTCTAGTGTTGGAAACTGTTTCTGGGGTAGAGGGGATAAATTGAGACCAAACTGGGAACTGTCTGGGAAAAGATTCTGAAGAAACAGAGAAGGGACAAATACCTCCCCAGAAAATGCATGACCTGAAAAAGCTGGTAGAATTGGAGGCAGATTCGGGGGAGAAAGAAAGCCCCTACCTCCAAAGGCAGCTAGCAGAGGAACAGAGCTGCAGACAGATAGCTGAAGCTCTGCATCTGGGGGGGAGGAACAAGCAAAATGAGAATAAGATCAGTGGGAGAAAATCTCTGAAGGAGCTATGGAAAAGCTCTGTTGCAAATGATTTTGTTTTTCACTGACTGGCTAAGGCAAGCACAAGCCCCGAGGAAAGTTGCTGTCAGAAATGCCAGCCTCAATGCCGGCTAACGAGGCAGGTGTGGTTCTGATTCGGGGGCCAGTGTCTGATGAAGTTGAAACACCTGTTAAAGCCAGCTGAAGAGAGAATAGAAACCTCCCAATGTGCCATAGCTGAAAATGTAAAGTGCTTGTTCAAATCTCCCATTGCAAAAGCAAAAAAACTTTGTTCAAACCTCCTGGGCAAGAATTTGTAAGCAAGTCTGGTAAAAGAGAACCAGTTGACTCTCAGACCCAAAAAGAACTATGGGAAATGATATAAGGGACTGATATGGGACTGATATTATTATGGACTGATATAAGGGAAATGCATTCTGGGAAATGTAGTTTTTCCGCTAAAGATGGCGACATTGCCCTGAAACACTTTTGTCAGCTCCAATGACGTTCCTATAAAGGAACCAGAATGAAAGTGGCTCGATTAGTGCTTCTGAGGTTTAGTCACTGGTTTAATGCAAACAGTGAGGAAACAGAGTTCAGAGCTGTGCCACTTTTGGCTTTACTAGAAAATACCTTATCACCTAATAGCTGTACAGTATTGGCGAAGAGCTTTACCGAAGCTAAATATGGCAATTTCACCCTCAGTGTGAAGTTTTTCGGTAGAACGAACCAAAAGGACTGCTGTGATAGAAATGTTTGTTTGAATTGAAGTTCTTAGGGGAGCCATTATGAATTTGGGTGAAGGGACAGCCTCTAGTTAAAAACTATCTACTGCTGACAGTGCATCTCTGCCGGTCTGGAATGGCTGAGAGAAACTGGCAACTTTAGAGTGTGGCTTCGTCCCGAGAATGTTACAATCCCCTAACAACAAGTATCACAACTCTATAATAACACTCACTAAATCCCAGTGCTTTATAACAAAGCTAACTATAAACTGTAAACTTTAGAAATGATGTACACACTTCCTGTCTAGTTAAGAGAATCTTTATAATAGAGATAGTGATAATTAAGAGTAAGAAGTAGAAAAATGAAAATAAGATATGTGAGTTTGTAGAAATTCTGTCTTGTTATATCTGTGTTAAGAAATCTTTAGGTGTTTGCTAAGTTAGATATATGCTAATGTAGCCTATATAAGTTTGTAAAGTAGATCTATAGAGTTCTTTAAGAATATAAGCTTGTAAGAAGTATCTAAGGCAGTCTTAAGACATGTAGTAATAAGCTTGTAAGATGCTAGTTGTAAATGTAAGTTTAAATAAGAAATAAGATGGAATGAATATAAGTATATAAGAATTAATAGGAAATATATTTGCTAAAGTAGTTCTATAAAGTATAAATAAGTAGATGTTAATATGTTATATGTGAGTTTGTAAAAACGTGTAAATGTTGAATATGAGTCTAAATGCTTTGCAAGGCAAAAAAATGTTATATGTGAGTTTGTGAAAAAGTGTAAATGTTAAGTGTGAGTCTATTAATGTATATGGTGAAAACACCTGAGACACAGGAGATAGTGTCCTAGTAGACTGCAAAGTAGGCAGTCTGAATGATTTCAAAAGCTCCAGAAGCCGCTAAGGAGCTAAGAATGGCGGACGCCAGAACCAGCACAAGGCATCCGCACCTGAGATCCGTGGAATATCAACGCAGCACAGAAAAACCTGAGCTAACAGCAAAAACGGTGCGGTTTAAAAATCTTACTATAACTAAAAAGGTCTGTCTGTGAGAACAAAAGTTGCAGAGACGCTTGTTTGAACAAAAATTATTAACTGCAAAAAGTTTTGGTTAAAGTCTCTTCATATTTGGAAGTAAAAGCCTGATACCAGAATTTATTTCTTATTTAAACTTTTTGAACTTAAAATGAGATAAAATTACAAACATTTTGGTTATGGATTTCTTCAAATTTGGAAGACTTAGTACCAATATTTATCATTTGAATTTTGGTACTTAAATGAAATGAACAATAGAGATTTCATTGCAATGGGACAATTTTGAGCTTACTTATAGTAATGACCTAGGAACGGTTTTCTGGAATTGGGTTAAAAATGAAACTGTTTAAATGAAGAAATGTATTTCTACTTAGAATCAAGATGCAATTTTGTGTATGCGTATATTCTTTATTAACTGGAGATTTATGAATTGTTTTGTGGAACTGTTTATGTAAAAATGGAATTACTTATGGAACTGGTTTTGTGTTACAAATGGAACTGTTCAAACAGATAAGTTTGGGTTCCTCTAACTAGGTTTGAGACTTTGTTTAAAAAATTATAAAGAAAAGGAGGAGTTATGAGATTGAATTATGTTCGCAGAAACCTATTGATATTAATGCACCCTGGTTTTGTGGAGTTAAGAAAATGTTTAAGTTTGATGTGAATACATCGAAGTTTTTCCTATGTTCTGTTAACAAGAAAATTCAAATGAGTTAAAGTTGTAAGACGGAGAAAATTGTTAACTATATATAGCACCATATATGCTAATTCTAATGGTTCTGTTAAGAGTTTGCTTTGAGTTGTAAGATTGAGAGAATTGTGACTATGTATAGCAATATTTATGTTAACCTGTTAATGGTAATGATGAAGCTAAGGGATTCTTTAAGTTTGTAGTTGCCTTAAGAGTTTTGGTTTAGAAAGGGCTTGAGGCAGCTAAGACTGCTGTAGTCACCTTGGACCTAATTCAAAAGAGAAATGCCATCTATATCATCCTCTACTCCCATACTGGGAGGTGTAACAGCTATGGAGATTGCTGTAAGCCATTAATAGTTATTTTTTTATATATTAAGAAGGGGGGACCTGTGGAAGCCCGTTCTGGGGTTCCTCGTGGCTTTACCCAGCAGGTCCAAATAGAGGATGATCAGGACCACGGGCCTGAGTGCAGGTGTCTGAGATGGTCTGCACTTGGCTGTGCTGGGGGAGGAGGTCTTTTGCTCCACCCCTTGGCGTCTCTATAAAAACCCTGGACCAGAGACAGTCCGGGCCCGTTGGAATAGGTTCCAGGCCCTCTCGAGGCTATCCTTTATTTTCTATCTGTTTATCTCCACGAGATTCTCCGCTATAAATCCTTCTATCTAATATTTCCTGCTGCTCGCACTCAAGAAAACTCTGGGAAGCTGTGGGGGTGGTGGGTAAACGCCCCACAGCCAGCTATACGCCAGCTTTTACAAAAATCGTCCATCGACCAGTAAAATGGGACCTGCTGTGATTGTCCCTATTTTTTAGATTGGAATACTTAGGTTGAGGAACCAGCCTTCTGAGATGGGTCCAACCTTTTGACATTGTTCCATGACCTTCTCATCCATAATGTTCATTCTCACGAAATACACAATGAAATTGTATATATATATATATTTTTTTGTAAAAAATCTCATGTTTTAAGTAAGTTCATAATTTGGTGCTGGGTCACATTTGTTACCCTGGGATGCATGGAGTGTGGGTGGGAGACAGCTGTAGGGCCTAAATCGTCAAGCCAGGGACTAGCTGGCTGGGTTTCAAATGAAAGCATGCATACTTTTTATGCTGGGCTGTATGCAGGCAGATCAGGCAGCTGGGAAGAAGGAGCTTTTGTGGCGCTCTCTCATCTCTAAAACTTTAACTGGTCCTGAAGATTCTTTAGAAGTCAAACTGTTACGAGTGTGAGCCAAGCCACTTATCTGGGAAAAAAAAAAAAAAAACCATGATTCTCTCTGGTCACCATCTACTCCAAAATGACTAAGAAAGATACAAACCAAAGCATCTCCGTTCCCTCAGCCTTATGCACGGACAAGAATCTTCTTCGTCTGTAGATCAGATGCTGGCTTCAGCCCTAGCTGTCAGGTCCTCCCGCCTCCTGTCAGATGGAAGGATCTCGGCCCTTTTCTTAGTTGGAAGTAAAGAAAGCAAGCTGCTGAAGAAACCACTTCCCTGACCAAGCGTCTAAAGATTCACCCTAACTTCACAGCTCAGTCTACGTCACAGCCTCCAAGTCAAGCACAGGCTAAGCTGTCCCACGCATAAGGGACTGTGTCAGGGATGCTGGGTACTGTGGTTAACACCATGCAGCCAGAGAGCTCCTGGGACCCTTGTGTTCTGAAGCCAAGGCCCACCCTCTTCCTTTCCCCTTATCTGTCTTGCTGGCTCTTTCCTTCTGTACTTTTAGACAAACTCCCTCATACAGAAAACCTGAAGAGGGAGGGGCTGGGAGAGCCAGTCAGAGAATATTTGGAAAGGGATAGCCTCGCAGCCTCGCACTCCCTGGGTTTGAGGGGATCTTGATGGAGTGCTCACCATGCTGTGGTATTAGAATTTAATCCCAGCACTCGGGAGGCAGAGGCAGGCGCATCTTTGTGAGTTCGAGGCCAGCCTGGTCTCCAAAGCGAGTTCCAGGAAAGGCGCAAAGCTACACAGAGAAGCTCTGTCTCGAAAAACCAAAAGAAAAAAAAAAAAAGAAGAATTACCACTGTGGTTGGGCGTCGGGTCTCTGGAATCTTTACCTCTGGGAGTAGCTGGCAGGGAACGCATTCCGAGTGCCTGCACCCAGGAAGAGCAGAGTGGTAAGGTCAGTCTAATTAAGGCCAGATTGACTCTCCATGTTTGTCAGACTTGGGTCTGGCCTACCTAGCATCGTGGGAAGAAGTGTTTGGTTTATTTTTTCCCCCTTCATGTTTGAACTGTGTGAGGTTACACTGCCACCATGTGGATCCTCCAATGTGAACTCAGAAAAGAAAACTGGTCACTAAAGCAGTCTCAGGTACCCTGGGAGACTTGGAGCAGGGACAGGAAGAGAAACTCAGGTTTTGAAAAGATATCTTGATTTTCTGGGGTGGGGAAACAGACGTCACATTGATCAAAAAGACAAATGACATTCGTGAGCACAACTTGGAGCCAAACACACCAGTTGAAACTTAGCAAATGAGTAGTTCTTTTTCCAGCCTCAGTTCCTTGTCTGTATAATGGGCACACTGGTAGTTCCTTCAGGCTTCTGCTAGAATTGATAGGCAGCGTGCACACAGTGCTCTCAGCCTGCCGTCTGGTGATTCTGGTTGTTGCTATGGAGCTGAGACAGGAGCTTCACAGCCTTACACAAAGCCTCAGTCCCTTGCTGGGACTCTATCCCCATTTTCTCCGTTTCTTCTCCTTGGTTTGAGCCTTAACCATCTCACCTTTCCTGGCCCTCGAAATGTGAGCTTTGGAGCAGTCTAACAGTGCATTTCAAATCTCATCTCCAATGTCATGTAGCTTTGTGGCCTTGGGGCATTTAAACCTCCTGAGTCATAGAGCTGTGTGTGGTGTCACAGGCCTGTTATCCCAGCATTTGGGGGTTGGAGGCAAGAGGACAGAGTTCAAGTGTATCCTCCACTAGATAGCCAGTTAGAGGGCAGCATGGACTCATGAGACCCTGTCTCAAGAAAATAAAAATAGATGACAAAATAAATTTCTGAAGCCTGGTTTCCACATCTGGAAAATGGGGCTGATGACCCCTAGGTCTCCCAGATACAGGAGGAGCTGGAGTTGATAGCGTCACAGCTTCAGGGGCAGTGGCGGTCATGAGTCCATGGCAATCACTGTTATTGTCATGACTCACTACAGGACAGTACAAGTCCTCAGTTCTTACCTCATCCTCCAACCAGTACCAAAACCTTTGAGCTCACCTCAGCATCCAAGACCTATTGAGTGACAGGAAGCAACTCTGTGGTCTGTTCACTTAAACAACTCAGAAAGCTGAGTTTCTGTGATTCTATGATATGTTTATCTTCTCAAGGCTAACAGTGCATCTATTCACAACGTACATCTCAGTGTTTCTAATATTAAAGTGCATTTTATAGTCAAGGCTAATACTCATGTATTTTTAGTTTATTTTACACGTCTTCGTCTTCCAAGACTCAAAAACTAGTGTCCTCTAATCACTGGAAATCTTGGAACTGATGACAGATTTAGAAGTGATGCAGATAAGAACTCAACACTATCAGTCACCACCAACTCTGAAAGTCTAGATTTATAGTGACACCTGGATGTTCCTCCTGACTACTGCCGACTCTCGCAACCACAGTGACCTTAGCTACATGCCTTAAAGTCTCCAGTTCTTGGGGAAGGGATCCTCAGAATGTTTCATACAGCCTAGAGGGGAGAGCACGGGCTGTGAGCCTCCTCCATACCTAACCCCCACTACCGTGGATTAATCACGTCACAGCCTCATAGCTACCTTCCCAGACTCTGACACCAACCTGCTGTACTTTTTCCATTAGGCTCTAAGCAGCCTTCTAACCAGTAGAGAGACCACTGGCACCTCTCACCCTGCCCCTTTTCCGTCTCTCTCCTTAAACATCCCCCTCCTCAGCAACTCACCTCCTTTCTCTTTCCATGAAGTTATAAAAATGGTGAGCCCCTAGCATTGGAGTCTTGGTTAGATTTAGCTATATAATCTCTAGTAATATATGCCTATACATGTATAATAAAGAGATGCACATATATATTTAGAGAGAGAGAGAGAATCATCTCTTTCTTCCAAAACTATCTCATTGGATTTCCTTAAGTGACAGATTTTTGCAGGGCAAAAATGTCATTTAGAAGAGAAAATGGGAGTTGACAGATTACGGTATCTAAGACAAGCTGCAGCCGCACAAGGCTACAGTACTCACACCGCTCATTCAACCCAAGGATATACACACACTGCCCAGAGACATGGGCAACAGAGCTATGGAACCTATGGGCAACCTACTGATGCCAACTATACTCAGGCTCAGACCACCGCCACCTATGAATAGATATGACCTCTACGGACAGCCTCCTGGAGCTTAATCTACTCAGTGGCTCACAGGCAATGCAGCCAGGCTGTCCAGGTATGACACTGCTGTTTATGACACCATCACCACTACTGTCACCACAGCCCAGGCCTCAAGGTGGCTTAGTCTGCATATGGTACCCAGCCTGCTTACCCAACGGACGGACAGAGGACAGCAGCCACCATACATGCAAAACCATAGGATGTTAACAAGGCCACCAAGACTGGTCAACCCCAAACTATCACAGGGGGTAACAACCAGCTGCTGTGGGAGGTTCTGTATGTTAAATGTGTTGCTCTGATTGGTTATTAATAAAACACTGATTGGCCAGTAGCCAGGCAGGAGGAAGTATAGGCGGGACAAGGAGAGAGGAGAATTCTGGCAACAGGAAGGCTGAGGGAGAGAGATGCTGCCAGCCGCCACCATGACAAGCAAGATGTAAGGTACCGGTAAGCCACGAGCCACGTGGCAACTTTAGATTAATAGAAATGGGTTAATTTAAGATAGAAGAACTAGTTAGCAAGAAGCCTGCCACGGCCATACAGTTTGTAAGTAATATAAGTCTCTGTGTTTACTCGGTTGGGTCTGAGCTGCTGCAGGACTGGGACTGGTGGGTGAGAGAGATTTGTCCTGACCGAGGGCCAGGCAGGACTGGAGAAAACTCTAGCTATAACCAGCCCAGCCTGGGATATGAAGAGAGTGTTATCCCCAGGCACCTAGGAACTACCCATACAGCCAGTCACCATACCTCCATCCTACCCTCCTACCAGCTACTCCTCTTCACAGCCGACTAGTTATGATCAGAGCAGTCACCCTTAGCAGAGCATGAATGAGCAACCTGGCAGCTATGGATAGCAGAGTAGCTTCGGTCAACAAAGCAGCTATGGGTAGCAGCCTCTTGCTGGCTCACCCACCCCCCTCTTCCCCAGACTGGATCTTAAAGCCTGACTTCAAGTCAATATAGCCAATGAACAGCAGCCAAGCACAGCAGAGTTAACTCTGACAAGACCATCGCAGTAGTGTGGGTCTTTACAGGCAGATATCTGGAGGGTGGATCAGAGCATGGGTGGCCATGATAACTGAGGCAGGAGAGAAGGGGGATTTGATCATGGATACATGACTAGGGATGGGCCAGGAGAGGATGCAGTGGACTAGGGATCTAAAGTGGTTGCAATAAGCCTGGTGGACCCATGGATGAAGGCCCAGATCTGGATCCAGGTATTCTTATAGATCTGGATGAAGACTCAGAGAACAGTGCAATTTACATGCAAAGATTAAGTGACTATGTGACAGGATGGTCTGGATGACCTCTTTAAGCAGTGTGGGGTTGTGAAGGTGAACAAGAGAAGTGGACAACCCATGGTCCACATCTGCCTGGATAGGGAAACAGGAAATCCTTCATGGTGTCCTATGAAGATCTGCCAACCGCCAGGCTGCCTTCCATAGCATGGCTTGATAGGAATGATTTTCAAGGAAGCAAACTCAGTTTCTTTTGCCCCCCCCCCCAAATAAAGAGACTCCCATGAATAGTATTTGAGGTGACATTCTACCGTGTGGGGACAGAGGGATACCACTACCACCCCATGGAGGTCCTGGACGCTCAGGAGGTCTTGGAGGACCCATGAGTTACATTGGAGGCCAAAGAGGAGAGAGGGGGCTTCTTCACGAGAGGGTCCCGAAGTGCCTTAGGGAATCGCTCTGGAGGAGGAAGAAATGAGGCAGAGACTGGCAATTTCCCAATCCAGGCTGTGGAAATCAGAGCTTCTTCACTTGGAGAACAGAATGCAATGCCAGTGTAAGCCCCTAAGCTCAAGGGCTTCCTCCCCGACCTTTCCCACCTCTGGGTGGTGACAGTGGCCGAAGGTCCCTGGGAGTATTCAGGGAGGAAGAGGTGGACGTGTGGACCAAAACTGTCCCGGGAGAAGGTTCAGAGGTGGCCAAAGTGGAGACCAAGGTGGCTTTGGTGGGGATGATGAGGTGCTCCTGGGGCCCAAGGAGGGAGAAGAGGCGAATGTGGAGAACCTGGAAAAATGCCAAGTCGAACCTGGGCAGGAACCCAGAAACCAGCCCCACTAAATGAACCTGCAAAGCTGCATTGACAGCCATGCACGTTTACGTTTACCTCAGAAAATGTTTTCAATTTCTAATGCCATATTTATAATGTTGGCCACACCTTGGCTATTCCTTATCTATACTTTATTATTTTCATGTATGTGTTGATCATTTGTGAAGAAGACTAAATTAAACGGTGGTGTGCCGAGGTTTCTCCCTTCTTTTGAGATGGCTGTGGAGAGCCACGAGGACCTCTAAATGTAACATGGTTGTAATTTTTAAATAAAATTCCAAATGTTTAAGAAAATATAATTTAATAGAAGACCCACATTCATTTCAAACTTGCATATGTACGTGTATAATATATATGCAATTTACTTTTACGTTGTACTTATGAATATAGATTGCCATTGAATGCATTAACTCTAATGAAATTATATTCCATAAACACTTTCATGTGTCTCAGCCCTTAATGCATTTATAACCATCACAGCCAGGCTCTGAAGCAAACACTGATGTGAATTTCATTCTCAGGCAAGGAAACCCAGGCACAATATGGCAGGCGGTTCATGGAGCTGGCATAGAGACGCTGACTTTGGCTCGGCTTGGCGTGGCATCCTTAGGGTCTTCTACACCTTTGCCATCAGGGCCCAAGCGCAGATCAGAGGATCTGGGGACACAAATGTGCTTTGACTGATGGCTACAGCAATGAAGTGCCAGTACCCCACAGCCTCCTCACACCCACCACACCCACCACACTGTCCCCACCACACTGTCCCCACCACACTGTCCTCGTCACACCCACCACACTGTCCCCACCACACTGTCCTCACCACACTGTCCTCACCACACTGTCTCCACCACACTGTCCTCGTCACACCCACCACACTGTCTCCACCACACTGTCTCCACCACACTGTCCTCATCACACTGTCCTCATCACACTGTCCCCACCACACTGTCCCCACCACACTGTCTCCACCACACTGTCCCCCATCACACTGTCCCCATCACACTGTCCCCACCACACTGTCCTCATCACACTGTCCTCACCACACTGTCCCCATCACACTGTCCTCATCACACTGTCCTCATCACACTGTCCTCATCACACTGTCCTCACCACACTGTCCTCACCACACTGTCCCCATCACACTGTCCTCATCACACTGTCCTCATCACACTGTCCTCATCACACTGTCTCCACCACACTGTCCTCACCACACTGTCCCCATCACACTGTCCCCATCACACTGTCCTCATCACACTGTCCCCATCACACTGTCCTCACCACACCTTCCCCATCACACTGTCCTCATCACACTGTCCCCATCACACTGTCCCCACCATACTGCCCATCCCCCATCACACTGTCCCCACCACACTGTCCCCACTACACTGCCCACCCCCCACCACACTGTCCCCACCACACCCACCACACTGTCCCCACCACACTGTCCCCACCACACTGTCCCCACCACACTGTCCCCACCACACTGTCCCCCATCACACTGTCCCCACCACACTGTCCCCCAAACACTATATCTCCCATTTCACAAGCACACAAACAATCACCATGTCCAGCGTCAAGGCAAGCATCATTTTTCTTTCAGAGCCAGGCATGGTGGAATGTGCTATAACCCCAAAAGTCCTTGCGGGGCTGAGACAGGAGGATCACAAGCTCAAGGCCTACTTAGGCTTCATAGTGACACCTTATCTCAACACAGCAGAAGTAACAATAATGATAAATAAATCAGAACCAAAATAATAAGTTGACTTTTGCTTTTGAAAATAAAAAAAAAGACAACATTTAAAAATCTGAATTCACATCTGTGGTGGTTTGTGTTCCCCAAAATATTGTGCACCCTAATAAACTTATCTGGGGTCAGAGAGAGAACAGCCACTAGATACAGAGGCTAGAAAATGGTGGCACTCACACCTTTAATCCTAGCATTCCAGAGGTAGAAATCCCTCTGGATCTCTGTGAGTTTAAGGCCACATTGGAAAGAGCCAGGCATGGTGACACACGCCTTTAATCCCAAAAAGCCAGCCTTTAATTCCAGGGAGTGGTGGCAGAAAGCAGAAAGGTATGTAAGGTGTGAGGACCAGAAACTAGAAGCATTTGGCTGGTTAAGCATTTGGCTGGTTAAGCTTTCGGGCTTCTAGCAGCACAGTTCAGCTGAGACCCATTCTGGATGAGGACTCAGAGGCCTCCAGTCTGAGGAAACAAGACCAGCTGAGGATCTGGCCAGGTGAGGTTAGCTGTGGCTTGTTCTGGGTCTCTGATCTTCCAGTTCACCCCAATACCTGGCCCAGGTTTGTTTTTATTAATAAAGACTCGTTAAGATTCATGCTACACACATCCTTCATTTTCAAGGCAGACCAGGGCCAGATCATGGGAGGACTCTCGCTTGTTTCGGTGAAGAAGTGTCCTCTGGAGTAACTCCCATGAGGAGACTGAAAGTTGAGTCATCCAGGGCCCAGCAGATATATGATAATTCCCTTCCCTTATAACACAGGATAAAATTGAAACTCCTGTGTCTCTAGTTACTCCATATCCCTGAAACAGATGACAAGCCACGAGCTCTATAAATTCAAGCGAGAGAGAGTCGGCTCTCTGCCGCCTGAGTCAACATCCAAGGACTCCCAGGACACCTGAGTCAGCAGCCCTGAGGCCGAATGCTGAAATTGCTCAACCTTGGATGGAACAGGAGCAGCACTTTCAAAGTGGGACCCCGCTCTGGTTGCTAATGAATGGGATCTTGTTGTCTGATTGCAAACAAGCTCAACCTGGCTCATTCATTATTGTCAGGAAAAAAAAAAAAAAAAAAAAAAAACAAAACGGGAAGAAGAAAGGACGTAATTCCCGATGCCAACTTTTTAAAAATCCTCCTGGCCAATTTGTCTACAGAAAAAAAACAGCCAGTCAGTCATCACCTCTCGCCAGCACCTTCCCGGGACCAGCCCTTGGCACCGAACATAACATGATCTTTGTCTCTGCTCTTAGGAGAGGTAACCTCAGTGCAGGGATAACTAAGCAAGGTGGAGGAATGACTGACTAATCGTTTCACTCCAGCCTACACAGGCGGCTTCCCCTCAGCACAGCCGTGGGCCAGCCAACAAGCTCCTTCTTCTAACTCTACCAAAGCAAAGCAAAGCCAGCCTGGACAGAGGGCCTTCGGGAATGTTCTAGCAGCCAGGCTGAGCTCTGTCCTGTCTCAAGAGATGATGGCTTTCTCTCCTCCCTGCGCCCCTCTCCTGGGGCGTTTGTTCAGTGATAATTGCCAAACACCTGGGTGCAGGCGGCGCTTATTAGGACCCAGACGGAAATCATCAGACTGACTTCAGTTGTCCTTGGCTGACCTAAGGAGGGTCTGACAGACACGCAGGACTCGAAGACAAGCCTTTCAGAGACAATTACCAGGAATGATCACAGCTGAGCTATTACAGCAAGGTGTTGCCTCAGCTATCGCTTGGAGCAAAATAAAGACTGCAGAATTGGTTTGAGCCAAATGATTTTTTTTTTCCAACAGATGCCACTGCTGGGAAATCATTAATTCAACTCGTGGGCCTGGCAAAAAGATCTCATTTCTATAGTTCTACAACCCAAACATACATACATACGTATATGCGCGCGCGCGCGCGCGCGCGCGCACACACACACACACACACACACACACACACACACACACACACACACACAAATATATGTGTGTATATTGTAGGAGTCCACAGAGGTTTCCTAGTGATATCTGAGATTGATTTACCCAGCAGGACTGTGTAAGGGGATGATTGGACCATAGGCGTGGTTACCAGGTGTTTGGAAGAGTCTGCACTTGACTGTGTCTAGCAAGGGGGAGGTCTTTTGCCCCGCCCCTTGGCATTGCTATAAAAAGCCCTTTTGACAAGGCAGAAGGGACTGCTGGGTTTTGGTCCAGGTCCTCCCGAAACTATCCTGTGTTTCTGTCTTTCTCCTCTTTGCTGTCTTTCTAAAATGTTTCTTATCCATCTCTCCTTCTCATAGGAACCCTTTAAAAGGTAGAAACTGACCTCCCACAGTATATATCACATATATATTATATTTATGCATAGTTGTATTTATATATTATATAATTATTAGTTAATTATAATTGCACAATTGTATAAATATTATCTCTTATATAATTACATAATTAATGCATAATGTGTGAATAATGTATATATTCTGGGAGACAGGAAAACCAACAGATCTTAACTCTAAATAAGTGAAAACTCCCTGGCTGAGGAGTAGCTGGCCGGAGAGAGCTGCTGAAAGAATCATGGAAGGCTTGAGATGATAAAAATAGTAATCATTTATCTTCAAGGAACTGAGCTCTCTTCCTGGAGAAGAGACTCTTAGACGATAAATTAACCACCCTTCACATCTTTTAACCCCATTTCACTCTCTAAAAGCATCAAGAAGTTCAGCCAGCTTGTGACAGTACATATTTCACTTAGCCAACAAATACGTATGGAGGGCTGATCGCATGCCAAGTATCCCACAGCCAAGAAAAGCTTAACCCAGTCTTGGTCTATGGGCTCATGAGCCTTGCTTATTTTTCCCTGAGTAAATGATTCTATTTCCTATTGTAGCCACTACCAAGATGATATTTGCAGAAGAGTCTTTGTTTTATTGGTGTGTTTACATCGCACATTATCCTCAGAAAGGATTCCACATGGCTTTATAGGAATGAAGGAAATGCAAGTTTGCAATTTGCAACATCCTTCAAATGATATAAAAATGATGGTGGGAAGCAGGGCCTCCTTCTAGAAGCAGCCAGAAGCAGCAGCTGCTTTAAAATGGGTTTTATGAGTGAGGCGTGGTGATCCTCAACTTTAATCCCATGCAGAGGCAAGTGAATCTCTCTGTGAGTTCCGGGAGACCCTGTCTCAAAAAAAAAAAAAAAAAAAAAAAAAATTGGTTTAGCTTTTTTTTTTCTTTTGAAAACATTTTTGCTACATTTTTTATCTGTGTATCAGGAGAGGGGAGTGTATGGCACAGTACACCTGTGTAGACTTGGGAAAGCCTATGGGAGTTCGTTCTCTTCTTCCACATGTGGATCAGGGCATCAAATTCAGGTCACTGTTCTTGGGGACATCCACCTGCTGAGCTATTTCTCTGGCCCAACTTTTTCTTTTTCAAATTTTGATAATTACCTTTAAGTATCCATCTTAGTCACTGTTCTATTACTGTGAAGAGGTACATGACCAAGGCAACTCTTATAAAGGAAAGCATTTAATTGGGGCTTACTTACAGTTTCAGAGGCTTAGTCCATTGTCATTATGGCCGGAAACATGGCAGCAGTCATGGCTCTGGAGCAGTAGCTGAGAGCTACACCCTGATCCACAGGAAGAGAGTAAGAGACTAGGCCTGGTGTGGACTTTTGAAACTTTAAAGCCCACCGCCAGTGACATACGTCCTTCAGCAAGGCCCCACCTACTCCAACAAGGCCACACCTCCTAATCCTTCTAATGTTCAAATAGTTCCACTCCCTGTTGACTAAGCATGCAAATATATGAGCCTATGGGGTAAATTCCCATTTCAACCACCACAGTACCCAAGAGCATGCTGATGTAGCTTAATCTGGATTTTCCCCCATTTTATGTCTAGATGTTTCTGCCGTTGTGGATGAGGTGCTGGCTCTCACTGTCCCTTGCACCCAATGGAGCCATATCACTATTTTAGACACATTAATATATTGTTTTCTAATACAGTGATTATGAAAATGTGGTTCCTGAAAGGCGGAGCTGTTCATGATGCATGGACTTAAATGAAAACCTACAAGCGGAAAAACAGACTAGGAATTGAAAGGGAGTACGAACAAGAGTGACTTGTGGGGCTGGGAAGACGATGCAGCCAGTGAAGCATCAGCCATGCAGCGTGAGGATGGAAATTCTATGCCCCACCCCCACCCTCGCACCCATGTAAGGGCTGGGCCAGTGGGCAGACAGCCTGAAATCCCAGCAGAGAAGGAATCCCCAAAGCAAGGTGGCTAGCAGGATTGATCAGCTCTAAGTTTAAGTGAGAGACCCTGTCTCAGTGTGTAGGGTGGAGAGAGATGAAGACATCCACTGTCGGCCTCAGGCCTTCACTTTCATGTGTCTACAAGCATACACATGTGCAGGTTACCCACAGACAGACAGACAGACACACACACACACACAAACACACGCACACGCGCACACACAACAACAACAACAAAAGATCGACATGCATGCTCTACAAGAAAATGATAACTGCTGGCTCCATGAATAAACCACCACATAGAACACTCTCAAACTCTAATGTCCACAGAACTACCCAGAATCTTGTTTACATGCAGATTGGAATTCAGATCTTGGTAGGACCTAGGATTTTGCATTCTGCAAGCTCCAAGGAGCCCTGAGTACTGCATTGCATGACTGCACCAGCAAGAGAGCTCTGCAGGCTTCCACGTGTTCTCTCTGTTCTCCTCCACAGAGCACGCTCTTCAGAATCAGCTCATTCTATCCCATTTCTTACTCCATGCTGAGAAGCAATGTGGCTTCCACCATCACCGTGCACAGTGGGGGGGAGCAGGTCTCTCTTGCACAGGCACAGTGGTAAATATCGACCCAGAACAGAAAGGCGAGGGGCAGCGTTCCAGAACATAGAGTGGCTTCCGTTTCTAACATCTTGCTAAAGCCACAAAAGGTGGCGAGACATTTATAAACTTGATGGAGAGCAGGTCAGGTCTGAACCTGATGAATGTCACAAGCTGTAGAATAAGTGGAGAACCACTTTTCTTTTCCTCACGTGTCTCTTCCTCTGTCCAACTTAGCTACCAGCAGCCCAGAGACACTGGAGATGGAAAAAGTGCCGGGGGAACCTCTCCCCTCCCCAGCAATATTTATTTTCCATCATGAGATAAATCACAGCCAGGCAGTGGCGTTCATGTTTTATACGAATAAAGGCCAGCCGGCTCCATGCACTAGATGATTAGTGACTGATTCATTTATAGCATGTTGCTGGTTGCCATGGTGTGAGTACTCCCACTCTGGCTGATATCAAGCTCTTGATGTGGATTTACCAAATTTGGGATTAGAAGCTCTCACCAATTTTGGCTTTCCT
Source organism: Peromyscus maniculatus bairdii (assembly GCF_049852395.1). Lineage (NCBI taxonomy): Eukaryota > Metazoa > Chordata > Mammalia > Rodentia > Cricetidae > Peromyscus > Peromyscus maniculatus. The sequence continues at coordinate 21,487,385 of NC_134869.1, read as the reverse complement.
AATCGGCCACAACGCGGTTCCTACAATGGCAGACTATTCTCGGTGCTCAGCTGTACCCTTTACACTCCGGCTCTGAAATTTCTCCCCTCAAAAGGTGGGGTCTATACCCCTTTCTCTTGAGCCCAGATTTCCCTTGTGACTTCTCTGGCCAGTGCAATGTGTCAGAGCAGCGTGTCTGTGCTTCAGGAGACATCATAGAACGTCCCACTTGCTGCTTAAGACAAACCACAACCACAAGGGGACAAATCCGGGGTGGCTTCCTTGAGACCCAGAACCCATCAAGCAAACATAAAACATCTAAGATGGTCCCAGTGGCCCTAACACCCCTACATACCTGCCAGACTTGAACTGCCGCAGAATCCGATCACACCAGCAGCCAGCCCATTATGGGTTCTTGTACCACACACCAGGCTGTTGACGTGAGCAACAGACAGTTATAAGCTTTAGGTTAACCGGTGAACCTGATAAACAAAGTCACTGGTAGATGAGAGAAAATTCAAAAGCTTCATCAACCACATGCACGTGGCTTTCTTTGGATATTGATTGAAATCAAACCAACCATTAAAGTATCAGTTTTGAAGTCAGGAAATGCCAGCACTTAAGGCAAGAGGATCATAAAGGCAAGGTCATCCTTGACTACATAGAGAAGTCAAGGCCAGTCTGGGCTACATGAAGCATTGCCTAAAATAAATTTGCTGGGTGGAGGTGGTGCATGCCTTTAATCCCAGCACTTGGGAGGCAGAGCCAGGAGGATCTCTATGATTTTGAGGCCAGCCTGATCCAGCGAGATCCAGGACAGGCACCAAAACTACACAGAGTAATTCTGTCTTAAAAAAGCAAAAACACAAACAAACAAAAAACATTTTTTTTATATTTTTAGCTACAGAGGGGGTAAAAAGGTACTGTTTATCTTAGTTACCAACTCTAAATGCTCCATGGGAAACTCCCAGGGTAGAGGAACGTCATATTCTCTTGTGACCAGCACTGTCCATCTCGGTGGCTGAATTCCCCCAAATGCCCTGAATGTTTCTTGCCAGGCCCCAGACCCTACTTTAAGAGTCTGCCACCCTCCAACATCACCAGTTGAAGCCACAGCCCCTGGTGGATATCACCCAACTCTCCTCCCCTCTGACACAGAAGCTCAATCAAAGAGTAAGGTTAATTTCTTTTTCTTTCTTTCTTTCTTTCTTTTTTTTTACTGATGTTGTCTGCATCGTATTTTATTATGTTAAAAAAAAGTGTAGTGGCGAGTTGGAAGCACATTGGAGCAACTTCCTGTCTTTAATATGACACTTCTATTAGCCTCAGAATTTCAGTTATATCCCTCAATATGACATGCTTATACAAGCCTTGAGATAAATAATATCACATTACTTTTGAATTTCATTTCTTTCATTTTCATTTGAGTCATTATGAGTCCAGAGCACTATCAAAACATTCAGGCCTGCAGCCATTGACCACTTGAATTATGAAAAGAAATGAGGCTTGTGGTTAAAAGGGTTGGTTTACCCAGACTTTGATTAAATTCTTACTGACTCTTGAGACAATAAATTTTGAGTCATTTGGGCCTCAGGTTTACCACCCTTAAGGGGTCAGACAGTAGGTGGGAATAATGACAACTTTGCAGAGTTGGTATTAGTTGTGTGAGAAAGGTGTGAGTGGACCCAGCAGAGGGCTTGGCAGCATGCATGTATTAGCAGATAGTGTAGTGGATAACCCTCATTATCAACCTCACTAGTTTTAGAATCACCATGGAAACGTATCTCGGGTGTAGCTATGAAGGTATTTCCAGAAACATTTAACTGAGGAGACTCACCCTGAATGTTGATGGCATCATTTCATAAGATCAGGTCTGAGACTGAAAAAAGGAGGAGGAGAGGAAGAGGGAGAAGGAGAAGAAGGAGGAGGAGAAGGAGGAGGAGGAGGAGGAGGAGGAGGAGGAGAAGAAGAAGAAGAAGAAGAAGAAGAAGAAGAGGAGGAGGAGGAGGAGGAGGAGGAGGAGGAGAATGAAGAAGAAGAGGAAGAATAAGAAGAGGAGGAAGAGGAAGAATGAGAAGAGGAGGAGGAAGAAGAGGAAGATGAAGAAGAAGAGGAGGAAGAGGAAGAAGAAGATGAAGAAGAAGAGGAGGAAGAGGAAGAGGAAGAAGAAGAAGAAGAAGAAGAAGAAGAAGAAGAAGAAGAAGAAGAAGAAGAAGAAGAAGAAGAAGAAGAAGAAGAAGAAGAAGAGAAGAGAGCTGGGCACCAACGTCAGAAACCAGCTCTGACGTGTTGAAGGGTTCTTGGGGAGAGGAGTGAGGAATGAAGAAGTATTAGACAGAAATATAGGCCTAGACAAAGAGAAAGATGGAGACACATGATAACTTCAGGAGGGCCCTGAATCAATACCCAGTTGCCCTTACTTTTTTCATAATGGACCTTTTATATATCAGCAAGAGGAGGGGCAAATGACCTCCCCGTCCCAAGGTCAAAGTATAAAGTATCAACAAGTGTTGACCCTTCAAAGCACCTGGCAACCACGCCTTTGGCCAAATCATCCTATTACGCAGCCCTGCTGGGCAAAGCAAGCTCAGGCTTTCTGAGCTTGAGTAAGGCCTTACTAGGGAGCCTCTGTGGGCTCCCCCACAGCAGCATGCATCTCCTTCGGCTTCCTGACCATAGAGACGATGTGACCAGCTGCATCACACTCCAACTACCCCATGATGCCTCCCATAGCAGGGTGGACTGTACCATCAAACTGTGAGCCAAAACAAACCCTTTCCTTGGACTTAGCTTTTTTTTTTTTTTTTTTTTTTTTTTTTTGGCTTTTCGAGACAGGGTTTCTCTGTGTAGCTTTGCGCCTTTCCTGGAACTCACTTGGTAGCCCAGGCTGGCCTCGAACTCACAGAGATCCGCCTGGCTCTGCCTCCCAAGTGCTGGGATTAAAGGCGTGCGCCACCACCGCCCGGCTGTACTTAGCTTTTGTTAGATATTTTTGTCCCAGTGGCAGAAGTGAATCTACAGACAATATCATTTACTTCCTGTGTCACCTTTAGTGGCCCCTGGGCTCCATCTACCTCAGTCTGCAGAGATTTGGGGTCCACTTGAGTGTAGGCTTGTTCTTCAGATGTGGGAAATGCATAATGGCTTACTTGTTACATGGACTGATTTTTGTATCTTGTCTTTTTATTCATATTACACACAAGAATAGAGTCAAAGTAACTAAACTATATCCCATAGAGTCCTGAAAATTAACACAGTGTGCAGTTTGGAAGTTTTTGTAGAAATCAAGAGAATAATTCATGCAACTTTGTTGAGTGACCTAGGAGATAAACACGTTACAACCCAGACTGCCATTAATGACTTACCTTTATGACTAGAAGCTTACGGTCTACATACACCATCCAGTTCTTTTTTCAGCTAAATTCTCATTATTATGTTCATGCTTTTATAGATGAGGGTATTTTGATAATTTTTAAAGTTGTCAGCTTTACAATTATGAGAACATTTATTCATTTATCTTTCTATTAAAGAATATAAATGGCTATGTGAGGAATGAGTTCAATGTAAATATCTTACACCAAGGGATACATTGTCTTCATTCTAGTGGGAAAATAACATTTCTGAGGCAATACAGGCATTTGAAAATCTCATTTCTTTTGAATCAGGCACTCATAAAGCTTCCACTATCCTCAAAACCCACAGAATACATGCACTCATTGGCTTAAATGGTACTATTTGATCATGGCTTCAGTAATTAGTTATAGAATTCTGAACATTTGTATCACTTTTAATCATTCATTAAATGATCAAGTATGAGGCCACTAAAAATAAAACTTTCCATCTGACTTGCCTTCTCAAAGATCCCTGCCTCCTTCCCTCCCTCCCTCCCCAGCCCCAGCCTCTAGCCACAGAAGTGACTCCCCTGGTAGATTGAAGACTTGAGGGACTCTCCCTCCGTGCCTTTCTATTAGGGCTGTATCTCCAACACTATCCCTTCCACTTTCTGTTCCCAGTACTCTGCCATCTCTCTCCTCACACAGACCTGGCCCATGGGAACCCCAAGCTGTTAGAAGCTCTTAGGTGGCAAAGGGTTTGGTGGAGGAGCCTCTTCAGCTGACGGAGAGTCACATCCTCTTTGGAGCTGCCCATTTGCAGGCTCATGTCCTTTTCCATATGAGTCAGGGCAAGGATGCGACCATGTGAGAAGCTGGGGACAGGCTAGGTCACAGCAGAAGGAGGCGCCATTCGTTCACTAAGAACCCATCTCACATGGATACAATCTCAAAATGTCTTGACCAAACATACAAAGGCGTTGGCATTGGGATGTGTTAAATGTTGTCACAGGAGGGAATGTAAAGGAAGTATTATAGAAAGAGGCATGCTCAGGGGGCCTCCCTCTGTGCTGGCTGGGGTCAGTCATCCATTATCAGCAGATGCCCCTCCCACGAGCCCATCAGCTCCTCTCCCAGACTGCAAAGGGAGAGATCTACTACGCATTATGTGCGCGTGTCTTTTCCAACCCGCAGTAAAAATAAATAAATAAATAAAAATCCGCTTGATTTGTATGTTTGAAATTGCAGTGAAATTTTTAGAGTAAAAACATTCTCAGGATAAGACAAGGAAGGACATTCTCAGGATAAAACAAGGCACGTTGTAAGTGGTTCTTACACCCGCCTAAGTACACTCACCTTCAATGCTTTGCGCAACATCTATGAAGAATGATCTACTGCCTTGTGTTGGTGAGGGAAGTGTTTTATATGGTGGTAAATGCATTGACCTACCGTCACACTACGATTAGAATTCAATCCTTGGGTCTGACTTCCAAGTGTCCTGCAAAGGAAATCAGCTTTGAATTTATATTGAGATTAACATAAACTAATGGGTCTTAAATTATGGAAGGTATTAAGAGTCTAAAAGAAACCAGGCTGGAGATGAGTGAATATTTGAATACTTTTCTATTATTATTTTCATTATTATTAATGATGCCCCCCTCCCCAGCGGTATATTTTAGGATATTGGTGAGCCTTGACCTTGAATGCCATCCCATCGTGACATTATTAACTGTCAGAAGAACTGATAGCTTTTAGAAAGCGCAGCAGGGATGAAATTACTTCCCAGCCAGAACATGGTTGACAGCACAGATGGATGAGAGGGATAAGAAGGGCCACAGAGGAGACCTCAGGCTTCTGCCCCTCCAATCTCCCCAGTCAACCTAGCTAAGCTCCAGTTAGCATCTGTGTTTTCCCTGTAGTGACTGAACTCTAATGCTAGGAGGAGCTGAGGGCTCCTCTTTTATTTCTGCTGGCCACAGAGCTAACGAACACAGACTTGTAAGCCCCCTTGTTAAATAAGGAGTGGGTCTTTGCCTCTGTCCCAGCTAAGAAGCAAAGTGATTAGGGCAAGCAGATTGAGGTTTTATTTCTGTGGAACAAGTACTTGCAAAGGAGCTGAGAGGCTTTGAACTTGAGAGTGGGCTTAGGGCCCACTAAAGCTTTTGAAGGCTCCGCTGACTTCCAGTGCGTCAAAACGGTCTGTGCAGATGTCAGAAATGCTGTGGTCTGCTGATAAAATGGAAATGTAGAAAAGAGAAATGAAAGTGATAATTTTTTAAAATCTAGAGTATAAGTACTTCCTAGAAATATATATATATATATATATATATATATATATATATATATATATATATATATATATATATATTTAAACAAAGTTAGCTTTGACTTTGAACTTGAAGAGCCTTCCTTCTGAAGCCTTTTTGAAATGAGACCTCTACCATGCTTCAGAGGCCCAGAGTCTTTGGAAATGCATAGAACATTCTAGTCTCTGGCTCGTAGCCCTTGGGCTAGCATTCTGTTCCCCCACTGAATTATCACGGCAGATGGGACCCTGGCTCTTCTGAGAAGTCTCCAGGAGAACTTGTCACATCAGTCTCCTGAGGTCGTTGCAGCTGTAAGGCCCGGCTAGGACCCATGAGCCTGAGGACACTGGGGCAGGACACCTCCACCACACCGTCATGAGCAAGACTACAAGCAACTCTTCACTGTAAGTCTGTTCTTTGGCGAGACTCTGCAGCAGCTATGGAGGAAGGGTAGGCGAGCATAAGGTTTACGGATTAATCCATCAAAGCACGTCCCTTCCAGGGGACTGTGGAGACAGAGGGAGAGGATAGGAGTAAGGGGGGAAAAAGAGTTGGTAAGTATTTGAACTATTTGCACAACTTGCTTGGATGACAGGGAATAAAACAAAAAGAACATAAGGGACCAGCTTCTTATTCGCCCAGGGTACTCTTGAGTAGGGAGAAATAAGGAATATGTAGATAAAAGTATAAAGCGGGGAGACAGATAGAAAACACAGGATAGCCTCGGGAGGGCCTGGGTCATTATCCACCAGCCCCTTCTGTCTCTACTAAAGGGCTTTTAAAGAAATGCCCCCCCAGCACAGCCAAGTGCAGACCCTTCCAGACACCTGGTGACCATGCACATGGTCAAGCCATCCCCTAATGCAGCCCTGCTGAGTAAAGACAAGCTCAGACCTCACCAGGAAACCTTTGTGGGCTCCCACAAGAACACAAATTGTAGAATGCCCTCTTTATCTACAGGAGATAGATAGACCCCCATGCCCAGGGGACACTTGAAACACAGATAGTACCAAGCTCTATGTATGTACACTGAAATTCCATAACCATTGACTTGATGACTAAGACAGCCACCAGGTACTTGGTAGATACAGCCTGGATTGGGTAAGGTCCACTGTCACAGAATATTATTTTAAGGTGTGTTACTTTTGTTGATGTTGCATTTGTTTAACTCTCTGAAGCTGTGTTATCTTGCCCGTATAAAACACCTGATGGTCTAATAAGGAGCTGAATGGCCAATAGCAAGGCAGGAGAAAGGATGGGCGGGGCTGGCAGGCAGAGAGGATATATAGGAGGAGAAATCTGGGGAGAAGAAAGAAGAACAGCGTAAGAGTGAAAGTAAGATTTACAGAAGTAAGAGAAAGGAAAAAGCCCAAAGGAAAAAGGTAGACAGGATAATTTAAGTTAAGAAAAGGGGGCCAGGCATTTGTAATTAAGAATAAGCCTCTGTGTGATTTATTTGGGAGTTGGGTGTCAGGCCCCTTAAAAGAGCTAAAAAGCCAAAAGTGTAAAGAGTTAAAAAAACAACCAACAACAGTCCACAGGGTGGATTCACTGGACAAAGAGTGTAGCAAGATTTATCACATTGCTAGGAAAGGACTGTAACTTAAAACTCACCAATTGTTTGCTTCTGGAACTTTCCATTCGCTATTTTTGGAGAACAGCTGACCACGGCTGGTGAAACCACAGAATGCGAAACCTCAGAAAGCAAACCCGAGGTTAATGGGCAAGTGTGAGAAGCAGACTAGGGGACAATGGGGGTCACATGTGGAGTTCTTACTGGGGGGAGAGTTGTGCCCAAGCCCTGTGGTGAGAAAGACCCTGCACGTTCAAGGATCTGAAAGGAAGTCCAGGAAGCAAAGATCAATGTGGTCGCACAGGAGCTGGAAATGGTTCAAGGATCTGAAAGGAAGTCCAGAAAGCAAAGATCAATGTGGTCGCACAGGAGCTGGAATGGTGGGGCCATTTAGATGGAGCCTCCTGGGCCATGTCAAGGGGATTTTACTTTCTCCTGAGCACCATGGCGGGTGTGTGTGTGTGTGTGTGTGTGTGTGTGTGTGTGTGTGTGTGTGTGTGTGTGTGTGTGTGCTGAGCACAGGCAGTGGATGGGCACATGCTCAGGTGTTAGGGGAACTGGAGGTACACCAAGGAAAGCAGTTTCTTTCCTGTGAGACTCCTGGACATGCACTGAGACCCTCTGTGGAACTGAGAGACAAAGGCAGGTTTCTCAACCTCATTGACTGCAGGATGCCTTCAGGGTTTTTTTTTTCCACCACTCCCTATATGATCCCCAGATTCTATCATCTGGAATACCATTTTGGGGAACCCTGATCAGGTAGAAGCTGAGATTGTGGCTTCCCAGGAGTATGTGGGTATGGAATATACTCCTATCTGGGCCCCTTGTGAACAGACCTCTGCCTGGATTCTCCTACAGCCAGCGACAGGCTCTGTTCCCTGTCCTGTTTGTACATGATCTTCTGGTTAACAGAGATACTGCGCTACATACTGAAGCCGACATAGGAGCCTGCTGATAGGAACTTCGTGATTTTCTATCATTATATCCCCCCGCCCCCCAAAAAATCATTCTGAATTTTATGTAGCTTTAGGAAGTGAAAACAAATTTTCATTTTGTTTTAGCAAGACATGGTGAAGCCACCGAATGTGACTCTTAAACTCTTAGCAGTTAATTCTGCTGTGTTTATTTTTCTTTTTGGAAAGATGGGAAAGAGTGATCTAAAGTTATCTGTAAAAGGTCGGTGTGACATCCTCCACCCCTGTCAGGCATGCCTTTTTGGCTGATTTTATAATCATAGTCATGACAAACTGGAATGGCTAATTTTAGAAAACATTTTTTCCATGAAGTAGGAGTGAAATGGTAGCTTGCCCACAAATGATGGATGAGATGATTCCATGTACAAAAGACTCTTAGTTGACAAAACAGAAGCTGGAAGATTCAATTACCAGGTTCTAACATCTCTTCCATTTTTCTTTTTTGTTTTATTCATTTGTGTGTGTGTGTGTGTTGTTGTTGTTGTTGTTGTTGTTGTTGTTGTTCTGTTTTGTTTTGAGCAGGCCTTCATGTTGTTCATGCTGGCCCTGAACTCACTATATAGCCAAATATAACTGTGAGATGATGGGAGCTTTCTGATCCTCCTTTACATTCCAAATGTGGATATGACAATTGCATACCACTGTGCCTGGCTTTGTACTGTGCTGGAGATCAAACCCAGGGCTTCATGCACACTGAGTAAATACCCTACCAACTGAGCTATATCCCGAACTCCCTAAAATCTTTTTTTTTTGAAGCCAGGTGCAGTGGTACGCATCTGTTATCCCAGCACTTGAGAGTCAAAAAGGCAAGAGGATTGTTTATGAATTTGAGAAAAGCTAGGGCTATGTAGTGAGATTCTGTCTCAAAAAAATAGCAAGACGATAAAATGCCTTTTGGAAACCTTCCCAGCACAGCCTCCTAGTGACGATTTTCTCAGCAGTGGTCAGACATTTCACATTTCTTTGGGTACAGCTTAAGCCAGAGAGGACATTGTCTACCTCCAGGAGTCAATCTCTTCCTGGAAACTCCAAACAGAAAAATGGACAAAAGTGTCACTGGAAGAATCAAGCCCCAAATGTGGTCTGAATCCCCCACGAAGGTGCCAGGATCCTCCAGAGGAGCATTTAGCCTTGTACAAGATGCATAAATCAGCTTCTGCAGCAGCAACAGCAGCAGCAGCTTCACAGATGTCTGGGCCGGCACACGGCACTGCCTGAACAGAATCGAGGGCACCTGTTAGGGCCTTAGAGGGGGAAGACACAATACTGCTTCTGTCTGTGTGAAAGTAAGGACACGGGCAGAGAGAAAGCTAACCTGGCAGTTTTATTGGTAGTAGCCGGATCGGAGGGTATGACCACTATGAGATTCCGTAGCATATGTGTCCATGAGGAACTGATTCCCCTCAATCAGTTCCTGGGGCTGGCGGGAGCTTTCAGCATCGTGCAGAGTAAATGGAAGCACACTCCCTCTGCGGACCCTGATCGAAGAGACTCAGCACGCTCAGCTTCCCACTCCAACCCCAGCCAAAGATGCTGTGGTGGTTGCTCAGGAAAAGGCACCTACGGGCTCATGCTTAGTCACCAAGGAGTGGAACTGTTGGAAGATTAGAAGGGTTAGGAGGTGTGGTCTCATTTGAGGAAGTGCATCACTGGAGGTGGGCTGTGAGGCTTTCAAAAGCTCACACCAGGCCAAGTCTCCCTCCCCACAACACACACACACACACACACACACACACACACACACACACACACACACACGCCTGCACATCAGGATGTAGCCCTCAGCTACTACCCCAGAGTCATGCCTGCTGCCCTGCTCCTCACCATGATGACAATGGACTCACCCTCTGAAACTGTATGCAAGTCCCCAGTTAAATGTTTTCTTTTATAAGAGTTGCCTTGGTCATTGTAGTAGTTTGAATAAGCATGCCCCCCCCCCAATAGGGTCATATATTTGAATGCGTAGTCATCAGGAAGTGGCACTACTTGAGAAGGAATAGGAGATACGGCCTTGCTAGAGGAAGTGTGTCACTAGGTGTGGGCATTAAGATTTCAAAGACCCAAAGGACAACACAACACAACCACAAAAAATAACAGGAATTAACAATCACTGGTCATTAATATCCATCAATATCAATAGTCTCAACTCACCTATACCTGGAGATCTCTGAGCAGGCTTCAGATTTTGACAGTTGATGAAAGATACGACAAGCATTAATGTGTGGGTGAAAAGCTTGGTGAAATTCTGAGTGAAGTTTTAGTTAAAGTTGGTTGAACTTGGGATTGACTGGGAGGCCAAAGATTTAAAAAGCAGAAGATTCTCTCAAGACACAAGTTGTGTGATAATAGTGTGTTTTGTGTGTGTGAATGACAATTTGTAAATGTTGAATTCTAGGCTTCGACAATCATTGTCAGTGCAGATCAAGCTGATGTTGAGAAAGATGCATCACAAGCACAGGCTGGAGGCTGGGGGCTAGATGGTTTTGAGGAAGAGGTCTTGGTGGACTCTTTCATGGAGCAAAGGGAAGCAATGCCTTCTGGGAAATGAGCTAAGTTTTAATCTAGTCTTTAAGATTAGAAGTCGAAAACAAAAATATTAAGGAAAGGAAAACCTAATTGATCTTTGAAGTATTGTTATGTGGAATTGAGTGGGACTTTTGAGGCTTTTCTTCCAGAGAACAGGGACTTGGTTGTCAGGCCTATGTTAGGCCTAAACCTTGGTGCCATGTAGTTGTACTTAAATCATTTCAATGGAAAGTGTCTTAGTGATTGGAACTTCTAGTGCAGTTTGGAGTTCTTCCATTTGAAAAATGTGATATTTGCATGGGATTGTTTGAATTTTGTTTTCTAGTCCCTCCCCATCACCACCCTCATAGTCTGAAGGTAGATTTTTCTTTCGATAAAGGAACAAAAAAAGTGAACATCTTGTTTGTAAATGGGTATCTAGTAGCTAGTGGTAAACTTGAAATGGTAGAATTCTTTAAAGCCTAATTCTAGGTAGTCTTAAGAAAATGTATCTTAATTATTTTTGAACCTGTATTCACCTTGTTTTTTTCAAATATCTTAAGTTATATTTTCTTTTTCAGAGCTGCTTCTTATTTGGGGCTATTTTTTTTAATTGAGGCATAATCCATAAAAGGGAATATTGTTTTGATGAGACTCTCTACAACTGTGGCTGGATGTCTTTCTTTAGTCTTCCAAGAAGGACCATTTTACTTTTTTAGAGTTACTTTTTAAAGTCATGAGATCAACAACTTGGACTACTATGCATGTAAGTACTAATGCAAATTAAAGCCCAAGTTGACCTCCAGCAGCAGTTCATTCTATGTTGACAGTGAGAAAACACTTTGCCTGTTAGGATACTGTTACTCGTGGACTGAAATGCTGAAGAAACCCCTCCCCCTATTTTGTTTTTTGCAAAAATCAAGGTATATTCTAGGGTTTCCTGGTTGAAAAATAAAAGAGAAAATTTATTAAAAAAAAAAAAAAAAGATTTCAAAGACCCAAGCCAGGCCCAGTGTCTTTCTCTTCTCCTGCTGCCTGTGGATCTGGATGTGGAACTCTCAGTTACTTCTCCAGCCCCAATGTCTGCCTGGGTGACGCCATATTTCCTGCCATGATGGTGATAATGGACTGAACCTCTGAAACTGTAAGCCAGCCCCGACTAAGTGTGTTCTTTTGTGAGAGTTGCCATGGTCATGGTGTCTCTTCACATTGGTAGAACAATAACTGAGATAGCCATGGTGTCTCTTCACAGAAACAGAACACTGACTGCGACTGTGTCCTTTTTCTCCCTCCACAGCACCATGAGTGGAGAGTGGAGATGAGGAAGAGGGGTTCTTCCTAGTCTTGCCATTCATGACATTGCAGCAGATCACATTCCTTCTCTAAGAACTGTTCCCCACAGTCATACCCATCGTGACTGTAGCAAGAATGGCGAACCCTTGACAATAGCTGCTCACAGATGGAGGTCAGTGTCAATCAATCCCAGGAGGGTATCACAAGCATCACACTCATCTTACAGGTCAAAAAAAAATTTGTGAGGTCAATTACCCAGTTGATACGCTACCACTTAAACCCAACAATGCCAAGCACACTGCTACATTGCCTTGAAATCAGGCCCAAGAGTAAACTAAGAATCTAGTTTCCGTAAAAGCTAGTCAATTTGCCTTGGAAATACTTGTTGGCACATTACAAGCTATCATCAGAAAACCATAACTACAAGTTAGCACTTCTGATTCCCAGGATCCAGGAATGCCTTCAGTGGGTCGGCCCTATATGAAGAAGCTTCTCACGGCTCATTTCCCAACCACTGGCACTGAGAGCATGATTCACTAACGCCCAGTGTGGGGTGGGGGGCCACATGAACCACTGGTGTGACTGTGAAAGCCAAGGCACGAGACACGAGAGAGCTAGAGATGTGAGCAGCGAGAAGCTTAATATGAGTCTCACGTTTGCCTAGTTTGGAATGTCTCAGATGTTCAGAGAATGACCAGGGCCCAAAGCGGGACCACAGTGTTCTGAGGTTCCTACTCCTCCTGGAGTTTCCCCGCTGTGAGGGACTAATCCCCTCACAGGATCACAGGAGACTGGAGATAGATATGCCGTGGGTATAGTAAATGACCTCTGGGTCTGCCACCCCCCTCCCCACCCTGTGACCTCCTTGTACCCCTGCTCTGGTGTGATCCCTTCCTTGTGAGTGTGGAATCAACCTGAATTTTTAAACTGTAACAGAATGGAATGAAAGGGACGGGGTGCCCCAGATGATATTAGGTTACAGAAAGATCGTAGCTTCTCCCCAACTGCTCAGTGCCTGGCTCGTGCTTCATGATGTCGTTTGTGGTTGATGGCTCTGTGACTTTCCCAGGAAAGCCAGGTTAAAGAGCCTGGCAGTGGGAACCTGTGGGGCTGGAAGCCATTCGCTTCTCGGTGGACAGGAAGAAGAGAGAGAAGGAAGGACCAGGTATCAGGTATTACCTTCAAAGGCGTATCTCCAATGATCCAGTTCCTCCTCAAGTTTCCAGAACCTCCCAAAGCAGCAGGCCCAACTAGGCACCAGCTGTAAGATGAACATGATAGGTATGAGCTGTGCCTTCCAGGAGCATGGCAGTAACTGCCTCTTGGAAACTAAGTTCGCTTGAGCTACCTTTCAAGGTTTGTGAGGGTGCCATTCCACCATCCATGTGGTCACATCTGATCCCCAGACTCTGACTGTGCTTGCTCAATCTAGAATCATTGCGACAAGGACATAAAACCCAGGCCTTTGCCTGATTTCACACAAACACACACATAGATCCAAATACACCTGTGATGCATTCCCAACCATAAAAGGATATCATGAAACTTACTGAAGGTCCACACTGAGAGCTGTTGTGGCAGTGGACACCACTCCAAATTCAACTTCAGCCTCATCTTTGACACGAGAGTTCTTTGCACTTAAGATACCTTTCAGCCAATCAGGGTCAAAGAATCTGTGTTAGTGGCCTTCCTCCAAGTAATTCCAGCCACATCACCAGCTGCCTTCTTTCTGTCTACACACACTCTCCAACCTATTTCCCATTTCATCTCTCTCCTTTCCATGTTCTTCCTCAAAGCACAGATATCTTATTCTTATTGTCTTATTCCTAAGAGTATCACTATCATATTTGCTCTTTCAGCTTTTGCTGAGCTTAACACCTTCTTTTACCTTTACGTCCCTATCCATGTGGTTTTCTACCAAAGAGTTCCTTCATAGGCATTATGGCAGCATCTATTGTTAAAACAACCCACTCAAAGCCCTGCAATGGCTGTATTATTTGCCTGATTGGTCTTATAAAGTCAAGAGAGATTTAAAAGGCTTTTCAGATTGTAAGGAAAGAATTACATTTGGTGAAGATAGCAACGACACCTTAGGTGAGGATGCTGGGTTAGAAAGTATTCTCTACAACAGGAGAGATGAAGATGGGTATGACTTGGTCCAGGATGGAGATTAAGAGTCAGAAAGGGAGACAAAACTGGGAAAGCGTGTTGGACCCAGAATATGGAAAGATGTGAAAGATCTTAGTTGTGTCTTATAGCAAATGAGAAGTTAACTTTGGTCTTAATGTGGAGAAGAGAAATAGAGAAGACCATTCATCAGCATAGCAGCTGCTCTCCACACTCGAGAGATGTGTGCCCACAATGAATGAAGACAAAAGGACACCAGCTCGAGACATCCATTTCCTAGACTCTTGAGGAAGACCTTTGTGATGTGGCCAGAGAGCATCAAAGGAGAAGCAAGGCGTTCCCTCTGGCTTGCTTCAGGGGAGGGAGCTCAGAGATGGTCTGGCTGCCTGCAAACCTGAGCACCGCCATTTGATGTCAATCAGAGGCAAAGTCCACCTCCTTCTCTCCTCTTCTTCACCTTCCTCCTTTTCCTCCTCTCCCTTCTCTTCTTCTTCTTCTTCTTCTTCTTCTTCTTCTTCTTCTTCTTCTTCTTCTTCTTCTTCTTCTTCATCCTTTCCTCCACCTCCTCTCTTTCTTTCACCTCTTCCTTATTCTCCTCTTGTTTTTAAAAGAATGTTTTTTAATTAGCATGTGAAAGACAGGGAAAACAGAAAGGAAGTGAAGAACAAGTCCCTCTGCCATCTAGATACTCCAGTTGGTCAAGTCCTTCTAGATCCCTCAGGGGTACACACAGATTTGCCTCTTACCTGAAGAGATCACATGGTCTGCATCATGCTTTTCTACACCAATGAAAAAGCTACAAAACCACTTGCCTATTTTGACAAGCAAGAACACACTCCACCAACTCCATCTGTTAGAATAAAATGATTATCCTTCCTTGGAACAAAAATTTCATGAAGACTGATTGATTATTTTTGAATTGGGGTTGATAGTTTTCCTCAAATTGGGGTAGAAAAGAGGAGCTCACTGCTGTGACACCCCTCAGTGAATAGCGTAGGTGTCTGCAAGGAGATCTGTAGAATGGGCATATTATCTGGCTACTTATTCATGGGCTTTGGAGTCGAATAGATGAGTACCAATTCTATTTATCAGCTGTGTGGCTCTGAGAAAGTCAGTTAACTTCTTTGTGAAGATGAAACAAAATATAAGATGGCCAAATTTACCTGTATTCGCCTCTGACAAACAGACTCAAAGATACAACCTGGGGAAATGCCTGGATCGTGCTGGAATGTTCCGCAAACAAAAGGTATCACCAGCATCACCAATGTCTTATTTTCTTAATCCAAGATGTCAGGAAGTAGTGCTGAGATGTCATGTCTGTTATGAATTTGTATGCATGTGGGATCCCCAGCTGGCTGGGCTAGGGCATCCCACGAGTGCAGGGAACCATGCTGGCATGCTGGGCAGATGCAGCTGGTGGGTGACCCATGCCTTGCAGGCATGGAGGCCAGGCCGAGGTTGATAGTCATTCACAACCCAGATGTTGCATCCACACAGGAAAGACAGAGAGAAGAGGCGGGGAGGTCAATGGTGCACACCTTGTGGGAGGAAAGGCAGAAGAGAGAGAGGAAGGGGAGGAGTTTTTCCCTAAAATGAGTGTTTTACATCAGGACACAGGGCGGCGCCAAGGGGCAGGTCAGAATGTTAACAATGTCTTGTCTTCTATTCTGGCCTGGATACTCAGGTTCAGGAAGGGGAAGCATACCCATAGCCTCAGTGCATCTGACCTCCATGCTGAGCTCCTGTGTGTCTGCCCTGCCTGGGTCTTGCCAGGGAAGAATGACATCTGATTCTACCTCTGTCCAAAACTCCTCAGCAGCACTGGCCTTCTGTCTGGTCCCAACCCTTGCTCACTTCCTTCCTCAACACTCTCTGTTCATATTAAAGCCGACTGTCTTTGAGAAGCCATTCTAACCCCCTGTGTGCTTAGTCAAGTCTCAGTTCCGCTATTAACAGGAAGTAGGCCAGAGGCTGAGCAAAGAGTCGGGTAGAGGCCACTCAGGACAGCCAGAGACAGGCCTAGGAATCATCAAGGACTTTGTCCAAAAGGCCCCTTCCTTTCTTTCTTTCTTTCTTTCTTTCTTTCTTTCTTTCTTTCTTTCTTTCTTTCTTCCTTCCTTCCTTCCTTCCTTCCTTCCTTCCTTCCTTCCTTCCTTCCTTCCTTCCTTCCTTCCTTTCTTTCTTTCTTTCTTTCTTTCTTTCTTTCTTTCTTTCTTTCTTTCTTTCTTTCTTTCTCTCATCGAATCAGCCCATGTGTTTATTTCACGGCAGGATGTCACATCTCCGTAATTTTACACTCAGCCACCACATGTCCTGACAGTTTAACCTGAGGTGTTTGCGCATTGGCTGTGTCTCTGTCTTTTATTCCAGAAGCACCCCTTAATCTGTGGGCCCTGAGCCAGAGTCCAAAGACTCTTCCCTACCTAGTCCGGTTAACTCACTCCTGTGACTGTAAGAACTCCTTGCTCGGGGAACAGCTGTCGCTTCATGCTGAAGTTTGTGAAATCAGTGTCCCTGTGTCTGTTTTCTGCCTGAGCTAACAACCCGTTGGGAGATAACAGAGTCAGCGATACAGAGATAAAAAATAGCACCCTTATCATAAATAAACAAAAATGAGAGTCAGCGAGACGTGGCATTTGCTTCCAGCAATCACATCCTGTGTAAAATTTAGGAAAACTAACCCAAAGAAGCTGATGTGACCACAGAGACCCTGTTGCATGCAGGCCTGAGGGAGGAGGGAGCTGTAACAGATCCTGAGACGTTATAACAGGTTACATTGATGCAAATGAGATACAAACAGTGATGTCTACTGATGAGCTCCATCACTGGTCCCCTGGGGCTGGCTAAGAAAGGGCCAGCAAGCATGCAGGATATGAAAAATCCCTCTGCAGAATCTCTACATGGAAACCTGAGGGAAGGGTGGTAGGTGGCCACCCAGAAGGTCTTACTTGCTTCATACTTTCCCACAGAGATGGAGAATAATGTGTAAGGGCTGAAAGCTGAGACTCCCAACGTGGCAGAATCGAGAGAACGCCAGTGGTCTCTACAATGTCTCAGTAGAGGTTGTATAGATACCTGCTGTTGACCATTCGGGCCTACATCTTGTGCCTCCTCGATGGACAGCATCCTACAACTGTAGGGAGCACCTGGGCAATGTCAGTAGGGACTGGGTCTCTAGGGAGATCAGAGAACAAAGGGTCTTTTTTGTTTCCTGCCTACAATGCGACCTGCCCCTTCCTTGTGGTGGAAGAGGCAGATAGCATGGTGCCCAGAGCCTGAACAGTGTATGTATGATTCACCCAAAGCAGACACATTAGAAATGTCAGCCTCTGGGCTGCATCATCTCTCAGCAGCCCCTAAGCCACTGTTCCCAGGCACAATTGAGAGCTTCCCTGAGCTGAGACCACCCTGCACATGTTGGGACATACTCGGGAGCCCCTTAGCTGGATCTGATATACACCCTCATTTCAAATGCTCTCCAGACAAAAAGTCACATCTGCAGGTTGGCAGATCTCAGTAGCATAAATATATTAAGCATCTACTTAAATGGAAACGCAGTAATAATTAAGTGATAACTTACTCCTCCCCAACTATTCCAAGTATAAGAAAATTTCTGTCCTATTATTTCCATTAAATATACAACAAACATCTTCCATGTTATTACATAACCATTTAACGCAGTGTAATATATTTAAATGTATAAGCATAACTCTCACTTAACCATTCCATATTCTTGGACTCCTAGGCTTCTCGCAATTTTTACCATTACAGTGATTTTTAAAGTATGTGTCTACATAAATTCTTTCCTTTGTTCATAGTAAGAGGTAATTGGAAAGCTAATAGTCCTACTCTATACTATCCCAGCACCTTCATAAAAATCTGAAGTTATCAGTCAGTAAATACAAACAACTAAGGCTATTGGTTTATTTTCATCCTGGAGGTATTTACAGAATCAATAGAGTACCCACAGAAAGTAATCAAAGTTTTATTAATGACTACATCCTATGCATTTGCATCAAATGTTGGTTAAGAAAGAGAATCTCAACTATATGAAATGTCTTTATGAAAATGATGCTATTATTTATATGGTTGATTAGCCATATGTAAATTTAGTAGCATTTGGGGTAATTTAAAAGATAGGAGCATTCTCCTAGAATGTCCTACTGCATTTAGACTCGTGTGTGTGTGTGTGTGTGTGTGTGTGTGTGTGTGTGTGTGTGTGTGTATGCATCCCACATGCAATTCTCACGTTGCCTGTAGTACATTCTCTGTTGAGCATGTAAGTGCTGCCGTCACCTTGCACAAGCAACAGGAAGCTAGTACTGTGACTCTTCGTCCATGTCAGCTTACTGTAATGTTACACCCGAGGGGCAGGGTCAGCCATCATGAAAACGTTCACACAAACGGTGAGCAGAAATCTGGGCTTTTCTGGCTGTGAAGTGCTCACCAGCATGCCCCCTGGACCACCATCTCCACAGAGGCAACCTTCTCTTTCTCTGAACATCGTTTATCTATTACTTTTAGATTTCAGGTAGAATTCCCTGTAGCGCCCGCACTACTACCCGTTCACCATGTCCAAGCGAGGGGCTGAGGATTAAAACAGAGACAAGATTAAAACAGGTCATGCGGCTCAGTAGAATGTCCTTTATTGAAGGAGGGAAGAGGCCTTAAATACAGACTTACAGCACAGTGGGAGAACCCCGGAAGGCAGAAGTTCGCCATAGATGTTCTACATTCCTGCATCCTAGCTGCCCACACCAATATGTAGGATACACAAACAAGGAACCTCCGGGTAAGCTGTTTAGGAGGAAGGAAACCGGCAGGGAATTGGCATAGGGTGGACATCTGATCACGGTCAGCAAGCAAGACAACAGCTACCCAAGGAACGGGGCTCAGGGCCCAGCAGATTCCCATTCTTGAGTTAGCACACCATGTTGTCTTTGCAAATCATTCGCCCCTCTTTGTCTGGGACTGAGCCATGTGCACCGTGTCATCCAGCGGGTACCAGTCATGTACTCAAGCCTGGAGATGGGGCAGTAATCCCAAAGCCTGATTGGAAAGGTCCCTCTTTCATGGCCTTTGTGCGCAAACCCCCACATGATGTGAAATTCATTTGAAACAGTTGCATTCTGGTACATACATTGCCACTCGGGCCTCCAGAATCATAGGTGATGGTTATAAGGTCTTCGGAGTCTCATCTTGGCAGCAAGGAGGTAAGAATGAGGGTTCCTGGGGTGTTTGCGAAGGGACAGACCATACTGTCACCGTCCTCAGCCTCACGGGGAGTGGCCACCGTGAGGGCCTCTGGGATGGACTTTAGAAAGGACTTTGGAAACAACACTGAACTATAAAAGATGGCGTTTTCAATCTTTATACCGCTCTGTTCCAGGCTTATTTTAGGCTCACTAAAAGATAAATCATCTTGAGCAAATCATTTCATTTTTCTGGGCTTTGGTCTGTAACAGAAAAATTAAGGTATGTGGAATGGTGACCCCTTATCGGCCTTCTAGGTTTTCTGTTTTTGTTTTTCATTTTCTTTTCTTTCTTTCTTCCTCCCTCCCTCTCTTCCTTCTTTCCTTCCTTTCTCTCTTTCTTCCTTTCTTTTTTTGGTTTTCAAGACAGGATTTCTCTGCGTAACATTGTTTCTGATTTTCTGACAGAGCCTAAAAGATTAATTCCCATGAGCAGCTTGTACCAGGAGCGGCAGCTACTGTCATCCCTGTATTTTCTGTTGAGTACACTCTGTCTCTACTTAGATGGGAACTCTGGGGACTAATTCTGCTGCAAGCAGAGGCCGTGGGGAAGAGAAAAGTATCATGGGAGTTTAAACCTTCCTGAAGCTAAAATTAAATAAGAGAAAAACACACACATAATCAGCGCAGCATAACACCCTCATGGGTCTCCTAATTAGACACTTGTGTCCGAGAAGTGGCGAAATACAACCACATTGCAGGACCTAGAAAAAACATGTAAAAACAATGAGAAGAAACGTTTCCATTTGCCTAATCACTGTGTCATACTCATGTCTGGAAAAATGGTTCAAAGCAATCCAAGTTTTAACAAAGTTAGCTTAACTCTTAAGGATGCCCTGATCTAAAATTTGTTTTTCACTTTCCCTTAAGAACTCAAAAAACAAAGCCAGGTATGGTGCTGAATGCCTTTAATCCCAGCACTCTGGAGAAAGAAGCAGGTGGATCTCTGAGTTTAAGGCCAATGAGTTCCAGGACAGCCAGGGCTACACAGAGAAACTCTATCTCGAAAACAAAACAAAACAATAAACAAACAAACCTCACAACCAGATAGGTCTGTTGGTGAGAAAGTATGAGAAAAATTAGCTTGATGTTTATACATTGGACTTAAACACTTTGACGTCTATTAGCTTGAAAGAAGTAGTACCAGAAATGCCAGGCATCTGTCCTGATAAGTGTTAGAGCATCAGTCCATGCTCCTCACTGGACATCTTTAAATGAGGGACTGTGTGATATTAAATCATCATTAAAGCAAATTCGAGTCTCAGCATGGACAGCCTATTCTGCATGGGGCAGACATCACCTTTACACATCCTGACTGATCGCCTCTGGTCCCCTTTTGACAAATGCCTTTAGTCAAATAATTGAGAGCAATGGAAGTCAGATAAACCTAGATCAAGCTACAGCTCTGTCACTGATTATTTGAAATGTATACTTTTGAGACTTCAACTTCTATATCCATACAGATAAAACAATACTGTTACCATCTTGGGCCTCCTGAGAAAGGGCTTAAAGGAGCATTGCCTAAAGTATAGCATCTGCTAAACAAAGTAGTTTATGGTATTTTAAGGCTTATTTTTATACTTTTAATTGTATGTATGCACGTGTGCCTGTGGGTGTGTGAACATGGGTGCAGGTTCCCTTGGAGACCAGCAGAGGGCATCAGATCCCCTGGAGCTGGTGTTCTAAGCCTCGTAAGCTGACTGATGTGGGGACTGGGAATCGACCTCTGCTCCTCTACAAAAGCAGTATACACTCCTTCCAGCCCTCATGTTTTTGTGATCTGCCTGGTATGTGGTCCTAAGAGGCAGTTAAAAAAAAAAATACACCAAAGTTGTTGGCACATCCGCTTGTTCAAATGACCTACTGCATTTTAAACATGTTAGAGCTGTATGAATTCATAGTATCTCAATATAATTCCTATTCACAGGAGCAAAGTGTCAACAAATGATGGGAGCCACAACATTCTCTCCATCCAGGCAGGGGACACTCTCAAATAACAGTAATCTAGCCATCCAGTTGCAACATCAGAAAAAAAAAAAAAAGGAAAGTTTCCTATGTGAACCTAAATCGCTACTTTCTTTTCTGAAGACACAGGCTCTGTCTAATCTAAGCTAGGGGTTAGCAGAACAGGTAAAGGGACAGGAGATGAGGACAGCTTCCTGCGGTCCAGTAGGCTGACACGGCACACGAAAACTAGAGAAGCCTCTCTCTCTCAGTGAGGGTTTCTGTTGCTGTGATAGAACGCACGTTCAAAGACAACATAGGAAGAAAAGTCTGCTCCCTGGCTTGCTCCCTGTGGTTTTCTCAGCCTGCTTTCTCATAGCACCCAGGACCACCAGCCCAGGGTTTGATGTCACCCACAGTGAGCTGGACCCACACACAACAGTCTTCAATCAAGGAAATGCACCACAACACCAACCTGGTGGGAGAATTTTCTCCATTGACTGTTGATTTTCCATTGACATTCTCCATTGGCTGCTTCCTAAATGACTCTAACTTGTGTCAAGCTGACCTGAAACTATCCAGCACAGTCCCCAAGCCTGACTAATTTTCCCATAAAGCGGTGAGACTGTGGAAGACACGGGTGGTCTGAAAAGACAATGAGATTCCCCTGTCTCGTATACAAAACTCCACCAGAGGGAGTGTTTTGTAATAAGCATATTATCCCTCAAACGTCTGACAGCAGACATAGACTGAATTTAACTAGGGAACTGTATAATACTAACACATACAAGATTGAGGTCGTCAACCCACCAACCAAGCTGCCCAAACAGGAAAGGACAAGAACATGCAATGTGTGTGACATCACAAAAGTAGAAAGAAAGAAGAAAGAGAGAGAAGGTTTTAATATAGAGTTAGAATTTAAGTAAAAACTTACAATGGAATTCTAGAACTACAATAAATATAATAAGATATCAAAACCTAAGAACCCTTAGATAAGTATACTAGAGGTCAAAGACAGAATTAGGAAAATCAAAGACAGACCAAGGAAACAATTTCCCAGTTCAAGGCCCGAAGTTCAAGGGGGGGGGGGGAGCTGGAAATGATAGAAAGAATGTAACAGACACATGGAGCACAGGTGTGGAGAAGAGAGACTGGAACCAGACCAGTGTCCACAGCAGGGAACCATGAGACGCCAAGGGCTCCTTCTCCTCCACTGATAACGTCTGTAACTCCTCATTTACATTAAGTCTTAATGCTGAGGCAAGAGAATGGCAGGTTCTGGACTAGAGTGAATTACAGCCTGAGACTCAGTGTCTTCGTTAGAGTTTCTACGGCTGTGAAGGGACACCGTGACCATGGCAACTCTCCTGAGGAAAGTATTTAATTGGGGCTGACTTACAGTTCAGATGTTTAGTCCGTAATTGTCATGGCAGGAAGCATGATGGTGTGAGGGCAGACCGGCAGCAGGAAGAGAGAGCATGCACGGAGCTTGGCTTGAGCATCTGAAACCTCAAAGCCCGCCCACGGTGACACACTTCCTCCAACAAGGCCACACCTCCTAATAGTGCCGCTCCCTGAGCCTATGGGAGTAGGCTCATTCAAATCACCACACCCAGTCTAGTCTAATAAAACACACACACACACACACACACACACACACACACACACACACACACACACACACACACTCCCCAGGGAGAATTTGTCACACATCTGAGAGAGATGTGGGGTTAGATGGGCTTCAGCATCCATGTGTTTTCCTTCTCCTACCCGGACTCCACTTGGTGGCAGGTACCCCTTTGGGGTCACAGATACACAAGCCCCAGCAGGCATCATCTGCACAGCCTGTGATCAAATAGAGCACCTGCTTCTTTGGATGCCAGCAAAAGCTTAGACTGCTCCAGCCTGGGATAGATGTCAGCTTCCAACTCGTCGCCTGAAACTAGAGTGGTGATGTACTGCTTGTTCTGTGTTGGAGGAAGAGGAAGAGGGTTTGCCCTGCCGAAACCTAAGGAGAGAGAATAGAACGAGAGAGAGGAGGATGGGTGAAAATCACTCTGCTTTAGGAATGTGTTGCTGTGAATTAGGTAACCATGACATCTATCGAAGCATGATTGGGAAATTGTAATCTCATATTTGGTTGACAGTGTATAGTTCTCAAATGTAAGTTACATTTAATTGTACCAGATAACTCCTATGATATATTATATGTAAGAAGAATTTGAATAATAGTATATAAGTTATTTTATCATCTTTATAAATAATATTCTCTAGGATTGGGAGTGGAGTTCAATGGTAGAGTGCCTGCTCATCATGTGTGAGTCTCTGAGTTAAATACCAGCACCCTGAGAAATAATGATGCTGTCTCTAGCTCACCTTCCACACTCACCATGATGAGCCCTTTTGAGACACAATTGATCTTTGCTAATCTCCCTACTCCCCTCTTCCTTAAAAATGGCAGGGAAATTATTTTCAGGTATTAAAGTCAAAATATACCACATTGTAGTGATATATTGTGTACCCCAATAAAGCTTGCCAGGGGATCAGAAGACAAAGCCAGCCACTATATTAAACATAGAAGTCAGGCAGTGGTAGCACATGCCTTTAATCCTAGCAATCAGGAGGTAGAGATCCATCCTGATCTCTGTGAGTTCAAGGCCACAGTGGGAACAGAACCAGGCATGGTGGCACACTCATTTAATCCCAGCACTAGGAAGGAAGGAAGATGGCAGGGCACAGAAAGGTATATAAGGTGTGAGTAAACAGGAAGTTTCTCTCTTGAGGCTGAGGATTTCATAGAGGTAAGAATGTGGCTGGCTTATTCTGTTTCTCTGATCTTTCAGCTTTCACCCCAATAGCTCAGGTTTTTTTTTTTATTAATAAGACCTTTTGAGATTCATGTTACACCACATTTTTTTAAAAAGCTCTTTATCAATAAAAATCAGAAGGTAAAAATTCATACTATTCATTTTTCAAACAGTAGAAAATATACCCCATTTTTGGTTAATTTGGTTGACCCTTCAAATTTAACCATCCACAAAAGGTTGAACAATGTAGAGCAGCTGAGTATAGTAACATCCACTGAAAGAAACAAGACTAATAAAGTATAAATGGTTATGTAACTGGCTAATGTTCTATAAGTAGCCTTGCATACTGATCATTCTCAGCATGCATTGAAGGCATAGTACAAATCAATGTCTGATTCTTTTTTTTTTATATATATATTTTTTATTTTACAATACCATTCAGTTCTACATATCAGCCATGGGTTCCCCTATTCTCCCCCCTCCCACGCCCTCCCCTTACCCCCAGCCCACCCTCCATTCCCACCTCCTCCAGGACAAGTCCTCCCCCGAGGACTGTGATCAACTTGGTAGACTCAGTCCAGGGAGGTCCAGTCCCTTCCTCCCAGACTAAGCCAAGTGTCCCTGCATAAGTTCCTGGTTTCAAACAGCCAACTCATGGAATGAGCACAGGACTTGGTCCCACTGCCTAGATGCCTCCCAAACTGATCAAGCCAATCAACTGTCTCACCTATTCAGAGGGCCTGATCCAGCTGGGAGCCCCTCAGCCTTTGGTTCATAGTTCATGTGTTTCCATTCATTTGGCTATTTTTTTTTCAATAATTGAGTAAAACTGAAATTGATTATATGCCACAGTCATCCTAGGGACCTCCATGCTATATATATAGCCTCTATGGTTCTATGGGGTGTGGTCTGATTGTTCATTTTATATCTAGAATCCACCAATGAGTGAGTACATACCATAACTGTCTTTCTGGGTTTGGGTTACCTCACTCAGGATGATTTTTTCTAGTTCCATCCATTTGCCTGCAAATTTCATGCTTTCATTGTTTTTCTCTGCTGAGTAGTACTCCATTGTGTATATGTACCACATTTTTTTCATCCATTCTTCCATTGATGGGCATCTAGGTTGTTTCCAGGTTCTGGCTATTACAAATAGTGCTGCTATGAACATAGCTGAGCATGTATCTTTATGGTATGTATCAGCATTCTTTGGGTATATGCCCAAGAGTGGGATGGCTGGGTCTTGAGGTAGTTCGATTCCTAATTTTCTGAGAAACCGCCATACTGATTTCCACAGTGGTTGTATAAGTTTACATTCCCACCAACAGTGGAGGAGTGTTCCCTTTGCTCCACATCCTCTCCAACATTGGTTGTCATTGGTGTTTTTGATCTTAGCCATTCTAACAGGTGTAAGGTGGTATCTCAGAGTCATTTTGATTTGCATTTCTCTGATGATTAAGGATGTTGAGCATTTCTTTAAATGTCTTTCAGCCATTTGTAGTTCTTGTTTTGTGAATTCTCTGTTTAGCTCTTTAGCCCATTTTTTAATTGGACTGTTCAGTGCTTTGATGTCTAGTTTCTTGAGTTCTTTATATATTGTGGAGATCAATCCTCTGTCAGATGTGGGGTTGGTGAAGATCTTTTCCCAATCTGTTGGGTGTCTTTTTGTCTTATTGACTGTGTCTTTTGCCCTGCAAAAGCTTCTCAGTTTTGAGAGGTCCCATTTATTAATGGTTGTGCTCAGGGTTTGTGCTGTCGGTGTTTTATTTAGGAAATGGTCTCCAGTGCCAATGCATTCAAGAGTGCTTCCTATCTTCTTTTCTATTAAGTTTAGTGTAACTGGATTTATGTTTAGGTCTTTGATCCACTTGGACTTGAGTTTTGTGCATGGTGACAGATATGGATCTATTTGTAATCTTTTACATATTGACATCCAGTTATGCCAGCACCATTTGTTGAAGATACTTTCTTTGTTCCATTGTATAGTTTTGGCTCCTTTGTCAAAAACCAGGTGTTCATATGTGCATGGATTAATGTCAGGGTCTTCAATTCGATTCCATTGGTCCGTATGTCGGTTTTTATACCAGTACCAAGCTGTTTTTATTACTATAGCTCTATAGTAGAGTTTGAGGTCCGGGATAGTGATGCCTCCAAGGGTTGCTTTATCGTATAGGATTCTTTTAGCTATCCTGGGTCTTTTGTTTTTCCATATAAAGTTGAGTATTTTTCTTTCCAAGTCTGTGAAGAATTGTGTTGGGATTTTGATGGGGATTGCATTGAATCTGTAGATTGCTTTTGGTAAGATTGCCATTTTTACTATGTTAATCCTGCCTATCCATGAGCATGGGAGATCCTTCCATTTTCTGATATCTTCTTCAATTTCTTTCTTTAGAGATTTAAAGTTCTTATCAAAAAGGTCTTTCACTTGTTTAGTTAGTGTTATCCCAAGGTATTTTATATTATTTGTGGCTATTGTAAAGGGTGATGTTTCTCTGACTTCTTTCTCAGCCCTTTTATCATTTGTGTATAGGAGGGCTACTGATTTTTTTGAGTTGATCTTGTATCCTGCCACTTTACTGAAGGAGTTTATCAGCTGTAGAAGTTCCCTGGTAGAGTTTTTGGGGTCACTTATGTATACTATCATATCATCTGCAAATAGTGAAAGTTTGACTTCTTCCTTGCCAATTTGTATCCCTTTGATCTCCTTTTGTTGTCTTATTGCTCTAGCTAGAACTTCTAGTACTATATTGAATAAATATGGGGAGAGTGGACAGCCTTGTCTTGTTCCTGAATTTAGTGGTATCGCTTTGAGTTTCTCTCCATTTAATTTGATGTTTGCTGTTGGCTTGCTATAAATTGCTTTTATTATGTTTAGAAGTGTTCCTTGTATTCCTATTCTTTCTAAGACCTTTATCATGAAGGGGTGTTGGATTTTGTCAAAGGCTTTTTCAGCATCTAGGGAGATGATCATGTGGTTTTTTTCTTTCAGTTTGTTTATATGGTGTATTACATTGACTGATTTCTGTATGTTGAACCATCCTTGCATCCCTGGGATGAATCCTACTTGGTCGTGATGGATGATTGTTTTGATGTATTCTTGGATTCGGTTTGCCAATATTTTGTTGAGTATTTTTGCATCAATGTTCATGAGGGAGATTGGTCTGTAGTTCTCTTTCTTTGTTGCATCTTTATGTGGTTTGGGTATCAGGGTAATTGTAGCCTCATAAAAAGAGTTTGGTAGTGTTCCTTCTGTTTCTATTGTGTGGAACACTTTGAAGAGGATTGGTATTAGTTCTTCTTTGAAAGTCTGGTAGAATTCTGCACTAAAACCATCTGGTCCTGGGCTTTTTTTAGTTGGGAGACTTTTGATGACTGTTTCTATTTCTTTAGGGGTTATTGGTCTATTTAAATGGTTTATCTGGTCTTGATTTAATTTTGGTATTTGGTATTTATCCAGAAAATTGTCCATTTCTTCCTGGTTTTCCATTTTTGTGGAGTACAGGTTTTTGAAGTATGATCTGATGATTCTCTGGATTTCCTCATTGTCTGTTGTTATGTCTCCCTTTTCATTTCTGATTTTGTGAATTTGGGTGTTCTCTCTTTGCTTTTTGATTAATTTGGCTAGTGGTTTGTCTATCTTGTTGATTTTTTCAAAGAACCAACTCTTTGTTTCATTGATTTTTTGTATTGTTCTCTTGTTTTCTATTTCGTTGATTTCAGCCCTCAATTTGATTATTTCCTGGCGTCTATTTCTCCTGGGTGAGTTTGTTTCTTTTTGTTCTAGAGCTTTCAGTTGTGCTGTTAATTCATTGGTATGGGATTGCTCCATCTTCTTTATGTGTGCATTTAGAGCTATGAATTTTCCTCTTAGCACTGCTTTCATAGTGTCCCATAAGTTTGGGTATGTTGTACTTTCATTTTCATTGAATTCTAGGAACTCTTTAATTTCTGTCTTTATTTCTTCCTTGACCCATTGATGTTTCAGGTGGGTATTATTCAGTTTCCATGAGTTTGTGGGTTTTCTATAATTTTTGTTGTTATTGAGTTCTAACTTTAAGGCATGGTGGTCTGATAAGATACAGGAGGTTATTCCAATTTTTTTGTATCTGTTGAGATTTGTTTTGTGTCCAAGCATGTGGTCAATTTTTGAGAAGGTTCCATGGGGTGCTGAGAAGAAGGTATATTCTTTTGTGTTAGGATGGAATATTCTGTAGATATCTGTTAGGTCCATTTGAGTCATAACATCTGTTAGGTCCTTTATTTCTTTGTTAAGTTTCAGTCTGGTAGATCTATCTTTTGGTGAGAGTGGTGTGTTAAAGTCTCCCACTACTAATGTGTGGGGTTTGATGTGCGTTTTAAACTTTAGTAGTGTTTCTTTTATGAATGTGGGTGCTTTTGTATTTGGAGCATAAATGTTTAGAATCGAGACTTCATCTTGGTGGATTTTTCCTGTGATGAATATGTAATGTCCATCCTGGTCTCTTTTGATTGATTTTAGTTTGAAGTCTATTTTATTAGATATTAGGATAGCTACACCAGCTTGTTTCTTAGGTCCATTTGCTTGGAAAACCTTTTCCCAGCCCTTTACTCGGAGGTAGTGTCTGTCTTTGGAGTTAAGGTGTGTTTCTTGTATGCAGCATATGGATGGGTCCTGTTTTCTAATCCATTCTGTTAGCCTGTGTCTTTTTATAGGTGAGTTGAGACCATTGATATTGATGGATATTAATGACCAGTGATTGTTAATTCCTGTTATTTTTTTGGTTGTGTTGTGTTGTCCTTCTGTGGTGTATGTTGGTGTAGGATTATCTATTGCTTGATTTTTCATGGATGTGTTTAGCTTCTTTGGGTTGAATTTTCCCTTCTAGTGCTTTCTGTAGGGCTGGGTTTGTGGACAGGTATTGATTAAATCTGGTTTTATCCTGGAATATTTTGTTTACTCCGCCTATGGTGATTAAGAGTTTTGCTGGGTATAATAGTCTGGGTTGGCATCCATGGTCTCTTAGTGTCTGCATGAGGTTTGTCCATGATCTTCTATCTTTCATAGTCTCTATTGAGTAGTCTGGTGTTATTCTGATGGGTTTGCCTTTATATGTTACTTGGTCCTTTTCCTTTGCAGCTCTTAATATTTTTTCTTTATTCTGTGTGTTTAGTGTTTTGATTATTATGTGGCGAGGGGACTTTTTTTTTGGATCCAGCCTATTCGGTGTTCTGTAAGCTTCTTGTATCTTCATAGGTATTTCTTTCTTTAGGTTAGGAAAGTTTTCTTCTATGATTTTGTTGAATATATTTTCTGTGCCTTTGAGTTGGTATTCTTCTCCTTCTTCTATCCCTATTATTCTTAGGTTTGGTCTTTTCATGGTGTCCCAAATTTCCTGGACGTTTTGTGTTAGGACTTTTTTGTCTTTATTGTTTTCTTTGACTGACGAATCTATTTTCTCTATCGTGTCTTCAGTATCAGAGATTCTCTGTTCCATCTCTTGCAATCGGTTGGTTATGCTTATTTCTGTAGCTCCTGTTCGTTTTGTCAGGATTTCTATTTCCAGCATTCCCTCAGCATGTGTTTTCTTTATTGTCTCAAATTCATTTTTCAGATCTTGGAATGTTTCTTTCATCTGTTTAATTGCTTTTTCTTGGCTTTCTTTGATTTCTTCCCATTTTTTGTTCGTTTTTTCTTCCATTTCTTTAAGGGAGTTTTTTATTTCCTCTTTAATGGAGTTTTTCATTTCCTCTTTAAGGGAAGTTTTTATTTCCTCTTTAAGGGAGTTTTTTATTTCCTCTTTAAGGAAAGTTTTTATTTCCTCTTTAAGGTAGTTTTTCAATTCCTCTTTAAGGAAAGTTTTTATTTCCTCATTGAGGGAATGTTTTATTTCTTCTTTAAGGGCCTCTATCATCTTCTTAATGTCATTTTTAGGGTTGATTTCTTCTGCTTCTTCTGTCATGGTATGTTTAGGTCTTGCAGGTGTAGAATCACTAGGTTCTGATGTTGCCATATAGGTCTTTATGTTGTTGCCTGTATTTTTGCACTGGCGTCTACTCATCTCTTCCTCTGTGAGGTGCAGGTGGTGTCTGTGTCTGAGAGTACCTCTCTTGTTCTAATTTTTAGTCTTGGTTTAGTAGTGGTTCTTGGTTAAATTGGTGCTATTGGGCTATTTCTTCAGGGGCAGCTGATTTCGATCGGTGAATTATATACTTATGATTCTGGTGATCTGGTTTGGTGTCTGGGTAGCGCCTTCTTCTGTGTTCTCAGGTCACTTTTTGTTCATTTGTCAACTCCTCAGCTGATCTTGTTTCTTCAGACTTTAAACTGTAGGCATCTGAATCCTCTCCCAGATGGGTTTCAGCTGAGCAGGGTAGTCTCACCAACACCTCCAAGTTGTTGGGTTTCACAGGATCAGCAGCTGGGCCCTGGGTTGTCCTCAGATGGAGTGTTCAGATTCGTTCTGGTTCTGACCCACGGAGATAGCTTCTTCCCCAGTTGTTGGGGTTAGGGGCGTCCCTGTTCCAAGCTGCGTCTGCTTGTCTCCGTCCCTGGGCCTGTTTACCTCTGCGGTCCTCCGCCGGGCCTGTGATCCCTGTCAGCTGCCGCTGGTTCTGTCTGCCTCTGGGGGCCGCCACCGGGCCTGAATGTCTCTGTCGGCCGCTGCCGCCGGGCACGTCTACCTCAGGGGGCTGCCGCTGGGTCCATCTACCTCCACAGGCCGCTGCTACAGGCCTACCTGCGTCTGCTTGTCTCCGCCGCCGGGCCTGTCTACCTCTGTGGACCGCCGCTGGGCCTGAATGTCTCTGCCGGCTGCCGCCGGGTCTGAATATCCCTGTCGGCTGCCGCCGCTGGGCTCGTCTACCTCAGCGGGCTGTTGCTGGGCCCGTCTACCTCCGCGGGCCGCTGCCGCAGGCCTACCTGCGTCTGCTTGTCTCTGCCGCCGGGCCTGTCTCGTAGCATGAATCTTAAAAGTTCTTATTAATAAAATCAAACCTGAGGCCAGTTATTGGGGTAAACACGAAGATCAGAGTGCCAGAACAAGCCACAGCTACCTCACCTAGCTGGATCCTCAGTTGGTCTTGTTTCCTCAGACTGGAGGCTTCTGAGTCCTCATCCAGAATGGGTCTTAGCTGTGGTCACCTTCTTATGGGTCCTGCATGTCCAGTTGATAGTCCAGAGGTTTAGTCTATTATCATCATGGTGGGACATGATGGCATGGAGGTAGATGTGGTGATCCAGAAGGAGCTGAGAGTGGAGAAGAAGCTACATCTTGATCCACAGGCAACAGGAAGTGAACTCCAATGTCTGATTCTTATAATTCCTTAATTGACGATCTGAGAAATACTCTAGCCAGCAAAGAAAATAAGAAATAAATTCAGGCAAAGGAATAGTCATAAAGTTTTAAAGATAATTGAACACAATGACTGTAGATTGCATCAGAAGCAATGTGTATTTCTGTTCATCTTTGCTGCCTGTTCTTGGCATTCATAAAAATGAAATCCCACAGCCTGTCTTCTTTTGTCTAGCATCATAGGAATAGAACAGCCCTTTCTTAATACCTCTGTTGAAAAGCGTCCATCCTAGGAACACGTCAAAGCATTTATCTGTTGATGATGGATAGTCTATCAGAAGGGATGCTGGGCTTGTTTCCAGTGTGGGTCTAATTGTTTATAGTGCTACTAAAACAAATAAAACTCTGCAATTGTACTAAGTGTGACAACTTTACCCCGTGTTGGGGAGATGGTGAAGGGTGGCAGAAACTCCCATGAACTGGGTACTCTGTGTCCTGTCTGAGCCCAGGAGCCTGTCCTCAAATAGTTCTTTGATACATATGGAAGTAGGGCCATGTGATACAGTGTGGCCAGCCTAGTTAATATTCTTAAGAGAAAGAAAATCCTACAGCCCTGTTTTTAACAAGTTGTCCTGGTTTTTAATATTGGATTGACCTTTCCAGGGAATCTAGAGAACCGTATAAAACCAGCCATCATCGCTCCACAGCTTTTGATCTATGGGGTCACTCTGGGAGACAAACAACCACCTTCAAGATCACTGCGGTTCTCCAAGCTCTTCATGGAGAAGCTGGTCCTGAAATTGGGCTTCCTTCTGGGCGCCCCTTCCCTGCCCCTACAGACTTCCTTGGTCCAGTCTCCTTGACAGATCATGTAAAGAAGGCACAATTTTTCCCCTTATCATTCTTTGTGACTTTTCTCTAGCCCCTTAATTTTCTTACGTTACAATCAGAGGTTGAGCTTTTGTTTTTTTTTATCGAGTGAGCATCCCATTATCATCATCCCCAGGAGAGGCCGTTTTACAATCCCATGTTTGAACGTGAGGGCACTAACAAATGAAGTATGACCTTCCTTCCACACACCCAAAGCTGCAAAACTTTATTCATTTTTTTCTTTCTTCCCGGAGTGAAGCAATTCACTTCCAGGCAGCCTTGGCAGGAACTCAGATCGCTCACGCCAGCTCTGTTAGAAAAGTGGATAGTCCTTGAGACTCCACGCTGGGCTTAAGGACGGCAGTGATGGTCATGGGGCAAGGAGAGGTGATCAGGTCAGCTTCCCAAGTGCAAGGTAAATGTGATAAGTGTCCTTCTACTGCCACTAATGGGAGAGAAGTAAAGACTAACATAGAGACTGAGACAGGCTAGGATCGATACCTTAGTTGTTTCTCCCTAAGGCTGTGGGTCTCAGATTTTGACCCAGTTAAGAAAAGCCTGATGGGCTTTTTATTACAACACAGAAATGTGGGTACACTGGAGGTGTTTGGTAGAACCCTGATTTGAGAACCACTGAGCCACAAGCACTTCACCATTCAGTGCTTGTCGTGGTTCCAGCAGGTGGGCCCTTTACGAAGTTAGCGGTTAGAATGTCTGGGCAAGGCACAGTGGCGACACCTCTTGTCCCAGCTGCATAGAAACTGAGGCAGGAGGATGCCTTGGAGTCCAAGAGCTCTGAGCTGTAGTGTGCTATACTGATTCATTGTCTACACTGAATTTGTCATCAATATGGTAACATCAAGATGGTAGAGGTAGCTCAGCCAGTCAAAATGCTTTGTAAGCAATTGAGTGTTCAATCCCAAGAATTCATACTGTCAAAATAAAAGCCAAACATGGTGTGAAGAGTGTCACTGGGGCTCACGGGACAGCCTGGCTTATATGACAAGTTCTAGGCCAGTGAGAGACACTATCTCACAAAACAAGATGGGCAGTGCCAGAGGAATAATATCACCATCATCCTGTAGCCTCTTCATACACATGCACACGTATGCAGGTGCACCCACACATATGAGCATGTACACACACACACACACACGTATACATGTATACACACATATGTACACACATATACACACACACACACACACACACACACACACACACACACACACACAGCTCATGATCTCAGGGATTAGAGGGGATTACCAAAGGTGTCTACACAGAAGATAAACTGGCCTGGGTCCAAATTAATTTGAATTTGTTTTTATGAATAATCTAATTTTTCAATGCTGCACACATTTAAAAATTCTGCATAGGCAACAAATAAATATTCAGGGTATGATCTGATAAAACTTCCAAGAGATACATTTGTATTTTAATTCCTTAAAGATCAGTGGTTACAAATTTGTTTCCTAAAACAATGATCCTTTCTTCTATAATCCAATGGCAGCAAACCATACTATCAATAAACTAGATCAACACACACACACAAAATTTAAGAGGGTATGGGGGTGGGTGGGTAAAGTTCTAAGTAATGATTTTAACAACCTGCTGCAGCATATTTGTTTACACTATGAAGATGTGTCTTTGCTAAGGCACCTTCTGATTGGTTTAATAAAGAGCTGAATGGTCAATAGCTAGGCAGGAAGAGGTTAGGCGGGACTTCCAGGAACAGAGAGGACTCTGGGAAGAAGAAAGGTGGAGTTGACATCAGACATGAAGGAAGCAGGATCGCAGTACAGAGATGTGCTAACGCCACATTACAGAACGTAGATTAATATAAAGAACAAACCCAAGCTAAGGCCAAGGTTTCACAATTAATAAGTCTCTATGTCATTATTTGTGAACTGGAGGTCTAAAGAAAAATCTGACTACAAGAGCCTTGAGGAAAACGAGCAGAATAGGAGCCTAGAAAGGGGGTATATCTCACCTCACAGGTGTGGATCCAGCTGTCAAGCTCTGGCCAGGCAGCCAGATGTGCAGTTGTGCTCATCCTGAGGCTGATGCAGACCCAACCAGACAGTGTTGTGTTCAGGGGTAGACCATCCCAAAAGCATTAAAACATTTGCTGCTTTCTGGATTCCCCTCTGCATTTTCTGTCTGTTGAGATCCTGTTAACGCTACATGGCCCTGTCCAGCTGGTCTTTTCAGGTCTAATAGAACTGGTGAATCATTACTCTATAGGACTTAATTCCTAGTACAGAGGTAGTCTTTCCCAACCAGGTGGGTGCATTTGTTGGATTTTGTTTTGTTTTGTTTTGTTTTAGAGACAGAATCCATAGCACAGGCTGGCCTCAGACTTACTGTATAGTGGCAGATGACCTTGAACCCTTTATACCTCTGCCTTTAACTCCCTAGTGCTGGGATTCTGGGTGTTCACCACACCTGGGTATTTGTGGGATCTTAAACCTGGGGTGATCAAAATCTGGGGAGTCTTCTGAATAATGAGCTCCTAGTGACCCAGTCTTGTAGAGAGCTCGTCGAAGAGACAACAAATACAGGTTATTGTTCGGTTTGACTCTATCACCTGTACAGGGTCTCATGGGAGCCACAGTTATTATCTCATTTGATGTGGGGAGGCTTGCTGGTATTCTTCTTGTAAATGTGGCCCAGAATCAGGCAAAGTGGCCTGAAATGATCTGTCCCAAGGTCATAGCACAAGTTGGCAGTGAGGCTGGAAGCAAAGCTAGCAATCTGTTTGCCAGTTTGAACCCTCCCTTCAAACCACCCCAGAGCTCTACTGCATCTGAACTCTGTCCAGTTCTGAATCCTCCTCTGTGACTGTTGCCTTGGCCTGTGCGCAGATATTATCACCCCAGTTTCAATATTTGAGACATTCCCCAATGACGAACATTTAATGAACCGTAAGTCCTATTGACCATAAAAAACCTCCTACCAACAGCCCTACCCCTGCGTCGGATGATGGCTTCCCTCTCCAAAGCTATGCCCTAAAGCTAAAAGGGCAGAAGGGAAACTCCTAAGCTGGCAGTTCTGATGGAGTTATTGCACACGAGCCCACATACACTTCTGTTTTGACATGTGACGTTCCACAACGCTTGAGCCCTCAGCTCTAAAACTTAGACCAAAGCCCACCACAGTTTCAGATTTCTGTGGAAGTACGAATTGAGTTGACTTTGGTTGATAGCTCAGCAGCAATCTTTAAACAATGCTCTGGGATCTGTTCGCTTCATCTGACCTTTAACCAAATGAGAGTCGGAGTAGATTGAGAGATTATGAAGTTCCCCAGAGTCAATATTGCCTTGACAATGTGACAACACTGGGATCCCTCCTCTTTGCAGACAAGAGTAAACCTAAGAGCTTATTAATTCTTGCCACACAGTTATTGGACTTTGATGCCTGGAAGTGATTAAATGAAACGAAGG
Organism: Peromyscus maniculatus bairdii; assembly: GCF_049852395.1. Classification (NCBI taxonomy): domain Eukaryota; kingdom Metazoa; phylum Chordata; class Mammalia; order Rodentia; family Cricetidae; genus Peromyscus; species Peromyscus maniculatus. The sequence continues at coordinate 21,451,709 of NC_134869.1, read as the reverse complement.
GGAGGAAATGGCCTGCCACGGACTAGCACACAGGTACACTATGATATAAAAATGGGGGAGTGTGGAGCCCTTCAGTGTGGAGGCAGTCCTGTGTGGTAACATAACAGGAGCATGTAATTCTCCACAGAACTGCAATGAACATGGACATAGCCACATCTCAGCCACTGCTGAACCACAGTCAGGACAAGGTCAAGTCGGGAAAAACATTCGATGGTTTTCAGCAGTCACTATTACTAAGTCATGGAAGTAAACAATATTCTGTGAAAATGGTCAAAAGGGCTAATAATAAAATTTAAATTATAGTGTCCTAAAAGTGAATGATTAACCGCTATAAAACTTGTCCTGTCCAAACATATGGGTTGCCAGAGGGTTCCAGATGGTGGCACTGAAATTATTGAGCATCTCAGAGTATGTGATTAGGTGCTGATGTTCATCCACAGACAACCCATGTATAGTCAACACCCACATTCCAGTTTCCTGTGGGGGTGGGGGGTGGGCCACCACGTTAATATCTATTCCAGAGTCCTCTCCCCGTGAATAATCAAGAACTGACTTTGATGCAGTCACTGATAGGATGGGTAGGATCTAGCATTGCCCCAATGCCACAGGTCATTTCCAGATTCCCATGAGTCATGTTGCCAAATGGCAGGATCAGCTTTCTGCACTGGGAGAGAGGATTTGTGTGAGGAGAACTCTGATGGGCGCATCCTGAAGAACACCTGTTGTCAAGAGAAATGGGCACCTGATGACATCAGGGGTTTTCACAGTCACTTTTTTTCCCAAGATGTCTTGTAGGTTCTTTCTTATGTAGCCCAGGCTGGCTGTATGAGTCTGCAATACTCCTGGGATCATAGATGTGTGCCGCCATTCATGGTTCACATCAATTATCTTTGAAAGTATATCTCATTATTTAAACCTTGAGGAAAGGGCCTTTGTTTTCCCTGTCCAGGAATCCCTGGAATGCACTAAATTCATGCATACATACACAAGCACATGTGTATAAGCAGGATATAAGGGGAATTTAATGTATGTTTGATTCTCTTCAAACAGAATCATCCAAAGAAGGTTAGCTATGTGGTTTTGAAGTCTCTTGCCCAAGTTTTTAAAGGTCGTCTTTTGGGAATAGTAAGTAGACAGTAAGTGAATATCAGTCTACTATTTAGATGGATTTAATTACTATTCATGATACCAAAGCCGCATGGGTAAATTATCTTCAAAATGTCAAGGGCGCTAATGAAACTTCAGGTCTCCCTATCTCCTCTGAATTAAAAACTTCCCTTTGACATTTCAGACACCTTTTCAAACCTCAGTCTCCTTGGTCCCTCAGATTGGACAGCCCTGCTTGTAACAAAAACTGGCTTGTGATCCCCATTTGGAAAAGGACAAAGAATCACCACAAGGTGGGTGGCATTTGACCACTGATGCTGGGGAGACAACTTGGGAATCTACAGAATAGCACCTTGGACAGTGTCTTCTGAAAGCTTTCAGAAATGGGTCCTCCCATTTCTTCATGGGAAGGATGGAGCCACCCTCCAGGGGCACAGCTCGCCCAGAACCTGTCAAAGAAGCACTTTAAGAGCCAGGGGGAAACTTCTCCAGTTTTGCAGGCTAGCCCCTAGCTGCATTTCAACACACCCTACTCTGAGAAGATTGAGAGCCACTGGCTGGGAGGTTTCACACTCAGTGCTTCAGCAAAACACATTGACCTTGTCCACCAGGGAAAGCTGGAGGGATCCTGCAAGCTCCTCAAGTTGCCTTTCTGAGAGTCTACATGGAAGTCCAAAGTCCATACTTCTCACTTACAATCACCCGTGACACCCAAAACAAGGTGACCTTCAAACTCTAAAGGAAACATCAGTGCAGCCAACACCATCTGGCCACTAACAAAGCCCATTGATGAAGAGGCCCTTCCTGCCTCTCAGCCCATGGGTAAGGTGTCCCTCCATCAGGCCTCCTCCCCCAGGGAGGAAGGACCCACACTGCCCAGCCTTACATTACAATATGTAGTTTCTCAGGTAAAGCCTCGGGTGTGTAACTGAAAAGACCTCTGCTTGCCCCAACATCCAGACAGGAGGCCCTACCATGGGAGAGGGCAGGAAGATGTGTGTCAGGACACACCCACCTTTTAATAGTGCTGCCTGCTCCAATGAAACAGCAGCATTTCAGGAAGGAGGAAAACAGGTCAAATCTGGCTCACTCTCCCCCTTGTTCTTGAAGACACTCTGAGCAAGGCCACTGATCGTGTTTAAGGCACTGGATGGTCCTCTTGCAAATGGACACCACTAAAAGGTTAGAGGAGGAAAAGGAATCCATTAGTCAAAGTTCTTACTCCTCACCCCACTTCTACCCCAAAACTAACCCAGAGCATATTAGCTTCAAGAGTGAAATGACTCTCTCACTGTGTCTGCTTTGGAATTCTGGATGAGTCTGAGCAAGACTGAAACGGTTACTTTTAACATTTCTTTCAGGGAGAAGAGCCACATCAGTCCAGGCGTGTACACCCCTTTTTATTAGAGCTGTGACGTGCACTGGCCATTTAGGTTCCCATCTCTGTTTATGTTCCGACATGCAAGCCCGTTCCGGCACTTTCAAAACCCAAGCCAAGCAAGAGCAATCACTCCACATGTGTGGCTGCAAAGATCTTCACTTTTGGAGTTCCCTTTAGGAGCGCCACATTCCTCCATGCTCGTAGGGGACAGGGTATAACAGTCCCAAGAGCTCACTCATGGTTTTTGTTTTGCGTTGTCAATGTGTTGGCCCTGTGACTTGATTAGCATCGTTTTAGTAATGGTTTCATCTGGTGGAAGAAATAGAATGGCCAAAAATATCCACTACCCTTTCAAAAGGAAATTCAAAGGGCCGGGGATAAGAGGAACAAGACGTGCTGTTGAAATGAGCTTGACCTTTAAAATGCCTCCTCCGACACACTGTGCCCTCACCTACAATAGCGACGCAGCTGGAGCAGCCAGCTCTGAACTTGTAGCGTGTCCTCCATTGCTGTGTCTTCCCACCTGAGGAGAAAGAGTTCCTGTGACAGGGAAAGACAGCTCTGTGCCTGATTTCACCCACTTGATTAATCAGATTGGCAAGAAAGCCCCCATTTCATTTGAGGAAAAAAAACAACAATCAGGGACCTTTGTCACCTAGTTGTCACGGTCAAGATGACATCAGCCCAGGTGTATAAAAGGAAATGGAGGAAAATGCAAATTATTGTGTCTCCTGTATGTTTGCCATTACAATGTAGCAAATCACCCCCCCACCCACACACACACACATGTTGAAATAATAGCCAGTGATTATTTCTTGTAAGCTTGGTCTATGCTGGGCTCACCTGGGCAGTTCAGTTCCTTATGTCCCTTGTCCTTTTTCCTGGACCAAAGGGCATCTTTTTCCTACAGTGATGGGAAAGGCTTAAGGGCACAGTGGAGACCTGGAATGCTCCTTTCAGCTGGACCCTGAATCTCATTTTATTGACCAAGGCAAGCCACTTGGCTGAATCAAGGTCAGGGACTATCTGTCACTAACATCAGGAGAGCATAAAAGAAGTGTGTGGCAATGGGGTGGGTACAAGACAGAGTGGACAGAGGCACCACGTGCTAATTCCCTACAGGTGTGAGGTAAAAAAAAAAAAAAAAGAACAGTGGTGTCAGGGACGGGCAAGAGGAGAACCCACTGAGAGGTGGATGGATAGAGTCTAATCGTGCAGACCTGAGTAGGATGCTTGGAAATCTTCCTGTCTGGATGGCATTGAGTGAGTGCAATGATGGATCAGGTAGGTAGGTACAGGGTAGACATCCACTTTAGAAGAGTGGACACAAAGAGAACACGCAGAATGGTAGAATGTGAGAAGTTGTGTTTGGGCTGTAATGAAGACTGGAGTTCCAAGCAATGTCCCAGGTTGTGATGTTTAGGACAACCACCCAGACTTCAGAAGAACTGCAAGGAAAGAAGTTGGCACGAATGACCTCTAAGCTTCTACCTGCACAGCTGGGTGGTTAATGTTCCCGTTCACTGAGCTCGTCTAACGGAAGGGAGAACTCTTCCTCACCAGCATTCCCATTCTCCCTCGACGATAATATGAGCATGAACTCACACTCACTCCAAGTCTGCTGTCCCCAAACATGCCCCGGGAATAAATCTGTACAGCACTTCCTTACTAGTGAATGAAGGGCTTTATGCCAAAGCAATACATAGTCTCATCTTCCCCAAGCACAGTCAACAGATTCCTATCGGTGCGTTTCTTTCACAAAGCTTTCCCAAGACTCTGGTGTCCAGGACCTGGCTAGAATCTATTTATAAAACAATTTATTTTGGGAAAAATTAGACTGGAGAAATGGCTCAGAGGTTAAGAGCACTATCTGCTTTTCCAGAGGACCTAGGTTCAATTCCCAGCACCCACATAGCAGCTCACAGCTGTCTGTAACTCCAGCACCAGGGGATTTGACTCCCTCACACAGACATAAACACGGGCAAAACATCAATGCACATTAAATAAATAAATAAATAAATAAATAAATAAATAAATAAATGGAAGAAAGAAGACAAGCAGGCTGCAAGGCTGTCTCTGCTACAGGGTCATTTGACTATCCTCAGAGTATGTGTATTCTGACAAAGGACAAGGCTATGGCCAATTACGTGTCACCATGTTAAGGACATTTTAAACAGAAGGAGGCGATCATGGAGATCACATGGACAGGGAGCCCCCTGGCAAAGCTACAGTCCATATTCACAGAGCACTGTCTCATCTCATCTTCGGTCCAACCCTGCTGCCGAAAAGGAAGCACACACTCACTGTATTTCATGAGAATAAACACTAATTATCAGTATCAAAAGGAGTAGAAGAAAGTGACCTGTACCCAAACTAACTAGGTCAATGCTAAAATCCTAACCAAATGGCAAGGCATTTGAAAATCCATCTTGAGGAAGAAATCAGACAAAATTATTGCTAATACTTCCCCCAAGTCAGACCCATGTGGGGTCACCATTAGAGGGCAGCATCCCCTGCGTTAAACTCCTGGAACCCAGAGCTTAAGCTTGGATTCTGTCTCCAGATCTTTCTGGCAAAGATCTTCAGATCTCGAGTCTTGTTCTCCAGCGCTCTGGGTTATATTCACCATGAAATGGAGGTACAGATAGTGTCTGTGTGTCCATTTCTCTTTCTGACACTGTGCTAAAATGCTCTGACCAAAGTGACTCATGGGAAAGAGCTCTTAGGTTGGCTCGCAGTCCCAGGGCACAGTCCATCATGGTGGGAAAGACATCCTGGTGCTCTGCTTGTGCCTCCTACTTGCTCAGTCCAGGACCCTCACAAAGTGATGCCCCCCCCCACCATCATTGTGTCTCACAGCAAACTCCCTGATCTTCTGCCTCTTGCCAGTATTTTCTGCCTCCCCTTCTGCAATGTTCCCTGAGCTTTGGGGACAGGAGTTTTTTCGTAGATGTATTATTTGGACTGGACCCCACAACTCTGCATGTTAGTTGGTTGTGGTTTTCGGTAATGGTATCCATCTGTTGCAAAGAGAACTTTCCTTGATGAGGAATGAGGACTATACATATTTGTGGGTATAAGGAACTATATCCATTTAAACATTTTTTCTCTATTATAATGACTAACAATCTTTTTTCTTTACACACATCATGGGAATCCAACCTATATACTTGATTTCTGAGTTCCGGCTCTGTCAGTCACCAGTGAGAAACTCTTCACCCATCTTTCTAAGCTTCGGTTTCCACTAGCCTAAAATGTGAAGGTGCTTGCTTATGAAAATCAATATGATCATACATTTAAGATGGTCAGTAGCATCTCTGTGGAGAGTCAGGCTCCATACGGCCAGAAAATTAAATTAGAAGACTATTCACCAAGACTGATCAATTGTTTACACAATGTGCATGTGATTGGTGTTCACATGGAGGACACAATTCTAGCAGCCAGAAGCTTTTCTAGCTCTAACACCAAAATACAAGAGCAGCTTTGATACTGAGTGTTGACTCATCGGTGCAGGGCCTGCGGGGCAGTGTGGGAAATTCCTGGGATTCTCTAAACTACTGCTTGTCCACCCACACCATGAATCTTCCCATCTGGAGTGGAGGGCCGACTAAGGAGATGTCCTGATACCAGAAAGGAGGCAAGATTATCCCAGCAGCCATGGAACTAGAACTTTCAGATCTGACCAGCCTGGGGCATGGTAACTCAGGGTTAGTGTATGTGTGGCTAAATTGGGGTTTCCAGGTGGGGAAGGAAGCAGGACACAGAAGAGATGTTAAGGTCTATTGGGTTGTCAGGTTTGGGTGAGGCACCTGGGTATACAACTCTCTGGACCCAAAAATTTGTCCGCAAGCCAAGAATCAGAATAGCCAAGTGTCCAAGAGAACAACAAAATGGGTTTCTCAAAAATAACCATTTGGTTGTAGTTTTCCAAACAACAACAACAAAATTATATTGTAACATACAAACCCAAATGGGTTGTTGGCCCTCATGCATTGTGTTTAGTAATTAGCTTGTTTCCGAGCTTAATCTTATCACGAGGAAGTCAAGTATCTGAGAATATGGTTTCCTACCTCTTTATACAGACTGCATCTACCTGTATAGATATGGCTTATTGGGGGGAAGCGAATACAGATTTGGAGTTCATTCTAATGGTTATTTCCAGTGAGCAATCACCTCAGAACCTAACACATCCATGCTGCTTTTAAAAAAATAGTATTTTCATTGATTATTTGAGAATTTCACATCATGCACCCTAATCACACTCACTTCCCGGTCCTCCCAAGTGTGCCCCACATCCTTGTGACCTCCCCACCCCCACAAAAAAAAAGGAAAGAAAATAAATACATGTCCAATCTGTGTCACCCATATACTCACTGGAACATGGGCAAACTCCCAGTGGCCAGCTTCTTAAAGAAAGCTGGGTCCTTCCCTACCCCACCCCACCAGAAGCCACCAGGTGTGGAGAGGTACACTTCAGCATCCTTAGCACAGCTTTTAAAAGTTCTCTTCCGTGGCTTCCTGTCTAGGCTGTTACTTTTATGGGGGAAGGAGGAGGGGTCATCACAGAAGCCTTCTATGTCCTTCTTTCTCCACTGTGAGTCTGCAGTCATCAATACCACTGCAAGCGGCTTCCTTACTCATAACAGTCAGCAGGAGCATGGAGCAAGGACTTCCACATGGTTTCTGGTCACAGCATGGGCCACAGATGGCATCATAGCCCTCGGCAGCAGCAAAGGCCAAGGACATCAACATGGTCTCCAGGGTAACAGACCACAGACACTAATATGGTCCCCAGAGGCAGCCCAGCCCATGGACACCAACATGGCTTCAGACTGCAGCACAGACCATGAACATCCACCTGGCCTTTGGTGGTAACATGGGCCATGGACATCCACACAACCCTTGGCTGCACCAGGACCACCGACCCCACCATGGCCCTCTGCAGCAGCTCGGACAACAGACATCAATCGACATGGTTTCATGTGGCAGTGCAGGCCACTTACATCAACACGGCCCCGTGGCCACACCATTCTGCTTTGTGCAAGAAGAAACTCTAGTGTTTAGGCCAGCAAAAGTGAGAAAACAATTTCAAACTAACAATGGCACACACATGACCTTAAGCTCTAGTGATCTCACCGCAGCTCTTTACATTAAGGAAACAGACCCCCAGTCCTTTCTAGAGCACCCAGAAATCTAATGAACTGCCCAGATTGAGGGAAGAAAGGCAGTGTTTTCTGTAACAGCCTATGCGTCTTCGTGTTACTGATCACAAGTATTCTTTCTAATTGTTTTCCTACGTCATTACTTGGTTACAACGGTGGTGATATTTTTATTTGCCCATCTTCATTTTTAATGTTCAAAACAATTTTGTATCTCCACAGATAGTCTTACACCCAGAGGCATCCCTACTTCCCAGAATGAGCATCACTGTGCATTGACCACGAAGATGATAAGCCGAGGTCATAGCTCAGGACCTACATAAGCCCCCTTTCTGCCCCATATGGACAAATTCAGTTCAATCATGACCCATGTCATCCTAAATGGACATCTTATATTAGAAATAATGCCCTAAAGGGGAGAAGTGGGTGGAAGTAATATCAGAATGTATTTTGGTTTTGGATATACATATAATTATTCATTTAGAATCCAGAATGTAAAACCAAATTCATCTAAAAACTGCCAGCATTTTATTAGGTAGGCCAACATTTCTATTTATTCAATAAGCTCACTTGATACTGCTCTGGCCCATGCTAAATGATTAAATTCTCTGTCTCCTGTCAGTCCTTGTACAGTCTCCTGAGAAGTATTTAGAAGAGAAAGGGATGGACTAGGAGAAGGGGAGGGAGGAGAGAACCTTCTGGGACGAATAGGGAGACTTCTAAAGGAAATGTCCAGGCTGGAGTTTCGAGTCTAGGCAGAGGACATGAACAGGAGTGGAAATGGAAAACACAGAGTTTGGAGCCTAGTACAAAGCAGCTAGCTATCACCAGGGCACAATGTGCGGGCTTGGTTATTGTTTCGTTGACTTAACAAATGTTTATTGAGCCCTTACTGAACGGGAGGATTTAGAGAAGCTGGGAGCTTAGGATAATGCAGGATGCTGGCAGGAATCTATAAAAATGACCTTTGAAAGTAAACCGCTTCCCACCAGGGAGAACGACATGAGAGGATTATCTCATTTATTCGTGTTCATCTGCTGGAGAGACATGGAGAAGGGGCAGGTAAAACAGACCCTGAAACTCCAGGGGGTGGAGCTAATTGAATAAATCTGAGCCTAATGTGTTTTTGCATACTCCCCATTTAACCTGCCTAGCATTGGCAACACATGGGCATGAATCTCCCGGAGAAGCAGTGGTAAGGCCTAGGAAGATGGGACCAGTGCCCCTCAGCCCAGGCATGGAGGTATAAAGCACCGTGAATTACATACAGTCCAGCCCCTGTTCTCAGGAAGTGAACTGCCAAGTAACAGTCGCAGAAGGCACATGGGGCTGGGTCATGTAAGACTTGAAGACATGGGTTGTAATTTTGCTTATCTGAAGAAAGAGCCCCAGAAGTGCCTCATTGTTTCTAGCAATTCTCATTTTTCTCTAAAATAAATGAAAACTACCGACGTCAAACAACCAGCTTTGGATTGCTAGGTGCTCTGGGGTTACCTCCGTGCATCCTGCTTACTTCTGAGAAAGTGTGTGCACCATTTGCAAAGATGTCTGGGTTTGAAGACTTTCTTCTAGCGTCTGAGGCAGAACAAACAATGTGTTTGTGTTGACATTTCCACAAATCCTCTTGCTCTGGAGGAGTTAAAAGCATGCATGGTTAATAAGACTGAAAAGGCTGTGCATGTGTTCTCATGGCCCTCCTGTGCCTCGAGACTGTAGCCTGGCTTTGCCCGAGAGAAGAGGTAGATAGCCATATGACCAGAGGGGTCTGCAAAATGACTTGCCTGCACCAGGACTCTCAGCTCTCTCCTTTCCTCTCTGGACACAGGTTCTGTGCGTGCAGATGGACGGCTGTGATGCTGATTATGTCTGGACTTAAAATGTTCCCAGGGATCTTCTAGTGTCCAGTGGAATCACTGATTATCTGTGCCACCCACTGCTGCTGCTGAATCGGGTCCTATTCATTCTGTCCACATTCACTGCACGTGCAGCAGATATTGTTCTAAGCAAAAGGGACTTTCCAAGTGATTGAGATCTGGTAGAACTCAGGTGTGTACTTACTTCATTGGAAGCCTCCCCTAGCAGAGTCATAAGACAGAGTTACTGCAGCCAGCTCTTGGTCTTTCATAAGCGGTTGTGTTGCAGAGATAAGGCCTGGGTCTCCCCGCAGAATGCTCTTTGTCAAATTATTCCTCCCAAGTCCAGCAGCCCCTGAAACAGGTACACCAGGAAAGGCGACTTTTGGGGGCCAGTTGGCAGCTTCTCCGTAGTTGCCACCAGACTGAAAATTGCCCACTGGTGATCTTCAGCCCCACAGCAGTGTCTTCCAGCCGGGGTGGCATCGTGTGGAAGCAGAAGCGATGCTTGACAGATAGATGTATCAGAGATGCAGCCATGGTGATGAGTCATTAGTTATGAAAGGGTGAGAGGCTCTGCCCAGCTTTTTTTCAGAAGCGTAGATGAGATAAAAACCCAACAGGCCAGAATGGAATCTGGCCACCGAGAGAATGAATGATTGGAGACTGAACTCCTCCTCAACTAACAGAAGTACCTAACGACATTGGCATGGTGGCCAGTAGCGGCCACACCATAAAGGTGGCTGGCATGCTGGTGTCTCCTGTTTCAGGAGTATTGTGGAAGGGCCTTTGGGGATGACTAGGTGTGGTCGGGCGATTGCCATTGCTGGGGGCTGATTGTTCACGGTGGGACCGTGAGACAGGGAAGGTCAGTCCATTCAGGCTCGCCCTGCCGTAACTCTTGTCTTAAATGAATGATTCACATATTCCCTGCAGTTCATGGCCTTCTCGCCCACGGATGGAGGCACAAGCTGAGCAGAAGCCCAGTAAAGACGGGATACCACATTCCCTGAAGGTGGATGACCACGAGCTGTGAGCTTGTGACACTACATCCATTCATCAGTGCCAATGTTCATTCTGGAATTCTCAGGAAAAGGAGAGAAGCAGCAGGGTAAATCCCACTCAGCTCCTTTCCCAAAGGGAGCTTCAGTAAAGACCTGCGGTGACCCTTCCCCCGTCACTATAAGTAATGATGTATTTTCTTTCAAGTTACCCATCAGAATCCAAAAAACCAAGACGGCCTTTCTCCAATAGAGGAGTGGTGTCACGTATCGTCGTTTTGTTTTTAACTGCACATCTTGTAACTAAGACAGTAGGAGCTGGTGAAGCTCCTCTTTACTCTCTTCACTCGGCTTTATTTTTGCGTGAAGGCAGATAGATGGCAGGAGAATTGTAAATGGCATCATCCTATGCATCGTAGCAGTTCCAGAACGCGCTGAATAATGCCATTTCACGCAGCAAAACGTGGCTAATTGCCAGCGGGTAATGAGTTCTGCAGAAATCGGAAGCAATTTTAACATAGGGACGCTTTGCAACGTGAAATTTATAACTTGATATAAAGTGGCACAGAAGGTGTTCACTTGGAGTAAGCTTGCATAAGCGTACACACCCCAGGTTGCAACCAGCCCCATTCGTGAGGTGAACATTAAAAAAGTTAATGAGGTACTACCAAAGCAGATTCCGCAAGTGCACGTGTATTTCTGAGACAATCAGATTAATCCTAGTGGATTTTCTGATTCTTTTTCATGGTGCTGTCAGTTAGTGAAGAGTAATCAATCTAAATCAGTGGTCCCCGAGTCCTAATGATGTAAGACCTGGGACAAATCGGACAAATCACACATTTCCTTCTTGTATGCTGTGGGCAGAGGGAGGGAGTGTGCAGCATCACAGCTGGACTCCGCCCTCTCGTTTTTCTGGAGACAAGAGAAGGGCCAGTGCTGTGTTCACCTGTGGATATATCCACAATATACACACCACAGGGACTTATGGGAAGGTGCTGTACCCCATTCTGCTACTTAATTCAAAAGAAGAAATGAACGCCTTCTGGGCTCCAATCCATGGCCTTGGCCACCTCAATCAGCCTCCCAGAGGCCAGTCTTTTCCTCCGAAATGGGGAAGAGTCATCATGGCTGACACATAGAGTGGCTGTGATAAGGGGTCTGTCCCCAGAGCTCAGGTGCTGATAAAGCCACACTTGATTCAGTATTAGTCGTATTATAGCCACAGTGGTAGTTTTGATTAGAACTTAGAAAACTGCTTGTTCTCGTAGCCATGAGAATATGATTGACTGATTGACTTTCACTTTTTTTTCTTTAATAAACAGTGTGTATGGGACAGGATCGATTACTGTGAGCCGAAAATGTAAGTTGATGATGTCATGGCAACTCCATGGGCACAGGGGCTGCTGTTCATCAGTCCTTCACAGACATGGGTTGATTTTTTTTTTTCTGGCAGGTCTGATACAAAGTGGCCTCTCCTGGTGCCTTCCTCCTATCAAAACAGGGTGAGCATAAAGGGGAGGGTCATTTGTCCTCAGATACCCCGAAGCCTCCTCCAGAGTAGTGAGCTCTCTGGGGTACACGGAGCCAGGCTGTGCTGTCAGAAGGAAAAAACCTTATGGTGGTATTGTGTTCCCCAAAATATTGTGCACCCTAATAAACTTATCTGGGGTCAGAGAACAGAGCAGCCACTAGATTAAGAGGTCAGAAAATGGTGGCACACACACCTTTAATCCTAACATTCCACAGGCAGAGTTCCATCAGGATCTCTGTGCGTTCAAAGCCACACTGGAAATAGCCAGGCATGGTGACTCATGCCTTTAATCCCAGGAAGTGAGGGCAGAAAGGTATATAAAGCGTGAAAACCAGGAACTAGAAGCTGGTTAAGCTTTTAGGCTTTTGAGCAGCACAGTTCAGCTGAGATCCATCTGGATGAGGACTCAGGCTTCCAGTCTCAGGAAACAGGATTAGCTGAGGAATTGGCGAGGTGAGGTGGCTGTGGCTTGTTCTGCTTCTCTGATCTTCCAGCTTCACCCCAATACCAGGCTCTGAGTTTGTCTTATTAATAAGAACTTTTAAGATCCGTGCTACAGAACCTAACTAAGGAAGGGGTGCTCTGCGAATGTCTGGGCGTGATCACTCCCTGTGAAGAAGCAGCTCATTCCCGGAGCGTGTGCTGGACGCTGTCTGTGCCAGCGCTGGCCTGTGTCGAGCGAGGTGTTGCGTGGGAAGGTCAGGCTGGTTCCTCAATAGCAGGGAAGACGCTAAGTCGTTTGCACTCCGGGGTGAAGGGTTGCGACAGGCACAGGGAGAAAGACGGACTCCCTTATGAAAAATGGCGTCAAGTGGAAATCATGACTCAGAGGATAAAGGTACCGGTCACCGAGTGTGATGGCCTCAGTTCCGTCTCCAGTTCCAACCCGTATGGTGGAAGTACAAAGTCAACTCAAGCAAGTTGACTTTTTTGTTTTGTTTGTTGTTTGTTTGTTTTTCAAAGGCTTGGCACTGGAGCAGTAGCTGAGAGCTTTACATCCTAATCCACAGATGGCAGACATAGAGATGGAGATGTTGGCTCTGATGTGGGCTCTTGAAACCCCAACAAGGCCACACCTCCTCCAACAAGGCCACACCTCCTCCAACAAGGCCACACCCACTCCAACAAGGCCACACCCCCAACAAGGCCACACCTCCTCCAACAAGGCCACACCTCCTCCAACAAGGCCACACCTCCTCCAACAAGGCCACACCTCCTCCAACAAGGCCACACCTCCTCCAACAAGGCCACACCTCCCCCAACAAGGCCACACCTCCCCCAACAAGGCCACACCTCCCCCAACAAGGCCACACCTCCTCCAACAAGGCCACACCCACTCCAACAAGGCCACACCTCCTCCAACAAGGCCACACCTCCTCCAACAAGGCCACACCTCCTCCAACAAGGCCACACCTCCTCCAACAAGGCCACACCTCCTCCAACAAGGCCACACCTCCTCCAACAAGGCCACACCTCCTCCAACAAGGCCACACTTGTAATATTTGCCAAATAGTTCCAGTAGTGACCAAGCTTTCAAACGTATGAGCCTATAGGGGACATTCTAATCCAAACCACCTAGAATCATCCTTTGACCTCCACACTCCCAGTACATATGGATACACATGCATTTAATAAGTGAAAAAACAAACATTTAAAATGGTATGAATTTGCACATAACCTAAACACATACTCCAGCACATTTTCAGTCATCCCTGGAGTACTTACAGGACCCAGTGCCATATCAATGCTAGAAAATAATTATTATGTTGTATTGTTTATGATGTAACGACAAGAAAAAAAACTGCACATGTTCAATATGGGCAAGTTTTTACAATGTTTCCGATCTGTGGCTGGCTGAATCTATAAGTGTGTAGGGTGCACACGGAGGTCTGATTGCAGTGAAATTATGAAATGCTTCTGTCAAATGTCTGAGCAATAAAGAGAACATCATTTCTTGGTGCTCCCATTTTCAAGTCTGTGTGTGTAGTTCCTTTCATCATCGTAATCTTATTTAAATAATTTCTGTCTATATAAGTGATAATCCCCACCAATTCCCACGAAGCTACTGGTGTGTAGATTATACCCTATTACAGACTTGGCATTCTTCCTTGCTTCCCAATATCAATAACAATATTAGTGATAAAATTAATATAGAGAATACTATTTTACAACTGGGCATTGCTACTGTTTACATATGTTCCTTATTTATGCGAGTCTTAATTTAGGTGCATGGACTCATAAATTCTCGCCATCTCTTTGTGGTTCACCACAAAAGGTTCACATTCAGCCTTAACTTGGCTCACTCCGGTTCTGTGCCACCAATGCCTACCACAAGGTCAGCACCACTAACTCTTAGATGCTCAATTAAAATCCCAGTATCAACTTTTCTTCTTCCTCTGTGCATTGGCCAATGCCCACCAAATTCTTATTACCTCTCCTAACTGAAACCATCACTGTGGAAGCAGCAGCAGTAGCTGAGCCTGTGACTTTAAAAGTTAATGTCACCCCTGGGGACAGATGTCCTTTCTTCCTGGAACATCCACCTGGCTTGGACTAGGAGGTTGATCGACCAATGGCGGCCACCGTGAGCACACTTCAGGCTGTAAATTCGGCACACACTTTCCCCCAAACCCCAAGGCTGCCGGCATTGTCCTAGTCTCTTTTTCAGCTGGCTGCTGGCGGTTTTCCTCACAGCGGGCACTCGCTATGGTTTCAGTCATCAACAAAAGGCATATGTCCCGATTTCTATAGAGGTTCCCAACTGATTCCAAAATGCCCTTGCTATTGTGAAGGCTCCTGTCGACAATAGGTTTCCTCTCTCAGTCCACCAATCCTACCAAGGAAACCCACGACAGCCCCTCCGCACACCCGGAGACTGCTACAGAATCTTCTTCTCCTGGGACCCCTTACCCATGATAGAAGATGGTCTGGGACTCCCTGTTTACCTCCACAACAATGACTAACTTGCCCCAAACTATTCAGATCCGTGTCAGCATCGTGGGCCCTGAAAACAACGGGATGAGTTGAAAATTGTGATAATATTCTGTTGAAACGCTGCCAAGTTGACTTAGGAAGCCTTACGCACTGTTCTATGATGGTTCCTTCTAGTTACAGTTGGTAATATGAACTCTTTAAGTGGGTAGTTCCCACTGTTGTGACAGAATACTAAACGCGTCTTTAGACTACTCACAATATGTTGTTTAAAGAGCAAATTGCAGAAGGCTTTGTAAACACAATATTTTAAAATTATGAATATATCAGGAAAAAATGTGTCCATAGTTGTCTGAGTGGGATAGTTGAGTTTTGTTGTGTCTTTTTTCCTTGCTCCTCAAATTTTTAGCAATCCCTGTATGTTATCCAGTAATCACATTTTTAAAAGATTTTTTAAAAAAATTATGTGTACGTGTGTATGGACCTGTGTGTGGATACATATTTGTGAGTGCAGGTACCCACGGGCCAGAGGCATTTGATCACCCTGGAACTGGACTTGTGAACTATGTGGCCTGGGTGCTGGACTGAGCTCAGGTCTCTGCAAGAGGAGCACATACCTTTAACTGTTGAACCATCTCTCCAGCCCCTAACCAAAAAACTTAAACTGGTATTGTTAATAATGTTATGACAACAATAAATGGGTAATTTCATGCTAAGGAAACTCGAGTTTGCTGCATGTTCCAGTATTGTTGGCCAAGATAATTATGTTGAGCAAGTCTCTTTCATACTGTGAGGGGTTGGACTCACACCCAGAAGCACTTTCTTATTCTACAGTCCTGAGGATCACAGCCTGGAAAAAAAAAATAAAAGAGACTTTGAAGGCTGTGGGGTTACATCCACACATCTGCTGTATGACACTTCTGTGACTTGGTTTTCTGTCGTTAGTAAAATAAAAGGTTCAGAGTCCACATTCTCCTCAGCATCTGTCTACAGCTATCACACTTTGTAGTTCTAGCCGTCAGACTGTAGCTGAAGAAGCAGTCTGGGAACTGTCCATGGCTTCAAGTGCTGGGTCTGTTAGAGGTTCAGTTCATTATGGTGAAAGCCAGAGATCAACAGAAGGTGCAGAGGCCAAGGGACCCGCGATATTCGGGAGTTCATGCTTGAAAACCCCATCTCTTTACGCAGAGCGAAGACAGACACAAACACATGTCTCACCCGGAAAGCTGACTGTCTTCCCTGACGATTACAGACTTCCTGGGCTAGGAATTCTACAGCCTGAAGGTGTGGTGTGAATTGCTGACTCCTGAAGAGTTTTGTTCCTTTTTCTACCTCTGATTTTCTTAGTTAAGAAAAACGTGGTCCTTATTTTGAGCTGCCTGTCAGATTCTTGCCTTATTCATCATGAAAGCCAGGAGAGGGAGCCCAGGCCTAGGTAGGACACAGGGGGCTGGGGACAGTTGCCCTGTCTGACTAAGGTATTGGATAGGACAGCATTTTGTAGACTCTGACGACCTACAGAAATGCCAGAATAGCCAATACCATAGGATGGCATCTAGTTAATCACAGAGAACATCTACGATGGCTCCGAAGATGAGATGGCCTAGTGACGTCATAGTCATTTCGGTTTCTCTAAGTCCATTTCTCAGAACTTACCCGGTCATTAACCAACGATTGACAGTGGCTGTTATTACTATTTGCCTCTCTGGGCCTCACTCCTGAATTTGAGAAATAAACTGTTCGGGGCAAGATGACTTTGAAAATTCTCTTCCAGTTCTGAATATCTATCACAGTTTTTGAGCAGTTAATTTCAACAAGCCTCTGCCAGTGGGACCTGGATCAGACCTCTTGCTGGATTTGAGTTCTCTAGGGCTTGAAACACACTGGAGAGGATCCACAAAATCCTCAAGCACAATTGCAAACACCAACCCGAATTTCTTTTCCTAATACACTCAAATGCTTTGCATCGGGAGGGAGTAGCTGTCATCCCCCAGCCTCGGGGAGAAGCTATGGTTTGAGTAACATGAGGAGCCACTGCCCACAGGGACAAGGAGTCTGCTGAAAGACGCATCACACTGTCCGTCAAAGCAAACAGCAGACAGACAACCAACCCAGGCGATGTGCTGTTCTCTCTTTCTTCTACATGGGCAAGACCTGGGGTGAAGTCATGGAAACCCGTCAGAAACCCCACCCTCACCCCTGTGAGGATTTTGTATATGACCATCTCGGGGTCTCGTCTGGCACCTTATTACATCATCAGCGGCGACTGCGTCCCACCCTAAAAGCCGGACGTGCACCCCCACATGCTCTCTCTGTCTCTGTCTCTCTGTCTCTGTCTCTCTCTCTTTTTCTAATAAAGCTCCAAAAGGTACCACTGGGTTCTGTGGTGACTGTGACCTTTCTGCCGCCGACCAAACCAGCGCGCCACGGTTTCCAGTGCCGGACACCAGCGCCGTATACCCTTTCAACCCCCACCCCCAATCAGATGGACTTGAGAAGGCAGCAAGAGCCCATGTGGAAACTTTTCATCCGTGAATACATTTATTGGTTCTTAAAATAGTAATGTGGTCTTTAATTTTGTAGTTCGCAGGGAATATTAATAGGGTTCCTTGGGTACTTGACTTTTCCATGCAGACAAAAAGAAATTAAGAGAATGTACCCCCTTTCGGAGCTCATGGAGGAAATGTCGTTATTTTTATTTAGGCACTAAGCTCTTCATTGTGTTTGCCTGTCTGTCTGCTGCAGGGCTTCACTATGTAGGGCATGTGAGCCTTGAACTCGGGAGCCTCCCACCCCAGGCTCCTGGGTGCCAGGGTTACAGGCTCACACACAGTTCTCAGTTCTTTAAACAGTTATAGAACTTCCAGCTTCCAGCTGCTGCGTGGCTCTCCTCTCTCTCATTCCCTCCTATAGTGACACACTCCTGGGCCAAGGATCTCACAGCCTCCATCACGGAAGCACATATTCTTCCCTCCGATTCTTCTATGCTCCCTGTCCATAGATTTCTGGAGCCATAGCACCTATAGTATGGTTCAGATGTCATGGGACAGTCACACTGTTCTCTGTGGAAACAAGGCTCAGGAGTATGGCCAGTGCTGCAGCCCCGATCTGGAGAGCCCTGATGTCTTAGAGAGAAGATGCACACATTGTAGGAGAGAAGGGAGCCACTTCCTAGGGACTGCAGAGGAGTCTGGGCCATATGGTGGCCTAAATTACCTCTGCCTGTAGTGCTTTTAAACCCTGGATGCTTCCAGGTAAAAAGTATCGGTTGAGTAAACCTGAGTTCAAACCCTGCATCTACCTCCGACTTTAGGAATTTATAGGCCTCTGCATTTAATGTTGGTATTGACAAACATCTTTAGTCAAGGTCTGTCTTAGTCTCTGCTGCTGTCATGGAATAGCACCATGAGTTATGTGAGAATTCTTGGCCACTCCTCCAGCTACATGACCGCACACGCGCTGTCCAGTAGCCAAGCAAGGGGTTTCGCCATTCCAGGGTCTAATGTAATCCGCGCGCTGTGTGATCACGTAATTTTCGAGCAGCGTGATCTAGTAATCTATGCGCATGTGTGGCAGAGTCACATAAGCCCATATGCACATGTGCAGGGGGGAACCTATAAAAAAACAGGTTCCGGAGCTGGAGAGATGGCTCAGTGGTTAAGAGATTGACTGCTCTTCCAGAGGACCTCAATTCCCAGCAACCACATGGTGGCTCACAACCACCTGTAATAAGATCTGGTGCCCTCTTCTGGCCTGCAAGGACACATGCAGACAGAACACTAGATTTAATAAATAAAAGTAAATCTTTAAAAAAATATGATTAAAAAAATCAGGTTCCATTTTATCCCTTCTCTCTCTCCCTGCACAATCATTTCCCATAGGTCTAAACACTCCCCTCTGGTCCTTCTCTTGATAAACTCTTATACTGGATTTTGTCGTGCCTCATGGCTTTTCTCACATAGTAAACAGCGCCACATAATACTAACTAACAGTATGGATAATGAAAGTACATTTATTTGGCTTATGATTCTGGAGGATGAGAAATCTAAGATAGAGGGGTTGCCTCTGGCAAGGGTCTTCTCGAAGTAGTCCAATGTCGCAGATGGCTTTTTATGGAACAGTCATAGAAGAAATCAAAAGAGACCCAATTTCACTCTTTTTTTAGATGTATTATTTTTAAAAATTATATAGGAACATGTGTGTGTGTGTGTGTGTGTGTGTGTGTGTGTGTGTGTGTGTGCATGAATATGTGTAAGCCACATGTGTGAAGGATCTGTGAAGTCCAGAAGAGGATGTCAGATCCCCCAGAATTAAAGATGCAGGTGATCTGTGAGCCTGCTGGCGTGGGTGCTGGGAATTGAACTCATGACCTCTGGAAGGGCAGCCAGTGCTCTTAACTGCCGAGCCATCTCTCCAGCCGTCTTTCTTGCTTTTAAAATCTCGTTTTTTTTTTCCGTTATTGTGTTCCTGTTTTGTCTTGCTGTTCATCTTACAACAGTGTCTCATTATGTATCCCTGGCTTGCCCGGAACTTCCTATGGAGTCCAATCTGTTCTTGAACTCACAGAAATTGAATTCATTTTCATAAGCTCCAGTGGATTTAAGTCTGTCATGTACCTTCCCTTGCCCACATAATATGAGTTTCCCATAGTTGCTTGTAAATTGAAAACTCATAATTCAGATAGTAAAATAAATACACTGGAGAATTCCGTATCTTTAAAAATGGTAAACATGTCTCTTAAAGCAGTTACCCCAACAAGAGCATTTCTTCTAAAGTGTTGCAAGTGAGTCAAGGGTTCCGGGGTTCCTGTGTTTGTTCTATTGCTGTTCTTTTGTTTGTGGCCATGGCTCTTATTTTTCCATTGTCTATTGGATGTGTTTGGATGTTAGAGATTCCTGCACCTCAGTGTAATCTGCCAGCTCTGGGGCAGCAGTTCTCAGCCTGGGGCCTTTAGAGCAGCGGCCTCGGAATCCCTGGGAGCTTCTAAGATAGACATCCCTAGACCCCATTCTGGACGTACTGACAGAGCAGCTCCAGGGCGGGGCCTCGGAGACTCTGGTTTAGCAGGGCATCCGGGAAATTCGGAGGCCTGTCCAAGAACTGCCTGCTCTTTGCACTCAGTACAGGTGAGGCTGGGAGGTGGAGAAGGATTGACCCCCGTAGTCCGGGCTTCTCACACCGTAGCTTCTGGGAGGAGTCGGCCCCTTGACCCCTTCACTGTCCGCTGATCACTCTCTCTTCAGTTTATAGACTCAGGAGCAGGCAGCCCAAGAGGCGGGGCGTTTTCTTCTCACAGTCTAGCTCCCCTGCTGTGTTAAAAAGCATGACACCAGGTCCTAACAGCCAAGGCTCCCTTCAGCATTTGCTACTCATGAACACTTTTCTCCCCAGCAAAACATAGGCCTTATCAGTTATCAACTCACGAAGTCTCTGGAACTCTCGAGAAGTAAAGGGCTTCGGGATCTTTGCAGAAGGAGGTGGAAATGAGAACACACAGCATGAGTGTTGTTTTGTTTGCAAGTGAGCGTTGCTGGCAGACAAGAACCTTTGGGGTTTCTCTGGCACTGAGAAGCACAGAAGGCCCATTTGGAGGGAATGTTAGTGAGAGGCGCCCTGTTAGGGCTAACATAAGCAGCAGCGACCTCATGCCGAGGAGTTCATTTCCAACGGGTGTTATGAAACTTAAATGCCACAAATAATATTACATAAGATGCTTAAGACTTGGGAATACTGACTCCTGTGTTGTTTTGTGAAATTATACCCAGAGGTTTATGTTTAATATTCTTCCAAAGGGCATGCTTCGATATTTAAAAACCAAACGAATGTGCTTGCATTGTGTTTTTAAAAGACCTTAATGAGTACATTAAAATAGCTGTAAATTTATGAATATCTATTGGATGTGGATTTGTCGAGGCTCTGTAAAAATCTGTAGGCCTTAAGTCAGGTGAGCTAAAGTCAGCTGATGTCCCCAAGATTGTGTTGAAAGTCATTAGAAAGCCTCCCTGTGAAGGTCCTTGCTTGGCTCAGACCTGCTGTGGATATTGTTCTATATAAATAAAATGCTGATTGGCCAGTAGCCAGGCAGGAAGTATAGGCAGGACAGGCAGAGAAGAGAATTCTGGGAACAGGAAGGCTGAGTCAGAGAGACACTGCCAGCTGCCGCCATGACAAGCAGCATGTGAAGATGCCAGTAAGCCACGAGCCACATGGCAAGGTATAGATTTATAGAAATGGGTTAATTTAAGATAAGATAAGAACAGTTAACAAGGATCCTGAGCCATTAGGCCAAACAGTTTAAATAATATAAGCATCTGTGTGTTTATTTTATAAGTGGGCTGTTGGACTGCAGGGGCTTGGCAGAACCTGGAGAAGAAGCTCTCCAGCTACACAGACCTGTGACAATTTAACTCTCTTCTCTCGTCACATAACCTAGCGGTCAGTTCAGAACTGCAGGGGGGACATGAACATCCATGGTCATCTCTCCACCAGAGCGGAGTTATCCAAGTTGCCTTCACTCAAAGCACAAAGCATGTTTGTCCAGCATGGTGACTTCTGCCTGTATTCCCAATACTCAGAGAGATGAAACAGGAAGACATCAGATCTGTAGCTAATGAGTGAGTTCCAGGACAGCCTTGGTTACATAATGAAACTGTATAAAAGGCAGAGAGAGAGAAATAGACTGCTACAATATTACTTTTATAAATGTTTAGCTCAACTGAATGACCCTTTCTTATATACATTACAAATGAATATCTTTCTTCTCAAGTGAAGGTGAGACAGCAGTAAGATGTATTTATCTGGAGTCTGAGACCAACCAAATCTACACAACATGACCCATCTTAAAACAAAATAAAACTAAAAACTAAAACACCAAAACCTTTCTTCATCTGGTCTGAGCATACTGGTGGACTACTTGCCTGACATGCATGAGGCCCTAGGTCTGATCTCAAACATGAACAGCCTGGACAGGAGTGGGAGCAATGAAGGGCGAGGGTCGAGGGAAAGAGAGCGGGAGATCCCAGCTGGATCAAGAACAGAGAGGGAGAACAAGGAATAGGAGACCATGGTAAATGAAGACCACATGAGAAAAGGAAGAAACAAAGTGCTAAAGAGGCCCACAGAAATCCACAAAGATACCCCCACAAAAGACTGCTGGCAATGGTCAAGAGACAGCCGGGACTGACCTACTCTGGTGATGGGATGGCCAAACACCCTAATAGTTGTGCCAGAAACCCCATCCAAGGACTGAGGAATCTGGATGCAGACATCCACGGCTAGGCCCCAGGTGGAGCACTGGGAGTCTAATTAGCGAGAAAGAGGAGGGTTTATATGAGCAAGAATTGTTGAAACCAAGGTTGGATAAAGCACAGAGACAAATAGCCAAACAAATGGAAACATATAAACTATGAACCAAAGGCTGAGGGGCCCCCAACTGGACCAGGCCCTCTGAATGGGTGAGACAGTTGATTGGCTTGATCTGTTTGGAAGGAATCTAAGCAGTGGTACCAGGTCCTGGGCTCGTTGCATGAGTTAGCTGTTTGAAACCTGGGACTTATGCAGGGACACTTGGCTCAATCTGGGAGGAGGGTACTGGACCTGCCTGGACTGAGTCTACCAGGTTGATCTCAGTCCTTGGGGGAGGCTTTGCCCTGGAGGAGGTGGGAATGGGGGATGGGCTGGGGGAAAGGGGAGGGGGGCAGGAAGGGGGAGAACAAGGGAATCTGAGGCTGTTATGTAGAACTGAATGGTATGGTAAAATAAAATATAAAAAAAGAAAGAAAGAAAAAAGAAAAAATCTTCTTTTAAAAAAAAAGGCCTAGAAGAAAATCAACATTAAAGAGGAAATAAAAAAAAAAATCTGCCGGGCAGTGGTGGCGCATGCCTTTAATCCCAGCACTCGGGAGGCAGAGGCTGGCGGATCCCTGTGAGTTTGAGGCCAGCCTGGTCTACAGAGTGAGTTCCAGGAAAGGCGCAAAAGTGCACAGAAAAACCCTGTCTCAAAAAACCAAAAAAAACCCCAAACAAACAAAAAAAAACTTTGCATTTACTTGGAAATAAATTTGAAATAAGAAACATCTCCCAGAGGCATGTCTGCACCTTATCTCCTCGCTTTCGGCTCTTGGCCCCACAGTGAACACCAGCTTGTTTTCTTCTCTGACCTAGAGCAAGGTTTGGTTTTGTGAACAGTGGTCTCAGCATCATCAAGAATTATATAAATGCTTCCGGTACTTCTTCACTATTAAGTGTTTCTGGTACTTCACCATGGATCAGTTTCCTTTCGGTGCTCACTAAGGTAAATCGTCCTGGGAGACCTCAGTACTGCACAACTGAATTTTTCCACCCCAGAGCTGGGCATGCATTGCTCATTGATTTCCTCTGTTCCCAAGATTCCCGCTAGGTTCCTGCCACCCCCTCCCCATAGAGGAATCACCTCTCTCTGCCAATCAACGCTTGCAAAAATAACCTGCAAATTCTGTTAGCTGTTGCATCTCCCATAGGCTTTTAAAAATTACGTTTTTCCTTTATTTAGGGGCAGAGGGCCCACACCCCACACCCCTGTGTGTGGGGGCAATTGCAGGAGTGAGTTCTCTCCTTCCACATGCGGGGCCTGCAATTGGACTCGTGTGGTCAGGTTTGGCCACAGGAGCCTCGCCACACTACACCATCACAGGCTTCGGTTTTTAACACACAACCCTGCATGGGCGGAGAAATGATTTCCAAGTCTGTTTCTTACGTGATTTTAATTTAAAGCAGCATTCTTAGCAATCCGTGTCTAGTGTGCCAATTCCGTGGTTCTTTTAGAAAAAGTGCTGGTCTCTCAGAAAGACATAAAACTTCCAAATCCACCAACACCTGACGACACTCCTGCGGATGGATGAGGAAGAGGAAATGTGCAGCCCTGGTTTATGGACACTGTTTATTCTTGCATATCTGTTAACACCTCCTCCCTCAGGACTTTCGCTGTGATCTTTGTAACCCAGTCCCTGTCTGTTCTCCTTTTATACTGCATTCAAAACACTGTGTTCTTTATCGAGCACTTACTAAGTGTTGAATGTGAGGATGATGGTCTGTGCACAAAGCACACGATTAGGCGAGATCCCTCCCTTGAGGAACCCAGTCTCCCGTGTGGAACTGCAGACTGAGGCTGAGAAGTGCGCTGTCCCATTTCATGGTCTAATCTCATCTAATCTGAGTATTTTTTCCATGTCAGGAGGAAAGAGTTGATTGAGGCATTGCTTTTATTATATGAGCACTATATTTTTTATTCATTTTATTATTTTTATGTATGTGAGTGTTGCCTACATGTGTGTATGTGGGCCACATCCATGCATGCCCACAGAGGCCAGAAGAGGGCACTGGATCCCATGGAACAGGAGTTACAGATGGTTGTGAGACGCTCTGTGAGTGCTGGGACCCAAACCCCAGTCCTCAGTAGTAATAGCCCCTAGTCATAACCACTGAGCCATGTCTCCATCCCCCAATACCATGTTCTTCAGAAGCATGTCTCTAGTAGAGGTTACTTGTATAGGTCCATATAGTCATAGCATCCTTATGATCAAGAGGCCCCTGCATGATTATGGCAGATTTCGTGTTTTTCACCCTATCTCATTGATAACAAAGGGGCAGACAAGGGGAAGAGCTCTTGTTAGCTTCCATCTCTTCTCCTGCCGTCTTTCTGGGGAACCCCCTGTCTACTGCCTGAATTCCTCGGCTGGCGTGTTTTACCTAGAGATCCTGAGGCAAAGAGAAGAATTCAGCATTTACCTAAAAGCACAGCTCCAGCTTATTGGCTTTAATATTTTCCCCAAGCTCTGAGGGTTAACAAATGTTGGAAATCATTATATGCAAATTAAGGACAGGTAGCAAAATAAGCAAATTGAAGTATATTTTAACTGTAATTCTGCTTTCCTTATAAATGCAACCTCCACTGTCTGCCTGCTAATGGTAAATATCTGGATTACTGCTATCACAGGGATGAGAGATTTTTGGCTAGGATTTTTAAAAAGTTTTACTTGCTCGGTGGTTTGTGTATGGTAGAAATGGGTTCATTTAAAGAAGATAAAAATGAAAATTTTGTTGGTGACTTGAATTATGTTTCTAATATAAGGATTGGAAACCCAAATTCTGTTTACATTTTTTAAAAACCCATTTTGCTTTACAAATAATATTAATTTATCTGTATGTGTATGGAAATGTATGTGCTGGGGGCAGACCACAGCATGTGCGTGGGTACAGCTTAGTGGACAACTTGTGGAAGTCCATTCTCTCTGTCCACCATGCCAGTCCTTGGATCAATATCAGATCCTCAGGCTTGGCCCCAAGCACCATTTGCTGAGTTACCTCACCAAGACCTCTACTGCAGGCTAACTAACACTGCCTCTGACTCCCCAGGACTATTTTCTATCACTAGGGAACTCTTAGCTTCAGAAAACAAAAAAGAAGAGGCTTTGAAGGGCTTGGAAGTAAAGTGCCTTTTCCACCGCATCGCATGGAACAAAAGCATCCTCATACATACTAAATGTGACTGGGTGTTGAGCCCTCACTATGGACCAGGCACTTTTCCATATCCCAGGCATCTGTTCTCTGTCTACATGGGAGCTCTGTGGAATTTGATGCTTCCTCATTTATAGCTTAGATGAATTTAGGTAACAATAAGACATGAGGCACAGGAAGAATTCTAATTCAGCCCTGTCTGAAGCTGATATGCTCTTAGAGAATGTTAAGCCAGTGGCAAGACTGCCTGCCTGCAACTGGACTGAACGAATGCACTGGGCTGTGTCTGCCTTCCCACCATGCAGTCAAGTTGGGCTCTATGATGTCAATCTGGCTCATGCTGATGGTAGTCAGTCTTCCCACTATTCCGAATCCATTCAAACAGTGCAGAGGAAGGGGCTGGGACCTCCGCAGGTTATGACAGCTCAACTGGCAGTAGCTGGGAACCCCAGAGTTTAGGGATCTGGAGTGCTAATAATGCTAAGTGTCTGAGACATCACAGGCACTAGTGTTTGCATGGTTTAGGGACTGACTCAGCTGTGGTGAGGAGGGGCGGGGGATGAAGAAAGGACAGACGCACCTACAGGAACGCTGTCACCCCATCAGCAGCCTCCAGAAATTCAGCAAGTGGAGGAGGCAGGGTAGCTAATCTCAGTAGGAGAGCAGTCTTAGATTGCAGCTATCCAGGAGGAAGCTGTGCTTGATAGTTTCTGCTAATGCCAGTTTTAACTAATGGTCAGCCATTTCTATACACCGGTATTTAGACCATGGGAAGACGTGGCCATTTCCATGAGTCTGAGGCACTGGACTCCTTGGCATGGCTGTCTGTGCTCATGTCAATAATACCCGTTCACTTGTGTTTTTATCTGCTCACTGCAGGCACATAAACATATGGACTGCCTCATTAAAACCTCTCACCAATCTAATGAGACCATTACTATTGTCTACATTTGGCAATAATGGTAGGAAAGGGTTAAGTAAATTTCCCAAGGTTTCCCACACACTGGTTTCCCTACCCCAATGCTGTGTCCCAGTAAGACAAATTTGTTATAGAAATATTTTTGTTTCTGTTTTTTAAACTTTTAAAAAACTGTTCACTGTTCCCCTAACACCGGATATTTATTATAAAATAAAAATAGTCTCCACTGATCCAGTTCCACCAATGAAAAGGTCTTTGGTGTCTAATCTTTCTTGATAGAGATGTTCTTTGATTTTCCTATTGGAACTGAGAAATAAAGCCAATAGAGAGCCAAAAGAAAAACCATGCCGCTCCACTCTCCTAATTGTCGGCCAGTTTTATTGGCTCTGTTCTGAGGCTTTCCAAAACGCCAAAAGTTTCTGGGACCTGTTTGAATCTTCATCCCAACCATTTTCTTGCAGGTTGGTAACTAAGTGAAATGAGTGTTTCCACATATGTTCTGACTACCAAGGAATGTTGGAAGTTGGAGCTTCCCCTGGCATGCGACAGTTTGGGTCCTGACTCTGGGCTGAGTATTTCGAAGGAATCTCAAGATGCTGGTGGAAATAAGTTACTGGCACACCTCACCTGCCTGTAGATGTAGAGGTAGCACCAGCATGCCGCTGAGGAGTCACCCCAAAACCAGCCTCTAAAGCCACAGCTCCACTCTCCACCCGCTGTCCCTCCCGTCTCCCCAGCCCTCGCTCCTTCTTCATCCTTTTCAACGGCAGTGAGCAGCACAGCCACACGGAGAGGCAATGTGAGATCTTCTAGTACCTTCTACCAAGTCACAGGAGAACCCGAGGTCCAGAGAAGGGAAGGTGTTCCTTTTGGCCTGCACTTTCGCTCTCCTTCGCTCTCCTTGTCCTTTCCCTTTTTATCGTCAGCTCGCTTCTCCCCAGTGAGGACTTGATCTGTGCAGCAGACTTCCTTCTCTTGCCCTTCTCACCATGGGACCCCAGTTCTCACCTCTCCCTAACTGTGCATCACAGGAAGGGTGGGAACAAAGCTGGCGGAACCAGAAACCTCCTGTGGACCGAGGGGTAAACAGAGGCAAATGGAACTCTCGGAGTGAAGGGAAAACAAGGCTGTTGTAGAACATTTTAATGTGATACTTTTGCTTATGTTACGTTTGTTTAACTCTGTGAAGCTGTGTTACTGTGCCTGTCTAAAACACCTGACGGTCTAATAAAGAACTGAACGGCCAATAGCAAGGCAGGGGAAGGGATAGGCAGGGCTGGCAGGCAGAGAGAATAAATAGAAGAAATCTGGAAAAAGAGGACATTAGGGGCCAGCCACCCAGCAACACAGCAAACCACAGAGTAAGAGATAATGACAGGTATACAGAAATAGAGAAAGGTAAAAGCCCACAGGCAAAAGCTAGACGTGATAATTTAAGGAAAGCTGGCTAGAAACAACACAAGGCTGGCACCTGTATATTAATAAGTCACATTGCTACCACACATAAAGAATACCTTTGGGGGATTTACAGAATTTTCTGTTGTGTATCTAAGTCTTGATTTGATGTCCCCCTTTATAGGGACTGAAAGGTGGAATCAGAGGTAGTGCTGGTGAGTGTCTCCTCATTCATGAAGGCAGAGCAGCTGAAGAACATTCTTTCTTTACCTTTAAAGCATCAGTGCTTCTGGATCACACCCAAGGACCCAATTCAAAACTCTGAATTCAACATTATGTAATTTTCAAAATCAAAGGCTAGACAGGTTCAGTAACTCACTCCTGTAACACCAACACTCAGAAGCCCAAGGCAGGAAGATCTCGGTGATGATCCTAGGGCTACATAGCGAGTTCAAAGCTAGCCTGGGCTATGCAGTGAAACCTTCCTCTCAATAGATAGGTAGGTAGGTAGGTAGGTAGGTAGGTAGGTAGGTAGGTAGGTAGGTAGATAGGTAGGTAGGTAGGTAGGGATAATAGATAGATGATAGGGATAGATAGATAGATAGATAGATAGATAGATAGATAGATAGATAGATAGATAGATAGATAGACAGACAGACATAAAAAGTGAGTCCATGGCTTAGGAATTTTCTCAGCAAGCTCATAGGTGCATCCTATTAAATTTGAAGACCCTCCTCTCCTGGACTGGTATGGTGGTGAACTCTGGAATCTCTGGAAGTAGAGCTGAGTAGGCACAACATCCTAAATTCAAAGTCAGTTTGGTCTAGAGAAATTCCAGGTCACCCTGGATTACAGAGCAGGTATAGGCTTGACTAGGCTTCTCTGTGCCTCTGCAGGAGAGATGATGTTCTCATGCACCTCTTTTGCCTTTCCCAGTGGTGTGAACAGAACAATCCATCCAGAGGGCTTTATCTGCCTGAGCTGCTAATGGCTCCACATCACAGGCTTACCGGATACCCCTGGTTGCTGAGCAATTTCTGGAAAGGGAGTACAGACCCACTGAGATCGTGATCTACTGCATTAAGGAAAAGGTGAAGAAGTCAATCTGGAAGTCCCTGTGACATGTGAACTTGAAAGAATGTCAAGGTGCTCTGTGGTTCCTGGAACCCACGTGGCTTTCTATCCCAGAAAGTAATTCTAATGATGTGAGGTCATGATTCAAGGTTAAGTGCATTATAAATTGTAGTCCTTTGGATCATTAGCTCCTGAATAATGAAATGGAGACTTTTTATTAATTATGAAGGTTTGGCCTTAGCTTAGGCTTGCTCCCAACTAGCTCTTATAACTTAAATTAGCCCATTTATATTAATCTGCATTCTGCCAGTGGCTTATTACCTCTCCTTCATATGTATGTCCGATTCCCTCCACTTCTCACTGGTGAATCTCATGTGCCTCAGATTCTTCCCAGAGTTCCTATCTCTGCCCAGAAGTCCCACCTACCCTCTCCTGCCTAGCTACTGGCCATTCAGTCTTTATTAAACCAATCAGAAGGTGCCTTAGCAGAGACACATCTTCACAGTGTACAAAAAGATTCTCCCGCAACAATAAATCAAACATCATAACAACGGGCTCTAATCACATCTTGGCAATCGGAAGAAACACTAGCACCAAGTTCCTACAGGACCCAGCTCCATCTCCAAGGCTTTCTTTCACAGGTGAGTTCATGGAGGAAAATGGACCTGTAATGGGACGGAAGGCACTCTGTCTTAACATCAGTGCCCACTGACCATAGAAGGCAAATGAGAGTAAATACCACTACAGTCTATTCAGATGACAAACTGCCATTCACTTTTGAAAACAATCTCTAGGATCAAGGGTCAATGTAAAAAGAATGCCAACTACAAGCTTTAGGATTAAAACTGGGGACAGGCACTGAGCGCGCCCTATGATGAACAGCTTATTTATGTATCTCTACATAATTTAAACTCAAGAAGTTGATGATTTAGACCCACAAAGCAACATGCCTTATTGCACATCAAAAGGAAACAACTTGATAAATATCAGTAGGACAGAAACGATACCATTTATATTCCTTTGCAAACTTAAAAATAAAATGACCACTTAGTGGATTTTTTTCCTCTTTTCCAATCTCTAATTCAAATTTCAAGATGATCTAAGGACTTGGAATTGACTTTATCATTTTAATAAACAACAAATTCAATTAAACTTTTAGAAATACAATAATGTCATTATTGTGCACTTGGTTATGTTTGAGAGGCAGACAAAAGCAAGTTCTCTGGATATTTCTCAATGAAAGATTCTCATTGTTGAAGGGTAAGCTGTAGGTAGCCTAGTATAGTCTGTGGTCTTAAAGGTGACTAATTCTGAAGGCTTCCATTGCCCTTAGGATTCTACGGAACGATGGCTTACTCCTATATTTTCCAGAATCAAACCTCTAAGCAACCTTCTGTTAGAAGTTTTGGAAAATAAATGCAAAGTTTTGAGTTCTTTCCAAAAAAGAGCACTCTGTCATAAAGGGAATAATGAGTCTTCAAGGCTAATAAAGAATGCTGTTTGTCTCTCTTAGTCCATTGTTGTTTTTTTTTTTTAACCCGCTCAGGCTGTCCGTGATGTGGTATATAAAGATATCAGTAAAGGTTTTTTGGTATTGCTTTTCTCCAGGAGCAGCTGTCTTTACTTTAGTTTCCTAAGAAATGCAAGCAACAGAGAATATGCTAAGGAACCTAAATTGTGGGTTGTCTCTAGGGGCAAGCAGTGCTTATGTGGAGACTTTATGCACCAACACTGTATGTATTTAAAAATAGCTGGAAATGCTCTGTCTTTCAGGGGCTCTTGAAAGAAAAGTGAAGTGGCCTGACTACTTCCAAGAACATAGACATCTACTACAGATTACAGTATGTCCTCCACTTTAGGAAAGAGAAAAAAAGATTTTCATTCCAGAGGTACAAGAAGGGTCACTTAGAACTCCTGTCCCTGTTCTGATGCCTGGTATTCAGGTAAGAATAGTCTTTGGAAGTCCTCAGCTGTCCACTTGAAGAACAGTTTAATTTAACTCATCCAAGGTGAAGTCTTCATCCATGCAGTATTAGATGTAGGGACGGTGATGTCATCACGCCATTCTTGGGAAAGACCTGAGAGGTTCCCATTCTGTGCCATTCCATGTCCACCTGCCAGGATATCCAAGTATCTTAAACTCCTAGGTGAAGTTCACTGGCCCACCTCCTTGGACATGTTCATTTTCATTAATTAACAATCTCTTTGATTTCCTCCCTTGTTTTGTTAGGGGTTGAAGCATGTTTTCAAAGAACATCTGACAGAAAAACTCTTGTCACCAACCAACAGGCACCTTCTCTATGAAGGAAAACTAACACTTATAGGTAAATAAATGGTTCATTGTAAAACGCAACATCTTTGCCACTTTATAGATTATTCAATGGCTGGAGGCTGGTATGCAAGAGAAACTGTATCTACACCTTGTTCCAAGGTGATGAAAGGCGTGAATCAGACAAAGTTCAGCTTGAAAAGATGTCTCGTTGTAGCTGTGTGTACTCCACTTTGCCTCTGTAAAGCAAGATCGTTATATTTCGTTTGTTAAATCACTGCCGAAAGAGAATGACATCCACGGAGAACTCACCTCAAGCTCTGACATACAGTCAACTTGCATCATTTTCCTCCCCCCTCCCCCCTAGTGACCGAGGCAATCAAGCTACCAAGTGTTAGTTGAGGACTCTTTAAACACCACACATTGGACTTATTAGAAACCTCTGACAAATATAAAATAATGACTATGTGATCTATTGCCTCTGGTTGGGAAGTCTGTCCTAATTATCACACTATAGTCTAACTAACTTCATGAGTTCTTTAGAATGCCTGGCAAAGGCTTTAGGCTTGAACGTGGGGTAGAGGTGAGCTTTGGAAATACAAAGCATGGGGTTGGTCAAAAGACAAGAAAGAAGATGGAAGATGAGGAACACAGATGGAGATGCTCGGCAGATGTCAGCCACGGACAGACTCTTAGCAGAGTGCCTGGAACAGGAACGCACGGTTGCCGGCCCCGTTCACTCACACCTCAGCCTCTCTGCTGGTCTAACCTGTGCCAATCACAGGGCCCTTCCCTTCTTCGGTCTCCCTCTTTGTTGTGAGGAATGAGTAATTTCATAAAAGTATAAACACTTGAAAGAAGTATGGATACGGAGTCTGTGTCCCGTAAGCAGTATGACAGTGAGTGAGGGTTGTCTGTCAGAAATACACATATTTTCTATTTATTCATTTCTGTACAAAATCTTGATTTGGCACTGACTAATGAAGCCTTCAGGGATACAATGGTGCCTATTTATGAGCTCCTGTGAGAAGGTTCTGGAAGCAATTGCTTCTTCAGTACATGCACTGATGGTCTGGTGTATTTGGGGGATAGACAGCACAAGAGGTTAGTCAGTGTCAGTACCTGACCGCTGTCAATATGGAGGACAGAGATGTTTCCATACCTGTCTCTTTCCCGGCAGGAATACAGAGATGTTACATTTACAATCATCGCAGGTGAAGAACCTAGCTTCAGGGAGGCTTCACAAGTCACCTGTCAGGTCAACAGCAGAGTTCTGGCTCAACCCTGAGACTTAAGATTATGATTCCAAATTTCTTTCAGTCTTAGAAAAGTAATATTGTAACCAAATAAACACATTTTTTCATCCCCAGAAGTTAGTCTTCCTAACTTTCAGAACATAACCATCTTTCTACTGTATAAATTTATACACACAAAAAGGAAATTCACCTGATCATGCTTAGCTTGTTCTATGAGACCATTTCCAGACCCTGAGTGCAGCTGATTTATCAAGTATTACTCTCATTAAAACAAATACCAAATTAAAGGATAACCCTTATGCATCCTACGTGACATCCCACTCTCAAAACAAAACAGACCCAAATAAAAGGGAAACCCCAGGATCTTGTACTAAGAAAGGGCTTGGAGTTCATAGCAAATGATTTGCCAGTCTCTGTAATATCTTTTCCTAGTGTCTGGGCCAAGAAACTATTTTTTTTTGTACAATGTGAGAACAGATATCGACAGTGTATAGCAGCGTTTTTATCACAGCTCAAGTGGAAAACATCAGAGCATGTATCTTCATTTGGCAAGTTTTTGATTACTTTTTCCTTTATTTTACATATCTACCACCATTTTCCTTCCCTTCTCTCCTCCTGCTCCTTCCCGACTCCCTCCCACCCCTCTCCCCATTCATTCACTCCTCCTGGACTCCAGTCAGAAAGGGGCAGGCCTCCCATGGGCTTGAACACAGCATGACGTACCAAGCTGAGGTAGAACTGAGCTCCTCCCCCTGTATAAAGGCTGTGAACTGGGGCTTTTTGTGCATTTCCTCCTCAACTTTGGGGAGGGCAGATGTTGGGAGGAGCAGGGGAAGACATCCAGTCCATCTCCTGCTCAGAAACCGCACTTGCAGAGCACATAGGCTCTTTCTCCTGCCACATAACAGCCGACTCAGTCCCTCAGTTTCTTTCCTAAGGGAAATAAATGCTTTGGATCACATAACTCACTTTTAAAGGCCACTCAGTTCTTAAGTGAAAATAATGTGCAATCAGCTCATGTGAGGCTCCAACGTGGTCAGGAGCTACGCCAGCAGTTAGACCATTGTTTCTACAGCTGTGGAGAAGGGAGCACTCGCCTGACCCTGACTATCTTCCAAAGGTTCCTGTCATTGTCTGTCTTGTTAAGTTTCCCATCAAGGCAACAATATGGCCAGATAATAAGTGCATTATTATTATTATTATCATCATCATCATCATCATCATCATCGGTTTTTGAGACTTAGTCTCGCCATGTGGCCCAAGTGATTGGAAACTTGCTACATCGCCCAAGCTGGCATCAAACTCACGATCCTCTAGCCTAAGACTCCCACGTGCTAAAATTAAAGACGTGCCCTACCATTCCTACCTTGCATTATTCCTAAGAATTCAATCTGCAATTTCATCCACACCAGAGCGTTTTAAAAATTACAGCATTAATTAACAAACTACTTTTTCATTAGCATCCAAGAAATTCAGCTTTCTAATGATTTATGTTCTCAGTACTAGCTTTTCTAATTACTCATTTCTGAATACTGCAGCTCCTCCTATCTTATTCCCCAAGTCTATTTATCCAACTTGCACGTCAAACTAGTTTACTCCGTTTGAAATTTCCTATCTGATCAGTGTTTATAGTAGATATCGAAAAGGAAACCATCAAGTACAACCAACAAAGTACTATTAATAAGTATGTGAGCCATTGTCAGTTACAATTCAAATCTGTGTTTATACATTTCCCCCCTTTCCACAGAAAACATGAAGGCACATGCAATAGCGGCATCACCGGCTTTACCAAGAGTCAGAAAGCCAGGGAAGCTTCCTCTTAACATCACCTTCAGAATCCGCTCAAATTTAGGTACCGTTTTTACAGATTAGGCATTAAGGTATTTGTTCATTCAAACTTTTTTTTTTTTTCCTAACACTTATCTATCTAGTGATGACAAGAAAAAAAAAGCACTCTCTAAATGCACTCTACAACTTGAGAGTTTGAGCCAGGAGAGTCCTAAGTCTAGAGGAATAATGATTGCAACAAGTTAGAACTCTGCATAGAACTCTGGACAAATGTACATTGCTATCCAGCCTGTCTTCTGAAGCTTCCTCGGGTTTAGCCTGAGGCCTGAGTGAAGAATGGTACTTCGATGTACAAAGGGTGAATGGTAAGTGAAGTATCAGAAGGAAACACACACCCACACTGTGTCCAGGACAGATTCCAGCATCTTACTCTGTAGATGTACATTAACATACCAGTTCTTGGACATCACTTGTACATCTCTTACTTTGTAGCCCTACCTCAAACACAAAGGGAATGTTTGACGCAAGGTTTCAAGAAACAAATGTCTATGTTTTAGTATCAGTTGTAAAATTCCTATTCTCCAAGTCAGTTGAGTTGCCTTAGGTATATTTATAATGTTCTAGCTCGGAAGCAGAGACCTCC
Source organism: Peromyscus maniculatus bairdii (assembly GCF_049852395.1). Taxonomy (NCBI): domain Eukaryota; kingdom Metazoa; phylum Chordata; class Mammalia; order Rodentia; family Cricetidae; genus Peromyscus; species Peromyscus maniculatus. The sequence goes on along the minus strand of NC_134869.1, from coordinate 21,416,908 downwards.
AAGGGAAAACTAAACTGTTTTAAGAAAGAAAATAAGCATTTGTTTTCCACTTATCAGTTAGCACTTTCCCCTGAAAGGTGAAACAGTGAGGTAATGTTGTCTTAACTTCACTCTGTCAAGAACAGTGTTTGTCAGGAAATGATCTTCTGGATTTGAGCGGCATACAGGTGTTAATACTGCAGTCACTTCCTGCACCTGACAGGATTGAAAACTTCACTAGACTTACCAAGAAAAACAACTTGAACTAATATATTTATCGTGAAGGAATATACTGTTAATTTCATTCAAGGAAGTGAGTCTTAGGGTCAGAATATACCAATGAAAGTCCACAAATTTCAATTTCAGGCATGGTGCCTTTTGTGATTTACAGAGTGGAAACTATACATTTGTCAAATTTGGTTGCAGGACAGCCAAAGCCTGAGGTGATTTATTTAACTAAGCTAAAGTAAAGGCTAGAGTGATGATGTTTGAGAAAACTGTATGCACTGTTATTCTCCTGGGCCAGGTGCAGCAGGCCAGACACTGTTACAGAGGAGAAGCAATCTCTTCACAGGTGCCAGATGTAACACTAAGAAAACAGTAGCCTGTTAGAGAAGCAAGGGAAGGGAGTGAACGGATGGGTAAGAACAGAGAATAAGGACATGTTTGTATGAAAACACATTAATTTCCATGCTAGCTTTAAGAATTAAACGACAAAAAAGAATGAGGGAAGTAAAGGCAAAGAGGAGCAAAGAGACATTGAGTGAGCATCTAGAGAACGCATCATCTAGTGAGCGTCTAGAAGATACATCATCTAGTGTCTAGAGGACACATCATCTAGTGTCTAGAGGACACATTATCTAATGAGCATCTAGAGAACACATCATCTAGTGTCTAGAGGACACATCTAGTGAGCTTCTAGAGAACACATCATCTAATGTCTACAGGACACATCATCTGGTGTCTAGAGGGCACATCATCTAGTGAGCATCTAGAGAACACATCATCTAGTGTCTAGAGGACACATCATCTAGTGTCTACAGGACACATCATCTGGTGTCTAGAGGACACATCATCTAGTGAGCATCTAGAGAACACATCATCTGGTGTCTAGAGGACACATCATCTGGTGTCTAGAGGACACATCATCTGGTGTCTAGAGGACACATCATCTGGTGTCTAGAGGACACATCATCTGGTGTCTAGAGGACACATCATCTGGTGTCTAGAGGACACATCATCTGGTGTCTAGAGGACACATCATCTGGTGTCTAGAGGACACATCATCTGGTGTCTAGAGGACACATCATCTGGTGTCTAGAGGACATATCATCTGGTGTCTAGAGGACACATCATCTGGTGTCTAGAGGACACATCATCTAGTGAGCATCTAGAGAACACATCATCTAGTGAGCATCTAGAGAACACATCATCTAGTGTCTAGAGGACACATCATCTAGTGTCTAGAGGACACATCATCTAGTGTCTAGAGGACACATCATCTGGTGTCTAGAGGACACATCATCTGGTGTCTAGAGGACACATCATCTGGTGTCTAGAGGACACATCATCTGGTGAGCATCTAGAGGACACATCATCTGGTGAGCATCTAGAGGACACATCATCTGGTGTCTAGAGGACACATCATCTGGTGTCTAGAGGACACATCATCTGGTGTCTAGAGGACACATCATCTGGTGTCTAGAGGACACATCATCTGGTGTCTAGAGGACACATCATCTGGTGTCTAGAGGACACATCATCTGGTGTCTAGAGGACACATCATCTGGTGTCTAGAGGACACATCATCTGGTGTCTAGAGGACACATCATCTGGTGAGCTTCTAGAGGAGAACACACATTTAGTGAGCATCTAGAGACAGCATCTGGATGGAACCGAGAGTAATCATGTCCAAAAGAAGGCTAAATAACTTTTTGCAAGGTAAGATTTGTAAGGAAATTTCTGGTTATATAAACTGGCTTTAGGAAGGAAGTTTGACGTTTACTCTTCATGGAGTTTTAGCAATAAACTAGATGAGAGAACTTTCAGGATAACTTGAGCCCAGACACCACACATTTATATGCGAAAGTTTTCTCTGTGAATATCATTAAGGAGAAAGTTAGCACAAAAGTTAGGAAAAAAGATAAAAATAGCTCAAGGACAGGTCACATGAAAATATAAATTCTATATAGCACACATAATAACATCTAATATATGATATATCACATGCTTAAGAATGTGCATATTAAATTCCTCTGAGTTTAATGAACATTTGAATTAAATAGGGAAATAAATAATTCATTCTGGAACAGTAGGATGCAGGAAAAAAGGTAACAACTACTACAAAAGAACCCAACTGGTGCCAGGCGGTGGTGGCGCATGCCTTTAATCCCAGCACTAGGGAGGCAACTTACTCTGTGAGTTCGAGGCCAGCCTGGGCTACAGGAAAGGCGAAAAGCTACACAGAGAAACCCTGCCTCGAAAAAGTGTCTAGGTGGTTATTAAATGTATATACACAATGAAAGGAGGGATTAAATATATTTTTTAATATTTCTTTTTGGCTTTGTTAATTCTCCACAAATTAGTCTGAAGGATAAAGAGGGAACTTCTCAACCAAAATGACATCAATGCATTCTCTTGCGATCACAAACCTCATCAGCATCTTAGATTAGACAACATTAAAAAGTGGCCACTCTCTGTATCCAGGTGCAAAGTCCCAATATTTGGTGAATTTGTAAAAAACAGTTAAGAGCATGTTCTCTTTTAAAGCAAGCAAAACAATCATAGTCATAGGATAACATCTACTAGATAGAAATGGTCTTTAATATCATCTGTAACATATTAAAAAACAGAAGTGGCAATTCGATAAGGATCCTTCCATTATTCTTAATACAGATTTAAATGCTGTCTTGTAATATACCAGTCATAGTTATAATCAGTAACTTTCTAATCATTGGGATTAGAAATTACAGTATTTACTGAGCCAAACTCTTTCAGAAAATAAGGCACGACTACATGATCACAAGTAGTAAACACAGTAACATAATGAACCCACAAACTAAAGGAGAAATTACTCATGCAAAAGTATGTACAAAGGCTGTGGATATATGCTCCAATTCAGAGACGCCTAGACTGTCAGACTTGTGGCTGGACCATGTTACAGTAAGTTCATTACTTCTTACACAAAGAACACGGTGGTTTTCAATCCTACTTTATACAATTTTACATAAATTCAGGAAGTTTATACACAGTATTCACATGTGCAACAATAACAATTTCATCATTAAAATTCAGGCAAAGGGCATTAAGACACAGCAATGTGTGGCACAGTATAATCAGAGAAGATCATTCATCAAGCTTATGTCTAGGAATACTAAATTGATGGCACATTGAAATCTTATAGATAAGTTATCCATGGTTTTCACAGCCAGGGTGCATTAAAAAAAACTGCTAGAATTAAACAGGTCACAAATATCAAAATATACAACGGTCATTTGCCTTCCACTTTAGGCTAAACATCTTATGCAAATGCAAGAGTAAAAAAGTCGCCATAAAGACCTCAAAAACTATATAAAATAATCATAAAGACGTTTTAAGAGGGATGAAAACATAAATTTGGCAGTTGCTTTTTAATATTACCATAAGGAAACTATTAAACTAGCTAATTCCACTTTAAGAGGTAGTTGAACAAAATGTTTCTTTGTACACTGCACTGAGGTGTTTGTGTTTCCTTCTTGTCTTTCTTCAAAAGGAGGACCTCCTAGATCAGCAGCTCTGCCCGCTCTCTTATGACAATTCTGCAGATACGGTTTCCTGTACACGAACCCAGCACAACTTGATTTTAACTCACATTTCTGTGCTGGGCTCTGCAGCTCGCCAATGCCTGATGCCAATATGTTTCGCATTACAGCCAAGAGCTGGGACTGTGTGTGTGCCAGCTCTGACCCACTGACAATACAACACTACTAGCAGACATCTAAAATACACAGCCAAAAAGAACTCAGTAGAGGACTTTTATTTAAACGAGAAAAAACTCTCAAATGTTTGTTTCTGATCCACACTAAGTTGGTGACAGTTAAGAACAAATGTCTGGCTTCATTTGTGCCACAGGTACAGAAGCAGGTGGTGGGGACACTATTCAGGACATAAGATTAGTTGGGGGAGAACAAGACAACAACCTCAAAACACCACTGGTCTTATTTGTTGCCACCCGCCCCCCCCCATGTTTTGTGAAGTGGAGGTGAACCAAGGGAAGTCTTCAGTGTCTTCAACTCAAGGATGAAATGAACAAACATGTCAATCCAGAATTTTCATGAAGCAGAGCTGTATCTGCTTTTTAAAAACAGACTTCTAAGTACTTATCAACAAAAAACCAAAAGTGTAGGACAACTTGAAAGGATCTCCAATGATACAAAATGCATAAATAGCTCAAGTTTATATTATCCAACTATTATTTTTAATAAGGAGCCATTGTATCATTTCATTATATAAGTTCAAGGATATATATTTATCCAAGTCCTGGGACTTATTCTCCTTAGTAATTACTGGCAGCAGGGTTTAACTTTGCTTAACAATTAAAAATACACATCAGTCGCTTGTTGTATATGTTGCAAGTATGTCATAAACATGAAAATTCCAGTATAATCCTGACAGCAGGTGTGTATTATAAATTCTTTCTTGTAAATGAAATATTAGCTCTTACCTTTCTCTGCTATTGTTATGAAATGACTGCACTGATTCAATGTGTAACTTTCTATTTCTTCAGAAAGGTAACTGAAAAATTAGTATGTAGTACGTTCAGTCTTCGGATGCTCTCCCAATCTCCGGTTAAGCTCAGTCCCCACACCCACACACCAATGACCCTGATGGGGCTAACAACCTTGCTTCCATCGGTGTCACGATTTAGGAGTTCTGGGGTACATGTGTGCACAGCTGCACACACTCAAGTCTTTAGCTGTATGTAATTCCACAGCACTAGGCCTGCAAAGTTAGAAGATTCCCCAGTTAACATGAAGTCGACTTTCCACCTCTCCAAGTGCTCTTTCCTATTAGGCTGGAGAAGGTGGAAGTGGAATTTTAATATTTTTACCACTTCATACTGTCTTCACAGACAGGACAAGAGGAGGTTCAGTTCCTATCTTGAAAAAGCTAAAGTGCAGGCACACTTATAGTGAAGCTGAGCTACACTACCGAGGACAGAGCCAGATGCGGAACAGAGGTTCATTCAGAAGCCAGCTTCCTGAGGACGCTGGACGGCCAGAGTGAGGCTGTGGTGTGAGCTCGTGTCAGAAGACAGGACAGGCCACCACACAGTTCTAGTCCTCGCCCTCCAGCTCAGGGTGGGAAGTTCTAGACGACAGCTTAGGGGACAGCGCATGGGGGTCTTAACTAAGACAGAGAAATATAAATTAACTCTAGTTTTGGAAATGCAATCCCAGAAGTACCATAAAGTGAACCACTTAATTTTACATAGGAGTCCATCAAATCCACTTGAGAATTTAATCAATACTGCCAAAACAAAAACCATGCTTGAATTCATGGTTAGCACATCATTTCAGCATCAACTGCTTCAGAACACTCAAATAATCGGTGTATGACATCACACCGTAACTGAGCTACAGACCTCTACAGGAGACAGACGGGTGTGACACTCCTGCGCATGACTCCACCAGGAGGACACGTGATACAACCACTGTTACTGTGCAACAGAAACCACAGCAAACGACAACAACCAGCCATACATTTTGTACATATAATTTGAGAGGAAGAAACTAAGGAAGTATAGTCATCATTTGTGAATAATTAAATTATATTAAAAAAATACATTGCTATTTTCCATCCAAAGATTATTTACATTTCATTGGCTAATTCTGACCTTGGCATGAAAGCTGGTTAGGGAGTAAGTGGGCAAACATCATCAAAGCTGAACCCAATCTCACAAAAATAGAAGTTTTACTTGATACTGGTAACATTCCAAAATATATGAATTCCGATTTGGCTAGTGTGCAAGCAGAGACCACACCCGATGTATCAGAGGTCTGCTGTTAGTGTGACGCTACTCTGCAGCTGTGACAGCCCACTACCCCTGCAAGTCGTTGAAACATGTGTCACAGACGCGGACGGGCTTCTTCGAAGAAGGAGTTAAGGCGTTTTTGGCTGAGCACTCGGCGCAGAAGATATTGCCACACTGCCGGCAGTGATGCTGTGGAGACACAAGTCACACAGGTTCAAGACCGCCACACAACCAAACCACGCGTGAACACGGGCTAACTGACTTCAGCGTGCACATTTATTCCCTGCGTAATTGAACCCTCAAATTGATCAAACACTATATTTTACACTATGGTAAAATTTTAGGCCGCCTTTGCTTACATCCTAAAATTCCCCAAAGAACTTCTTTTAAGTGTTCAAGGACTCCTGTCAAATGAAAACCCGTTCCTAGTCACCGAAAGTCTCAGGAACTCTATCCTCACTTAGAACGCAAACAGAACAGTTATTTTCAATACAATTCTTTCTGCTTTTGCTTCTTTTTTTTGGAGTGGGGTGTGTTTCAAGACAGAGTTTCTCTATGTAGCTTTGGAGCCTGGAACTCGATCTGTAGCCTAGGCTGGCCTCGAACTCACAGAGATCCTCCTGCCTCTGCCCCCTGAGTGCTAGGATTAAAGGCCGCCACCGCCACCACCACCCAGCTGCTTTTGCTCAAATATGCTGGTCTACAGAGCTAGTTCCAGGATAGCCAAGGCTACACAGAAAAACCGTCTCAAAAACAAAACAAAAACCCCTCAAATATAACTGAAACACCTAGTTTACTATCTGCCCACTACTTCAGAAAACTACTGTTCCCGAGAATAACCAGTGGAAAAAAGTGACTGAATTTAAAACTAAAATTCAAACACATATGATAACCAGAAAGTAGCAAGCATGGACTGTTGTTTAAAACATCTGTCACTGAGAAATGGAATTGTAATGATGACCTAAATTAACCTGTTATTAATAAAAACTTGGGAATGAGATAGTAGGGTATGAACCTGGTAGATCCAAAAAGCGACAGAGAAAAGCCCAGCTGACCCTCCTTTCTGCTTTGCCAAGATCCAAAAGGGCCAGAAACTCCTAAGCCCCTCCTCCTTCTTCCCTGTGTCCCTCTATCCCATCTGACTCCGCCAAAAAACTGTCTGGTTTGTGCTAGTCCTCTGAATCAAGGTTCAGTTGATCAGTTTTGGGAGACAGCACCAACCAATCTCCCAGGACAAGGAATCTGCGCAGGCCGCTCGGTGTGGAGGTCACTCACCCGTCTCACTGTGACTGAAAAGCCTTTCCCACAGGCCATACAGTTCTGCACCTCATTGTCCTCCGCCCACTTTCTGTTCAACGCTTGCGTGTGTTTGATCTGTTTTTAAAACATTTTGATACATTAAAATATAACATTTCACAGAATGATGAATTGGTTATTTCTAATTTGTTGCCAGATATTTACAGAGTTTTGACTTTATGAAAGTCAGTTTCCATTGTCTGAATGACAGAATAAAAGAAAGGCACTGGCCATCGCAGAGCTCTGACAGACTCACAGCCACTGTCCCAACAATCCATTTCCTCCTGACGGTGAGAAAAACCTACACCACCTCATTTTCCGGTCACTTCCGCTTTCTGTTTTCTTCCTTGAGACAAGGTCTTGATATAGCCCAGGATGACTTCCAACTGGAAGTGATCCCCCTGCCTCTTCCTTCTTAGTGCTAGGATTAAAGGTCTGCACCGCCTGCCTGCGTGAGACCACGTCTTTACACACTTACCAACCCACTTTTTGCTCTATATTCCTGAATGTTCTCATTTCTTCTCTGTGACAATCCGTGAGTGATGTCACTCTCAAAGAAGAGGTGTCTGAAACAAGGACCTTTTTAATCTTTATTTTATTCATTTTAACCTTTAATTCATATAACTACCCATAAAAACTATCTATAAACTATCATCATGGATGGTGTTGATCTGAAAACAGTTACGAACACGGGTTTTGGCTGTCATTTTGGTTTTCTGGGTGGTGCACAGCACTGGAGACTAAACTCAGGTCCGTGTGGGTGGCAGGCAAACCCTCTACCACTGAGCTCCATCCTCACCCTGGCGGCTGGGTTCTAAAGGTAAAACTGCATTTTTCACGAGGAGAGAAACTGGAGAATAAGGAGGCAGCCCACGCCCGCAGGCGCCTTACCTGGAGGGACTGGTTTTCTCTGCCCAGCTCCTGCACGGCCCACAGCGCCTTACCTGGAGGGACTGGTTTTCTCTGCCCAGCTCCTGCACGGCCCACGCCCGCAGGCACCTTACCTGGAGGGACTGGTTTTCTCTGCCCAGCTCCTGCACAGCCCGCAGGCGCCTTACCTGGAGGGACTGGTTTTCTCTGCCCAGCTCCTGCACGGCCCGCAGGCGCCTTACCTGGAGGGACTGGTTTTCTCTGCCCAGCTCCTGCACGGCCGCGGTCGTGTTATCCAGCTTCCTCTGCAGCTCTAGAACTCTGCTCTGAAGCTTTTCTATTTCACCTTCTCCTTTGAGACACCTTATGGAACAGAGTGCAAAGAGACCATCACTACTTCAGAAATCACTAAGGACCTTTCCGGAATAGAGGTAACGGACCACTTTGGTAATTTTAAATGCAATACATTAATTTCGGTTATTTAATTTCCTTCAAAGTCTGATTTCGTAAATGGCTGCTGACATACCTGCAGGGTTACCAACTTCTCTCCATTCTGTGTCTAGTGGGAAAATGTGACGTATGACAATCTCTGTATTACTTATAATAGGGTCAAACTAATTTTAATTTTTTCAAGACAGGGTTTCTCTGTGTGTGTAACCTTCCTGGTTGTCCTGGAACTCTCTCTGTAGCCCAGGCTGGCCCTGAATTCACAGAGATCTGCCTGGCTCTGCCTCCCGAGTGCTGGGATGAAAGGCGTGCGCCTCCGCCGCCAGCAGGCACAGACTAACCCACCAGGCATCGCTCACCTTTCTAGCAATGCTCTCCTTTCGTCCTGGTTGTTCTGAACCGTGGCTTCTAAGACCGCAATCTCCCCCCGCAGGTCGTCCGTCTGCTTCTCCAGCTCGCTGACTCTCCGCTGACTAGACTGCCACTCCTTCTTCACGGTGCCCAGGTTCTCATTCAGGGTGGTGACCTGCACGGTGAGCCTGGCCTCGTTCTCTTCATGTCTCTTCACCCCCGCCTCCTTTTCTTTTATTTCCGAATGCTGAGGGAAAAAAGGAAGGGGGAAGCTATTACCTAAGTAGTGCAAAATAAAATGTCTACTTATTGAAATTAAAATACCAAAGATAGAAATCATATTGTTTTTCCTGGAAAGGAGGAAGGAGAACATATTTCATCATACATTAAAATCCTGATTTTGCAAATATGTGTAATTGAAATAGGTTTGCTCAAATGCCATAGTGCAGTTCATGAGGATCGGTAAGGCTCTCAGCAGACAAAGGGACACACTTGAGACTCTGCAGTCTACCAGAACAAGGGACATGTTCATGCTAAGAGAAAGCAGAGGTCCTGTGGACAAAAGCTACAATCTCCTGCCTCAGTGCATCCTCTATCTCTCATCAACCCCCCAAAACCCTAACACAAACCCTCCGATCGACTAAACATTTGGCAAAGTTATCTGGTAAGGTCTGGAGTCAGTCCAATAAAGGGAAGCCAGATGCTTCCCATGAGGTAAACACAAGGCAGGGAAGGAAAAGCAGATGTCAGTCATCGTAATTCCAATCCAGTTTCTGTTGCCAGTTCTCCACATTCACTTTGACCAAACGTGTCTCGTATGCCCAGCGTCCCTCACGCATCTCCAGCCTGTGGCTGTGGGCTTCCCCATTTGTCTCTCCACTAAAAATGCTTTACTATTACAGCTAATTGGATTTGCACCTTTCTAACTAATGTGATTACAGAATGAAGTATTTCCTACTACACCAGCTATTTAACCAAATGTGATGTCTTTTCTAACTTTACTATAGAACACCATGTCCATCGTAGTCTCTGGGTAGAAGATCTTCCTGACTGATCCAAGCCCCACTTTAGAGCACGTTTCCGCTATCAAGCTGACTCACTGACCAGCTTGGCCTCCTTCTCAGAGAACTCGGCCCTCCGTGTCTCTTCCTCCTTTGCCGCCTGCTCCCGCAGCCGCCGCTGATTTTCCTTCTCCTGCTCAAGGGCTGCCTTCAGCGAGTCTGCTTTGCCTTGAAGTTCTAGTTTCTGCTGAATCAAAAGTTGTTTGGCATCCTTGAGATTTACTACTTCCTGTTGAAAGCAAAAAAGCCAAACGAATCATCCCTATGCATGGGTTCATTTTCTGTTAACGGACAACAAGCTAAACTCACTTGGGAAACACAACTGAGAAAATGCCACCTCCAGGTGGCCTGTGGGAAAACTGTCAGGTGTTTTCTTGATTGATGTGGGTGGACCCAGCTGACTGTGGTACCACCCCTGGGTGCTCTAAGAAAGCAGGTTGAGCAAGCCACTAAACAGCATCCTCCATGGCTTCTGCTTCAGTTCCTGCCCTGACTTCCCTCAGGGATGGAGTGTGACCTGAGAGTTATAAAATGAAACAGCCCCATCCTCCCCAGGCTGCTTCGGGTCCTGGTGTTTCCTCACAGCAACAGAAAGCAGAGGAAGAATTTGAGTCAACGTGTCAGATGACAGCTGAAATCTACGCAACTTTTCACAACACCGGTTCCAAGTCTTTAAGTTCAATATTTCAAACCCCTGATTTAAAGTGCAAGATTATTTACTTCCTACTCACTAGTATTTCATTCGGGTGATACTTTACATGCACGTGTTTTAATTACAGTATCTGAAAAAGATCTCTACAGCTTCCTTTCAGTCTGCTCCCTTAACGTGTTTACTGGGTCCTCCTTTAATCATTGAACATGGCATTATACTCTGAGTGTAGACTGGACTAGATCATTCTGTGAGTTACAAAACCACACACACACTGGACGAAGAGGAGAACCTGGGAGGAGCCCGAGAGAGCATCTAAGCTTTTCCACAGAAACTGCATCATGATTTACAAAGCAAACAGTAAAAACTTTGGGCAATGTCTGTCTGTGCTTCTAAGGGTAAAGTGTTAAAACCAAAAGACTACCAAGGAATTTAAAGAAGAAAAATAACTGAAAAAATAGACTCCCTTCCATCTAAAGTCGTACATGTTTATAGATTTATTACTTATAAACATGACTTTCTAAATCACTGTCCCACTTCATCATTTTAAATCTGGAGTTTCCCTGTAGCTACTTTGCTTCATTCAGTAATCAGAGAATAGAAGCGGTTTCCATACAGATATGGGAATCATGTAATAAAGAACGCTCTGGCCACAGCATTCACCAAAAACAATCAAATAACTTGTCCGCACACAGTGTTTCTTTCTCAGTCTCTCTCTTTAGTACACTCACAGACAGAGGAAGGGGAGTTCTCACCCACCTTCATGCTTTCTTCCTTGTGCGACCTGAGTTCTTCACTGAGCTTCGTCATTTCTTTTTCTTGTCTACACTTAATTTCCTCCAGCTCTGCCAATTTCAACCTTTCATTCACTAGTTCTTTTTCCTTCGCCGACTGGAGAGAAATTACAAATAAATGTAAAGCACCCACTTTCTTGAAAGTTCGTATGCTAAAGTGTTGGTATTTATGACCCTGGCTTGTACCTCTCTAGTGGAGTTAACTAGAGCAGAATATGCATCCCCCCTCCCATTGAACCTCACAATATCACCCCCGAGATTAAAGAGTGACATATAAAATCCCTATAGAGTGAACAGTACCCAGGCAGAGTAAGGCTACATAGAAATACAGCAATACTACTCAGTTTACAGCTTCTATTGCCATCACCGCTTTTCTGTCAGGGTCTCTATTTTGGGGAGACCTTTCAAGCCACAGTTTATAAATAAGCAGAAATTTTTAAAAATTAAATCCTCTACTAGGAATAGAGTTAACACTAAGACCAGATGTGCCTGAGCTAAAACCTTGCAGTTAAGCACCAATAAAGAGCATCTGTCAGAACGGTCCAAACTTGAGACATAAATCATGAATGCCGTCCCTGCTTCACAATCAACCCCAACTCCTAAAGACACTCACAATTTCAATTTGGAATATACCAAAAATTGTATGGTGTGCAAACCATCTTTATAAACCCGCCAAAAGCCACTAAGGAAGCAGCTGGTGGTAGACACCACAGGATGAGGTGACGAAGCACTCCCAGCTCAGAGCCTCCGACCTCGATTCCACACTCTCCCATCCTCAGCCCGCTGGGGTCTGGGGTCCAAGGAGGTACCTTTTCTCTCTGGGCATCCTGCAGGGCTTTACTCCGCTCCTTCAGCAGCTGCTCTCGCTTTGCCAAGTCCTGCTCCAGAGCAGCCTTGGCAGCCTGCAGTTCCTGAATTGACTTATTTTGGTTTCCAATTTGATTTCTGTTTGAAATCAAGTCTTCTTGTGCCAGAGAGAGCTTCTCTTCTATAGACTTATAAAAAGTTAGTTCCTCAAGTTAATATGATTAGTAAATTTCAACAAGCATAACAGTTAATAAAAACACAATAGCAAATAGTGCATAATCACATCTCAATCAGACATGAAAGAAAATAATTTAAAAAGAAATATGGTTGAGTACTATATATGTGCGCACATACGTTTTCTAGGATCTACGACGTACCCAGACCTGGTAAACACCTTGATAAACAAGACAGAATTTTGTCAGATTTCATAGCTGTCAATGTGATCAACAAATCTAAAGAAACAAATTTAGCTTTATAGTTAAAGCTCTTTCTGACCAGCCAACAGCCCATCCTCTGAGCTCCCTGCCTCAATGGTGTAACAAGTGATAGAGTTAACATCATAGTTACTGACTGCTCTAAGTCCCTCATGTGGTGGTGAATTTTGTCATGTTAACAGATTTTGAATCACTATGGAAACCAACCTTTGAGTATGTTGTGAGGGAGTTTCTAGATTAGGTTAATTCAGGCAGAGAGATCCACCCTAAAGGTGGGCAGTCCCATTTCATGTGGGCTAGGTCCTGAAGTGAATGACAAGGACAAGCGAAAGGGGAGGGCGGGGCTCTAAAGACACCATGTTTTGAGAAGCACAAGTGGAAGAATGCTAAAGTGCCTGTTTGGGTCCTTCGGGAGTAGATACCGTCCTAGGAAAGGGGAGCTGCCATCCTCAGGGCTTTTGCTGAGAACCTGCAGGAGTGAGGACTGGCTAACACACTCTTCACCAGACCTCACAGAATCGCCCAGTTCTCACTAGAGAAACACTTCCCTTGAAAAGGAGGCACATAATGCAACTCAAGAAAGGATCTCTGCCAGTTAGGATTGCATATAGCACATATTTAATAAAATATAAGTGAATCCGGGCATGGATGTCTATAACCTTGTGCCTGGGAGGGCGAGGCAAGAGGATCGACTCACATGAGTTGGGTGCAGCCTAAAAAACATTGTGAAACACTGACTCACACATAAATAACTAAACAAATGAATAAGTACAAAAGTAAATAAGATCTAATTTGAAGATTATGCTTCTGAAAAAGGAAAGTTACTTCTTACCAGTAACTCAGTTCAGAATTCTTTCAGATACAAAGCTCAATTTTTAATAACAGTCAGGGGAAGTGTAAGCCCTTTCAGACTTACTTTGTCAGGTAATACCCACAATCACCTTGCTGTGGCTTTTTTTAAATAATCAGACAGCCAATCGTCAGCTGAGTACCCTGCATAAAACTGTCCTTAGCCGAGAAGAGCGGCCTGGAGAGCAGAAACAGAGTGGGGAAGCTGAGCAAATGCTCACCACCAGACACACAGGGAAGCAGCGTGAGACCCTCTGTAAAGTGAGGCATGTGGCCACCGGCCTAGATGTCATCAAGAGGTTGGTTTTTAAAAGAATAAAATTTACTGGGCCAGGGGGCTAGTTTAGTGTAGAGTGCTGCCTGGCATGGATTCAGACTGAGTTTGACCTTAGCACTGAAATAAACAAATGAATTTCAAAGCCTACTGCACAAATCTACTATAACTGTATTAGGTAATAGAGACTCTGGTCCAACAGGCTTGCTGAAGCCTAGAAAGAAAGCAGCAGTGCCCCCTACAAAGTTCTGGAAGAATGTCAATATGCCCACAAAACCCTCCAAGTGTCATCAGTTTATAAGATTTCAAATGCATGCCCTCTAAAAATGTAAGTTTATGAATCCATTAATCAGCTCTTTGAAATCCAGGTGGAAGACTGCGTCGTGAAGCCTTTTTGAAGGCGCCAAGGGCTCCTGCTCCACCCTCGGTTGGAACATCCACTGATACACTCCCACAAAGCACTGCCACGCACGTCTCACTTGCTCAGCACCGTTTCCCCTGGATCATTTCTTTGTCTTTAACGATCTTTATCACTGAGCACATCACCCATCAACCTGGACTGATTACACCAATCACAGCATCCCAGTGGAAAAAAGTTTCGGCCATGGAGTCCCCTTGTCTATGAAGCAAACTTTCCCACACGTCTTCCAACTGAAACCTTTCCGATGTTAGTCTTACTTTTTCTGATGTCTGATAAAATGGCATAAGAGAGAGTATGGGGATGAGAAGAGCAGGGTTAATTCTGCATAGCCCTACAATTTTCACTTCACCCGGGCATAAATTTATAAGTGAATTCCATTTCTATTCTTTCTAGACAAAGAGCACAGATTGTAGCCAACAGAAATACCCAACAAACAAAGCATTTCATAAATGATCCAGCAGATGGGGCTAACAGAGATCAGGCCAGGCTCTTCCCCTACTGATGACCAAGTCTACACTGACATCAGCTACACCAGAGAGCCTTCCCCCAGGTAAGTGTCCTGTTATGTTCTCACTCTTCTCCTCCTCTTACAGGCAAGACCAGCTCACTGATGCTAAGAACAGTCATGGCTGACATCCATCTCTCTTCCTGGCCTACAACACTTGTGCTTCCTCAGGAACCTGCTCCTCAGGAAATGGTGGTAAAAGAAGTGGGTAGGACCGGCAGCTCCAACCATGGTTCTTTCTGTTCAGCTGCATCGCTGGGCCGGCCTCACCTGCAAGAGGCGCTTCCTGAGTGCTGGGATTAAAGGGATACACTACCACCTGCTGGATCCTACTTTTTAAACCTAAGTCCAAACATAAGCCAGCACTCCTGGTCGGCTCTGCTCACTTCCTCTGCAGTACCAAATGATCCTTGTCAAGACTGCATTTCCAAATCCTACCTATAGTTCAGGATCTACTCACACGGCTAAGTGGCCTAGCTCTCCTCATAAATCTGTCCCCACAAGAGCCCATGAATAAAATACAAGATGTATACAATATCTATAAATAAAATGTTTTAATGTTTGGTGATTCTCAACAAAATTTTACAGTAGTGCACTCTAAACAAAACCCCAAATATAGGAAAGAGACCATGACAAAAAAAAAAAAAAAGACCAGAGACAGAGATAGGGTTTGAGAGAGAGGTGGGGTGCTGGCTGGCCGCTGTGTGTGTGCAAGAGCACACTATTTGCTTCGCTTTAGAGAATTAATATGCTACTGTTGTATAAAACTTGCTTACCTTTTTATTTACACTCTTCATTTTAATTAACACGGTACTTTATTTGATCACATAGTATTATTAATTGAGGCTATATTTAATTGGCCTAATTATAATCATTAGGCATTCCTAGAAGCTTAGGAAGTCAACAAATACATAACACTAAAAGTCAGTTTTGCAGGACAACAGTAAAACCGCTTGTATTTTTCATAACTGGCTTATAACCAGTCAATCTTTGAAGTTATTTTAAAATAAAGGCTTCAAAATCCTTAGAAAAGCTAGTAGTATAACATATCCCAAATTATTTCACTATAACTTATTTTAACATGAGTTTTTATGTATTTTTATTTATATATACCACAATTTTTGTCATAAAACTTAACTTTAAAAAAGAACATCAAAGTAATAATTTAATAGAAAAAATATGATACTCCACAAATACTAACTTCCCTTGCCCATCAGGGACATGGGCATTTGTGCATGGACATGGACAAACAGCTTCCTGGCTTTCTAACACACCGCAGTTCACCGTACCTTCAGGTCTTGCCTTGTGGCCAGAAGCTCCGACTCTTTGCCGTAGAGATCAGACTGAAGCTGGTTCAGGCTGGCCTGGCACTTGTTGTAGGTGCTTTCTAAGGCGGCCAGCTTTTCTCTCTCTGCCGCACGCTCCTGGGCCGCCTGAGCTGAGAGCCGCTGCAGCGCATTCTCCAGCTCTGTCTAAAACATGCAACAGCTGCTTCAGGGGGATGCCACTCAAAAGCCAGTCAAACATAAAACAAAATTCATACAACTCAAGTTCTGGGAAACCAGATAAACTGCATTTATGTCCGGAAATTATCTTTTAATAAATGTATGAAGTCAAAGAATCACAAAACCAACAAGTCCCAATTCAAAGTGCAAAGCAATCAAAGGGAATGAGAGACAGGCCAAGAGAGGAGAGAGAAATGGACCTCAGGGGCCTGTAACAATGCCGGCAGAAACACTAAGAAATGTCTACATGAAAGAAATTAAGAAGCCATCACTGTGCTGAAATGAGTATGTAGTTTCTACTCTGGGAACTTCTATAAGTCATCATTATTAATAACAGGACCGAATGAAAATTTTACATAAGTTCAAACTACTCTAAATCCAACTGTACGGCTCTGAAGGAAAATGACCCCAAAGGAAGCAGCACTATTAGGTGTGGCCTTGGTGGAGGAAGTGTGTCACTGTGGGGGTGAGCTCTCAGGTCTCCTTTGCTCAAGCTACACCCAGTCAAACAGTTCACTTCCTGTTGCCTGTGGATCAAGATGTCGAACTCTCAGTTCCTTCTGGGGCACCATGTCTGCCTGCATGCCACCATGTCATGCCATGACAATAATGGACTGAACCTCTAAACTGTAAGCCAGTCCAATTAAATGTTATCCTTTATAAGAGTTACCATGGAAACCCTAACTAAGACACCAATTTATCTTTAAGAATATTTAGGAGATATATAAAAATATGATGTAATTAAAATATGTCTGCATAATAGTATAATATGCTTGGCTTTTAAAATAAATATGTATCTTTCATAGAGTAAGACAGTTCTGACAGAGGTTTACAAGGATACGGACACTGGGAGAATAAAGAGACCCAAGGATGGTACCAAATAGGATTTACTACTAGGAGGAAAAAGTTCCAAGACCGTGATTTATAGTACTTTACGGTATGTCATACAAAGAGCTAGAAGATAAGAGTTTGGGGGTTCTCAAGATGAATAAATGATGTTTAAAGAAAAGAGAAATGCTAATTTCTCTAATTTGATCAACAAAAAAATGTATGTAAGTTTTCATCTTATTATATAATATTTTATTTTATTATTATTCCATAGAAGCTTGTTTGTTTTCTAATGAGAGACAGAAAGGGGTGATGGCAGGGGAGGTGGGGAGGAATTGGGATGAGCAGAAGGAGGGAAAATTGTAATCAGAATATAGAATGTGAAAACGAAAGCTATTTTCAATAAAAGGAAAAGAATGTACACATGCATAGAATTATCCCTGCATCCATGCTATGAATATGTATAGTTATGATGTGTCAATTAAACTTCTATAAAAATAGAATAATCTATTAGTTTAGTGAATCTGAAGTTGATGTCATCGGTGTCCTTCAGTTTCAAACCTGCCACTATCCACATCTCACTGGTCACTCAGTGGTACTTGATAGCTAACTGGGTCCCCTTCTAAAGAATGTTCTTCCACCTAGCTTCCAGGACAAATATCTTACAGGTTCTCTTCCTATTTTACTGGTCATTTCTCCTCAAATTATTTTACTGGTTGCTTTTCTTCAACTGTCTCTCAATATTATAGAACTCCAAACATCTGGCATTGGCCTGCTATTATATTATGTATTTTTTTTTAAAAGATCTCTTCTAGAACTATAGCTTTCAATACCTTTTATTGAACAAGTAGCTTTAATCTCTCCACCTGAACTTTGAGCTCTTATTATCCAGGTCTTCCATGACATCTCCTCTTGAACAATCTACAGGCAACTATCTCAACCTGAACTCTTGATTCTGGAGAGCAAATCCGCCCATCAAAAAACAAAACAACAACCAAAAAACCACTACTTAATTCCAATAAATGTTAACCATCATGTGCGCAACTGTAAACCTAACGTTCTCCTGGATTCTTCTAGTGTCTCTCCACATCTAGTCTCTCAGAAAGACGCAGTCACTGCCCTTCCAAACCACAGCTGCAGCCCATTCTCCCCATACTCTGCCACCACAGCACTGCCTGCTCACTGCAGCAGATTCTCAGTGCCTTCTCTAATGTTAGGCGTCACCTAGTGAAGCTGTACAAAACATATGCAATATATATTAACTCTAAATCTGAAAGAAATCTTATAATCATTTAATAAAGAGGAAACATGCAAAATAGTTGTAATTTTAATTCATTAAATTATGATGATATAAAGATGAAGTTCTAGAAATACTTGGATGTGACACTAAATTCTGGAGGGAAAAAAGACTTCAAATATCAATGTGTACAAATTAGGAATGGCTGTAATTCAGCTATTTGAAGTGCTTAGATAGGAAGATGACATCTCCCAGCCCTAACGGTATCCTAGCAAACTCCATCTCAAAAATAAACCAAACCAAACCATTAAAATGTGCAACTAGCAAGACCTGCACAAGGTGGAGTCCTTCAACATTCCATCACAGATGCTGGGGGGTCGTTTTTCTTCAGTGGACTAGACACTGTGAGTGGCCGTGCTTCAGTAAGTCAGTCCACACTCATGTTTATGCTGGGAACCTAATTAAACTCAGATGTTATTTTTAAAGGAGGACACGATCCCCTTTCCCATTAACTGTTGTTACATGCATAGCTGTGTAACTATATGTAATTAGTGGAAAAAAAGAGTCCATGAATTTGAAAAGGAACAAAGAGGGAGGATTTGTGGGGGGAGATGGAGGGGATAGACCATGTAATTGTAATCTCAAGAAATAAAAGAAATAATTTTAAAAAGGAAAAAAGGTTAAGTAGTATAGGAACCTATTCAGAAGTAAGATGGAGAAAGGTAAGAATAAGGGACAAGCATGACCAAATACATTATCTACATGTGCAACGCTGTGAAAGACTAAAAAGATTCAGAAAAAAATGTTCAAAAATACACTGTGACAATTACATCCTAATTTCTGATTACATGTGAAAGCACAAAAGGACAAATGTTTCCACACTTGCCTATGTTTTTATCAAGTTATTTTTATGTAATAAAGCGTAACAGAAACACTGGTAAACATGAAACTTCCTATGCACTGTTTTAATCTGTATTCTTTCTGCTCTAGTTTCTCTGGCAGCCAACTGTTATGACATGACATATTTAGGTTTTTCTACAGACTAAGGATTGTACCCTCTTCTCTGGAGACCAGTTAATATGCAAAAACTAACAAGGGAAAAAGACCTTCTGTTGTTCAAATATTTCATACTGAACACAGCCAATTTTACAACTCATTCTGGAGAAGATGAGACTGTGTTTAAGAATGTAAACCAGGTGACTAACAATAAATTGTCCCTTTATTCTTGGAAATAAAAACATTATGATATAATATGTCAACAATACCATACACAATCTGACATTGCTGAATTTCTGAAATATATTTCACTTCATGATTCTTGTCATTGTTTTCCCATAGTAAAGGTGATGTACTGTGAAGTCCTTTAGATTTTTCTAAAACAGTAGAAGTGTTACATAAGTAACTGTCCCAATGGCAAACATTATTTCCATGTATTTTCATACAGAGACATGAATTAGTAGACAAATGATTAGTACCAAAATTTTAATAAATTAGCTGGCAATTTCAATGAATGAACATTCAGACTTAAATCATGTATCAAATATGAGCTATATATTTAACAAAAATTTAAATATATACCAACTTATTTATAATAAAACTCACTTTGGTATTATCTTAAGGTCCAATTTTTTCTTCCTATAAAGAGGTGAACAATTTTTGTCGGTACCTTTTGAGAAACAGCGTTTTTGACTTCCCCTTGGAGCGCTTCGATCTGCCTGCTCTTCTGTTCGGAGGCCTGCGTCAGCTGGTCTACGTTCCCCAGAAGCTGCTGGCCCTCCTTCTCCTTCTGCTCTAGTGCACTTCGAGCCCGCGCGGCCTCTCCCCTGAGTGAGCCGAGCTCTGCCTTCAACTGTTGAGCAGTCTACGAGAAAACCAAGCTGTCTGACTCGTTCCTTCCTCAGAACCCATTTTCTGAGTCTCTGCTCTAGTAACACACTACTTCTGATGGTGTTACTGAATCTGTTGGTCACCTTCCAAACATGACTTACTTCATAGACAACTAATGACGTGAAGTACTTGAAAACTGTGTAGCGAGCAGTCCAGAATTGGCCTCTATTCTACACACTCATCATCAAACATCATTGTCTATGTGGTGGCTAGTTTTGTGTCCACTTGACCTAAGCTGGAGTCATCTGGAAGAAGAGCTTCAGTGGGCAAGTCTGTGGGGGACTGATGAGGGTGGCCCAGCCCACCGTGGGCACGCCACCCCAGACGGGTGGTCCTCGGAATGTAGGACACTGACTGAGCGAGCTTTGGGGAATAAACTAGTAACAGCATCTCTCCATAGACTGCTGGAGTCCCTGCCTTGGCTTCCCGCCATGACGGGCTGTGATCAGGATACGTAGGCCAAACAAATCGTTTTCTTCCCACCCTGTTTTTGGTCAGGGTTTTATCACAGCAATAAAAAAGGAAGCCAGGCAGTCTATGAAGGAAGTCATGTTTAAGAAGCTATAAGCTATTAATCTTTTCAACGGTACCGTTCTTTACCCCTATCTAATTAAAACCTGAGGGTTAGTTGACTCCATTTCCTCCTTTTCTTACTTACATTCCTTTATTCGGTCCTACATTTTAAACGAGTTTAAATTTTGTTAGTGGTAAGTAGAACACAAATAACAATTTTAAAATAAACATTTCAGCCATTAAATTTTAGAGAAATAAACATTCCCTCGATTTCCATATCAGGATGAATGCAATTGGAAAGTACAAAGGCCTATGATATTTTGCATCTTGACATTAGGAAAAGAAAACTGTACCTCTTTCTCTTTTTCAAGTGACTTTTTCAGTTCATTCTGCTCCTTGAGTGAACTTTCTGTCTGTACTTGTAGCTGATGCTTTAATTCTTTACAAACTTTTTCCTAATAAAGAAACATTCCACAGAAAATGTCTGTAATAACTTACAGTGGTTTATCAGCTCAGGAAGAACAATATAAAGGAAATACACAAACCCCCTCCCCCCCCACACACACACAACAGCTGGGCATCTTAATAAGATGACGACCTCAGATAAGAAAGTAAATGTGAACAACTAACCAGATCTAATAAAGCAGCTTTTCCTTTCTGATTCTCTTTCTCGAATTCACTTTTGGAGTTCTTGAACGACTCGGAAACGTGGGACAACCGTTCCTTTGTCGAGGACAGCTCGGCCATCAGAGCGGCTTTCTGCCCCTCCACCGCGCTCAGGTCCGCGACCGCCGCCTGGACTCGGTCCTCCAGCTCCTTGCGCTGCCTCTCTGCATCTTGACTTAACTTTTCAAATTCTTGTTTCAAAATAACTTTTTCTTCCTCTTTCTTGGTAAGAGTTTGTGTAATATTTTCAAGGGCTTCAGATTTATTCTGCAGATCTGATTTTGTACTGGATACTCTGGATATTAAAAAAGAATTTTTAAAATTAATATAAAATTCACTAATCAAAATTACTCATAAGTAATTACTAAGTCTTGAATTTTTTATGTGTCCCAGAAGAAATAATATAAAGAAACAGGAAATCAAGGGAATATTTATTTCTCTAAGATGTAATGGCTCATATGTTTATTTTAAATTTGTTATTTGTGTTCTACTTTTCACTAACAAAATTCAAACCACTGAAAATTGCCTTAAAACATCTCATCAGATGTACATGATTTCTAAGTTACTCCAGTCCTGTCCACCACAGTGAGTCATCAGAGAAATCCAGATCATAAATCCTAGAGCGTCTACAACAACCAGCAAAGGTTTTCCAGCTCCCTAAAGTACCTAGTCAGTGTGTAATTTCTAAGCATGCACAGAACTCTGCCTCTTCCCTTAAAAATATAAAATATATTTTACATTGATAAATCTCAATATCAAAACATATTATGCTAAAACATAATATAGTAAGATATTTTTAAAGGAATCATTTTACTTCAAAAATGAAGACAAATGGTTTATCTAACTTCAAATATATCAGATTATCAAGTGATCCTTTATCACTGAATCTTTTTTTGTTTGTTTTTGTTTTTTTGTTTTTTTTTTCGAGACAGGGTTTCTCTGTGTAGTTTTAGTGCTTGTCCTGGATCTCTCTGTAGAGCAGGCTGGCCTCTAACTCACAGAGATCCGCCTGGCTCTACCTCCTGAGTGCTAGGATTAAAGGCGTGCGCCACCACCGCCTGGTCTCATTGATCCTTTTATACAGGTTTTGAATGCAAGAATGAAAAAGCTACACAAGGAAGTGAAAATCCAACTTTGAGAATGTGCACTGATTCTGGTGTCTCCTCACACTCAGTGTGCTGGTCGTTTATTTATTTATTTAGGTGGTTATTTATTTATTTATGTATTCATTTATGCCGAGAGGGGCTGAGAAGACGCTCCCATCAGACTGACCGCTGGGTAAGCCTGTGGTGACTCCCCTGACTGATGTATGAGGACCCAGCCTGCTGTGGGCCCTGCTAGCCCCGGGCGGTTGTCCTGGTGGTATGACACAGCCTGCTGTGGGCCCTGCTAGCCCCGGGCGGTTGTCCTGGTGGTATGACACAGCAGGCTGAGCAGGTCAGGTGAGCAGCATCCTTCAGAGCATCTGCTCAGTTCCTGCCTCCAGGTTCCTGCCTTAACCTCTAGTCCTGGCTTCCTTGGATGACAGACTCTAACCAATAAAACATAATTCACCTTTTCCTTTCCAAATTCTTTAGTGTTCATTACAGCAAGAGAAAGGAAATTAAGTACTCAATAACATCAAAGCTGCAAAAATTCACTACAAAGTTGAAGAAAACAATCATTCCTAACGAGTAAAAACCCGTTCTGCACTTAGTAAAGTATCTGAGAGCAGAAACTTGCCTGTTCTTAAGTGGCACATACAGACATTCCAGTATTTAAAATCTTATTTTAACTATTTCAAACCGGTGAGCAACGTGAAGTGAACACAAGAGAAACAGGTGCCATGTTACTGCTGAAAAGTGACTGAACCAAATGAACAATGGAAAATGAAATTAACTTTAAGTAATAATGGCTTTGTTTTCCATTGACATTAACATTAGTAGTATATAAAACCACACACACACACACACACACACACACACACACACACACGCAGTGGAGTCTCAAGCTGTGAGAACACACAGAACCACAGGATATAAAGTGGACCTCTGGCTTACACTTCCTTCTCCTCCTCAAGCTGTTTACTTAGCTCTGCGGTTCTGAGCTCGAGCTCCGTGTTCAGCTGCCGCTGCTGCTGCAGACTCTGCAAGGCCTGCTCCTTGCTTGCTTTAACTTCAAGAGCATCAGCTTCTAGTTTCTGCGGGTGAAGAACAGCAGCTGTCTATTATTAAATGTTATAACATTGTTATTGACGAAATAACTATTTACAGAAGCCAATACGGAATGAGGAAGTTGTTATCTGTCAGACAATCTAGATTAGGCTTCTTACATATTTAAATTAGTTATGAGAGAATCAACTTAAACACAAATATTTATTTTAAAAAAGCAAAAGTTTGTTAACTCAACTTTGAAAAAAAAAAAAACGCCAAGTAACAGGCCATTCCTGTACCCACTAAAATATATTACCTACGCATGTGCAGCTAACAGCCATGCAATAACAAGATATTTCACATAAAAATGAATGGATCTGTCATGTAGGCCTCGAACTGACATCCACTGACCCTAAATGCACAGCACTTAAAATTCCTGACTTGGCTTAATTAGTGTCTTAGTTTAGATTTTATCACTGTTCTTTAGAGTGTACATATGAGGTGTTATCTATAACCATACATCATGTGATTGACCCCAGAGTCATGTGACAGCACCTCACAGACTCTTGTTCCAACTACAACTATTTTAGAAAGGCCCCAAACAAGAGTAGTCTCTGCTCACTTTTCTGTAACCTATTCTTTCCAAGTACATCTGATGGGTCACTACTACTACTGCTGCTGGCATTACAACAAACAGCCATACACAGAGCTGCAGAGCTGTGGTCATTCTCTCATGTTATACTGGAATAGATGTCCATGGAAAACAGTCACCTCATAAACTGTAATCACACAGCAGCCTTCAGCTGATTATGGAAGTATAGGTAACACGAGACCTGAGAATATTTTGCTTAACTGCTGGTAGTTCTAAACTCAAATTTTTCTCTGATATGTCTAATTATTTCATCTTTTTAGTAAATCAACATCTCACTTAGAATTAACTTAAAGTAAGGTTCAGCTTATAACGGTTTAAATACATTGCTAAATTAGAAGCAAAATCCAAAGGGTATATAAACGTTTAAAAAGAAAAAATGCCACCATATGTGATATTATTGGAATAACATGTAGGGAAATGGAAAAATCAAAGGGGAGAAGAGATTCTAGAACAACAGAATTATACTGTTTGGTGTCTCCTGGAAATATTTTACACTTTGTAATACAGCCAGCACTATGTTAACTGCTATTTCTAAAAGTCACCCATTAATGAGGGGATGGAACATAAAGATGGAATTCAAGATTAACTGACAGAATCATCTTTGAAGTTACACCACTTCACCTTTCTCTGTTACTTCAAGTTTTTGATTCTGTGAAGGATCAGACTTCAAAGTTGTTGAGTAGGAAATATGACAAATTCAGCTGTTTTATACGAACCCTAACTTGGCCTTCTAAGTCCTCAGCCTTCTGTTCTAAAGAGAGATTCTTCTCTTTGAATTCCTTGAGGTGGTTCTCTAGCTGACTGCAATGTTCCTGCTTCTCTTGGAACTTCGCAGTGACCTGATCCAGCTGCGCAGTGACCTTATTCAACTCCTGCAGAAAAACACATTTGAAGAAAAGCCGTAGCGCCCTGATATTTAGTCAAAGTGAAACTGAAAACTGTATTTTTATATAAGAAAATATCTGGAGTAAGACTTCAGATACATTCAATGACTTATCAGATATTATCTTTATCCACTAACAAGAAAATTAAATTGTACATAACGTAAGATGCCAAGCTTATTTGTGTAACAGTTAAATAACTTAAGCACTTTTTAGACTTATTACTTTATGTACATGAGTGTTTTTCCTGGAAACACCACACGCCTGGTGCCAGCAGAGGTCAGAAGAGGGAATCCCAT
The DNA here is from genome assembly GCF_049852395.1 of Peromyscus maniculatus bairdii. Classification (NCBI taxonomy): domain Eukaryota; kingdom Metazoa; phylum Chordata; class Mammalia; order Rodentia; family Cricetidae; genus Peromyscus; species Peromyscus maniculatus. The sequence continues at coordinate 21,391,558 of NC_134869.1, read as the reverse complement.
CTACAGAAACTGTAGCTATGGACAGTCGTGAGCTGCCATGTGGGCACTGGGAATTGAACCCAGGTCCTCCACAAGAGCAGCCAGGGCTCAACGGAATCAGACCCAGGGCCTCACACATGCTAGGGAGGCCCCTGTGCCACTGCGCTACTTCCCCGGCCGGTTAGCAATGCTATCCAAAAGCTAAAACATACGACAGATCACTGGATAAGTTAGTAACAGTAACTACTATACTGTAGTGGACTATTTTCAATTCTCAAAACACCATTTGTAAATTACATGCTAAAAATATTGTAGTTACTACATCTGTAACATTTACCAAAATCTCTAGACAATCCAGTTTCACAGAAATAACAATAAAAATGATTAGCAAGTCTGTCCACAGACAGTCAGTCAATGTTCTGATAACGTTCCTTCTCATCTTGTCTGCACATAACTTCTTTTCTATTATTTTATGAACTTATAGGAACAGGCTGAGGTGGGACTCAGATGGAGATGTCTTTCCTAGCATGTGCGAGGCCCTGGGTCCAATCTCCACCACTACAATAAATGAGCAAATAGTTATATAAACTAAGTAAAAATAGATCCTACTTTGCACACTGTTTTACTTTAAAATTCTTTATTTCTATCACAATAATTCACCATAAAACTTTCTGATACTCCTTTCTAGATTATATTTAACTGCATAAATCCCCACCTTATTGGTATGACTCATTTTTTAGCCATTTTACTTATTACTAATCTACTTTAAATTCTTAGATTACTACTACACTTTCTGCATTTAATACTAGAGATGCAAAAACAATATTTATAGCTATTATTTCCTTAGGATAAAAGATTACAAAATATGGAAAATCTGAAGTTTTTTTAATTATTTTATTTTACTTTTAATTGGAAAAGTAACAGTTTCATTTTGGCATTTTATTAAATACTTTGTTTTGATCAACCCTCCAGTCTTGCTCTCCATTCCCCATCCAATTCTTAAGTTCTTGAAACACACACACAGATATACAGACAGACAGACATACAGACACATACACACACAGAGAGATATACATACAGACATACAGACACATACACACACACAGAAAGATACATACAGTCACATACATAGAGAGATATACATACAGACATACACACACACAGATATACATACAGACACACACACACACAGATATACATACAGATATACAGGCAGAGACAGAGACACACCACACGATATACATACATACAGACATAAAGATACATACACACAGAGATATACCTATAGACATATAGGCAGAGACAGATGCACACACATATGATATACATACATATAAACACCCATGCATAGATATATATATACACATACATACATACATACATACAGACACACACACACACGTTTCCCTCTATAGTGGTAAATATATCTATTGTCTCAATTTGTAACTGATTCTTAAGAAACCTGAATATTTTCTAATACAGTTTTATATCTGTATACAAGTGGAGTATTCCTTACATATGAAATGCTTACAACCAGAATTTTTGAGACTTCAGGTTTGGAAAACAGATTAATAATCCTCACTCAGAAACTTAGGATTCTATATACTCTAAATCCATCACTGTTGCTCAGAAAGTTTTGTATGGGGGTATTTTTAGACACATGATGTTCAGCCTGAATGTCCTTGGTGGTTCACTTTCTTCTTACAGTGTTTTAAATAACAAGGATATTAACCCCTCATCAAGCACACACCAGAAATTGTTTATGTTTTATCTTTTTCTGTTTGCTCACAAATGTTCTTGGCCATATGCAGATAGATAAAGACTACACCATTATGTGGTTGCTCTTATCAATATTTTCATGTTATCATTTCCAACTCTGACCACATACTTGGCAAAACACTTTTTTATCCAGATGTAAGTACACGCAAGTATCAGAACCACTTATGTGTGATTTCATGTGTATGAAGGAAAATATTAGTGTGTGTACAACAACCAAAACACATAACTATACATGTTTTCAGTGCTTACAGAGGTCTGGAATGATACATAACAAATCTAACAGAAAACATTTCTACCTAAGGAGAAAGACTGAATTAGAATAAAGGGTAAATTCGGGAAACTGTTTTGCTTTTGGAATTGGATACATTTCTGATTCTCTGTTTACAATGGGCCTTCAGTATTGTTCCTTCGTAAGTATATTCTAAGAACCCCTCCCTAACCAAGGGTGAGGAAGGCCACTAGCACTTTGACACTGACCCTAAAGCACAAGTGTCCACTAAGGAAGTTGTCATTGAAGCATCCTCACTCCCTCCAACCTCCAAGAAAAGGAGCGACTCTCAGAACTGGGATGGAGAGCAGCATCCTTTTCCTGTTCTTCAGTAAAAGTACATCTGGGTCACAGGCAGCCCGTCATCTACCTCAACCACTGGCCCTTCATGTGAAAAAGCACAATCCCATACGTGGAAGTAATATTTCATCTCTGACTATGGCCTCGGCTAGCTGGAATACACAATACCCTATTAGGAAGCCCAGCCACACCTGCACACTAGTTTTATAAAAAATAGATGGTATTTTTACATCCATCTCTCTGACCTGCTCAACTGGTTCTAAAAACTCCGAAAAAGAGGGTAAGAAAGCCTATCCCAAGATTATATGAAGTCGGTTGTCATCTTAACAAATTAGCAATTAATTTAACTACAACACACGAGGCTTTAATGTGACATGACCAGCAGGTCACCTACCTGCTGTTTATCTTGTAATGCATTTTGAGCGGTGTCCAAATGATTCTGAAGATCAGCTCTTTGAGTAGTTTTGGCTGCTTCTGCTGATAGTAATAATTCAGTTTTGGCTTTAATCTGAAACATAATTTACAAATTACTAAATTCCATATTTAACTGTTGTCTTTCCCTCTCTTAAGACACATTAGTTTTGTCACAAAACTATTCAAAACTTAGGTTCTTTAATAGAAAAGTAATAACTGAGACAATGAAAAATGCATGTGTGAAACTCCCTCAAATAGAAGTGGATGAGGGAAGACTCATAGGAATGGACAGATAGCAGTGAAAAGCTGTTCCTCCGGGACACCAAAACATTGGGTGTGTCCCTTTGTGAAAAAAAAAAAATATGGTTCCAGGACTGGGGATACAGGTCTGTGACCCAACATGCAAGAGGCAAAGACAAATGGTCTGTGAGCTCCAGTCCATGCTACATGCTTAGACCCTATCTCCAAAAGGCATAAATTGTATACTTTTTTTTCCTCGGGGAGGCCACTGTATTTTTCAGAAAGAAATGTCAAAGTTTACCAGTATTACAATAAATTGAACTATGCCATAGAAAATAACGGCTTCACAGATCAAGGACTTCAGTATGGAGTCCAAACAATAAACACAAACTAGAATTATGTTTAACATTCACCCTTTTCAGATAACTTGTCATATAAAGAGTTCTATTTTTGATGCTCATTAAAAGCCAAGAAATTACACATTTAAAACCTCAGGCTTTCCATAAGTTTTGAAAGGGTCAAATGAACTAAAAGTTGTACCTTCTTTAGCAAATGTGGCATTTATAAGTACTGAGATAACTTTAGCACAATTCATCTCTAATAAGAAGAGCAAAAAGTAGAAAAAATATAAATACATTTGAAATTAAAATATTTTAGAAGAGTTAAAATGATGTTCATTTAACTAAGTCAAGAGAGGATCAGCAAACACAAAAAATCTAAAATATACACAGTAACTGTAATTTCAAGCAGAAAGGAAAATTTCCAAATACTTATTTCTCAGTAACTCAATCTTGATCTTCACAGCATTAATGTTTGATAAGGTGTATCTCTATGCTGAGTTCAAAGTGAATTACCCGTTAAGGAACAGGAGTCAACCATCCTCTGACACACACATACCAGTCTGGGAAAAACTTACTTTTGTGCAAATCAGCTTCATTTACATATAGCAGTTCGTCTTTCTGAGGAACTGAAAATTCATGAAATGCTTCAAAATATATGGGACAGTTTCCAAAGTCACGTAATATGTGAAGATTTGAGGGAATGAAGAATAGCTCCACTATTACCTCAGAGGGGGCCAATGGTAAAAACAAAAACAAAAAAATCCAGCCCAGCCCATCTCCAGTCCCTTCAAATGCATGAAGACCAGAGATCTGCAGCCCGCACGGTTGCAGCTTAGGCACGAAAGCCCTTACCAGAGTAAGGCACTACGAGCAGGCTCATGATGTCCTCGCAGACACTGAATGTGTGGGTTTACCTTCTCACTGTGCTGACCGTCGTACTAGAGAGTACCGTGGAAGTAGGAGTCAAAAGTTACATTACATAATCACCTTTGCATAGAGAAAGAACAAATCTACCTGCGGGCAGAGGAAACCTCAAGAAACTACAGAAGTTCATCTGTATTCTCATGTTCCACTAACAGGTAAAGTGAAAAGAGTGTGCAACATGTACGGTCTAAAAGTGATGCTTTCGGCATGCACACTCATCAAGCAAGAGATTACCTGTACGTCGAGCTGAGTGACCTTCTCCTTGCTCTCATTCAACTGGCTGCTCAGTTCATTGATACTGCTTTCCAGGGAGAGAACGCGGTCTTGTGCGGCTCGGAGATGTGCCTTCTGTTCCTGTACCTGGTCATGCAGATTCTCCTCGGCTTGCTTATGGCTTTCCGACTGATTCTTCAGCTTCTCTGCTAGTTGAGTCAGCTGTTACATACGCGAGAGTCTAATTACAACGTTTGCAAATCACAGCAAAAAGGAGGAGACTCAGCTTTAAGCACCATCAGAATACTAAACTGCTCTATAATTGGTCATTTCAAGCTTTTCCAGTAAAAATATTCATCTCTTTCATAACAAGTCAATATAATATCCCAAATCCTAACAACATCAAATTCAGATATATTATTTTAAATCATCTCTGTTTAACTAAAAGTTATATGCAATAAAATTCATCTAACTAAAGTATAAAATTTGATTTGATAAAGGTATTTTTATTTTATTACTTATTTAATTACTTACTTTATTTAATTATTTAATTACTGACACAATCAAGGTAAAGAATATCTTCATTATGCAAAACTATTTTCATAGCACCCTGTAGGCATTCTCGATTCCCAGCTCTCCCTGATCTGATTAACAAAAAATTCTTTGCACACTACAGGTATCTCTAAGTTGTCAGACAGACAAGTTATACTTTATTTTTATTCTACTTTTGCAATGTTAACTTTTCAAGAACAAATATTTAATTTAGATGAAATCTAACTCATCTGATACTTCTTTTCACGTGCATAGGAGTTGAGCTCTTTAAATCTATACTTTTTTTTTGTTTTTTTTTCGAGACAGGGTTTCTCTGTGTAGCTTTGCGCCTTTCCTGGAACTCGCTTGGTAGCCCAGGCTGGCCTTGAACTCACAGAGATCCACCTGGCTCTGCCTCCCGAGTGCTGGGATTAAAGGCGTGTGCCACCACCGCCTGGCTATACTTTTATATTTTAATAGACTCCTGCTCTGATGCTCACGACTCTGCCAGTCTACAAGACGTCGTCGCTCATGGAGGCACTGTTCTCTCTCCTCTTGGCTTCATTTTGATGGTTTCAATAGTTTTATGTTGACTGATTTTTTTCCTACTGTCAATTTCCAATTCAAGTATCATAACTTTGTTATCTTGGGAGTTCTCTAAGCGTGTTTTGTATCATTTCCATTCTTGTCCCATTATTATGGTTGGTCCTTTACACCCATAAGCACCAGGGGGTATTTTAAAGTATTCGTCTGATGATTACAGCATCTTTCATTTCAGGGTCTATTTCCACCAAGTTGTTTTGGTTTTGGTTTGGTTTGGTTTCGTTTTTAAAGAGCAAGGCTAATTTTATTAGAATTTAAAAGAAAAATATAATGCAGGTGAGGTGAAATTCCCAGCAACCACCAGAAGATAAAAGAGGAAGTCATGCCTTCCAAGTCCCTCAGGAGGAGGACAGCTTCCTGGGGAGAAAGCAGTGCTCAAGGGCGGAGGTGGTCTCGAGTTCAGAAGGCCCCACATCCCCGCTGGAGATTTTCTCCTGGTGCGCTTCACACTTTCCTGCTTCACAGGTCCAGGAAGCTTTGGTCATTTACTGTGACTAATCTGAACTAACTGTGTTGTCTTCAAAAATGCTTTTTTGTTCCAGTAGCAGGTCATGTATTTGTGGCTCCCCAGGGCCCTATCAGGATGTACCTTTACCTCCGGTTAGAAGGGGCACATAGGAGCTTCACTCTGACGTCTCACGTAAGGTGTGGTACGTCAGTCAACCATGCCCTCCACCGCGGACTGCCATGCCTGGGCACCTCTGTGAGCTCCCGTTCACTGCTAAGGACAGAACTTAGACTTCACCCAAAGCCCCCAGCAGACCCCTAATGAGCTCTGTGGTGCTCTTCTCTACAATGCTAACTCCTACCTCACACTTAGCCTGGCAAATTAAGCTGCCTTAACCTCCAAGAAGCTCCCTAACCTACACTCATCAGTTAATGACGTCACCGCCTTCCTGGGTTCTCCAACCTACATGGCAGCCTGGAAAAACATCCCTGGCTCAAAAGCCAGCAAAGGAAAGGCTTCCAGTCTCGTCTCTCTTACTCCAAGGTCACAGTCCTGTGCTTTACCCGTTGTTTGATGGTTGACTAGAGTGTTTTCATCCACTTCTCCCACTTTACTGGTGTTCATTGGGAGGAGGTCTAAATAGGTAATTACACCAAGTGACCAGAACCAGAGGTACAAAGATTGGTTTTAATTTATTCATTTTAAATGCTTGGCTTTCTTAATCATATTTCTTTTAAAATTATTGTTTATTACTGTGTGTACGGGTATTTATATTGTGGGTATGTACATATTTTCTGATATTATTTCTATAATAAGCAATGTCACATTGTAGATAACTAAAGAATGCTTCATAAAAACTAGGCTACTGAAATCCTTACAAGAATTCTTCAAAACCAACTTGGAGGTAATCGTGGTGCCATTTACCTAAAATCCCAACTCTCAGGGGGCACAAGTAGGAAGAACAAGTTGGAGGTAAGCTTGGTCTACAAGGCAAGTTCCAGGCCAGCTAGAGCCACAACAGTGAGTCCCCACCTCAACAAACAAACCGAAAACAAAGCCATGTCTATGATAATGGTGGCTGGCATTCAGGAGGTGAGGGCCAGAGAGGAACATGCTGGAGGCCAGCCTGGGTTGTCTGTGAGATCCCATTCTCAAACAAAACAGGAGAGAAGCAACAGCTAGCCAGACACTTGGTACAAATTCATGCTGTACTCTAACTCCCCAATTAGAAAAGTCCTACTCATTCTTTATCTCAAATGCTTTGTTAGTTAGACAATAACAATACATTACTTAATTCTTCCAAATCAGCAGCTATAAATTATTTTCAGTTATTTATTTATTTTTGGTCAAAATATCACTGTATAGCCCTAACTGGCATGAAACCTGATATGCAGAGCAGCCTGGCCTTGAACTCACAAATATCTGCCTGTCTCTGCCTCCCGAGTGCGGGGATTAAATCCGTGCACTGCTGCACCCAGCCTCAGTTAAAATTTTTGTACATTTCTTTTAAACGGCATATGAATTTTGGGATAATAATTTATTAAAAGTATTATAAAGCTATATATTATCCAAAGACAAATACATTATCAAAATATAAATAACAGTTGAGTTTGAAATATTATGCAACACTCACTAACTAGCATTTGATTACTACATTTGACTTATTAATTTGTTACTCATTCCATCAGTCACATCTCTACTTTTCCACCTGCTGTCACACAGGTAATAAATTACCTCCTGGGACCTCTTTTGTCAAAGCAGGTATTGCCTTCAATACACAATGACCTTGATGATAAATAGGATGATATAAAAGTAAAATTTTAAAACAAGAAAGGCCAGGATCATGAGTTGTTTTTATAAAACACTTAATACAATTCCCAGGGACTTAAGTAAAGTTTAGAACTAGTAATAGTTTACAAACGTACTTGCTGTTGTAGTGTATGGTTTTTCTCTTGCAGCTGGTTCAGAACAGCCGTCTCTCCTTCGCCAGCTTGGATTTTGGCGTAAAGATCCTCTCTTTCCTTTTCCAGTAAGGAAGTGTTTTCTTTACTCTTCTGCAGTAAAGCTTCCAGGTTCTGGATCTTTTGGTCCTTATCACCAATCTGACGTAACACTTGTTCCAAATCGTTCTGTAAGGAATTAAAACTACTCTTTTAAAGATGGAAAATTTAAAAAGCTATTCCTTAAATATGAAAGGACTGATAATAATTTTAGTCATCCAAAGTGTTGGGCCTACATTTTAAAAATGATTACACTTTATTGTGGCAAATTAATTAAAAGCACATATTTAATAACATAAATCTACATTATTTACAAGCATGAATTTAACAAAAAAGTTTACATCACACTTTTCCCAATACTCTGGCCTTATTTCCTATGCTTCTGATCCTTTTCAGACACATGGGGCTTACTCAGTGACTGCTCCAAGCACACGCCGACCTCACAGCCTTAGCACGAAACAGCCCGCAGCCTTAAACGCTTCCCTAACAGCCAAACGATCCCCTTCCTCCTCTTCAACGTTTGCTCAACTGTCACCTTCTAGATCAAGGTGCCCGGGCATTACATTCCCAACCGTGGCCTTTCCAATACTCCACACACTGGTTTTCCACTGCACTGCACTCACCTCTAACACACTAGAGCTTACTTATTTATCTCATGTTTATTCATCTCCTTCCACCTCCTATTAGAACATAAGCTACATAAATGAGCGTCTTATCTTTATTATTCATGGATATATATCCAAGACATATGACACAGATGCTCCAGAATAAAGTGAAAAACCACCGCAGCCGAAGCCCTGTCTTGAACCGTCCCTCCCCCAAACCACTGCCCTGCCACACGTGCCCACTCATGCAAGCTCACTTCTCCACCCAGCAGGACTCTTCTAAATCAGGCAAGCCCTCTCCTTCCTAACCGGTCCGCACACCATCCTAAAGTAGATCACATCCACAATATCCACGCTCTCAGGCACCCGGTCAAATGCCTTTGGCTCTGCCTCCATCTTTTTAACAGTCAGACAGTTTGTGCCCAAAATAAAAACCCTAATTTTACAGTAGCCCACCCAAAGTTAGTGACAAGCAGACACCCAGCATGTTTGGTAATTTGTGCCAGTACTAACACATTTAAAGTTCAGTCACTTTCAAGCATGCTTCTTCTCACCCCCTACGCTTCGGTCATGACAACCCACACTGTCTAGCTGCTCCCAGCTCCCGTTTCTGACACCAAGAAACCCTCTCATTTCACTGGTCCAGGGCAGTGTTCTGCAGAGGTCACTGATCCCACTCAGCACTGGGATCTGGTTGTCACTCTGCAGACTCCGTCTCCCCGTTTCCCTCGGTACCTGGTCAGGCTATCCCCGAGCAAGCCAGGAGGCTGGCCTCTTCCTGCTTGTTTACTGCGTCACCCTCTAGAACAGCCTTGTGCTGGTTTGGAAGGACACTATTCTTTTTTCTACCCTCTACTGTTATCTGTAAACCCCTACCTGAGTCATGGAAAAATTAAGGCCTGATTTATCACTGCCTTTTGGGGGGGGGGGGCGGTTTCGAGACAGGGTTTCTCTGTGTAGCTTTGCACCTTTCCTGGATCTCACTCTGTAGACCAGGCTGGCCTCAGACTCACAGAGATCTGTCTGCCTCTGCCTCCCGAGTGCTGGGATCCAAGGTAAGCACCACCACGCCCAGCTTTTTTGGTTTTTCTAGACAGGGTTTCTCTGTATAGCTTTGGAACTCACTCTGTAGACCAGGCTGGCCTCAAACTCAGAGATCCTCCTGGCTTTGCCTCCCGAGTGCTGGGATTAAAGGCGAGCGCCACCACCGCCCAATTTAGTCACTGTCTTAATCTCAATTTCTGCCAATTTTCTACAAAATATGAAATGCATACAGAATTAAGATGCAGCCTCAACACTCACATCACGTTCATTCCTGGGCTGAACTCATTCTATATTGCAATCACCCACACGCAGATTTTTGTAATAACCTGAAATTATGAAAGCTATTATGACTATCTTACTCTGACCACAACTTCCATCTTCCCATTCCATGACCTCATCTCCAATGCTGTCACTTCAATGTCCTTCTAGCTGAACCACTGTAGCACGGATTGTTAGAAGGTCTTATTAATAAAAACAAACCCGGAGCCAGGTATTGGGATGAACGCTGGAAGATCAGAGAGACAGAACAAGCCACAGCTACCTCACATCACCAGTTCCTCAGCTGATACTGTTTCCTCAAACTGGAAGCCTCTGAGTCCTCACCCTAATGAATCTCAGCTGAACTGCTGCTAAGAAGCCTAAAAGCTTAACCAGACTCTAGTTCCTGGTCCTTATGCCTTACATACCTTTTTGCTTCCTGCCATCACTTCCTGGGATTAAAGGCGTATGTCAACATGCCTGGCTGTTTCCACTGTGGCTTTGAACTCACAGAGATCTAAATGGATCTCTGCCTCCCAAGTGATAGGATTAAAGGCATGTGTGCCACCATTTTCTGGCCTCTATGTCTATCTAGTGGCTGTTGTGTTCTGTGAGCCCAGCTAAGTTTATTAGGGTGCACAATATTTTGGGGAACACAATACCACCACATTCCACTGTCCTACCTTTTCTTTCTAAACCTCATAGTGGAGACAAACTATTCTTGCACCCACATCCTTCATTTCCTTTCACCTCAAAATATCCCAGGTAACCCCACAAAATACCCCCTTAGATCATATTTCAATCTGTTTCTTCACTCCCGTACTTCTGAATGTTTCTAGAATAAGAGCACAAATCTCCATAGAGTTGTGCCTCTAAAAGCACCTGAGTTCCCATCTCCATTTCAATCTTTTCTGTGGAACAAGGCCGGCCCTCCCCTGCAACACTCTCCACAAGTCCTTAGAGCATCCGGCTCTCCCCAAACTCTCAGTCCCCACTTGCTGACACAGAGCTGTAACTTCTACAATTATACCCTGATAAGAAATATTTCACACGGGATCCACCTTGACTTCACATTCTCTTCCCGTTATTTACCTCTCTCTGAATGTGCCATATTTCCTTCCTTCATGCTTCAGAGAAGCTCAAATATATTTCCCACTGTGTGGTACCATAGCTTCTTATCATCTAATTCCTTTAGTTACTTCTCTTCTTGCAAAAATGCTCTATATGAGTCTTTATCATGAACAAGAAACCTATTCAGATCTGTTTCTCAAAATCCTCCCTAAACCAAGTTTCCCTCTAGTTTCTACCCACTCTTCATATAATTCACATTGAAGTTTCAAAAATAATTTATACTTATTTTACTAAGTCTCACATATCTCTCATTTACTCATCAGTTATAACATATTTCATTTATTTATTTATTTATGGTTTTTTCGAGACAGGGTCTCTCTGTGTAGTTTTGGTGCCTGTCCTGGATCTCGCTCTGTAGACCAGACTGGCCTCGAACTCACAGAGATCCGCCTGGCTGTGGCTCCCGAGTGCTGGGATTAAAGGCGTGCGCCACCACCCCGCTGTTTTCTTTAAGTTTTAAGTTCCAGCAAAGCTTAACAGTTTAATTCATACTAGCTACAGTATCCTTGCCCATACAACTTTTAAAATAATTTATTTATTTCCATTTTATGTGCATGAGTGTTTTGTCTGCATGTATGTCTGTGTGAGGGTGTCAGATCCCGTGGAACTGGAGTTACAGATAGTTGTGAGCTGCCATGTGGGTGCTGGGAATTGAACCCAGGTCCTCTGGAAGAGCAGCCAGTGCTCTTAACCACTGAGCCATCTCTCCAGCACCCTGTCCATGAAGTTTTTACCTGGAATCTCCTTCTATCATCATCCCTACCCTATCCTATCCCAGAGAAGCACGCACGCACGCACGCACGCACAGTGGCTCAGGCTGCCATTTCTAAGAAGTCTCCTGTAACTTCTCTTTTCCAAACTCTGTTTGGGTCAGGTAACTCTCACCTATGTTCCCATAATTATTTTATAAATGTATGAAAGACAGAACTGTGGTGTACTTTATTTGTGCTCTAACAAATAACACTTATCTGGGGTCAGAGGACAGAACAGCCACTAGATAAAGAGGCCAGAAAATAGTGACACACACACCTTTAATCCTATCACTCTGGAGGCAGAGATCCCCCTGGATCTCTAGGAGTTCAAGGCCTCACCCGAAACAGAGCCAGGTGTGGTAGCCCACAGCTTTAATCCCAGCAGCACTTAAGATCTCATGTCTTACTTGGGATGACAGGAAGCAGAAAGGTATATAAGGCGTGAGGAGACAGGAACTACGCAGTTTTTTTTAGCAGCAATTCAACTGAGACCCTCAGGGGTGAGGACTCAGGCTTTCAAGTCTGACGATTCCTGGAAACAGGACTGGCTGAGGAATTGGCGTGGTGAGGCTGGCTGTAGCTCATTCTGCTTCTCTGACCTTTCAGCGTTCACCCCAATACCTGGTTCTGAATTTTTTTTATCAATAAGACTTTTTAAGGTTCGTGTTACGGGGTACGTTCGTTGGCTTACTCCTTTCTGCCTACTGACGCCGAGGAAGCATTGCTGAAGGGTCTCCCTGCTGTCATGTCTAAGTCCAAGGCCCCCAAGCAGCTGCGGAAGCTCTTCATTGGAGGGCTGAGGCCCGAAACGACCACCCAGAGCCTGAGGAGCCATTTTAAGCAGTGGGGAACACTCACGGACTGTGTGGTCCTGAGAGATCCAAACACCAAGCGATCCAGGGGCTTTGGGTTCGTCACATACGCCACCGTGGAGGAGGTGAATGCCGCTATGAACGCAAGACCACACAAGGTGGACGGAAAAGTTGTGAAACTTAAAAGAGCCATGTCAAGAGAAGACTCTCAGAGACGGGGTGCCCACTTAACTGTGAAAAAGATCTTCGTTGGCGGTATTAAAGAAGACACTGAAGAACATCACCTGCGAGATTATTTTGAGCAGTATGGAAAGATTGCGGTGATTGAGATCATTACTAACAGAGGCAGTAGAAAAAAGAGAGGGTTTGCTTTTGTCACTTTTGATGACCACAACTCTGTGGACAAGGTGGTTATTCAGAAATACCATACTGTGAATGGCCACAACTGTGAAGTCAGAAAAGCCCTATCAAAGCAGGAGATGGCTAGTGCTTCATCCAGCCAAAGAGGTCAAAGTGGTTCCGGAAACTTTGGTGGTGGGTGTGGAGGCAGTTTTGGTGACAATGACAATTTTGATCAAGGGGGAAACTTCAGTGGTCATGGTGGCTTCGGTGGCAGCCGTGGTGGTGGTGGATATGGTGGCAGTGAGGATGGCTATAATGGGTTTGGTAATGATGGAAGCAGTTTTGGAGGTGGTGAAAGCAACAATGACTTTGGCTTTTACAACCATCAGTATTCAAACTTTGGACCAATGAAGGGAGGAAACTTTGGAGGCAGAAGTCCTGGCCCGTATGGAGCTGGTGGCCAGTACTTTGCTGAACCACCAAACCAAGGTGGCTGTGGTGGTTCCAGCAGCAGCAGCAGCAGCTACGACCCTGGCAGGAGGTTCTAATTACAGCCAGGAAACAAAGCTCGGCAGGAGAGGAGAGCCAGAGAATGGGCAAAAAACCTCCAGGACTGTATTTGTGACTCACTGTAAAACAGGTTATTTTAGTTTCTGTTCTGTAGAAAGTGTCAAGCATTCCAACAAAGGATTTTACCGTAGACCTTTTCCCACCCACGCTCTTGATTGCTAAATATAAATAGTCTGGTGATGATGCTGAATAAATGTCTTTTTTTTTTCTTTTTAAAAATGTGCTGTGTAAAGTTAGTCTGCTCTGAAGCCATCTTGGTCAACTTCCCCAACAGTGTGAAGTTAGAATTCCCTCAGGGTGGTGCCAAGTTCCATTTGGAATTTATTTATAATTGCTTGGGTGGAGGAAGTCATTGTCTTCAAAAACCTTGGTGTAGTTAAACTGCCAGCTACTGTTGTGACTTTAATGAGTTTTAAAGGATCATCCAAGCAAAGTCGGTTTGGTTGCAATAAAATGGTTGTGGACGCACCCTATGCAACATCAAAACTGAATGATGGTGTCAGGTAAAGTAACAGACGGGAGTGGAGCTTGTGTATCATCCATTGTCTTGTGTAATCAATAAACCATTTAACTCTCTTGAAAAAGATTCGTGGTATATAAAACTATACTTACTGTACTTAGTTCTTCAGACTTTTCCCATTTCAGTGAGACTTTTCTTGACCCCTTGCCCATCCTTGACTTATAACCTTCAGGAGAGATGTTGTGGTCGATACATTGTGCACCCCAATAAATTTATCTGGTGGTCAGAACAGAACAGCAACTAGATAGACATAGAGGCCAGAAAATGGTGGCACACACACCTTTAATCCTAGCATTCCAGAGGCAGAGATCCATTTGGATCTCTCAGTTCAAAGCCACAGTGGAAAGGCCAGGCATGGTTGATACACGCCTTTAATTGAGGAAGTGAAGCAGAAAGGTATACTAGGCATGAGGACCAGGAACTAGAGCTGATTAAGCTTTTAGGCTTCTTAGCAGCAGTTCAGCTGAGATCCATTCTGGATGAATGAGGACTCAGAGTCTTCCAGTCTGAGAAAACAGGATCAGCTAAGGAATTGGCAAGGTGAGGTGGCTGTGGCTTGTTCTGTCTCTCTGATCTTCCAGCGTTCACCCCAATGCCTGGCTCCAGGTTTGTTTTTATTAATAAGACCTTTACGATTCGTGCTATATCTGGTACCCAATGTTCGTGGTACGAATTCTAGAAAAAGCTACTTGCCTGTGGCCCAGCTCAGACCCGAGCTACCCTCAGCCGGTTGTGGTGGAACACAGTGGTAGGATTTGAAGGAGGGAGAGGCAGGAAGATCCCAATTTTGAGGCCAGCCTGGGAGGCTTGCTAAGGAGAAGCTGTGGCCAGGGCAGAGCCACAAAGGTGGTGGTGGGACCATGGAGGCAGTGGCTGCTGCTCCGAGTTGCTGGCTCCTTCTCATCTTATTGGTTGGTGACTGCGGTGATGCTGCTACCTGGGATGAAGGGTTTACTGCTGCTTGTTGAGAGAATTTACAGGGCCATCACGTTATAAGAAAACATCGGCAAAAATCAGTTTGGAAAAGTTTGGCAAGACAAATGGTGGGGAGAAACTGCTGTCAAGATAAAGATATTTGCTTCTAGGGAAGAACGTTTGTGGTTCCCAGAGGCAGACAATTCAGACTGTGATTGCTCCAAACCACAGACACAGACACACACAGACACACACACACAGACACACACACACACACACAGAGTCTGCAGGGAACCATGACCATGCCTAACAGCAACTTTAAAAATCTTCAAAAGGATGATGGGACCCCACAACAATGATCCCACATGGATTATGGTAAAGCCATTAAGCCGATTAACACTATGGAAAGATCGACTTTGGACTACAAACTGCTCAGGACAATTTCGAGATGACTAGCTGAGATGATCCAGATTCAAAGACAACTCCAGCAAGGACTTGAGACAAGCCCTACCTTTTCCCATTATGCAGATACTGGAGAAATGAAACAGCTACCTCTCCCAGGACTTGACAATTAACCAAAATTTTCTTTTCAGGATTCCCTAAAGATGTCTTCGCCTCCAGAAAGCAGGAAGTAATTTTAAGAAAACGATGCCCACATTCCCAAGAGATGGGGTAGGTGTTTTTTGGTCGTTCATTCAATGGCTTATGAATAATTGTCATTGTTTACCATGGTTGGTTACAAGTTAATTGTTAATGGTCAAAAAAAAAGCTAAACAAAGGAGATTAGATACAGGGTTCTTGTTTTTTTATTTTTTTTGTTTTCTTTTTGTTTTCGGGACAGCGTTTCTCTGTGTAGCTTTTCGCCTTTCCTGGAACTCACTATATAGCCTAGGCTGGCCTTGAACTCACAGAGATCCGCCTGGCTTTGCCTCCTGAGTGCTGAGATTAAAGGTGTGCAACCACCACTGCCCAGCTTCCCTTTTCTATATCTTTTTCCTTTTAAAAAAAAAAAACCAAGAACTCTGGATCTCTGTGAGTTCCAAGTCACAATGGAAAAGCCAGTCATGGTGCCACACAGGCTTTAATCCCAGGAAGTGATGGCAAGAAGCAGAAAGGTATGTAAGGCCTGAAGACCAGGAACTAGAGCTGGCTAAGCTTTTAGGCTTTTAGCAGCAGTTCAGCTGAGATTCATTTTGGATGAATGAGGACTCAGAGGCTTCCAGTCTGAGGAAAGAGCATCAGCCGAGGAATTGGTGAGGTGAGGTAGCTGTGGCTGGTTCTGCTTCTCTGATCTTCCAGCGTTCACCCCAATAACTGGCTCCGGGTTTGGTTTTATTAATTAGACCCTCTAACAATTCATGCTACGAGATGTATTTTATATGCATTGCAAGTGGGGAATGAGGGACTGAGTATGTTCACCTGAACCCTGTTCTCCCCCGCAGAGTTCCAGGCAGGTCTACACACCCAGATGAACACCACTAACTTGGAGAGACTATCAGAAAGCCTCTTGCTCCATGTCTTTCCTTCCTTAACCGTGAAGTCCCAGGGTAGCTACAGTCACATAATCTAGTTCCTCTTGAAACCTCCCCGGCTGGCGCTCATTCCACCTTCTCTATCCAAATCTCTCCCACCAAGGTCAAGGACCTCCCTGTGGACAAATCCAACAGGATCCTCAGTTTTCATTTAGTTTGCTGCCCAGACAAAACCCCTTGGCCATGCTTATCTTCTCTCTCAAGGTTCTACATCCGTCAGCAAAGCAGTCGGCTTTACCCACAGTCTGACCACTTTTCACTGCCTGTCCTCTTCCCATTCCAGGTCAAACAACATTTCTGTCCGCATTACTGTAATCCCCCAGCTAATGTCCACATCTTCCTTAATGTTCTCCTCAGTCCACGCACAATACAGCAGCTACAGAATGTAGTGGGTAGCCATTCCAGCTTGGTTCTGGAAGTTCCAACCCCCATTGAGACTTTGGCAACTGTCATGCCTACGAGGCGGGGCGAGGGGAGGCGCCTGGGGACCTGAGAGCTGGATGGGCCAGCGCTCGCTCTGGGCGCTCTCTCTCGGTGCCGGAACGCTGACCGGTGCAGATTGACTGTGCAGAGCTCCGGAGAACACCGCTGGACTGCATTACCCCTTCCCCATGGCGTAACTCACAAATTAAGTAATGGGTAGGTCGCAGGGTCTGGGGAAGGTGTATTGCAATCCAGCGGTGTTCTCCGGAGCTCTGCACAGTCCACCTTTCACCGTTCAGCGTCCTGGCACTGAGAGAGTGCACAGAGAGAGCGCTGGCCCATCCAGCGCCTCCCCTCGCCCCGCCTCGTAGGCCTGACAGTTGCCAGAGTCTCAATGGGGGTTGGAACTTCCAGAACCAAGCTGGAATGGCTACCCACTACAACAGAATCCTGAGAAGTTGGCTGGACCATGCCATTCCTTTCCTTAGAACCTTCCAATTTCTCATTTTATTCAAAAAGACAAAAGTAAAATTAAGACTTGGACATTACCTATGACGTTCTACATGTTCTGAGCCATGTAATCTCTGGGACCATGTTCCTTTTAACTATTTGCTCACACCACTCCAAACAGCTCCTCTTGCTTCTGGGAATTACCCGATGCTGCCACAGCCCAGCCCCTCCCTCGCTGCAGGTCTCTGTCTCACAGAAGCCTCCCCAGCAACCTCCCCTCCCGCAACCCCAACACTTTCAGCACCAGACATGCTTCTGGCTTGGTCCTCCTTTGTACACGACCACGGCCCTTAGATAACTGGGTGTTTGGTATTTACCACAGTTACTGTCCGCCTCCTCAGTAAGCACTCTGTGACAGCAGACATGTTTGTGTGTTCTACTCACTGCCATAAATAGATACAGAATTAGTTCCTTGGCTGAGACTAGACATAATGCAGTTCACCTATTGAATAAAACAGATGATAAATGAATCTAGCATTTTTATCTCTATTTGTCTGACTCCTGGGCCATTCTTCAAACTCAGAAGGAAATATTACTTACTGCAGAAATGACTTATTGTCCCCCACAGACACCACAAAATTCCTATGCACACATCATAGACTGTGCTTTCCAGAGGGTAGGCACCAGGTCTCTTTATGTTCAGTGCTGAGCAATGCCTGACACCCAGTGCTCAGTGATAGACAATAAATGAAAGAAAGAAGGAACAAACAAATACAAATACAAATTCACTTCAAACATGTATCTTGCTCTTACACAACAAAACTAACTTCTGTTACCTTCTATGCCATGTAATAATAGAATCTGTATTAATTTAACCCAATCAATTATATTTTCTATACCTATAATTCTAGTGTTGTGAAATACTGAGGTAGAAGATATGAACACCGAATACTACATAATATTGTAGAAGTACAAAATAGTGTGTGTATTAGTATGCATGTACATGTTTACCTATGCAATTGGAAACCAGAAATCAACACTCGGAGTCTTCTTCCATTATTTTTCCACTTCATTTTTTGAGACATGATCTCTCTTAACTAATGACTGGCAGGCAGGCAGGCCCTCCACCTCTTTGGCACTGGAATTATGGGGCATTGCATGCTGTCATGCATAGTTTTCCATGGATTATGGGGGACTGCATGCTGCCATGCATAGTTTTCCATGGATTATGGGGAACTGCATGCTGCCATACATAGTTTTCTATGGGATTATGTGGGACTGCATGCTGCCAAGCATAGTTTTCCATGGGATTATGTGGGACTGCATGCTGCCATGAATAGTTTTCCATGGGATTATGTGGGACTGCATGCTGCCAAGCATAGTTTTCCATGGGATTATGTGGGACTGCATGCTGCCAAGCATAGTTTTCCATGGATTATGGAGGATTGCATGCTGCCCTGCATAGTTTTCCATGGATTATGGGGACTGCATGCTGCCCTGCACAGTTTTCCATGGATTATGGGGGACTGCATGCTGCCCTGCATAGTTTTCCATGGATTATGGGGGATTGCATGCTGCCCTGCATAGTTTTCCATGGGATTATGTGGGACTGCATGCTGCCCTGCACAGTTTTCCATGGATTATGGGGGACTGCATGCTGCCCTGCACAGTTTTCCATGGATTATGGGGGATTGCATGCTGCCCTGCATAGTTTTCCATGGGATTATGTGGGACTGCATGCTGCCCTGCACAGTTTTCCATGGATTATGGGGGATTGCATGCTGCCCTGCATAGTTTTCCATGGATCATGGGGGACTGCATGCTGCCATGCACAGTTTTCCATGGATTATGGGGGACTGCATGCTGCCATGCAGAGTTTTCCTCTTGGGGAGCAGAGAAGGAGCTCAAGTTCCACGAGTTGCTTCATGCGTGCACAAGCAGCACTCCACGAGCTGGGCCATTTCCCCGTCTCTGTATCTAACTAGGCCGTTTAACAGATAAATGTATCTAATAAATACATTTGAATACTTTATTAGTTATATATAAAACAAATGTGTGTGCAATACATTTTAAAGTACTTTTTTTCTCATAGAAATCAAAGTAAGATTTTCTAATCATGACTTAGAACTCTTTTTTTTTTGCTTGTTTTTTGTTTTTGTTTTTGTTTTTTGAGACAGGGTTTCTCTGTGTAGTTTTGGTGCCTGTCCTGGATCTCGCTCTGTAGACCAGGCTGGCCTTGAACTCACAGAGATCCGCCTGGCTCTGCCTCCCAAGTGCTGGGATTAAAGGTGTGTGCCACCGCCTCCCGGCTGATTTAGAACTCTGAAAAGCACTCATCATCCAGTGTTGGCATTCCACGGCTCTACCACAACAGGATGACAACACTCTTCACCTCTGCCTAGAAGCTAATGGTTACAATACACTTGCCTGGGCTTCTAATGGTTACAATACACTTGCCTGGGCTTCTCGGAGTCTGGCCGTGGTGCTCTGCTGGAGAGCTTGCTGTTCTTGATGCTGCTGTTTGGATTTTTCTAGTTGATGTTGCAATTCAGTGGAATTTGTTACCTTTTCCTTCAACTTAAAAAAATGTAGACTGTTAGTTGAGAACTTAAGACACAGCGTGATCATGCATAAATATCTGGTATTCAGTTCTCAAATTGACAAAAGTAAATTCAGAGCATATGGGAACTAGCAGTTTCTCATTACTTATAGAATCTGAATCCCATGACTAAGAAGCCATCCTCTACCCATAAATCTCATCCTGAATAGAAGAATCTTTCTCCAGACTGGCATTAGTTCATCATCATTGTACGTTTGTATCCCACTATGATAAAGCAATTAATATACAATTTATGTGTAACAGTAATCTAAACCACAATATCTGCATTTCTTCTACTTTTTAGTAGTTGTATTTACAGCATACGAGGAAGGAATCCAATCTGCTACCAGATTTAAGACATTACCTCTAAAAGAAAACCTACAGCTGAATTAACAGATTTTAACCAGAGTATTTGTTCAATTCAATCATAACATTTCTTTTAACCATATAAGGTGTCATTTGAGCACCTGACTTGGAGCAACTCTGACTTTCTCCAGTCAATGGATGGCTTGCAGGCATTTCTCTGGGGTGACAGTCCATGGATGGTTTGCAGGCATCTGTTCTGTGGCCCCAGGACTTGAACTCAGGGCCTGACACATGCTAGGCAAGTTGCATCACTGAGCTATATTACATGCCCTATATGATTTATCATTAAAACTGAAATCTTCAAGTACATATAAACTCAATGTTTACATGCTGCTCATGATCCACACCAGCTGTGTGTTAATCTCATTAGGAAGTAGCTCTTCCTGGGTATGAGGAGTCCAGCAGCCTCAGGTACAATCAAACCAAGAAGGCTTCTGAAAGCTAAAATGTACTCTGTGCATTTCCAGTGAGAATGTCGAGGAATAGAATAACAATAAAATGCAGTAAATTTAAAATGTGATGAATAAGCAGGACACACTAACTGGGGAGAAGCACACGCGTCAATGTTAAATACAAACAATCAGAACTACAGTTGTGACACAGAGCTGAGCTGCTGCCATCAGCTCCTTTCCCGACGCTGGCTCACCTGCTCTTCGAGCCGGGAGAGCTGGAGCTGGAGCTCAGCCACTTGCTGCTCTTTGTCCATCAGCTTCTCACTGGAGAGCTGCCTCTGCTCCTTCAGCCTGCCCTGAGCCTCCCCCAGCTGCCGCTCCGTCTCCAGGAGTTTGCTATGTAACTTCAAAACACAAAGGAAGGATGCACGTGGGTGTGAGTGCAAACACACTCGGTACCGCCTGCTTGACTAAACTGTACTTGTCACCAGTTAAACACACCTTTCATTTGATGTCCCTCCGTCCCTTAACTACAGAATACCTTACACTACAACTGAATTTTCATCACGGAAATGATAATGAATCATAGAAGATTATGAGTAAGCACTGCCTATTTTGTACCTATTTTATTTTCCCTTAAAAACCACAGGAGACCTGGGCTGGAGAGGCGGCTCTGCAGTGTCAGAGCACTGGTTGCTCTCCCAGAGGGGTCGGTTCAGTTCCCAGCAGCTCAGAACCCATCTGTCACTCCCGTTCTCTGGGATTTGACTCCCTCTGCTGGACTCTGCAGGTACCAGGCATGCATGTGCCGGCAAAACGCCCACACACAAATAATAATAAATTTTAAAAAATACAGGGGATCAAGGTGAGGGGTTTAAAATAATAAAATGAAACTTAAAAATTAAGACACTCAAGGCACACACAGACATTCTTTTGAACTTCCCACCATGATTATTCTAAGTTTTCCAGAGTTAAGAACCACCATGTTTGACTTCAAACTTGTTTATTATATTTTTAAATTATTTATTATTTAGAGTTTTATTTCCTCTGTATGGGTGTTTTGCTTGCATGTACATCTATGCACCATACGTGTGCCTGGTGCCCAGGACACCAGAAAAGGGTGTTGGATCTCCTGGAATGGGTGTTATGGTGGTTGTGTGCTGTCAAGTGGGAGCTGGGAATCCAACCAAGGTCCTCAGGAAGAGCAGCCAGTGCTCAGACAGAGCAGCCTTGTCTCAAGCACCCCAAGAATTTTTAATCAAAGAATAGTGAACAATTTGAATTAACTGTAACAGATAGAGCCTACTACATACCCCATACTGGGCACCACTCTAAGCAATTTTTGTCAATAAATGTTTCACAAGGGTGTTATCTGTGAATGGTATCGCCTCCCCCACGCCCCGCCCTCCATGAGGAAAATGAAAATACAAAGGAATGGGCTCTAACACGGTGGCCGCTTTTCTAACCCAAACGACTCCTGTGGGCCGGAGGAGCTGTGGCGGCTGCAGCGCTCACCTGACTGACTTCCCCCTGCAGCTGCAGACCATGCTGCTCCTTCTCTTCTCGCTGCTGCTGCAGCTGCTTGCACTCGGCCTTAAGGTGCTGGTGCCGGCTCTCCGCTTCCCGCAGCTCCTCTCTGAGCCTCTGAGCTGCCTCTCCCTTCTCACTGAGCTCGGCCTGGGCCCTCTGCAGGCAGCCTTCGGAGGCAGCCAGCCGGGCCTGCAGCTGCTGGCAGTCCAGGTCCCTCTGCTGCAGGGCTGCCTGTGTGTTCTTCCTGCTCACCGACTCTTCCCCGTGCTTCTCCTCCAGGTGCGTGTAGTCCAGTTCCTTCTTCAGCAACTTCTCGGTCAAGTTCTGGAACACCAGCGTAGACATTTACATTAGGACTTTTTATCCGTTCCCGTTTCTCGAACCGGCTTTGTAGCAGTCAATAAAACAGTGTGAAACTGAAAATACTTCAGAAAAGATTTATGACATGCTGACATAATTTTATTATTGGTCATCATGACTAAGATATACTGATACAAAACAAAAATTACCAGGAAAATATTGCCATTACCTGAGAACATTATATATTGTATTCTTTAGGGGGTGGGAGGATGCAACATGTTTATGTTCCTACTTAAGTTAGAAAGTTAAAACTACTTTTCATCCAGTAAACATTATTCTGAATACTGGGGTGCGCTGACACTCTGGCCTGGGCGTGGCAGCTCCCGGCAGTGACGGCCTCAGTGTCTCCCGCCTCACTAGCGTCTGATCGACTGCTGCATTTTTTTCTCCCCTTCTGATAACGAGCATTTAGTTTAGTTACAAGCTAAAATGAGCTCAGATTTCTCTCTGGGCATAAAAAGTAATGATCTAAAGATGGCATTTATCTGCTTCATATTTTATTTTACTCAAAGTAGCAAAATAAACATAAAAATAACACCATCAATCACAGACCTGGATCAAGCAACCTGAACTCAAGGGCTGGTCTCAGATGTTGTTACAGATGACATGGAATATTTTAAAGTAAGTGAAAAACAAACAAAAATGTTAACTTCCCTAAGAAAAGTGCACATGCTGAGAAGACACCCCAGACTCGACCTGATCTGTCTGTCACCTCACACTAGGACATTCACTAACACACTGTGTAACAGGGGAGGTTCACTAACACACTGTGTAACAAGGGACATTCACTAACACATTGTGTAACAAGGGACATCACTAACACACTGTGTAACAAGGGACATCACTAACACACTGTGTAACAGGGGACATCACTAACACACTGTGTAACAGGGGACATCACTAACACACTGTGCAACAGGGGACATCACTAACACACTGTGTAACAGGGGACGTTCACTAACACACTGTGTAACAGGGGACATCACTAACACACTGTAACAAGGGACATCACTAACACACTGTGTAACAAGGGACGTTCACTAACACACTGTGTAACAGGGGACGGTACAGAAGTGAGGACAACCAGACCCCCGATATCGTACAGAAGCTACAGCACAGACAAGACAGCCCATGTAAAGCAGCCTTCCTAAAACAGCTAGGGTAATTTCCCAACAGAGGTTTGAAAGGACTAGGGGGCCATCAGTAGCAGCCAAACGCCTTTTTAGCATGCAGAAAGCCGGGTTTGATTGCCAAGGGAAGGGAAGGAAGAAAAGAGGATATAAAGGGCTAGCAGGAGGGGGGAGAGAAAAGAGAATAATTTTTCCTTTTCTAACTTTTAAGAATTTAATCCATGAGCGCTGTAGTTACATCTCTTGTCTCCATCCTGCTCTCCTCAAGTCCTCCAAGAAACTCCCCCACTCCCTTTCAAATCCATGACCCCTTCCTTCTTCATGACTGTTACACACACACACACACACACACATACACATACACCCCGAGTGCATTTCCTGTTGCTCTCATGCACATGTGTGTAGTGCTGGCCCCTTGACTCTGGAAAAGACCGAGTCCCTCTCCCAGCAGCCATTACTTGGTTGCCAGCTCCTCTATCTGCGGTGGGACCTCGTGAGACTTCACCACCCATGGCTGCCAGCTGGTCATTATGCAGGTCTTGTTTAGGTGACCACGGTGTTAAGATTTCAGGGGTGCAGTCACTGTCATAATCAGAGGACACTCACTACCTTGCAGCAGACGCCCTGGCCCACAGGCTCTTACATCTTTCTGCCGTCCCTCCCATGATGTCCCTGGGCCTTAGGTACAGGGGTTATGTTGTGAATGTATCAACTGGGGATTGCCAAATACTGATTTTTAAAAGTGAGCTAAATCACGTAAAGTTAAAAGTAGGAAAACAACAGTCTGAGGTTGTTTTCAGAAACTGAAGAGTAATTAAGGAAGTGTGCGAGTGTGGTAAAGGTCCCGAGGAGGGAAGCAAGAACAGGCTGGCTAACAGCAAATCTGGAAAGCCTCACTGGGGAGCAGGGAAAAGCTTAGGTACCAGCACACAGGGAAGGCTCTTGACCGCCCACCTGAGACACAGTAAGTTAAGATGATTTATCAGGGACACATGACAAAAAGCAGCCCCAGAACAGCAAGTGTATCTAAGAATGGGAAAGTGAGGCCTGTGCTGGACAGTTCTCTGTCAATCTGACACAGGCTAAAGTCATCTCGCAGGAGGGAACCTCCATTCAGAAAATGTCTCTAACGCTGGGCTGTAGGAACACCTGTAGGGCATTTTTTAAATAACTGATCAACAGGGAAGGACCTAGCCCATTGTGATACCATCTTTCAGCTGGTGGTCCTGGGCTCTATAAGAAAGCAGGCTGAGCAAGCCATGATGAGCCAGCCAGTGAGCAACACCCCTCCATGGCCTCTGCATCAGCTCCTGCCTCCAGGTCCTGCCCTGTGTGAGATCCTGCCCTGACTTCCTCCAGTGATGAACAGCAATGCTGAAGTGTGAGCCTAATTAGCCCTCTCCTCCCCAACCTGCATTTGTCCTGGTGTTTCCTCACAGCAACAACTAACATGAGAGTGAACAGCATCAGAAGGGGAAACAGGAGTTTGCAGCTGTCAGTCACAAGCAGATGTTTTAACCAAGCGACAAAAGCGTTCATTCCAGGGGCAGACAAAAGGCTGGGGGAGAAAGGACATTTTGCTTCAATAGCTTATCAGGACAATCTTTTTATTACACACATCTTATTAACTAGTAACTCAAACAGTCTCTATATAATGGCACATTTAAAACTCACATTTAGAAAAATAACATTTCAGATTCATATGCTAAATTAAATCTGCAAATTGATTTATAATCATTTTTAAAGACTGTAAGTTACTGAAATTCCTAATATAACCATGTTCACAGATGCTGAGCTGCTGAGTGACATATAAATTTTAAATGTGGTATAAAATTAAGGCTATTTTAAGTCAATGTTCTTTCCCATGGGCTTACTTATAAAGTGACCGAGTAATCCACCCCTTCTACACATGTTCTGGACATCTAGACTCTCTAAAGAGTCAGAAGTACAGGGCAAGCAGTGACTATTTAACATTCACTTGACCTAAAGTATGACTCAAACTCTACCAAGCTGGTGTGGCAGCACACACCTATAATCCCAGCACTCAACTTCTAATACTGTTTAAAAATACAGTGGAACCAACCCTTGAAAGAAAACACTGATTTCTTTCAATTCTCCATATCGATCCTTACAACAAATTTTGAGATAGATATTATTCCTATTTACAGATGAGAAATCTGGGGCTGAAAGAACCTAATGCATTTAAGCTAGGGACAGAGTCATTACTATGATTCTAAATCAAATTATTTTCTTAAAATACATAATTTAGACAGTAAATCGTTTCATTATTCCTAAAATTTGTCCTACTCAAGTTTAAGTTATAAGGTGCATATGAAGCCTGGCTAATAATCATTTGTGTAATGAAAGCCTCCCTGTCCTCCCTTTTAATTTTCTCATCAATTGTTTCCATAGTTTCTTAAAAGTAATAATTTCATTTGTTATCCAACTGATATTTGCCCATGTAAAAGGAATGAATGAAAGAGTGACATTTTTAATGGTTTATAGATAACTGACATCTTACATTTTATGAACTGCATGTACTCTTACATGGTTCCATACCTTTTTACATCAACATTTGAAATTGAGGTTCTATTAACCCCTTTAACATTACAAAATCTTCCTTAGTATCTTAAGGACTCAGTTAAAAGTTATGTGTTCTATACAGGTCTTTTCTGATCTAGTAGACTCTAAGTTAGGAAAACTTTGACCATGGCCTTGATCCAACACTGTGATCCCAACATTTGCTAAAACAAACAATAAAATCAAACTTCACTGAGGTGCTTACTAAAAGCTCGTGAAGCCCTTCTCACCTTCTTAGTTTGTTTACTATCCATGTTTATTCTAAGAAACACGCAGTACCATCTCCAACAGAAGAGACTGGTCAGTAAGTGACAAGGCTGGGCTATAAACATGGCTTTGCCTGCTGTGCTGTCCTGCTCTCGGTATTAGTTCCAAGATGTTTCAGACATGACAGAAGTCTGTGGACACTCAAATCTATATATAAAATTGTGCAGTATTTACATTGCCCATGCATAGTCTCCCATATACTTTAAATCATGTCTTGATCATTTAATCAATGTAAATGTTTCATAAAGAACTGTTATATTGGGGCTGTAGACACTGCTCAGCAGTTAAGAGCATTTGCTGTTCTTGTAGAGGACCCAGTGTTTGGACATTAGCACCAACATGGCAACTCAGAGCCATCTGTAACTCTAGTTCCAGAGGATCAAACACCTTCCTGTGGCTGTCAAGAGCACCAGGTACACACGTGATACACTGGTACATACATACAGACATATATTCATACACAGAAAAAAATAAAAAATTCGATGCACAGCTGCCTGAATCTGCGGCTCTGAATCTGCAGACACGGTGCGTCAACTGTGTTACACAACAGGACGGTAACACACAGCAGTATTTTGGGTATCTGCCTTATCTGGCCCTCACTTTGACCTATGTACAGCTTAAGGCTGAGACTGCTCAAGGGAAAGCAGTACATACAGACAAGATGACAGATAAGACCCTCCAAAATAACTCAGTCTCTTTCAACCTCCTCTTATATAAGCAGCCTTAAATAAATAATGTGATCTTGTTCAGAATTTATATGAAAAATAATTAATTTGAGGTGCAGAATTATGTTTAAATACAATTTTATTCAAAAATAACAAAGCAGTTTCTTCAAGCTGTCACTTTGTTTTTAATATTTTAAGACTAATAATTAATAAACACAAGATTAAAACTGAAAATTTAAACAGAAAAAAATAATACTTTCCATCTAGTATACATTTTACCTATCTACACTGATGAGGCCAATGGTCCATAAAAACAGCATAAGTTATTGTACATAACATCCATCAAAAGGTAACATACAAGTCAGGCTAGGTGGCACAGGACTGGAGTCCTGGCTACTCAGAAGGCTGAGGCAGGAGGATATCAATTTCAGCATGAGCACCCTAGCAAGACCCTGTCTCAAGAAGACAAAAGAGGAAGACCTAGGACACAGCTCAGCAAAGCATGCTTGCAGAGGATGCACAAGGCCTTAGCTGTAATCTCTAGAACCTCCAAAAAGATCAGCTGCAGACATTTACAAATTTAAAATATCTGGATACGGTTTGAGTGAGGATTGGGCAGGAAGGACAATTTAGGACAGGCAGATAGATAAAGACAGATGAATGAAACTTCAGCTCTGTTTTTGTTTCATTAGCTCCACTACATGAGCTTCAGTTTCCTCATAATCCAATCTATTCTGGCATTGAAATAAAGCTGATAAATGGACAGCTTATATACTGTACAATGCAATGTGTCCATACTTGGAAGATCCAACTCACTTAGAGAGCTAGGACTTTCAACATGATGAATGAATGATGCATGACATCACATTGACGAGAAGATGCGCTCAAAGGGAAGAGTGACCAGTAACTTCTGATGTCACGGGTACAGAAGGTTTGCTGGTCTGGTTTGAGATTCCACATGGTGACTGGTTCTTGGAAAGCCATCGTTTACCAAGTGTTAGTATGAGATAAAAACTGCCATGACTACAGAAAGACTATGCCTCCCTTTTCAACTATGTAACTGTGCGAGAGTAAATTCTCTTGATCTATGACTATAAAAACAGACATGAGACTAAAACTATCCAATAATCAAGCCAGATATTAAAGAGACTTGTAACCATATCACCACCATTCTTAATGAATTCATGTGTTTGGGTGAATAGCCATTTTTTTAAGAACAGTTATGTTAAAATTTATTGGGCTAAAAATTTTAAATTTGTGGATTCTTTAAAAAACCTAAGGTCTAGTATGATAGTGATACACAGATGAAAGCTCTCTTTCTCACCG
Organism: Peromyscus maniculatus bairdii; assembly: GCF_049852395.1. Taxonomy (NCBI): domain Eukaryota; kingdom Metazoa; phylum Chordata; class Mammalia; order Rodentia; family Cricetidae; genus Peromyscus; species Peromyscus maniculatus. Next base: position 21,362,949 of record NC_134869.1, on the reverse strand, counting down.
CCCACAACTTGAACTCTAGGAGTTCTGAATGATTCTGAGAACGGAAAACAGAGCGGCTCGGAAAGGGCACATGCAGTCATTACTCTCAGTCTTAGCAGCACGGACCTACACTGACGTCTATCACCCCCATCGCTTTTGAGGCTCAGCAGCTCTCTCCTCAAGTTGGAATGAATGAGCTGCTGACCAGAGCAGCAGCTCCTGAAGACTTGGCTCGCGCTGGAGGGTGTGCTTCCGGGCTCATTCACATGACACTGGCACGGGTCTTAAGAGCTACAGCCAATTATATGATCTTTTTCCTTATTCTACTTTTATTTTTTCTTGACTTTTCTCTTGCTACGGTTCACAAAAACAGTAGATTTATGTTTTACATCGAGGCCAACATTTTCATCACATCTTTACAGACAAGCACTTAATCACACTCTACTCCCCTAGTGTAAGAAAGTAAAGGCCTGGTTGGGGAGGGGCCTTAACAGGAGTGGGGATGGTCAATGGACGAAGCAGGAGACCTGAGTGTGGAAACCTAGCGCCCATGCAGCTGGCTGTGGCAGCGTACACGTGCAATCCGAAAACTGGGAGTGGATACAGGAGGGGCTTGGTGGCTCATGGGCCAGCTGATGTAGCGGAACTGATGAGTGCCAGCTTCAGAGGAATGAAAACAATAAGGTGGAGGAGCCAGCAAGATGGCTCACAGTAGAAGCGCTGCTGCCAAGCCAGAGCAATTGAGCTGAATCCCTAGAACTGACATGAAGGTGGAAGAGAGAACTAAACCACCAGGCTGTCCTCCGACCTCCACACAGGCACTCTCATCACTTAGGCTCTGCCCCACATCACACACACGGTAAGAGCCAGAACTAAGGCTGCAGGAAGAAGCCGGAAGGAAATCCACTGGTTCATTAGTAATCGAACATTACAGTGTCAGGCACATAATACCTCCCTGTGAGCCAGGACAGACAGCCCAGGCTATGGCAACACTCTGGGTTACCCACCGTAACTAGATGGTAAGACCCTTTTGCTGAAGACACCACTCACTTTTGTGCAAGACATAAAGAAATCAACTTATAACTGGTCTGCACATGCTCCCTGCTAATCAGCTTACACATGCTGGAAGGAACTATGCAGGCTACGTGGGGAGAAAAGACATCACTGGTCTTAGACAGCACTGGCTCTTGCAAACTACTATAATGACCTGACAGCAAGATGTGCTCACCGGTCCAACAACAGCAGGACAGTTAGGGGGTGGCAACAACTTCTTGATTAGACAGAAGGCCTGCTCCACAGAACGACTTCATGCCTGGTACTATAAGCCCATTAAAAAGCCTATGACCGAGGAGATCACAGCCCTATGGTGGCGCATGTTATTGTTTTAATAAACAGTCATGTTATCAAGCAGCAGCCTATTTTATATCCAAAGTTTTTGCTTATTCCAACTTTAGTCAGAAAAGCTTCTGTTTACAGTGGGCAGTGGCTAATGCAGAGGCTCAGAACTGATCACTGTGCCAAGCATAAAGAGCTGAGTGCTGGGCTACAGATGGGTCGCCTGTGTCAGAACTTCCTAGACCAAGGGCAGAAGAAGAATGTAAGGATGGGAAGAGAGCAGTGAAAGGCTGCCTTCTAGATACGGCGTAGCTTAAAGCACACACACATCAACCCCCAGCGGCCCCGGTTCCCAGGACAAGACCTGCACAAGATCAAGTCGGTCAAAATTCCAGCATGGATTTACAAGGGCCCTCCAGGGGCCCACCCTACCAGATGAGGAGCTGTCGGTAGTTAACAGCTGCTGAGGGAGAGTCACTCCCCTTTGGTTCCTGACTGCTCATGCTCCAACAGATGGCTGCAGGCCCTGCACATGAGAGCACCCCTGCACATGTGAGCACCCCCTGCACATGTGAGCACACACCTGCACATGTGAGCAGCCCCTGCACATGTGAGCACACCCAGCACATGTGAGCACCCCCTGCACATGTGAGCAGCCCCTGCACATGTGAGCACACCTGCACATGTGAGCACACCTGCACATGTGAGGATCCCCTGCACATGTGAGGATCCCCTGCACATGTGAGCACCCCCTGCACATGTGAGCACCCCCTGCACATGTGAGCACCCCCCTGTACATGTGAGGATCCCCTGCACATGTGAGGATCCCCTGCACATGTGAGCACCCCCTGCACATGTGAGCATACCAGCACATGTGAGCACACCCTGCACATGTGAGCATACCTGCACATGTGAGCACACCCTGCACATGTGAGCACCCACTGCACATGTGAGCACCCTCTGCACATATGAGCATCCCCTGCACATGTGAGCAGTGCTGACTGGACCAGGAGGAGAGGAAAACAGGTAGTAGGATGACATCATCAATCTACAGTGTATGAATGTATAAAACTTTCAAAAGACAAAAGTTAATATTTAAAAGAACTACCTGTAATAAATACCTAACTACAAAATAAATAAACTATTTGTAGAAGGTGGCCAACAAAGCTGAGTGTAGAGGAGATACACACCTTTAATCTCAGCACTCAGGAGGCAGAGCCAGGCAGATCCCTGTGAGTTCGAGGCCAGCCTGGTCTACAGAGTGAGTTCCAAGACAGCTACACAGAGAAACCCTGTCTCGGTGGGGAAAAATAAAGTGGGGGGGGGGGGGGACGGAGGTGGGGACACTACAATTGAGGAAAACAATCATGTCAACCTTTGGCCTCAGTGCATACCTACAAAGGCATACACACCTATACATACACACACACACACACACACACACACACACACACACACACACAAAGATGCCTGGTACACTGGCACAATCCTACAATTCTAGCACTTGAGAGGCTAAGGCAGAAGAATGAGTTGGAGGCCAGCCTGGGCTACGTAGCATGTTCTAGGACAGCATCAGCCACATAGCAAGGCTTGGCTCAAAATTAAAATAAAGTAAAATAATAAGAAAACACCTGAAAGCTTTACACTTCCTGATTCCAAAACTTACTACAAAGCTAACAATTACACCGTGGTGCTGGCATAAAGATAAACAAGGATGAGTGGAGCCGAGTGCCTAGAAATAAACATTCACAACATGGTTCCTATGGTCACAAGCTTTCCATCCCCTGCGATTCCAAAATCATATTTTCAAATCCTAAGCCTCCAAGGCAAAGGTATTAGAAGATTTTTGCCTTTGAGAGGTTATTAAAGTTTAGACCAAAGCCTCATGAATGAGATTAGTGTTCTTATTAAAAAGAAAAAAATGACTCAGAAAGATCCCTCCTTCCTTCTTGTGTGAGGACACAGCAAGACGGCACCATCTATGGACCAGACAGCACACTCCATCAAGATATATAATCTTGTTCCTAAATTTGGGTGTCCTAGTCTAAATAACAGTGTGAAATCAATTTCTGCTCATTGTAAGCTATTTGGTTTATGGTGTTTTGTGACAGGAGCTGGAATCAACTATGGCAACAGTCAAATGACTTAAAAGAGTCCCATGACCACACAACAGGGTAGAAACCATCTCAACAAACCGTATCAGGAAAAGGGAGTACCCACATGCCACATAATGACACCGGACTTTTGTCTTATGTGTCTACAAAAATTAGTGCAAAGCAAATCTAAGACATAAACATAACACCTAAGATGATAAATTTTTGTTTGGTTTTGTTTTTGTTTTTTGAGACAGGGTTTCTCTGTGTAGCTTTGAGCCTGTCCTGGAACTCACTCTGTAGCCCAGGCTGGCCTCGAACTCACAGAGATCCGCCTGGCTCTGCCTCCCGAGTGCTGGGATTAAAGGCGTGCGCCACCACCGCCTGGCTTGACAAAATTTTTAAAGAAAATAGAGAGGAAAAATTCATGACATTGAATTTATCAGTAATTTCTTCAATTTCTTGCCTAAAGCAGAGGCAAAAATAGTGAAAGTGTAAAACATACACAAGTGCTGATGAAACTGTGTGACCTGTAGATGGGATTGTAAAAGGACATATGGAGTGTCAACTGAAATCAATACAGTAGTCCTCAAAAAAGAAAACTAAAAATAAGGCGAGGATACAGCTCTGTGGTCAAATATTTGCCTAATACTGCATTCATGAGGATTTGATTCCATCATCACACATACATTTGTACCTGTACTCAGTCTATACCCCCACCTCTTACAGTTCGCCTTTCTCCTTGTCTTCAGGTTATACTGTATCCCATGCATACACACACACACACACACACACACACACACACAACACATACATACATACATTTGCATACAACACACATAAACAGAGAGAGGGAGACAGAGACAGAGAGACATAGAAAGAGAGAGACATCTTGTCCAAGTGTATACATAAAACATAGAAGGTTAAAATTTAATGAAGATAAAATCTATTCACCACTATATGCAGCTTTAAAATTCTTACCTGGTTTTTTTGTGTTAATTCATTAATTGAATCTTTAAGTTTTTGTATTTCCTGAACATATACTGCAACTTCTTGGGGGCCTTTGGCAAGTTCACTCCTTAGTTGGCTTATTGTAGCCTGAAAAATAAAATAAAAATGAATGCAAACAAAATGGAGGGGCACAAGATTGAAGACAGTAAGTTTTCTCTGCTGCTGGCGCTGGTGCAGTTAAACTCAAGTAATACTTGAAACTTTTTAACTTAATTCTTGATTCCAACACCATTAATACTCCCACCTAAAACTTTTTGCTTAAAATTAATTTTTAAAATACACCCAAGATGCATCAGTTCATTTATTTAATAATGTATCAACTGAAATACTGACATCTTTATCTGTCTGAGTTAACATCAAACTGCAATTTTTAATTTCATGGTTTTAAATCTATACTTTGAGCCTCCTGACTTTAAAAAGGAAAACCAATTATGTCCAGAGTTTCTCCAGGCTCCCATGGCAGAAACTTTTCCTTTCATTTTAAGACATGTGTGTTCAAACATACAATATGGTTTGATTTGGGTGAATCACCTTTCTGATTATAATAAGAGCGTATTTATCCAAACAAGTTACTAAGCTAAGGTCTCTACAGTTTCCTTAAGCCAGACCACTCTATGGTCAAGTGTAACAGTTGAATAAAAATTTGTTGTCGTAAATTTAAACATTTTTATAACAAAAATAATGTCTATTGCTCAGACAGTTTGATCACTTAAAAATAACAAAAGGAAAAGCCAGATGGGCAAATACCTTGAGAAGCCACACCTGTAACACACAAGAGCCCAGACATCAGAATACCTGATATTAGCACAGGGAATTTGTATTTCTAACATTTCCTGCTGGCTCTACTTTTTACAAACTTAAAGTTAGTCATCTCCATTACATATGTTCCTTATGATGAATAAACTTTACAATATGTATAAAATAAATTTAAATTTCTGCTCTTAACATATCAACAGTCTTGGTCCTTACACCATCAAGAAGCCACTCTGGAGGATCGGGTTTGCTGAGGCAGCAGCACCTCTGCTCAGACCCTTTCACTCCCTTCTTCTGAACCCAGAGCACACACAACTTCTGTCCTGAAGCATTTTCCGTGGTGCATACAGAAGTCTATTTTCTCTCCAGATAGTGCCACAGTTGGCACGCCAGGTCTCTGTCTTCCTGGCCGAGTTCCCTTGTCCTTTCCCAACCCAAGGTCACCTACGGCTGCAGTTCAGCACTTGCTGGACTCAGTCCCCAGGATTCCGCTGTACAGACTTCATCTGACCCCCACTTTCTACACTCCCCTTGTTCATTTCCTCGACCTTCCCCAACCTGCCAGCTGACTGTCCCACTTATTGCCGGCTCTCCCACAGCACACACCCTGCTTTTCTCTCCTTCTTCAGAGAACTTATTGTCACTTCCCTTCCTACCGTGGTACGGTTGATTATAAAACCATCTAAACATCTCAAAAGGCTCATGGGGTTAACTAGACCTAATCAATGAGAGGTCATTAGATCATGAGGACTCTGACCTAATCAAATGACTAATGCACTGACTAATTCATGACTGGATCGTGATGGAGGAGGGGGTGCAAATGTTCAGAGGGAGGCACAGCTGGAGAAAGAAGTCACCAGGGGCATCTTGACCCGGTCACCCCTCTGGGCTTCCTGGCCACCAGCCTCTGCCACAGTCCCCAGCTGCCATGACATTCTAAAGCCAAGGGTCCAGACAAAACCAGACTGAATCCATGAGCCAAAATGAATCTTCCTCCTGTGAAACTGTTTCCCTCAGGCAGCTTTCACAGCGATAAAAAGCTAACTAACACAAGTCTAGACTGGCTTCGTCACACATTCTCTGACTCCCAGAGGAATACAAGGCGAAGGAGAGCAGGACTGACTTAGTGGTGTATTCCTAACACCTAAAATTGTTTCTGTTGCTCAGTACTTGCTGAAAAATATATTCCCTAGCGAGTGATCATTCCCTAAAGGATTTAATAGATATTTATTCCCATTAGGACAGTACAAGACCCTAATAAAAATTTCATTTTCCTTGATGCCATGTCATTGAACTTAACACTGAATTTTTTGAACCTTTAAGTTATAAATAATTAAGGAATGATATTTTGACCTGACAGCCTGCTAGTGCTACAGAATTATAATTATTGCTGGAATAGTCTACTACTATGAAGAAATAATCATTTAAAATGGACAAAAACTTGTTTGATTGACAAGACAAAATGAGCGTGTCTGTGAAGTTTTAAGATTGCCTAAAACACAAACTGCGTATGACAATAGACAGTGGCAGATAAGAGTATGACCAAAATAAGAAGTCTTCCAAAGCACGTTACCTCAAATTTAAGCATCTCCATTAGAAAGCAGAAAAAAAAAAACAATAAAATGATGGATGAAAGGTGGAAGATGGGGCTCACAAAAGTGTACACTGAGATGTCCAAACATGCGTGCAGATATGACATTCAACATACTTCATATTAAGTGTACTCTTAAACACTATATATGATTATAATCATACTTACACACTGAGAACACAGTAGAGATGTCCAAACACACATGCAGATATGATATTCAACATACTTCATATTAAATGTACTCTTTTTTTTTTTTTTTTTTTTTTTTTTTTTTTGGTTTTTCGAGACAGGGTTTCTCTGTGTAGCTTTGCGCCTTTCCTGGGACTCACTTGGTAGCCCAGGCTGGCCTCGAACTCACAGAGATCCGCCTGTCTCTGCCTCCCGAGTGCTGGGATTAAAGGCGTGCGCCACCACCGCCCGGCTTAAATGTACTCTTAAACAGCTATGTATGATTATAATCATACTTATTCCAAACCTGGATAAACATTTTTCTCTTAAAATTAGGATTCAAATAAGATTATTTGGAATATAAATGAGTCTTTAAAAATATTTCCATTAAATACCACACCATATTTAAGTTCATTGCAGCTTTCTTTGATATTTACTTTGATGAAGGCTTTTAGAAAAAATTTAAATCTTTAAACCTTCAATCTCCAATCTATAAAGTAGCCAAATACTTATTAAGCACTTCAAATGCTTTAGAATAAAAATATACTTTCATAAATATATAAACAAAGATGTAATGAATTTACGTAGTATGTAGGTTTCAATGTAAATGAACCAAAGGTATACACAGTAATAATATGTATTCCAGATTACAGATCATCAACCCCAACTAGAGAACATCTGCTAAATCTCTGTCCTTCTAGCTTCCTTAATGGCCTTTGAATGTGTTTTTATTCTGACTTAGTAAAAATAACCACTTCTATCATAATTTTTTCTAGTAAATTTTTTAAATGTCATAATTCATTATTATACTTAGCTGAGAATAAACAGAACTGAATTTTAATAAAACATGCCACATACTCATAGTACGCAGACACCAAAAAGTAAATGAAGTTACAAACAAATATATGAGATGAAACAATTATACTAATTTTTTTTCATATGAAAATAGTATTGGATACAACTTCAAAATATTTTCAGCTAGCCAGGCAGTGGTGGTGCAGGCCTTTAATCCCAGCACTAGAGAGGCAGAGGCAGGCAGATCTCTGTGAGTTCAGGGCCAGTCTGGTATACAGAGCGAATATATATTTTCAGCTATTATTCAATACTAAACAACATACAATTTTGGCAAAACACTAAAGTAATAATAAACATTAGGGCAAGAATAGTAGCACAAAAAGCTTGGCATGGTGGCTCACATTAATTCCATCTTAGGGAGGCAAGGAGAGTCACATGAGATTGAGGTCAACCAGGGCTACATAGTAAGTTCCAGGTTAGCCTGGACTTGGGTGAGATCCTGTCTCAAAAACAAAAAACAAGCAAACAGAAAGATTAGCAGCACAAAGTCACTCGTGAGGCCATCATGAGACAAATTAAATGGAAGACAGGATGCTACAGGAGGAAGATCTGAGTAAGACTTAGGTTCTTTATTTCAGACATGTGACCTGAAAGCAAATTGTACCTCATTTACCCTCAGATTCCTAATGTGTAAAACAGATCAAATAACTTTACAGAATCAAATTAAACATTTTAAAGCTAGCACAGTATCCAAAATCTAGTGGTGTCCAAAACTCCATGTCTAATGGCAGTACTAGTCTGACTCTTAAGGTTATTAAAAATATTGGACATACCTGTAAGTCCTACTCATCACTGCCTATCTATTCACTACATAGTGATTAAATGTTATAGTTAATTCTCTACATGTACTGTTTAAGTAGTAAATAACTTCTTCAATTAATCAACAAGAATAAATGTCCTTCTAAAATTATTCAAAATGCCTGAAGAGGTAATTTTTGTGAAAACCTGAGCAGAGTTGAGTGCAAAGAACTGAATTCTGTCATTTTCCTCCTCCTCTCCCTCCTCCTCATTTGTTTAGAATTTTATTTTTATATAGACAGAGTCTCACTAATGAAATCAGCCCTGACTGATCTGGAACTCACTACATAGACTAGGCTGGTCTCAGAATCAGAGCTCTGTCTGTCCCTGAGTTCTAGGGTTAAAGGCAGATGGCGCCACCACATGCCTCCCCAATTCCATCTTCCCTTCACCCCAGGCACATCTTTTCTAGAAAGTAACTTCATTGGGTCCTACACTTATCCGTTTACTTGAGGAAAGGACTGAGACACAATTCCTTCACCCCAATTTTTTTAACTTTAGTTATAAGCGCCTTGAGTTATCTCTCCACACAGCTTTCCAGATTATTTTAATCTAAATAAATAAAAATAGAAATTTATTAAAGAAAAACCTTTAATTACAGTAATTCAGAAATATGATTCAGAAATATTTCCCATTACCAAACTGTAGCATGTTCCTGCAGATATGTTTCAAATACAGATAAATATAAAGATTTCTTTTCTTTGCTAATATTCTTTTTGTTATTTGTTTTTGTTTTTGTTTTTTTGAGACAGGGTTTCTCTGTGTAGCCCTGGCTGTCCTGGAACTCTCTCTGTAGACCAACCTGGCCTGAACTTAGAGATCCACCTGCCTCTGCTTCTGAGTACTAGGATTAAAGGTGTGTGCCACCACTGCCCAGCTTCTGCTATTTTTAATTAACAAGTATGACTCCCATAATGCTCAAGTGGAAAAAGGGGACTACAGTTTGAAACATGCATATTCTAAAACCACCATTACTTTAATGAAAATTTAGTCATCATGTTCATTTATATGGAAATTTCAAATAACATTCAATGGCATTTTTAATCAAGAGATTAATTTTTTAATTTGAGAAATTATCAGTCAACAGGCAGATCTAATGAACACAAGTTCTTTACTAAAGTACAGAAATAAATGACTAGGCACATTCAAAGTAATCTAAAACTCATTATCAGAATTTTATTTTTTAAGATTTATTTACTATTATTTTATGTGTATGGGAGTTTTCCTTGCATTGTATGTCTATACATCACGTATGTGCAGTGTCCATGGAGGTCAAGAAGACAATGTCAGATCCCCTGGAACAGGAGTTATAGAGGTTGGTGGCCATCATGTGGGTGCAGGGAATTGAACCTGGTCTTTGGAAGAGAAGCCAACACTCTTAACTACTGAGCCATCTCTCCAGCCCCTAATCTTCTTGATTGCATACTTATAGCTACAGACTAATTAGTAATATCTCTAGACATTTAACTGACTGGTAAATTTATGAACCCCCTGAAATTATTTGAAAATTTGTAAAATTATGTGCTAAGGATTATGAAGTGCCACTTTGAGAAAATCTGCATGAAAACATAAATTAGTGTCCAGCATCACAGAGCCTCATAGTCTCATACATGTTAAAACTATACACTTTCATAAGTCCCGTACTGATAAGACAGAGACAAAGAGAAAAGGAAGGATGAATCAGATACAGGGTATCTGTAGTAATTTTACTGCATTGTTTATGAGCATGTTACTATTTATGAACAGAGTGGCTTTTGATCATCAGCTAAAAAAATGACAGAAAATGAAATGTCACTACAACAAATATTTTCTTTTCTTTTTGTTTATATTTTATGTTATTTCTTCAAACATTGTCTCTCACTATCTAGCCAAGACTGGTCTCAAACCCATGATTCTCCTGTCTCAGCCTCCAAACACTGGAATTCTAGGTGTGTGTGACCACATGTGGGTAATCTAGACCATTATGGTGGTAGACTGGAACATTGTTTAAAGATTTGTTTACTATCTTTCATGTACGTGTTTTGCCTACATGTATGACATGTGTGCCAGAAGCCCTTGGAGGTTAGGAAGAGAACATCAGATCCCCCAGAAGTGAAGCTACCAATCGATAATCATGAGTCATTATGTGGGTGCTGGGAACCAAACCCTGGTCCTCTGCAAGAGCAACATGTGTGTTAGCTGCTGAGCCATCTCTCCAGCCCCAATTAGAACACTGTAGAGACCATTTCCATCCATACTATTCAATGTCTATCAACTAGAAATGAGCCTATTCAAAAGTAAATCTTGTGCCAAGTACTGTGGTACACACCTGTCATCTGGCTACTCAGGAGACTGAGTCTCATCTGAGTCTAGGAGGGTGAAAGTACCATGGTACACACCTGTCATCTGGCTACTCAGGAGACTGAGTCTCATCTGAGCCTAGGAGGGGGAAAGGAGTCAGGGCAACACAGTGAGACTGTGTGTCAAAAAACTTAAAAGAACCAACAAGAAAGAAAAGAAAGAGAAATTATTTCTACATATTTTCCAAACAACACTGTTAATGTAATTGTGGGAAATGACATCATATTTCATTTGCTCCTAACATATAGGGTTGCAAAGCCTATACAGAGAGCACTGGACCATGGTACCAATGACAAACAGAGTCATGGAAGAAATGTGACAACTTGGATTTTATACTTGTAGAATTTGAGATGATAAATTCAATCATCACTTACCACCTAGCCTTAAATAATTAACTATATAAATCATTTACTAGGCAAAAGAGTCATCTATGATGGGAACATCCCTCACTGAGTGTTTTCATTACCTCTGAATTAGCATATTCTGATTGTAACTTTTTGCATTCATCTTTGAGTTTTTCAGATTCTCTCTCACGTTCCAAAGTCATATTATCCATTAGTGTTTGAACTTGGACCAGTTCTTTCTTTAGTACAGCAACATCTTCTATACCAGGTCTCTGGAGCTGTGAAACATATTTTAATTAAGTATTACAATAAAAATCTAAAATAATATACATTTTAGAATAATTCACTAAAAAGAGATCAAAATAAAAACAATCATTATTAACAAGTTTTAGACTCCAAATATCGAACACTGATACGTCCCCCTGATAAGTCAACCCCCTCTTTCCATTCTATGTAACGGTATCATCCAGCTGCACTCTAGCAGCATACCAATCTTGACAAGGACTTGACAAATAGCACATTTCTTCTCTACACTAAGGAAGTGGTGTTGGAGATAAAGAGGCCCACAGCTGGTGAGGCTCTTGCCCAGGGTGGAGCCATGGGTCAGTCCTTTGCATGGCTGTAACAACAAAACTTAAATGAAGAAGAAAAGATGCAAGATGTTGAGGGTTTTCAGCCAGATGCTTGGGGTTCAGTAATTCATCCAAGTATTTATTGAATAAAGAAAGATGCCACAGACAGGTCCAGGGTTGCAAAGCCTACGGAGAACACTGGACCATGGAACCAATGATAAACAGAGTCATGGAAGAAATGTGACGACTTGGATTTTATACTTGTAGAATTTGAGATGAAAGCAAGAAACCCAACTGTAGGCAGTCCTAAAACTAGATGGATTCACACAACTGAGGTGAGAGGAAATATCTGGAATGGTGGCGTATGTCTTTAGTCCGGCACTCAGGAAGCAGAGACAAGAGGATCTCTCCGAGTCAGAGGCCAGCCCAGGCTACACACTGAGATCCTATCTCAACAGAACAAAGTGTGAGGAAATGATAGCACCAGAGATGTGGGTATAGGGAATAATGAAAGAACAAAACAATCACATTTAGACAGACACAGTAATGTTTAAGGGAGTTAAATGGCACAACTTTTCTAACATCTTTTTATTTTTACAAATTATAATAGAGTAGATATGTAAGTAGAGGGGGTTAAAGAAATTTTTATTGTCTCCAGTTCATTACACTATTTTTTAAATATTTCCTCAGTTGGATATGGAACTCAAAGCTTTATACATACTGGACAAGTGGTCTATCACTTAACTATATGCCCAGCATCATATATACTTCATTTTAATTAGGAGCTATACATTAACACTGTAACAAATGTCCCTGAATTACCAGTTCAGTTTTCAGATCCCGAATCACACTTGTCTGTCTGTCCAAGTCTCCTGTCAACTGTGTCACTTTTTGTTCAGCAGCTTCTCGGAGACTCTTCTCCTCATCATGTTTTGACTTTATATCTAATTAAAGATAGCAACACAAATATTAGTTCCGTAAGAAGGCAAGTTTCTAAATTCCCATATATTAATCTGCAAGCTTATAATACTTGAGTCCAATTTACATTCCTTAAGTATCCATAAATATGCCCAATAAAATTATGATTGTTAAATTCTACCTAACACTATGCTACTTAGCATCTTCATGTACATACATATAATATTTCACCAAAAAATTATAATTTTTTAAAAATACAGTATGAATAATTTATAGCATAACCAAATGTTAAATCTTTAATATATTGTATAACCAATTTATTTAAAATGTTACTTTTTAATCAAGCATACCAAAAAAGAAAATTTACCTTCTTTAAATTTCAAGAAGAATCCACCAAAAAAAAAACATTGAAAGACAAAATAATTTATATAGAAACTCATATTATTAAAGTTCACTAATCATTTCTATAGTCTACACCAAATGTTTTATCACACTTAAAATATTAGATGATTTTTCAGGGCATATAGTGGTGAAAAATATATTTGCTGGCTAAAAAATTCAGATTTACTGTACCTGCAATTTCAGTAGCAAGCTGGGCTGCTTTCTGTTCAAACAGATCTTTCATCTGCTTAATATTAAAATTTTCCGTCTGGGCTTCCTCTAATTGTTGTTCTAAAGACTGGAGCTCTAGGAGAGAGCAAAGCCACGTGTTAGATGTGATAGCAATTACAGACACTAAATTTTTATTACTTACATCACAATATGTGGTGGTAAAGACAATCAGTGTGAATCCAATTCTAAGACTATTTTCACATTTCAAAATATGGAGCATATGTGATTCATTTAGAGTACAAGTCATAAACATAATTCATAAATTAAAGAATAATTGGAATCGTCTCCAATATCTATAAATATTTGTTTAGAAGTCTGTTTTTGCTTTTTTAAAATTAAGATCTTACTTTACAGCTAAGGATAGAGCAGAACTTGTGATTCTCCTGCCTCAGCCTTCTGAGTGCTAGAATTACAGACGTGTACCATCAAACCCACTTTAAAATATATTATGTTCTTCAAAGTTATAAAGTGAATCCAGAGGTAACTTAAACACATTATCAAAACATGCAGTCAACGCCTCTTACCACTTCATTCTTACATAAGTTCCTTAAATACAACATACAATCGCAGAGTCTAACCTGGACTATTCACTGAGCATCCACCCACTTAAAAGCAGCTACAAAGATGCTAGTCTCATCATTTACTTCAAGAGGTACAGACATAGGGCTGGAGAGATGGCCCAGTGGTTAAGAGCACTGACTGTTCTGCCAGAGGACCCGGGTTCAATTCCCAGCCTCCACATGGCAGCTCATAACTGTCTATAATTCCAGTTCCAGGGGACCTGACATCCATACACACAGGCAAAATACCAGTGCACATAAAATAAAAATAAATTATTTTTTTAAAAAAGGTACAGACATATCATTCCTAATATAGACTTAGATTTTCTTTAAAGAATCATATTGTGGTAATATTCCAGAATTTTATTCATAACTTCAGAATATAATGAACTAGTTAACTGACTAAATTGTTGCATAGGTAACTATCTAAACCCAGAGCACAAACAATATTTTTACTGTTTTACAAACATCAAGTATAAACTTAAACAAAATTCCTTTATCAGGTATTAAATAAAAAACCGGATGAGAAAGAAGAAAAAGAAAACTCAAAAAGAATCTGTCTTTAATTACCTGCTGATGAATCAGGCACCAATCCATCAGATTTAGCTTCCTTGATTAAAACAGAACATATAAGTAAGTGTGGTAAAAAGGAGAAGAAAACACTGTACAATCGCCATGTCTGTCTAGTTAAGCAGGAGGATTTGTAGGTTCTTCTACCTTCAGATCTGTAAGATGGCTAGCATAACTCCACTGCAGTTGGCCAGTCCAAAAACTTTTGTATGTTTGTATAAAACTCTTAGTGTCGTGTTAGGCAACATGCAGAATCCCATAAATTCAGTAATAAACTAATAACAGAACTCCCCACCTGCATGCAACACCAGCTCTGCCATACCCATATGTAGGCTGCCAGCATCAACTGCTAGCCTACAAACACGCAAGCCTCACAGTGTGACAGGTTTAGTCACTGCAGGCAGCACTCAGTGGACTATTTCTCCAGGACCAATAGCTAAGCTGTGACAGGGTCACACTCTTTTTAGCCTTTGAACTTTCAAGTCTTGCCCATCAACACCTGAAGTGCTGTCAGTAAGGGATCCTCATCGTAACAGCTCTCTTTGGAAAGCATCACTTTTAAGAAACTACTCATAAAAGTACATCTCAAACTTTAATGAGATTTTCCTTACCATGGGAACCTGATTCTACAATAGTTGAGAAATTAACAGACTTTAATAGTTGTGGCATTCACTTTGTGGTTTAATGTAACTCATCTATTGAAGGCATTCTCTGTGAGATTTATTCAAAGTATTCTCTCCTTTAAGCATTGTGAACTTAAAAGGAAAATTACATAGCAATAAACTATGTAATTTAAAAGATCATTACCTCAATCATATCCTTACTATAAGCATTCAAAACACCTAGAATATTTGAAAATTAATAAGCTTATAGATATCATCAACTATCACAACCAAAAAGGTAGTGTGTGTCAGGGTTGGGAGCAGTTTAAAAAAAAGCCAACAACATTTTGGCACCCAACATGGGGTGCCAAAATGTAGTTAGCTTTTGTTACTCTTTGGGGGCCCACAACCCAGCTCCCAAATAAATACACAGAGACTTCTTCTTACTTATGAATGCCCAGCCTTAGCTTGGCTTGTTTCTAGCCAGCTTTTCTAACTTAAATTACCCTATCTACCTTTCACCTCTGGACTTTTACATTTCTCTATTCTATGTACTTTCTTTACTTCTTACTCCGTGGCTGGCTGTGTAGTGGGTGGCTGGCCCCTGACGTCCTCCTCTCCTTTTCGTGTTCCTCTTCTGCTCCTTTTCTCCTTCTATTCATCCTCTCTGCCTGGCAGCCCCATCTATCCCTCCCTGCTGAACTATTGGCTGATCAGCTCTTTATTAGACCATTGGGTGTTTTAGGGAGGTGAAGTAACGCAGCTTCACAGAGTTAAACAAATACAACATAAAAGAATGCATCGTATCTTTGCATCATTAAACAAATATTCCACAGCATAAACAAATGTTAACACATCTTAAACTAATATTCCACAACAGCTCAGTGAGTAAAGGCACTTGACAGTAATATGAGAAATCAATTCCCAGGACCCAAGGAATCTCTCACACATTGTTAACTGACCTCCACATGCAAGAAGGTACCAACAGATATATGCATGCATACATGCACAAACACACACAAACACACACAAACACACAAACACACACACACACACACACACACACACACACAATGTAAATCATAGCAATGAAGACTTTATCCCTTAGAAAACCTGGCATGGTGGTACATGCCTTTAATCACAGCAGAGGCAAAGGTACACAGGCCTCTGAGAGTTTGAGGCTAGCTTGGTCTGCACAGTAAGTTCCAGGACAGCTAGGGCTACTCAGAGAGACCTTGTCTCAAAAAACAAACAAAAATAGAAAACAAACAATAAAAAGATTATAACCCTTAAGGTTAAAGTCATCCAGCAACTGGATTAAAAACAAAAATTAAAATCTCTTTTACATTATTTTCATAAAGAGTTAAACCCATCTCAAAGAATAGAGGATTACCCCATAAACTAGATTTTTAAAAAATTTCACTATACACTAGATTTAGACATATTGACTGCTACAAATAATCAATATTTAAAATGTATTTGTTTCCAAATGGAAAGTAACTACAAAGACAAGTTATAACTTACACTATCGAGAATTTCTTTAAATTTACGAAATACAGCACATTGGCACATGCCTGTGATTCCAGCACTCTGAAGATGGAGGCAGAATGATCAGCCAGCCTCAGCTGCTCTAAATGACTGAGACCTTGTTTAACACACGCACACACACATACACACACACATGCGCGTGCACACACACACACTCACACATACACACACACACATGCATGCGCACGCACACACACGCGCGCGCACACACACACATACACACGCACACGCACACACACGCACACACTCACACACACACACACACACACACCATCACCATCATCATCATCTCAAATACAGTAGTTTCCATGTTAGATAGGCAAAAGAACTATAAAGACTGACTAATACTAAAGCCTCTATAAACAGTATTAAGACTGGCAACTTTTTGTTCACTGACTTGTTTCTCTCTTTTTCAATCCAGGTAGTAATTCTTGGTACAAAGATTAAAATGCAAAAGTAAAAAAAGAAGTAAAATCCTAACTCAAAGTCACAGTGTGATGAGACAGTATGGAAGCAGATCACTAATTATTTTATAAAGGTGTTAAAGGACATCTACTTTGTTTTTAAAAACAAAGACTATCTCTGGATTTAAAATTTTTCATAATTCCTTTTCTTTCTAAGATATTGCTGATAGAATTTTTATATAAAATCACATTTTGATAAGGTACCTAGACCCCACAGATGTCACTTTTTGTATCAACATTTTTTCATATGTATTTTTATGCAGATAAACATATACAGAAATCAACAGTCCCACATCACATATTTCAGTTGATAACTGACTGTGTGGAAGATAACAGAGCTGAAACTTTTCTAGGACCCAGTGACAAAGTAACATCATAGTGACATGCATTGCCCATGCTTATTTATGATCCTGGTAAAACAAACCTACTGTGCTACCACTGATATGCAATTATGTGTACTACTTAAGATTTGGTAATTCTAACAAGCCACTGTGGCTAGTACATGTGTTTTTATAGTGTATTTTATTGGTATTTCAGAATATACTGTCTAGTTTAAAAAAAAAAAAAAAAAAAAGCTTCAAGTGAAAAAGCACCAGGCAGATCTTGAGAGACATCCCCAGGAGAAGCTTTGTTACCACAGGCCAGGGGAACTCGGCTGTTACTGCTCTCAGAACACCCCAGGGGGATGAGATGTGGAACTGAGGCCTATATTTGGGTTTGAGCTAAAATGTTTAGCCATTTAAGTATATTGTCAGAAAAATAGAATAACATAAGTTTGATGTTTTAAAAACTGGTAACTGATACTTTTTAAAAATATATACATGACTTTGGATGGATGGATGGATGGATGGATGGATGGATGGATGGATGGATGGATGGATGAATAGACAGACCGATAGACAGACAGATGATAGATAGATAAATAGATAGACAGACAGACAGATATGTTTTAAGATTGTGTGTATGCATGAAGCACATGTGTGCAAAAGGCCAGAAGAGGGCAATGGATCCCCTGACCCTGGAGTTACAGGCAGTTGTGAGCTGCCTGATGTGGATTCTGGGAAGTGAACCTGGGTCCTCTGCAAATGAACCAACCACATTTAATTACTGAGCCATCTACACACACACACACACACACACACACACACACACACACACACACACACACACACACCCTTTTTGAGACAGGATCTTGTTATGTAGCCTAGTCTGTCCTTGAGCTCACATTGTCTGGCCTCAGCCTTCCAAGTGCTGGAACTACAGACAAGTACTATCACACCTGACAAAACAAATTCTTAATGGAACATGTTTAAGAAGCTTTATCTTTGCTTCCCATATTTGTTTCCATTCATTATAATTGCATAGACTATCCAATAGGCTATTAAACAAAGAAATAAATTAGGAAGTTTTTTATATCAAGCCCCTTATAAAAGAGTGTAATACTCAATTTTCAACAATGAAAATAAACAATTAATAAACATGCTTCAAGAATTTAAAATGCAATTACTTGCTGCTGTAGCCCTTGATATTTTTCTAATTCTTTCTTTAATTCTTCTGAGTACCATTTTTCTTCCTAATAAAAAAGATTTTAGTTAGTAAATTTTAAAAGTCTTTAATCTGAAACTCTGAAAATAAACAAGCATTATCATGTTTATTCTTACCTTAAGTGAAGCCTGTAGGTCTTGGACCTCTTGTCTGAGTAGTGTTATATCATCTCTAAACGCGCATGGCGAGAGAGGAAACATTCTTTAATTTACAAGCTTAACAAGTGGTAATCAGTAACTATCTACTAATGTTATAGCTTTCTCAAGTACTTTAAAAACACTGAAAATTTTATGTATCTAAGCTTTTAGAAAAAATAATTTTATTCTTAAAGCACATGGTTTACAAATAAAAACAATTCTCATGAAAATAATCAGATAATTGTCAAGTGCCTGAATTGGAAACAAAATGCCTTCTACTTATTTACCAACAATAAGCAGGAATGGCTCCCTAATGCAGTTAGCATAAAGTCTGTTGGCAGGACCGTGAACTGTGCACAATCTCGGCGGCCCTGACTGCCACTCCCCCTCCATGCACTTGGCTGGAATATCACTGACTTCCTTCTGTTCCTTCTCACTCTCTGGGACTCTCATCTAAGACTCAAGCTGACAAGAAGGTGAGCAAGACAGGCTAGGCAAGAGAGGAAGACTATGTCAGATGAGCGCAACTTTAAATTAGTAATGTGAAACATTGCAACTTTCAGCAAGGAATTAATCTTGACACAGCAATTATATCACATGCACATTCCATGACAATATTACATTTCAAAACTAGCATACACACCGTGTCAAAGCAAGATTGGCCTCTCCACCATGACCTGAGTCATTACCAGCATCATGAACTGCCTGATAGTGTTTGAAAAGTTCATCAGCAGAGCCAAGAGACTTCATACACTGGGGACATATGAAACCCTATAAAAAGAGGCACAAAAAAGATTTTAAAATATTTAATTTTGAAGAATAACACTTTGCATTTATGAAATATGGTCAAATGTCACTAAATAAACTGTAATTTATAATGTCAAGTCCCAATTCTGATATCAAGCAAAGGTATTTCACAAAACACAGCAACCTTTTAGGCTGCATCAACTAATGGCTAAAGAAATGAATTCTAGTATAAGACATTAGTTTGTCCTTCCTTCCTTCCTTCCTTTTTCCCTTCCTTCCTTCCTTCCTTCCTTCCTTCCTTCTTTCCTTCCTTCCTTCCTTCCTTCTTTTCTTTTTTAAAGACAGGGTCTCACTATGTAGTCATGGCTGTCCTGGAACTCACTCTGTAAATCAGGCTGGCCTTAAACTCACAGACATCCACCTGCCTCTGCCTTTTGGGTACTGGGATTAAAGGCGTGCACCAACACACCCAGCTAAGATGCTGACTTTATATTCTAGATTAATTGAGAACATTTTCCATCACAACCTTTCACTCTCTATATATTCCCAGTAGTAAAGTAACATTTGTCCTAATCTAGTTCATAGGAACAGAAAGGAAAAAAAGGCAAGAGCCCAGCTAGCTCAGTCAGTAAAGCATGATCTCAGGGTTGTGGGTTCAAGCCCCATGTTGGGCACCATATTCATTAACCAATGGGAACAACATATATTCACAGTGTACAGAAAGACATCCCCCAGCAGTGAGATGATGAAATCATCTTGTCACCCAAGGAAAAATTCCAGACTGTAAGTGTCCCACACAAATCTCTGTTTGAGAAGTGCTGTAGTCAGAAAACGTCGTGAACTGAGTGATGGTCACCTGTGATCTCAGCACTCGGGAAGCAGAGGCAGGAGAATCCGAGGTTTAAAGTCATCCTCCGCTACACAGTGTGTTTAAGACCAGCACTGGCTACATGAGACCCTGCCTCAAAATAAATAAATAAAATAAAAATTGCTATCATGAGGCTAACATGATAAAAGCCCAAAGCTAATATAAAGCCTAAAATAACATAAAATCCTGATAATCCCAGAATTAATATATGATTAAGACTATCACCAATAGTGGTTTTAAAGATGCTGCTACAGGTCCATGTTTTCTGTGTTTGGGGTTACAATTCAGGAATGGATAGTGAAATCAACATACTAGGCTGTAACTTTATTATTCCACAGTGGAATACATTAGAGGTTATTTTACTAACAGGAAACAACATTTTATTAAAGTTTTTGAGCAATGACAAAAAATATTTATTACAGTGAGTATCATAAAAAAAAATTTGAGAAGCATCCTTATAGATTAACTGTTAGAGGTAGCTAGAATAAGAAAAACTGTTTTTCTAGTGGATCCATACTAAGTACAGATATATGCCCCACACAATCTCAGTTGAAGCTCATGTCTATTTATTTACAGTGTTACTACCCCTACTTTATAGACCAGGAAACTCAGAAAAGCTAAATAACTTTCCTGAGGTCACAAATGACTAAGATATCTATGAATTTGCTGGGCATCTCCCACGTCTCAACGGCCTAACCCTTAAAACGAGTCCTTTTACTTTCTAACTGCCCAGTGACTCTATTCAACAGGTATTTTCATCATTTTGAGTATAAAAATAATAATATATCTGTGGAAAGCACAAATTGTAAAATATTGTACCAGCCCACAAAAAAAAATGATCAATGATACACATGGAAAAGTATCTTTTCATGGAGCTGAATCAATGATTAACCAAATAGCATTAAATTTACCACTGTATGGCTATCTAACTGCAAACTGTATTAGCAATCAAAGGCTGCAAGAACTCGCATCAACAGCCTCATGGTTCTCTAAGAATTATTTGTCTGAGAGGTATATAAATTATTAGTAGCATTCAAAGTATTACATTTATTTTATTTCAGCATAATTAATATACAAAAGAAATATTTAACTTCTAATATGTGAAATTTTTGTATTCAAGTATTTCTATGAATAACAAAGAAATAGTTCCTCATACTTTGCACACCACATACTCCCCCACTAAGGGCTCTGAGGCTGTCTTATTCTTTTAAAAACTACCAAAGAATATCAATTCTAAAAACACTCCCAACCTCTACCAACCCAACCTATCCTTCACTCTAAACTATAAGATACCCCCATGCAATCTATTTTGCAGGGGTATGTCATATTCTCAAAATATTTAAATTCATTGAATCAAAGATAAAATATCAATGAATATCATGGAGTTATTACATTTATATGATTCTGCTAATTTGGTTGCAAGAAATAAATGTGTACTGTGCTTAGTAAGTGCTTGGCAAGTCTAAGATGTTCCTCTATTTCAGAGACAAAGGTGGAACAGTGTGGGTCTGAGGTGGCGTTTCTGTGCACAACTGCATCGTAAGCATCAAGTAAGTACATTCTGACTCTGAAGAGTCTAAGGTTTGTCTTATGGGGACATAGAAATGCCACCTTTTATTCATTCTATAAAAACTAAAGCAATTCCCTGTAGAGATCACGGTTGTCCATGAGTATGCTTACTCAAGCAGTGCACGGCTCTCTTCACAATAACTAATCAGAACTATCAGTTCGCTTTTGAAGAAAGTGTCCTTCCCACATTACAAAAAATTAAGATAATAACAATAACAACAACGAAGAATGCTGTCCCAATATGTTCTCCTTGACTCTCCCAGCATAACTCCATTTTTCCCTACTATATTATAATGCAAGTGGTTTCAGCTGTAACTTACATGCTAATCTGTATTGAGCCAATACTATGTAGGACCTTTCTGGATCTATACATCTAGCGATATATACCCCTACCTGCATCTCATTGGCATTTCACATGCAGTAAATCTAAGGCTTGACTCACCTCCCAAATTTCCTTTTTTACCAACTTTCACCTTTTGCCATAAACTGTAAACTTAAAAATGATAAGCTATTCTTCTACCTCCCTGGTGATAAGCTGCCACACCTAAGCATTCTTCCTTCCTATGTTTTCTTCCCAGCCCTCTCTGCAGCTTGTCTTGTTCAGTTACTATCTGTTGTACTGACGGATGTAGCACCATTCCAACAGTGTTCCTACAGGTAGCCTACTTTCTTCTCACTAATGGATGTCCCACATGGCTGCCAGAGCTTCTTCCTAAAACAGACTCTTCAGCGTTCTTCACCAATCTTTATTATCCACATGGCACACAAGTTCTTCCATGGCCATCCCCTAATGACCAATACAGTCTGATGTCCATATCCCTCTCTATCTGCACCACATACTTCAACACTACTAACATGCCTCTGTCCCTGAGCACAACATGCTATCTCAAATCTCTGGCCATTACATATACTGCTGTGTGTCCTTCAACAACACCACTGACTTGACTTGACTCCAACAAACAATGTATTAGATCATTTCACCTCTATACCCCTATATGGGTTAGTGGTATTCTTGTCATATATATTTTTCTATACTGTATATTTATTAAATAAAATAAAGAACTTAGTTGAACAATGGGTCATTAATAGGTTACAAACAATAAAACCTTCCAAAAACAAAATGAGTTAAACAGTAAGCACTCTGAGCACATGAAAACTAAAAAGATTTTTTAAATTTCTACTTTTTCTTGAGTGTTGATGCAATATATCTCCTAGTCAAATATGGAAGCACATATCTATAATCCCAGCACTTGAGAGGCAGATACAGAACTGTGAGTTCAAGCCCTCTTTAGGCTACAAGACCGACCCTATCATCTCAATCTCTCTCTCTAAGCATACATACACATATATATTTTATGTATAACATATGGCACAATCAAAGCTCACTGAAAGAAGACAAATATCAACAGATAATTCTATAGAGCAGATACATGTAAAGAACTATAATAACACGAGAGAAGTCGTTCAACTCATCACACTTAACAAAATATATACACATATATTTGTATGTATATGTGTTTCTCATCTCTATCCTACTGAATCTTCATCTAGTATATACTAACACATATACTATGAGATAGTGTTTCCATGAGATCTTAGAATCAGGCTCTAAAAAGTGAGTGCGTGTTCCCTGACAGAAAGAAAAGACAGGCCCTCCGAGGAAATGAAGAAGCATTAACAAAGATGGAGGAAGGGCTCTGGAGCAGCAGCACACTTGTTTAGAAGGCAGGGCCTCTAGAGTACTCTAGTCACAGATCCAGAGTGAAGAGCAAGAGTTCAACGGGTGAATAAATGCAGTGATCCCCTACGCAGCTACTGAAATGAACAGAAATAGTAAGTGGCATTGGGAGTGTACAATGAACTAATATTGTCAGTAGCTGATGGCATGGGTGACGAGCACTCATGTAGCATGTGCAAACCACTTGGTTCAATCCCCAGCATCACACACAGATACAGAGACAGAATAAGAATGAAAGTGAAGAATGCAATTAGGCTTCAAACGTATTTAGATTTTTTTTTTTTTATAGAACTCTGAAAGAACCTATGATAATCTAGATGGGATTATTCTTCTTCGAAACTACCTCTTGTCTACCACCATGCTTCTACTTCCCACTGCTTATCATCTGTCCAATAACTATAGTACAACACTAGCTGACATGCCTGTGGTATAAAATAGGACATGAATAACAATAATATTTAACCTGTCATTTCATATCATATTTGTATCATAACTTCTACTAATAACTAGTAGGCACATCATAGAGTGTTCCTCAAAAACTACATCCCTATTACATTATTTGCCCTTTACAAATTTGGTTTTGTGGCTTTGTGTTATTGTTGAGACAAATTCTCACACTGTAGCTGAGGCTGGACTTAAACTCACAGCAATCCTTCTGCCTCAGCATCCTGAATGCTGGGTTTGCACGTGTGAACCATAGATTTTTGACTGTTGTCTTGAATCAAGAGTTTTGATGCTAGATACCCATGTGTGCCAGGAGACTAATGGCGACATTGAAGTATGCCATTATACCCCTAAAACTTCTACATGCCAGGTTAGTACCCCACAAAGAACTAATTTGTTCCTAAGGAAAACCTTACAAGTAATATTCCCAATGCATCCATTTTTTCCTGTGAGTAGATCTTAAATATTTAAAAATTTTGTCAAAGCTGTAAGAAAAATAAATGTTTATAAAGTAAATATATTTACCCCCTTAACTGTTATTAAACCTTCACATGAAGTCTTAACAGCGTAAGTATTTAATCAGTCAATTAGTATCTTCCACTCTTAATTCCAGCAAGATTCTTTAATTCCTGTAACTACTTTACCTTGTTTTATATTTCAAAATCATTTCTAAAATTCATTAGTATGATATATGTAGTAATATTAATCTCTTATAGAGTAATAACAAGTTTATTAAAGCTATAATACCTATTTTAAAATATAACTAGCTTCTACTAATTGCCTATGAATAAACCAAGTGAACCTGTCAGCTCATGAGTTTGATACTAAACCTCAATATAAGAGGCAATTTTTTTTCTAAACCATACTCAAGGCACCAAGTTTGCTAGACAGACAGACTGCAGAGAAATATTCACAAGCAAAAGAGTGCTAAAAATAGCCAACTACATCTCCAAATTTGTCACCAATTTCAAAAACTAGTTTAAGACTAAAAGCAATCAATTCTTTGCTCAGTTGTTTTCTACAAATCCCTTTCTTGAATCCGATGCAGCTAAGAACTTCCCTAACTCAAGGCACTCCTGGTGAAAAAGTCCTTTTAGTTCACAAGGAAAGCACTTACATGGCAAGTGCCTAAGACTGTCGCTCTCACTTAAACACCAAGAAGAAAGTAACTCATCTCCTAGACAACAAGAACATCCTCAGCATCCAAGCCCCTTCTGCCTCTATCTCTTCTTGCCCTGCTTCCGTTAGCCAGTGTATCCTAGTGCACAGTCTAACTGCTCTTGTGAGCTTTCCTCTGAGCGCCCACCTGGATTGGCCAGCTGTCCTTCTCACAGACAACATCTATCACAGACGGCCTGCTGTGCCCACTCCATCTCTCCTGTCCTTTACAACTGAAACGTCTGCTCTATGGGAAGCACTTCACTAGCATGCTAAGTGAATTTGCCCAGCTGTTTTCTTATATATGACTGCTCATGGAGACACAGTCATACTTTGTAGGCTTTCATAGTACCAAGCTTCACTCTTCTATGAGATTTGTAAACTCAAAAAGTTATGCTTTTATAGTATCAAATTTTAAAAAGAAGCATATTAGCAAGACCAGAGAAATTCTTTGCAGCTTAAAAATAATTCCCCTAATACTCTGCCCACCCAGCCTTAGATATGCACCAGTCATACCCTACCGAGCAGTACTTCTCAACCTGTGTGTCACAACCCTTTTGGGAGTCAAACGACCCTTTCATGGGGTCACCTAAGACCACTGGAAAATGCAGATATTTACATTACAATTCATAACAGTAGCAAATCACAGTTATGAAGTAGCAATGAAAATAATTGTATGGTTGGAGGTCACCATGATACAAGAAACTGTATTAGAGGGTCACAGAGTTAAAAAGGTTAAGAAGACTGCTGTAGAGGACTGTTTACATGTCACTATGGGTGATGATATGCATTTCGTCACCTCCAGTGAAGCGAAACAAAGATGGAAACAGTCTTCGTTCAGGTTCTAATGCTGTTCAGACACAAAATCTTTCTATGCAAAAATCATTTTGACCTAAATGTCTTAATAATTCATTAATAAAGCATAAACAAGGGATAATCTTACAAATATTGAAATACTACTTTATGTTTCAAATTCCATGGCAAAGTATACGTACACATATTAAGCATTTACATTTATTTACAAATTCACAAAAGGACTGCTGGAACCAAGAGGAGAAACCAAGCGGACTGTCCAAGAGCCCTTTTTCCTTATTGATTCTTCTTTTAAGCATGCATTATTAAAGCAATCCGCATTCCCGTATAGCATAAAAGGGAACCAACACCGGACAGGGAAAACAAAGCTATTTTGAGCAACCCAAAACCAAGCTGGCAAACAAAATGCAGGACCCACAGTCACACTGGAGTCACTAGGAAGTCCCTGTGCTCCTGTCTCAGGCTCAGTGTGCACCTCCTGGTAATGTCCCGACAAGTCAGCAGCAGACACACATCTTTTCATACACAATGGGCAGATGAAACCCTGTGAAATAACAACCTTCAGTTTGTTTGTTGTTAATAAACATGAGCATGCAAACACACATAACAAGAAATTAAACACCCTCTTTTTGGTATGGGTCAGGGAACAATAAATTAAACAATCTTTTTTGGGTATGAGTCAGGGACGGTTCAAGGTGTAGCTGTAAAGGGTGAAAGGCCCATCTACTGCGTAACGGTAAAGGTTAGTTCCCATCTTCACATTATAAATTTCCTCTGCCTCATTTCTTCTGTGTGGTACCCAGCTGCTTTGGCTCAAATACTCCAGTTTATGCATTTTAAATTGTTTTTGTTTATGCCACTTTGTCCATAGTTTACCTGAAACCCAGTACTGGCAAGTTAGGTTTTATTTTAGATCAAGAAGTTCCAGCTGGTACTCCAAATACCTTCATGTGATATTATGTTCTCAACAAAGAAACTGTCTTCAAGTAATTATTAGTCTCTATTGTGTTCCACTCAGCAAAGATCACATCTCCCCATACCCACCATCCCCAATGCATGCTGCTTCTCTCCCATTCTCTGGGCTGCGTAGGTCTGTGGTGGTTTGAATGAGAACGGCTCCCACAGGCTCCTATGTTTGAATGCCTGGTCACCAGGGAGTGGCTCTACTTGAGAAGGATCAGAACTAGAGGCGTGGCCTGTTGGAGGAAGTGTGTCACTGGGGTGGGCTTTGAGGTTTCAAGGGCCAAGCCAGGCCAGTGCCTCTCTCTTTATGCTTCTTCCTGTGGATATGCATGAAGAGCTCCCAGCCGCCATGCTCCCTGCCATGATAATGGACTAAACCTCTGAAACTATAAGCCAGCTCTAATTAAATGCTTTCTTTAGTAAGAACTGCCTTGATCGCGGCGTCTCTTCACAATAGACACTAAGACATTTCTCTTTGTTGTTGAATTTCAGGTGATGAAAAGCTAACAGAACATGGGAAGCACACATATTACCCGGGACAAAGGAAGCGTTTGGTAGACATTAACTAGTTCCACTATCATTGTTCTGTGTGTGCGTGCGTTCGTGTGTGTAAGGGTGCATGTGTGGTATATGTGTGGGGGCACACATACATGTATGTGCACATGCACATGGAAGTCAGAAGAGAACCTTAGGTGTCACTGCCCAGCGCTGCCTCCATTTTTCTTTTGGAGACAAGCTCTCTCACTAGCCTAGACCTGACCATGCAGACTCAGACTACGCCGGCTCTCCTGCATGCTCCAGGGAGAATGCTGGTCTTACCTCCCCACTGCTGGAATTACAAGTACACACCAGAGTTTAATTTAACATTCTGGTGATGGAACTCAGTTCCTCCTTGCACGTACTTACCAGCGTGGCTATCTCTACAAATTCCATTATCCCTCTCTCTCTGTCCCTTAAAAGGTAACTATCCAGGGGGCAAAAGCAAAAAACACAAATTCACGTCTTTTTAACTGGCCAAAGAGTTATCTTCCAGACACCCACATCCCAAGTACTAACTAGAACCAGGGAACAGGACTTCTTTAAAAGATGCCTCTTGTCTGTCTTGCTTTCTTTTGGCCACTAAAGGGTTAGAGTGTGTTTTACTCTACTCGTAACTGTCAATGGTGAATGTCCACACCCAGTCATCTCATCATTAAGACACATTCACTGTAAAATTATTCTGCTCTGGCTATTAGCTGTGGTGTTGAAAACACAGAGAATCAAACTCTCCAATCTCAAGAAACTTACAGGCTTCTTGAGAAAATTACCAAGAAAATTATTTTAGCTTTCACAAACCCCAAAAATCTGGACCCCCATTCAGAAGACAGCCACAGTCTCAGCCCCTCCATTGTCATTCCTTGACACCTCGGTGATCAGGCTGCACACAGGTGGCCCTGTGACCCACTAAGTTTATTTTCAACACAGAAGCTACGCAGAGTATCCTATGACCAGCGTAGTACCTAATCTTATCATTTCCTGCTCAAGATTCTCCAGTGGCTCTGCTGCCTCACAGAGACTTAGCACACACACAGTGTGTATAACATCTGCACGGTCTGCAAGAGGCAGGCCTGGCAGCTCACTGAGCCAGTCTGGGATCGCTTGGTACTCTGGAGCTACACGAGCCTCCGAGCTGGTCCTCACCATGCAGACATGCTCTTAGCTCAAGGAATTCCTGTGTGTCCTACATGTCTGGAACACCACTTGCCCCAGAAACGTCCTTGGCTCATTCCCTCACCTTCTTCAGGTCTAAGGCATGCTACCACCCCCTTCTCCACTGGACAAACCTTCAGTGATGACTACATAAAGCTACAGATGTTCCACACCTTCTTCAGCTCTAAGGCATGCCACCACCCCGTTGTCCACTGGACAAACCTTCAGTGATGACTATAGCTACAGAGAAGATGTTCTACACCTTCTTTCCTAGTCTATTTTTTTTTTCAGTAACACCAATTTATCTATCCTGGTACATTTTTAGATTATTTTGTTTTATGACTGCCTACATAGCAAGTGCCAGGGGCACAGAGTGAAGTCTGTATCCAAAAAAAAGAAAGAAAGAAAGAAAAAGTGAATCAATATCTTGAACATATGTAAACATCTCTTAAAAAATCAACAAACAAAATCCAACAATATATTAAAATGGTGATAACAACACAACACTGTCAGGTGAGAATACAAATACTCTAGGAACACAATATTATAAATGCATGTACTTCATCCCAGAACAAAGGGAAAAACCAAACAACATGTCAATACGTGTGGAAAAAGCATTGTACATGGCAAGGTGCACTCAAAGCGGGAGGGCCGGGAGGGGAGGGGCCGGCAGCAAGGCAGCACACTCGCTACCATCATCATCAGTGAGACTGGACAGCAGCACCTTGCTTTGTTCCTGGACTTGGGAGATTATTCCACCATTTTAGGCTTTTACCTCAACATTTGAGTGATGGTAACCAGAGGCTTTCTTTCTCTCTTTTTTTCTATCACGAACAAGTATTACTTGCTTCTTAAAAATAAAAATAGTAATACAACTAAAAAGCCTTTGTAATTAAAATTAAGCTTATTTACATTTTCAATAGTTTTTAATAATTCAGTAAAGATAAAATAAAATTTAACAGATCATAAATGAAAATAGAAAACACTGCTTAATTAACACAGTTTGTGGTGGCCACTCATGCGCAGTAAGGGCAAGTTCTTTATAAAATCACTAAAATGTTCTTCATTGAGATGACAACATAAAGACTGACTGTAATGTTCCCAATTTCAATCTTAATATACAGTTTTCAATATTACAACCAAACGTTGGTATACTTGTATAAATATAACTCAAAGTCACATTCTAATAGTACAGCTTACGAGGATTTTCCCTATGAACATAATTTAAGTTTCCAATCATTACTATAAATATTGGCTAATTTTATTCTCTCTCATCTTTTCATACCTCTGAGGAACTTTCATTGTTGACATCCACTGTATTTATAGGAGCTGCTGACGAATCTAAATCAGATCCTTGAGAGCCGGCTCTCCCAGGAGTCTGAAACAGAGGAGAAAAAGACCACAGTCATAAGCTGCACAACAAGGACGTGTCTTCATAACAGCCAGCCAGCAGCAGCAGCAGCAGCAGCAGCAGGGTCCCTTCTAGAATACTGACCTTCACCCTGTGCGCACCAGGACCTCTATATGCATTTTCAATTTTTATCCTTTTTAAATAAAGCTTTTAAATACAATGTTTCATAACCTCCAACCCACTTTCATAAAACATATTTAATCACAATGTATCTCTGAGACAGGTAAGAATAGAGAAAGTATTTAAAGCCGCTCAATGACTTGCTTATGACACTTGCTTGCAATGGTTAACAACCACAACCCAAACCACAACCACAACAAACACAGAAAACCAGGAGCAGAAGTAACTGCCGACCTTCTGACTCCTCTTTACTGCATCCGCTCTGAGTACAGGAGTGGAGGGAATGCTGCCCATATCATCTAGTCACCCGCTCCGGTCGTCTATCGTTCAGAGCAACCATTACCCATCTATCTCCACACCTGCTATGACACCACCAAGCATAAAGTGAAATGTCTTCTTAGCTCCAGCAGCATTTATCCCCTAAGGTTATTGTGTTTTGGAGTTTTGTTTTTGTTTTTTGTTTGTTTGTTTTCGAGACAGGGTTTCTCTGTGTAGTTTTGGAGCCTGTCCTGGAACTCACTCTATAGACCAGGCTGGCCTCGAACTCACAGAGATCCGCTTGCCTCTGCCTCCCGAGTGCTGGGATTGAAGGTGTGCGCCACCACCACCCCGCGGTTATTGTTTATTAATACCTACATGTCACAGTAAATTAATCCAAAGTCTAGTAAGACACTAAAAGGAGAGTCAAAGCACAAGAACTAACTCCACAATAGTCTTCACACATCATTGTTTCTTAGCAGAGGCTAAGAAACCTGCCAAAGCCACATGACTACTAAAGAGAGGAAAGGTTTTCATTGGAACTCTATGGCTCTGAGTCACTGGTCAAGACCGCTTCTTTGCTAGGGATCTCTGAGGAAACGCACACGCCCCCAAGATTGAGAACAGCTTACTACACTCTGCTTCAACACACAAAATACTTTTACACTTAAACACATACTTAAAATAAGACAAATCAGACACTCCACATTCCTTTTTACTTCCTTATTTATACACTGTACACATTTATTTATAGTTTTTGCTCTTATATAAATTGGGAAATTGGGACAAGTATGAAATCAAGACAAGTAATTAAAGTAACAAAGAAATTCCCAAACTCTTCTTAAACACAGTCAGTCAAAGGAGGATATAGGGTTAAAATTTTATTTCCTGTGCTGGAGAAAGCAGAATCAAACATACCAGATAACAATGGGGAAACTGAGGCTGGAGAGATGGCTCAGCAGGTAAGAGCACTTGCTACTTTTGCAGAGAAACAGGGTTCAGTTCCCAGCACCCACATGGCAGCTCACAGCCATGTGTAACTCCATGGGCATCAGGCACACATGTGGCGACTATTCATACATGCAGACCTTCATACACATAAAATAAACAAGGAGGAAATGGATGGCTTTGAATTTTAAAAGGATACAAGCTGAACACCCCTAATCTTAAAATGTAGCATGTTCCAAAATCTTGTACTTTTTGAGTACCAACATGATACAAGTATAAAGTTCACCAAGCTTAGTAGTACAAGCCTGTAATTCCAGCAATGGAGAGGCTGAGGCAGGATCATGAGTTTGAGGCCTGCTTAGGCCATATAAGATCTTGTCTAAAGAGAAATTGAAAAATAAAGGGATAAGGAAAAATACAAAATTTCACAACAAACTGTCCCATGTACAAAATACTATCTAGAACTACCTTCAGTTGAAGTGTACAGTGTGTATATAAAGTTATGCGGCTGCGGGCAAGTCAGACCAACCGGGCAAGTAAAATACACATGGAAGGAGGCAGGGCCGGTTCCCCCACAGCACAGTTGAAGTTTCCAAGTTACTGTGCTTTCACTTTCTCTTCAGATTTGAAGTTCTCAGAACAAAAACAGCTGTCTCTTTGACAGACAAGATCTCCACTATTTAAAAATAATAACATCCTGAAAAAACTGTAAACTTAAGCACAAAGCACATCCACAGCTACTCCATCTGCCCGCTTCTTCCTGCCCACATGGCTCTGCGGGCCAGGGCTAGGAACCTGAGCATCACTTTCCGTCCCCAGTATTGCGGCTGTCCTTTCTGCTGGGAAACCATCCTCAGAAAGTCAGCTAAACAGTTTAGGAAATGACCAAAGCGGAGTGGTACTGATGGCCATGATGTCACTTTGGAGAAGAGGCCTGGGACTCTCGAAAGCCCACAGGGCTCCGTCTGGTATTTCTGCTATGTCACAGTGACACTCCCTGACGACAGCTCTGTAATCTGTCCTTGGAGAGGGGTCAGCTCTGCATCTCTAGTCTTCACTTTGCAGAGGTGAAGTAATGGGAGAGGGGACAGCAGGTCTGCACTTGTCCTTCTTCTCACTTGTCACATTCTTTTTGTCCTTAGGACCGACCTTTCCGAGATGTCTGTGCCTGTAGGGGGATGGATCAAGCTTTTTTGTCTGGCTGAGACACAGGTTCTTGTGAAACCTCAGCCATGTGACTGTCATTTGGTGATTTTTCCAAATGGCTCTAATGATCCCAAGCCTCTCTTCAGAGGATCATCCTCCCACTGAAGAAATATATCCTTTATGTCTTGAGTATCTGATGACAGGCTCCAACCTTCAGTACATGTACATGTCTGGGGAAGGAGATTGGTGATTCCTAGTCTTTGTCACTGAGGGTTTTGTTTTGGGTTTGGGATTTTGGTTTTTATCTAATACACCAATCTCAAACAGAAAATTTGGAGGTAAAAAAGGATCAGAAGTCAAATGTAAAACAATCACTATCCTAGCTCCTTTCCAATGACCCAATTACCTATCTTTAATTATCATGGACACAATGGTATGTGTGTCTAAGATTTCTGTATGTGGACTTATATAAAGGAGTTAGATGTCCTTCAGAAGTAGAATCCTCAGACTGCTCTTCTTGTGTGAGGGCTAAAGTTGTACTTTAAGTTGAAATCACTGTGCTTAAGAGATCTTTAAAAACATCTCTAACCTGTAAGCCCCAAGGACAGACCACTGCCTGGAATGCTGAAGCTGTTGTCTACATAAGATAACAAGCCCAATGTTTTCAGTTCCATAAACAAGGTCCAACTGCACAAGATGTGCAGGAGGTATGTAGGCAGGAAGTATGTAAGATGTATGCTTGCCTCTGATTGGACAAAGGCAGGAAGCATGTAGTTTTGTGGGGTTTGCTTTTATGAGCACATGACTAACATAATTCATGGCCATTCTCTGTGAAACCGGGTATAGACCTGGCCAGTGTTCACTGTCTTGGCTAGTATTTAATAAATCTTGCTTCAAATTTGGCTCAAAATTTGTGGCAGTGGTCTTATTCTCATCTGGTTGGATTAACACTTGGCTTTGGGAATCTCTGACTTCCTGGTACTATGGAGCACGGGCCTTGACTTCCACAGTCCCTTTAAAACTTCTAAAACCTAACTTTTCAAACTTATGCATGGTATGTCTTTACTGTATTCACTGAATGCCCATGAAATATTTAACTTATTATTTATATGCTTTTAACTTTATATTTTATGTTCTGTCAATGTTACTCATCCAAAAACTAATAGAAGATTCTCTCCCAGGTTTGGTGATGCATGCATGCTTCTTCCTAGCATTTGGGAGTGTGAGGAATGGAATAAAGAGGACTAAAACCAGCAAAAGTGCTATGGGAAAGAAAGCTTGTTCAGAACTCTGATCCAAACAGCACTTAGAGTTCACACAAAAACCAGACAGTTCTGTTCCAAATACAGGTCAATAATGCAAAGGTTTTAAATATTAAAAAGGAAAAACTATTTTCAAAACAAGAATCCAGCTCACCAAAAACACAAGACAAACAGCAAGTATACAGGGTTCTGGGACCAAAAACAGATAACAGCAATCATAATCTACACTGGGGCAAACAGTGTCACACAAGGTGTAGACAGAAAGAAGTCAACCCACTGGGAACACAGCAAGTGGACAGTACCTCCTCTCTTTGCCATAAACAGACACTTTTCAAAGCACTGTAAGTCCACCTGTCTGGGCTTGAAGTTTTATTGAAACTTTTCCAGAAACCAGAGAAAGAACATTCCAAACAGTAAATTATCTACAAAAAAAAAAAAAAAAAAAACTTTTGTTTTTTCTTTGTTATATTCGAAACAAAGATATGATTAAAATTTTAAAAACAAATATAAAGATTATACAAAAACAAAAATAGATAAAACAATTCTGACTTTATAAAAGTCGTAAAGTACAAAGTTGATATGTCATAGCTTTAACGATATAAAAATGTAAACACAAAGAAATTAAAAGGTAATCCCGTAAGACGACGATCATCATGTTAGGATGTTATTTTTCTATCCCCCATTTTACCCAAAGAGTGGGTTAATATGTTTTTATTAACCATTTACTGCCAGGCAGTGGTGGCGCACGCCTTTAATCCCAGCACTTGGGAGGGAAGAGGTGGGCGGATCTCTGTGAGTTCGAGGCTAGCCTGGTCTACGGAGCGAGATCCAGGAAAGGTGCAAAGCTACACAGAGAAACCCTGTCTCAAAAAGCCAAAAAAAAAAAAAAAAAAAAGTACCTACCTCTTTCCAACATGCTATTAATATTATTGTAATACTTCTGAAAGTCTATTAAAAATCATTTCCCCCAAAATGAGCCTGATAAAAAGATTCAGATAATTATAGTTAACAAACATCTATCATTAATACCAAATAGACTAAGAAAAAGAAAACTAAAACAAACCTATTTTCCTATTCACTCTTGGCCTGAGCCAAATGGATGGGTTCTCCATGCCAAGCTTCAATTCTCTCTGGGCACCAATGCCATGCTCTACAGCTCACGAAAACCTGGCCCTGCTGGGACATTCTGCAAACCCCACAGACTAAGGGCTCTGTTTCATAAGACTTCCCATCTCTTTCAGATGCCATCACTAAGTAACAGATACCGAAGTTATCCAACCTTCTGTCAAGGCTTCCCACAACCATCTAGTTCAGTGACTTGTTGTAAGGGCTCCAAGAGCCCAGAGAAACATTTTTCTCCAAAGGATATAAATGAACAGCCAAATGTAAAGGGGTTTAAAGCAAGATCTGGGTGAATCCTGAGCAAAGGCACTCCTGTCCCAGTGGGATTTGGAATATGCCTCTTTACCGAGTAATGGACGTGCTCAACAACTCAGACACTCTTCAAACTTCCAAATTGAAGATTTTTCTGGAGGTTCCATTATTTAAGCATGACTGATTAAATCACTGTTATTGGTGATTAATTCAACCTCTAGCCTCTCTTCATCCTGAGGTTGGAATGTACAGCTCAAAGTTTCAAATTAGAAGTTTGGTTAGCTCTGCCAGCAATTGAAGCAGAGAATTATGGGCGTTTTCACTAGTTTGGCAATCAGCAAGAGAGCCTCAGGGCGACTACCCACTCCAGCTTACCCTGTGTATAAGATGTAACTGCACAATGGGCATACTAACCAGTGACAGGGACAGCCGGAGGAAATAATGATCTTTGTTCTTGAAATTTGCAAAACTGAAACTTATCTTATGACAAAGTGAAAAGGACCAGACATGCCTCATCTGGCCCACCTGCCATGAGAAACGAATTAACTACCCCATGCAAACCACCCTAAATCAGCTTCTCGGCTGGTCTTGCAGCAAGACTTGAGTAACAAGAGCTCCATCTTCTCATTGAGCAGCTTCCCATTGAAGTCCCTTCCTGCCAATACCTTGCTTTCACTTGACCACCCAGCCTGCCTGTGTCCAGGGCCAGACTCTTTCGAATAACAGAACTAGTCCCAATCTGAAGCTATTAGGAAAGCACCAATTAGTATCTCATGCTATACCTGATAACAAGGCAGGGCTGTCCCAAGTTCAAGGCCAACTTGAGCTGTTAGGCAAGACTTTGTCTCAAAATAAAAATTCAAAAAGTAAGGGCAGGGTTTGGAGATGTATCTCAGTGGCAGAACACTTGCCTGGCCTTAGGTTCAATCCCCAGTACACACACTCAACACAGAGTGTGTGAGTGTGTCAGCTCATTAAGGTGAACTAAAGTGAAGTTGAAAAGGGTTTACTATAACTCAGGGAAGAAGCAAGCTGCTTTCACTCCTATTATAGGAAATCTCAAAGGTTTTAATAATCTGTGCTATAAACTAGGATGAACTCAACCATACATTTCTTACAAATAACATCACATCAATAACTGCAATTAGGAAACAAAAACACTCATGATATCCAAACAAATAACAAGTGACTAAGATATACAGAACACCCTAGACTGTTGGTAATATACAATTGGTTGGTATTGCTAAAACTAAGATAATACAGCATTAGTCTCTGCAAGACCGCTATCAGTTAAACACAAGCTTGAAAAACAAAAACAAACAAGCAAACAAAACAAAACAGAATACAGCTCTTTGTTAGCCAAAAAGAAACAGGGCTGTTATCATTGTCTGCTGTAAATAACACCTAAGAGGAACTACTGTCCTGAAAAGTTCAATCACAGGTTTTCGTTGAAAGAAATTGTTGATCTGTTTTAGCACAGTTGTTTACTTCATGGAAATCTGGGCTGGGGATATCATGCCAAAGCATGTTCCAGGTCCCAGCACTGCAAAATACATACACATGCAACCTCCATGTCAGAATCATACTAGCACCACTATGAGAAAGTCGTCAGAATCAAAATGAAGTCACTTACATCAACCTAAGGAAAAACAAAGCTGTGAGATTATTAGAGACGAATTCCCACTCACCTGGTGGCAATTACCAAAAAGGCTGACAGCACCACAGCCTTGCACAAAGATCAGCACAACTTTATACAAACGAAAACACTTCTGCATCAACATCCGCCCTGCAACTTGGCAGAAATCACCCTTGTTACTAATCTTTGTAGTCAATAATTCTTATTTCAAGGCATCTTCTGTAATCTTCCTAATGCATGTGCCTTTAAAAGTCCTCCTTTGTCTCAACTCTTTGAACGTATGTATAGTTTACTTCAGCACATGTCTTCGCGCTGCAATGTTATTCTGCTCCACAGAAATGATCAGGATTCTACGGAGACTCTTTCTGCCTGCTATGTGGTCGGCAGTTATCATAAAAAGTAAAAATAAAAATAAACCCATAACTATAGTTGTTAATATTCTGATCCGCCCCTTGAAATCCCACTTCTTGGCTCCGCCCTGCATGCTGACATAAAAGCCTCATTCTAAGGAAATCTCCTCCCCTCCCCCCCCCCCTCTCTCTCTCTCCTGCTTTTCCTCCCAAGAGGTGCACATACCTTGATATCTCTCTGTCTCTGTCTCTGTCTCTGTCTCTGTCTCTCTCTCCCCCCCACCAATCTTTTTCTCTCTGTCTCTCTTTCCTTTCTTTCTCTTCATCTCTCTATTATAGTAAACTCTCCACGTGGATGCAGCGTCTGGGCTGTGAATTAGTAGCTGTCACCACCTCCACCGTGCCTGCATGACATGCATCTGCCTAGCATGTTTCCCTGCATGCCCAGGATACCCTCGCCACCCACCCACTCCCCGCACAATAATTCATAACAACAGCTTCCAACCATAACTGAAAATCTTCATCTAATAACAAAGAGTTAGAACAAAAATAAAGCAAACATCTATTAGTATGTGTACATAGGATACAAATATTTTATAGATAAATAACAAGAGCTTTCCCACTGGATGGTGATTCTCTGAGTCATGTTTTCCTATTCTCCCACAACCCCTAACTCTGCATATGGCACTGCTTTAGAGAGGGTCAAGCAGAGAAAAGCAAACTCCTCAGTGGGAAATTACTCTCGAGTCGCTCACACAGTCTAATGACTAGAACCGACACAGACCTGCCTGGATACAGGACTGCCTAGGTGAATCTTCCCACCTTGAAAGCAATGAGACTGCCTGAGCTGGTAGCTACAACAGTGTTATCATACACAAGAGATAAGCTAAGCAAATTCACAACCCATACCATCTAAAACAACAATAAACCAGCGAAAGTCAAGCTAATGGATAAGTATGCTAAAAGTAAATTTTCAATTTTGAAAAAAAAATCTTTGAAAAACACAGTCAGATATTGCTGTGGTCTGAATGGCTAAGCTAAAATTTTGTATGCTGAAACTTATGATGGGGTTAAAAGTTAGGACCTTTGGCTGGGCGGTGGTGGTGCACGCCTTTAATCCCAGCATTTGGGAGGCAGAGGCAGGTGGATCTCTGTGAGTTCCAGGCCAGCCTGGGCTACAGCGTGAGTTCCAGGAAAGGCGCAAAGCTACACAGAGAAACCCTGTCTCAAAAAATCTAAAAAGTTAGGGCCTTTGGGTGATAACTAAGCCATAATGGTGGTCTTCATGAATGAATTAGTAACCTGAGCTGTAACAAAATATCTGAGGTTGAATGTTCTCTAAAGACTAGAAACTTATGTCTCAGCCTCTGCTCCTTCAGAGCCCCCAGGATTAACTCCCAGCACCCACATGGCAGTTCACCACTGTCTGTAACTCTAGTTTCACATGACTAGATACCACCTTTTGACACCAGACACATACTTAGTGTGCACAGATACATGCAAGCAAAACACACACATAAAATAAAAATAAATCTTTCAAAAAGAAATTGAATGACATAAGGATCTCTTAGAAAATGTAACTTTCAGCAATAATTCTCTACTTCTATTTCTCCATCATTCCACCATAAAACTAACTAGCAGTCTGGGTGTGGTGGCGCACGCCTCTCATCCCAACACCCTGGAGACAGAGACACGACAGATCTCTGTGGATTCAAGTCCACCCTGGTATGCATATCCAGGCCAGCCAGGGCTACATGGTGAGATACTTTCTCAAAAAATGAAAAGGGGGAGGGGAGGGTCAAGAAAGAGGGAAAGATGGTCTACAGAGAGTTCCAGGACAGCTAGGGCTGTTACACAAAGACACCCTGTCTCGGGGGGGGGGGGGGACGGACCAAGAAAGAGAAAATGAAAGAAATCAAAAAAGGAAAAAAAGTAATTTAAAATTCAAAAAGCCTAAAAAGCCATCATCTCCTATACACAGACCTTGGAAAGCAGACATTTGTGGTGGTTTGAATGAAAATGGCCCCCACAGGCTCATAAGAAGTGGCATTATTTGAAAGGATGATTAGGAGGTGTGGCCTTGTTGGCAGAAGTGTGTCAGTGGGATGGACTTGGAGGTTTCCAATGCTCGATCCAGGCCTAGTGTCTCTTTCCCTTCGTGCAGCCTCCAGATCTGGATGTGGATCTTTCACCTACGTCTCCAGCACCATGTCTGCCTGCATACTGCCACGTTTCCTGCCAGGATGATAATGGACTAGACCACTGAACCTGCAAGCCAGCCCCAACGAAATGTTTTCCTTTATAAGAAAGAGTTGCCTTGGTAGGCTGGAGAGCAGGTGAGAGCTGGCCCCGCCCCTTGCTGGCAGCTCAGCACCTCACCTGTGCAGCACAGAAGGTCTGGCCCTGGTGGTATGGGTGCAGGTGAGCCGGCCCTGAGCTGCCCCCTGCCCCACACGGCCCCTCACACAGGCCCCTGGTTCACCTGAAAACCACTTCTTTCAGTCCTAACCAGTGGGTCACCCAGAGCCCAAGATCCCTTTCTGACCAGCATGGGGTACCCCTCCCCCTCTCGCCAAACTCCTGCCATTTCTGATGACTGTTGGGAGACAGCTGGGCAGGCCCAGAGTTCTAGAAGTGTCCACAACCAGCCCCTGTTCCCCAGCAGGGAGACCTGACTACACCAGGCAGCTGCCCTGGGTCAGCGCACCATCTGCCACTACACTGTGGAAGCCAGGGCCTTCCTCATGCAGACAGACCAGCAAGTAAGTTGTCTGGCAGAACACAAACCCACCCTTTCCCAAATCTGGGGGCGGGGCAGTGGGAGAACCGGCCCTGAGAGCAGGAGAGATGGCTCCACCCTCCCCTGGGCAGCACAGTAGAGCTGGCCATAGTGAGCCTGCCAGGGTGTGAGCATGGGAGAGCTGGCCCCGCCCCTTCCCAGCCCTGTGAGGGTGTGAGCAGGGAGAGCTGGCCCCGCCCCTTCCCAGCCCTGTGATGGTGTGAGCATGGGAGAGCTGGCCCCGCCCCTTCCCAGCCCTGTGATGGTGTGAGCATGGGAGAGCCGTTCCCAACCCTTGCCAACTGCCATAGGCAGGAGAGCTGGTCCCACCCCTCACCTGAGCAAAGAGGAAGAGCTGACCCGGGTGGCATGGGTGCCAGAGAGCAGGCAGGCTGACCAACTGAATCACCACCGAGGCCCAAATCCAGGGATCTGAGTTGGCCCACCCCATTGTCTACCATCTAAGAACCGCAGGAGTGTGTGAAGGGGCTGGTCCTACAGAACCAAAGCTGTGATGAACATTTGCAAGCAAAGTTGTCTGGGCAAAAGGGTGACAGACCACAACACACCACAGCTTCCATGGCGAGATTTTTGTTTTTTCTTTTGGGGGAAAGTTGCAAGGGTGGAGGGTGGATATGGAGGGATGGGGAGATGAGTGGGACTGGGGCACATGATGTGAAATTCATAAAGACTCAATAAAAAGTTTAAAAATAAAAGGGTTGCTGTGGTTATAGGCTCTCTTCACACCAGTAGAAACCCTAAGACAACATTAAATACATTATCTGAGTATATCATGTAGCCAGCACTTCCCATTATTAAGAGCCAAAAGCATGGCACTTAGGGATAAAGTAGAATTTGAATAACACATACAAGTTCATGAAAAATCAAAATAGTGAGATGAGACATGTGAAGAGCTTCATCATCACCGTTTTCCTTGTGCCAGACCTAGGAGTCGGAGATGCTGCTGCTCAGTTGGATGAACTAAGTGTGATGGGTTTAATTGGGCCTGGTGTAGCAGGAGCCAGGTGGAAACACTGAATTGCCAAAGGCAAGGTGATTGTAGTTATTGTAAAGTAGTGTTCTTAATGGCCTGACCCTCAATGGGTAGCACAAGCAAAGTGATTTTTATGGTGGCATGACTCATATGGACCTTTGCTGTGGAATAATCTTTTTGTACACTGTGATATGTCACTCTGATTGGTTTAACAAAAAGCTATGGCTAATAGCTAGGCAGGATTTCCAGGCAGAGAGGACGCTGGGAAGAAGGCAAAGACACCAGGAGCAAGCAGGATGAGCACTAAGGAGATGAAGTAATAAAGCCACAGGGCAGAAAGTAAATTAATAGAAATGGGTTAATTTTAGTTATAAGAACTAGTTAGAAACAAGCCTAAGCTATTGGCCAAGCTTTCATAATTAATAATGTCTCTGCCTCATTACTGGGGAGCTGACAGTCCTGATGAAAAAGTCTGACTACAGACCTTTGGTACTGGCTAATCAGTCCTGGTGTTTCAAGGCACAAAATAGGTAAGAAGCTTACTATATTTCTGTTTGATCTGTGGAAGTGGAAAATTTCTCAAATGAAAGAAAGGCTATATTTGATCATGGCAATAGGGAATCTTAGCCTATGAACCAATTTCCAGACTTGAGCCAATATGCAGACCAAGAATCCACTGAATGATGGAAGTGCCAGGTTCTCCTGAGGAAAGATCTTGATAAAATACCTAAGAGATTTATGCTAGCCTGTCCCTCATCATTCCAGAGGGACCTAAGGTCTTATACAAGGATAACCGTGTACTAGGGAAGAAAACAGTCAGACTTCTGGAGTCTATGTGGCACTGGTTCAGAGCTGACACTGATTCCAGGACACCCCAAGAAGCACTGGAGCCCTCATGCAGTTTGATGATTCATGCAGTTTGGGCTGAAATCCAACTCACAGCAGCACCAGTGGGTCCCGAACTCATCTTGTGATTATTTCCGCAGTCCTGTGATGTATAATTGGGACAGATACACCTAGAAGTTGAGAAGAATTCCCACACTGGTTGCCTAAGCTGTGGCGTGAGGGCTATTACAGTTGGAAAGGCAAAACAGAAGTTATTGGAGTTGCCTTCGCTAGGGAAAACAATGAATCAAAGACAATATCGAATCTCAGAACTGCAGAAATTAGTGCCACCATCTAGGACTTAAAAGATGTAGGGCAGCGTTCCCACCACATCTCCCTTTAACTATCTGGCCAGTGCAAAAGACAAACAGACAGTGGAGAGTGACAGCTGACTACTGAGAACTTAATCAAGCAGTGGCTGCAATTTGCAGCTGTGGTGTCCTTACTAGATTACACGTCTCCTGTACATGGCATGCAGCACTGATCTAGCAAATGCCCTTTTCTGGGTTCCTGTCCAGAAGAACCTCCAGAAAGAAGCAATTTGCTTTCAGTTGGCAAGGCCAACAGTACACCTTTAGAGTTTTACCTCAAGGATGTATTTATTAACTCTCCAGCCTTGTATCACAACTTAGTTCAAAGGGATCTCCACTCTATTGATGATATAACACTGACTGGAACAAGTGAGCAGGAGATAGCAACCACTCTGAACATGTTGGTAACAATATGCACGTCAGTGGATGGGAAATAAATCCAACCAAATTCAAGGGCCTTCTACCTCAGCGAAATTCTTAAGAGTCCAATAGTGTGGACTCTCAATAGAGATACTCATTCTAAGGTGAAGGTAAGTCATGGTACCTGGCCCCTCCCGCCACCAAGAAAGGAGCACCACATCAGTGGGCCTATTTGATTCTGGATCACAGCAAAGTCCTTCCAAGTAAAGCACTGGAAGTTTCCAGGCAGTTAAAACCATAATCCAGACTTCAGCTATCCTTCAAGTTCATAGTTTCCTACCCTTCTAAGTATCCCCACCTGAGTACCTTAAGAGCACTTCAAAGTCAGCTTTTCAGCTGGGTATTACAATGGCTCACATCTGTAATACCAGCATTTGGAAGGCGGAAGCAAGAGGCCTGCCACAAACTCAAGGCCAGCACAGGTCACACAGTGAGTCCCAGGCCACCTGGGGCTGCAGTTAAAACCATGCATCAAGAAAAACACGCAGCTCATCAAAACCAAATTTATTACCGTTTCTGGCAAACCTTTCCCTATCTGCATTCCTTACCTCAGACTGCAAAACCGCCACACTCATCCTGGCAAATCCAAGCCATCATACTTAACCCCTTCTTTCTTCCTTAACTTCACATCTAATCAACAAGCTAATTCCAATGCCCCCATGAATCTGGAATCTGTCTGCCTTTCTCCTTGTCCACTACACTACCTCAACTAAACTGTAATCTTCTCATTGGCCTATAAAAGAGAAACCTAATTTTACACCATATGCTACCACACCTATATTACTAGGGCTGCCTAAGAATCACACAAGGGATTTGCCAGATCGCCTGAAATGCATCATAACCAGAACCAAAGCTGTCATCCACCTTCACTCATGACATCCCAGGAGTAGGGAAGTGAATTTGGTTAACTGAGTTAATAACATCTTTATGCTGTGGGATGTTCTG
Source organism: Peromyscus maniculatus bairdii (assembly GCF_049852395.1). Taxonomy (NCBI): domain Eukaryota; kingdom Metazoa; phylum Chordata; class Mammalia; order Rodentia; family Cricetidae; genus Peromyscus; species Peromyscus maniculatus. Next base: position 21,319,326 of record NC_134869.1, on the reverse strand, counting down.
TATGCTGTGAATCTGTTGCTCTGAGGGGTTGATAAATAAAACGCTGATTGGCCAATAGCCAGGCAGGAAATATAGGTGGGATAAATAGACAAGGAGAATTCTGGGAAGAGGAAGAAGGCTGAGTCAGGAGACGCCAGTCTGCCACCCAGGGAGCAGCATGTAATGACACATAGGTAAAGCCACAGAACACGTGGCGACTTATAGATTAACAAAAATGGGCTGAGTTTAAGTGTAAGAGCTGGTCAGTAGAAAGCTTGAGCTAAAGGCCGAGCAGTTTTAATTAATATAAGCTGCTGAGTGATTATTTTATAAGCGGCTGTAGGGTCTGTGGGGCTGAGCAGGACTGGGAAAAACTTCAGCTACATCATTACATATAAAAAATCCCAGGGAAAACCTGAACAAACACAAACAGCACAGGTACAGGGCTCACACCTACAATCCCAACAATCACAGGCAGTGGGACTTAAGAGTTCCAGACCAGCTTGGATCAAGAAAACAAGAAACCTCAAACAGATTGTAGTTGGCATTTTCTTTGGATCGCCAACCAGCTCCCAAATAAAGACTCAGAGACTTATTATTAATTATGAATGCTCAGCATTAGCTTAGGCTTGTCCCACTAGCTCTTTTAACTTAATTTAACCTGCTTCTATTCATCTACATTTTTCCTTAGGGCTTTTTACCTTTCTTTCATTCTGTATGTCCTATGTTCCTGTTTCCTCCATGGCTGATGGCCTCCTGCCCCACCCCCACCCCCTCCCCCAGCATCTCCCTGCCCAGAAGTCCCTCCTATGCCTCCTCCCTTGCTATGGCCATTCAACTTTTTAATTAGACCAATCAGATGCCTTAGGCAGGCAAAGTAAAACAGCAACACATCTTTACATAATTAAACAAATATTCCACAACATAAACAAATGCAATATTCCACAGTTAAATAAATATTCTGCAACACAGATTTCCCTACCGGAAATGCTAAAAGGTAGAAGCAACCCAGGGCCCATAACAAGTGGGTGGAGACACACAGTCTACACTTGGAGGGCTCATTACTCAGGTGGAGACATACAGTCTACACTTGGAGGGCTCATTACTCAGGTGGAGACACACAATCTACACTTGGAGGGCTCATTACTCAGGTGGAGACACACAGTCTACACTTGGAGGGCTCATTACTCAGGTGGAGACACACAGTCTACACTTGGAGGGCTCATTACTCAGGTGTCTACACTTGGAGGGCTCATTACTCAGGCTTCTGTGGAAGGCAGGCCTGAAACACTCTTCAGCACGAAGCTAGCAGGCACCACCCTGCATGCAATGAGTCCGACACAGAGGACTGAGACTGCGTGTCTACACTTACATGAGGTAGCCCAACACTGGTCATTGTGAGCAGCAGAAACCACAACAGTGGAGCAGTGGTGGCCAGCACTGGACTAAGCGGGAGGGCTGGGAAGCGACTGTTGAATCAGCTCCGAGTTTCACGACAAGATGGAACAACTCTACCACAGCGATGATAACAGTGATGATCATACAACAATGCGAATTTAACTAACGCCACTGAGTTTTGTATATAAAATGACAAAAATATTTTATACTACGCTGTTTTTATTTTTCATTCAGTCATAATTTCTTTGACATATATAGCCATCATTCCCTTTGCAATTTTACATCTTAAATGAAAGGGCTGGAAGACATGGTTCAGTGGTTAGAACTTTCTGGTCTTCTAGAGGACCTGAGTTCAGTTCTCAGCACACACATCAGACAATTAACTCAGACAGTTCACAACTGTCTGTAACTCCAGCTTCAGGAAATCCAGTACCTCCTCCTGGCCTCTTCAGTCAGTCATAGACACATGGGGCAGGGGAGAGAAACATAAATAAAAAATAAAAATTAATATTTAAAAAAAAATTTGTAAACACTCAGGCACATTTTTAAATTTTTAAAACTGACTAAATCTGTGTTTTCTTGGGTTGCAAGTTTAATTAACCTCAAATAAATGTAATTTCTTTGTTCTCCAGTAGATTGATTTTATTATTAGTCAACACAACCCAAAAAAGCTTATGAGCACCCTAAGTATTAACTATAATCTTTACACATCATTCAAAGGAACCAACACTTTTTAAAAAAAAAAAAAAAACTGATTATAAGTGTGACCAGGAAATTTACAAGCTAACCTGAGACACCTGTCAAAAGAAAAGGGATACGTAAAAAATAAATAAATAAATAAATAAATAAATAAATAAATAAATAAATAAAAGAATACCAAGATATCAAATTAACCATGGCATAAGAAAAACTGATTTACATCCTACCACTGGACTGGTACAAAAGACACAAGTCTGAACACTGACGACACCAAATGTGGATGCAGATGAAATACAAAGCGGACGAGGAGTCCATTGCTGGAGTACTGCGGAACAATGCAGCCAGCCTGGAAGACTGTGGCAGGTTCCAGCAGAACAACTCTACAGCATGGACATATGATCCAGCAGAACTCTACAGCATGGACATATGATCCAGCAGAACAACTCTACAGCATGGACATATGATCCAGCAGAACTCTACAGCATGGACATATGATCCAGCAGAACTCTGCAGCATGGACATATGATCCAGCAGAACAACTCTACAGCATGTACATATGATCCAGCAGAACTCTGCAGCATGGACATATGATCCAGCAGAACTCTACAGCATGGACATATGATCCAGCAGAACAACTCTACAGCATGGACATATGATCCAGCAGAACAACTCTACAGCATGGACATATGATCCAGCAGAACAACTCTACAGCATGGACATATGATCCAGCAGAACTCTACAGTATGGACATATGATCCAGAAGAACAACTCTACAGCATGGACATATGATCCAGCAGAACAACTCTACAGCATGGACATATGATCCAGCAGAACTCTACAGCATGGACATATGATCCAGAACTCTACAGCATGTACATATGATCCAGCAGAACTCTACAACATGTACATATGATCCAGCAGAACCCTACAGCATGTACATATGATCCAGCAGAACTCTACAACATGTACATATTATCCAGAACTCTACAGCATGTACATATGATCCAGCAGAACCCTACAGCATGGACATATGATCCAGCAGAACTCTACAGCATGTACATATGATCCAGAACTCTACAGCATGTACATATGATCCAGCAGAACTCTACAGCATGTACATATGATCCAGCAGAACTCTACAGCATGTACATATGATCCAGCAACTGTACCCTTGGGACTCATCCAGATGATCTGAAAACTGCTCGACATGTCAGAACACAGGTGTCTATCGTAGTTTATTCAAAATGATGTAAACTTAGGATCAATTACAACGTCCTTCACATTCATTATTTTAAAATGAGATATTAAGACATGGGAGAACATGGAGGAAGCAAATGGATATTACTAAGTTGGTGGTGGCACATGCCTTTAATCCCAGGACTGGGAAGCAGAGGCAGGAGGGTCTATGTGAGTTCAAGGCCAGCATGGTCTACACAGAAAAACTCTGTCTTGAAAACAAAAATAAATAAATAAATACATACATATATACATACATACATACATACATACATACATACATACATACTTTTTTTTTTAAAAGAAGTCAGTATGAAAAGACTCCATACTCTATGATTCTGACTACATGATACTTTGGAAAAGGCAAAACTATGAAGCCAGTTGAAGATTAGTGTTTGCTAAGAATTAAGAACAAAGTGGCACTCTGGCCAGGGAAGCAGCTCAGCACCTGCTCAACCATCTTCAAAGAAGGTTTGTCCTGCAGCAGAGACCCGAGAGAACACATAGAGTGAGAGACCTTGGATACTCAGCCCTAAACAGATGTCTCCATCAAATCCCTCCCCTCAGGACTAGGGACCCCCATGGCTGAGGAGACAGAAGGAGCCAGAGGGGATGGAGCACATTGAGAAAACAAGGTTCTCTAAATCAACAGGACCTGTGCACATAAGAACTCATAGTGACTGAGGCAGCCTGCGCCAGATGGGGTCCTAGGACTGAAAAGAAAAGTGGACACATGTCCCCATCCCGAACCCTACTGAGGAATATCATTTTAAGGTGTATTACTTTTGTTTATGTTGCAGTTGTTTAACTCTGTGAAGCTGTGTTACTTTGCCTGTCTAAAACACCTGATGGTCTAATAAAGAACTGAACGGCCAATAGCAAGTCAGGAGAAAGGATAGGCGGAGCTGGCAGGCAGAGAGAATATATAGAGGAAGAAAAAGAGATAGTGGAGGACTCCAGGGGCCAGCCACCCAGCTACACAGCAAGCCATGGAGTAAGAGTAAGATTTACAGAAGTAAGAAAAGGAAAAACCCCAGAGGCAAAAGGTAGACGGGATAAGGTAAGTAAAGAAAGCTGGCTAGAAACTAAGCCGGGCATTCATAATTAAGAATAAGGCTCTGTGTGAGATTTATGTGGGAGCTAGGTGTTGGGCCCCTCAAAAGAGCAAAAACAAACAACAGCATAACCCAGAAGCAATCTCCAACTTATAACCATTTTCAAATGAAAACTTAATTTTCTCAAGGGAGTCTCACTGGGGACACAAATACTCTTAAGGGTGGGGTCCACGACCAGCAGTAGACGCCAACAGAAAAAGAAGTCAATGGAATCTTTGGAGGTCCTTTGTCGCATATGTCATGTCAAGGCTTTTCCTTTCATTTTTACTTATTTTTAATTTTATCTTTATATATATTTTTTTCTCCTCTTTCTGCCCTACAGTCCTTTGCATATATATCATGGCTTCCAGTTCCGTGTTTTATGGGACTCTTGAGTGTGCGCATGAGTGGGTCTCTGCATCCATAGCTGCTTCTTGTGCCTTCTCTTGGGCGCTTTTCCTTCTGTTGTCCTATTCCACTGTGTTAGTTTTTGTTTTATCTTATTATTTTGTTTCACTATTATCCCTTAGAAGCCTGTTTGTTTTCTTTTGTTTTGTTTTTCAAGACAGAGTTTCTCTCTGTAGTCCAGGCTGGCCTCGAACTCACAGAAATCCACCTGCCTCTGTCTCCTGAGTGCTGGGATTAAAGGTGTGAGCCACCAATTGTTTTCTAGTGAGAAACAGAAAGGGGCAGATCCAGATGGGAGGGAGGTGGGGAGGAACTGGAATGAGTAGAGGAGGGAAATCGAAATCAGAATACATTATGAGAAGGAAAAACATCTATTTTCAATAAATTTTCCAGCACACAGAAGTAGTTTTCGGGAAGTAAAACTCTATGTGACGACAGTATGACAGATATATACCGTCATGAATTTGTGCACACAATGTACAGAACCAAGAATGAGCCCGAATGTAAACTACAGACTGCAGGAGTACAGTAACTTGGAAATGACAGTTCATCGGGTGTAACAAAGGGACGACCACTGGTGAGGACACTGATAATAAAGAAGGCATCACATATGGGGGAGGGGTACAGATGGGAAATCGCTGTAACTTTTGCCCAGGCTTATTCTGAATCTAAAAGTACTCTTTTAAAAAGTATTCTATCCTAAAAATTCATGAGTTCTCTTAGTAGAAAAACAGGTGATCAGCACTAAAAGGCTAATATACCCTTCTTATCAAAAATTTAATAGTTAAAAGAAAATCAATCATTTGTTCTGTCTTCCTGGATACAGTGAAATTCATGATAAATAGGCAGCTCTGGCATTTGATAAAAATTGTTTCATTGTTTTTTGTTTGTTTTGAAGCAAGTCAACGTACTATGACACTCCTGCTTTAGCGTCCTAAGTGCTAAAAATGTCTTTGCTGAAAGTTTTCAGTTAAGATGTATAGAAGGAATGTGTTCTGGGGGGAGCTCCCCCTCAGCCCCTGGCACCCTGGCACCCTATGCCCAAAGAGTCTGGAATGTTTGGGTGGGAGCTCCACCTCAACTCCCCTCCCCATCTCTTTCCCCAAACCCGCCTCTTCAAAGCCCGCCAAACACAGCTCCTCCCCCAGAGAGGCTCAAGACCACTCCCACAGGGGATATAAGCTGCATCCCAGAAAACAGACAGGTGGTTTTCTGGTCTCTCATCCCTGTCTCCTCTCTGGGGGCCGGAGAATCACTTGGGAACACTTTATCCATTAAACCTGGGTTTTTTCTAATTCGGTCTGATTTGGTCTGATTTGGACTGCTTATGAGGGTGCCAAAACCTTTCAGAATGAAAACTTAGAAAACTCACCACTATGCAAACTATGGTGAAATTAGTCTTTCTGACTCAAATGACATCACAAACCTCTGATTCTCTCCCTCAGATAGGAAATACTTCCAGGGGCTGGAGATATGGCTCGGTGGTTAAGAGCACTGGCTGCTCTTCCAGAGGGCTCACACAGCAGCTTACAACCATCTTTTAACTCCATTTGCAGGGATCTGACACCCAATCTTTTAACCTTCATAAATACTACACGTACATGTGCTGTACAAACATACATGCAGGCAAAATACTTATGCATATAAAAAATAATTTAAAAAGAAACACTTCCATTCTTTAAATTCCACTGTGTACTTTATTTATACTTCTATGCAGACACACTTAAATACAAAGCCAAGAGTGGTGTTAGAGTTTGGATCTCATTAGTATTTTAACGCCCTTGTAACTCTTGTGTGCAATGCTCTCTCATATCAATTCAAGGCTGTCCATTTGCTTCAGCTGACAGGAGAACAGCCCATGAGACACGAGAAGACTTCAAGTGTACATTCACAGTGTGTGTGTGTGTGTGTGTGTGTGTGTGTCTGCCCCATACAGAGCTTTCTGATAACTAGCAGGCTTAAGTTCTGAGGGCAAAGGAGCTAAGGAGAGCAGAGCACTGATAAATGATAGTACAGGAGCAGCAGCCACTTTAAAAAGCACACAGACACATGTACACACACACACACACACACACACACACACACACACACACACACACACACACACACCTCTCTAATCCTCCAGCTGAAGGGAGCAGGGGAAGCAATAGGAGCCTGCAAAAGTCACTGCAGCAACCAAGAACAGTCTGAAACTTTCTAAGAAGTTACAAGTGTCTCTGCCTCTGCAGAGACAAAAGTCCCAGGACCCGATTGTGAATTTCCAGCAACTCTGGGCCAACTCAGGGTTCTTTCCCTCCCCGTCAGGTCTGACAACTCTTCCGGGCTTAGTCCCACTTTTTCACATTTGTATACCCACATGCAACCAAACAAGGCCTGGCTGGCGCCTGGTAATGCCATAAATTTGGACCTTCCAGAGCTACAGGAGGGAGGGAGGGAGGGAGGGAGACCAAGCTCTCGCCGCAGCCAGGAGCCGCACCGGACGCTCCTCCCTCTTCAGAAGCAGCAGTCTAGTTCCCACCAGGCCTGTCAGCGGAGGAGGAAGACTGCCTTACAGACTGGCCAGGGCGGACTTGTTGGAGGGTCCCTGAGCCTAAGCTGCTGCCCTGGTTAGGGGGCTTCCTCCAGGGCCTCAAGCGTCTGTGCTCACTGGGCAGCAGAAGGGAATTAATTCACCCCTGCAGCTCCTTCCAGGCTCCAACCTGCTTTCACATATTAATAAGGCTTCCAGGAGCCAGCGAGAGGGCTCAGAGGGCAAAGGCCCTTGACACTAACCCTACCAACCGGAGTCCAATACGTGGACCCACACGGTGTACAGAAGAAGAGAAGCATTGTCTACAAGCTGTCCTCTCACCTGCACATGCACACCATGGCACGCACACATGTGCATGCCCACATGTATGCACAAACACACACACACACACACAAATGTAAAAAGGAGATTAATGACCTACACCAGAAATTGTTTTTACAACTTAACTGTAAGTTAATAAAGAACTGGAAGGCTAAACAATAAGTAACCATCTCATTTGGGGCATAGTTAAGTAAAATCGAGATGTATTTCTTGTTTATGAGATGCTAGAAATCAATTCTCCAGTGAGGGTATAACCAAATACAAACAAAACACACTTCCAGTCCTTCCTGCTGGTCAGTTACATAACAGCAAACTCACATTTGAACAAGCATGTTGTGTTCGAAGTTGTTTACAACAAGGAAACTGGGAATGAATTAGGTGTTCTTCAAAAATTGATACCAGTGGTTCTCAACCTGTGTGTGGGTCATGACTCCTTTGGGGGTCCAACAACCCTTTCACAGGGTCGCCTAAGACCATCAGAAAACACAGATATTTGCATTATGACTCATAACAGTAACACAATTACAGTTATGAAGTAGCAAAGAAAATAATTCTATGATTGGGGATCACCACAACATGAGGAACTGAACTAGGAAGGTTGAGAGCCAATGAGCTATACAATATAATATAATATCATTATTAAATTAAACAGTACAGCTATTGAAAGTACTGACACCCAAAGGCCTCCACACAAGTGAGGGAATGAAAATCTCATACAAAACAACATGGTCGTGTCTGTATAATGTTAATGGATACTAGCGATAATAATTAAGGAAAAATACACAAGACATTGGCAATTACTTAGCAATTAACTCCTTTCCTAGATCTCAGCATTTAAGGTCAAATGTTTATAAGCTTACATCCTTTTGATTCCTCTGTAAATCTCCCCCTTAAAAACTAACAGTCTTCAAGCTAATCACCATTATATTTATAACACCCTTAAACTGTTTAATAACTTTCATACAAAGCTCCTTCCTCTCTCTCTTCTTAGAGCTAAATATATCCTGATCAACATCGCATCCTGAAGCAGGAGGCTTATTCAACTTCTGTTATAAAATGACCTGATATGGAAAACTTAACAGTACCAGACCTCCACAGACGCATTTATAGCTCATTATAAAGCGTGTATAGTAAGCATCTTCACAAATACACTTCATTTAACCTTAACTCATTCCTATCCACTTTCATTTAAACATAATCACTATTGTTTTAACTGTGGCAACTGCACCTATCCTAAGAGTCACCTATGTAGATGTAATGTCACCATACACCTACAACTTTATAATCAAGCTAACAGAGCCACCAATACATTTAAATTATTAATGTTAAGCTGGATGCAATCCCTATTCAATTTGCCTCTCAAAGTGGTCTCTAGGAGCCTAGGTACCTGTGGCGGTTGGGAAGAAGATGACCCCCAAAGGGAGCGGCACTGTTAGAGGTGTGGCCTTGCTGGAGGAAGTGTGTCACTGTGGGGACGGCTCTGAGGTCTCTTGCTCAAGCTTCCCTCAGTGTGACGCACAGACCACTTCCTGTGGCCTTCCAGTCACCATGGAGCAGCTCCTCCTCCAGCACCACGCTGCATACCACCATGCTGCACACCACCACGCTGCACACCACCACACTGCACACCACCATGCTGCACACCACCATGCTGCACACCACCACGCTGCACACCACCATGCTGCACACCACCATGCTGCACACCACCACGCTGCACACCACCATGCTGCCACCACCACGCCCGCACACCACCACGGCTACCACCACCACGCCCGCACACCACCACGCTGCACACCACCATGCTGCACACCACCACGGCTACCACCACCACGCCCGCACACCACCATGCTGCACACCACCATGCTGCCACCACCACGCCCGCACACCACCACGGCTACCACCACCACGCCCGCACACCACCACGCTGCACACCACCATGCTGCACACCACCACGCTGCACACCACCATGCTACCACCACCACGCTGCACACCACCATGCTGCCACCACCACGCTGCACACCACCACGCTGCACACCACCACGCTGCACACCACCATGCTGCACACCACCACGCTGCACACCACCACGCTGCACACCACCACACCTGCACACCACCACACCTGCACACCACCACACCTGCACACCACCACACCCGCACACCACCATGCTGCACACCACCATGCTGCACACCACCATGCTGCACACCACCATGCTGCACACCACCATGCTGCCACCACCACGCCCGCACACCACCATGCTGCCACCACCACGCCCGCACACCACCATGCTGCACACCACCACAACCGCACACCACCACGCTGCACACCGCCACGCCCGCACACCACCACGCTGCACACCGCCACGCCCGCACACCACCACGCTGCACACCACCACGCTGCACACCACCACGCTGCACACCACCACGCTGCACACCACCACGCTGCACACCACCACGCTGCACACCACCACGCTGCACACCACCACGCTGCACACCACCACGCCTGCACACCACCACGCCTGCACACCACCATGCCCGCACACCACCACGCTGCACACCACCACGCTGTACACCACCATGCTGCACACCACCACGCCCGCACACCACCACGCTGCACACCACCATGCCTGCACACCACCATGCTGCACACCACCACACCCGCACACCACCACGCTGCACACCACCACGCTGCACACCACCATGCTGCACACCACCATGCTGCACACCACCACGCCCGCACACCACCACGCTGCACACCACCATGCCTGCACACCACCATGCTGCACACCACCATGCCTGCACACCACCATGCCTGCACACCACCATGCTGCACACCACCACGCTGCACACCACCACGCCCGCACACCACCATGCTGCATACCACCATGCTGCACACCACCATGCTGCACACCACCATGCTGCACACCACCACGCCCGCACACCACCATGCTGCACACCACCACAACCGCACACCACCATGCTGCACACCACCATGCTGCACACCACCATGCTGCACACCACCATGCTGCACACCACCATGCTGCACACCACCATGCTGCCCCAACTAAACGTTTCCTTTATTAGAGTTGCTGTGGTCATGGTCTCTCCACAGCAGCAAACCCCATGATAGTCCCTTACTGGGTTTCGGTTGTGAGCTAGCTCTAATGGCTGAGCCATCTCTCCAGCCCCTCCTCCTCAAAATCTCCCTGCGAGCTCGAGTCCTTCCTTCCCACCTAACCTACAAAGAAATGACGTTGTATCGTCCAGGAGAAAGGGATCTGCCACTGCTGGACTTTGAGTGTGAACATCCCATGGAAACATGTGTTTGGACACTTTATCTCCAACCGGTGGGATCTTCATGAGGTAAACCCTGGCTAGAGTACTTCACCGGGGGTGGGTTTTGATGTCTTACAGCCTGCAAACTTCTCCAAGTCTCTGTCTCCCCGGCTCCCTGACTCCATCCCTCTCCCATCTCTCTCTCTCCCTCTCTCCCCCCCCCCCTCTCTCTCTCTCTCTCACACACACACACACACACACACACCCTCCACAAATACAAGCCAGAATAAACCTTTCCTACTTGAAATTGCCTTTCTTGGGGTATTCTATCACAATAATAGAAAAAAAAAGTGATGTAGAAATAATACAAATATATGTAACTGTCTAATTGAAACTGATTCCATTTTCATCAAGTCAAGTGGTTGCTCCAGAAACAAACAGAAGTCTACCTAAACCTAGGAACAGACTCAAAAACAAAAGCTGGACTCACACGGATCTGCACTCAACTTTAGCTAGCCACCTAGGAATTCTGTAAACCTATTTAGTTTCTACAAGTCCTCAATTTCCATCAGTAAAGTAAATGTAAGAGGCCGGAGGGACCACTGAACAGTTAGGATTAGTTGCTGATATTGTAGAGGACACAGGTTCAGTTCTCCATGACCATGTCAGGTAGCCACAGCTACCTCTAACTCCAGTTCCAGGATACCTGACACCTTCTTGTGGCCTGCAAGGGCACCTGCATGTGCATGGTGCTCATACAGACACTCAGGCATACATAAAATAAATTTAAAAAACAGTAACTATAAAATGTTAGCGATCCCAGCACTTGGGAGCTAGAAGCAGGAAGATCAGAAGTTAAAGGCCAACCTTAACTACATAATGAGCTCTAGATGAGCCTGGGCTACATGAGACCTTGTCTCAAAAAAAAAAAAAAAAAAAAAAAAAAAAAAAAAAAGTAAGTGTATATAAGATATAACATGTTTTTAGATAGTGCCTAGTTGGTTTGCCGTGATAGATAATTACATAGTAGACACTTAATATGACGGACACCTCTCCCTTCCAAAATATTTAGTCAAATTATGAAAGTTAGAAAAGCACTCAGAAATAATCTGGTCTGGAGAAACTGAAGCAGGAGGATCACTGTGAGCTTGAGGCCAGCCTAGGGTACATGCTAAGTTTCAATAGTAAAATAAGGTCTCAAACTTGGGTGGGGGGCAGATTGGAGATTGTCTGCTGGAGTAACTAGCGGCCTGGAAAGAATGCCTCCTGCTGCTAATGATAAGGCTGCAACTGAAACTCGGGCTTCTGAGCCCCATAATCTTCCACTTCTCATCATTCATCTAACAACACAGCAACTGGAGCACTGAATTTCTGTGATCTCAGCTTCTTCGTTAATAAGCTTCATTAGTAAACTAAGGACGGGGCAAGAGCCTCAACCTTCCAGCTCCAAAAGCCTCATTTCATGACTCGTTTGAGCCTTTAGTAATTTAAAGGTGTGTTCACATGCATTACATCTAAATACATGCCCAGTCTCTATGCATTCCTAGTTATCTTACAGTCATTTTTCAAATCTTCAGAACAAGTTAGTGGTTACTATGAGTTACAGGAAAGCAATTACCTCGCCAGCACAGTCCAGCAAAGAGAGCAGATGAATATGTATAAACTGACACAAGACAGCCAGAGCAAGGATCCAGACTCTGGTTCTGAGAGGCTGCATTTTTTAAAAGACTTAAATTTATTAAGGCAAGTGGTACACACTACACTCATAAGACTGAGGGAAGAGGATCCTAAGTTCCAGGTCGGCCTAGATTCCATAGTTACCATGTCTAAATGCTTAAAAAAAAAAAAAAATCACCAAAGGAAACAAACAGAGAAGGATCCTAACAGTGAAAATTTCAGAATATGACACGCTTGTGTGTTTCAAGGCCCAGCCAGTGGAACTGAAAAACTCCTATACAACCTAACCAATTCTAATCTCCTGGCTAGAACACCTGTATAAAAGACACATGAACTATCAGTTTCAACACGGGAGTGAGGTGCTCAGTGATGAACACCTTCTTCAAATACATGAGGCCTGGGCAATTCCCACGATCTCCATTAAAAAAAAAAAAAAAAAAAAAAAAAAAAGGATGAAACTCAAAAAGTAGAACACAAAACTCATCAATATCTACTCAAATTGTAGGCGGCTGTCATAATTCCAGTTCCCAAGGAAACAGACTCGGAGTGAACTCTACATGCAGGAAGTTCAGCGGGGCGTGATCTGGAGGGCAACACCTGTGTGTACAGAGGCAGAAGTCTGACTGGGTGAAGGGAGAGGCTGCAGAGTACTGAACAGTGATGGGACAGAGCTGCCATGGCGGCTGGAGCATAATCCAGTCCCCACTAAGCAAACGAATGTTTCTCTGTGTCCTCCACATCAGCCAATAACAAATGTAGGCCGCTTCCAGAAAGACGATATGATCTTGGGGGTGGGACAGCAGCTTCTGGTTTGCTATGACAGACCCCAGGGGGAAGAAAAGACAGTTATGAGTCATTAGCAGTTGTAACTCTGGGCAACTGGGGGTGTGTCTTCCTCTAATCGGAGAGGTAGGTGTCACACTATCGCGGGGTGCCATAGAGAGCTATCCTGGGGCACGGGGAGTCCAATGTCTTCTGGAGCTTACTGCAGGGCAGGTGCTGTGACAGTCCACTTACATTACTTATCAGATTTTCTCAGTGAAGCCTTGCTTTCTGAAGACAGTGCCTTTTCTCAGTAAAGGAGACAGAAAACAAAACATTTCAAGATTTGTATATATAACATACCAAAATTTCTATGTTGTGGGTTGGCAAATGATTGGTGAAAATCCTTGCTCTTCCTTGGTTTTCAAGTAAAACCTTTAGCCTGAAAACTACTTTGGAGATCTGCCAGGCAGTACCTTCACTGGACAGATAAGAAAAAGGATGAAAAATTTTCTAATATCATATTGGTAGCAGAGATAAAACCAGAACTCAGTGATTTCTCTGCTTTCTCTAAGATCTTAACTCAAAGCTTAACGAAATCAAAGTAACTCTGAAGCAAGATAGTTATTACAATGCATAGCATATCAACTTCCTCTATGTCATTGGCATTTTCAAAAATTATTTACATAAGAAACTGAGTTCTACACTAAATAAATGTCAGGAGTAGTTGACTGGAGGGAGGATTTTGTATTAAACTAATAATAATAACAGCTAATATACCAAGTTTAAAACAATCACAATTCCAAACACTTGTATAGCACTGAATTCTCACAATGCTGAGTAAAGACAAAGGGTAGTTCTCACTTAGCCAAAGAGAAAAATGTAAGGTCGGAGAAGCTAACTCGATTACCAGAGATGACTCAGCCGATAGAGATGCTTGCTGCCTAGCTTGCTGACCTGAGTTCAATCCCTGAAACTCACATGGTGGAAGTAATGTATCTATCAACTCCCCCAAGAAAATAAAGATCACACACGGAATAATAAGCAGGCCTAGAGTCCACTTGGCTTCAGTGTCTGAGGCTGAAATATTAAATGTCCTCTATATCACACCCCTAGAATACTTCTAAAGTTTTTTGAACTTTTCAAATTTCATTGATCCCTGTCATTTATTGTTATAATAAAAAGTATAGTTTTACTATTTAAAATAATTTTAGCAGGCAGTGTGAGGGCTCACAACTGTAATCCAGCACTCAGTCTGAGTCAGGAAGAGTGCAAGGAGTTTGAGGATACCTTGGACAACATGGTGAGCTCCAGGCCACCTTAGGCTACAAAGTGAGATTTAGGGGTTTTTTTAATTAATTAATAATATGACATACTACTTAAATTATTTTGGCATAAAATGGTATAAAGCTGTGAATCCTTAATATTTTAAAATATTATTTGCCTATGAAAGCTCAAAGTACTGCTGGAAAACATAAATCCTGGAACACATACACATTTGCATGCTTATCTAAAACTTCACCATGGTCTGACTTTGCTGAGCTGCATCTACTGGGATGGCTCATGTAAAATGAATGCATGCGTGCTGGAGAGCTCCATTTCCCATCTTCACTTTACACAGTCCAGGAGCCCCTACCCAGTGAACGGTCCCACCCACCATTAAGATGGGTCTTTCCACATCAATTAACTGAACCAAGACAATTCTCAAAGGCTAACCCTAATCCAAACAATTCCTCAAAGCTGTGCTGCTGGAAGGCTCGCCTCCTAGGTGTCCAGTCGACAGTACTAACCATCATAAGTAACCATCTTTTAGAACAGCAAGTCGGGACAGAAGTGTGGCTCGGTGGGTGAAGTCCCCTGCCACCAGGCCTGCCGACCTGAGTCTGACCCCAGCCCCCACACGGTAGAGGGAGACAAGCGACTCCAAGTTGTCCTCTGACCTCCATGTGCAGACCACAGCGAGGCATCCGCACACGCTCGCACACACGCGCTCTATCTATCTATCTATCTATCTATCTATCTATCTATCTATCTATATCTCTTTCTCTAAGTAAATAAATAAAAGTTTAAAAACAGAACAAAAAGGCTGAAGAAACAGCTCAGAAGAACACTAGCTGCTCAATCATGAAGACCAGAGTTCAGATCCAGCACCCATGCTGAGCAGCTCGCAAACAGCTCCGAGAGATCCAGCATCCTCTTCTGGACCAGCCATATACATCCACTCAAATACATACGCACATGCACATGCACACCTGCACGCACACCCAATAAATAAAATTTTTCCAAAGTTCTTTTAAATAAAAGTCACTTTATTGACTTCTCTTCCACATTCATACACATCTAATACTTGCCTCCACTTGTCTCCAAAATGCAAGACATGGATTTCCAGCTGTCCACAGATCATCTTTTCACAAGTATGTCTAGACCCGTAATTTACACTCATCTTCCTCTCAAATCTTTCTCCCTAGTTTTTAACTTTAACTTGTGCCTATTCACCCATCATCTCAGCTATTCAAACTACTTTTAAGTCACGAGGTCCTACCAGGCCTGGAGAGATGATAGGTCATGGGCTCAAAGCTGATACTGCTCTTCCAGAGGACCTGAGTTCCAGCCCTCATGTAGGCTGCTCACAACAGCTGCTCCAGGGGGCAATCCAGTGCTCCCTCTGGTTTGGGTGTGGGTACTATACTCACAAGCAACAAACCCACACAGACATATACATATAACTAAAGTAATAATATAAAATATAATATTAAAAGCACTATCAATTCTACTACTTAACTTTCTTGAAAAGTCAATCTTTATCCTGAATTCACTAGACTTAACAATCAGAAGTCCATAGTTCTTATTCAATGGAGAAACTAGAATCTTTTGGCAAGTGCTTACCATGAACAAAAGTCTGAAATTTGATCCTAGAATTACAAAATCACAAAGTGGGAAGGAAGAGGGCAGGGAGGGGGAGGGAGGGGAGGGAGGGGAAGGGAGGAGGAGGAGAGCAGTAAAAGGAAAGAGGGAAGAGAAAGAATTTTCTAAGAACGCAAATGATTCCCATTTTAGGAAGTATTGTAACTTTCTAGCTGGCCCTGCCCTTAATGAAATCATCCTCTCTACACAACTAACAAAGTTCACATTACATTACCGAACCCTAAGCATCACACTCTGCTAAACTCCACAGGAACTAGGAAAGAAAAATCTCCAGACTAAGGCACTCCAAAATCTAGGAGGGAGAGAGGAAAGAAAGAAATCACAAAAGCAGTGCAGTCGCACAGGGTGGGCTGCAAGCCAGCACTAGGTAGACGAGGCAGAAAGACTCCAGAAGAAAGGCAGGCAGACTCGGCTGTACCACCATAAGAAGGACGACATGAAGGATGTGGGGGAGAAGGAAGGGAAAGGAGAAGTGTAGCTGCTAAAGACACATAACAGAATCAAGATTATATAATGTTTGTCAAAGTGTCAGTGTGGTGAGCACTTCAGGAACACTAGGTCATGTAATACTATATAAAACTGTAAGTAGATAGTATGTTCAAGTTTACAGTACAGCAACTAGCTATCAGAAAGTCTGAACTTTTACACCAAGCTTACCCTCATGAGCAGCAACCCAAAATTTAAATTATTACTATTATAATAGTTAAGTACTATGAGATGCTTTGGGAGAATAAGACACAAAGCAAATAACTCTTGCATTACTTGACTGAAAAAAAAAATGGATAGATATCTGAGAAAACATGTAAGTTGTGAGAAACATGATTAGCAAGAGATGGTCAGGTCTGTATGTGTACAGAGGGAAGCAGAAAGAAGGTCCTAAGTGATACGAGGGGTCCGGAGCACAGACATCTCCTACGACATGCTACGGACCTGGATACGAAGTGTCTTGCAAAAAGACGCATGTGTTGACGGTGCTGCCCCAGGTGGTGGTGGTATTTGGAGGTGATCAGATCAAGTCACTCACTAACGTCCTGGGTGGACTGACGGGCAGCTGAGTGGTCTACCAGGAGGTGCAGCCCACTTTCTCTTGGCTTCTGACCTGAGCACCGTGAAGAAGCAGCTGCTCCACTAGCCATCTCTGCCACGTACAGTAATGGGTCGCCTGACAAGAACTAGGCCGGAAACGGTGGCTGAAATAAGTCTTCCCTCCCGCATATGGACTTCCTTAGCAATCTGCCACCCTGACAGAAGACTAACATAGGTGCTGAAGAGTCACTTAATTTTAAATAAGAGAATGATTTGCTTGCAGTAAATACTGCCTAGGAAAAACATCTTGGAAAGTTTTCCTTGGTGCAAATTTGATCCTTTAAACAACTTCCTGTGGTTCCTTACTGCCTAGTCTAGATCAAAAACCCGCCATCCATGTTCCCAGGCTGAACTGTTACGACAACTTCCATCTACATACAGAAACACAGTCTTCTATTCTGAGCTAGGCTACGTGAGGCTCTTGAAAATGTCTGATTCTATCTCCAAATGCTCTTTTCTCCGTTCCTAAGTCTCCCAGACTCAGGGAGGCCCTCACAACCTCACGCCTTTCCCTGCCCACCCTAAACCCTGCACAGAATCACTCTGTCTTCCGTCCTCCAGGCCCCTCCTGAGGATTCTCACTTATCACACATTGCTTTGTTACTACTAAGCTGTCTCCTCCATTAAAAATCAACGTCCTCATCTCAGCTGTTTATCAGTAGGCCTTAGCACAGTTATCAGAGCCGAGTGAATGTTTAACAGGATGTCACAGAAATGCCAATGGTCTGAGGGCTCACCTAAAAAACAACAACAAAGATAATGTCTCTGATGTATGTTTTGTTATACTTGAGGGCGGTACAAAACAACAACAAAACTTGTTTTTAAAGGGGTTTAGGGTGGTAGAGAGATGCCTCAGAGGTTAGAGTAAGGGTGCCTGCTACCAAGCCTGATAACCTGAGTTCCATCCAGGAACCCACATGTGGAAAGAGAATCTACTCCCAAAAGGTATCCTCTGACCTCCACATGTGGTATGGTGCTTGCCTGAGTACACATGTACGTATGTGTACACACGTACACACATACACACACACACACACACACACACACACACACACACACACAAATATTTTAATTCTGGGAGTCTAAGAACGGAATGTCAGCACCCCTGCTGCCCTACATGTACGAGAACAGCAGAAGATGCCTACCTGCCCGCAGCAAAGGTCACGTGAGAACACTACAGTCAGGGAAGCTTTAGGCTCACTCTAAGAAAACCAATTCCATTTTCCTGGGTTTGGGTTCTGTTTCTGATACAGCTCTTACTAGGTAACACAGGGCTGTCCTCTAACTTAGTACCCAGGCTGACCTAAAACTCAGTCCTCCTACCTGGGCTGCAAGCATAGCCTAACCTAGCCTCTTGAGAAAGCCATTATCCTATTCATGATGGCAGTACTCCTGTGACCTAATCACCTTCCCAAAGCCACACCTCCTAACACCAACACAGTAGGAATCAAATTTCAAAATGAGTTTGGGTAGGGACAAAGCACATCCAAACCACAGGACAGAACATTTTTTTAAGTGCTCCCTAGGACATTTTAATGTATAATTATAACAACAAACAGCTATTTTATTAGCAATAGCTAATGTTTACAATGAGCTTCAGAAAAATCAAGTGAACCTGCCCCAAACCATGCAGTTAAGTAGTAGGGTGGAGATATCAACCCAGGTAGGCTGACATCAAAGTTCCTATTATCCCTCCCCACCACCCCATACATTTTTTATTACTTGAGATACTGTCTACGTTCTCTAGACTGGACCCGAAGTCCTGGATCAGACTTCCCATTCCTAACACTGAATCACACTGCACCTTTAACTCAAACAGACCACTGGGATTAGAAGAGAAAACCTCTCTTGTTGCAGTCCTGGTTCTTCTATCTTAATATCTTCTGTATTCTAAACATATAGGAAAGGAAGAAGAGGAGAAGGAACATGTAAGGAGGGATAAAGAGCCTGAGCTAGAGACCAAGACCCTCTCTCAAAGCAAAAAAAAAAAAAAAAAAAACCAGCCACATGGTGCACATACATATACCAAGACCTACATAAAAAGAAAACAACTCTGTAGTTATTGCTTTTTAAAAATTCACCTCAATAAATTAGTAATAACTTCATCAAACTGAAGCCCCAGCTGATCTGAAAAACTCCTTCTGACATATTATTTTAAATATGGTACCCCCAAATGTGTACTCCTGGGGCTCCCCATGAGTTCCCTCCTTGCCTTCTCTAAACGTAATACCGTAGCTGGGGAGTCTTTGAGCAAGCCATCTTCCCCTGGACAACAATCCCATAGGGTTTGTGTCTGTCTTAGTCATCACCATGTCTGGCACACACGGCAACCTACAACAGATGTCTAGAAAACAGCTGCATTTGAATGAAGCCCCCCCCCCCAGTTCACCTCCTTTCTTTTCACACAGTCATCGTCCTAAAGCGATGATAAATACTTGTCCCTAAAATGCTAGAATCCCTCCTGTCCTCTTCTGCTTCTGTTCTCCTATAGCTTCAATGTGTACACAACACTGGCAAATTCGTGATCCTAGGAGAATCCTCTCACTGCTTACTCAACAAATATTAATTTCCTACTATATCCCAATATATTTTCCCATTTCATAGGACATTGACTTCCTCTTACAGAATAAAACTGAAGGTTTCAGTTAGAATTATATGCTGGAAGAAACAAGCAAAGAAACTCAAGACCTTGAACTCAAAGAAGTAGTAAATAAATGAAGAAACGAGCATCCTCAGTTTCAGCACTCAGAAAGAATCGGCACAGGAAAAACTTGGGATACTTTTCTGTGCCAACAAAGTCAAATACTCAAAAACGTGTTATGGCTGCACAGGAAAAGGAAAGCTCAAATGTTCAAATGTAGAGCAGGATAAGCATGAAAACAGTTAGTGCACTGACATATGGATCAGTACAGTGTTAATGTTGATTAGGAGAATACTTTTGAAGTCTTAAGTATCTCCCCAAAACTACTTATTGGTTGCAAAAAAAGAAATAATAATAATAATGATGATGGTGAGTACTGTATAATAACAATAATGAGTGGAGGAACTAAGCAACCACACTTTAAACAAGTAATCCAAATCAAAATCACCTGAGGCTTGAGATATAGCTTGAGATGTAGGAAAAATACACTTGCCCCTAGGTTAGATCCTTAACACCAAATAAATAAATACTTTTATAAAAAAAAAAAATAGCATCACCTATGAACGTCAAAGAGACATCATGAACCTCCAAATGTGGCAAGCTGAGGACACAGCATTCCTTAGCATGACAGTATCCTTGCCAAGAATGCAGAATTTTACTATAAACACAGGCAGACACTGAACACAACATGAAAACATCCAGTTAAAAAGAGGAGAAGAGAGAAGACAACCCTGCGGGAAGGTACTACGGCTTGAGTGTGCTCCCGGGGGTCCCAGAGAAACTTCATCCCTCCCGGCGCAGCAATACCTGAAGGCCAGGCCCACAGGTCAGAGGAACTGATGTCACCACTGCAAGAGAATGGGCTGTCACTAATGCATGCCCCCTCTCACTCCTTCTCCATCACTCTCTTCTGGTGTTGTCTTTTGAAACCTAGAAGTCCACCTCAGTGGCACACCTCCCCCAAAGGCCACGCCTCCTAGTCCTTCCCAAACACTCCCAACTGGGAACCAAACATTCAAACTATTAGCCATTCAGGCCGCCACACACGGGTAAGGAATATGAGTGGTCTCTGGATTACTTTATTCTCCCAACTTTCTCTAGGTTCAAAATTAGCTCCAAATAAGAAGTTAGTGTAGTGTGCAGACATTCAACTACCTCTTCTGTTCAAAATAGTGCCCCCAGCTACATGAGACCCCTGAATGGCTGACGTACGGTTAGTTCAAGTTAAGACATGCCATTAGAGTTAAGGACACACAACATTCCAAAGACTTAAGATTGAAAAATGCAAAATCATAATAATTTTATATGGCTGACACATGGAAATATTTTAAATATACTAGCCTAAAAGAATGCTTCCAGCTTATATGACTACTACCAATCTCGGCTTACGAATGACTCACGTTTTCACTGGACAGAGCTGAACCAGACCATCAACCCTCGGTGGGTGTGGGGTTTCACGTTACGTTACAGCTCCGTCACAGTGCCTTTTGCTTTAAACACTCCTCTATCACTAAGACGCTTGGTTTCAAGCAACTTACAGACCAAGACTGTGCCTGTTCACTGCTGTCCTGAGATCCAGCACACAGCAAGTCCTGTAAGTACTGCAGCAACTTATTGTTACTGTGTGAAAAGGGAGAAATGTCAACAAGAGCAGAAGGAATCCTCGCTGTTTCTAAATCTTTGCTTACATCGTAACTCCTTTCCCACCATAAAACATCCCCTCCTCCCTCGCAAGCATTCTTCAAGACCCCTTCTTTTTTTTTTTCAACTTTTTTTTTATTTTACAATACTATTCAGTTCTACATAACAGCCACAGATTCCCTTGTTCTCCCCCCTCCTGCCCCCTCCCCTTCCCCCCAGCCCACCCCCCATTCCCACCTCCTCCAGATCAAGGTCTCCCCCGAGGACTGGGATCGACCTGGTAGACTCAGTCCAGGCAGGTCCAGTTCCTTCCTCCCAGATTGAGCCAAGCGTCCCTGCATAAGCCCCAGGTTTCAAACAGCTAACTCATGCAACAAGCCCAGGACCTGGTACCACTGCCTAGATGCCTCCCAAACAGATCAAGCCAATCGACTGTCTCACCTATTCAGAGGGCCTGATCTAGTTGGGGGCCCCTCAGCCTTTGGTTCATAGTTCATGTGTTTCCATTCATTTGGTTATTTGTCCCTGTGCTTTATCCAACCTTGGTTTCCACAATTCTCGCTCATATAAACCCTCCTCTTTCTCGCTAATTAGACTCCCAGCACTCCACCAGGGGCCTAGCTGTGGATGTCAGCATCCAGATTCCTCAGTCCTTGGATGGGGTTTATGGCACAACTATTAGGGTGTTTGGCCATCCCATCACCAGAGTAGGTCAGTCCCGGCTGTCTCTCAACCATTGCCAGCAGTCTTTTGTGGGGGTATCTTTGTGGATTTCTGTGGGCCTCTTTAGCTCTTTGTTTCTTCCTTTTCTCATGTGGTCTTCATTTACCATGGTCAAGACCCCTTCTAATGACAATCTTTTCCAAGGCGACCCTCCCTCAGTACTACTTTAGAGCCTTCAGTGACGCTATCATTTACTTTAGCATTTCACACAGACAGTCCCTGAAAGAGAAACTGGGTCTCACATTTCTCCTGCATCTAACACAGGGCTAACCACACCAAATGAGCAGCAAGGAGAGGGAGGAAGCAAATTTCCAGGAGAAGGGGACAGACTGGGAAATTATAACATTTGGTTGTAGGAACTGGAGAGATGGCCCGGTAGTCAAGAGCACTTGCTGATCTTGCAGAGGGTCAGAGTTCTGTTGCTATACCTGCATTGCAGTTTATAACTGGCTATTAACTCTAGTTCCAGGGGATCCACCGCCTTCACTTGGCTTCGCTGGCACCAAGTATGAAGTAGTGCACAGACATACATGCAGGTATGTAATAGACATTTCTCTCTCACCCACCTGTTCCCAAATACCTGGCAGCCGCTTCCCAAATAATTGACTCGGAGGCTTAATATTACTTATAAATGCTCAGCCGATAGCTCAGGCTTGTTACTAGCTAACTCTTACACTTAAATTAACCCATATTTCTATTTATGCTTTCTTTTTTTTATTTATTTATTTTTTCCAGAGCTGAGGACCAAACCCAGGGCCTTGCTAGCAAGCACTCTACCACTGAGCTAAATCCCCAACCCCTCTATTTATGCTTTGCCATGTGGCTGGCTCATGGCTTGTTACCTCATTTTTCACACATCCTGCTTGTTTGGGGGCTGGCTGGCATCTCCTGACTCCACCCTCCTCCTTCCCATCATCCTTAGTCTGGTCACCCGGCCTGTACTTCCTGCCTGGCTACTGGCCAATCAGCATTTTATTAAACCAATTCGAGTGACAAATCTTTACAGTGTACAAGAGGATTATTCCACAGCACAGGTAGAACACGTACAAATAAAATAAGTATTTTTTTTTAATTTGGGTCTAGTCTCTAGTAGTCTTTGGAATCTACTAACTTCACTGATATAGATAAATCATAGCATCTCATTCACTTTCTACGTTATGATTTATAAAACCAAAAGGATAAACCAAATGACCAGCAAAGCAGCCCTTCCATTTCTGCAATTCTGAATAAAATCCATTCTTTCCTTAGATTTTTTTATATTTATCAGCAAAAGAAAATCTAATACTCTATTACTAAATCATACTATACTATGTTCTCTCATAAAGAAATGGCACAGAGTTTGCAAACTGCCTCATGTAGTAAACACTGACCTTCTTTCTAGCTACTGAGAGCCTTAAGTTCAAGTCTTTCTCAAAGTACCCATGATGGTTTGAATAAGAATATGCCCCCACAGATTCATAGGTTTGAATACTTGGTCCCTGGCTGATAGAACTGTCTGGGAAGGATTAGGAGGTGAGACCTATTGGGAGGAGGTGTGTCACTGGGCACAGGCTTTGAGGTTTCAGAAGACTCAAGCCATATCCAGTGTCTCCTCTCTGCCTCCAAATTGTACATCAAGACTGAGTTCTCAGCTGTTTCTGCCACCATGCCTTAGCTCCACCATCATCAACTCTAACTTCTGAAACCATAAGACCCAAATCAAATACCTTTTCTAAATTCCTTGTTCATGGTGTTTTATCACGTCAATAGAAATGTAACTAGGCTAATACCATTAATCAAAATATTCAATACATTCATATTGGAGTGCCTTCCTTACCATTATTGTTTTCCCAGCCCTCTCTTTTAGGAAGCTAATAAAAGATAAGAGGGAAAAGCAGAGAGAGGAGGAATAAAATTTCAACAAAGTACCCGAGGCCTTACTGGTAATGTTCAAAGACTGAGTTACGACTGATTATACATGCAATGTCCTTTTCTTCTTCCTTAAAATGTTATCTAAATCTAATCAGAAGAAAATTAAAATAGTCAAAATGAAAGATCATCTAAAAACAGATGTTAGGGAAGTAAAATAGAATCCAAAGCATGGAGACTGTTCCAAACAAACCTCTACATCAGGAAGCGTAGTTTTAGTTTTATACCTTAACACCAGTGCTGAGACAAAAGGTTGACAGGGTAGGGGAAATACAAGGATTGACATTTAAAGTTTCGTGTTATACCTGTTAGCAAAAACCACCTGTAGAGTTAATAAAAACACACATTCTAGGGTCTAAATCAGTAAGACAAATCACAAGCTTCAAGAGTCATCAAAATACCCCTAATTAAATGCTAAGCATTAAAACAGACACATCGACAAGACAAACCTGAACTCCTTCAAAGAGATGCAGGTCCTCTCATGTATAACCTGGTCTCTGCCCACCCGAGTAGCCTCCTTTTCCGACCATCCCTGAAAACCATCTCACTCCTCAAACCGTTCCTCTCCCCCTAGGGTCACTTGCTCCTTTTATGCTTCCAGGATTTTATAAAGGCTATTCCCTCAGCCTGACATGCCCTTCCCTCTCAAGCTATAAATATGCCCTCCTTCCTGAAGCTTATCGTAACCGCCTAGCACCCTCGTCCAAAGTGGCTCCCAGAGCTCTCCTCCTTCTTCTGGTTCATACACTCTAATTACTTTTTGATGTGCACCTCCCCAGCCAGGTTCTGAGTCCTAAAGGGAGGCGGGCCACAGCTTATTAAACCATTTCCCAGCAGCCAGCATAACGCCTGAATTCTACCAAAGCTCCACATACAAACTGGAGAAGACAAAGCAAGCCATGAGAAATAGTTCAAAGTTTTCTACTGAAGAATATATACATCCAGCAGAGCGGATCTCAACCAGGAGCAATTTAGTCCCTAGAGGACATTTGCTAAAGTCTGGAGATATACTTGGTTGCCCCAAAGCAGGTACAATACTGGAAGAAATGGCTATCATTTACACAATAGAAGCCACGAGCAGTTTACACAATTTGTTAGCCACCAACAAATACACCCCCCTACAACAAAGAGTGACTTGCTCAAAGACTCTCTCATTCCAAGGTTGGGAAGCCCAGCTGTCAAATACGACGATACAGTAACATCTCAGCAATAACCAAAGTGAACACCATTTTTTTTTAGTTTTGACAGAAACTTCTTGAACAGACAGGCACACGACAACACTAAAAATGACCTTCACACAATCCCAGTACTCCACAGCATCAAGAGTGCCGCAAAGCATCCTGAGGTTTTTTTTTTTTTTTTTTAAAGCCACACTGTAGCTACCAGAAACAACTCCCAAATCAGAAAACATTGTCTAGAAACTTTAAAGCAACCACAGGCAGACTCCTTTTCTCTTGTGTAACTATGTCAAAAATACAATCCAAGGCACGAGGGAATCAGTGCCTCCAGGACGGACAGATGTCCCTTAAGTAAACCAAGGAATCAATCATGCACAGAAGCCTTTTCTGTGGAACACAGCAACTGATGGGAAGTAAGAGGGCATGCCCTTGCTTGCAGCCAAATCACTGCTTTATCAATAGTTTTTCAAAAAAATTAATAAATAAATAAATAAATAACTGACAAAACAGCTGCAGAAAGAAAAAGAAACTCAAATGTCAACGCAGAGGGTCAGAGACGGAAGTTAACTATTTCTCCTCTGATACAGGACCAAGAGTCAGACGACTTGAGCCTTTCACAGAAGCTGTCTAAGCAGGAATCTTCCCTTCCTGTATACCGGGTGACTCAAGGCTCCTTGGCACATTCCTTGACTAAATACTACAAATTCACTAAGTTCTTGTCCTTTGAACGACTTCTCCTACCTCCTGGGTAACATCTCTTCACATTTACCACTCTCAGCGGGGAGCCGATGGAAGCTCTCCAAAACAAAAACTTGAGTAGGCAACTCTTATTAGTAAGAGATTTTTAATTATGTTATTCTAGGAACTGGAACCTAAACAAAACACCTACAGCTTTCCAATGCTCTTCACCTTTTATTTTAACCCTCAAGATTTTCCAGATTTTAAATTCAGATCGCCCTGGGAGAAACTAAACTGGAGTGCGCATTTGCCGTTCGATCCATTTATTCTTGGAAAACTAAAATAAGGGTTCTTGTGGTTTTTTCTTTTTCTTTTTTTTCTGGGGCTTGGAGAGGAAAATGCACTTGTAATTCTTTCAAAGTTTCCAACAGTGAGTAATATCTTCCTTCTCCGCTGACTTTGCCAGTTCAGCGGCTTCAGTCCCAGGAGTCCGGCCGCGCTAGGCCGGGTCCCCCATGACCCTCCTCCCGGGGCGGTGCAGAGGTGTCAGAGAGGCAAAGCGGCTTGAGGCAGGTGAGTGTCAGTGAGTGTCGTGGGGAGGTGGAGGCACGCCAGGGTCGGGAAAGGCCCCCGCAGCCGCGCACCCCCAGGCGGGGCGCGGGGAGGAGGGACCCGCGGGCACCACACCCTCCAAGCCCGCGGTTGACAGCCGGGCGCGGGAGCCGACCCCGGGGCCTCCGGGCTGCAGCCTGCGCCCCGCCCCACCCGCGGCCCGGGCTCCGGCAGGACCAGCAGGCCTCGGAGCCCTCCACTCCCAGGCCTAGTGGGGCCCGGGAGCCCCACGGCTCGCCCCGGCTGCCCCCGGGGGTCGGTGGCTCGCACGCTCGCGCTCACGTGCTGCCTGCCGGAAGGACGCGCTCCCTCTTACCCTCTGCAAGATCCTCCTGAACATGGTGTGGCCGGCCGCCGCCGCTGCCGCCGCCGCCGCCGCCGCCGCCGCCGCCGCGGGGACTCTCGGCGCCCCGAGGCGGGTTAACTCACGACCGGAGGGCCGGCGGGCCGCCGAGCCGGGACGAGGGCGGGGGGCGAGGCGGCGGGGGACGCGGCTGCGGCGGCCCGGACTTTCTCCACGGGCGGCGAGACGGTGCGAGCACGAGCCAGCGGAGGAGGAGCGCTCGCCCGCCTGCCGGGCCGCCCCCGGTAACTGACAGCTGGGCGGGCCCCGCCCCTGGCCGAGGGGGGCGGAGTCACCGCCGCCCCGCCCCCTCGGCCTGTCCATCCGCGGGGAGGGCGGGGCCGGCCCCGAAGCTCCGACCAATCGGAAGCGGGGCTAGCGTGACAGACAGGTTGGCAGGAAGCGGGTTCCTGGGCTGCTTCTTCCGGCGATCGCGTGGACGCCGGGTCGCTGGACCGCGCTCCGGGCGTCCAAGAGGGCTGCATCCGAGCGGAGAGGCTGGGTGGCCACCCCGGGGTCCCGCCGGGAGGTGTCTCTTCCCGGGGGGGTGGGGTGGAGAAACCGGCCCCCGAGCAGCCTTCGGGCGAGCGCCGGCCTGTGATGGAACTTGACTGGCGCTCTAGACGCTGCGCTGACCCGGAGCCGGATCCTGATCCGGGCTGGAAAGGCTGATTCCGAGCGCTAAGCTCCAGGCCAACGTGGGCCGGAGAACCCGAGGCCTGCTTAGCTGCGATAGGCTTCCCCCTGCTTTTCCAGTCCCAGGTTACCCGCTCCCTTCCTGCCTCCGGATTGCAGCCAGGCCCACCGTAAAGCATGGGAGGCGGCCGGGTTTGGAATTCGCTAGCGAGTCTGGGTTTGTCCTTGGGGGAGAGGGCAAAGGTGTCTTCATCTATTTTCAGCTGGAGCCATCTTTGGTTTAAACTGAACCTGACCCTCCCCACCCCGCCCCCTTTTCTACTCCCTCCCGTGGGAAAAGCACCCAACCCTGTTGTAGAAACCTGTGGTCCAAATGCCCCCAGTTAACTGCGTGTTCTTGGCTTCTGTTAAACTGCTTGCTTGCATCCCCCCTGCAACTGCCAACTGGGATGCTGGGGTTTGTGTGTGTGTGTGTGTTGTCTCTAAAACCTCCCTGTAATATACGTTCAAGGTGGCTCTGTTTTAAGTCCAGTGCTCGGGAGGCCCCTTGACAGGCTCTCAATGCCTAGACTGTACAAGGGAACCTTGGGATCCTGACGGTGCCTGGTGACCTGGGAGCTGAGATAGGCCCGGGTTTCGGGGATCTGGGGCAGGTTCCGAGTGCCCAGATTGTGCAAAAAGAGGAATTTGAACACCTCTGGCTGTAGCTCAGAATTCTGAGGACTTGTGGAAAAGCCGAATACAGTGTCAACTTCTGAATCAGTGGGACCACCAGGACACTACTGGCCCCTCTGTTTGGTCAGGATTCTGGGTGGCCACTTGGTCGTTTTTTGTACTGTGTAGATTGTTTGTTGGCGTTGTTTATTGTTCTTGAGAAAAGTAAAACGATGGGTCAAAATTCTTCTACCCAAACAACCCCCGTGAACCTGATGAAGTCTCATTTTTTTTTTTTTTTTTTTAAGGATTTCCAGAGACCATCCCAGGAGTCTGGAGAACCGGCCTATACAGGAAAAAATAACTACGTTTTGTTTCCTTGGTTGGTCTTCATTTCAGATGGGCTGGCCAGCCGAAGCATCCTTAAACCTTTCTCTTAGGCACCAAGTGTAACATGTGATCTTTAATTAACCAGGCACCTGGACCAGCTGCCCTACACCCTGGCCTGACCTGACCCTTCCCTTAGCACCGCCATTTTTGTTTCAGAGGAAGAAAATGAAACTAAGGGGCAGAACGAGTCTCGGCCTCTGGTCCTAGCAGCCCCCACAATAGAGGTTGTACTGCCACCCTATACACCTGGGGCACCAGCCAGGTGAAGATCCATGGAGGCACTCCTAAGCCCAGCCCACACCTGGGCCTGATCCTCTTACCAACCCCAACCACCTGTTCATATTGACTCTGATCGCCAGTCCTCTCCTGACTCCCTTTGGGGTAGGGGGTGCCTCATGCCCACCTGCTCCTCTGTTAAGGGCACACCAGGCCTCCCTCAAGCTGCCAGCTGCAGGACACCTTCCCTGCCTACCTGCTTCATGAGCCTCCTCAGGGGCTTCATCTCTGGCCATTCTCTCCTTGAGGGAGGCCCTTAGTATGGGCGCTCCCAGGATAGGAATGGTGGGGGAAAAAAAAAACACCTTATTTTGTGATGATTGATGTTCCATTCTCTATTACTGATTTGTATACTTGGGGATTCCAGAACCCCTCTTTCTCAAAGAAGCTCCAGTGTTTATTTTATCTTTTTTGTGCATTGGTATTTTGCTGTGGGTGTTGAGTCCCCTGGAACTGGAGTAACAGACAGTTGTGAGTTGCCATGTGGTTGCTGGGAACTGAACCCGGGTCCTCTGGAAGAGCAATCAGTGCTCTTAACCACTGGGCCATCTTTCCTGAGTTTAATTTCTCTGCTAGAATGGTGTTTTATACACACCAACCCATTTGGGCAGACTGTCAGCAGCTACTTCAGACCCTCTTTACCACCAAAGACGGAGAGAATCTGATGAGAAGCCCAGAAGCTGGTCTTGGGGGAAAACAGGAATCCAAGCAGTGACCTTCCACTGGTTGAGAAAGTTTTTCCTTCTGGGCAACCAGATTGGAGCCCAGTACAAGTTAGGGAGTCTCTTAATCTCTTTCACCACATTGTTGGGAGATCTCCTGGTTGTTGCTAAGTGCCCTACAAATTTGTCTGAGTAAGGTAAGTCTGGTAATCCAACGTTCAAATGAGACCTGCCTGCTTGTTTTGGAATGCCTTCAGGACTAATCAGACTCACACTCTAGAAAAGAAAGATTCGGAAACATAGGAGGATTTGAAGTTGAAATTGCCTCCCGTGTGTACAATAGAAATACCCGGGAGGATAGGCAGACCAAGAAATGAGCTAAGGTAATAGTGGCAGCCTCCCAGGAAGAGAGACCTCGGTGTACAGGATTTGTAAAAGAAGGAAATGAAGCCTCGAGGCACAGATATCAAGAAAAGGACCCTCTTGTACAAAGATGAGTGTGCCCACTGTAAAGTGACTGGCCACAGGAGAGACAAACATCCACGATGAACGTGTCCACTCCAAAGGGACTGGCCATTGGAAAGATGAATACCCAAACCAAAAAGCAAGCGCAGCATCAGTGCTCCAGATAGACACAGACTGATGGCGTCTGAGCTCAGCCACCACCCCAGCCCAGGATTACTCTGAAAGGGGAAGAGGGGGTGTTCCTATCAATTCCATTGTGGATATGGGGCCACTTGGTTGTAAATCAGACATATGGGCCGCGGAGTAAAAGAAACAGACTGTGATGTAAGGAGCTACCGGTTCCCAGATCTACTCCCGGTCACAGATCTACCACTAAGTGTACTGTGACCCACTCTCGCCTACTCATGCCTAAATGCCCATACCTTCTGCTGAGGCATGACCTACTACACAAACTAAGGGCAGAAAAATGTTTTGGAAAGGACGACATTAAATGGGACTTTAAAAGCCCTAAAATGATGGACAAAATTTTACTGACTGTCCCAGTAGGGGAGTATATTCTATTGAACAGTCCTCCTTTGGAGAAGAAATTTGAGTCTTTTACAAGACCTACAACAGACATTTCCTTTTGTTAGGGCACAGACGAACCCACCCAGGACTTGTAGCCCACCAGTCCCCCCAGTAGTAGTGGAATTAAACAACACTGCTGTCAAGGTGAACACTATGACATTGGTAGCAAAACAGGGAATTCAAGTTTGAATTGATAGGCTACTTGAAGTTGGCATATTAGTCCCTTGCCGCTCTAACATTCCAAACCCATATTGTCTTAGCGTTTCTATTGCTCCAACAAAACACCATGACCAAAAAGCAAGTTGCAGAGCAAAGGGTTTATTTTCTTACATTTCCACATCGCTGTTCATCACCAAAGAAGTCAGGAAGAAACACAAATGACAGAATTCTGGAGGCAGGAGCTGATGTAGAAGCCATGGAGGGGAGCTGCTTACTGGCCTGCTCTCTTCTAGAACCCAAGACCACTGGCCCAGAGATGGCATCACCCGCTGTGGGCTGGGTCCTCCCCCGTTATCACTGATTGAGCTGAGTCTCGTGGAGGCATTTCTCAACTGAGGCCCCTTCCTTTCTGAAGACTCCAGCTTGTGTCAAGTTGACGCACAAAACGAGCCGGTACACATACACCCTCCTGTGTTCCAGTCCTTCCCAAGAATCAGGTTTATACTGTGTGACATCTAAAAGATGCTTTCTTCAGCATGCTCCTGGCCAGATCAAGTCAGCTGGTACTCAGTATTGAATGGGTGGACATGGACAAAGAGACCCGTGGCCAATTAACCTGAACTAGACTGCCTCAGGGTTTCAAACCCCCCCCCCAACCTTATTTGATGGGCACCCCACAGAGATTTGTAGGCATTCACTGCTAAGAATGTATGTGGATGACCTGCTGGCAGCTGAAACAGGAAGATGGTCTCCATGTCACAGACCAACTATTGGAGACACTACATCAGGGATATTGAGTCTGTGCAAAGAAAGCTCAGTTCTGCGCCTGCAGGAAGTTCAGAGAATCCAGGTGATTACCCAGATCCCAACCCCAAGACAAAAAGATAGCTCCCAGAATTTCCTGGAGCTTCAGGTTATTGTAGGCTTTGGATACCCAGGTTTTCAGAGCTGGCCAGCCCCCTATACCTAGCTACCCAGCACACTGAACAAGACTTCAACTGGTCTCTCACAAAGGAACACGCTTTCCAGGAGTTGGAGCAGGCCCTGGCCTCAGCTCTAGCATTAGCCTTAGCTGACATTACCAAGCCATTTCACTTGTTTGTGGATGAGGTGAAACACATTTCCCAGGGGGTCCTAACACAAAGAATTCTGCCCTGGCAGCGACCTGTTGCCTACCTCTCAAAAAACTGGAACCTGTGACAGCTGGGTGGCCAGCATGCTTAAAGGCTATAATGGCCACAGCCCTCTTAACAAAGGAAGCTGATGAATTGACTCTGGGGCAAGATCTGTTGATCATGGCCCCACACTCAGTTGAAACTCTCTTGAGGACCACGCCAGATATATGGATGGCTAACTTCAATATAACTCATTATCAAGCCTTGCTCTTAGACCAATTGAGAGTCAAGATTCTTCAAATAGTTGCCCTAAGTCCAGCCACTTTGTTACCAGAGACCAGAGACTCTACCATCCAACATGACTGCCTCGAGATTCCCACCACATTCTGAGGACTGAGGCCAGACCTGACAGATATCCCATGGGTAGAGCCAGACTTGGTAATGTTCTCAGACAGCAGCAGTTTTATCCAGGAAGGCACCAGGTATACTGGGACAGCTGTAGTAACTGTAGAATATGGCCTCTGGGTGGAAGCCCTGCCCCCAGGGACCTTGGCTCAAAGAGCTAAACTAATTGCCCTCGATGAAGCTCTCACATTGGATGATAAATGTGCATACTGGCATTACATACATCTTTGCCACTGCACATAAGCATGGAGCCAACTACAGGGAGAGGGGCCCTCTGACAACAGAGGGCAAAGCTCTTTGACCCAAGACTCAAATCCTGGACTCACTAGCTGCAATCTGTGGCTATCGTCCACTGTCCCAGACATCAACTAGGAGATGAGGTCATTGGAAGCGGGATGGCCGGTAAGGCAGGCAAGAAGGCTGCTCCATAAGCAGTAAAACACCTGCCTTCCAGCCCAGAACCCATGTTACCTGACAGTCCCTAATACTCAGAAGAGGGCTTAAAGGCAACTGAAAAACTGGGCACCAAAGCATGGCTCAAACTAACTGATGAGAGAACAGTGTTTCCACAAGCACAGGAAGACACTTGGCACGTCAGCGCCATGAAGGGACTCACCTAGGAAAACCCAGTGAACTGAACTCACAAGGAAAAGATTCTTTTTCACGGGGAATGGACCAGACAATACAGGAAATTGTTTCCAGATGTCAAACCTGTCAACAGACAAACACACACACACACCCCACAAGGGTCAAGAGAGTGAGGCTCAGGACCAGGGAGATGCTGAAAAGGACAGAGATGAAGACAGGACAGTGTGGGTACAGGTATTCACTTGTCTTTGTGGATGCATTTCCTGGATGGGTGGGTGGGTTCCCAATTAGAGACGGCTGAGATCACAGACAGGAAACTTTGAAGACATAATACCTAGGTTTGGACTGCTGCTGTCGGTAGGATCAGACATGGACCAACCCTTCTATCTAGAATTACTGAGAGCCTTTCTGCCATTCTGAGGATCAATTGGAAGTTGTATTGTACCTATCACCCCCAAAGTTCAGGGCAGGTAAAGAGAGGATAAATCAGACCCTCAAGGAAACTGTGACTGAATTAACCTTGGAGTCAGGAGAAAGATGGGCTCAATGTACTCTTTATGTAAAAGGTTTCACTTCATTTGAAATTCTTTTTGAGAGACCTCCTCCCATTCTCCCTCTAAAAGGGTTAGAATTAGCTACTGAAATTAGTAAACCATCGACAACTTCAGTTCATACAGTCTCTGCAGCAGAAGCAGGAGGCCATGGCTGCCTCCATTGAAGGCTGCTTTCCAGACTCCACTGCCTCAGCCACACCCCTTTCTGCCAGGAAATAAGCTGCAGAGAAGAGACATTGAGCTGAGACATTGGGATTCAGCTGGAAGGAACCACATCTCATCGTCCTGACTACCCTCTTTGCTGTCAAGGTAGATGGCATCCATACCTGGATACATCACTCCCAGGTCAAGCATGTCACAGGAAATGATGGCACAGCTCTGGAGAAATGGACCATCACCAAGACCTGTTAAATGGACCATCACCAAGACCTGTTAGGACCCACTAAGGATAAGACTGGCATGGGTTCTAAACTAATGATGTTGTTTTATCTGACTATATTCCCTCCTATTTTTTCCTGGGATCCGAATAACCATCCTCGGTCCCTATACCAACAAAGCTGACCCATATGGCATGGCAGTTTCATCGAAATGCTGTAGGAAACCACAAGACTATAGTTGTACCTTCTGTCCTGTAGCAGGCTGTCTGGAAATTGTACACCTCACTTTTGATATCAGGGACACCTGTCCTCAGAAATGTATATCTGACCCCAAAACTTAAGTACTGAAACTTACCTTTTATGCATCGGCTTCATGTATGAACACACTCACCCAGATTACAAGGACCCTAATTCCAAGAGGTGTCCACACTGGGCCTGTAAGTACCGTAGTACCTGCCCCCCCCACTTGGCAGGGAGAAAGTCCACCCCCCCCCTTGGTTGATGGATGTAATAGAGTTACCGATGACGTTCTTGACCCCTGAGACAACAGATGGGAAATGGGTCACTGGGGCTTCTGATAGAGAAGGGAATAGGTCAGCGCCTCTCGAAGGATCCAAAATGCTGAGCCTTTAGAACCTGGTTAAGTGTATGCCTTTCTTTGATCCTACCCCTTTCCTCCCCAGCCCATCCCACCCACCATTCCTCTCACCACCGGCACTCTTCTGCCCCAGACCTGCTCCCACCACGGCTGCCATGTTTCCTGTTGCAGCCCCCATCCACAGAACTCATCAGTTCAGGGAACTTCCCACCGAGGCACCTCCTCTCCCTCTTCTCACTAACCCTCCTCTTCTGACCTCCCCAGAACCCCTAGTGACCATGATAAGACTGGCATACCAACTCATAAACACTACTAACCCAAATATTACACTTGGCTGCTGCTTCTGCATTGTCCTCCCTGCAAAAAAGAAACCACGACCTATGTAGGACTCACTGTATATCAGGACCCGGCCTCCATCATTCCCTCGGCCTGGGAAAATTGCCCATGGGG
This sequence comes from Peromyscus maniculatus bairdii, assembly GCF_049852395.1. Lineage (NCBI taxonomy): Eukaryota > Metazoa > Chordata > Mammalia > Rodentia > Cricetidae > Peromyscus > Peromyscus maniculatus. The sequence continues at coordinate 21,284,318 of NC_134869.1, read as the reverse complement.
ATAGTTCACTCAACTATCAAATCCCTTGACCTAGATTGGATCCACAGTGAAGGGACCTGCTTTTACTCAAAGAGCTATGATAAGTCTAGTTCCCCCTTTAAGAGTAAATGCAGATCCACCATCATGGTTTCAAACCTCCCAGGAACCATGCTTTGAGGTGACAATTTCAACCTTTACCGCCTAGCGGAAGTTGTTCGGCTTGCATGTGCTAACTGGTTGTTTCCTTGCTTATCTATCTGGCATATACATAAAGCCCTGAAATTTTGCATCCTGGTAACTTTGTTTCCATGGATATGTGTTTATGATGGTCCAGGAGGAAGACAGCACTTGTATTCACAAACTCTTCCAGCCTCCCTGTTCAGAAAGAAACATGCAACAACACCACCCCCATACTTCCCCTAATAAGCTTAGGAGTAGCAGGGGCCATTCTTGGTACCACAGGTAGAGTGGTGGCAGATATTAACTCAAAACCTAGGACTTCAAACTGACCAGGGTCATTCAATATTAGAAAATCTATTAACAAGTTGGAAGAACAAGTGGGAACATTAGCTGAAGTGGCTTTACATCATGGCAAGGCACTTGACCTACTTGGTGCAGATCAAGGAGGTTACTGTATGGTTTTAGAAAAAAAAATGTTTCTAGGCAAACCAGGAGTCATTAGAGATAATTTGACTACACTCTGAAAACATTGCAGAAAGAGAAAGGGCCTGAAATGGAAAAACAAATGGTTCCCCTTCTCACTTTCAGGGTCCTCCTGACTAACAACTCTACTGTTGGCCATCACAGGACCCATAGCCCTTCTGCTCTGCTGAACAGGTGGTTTTTGCACTTTAATGCCTTAACCAGGAACATTCGATCCCAATATGAACAAGTACCCACCACAGGGTCAAGAGTTTGACTCAGGATACAACTCAAAGGGGAAATGTGATTGCTTATGTTTAAAAGAAAAATTACTGTGCTTAAGGGATTTGAAAAATAAAAATACCTCCAGCCTGTAAGCCTCTAGCCTATAGAAGCTGTACTCAGCCAGCTTGCTCAAAAACAAATAACTTCCCAGAATGTTAAGGACTATCCCTGTAATTGCTTAGTCTTGTACAATTTAGCAGAAACTATTGTTCTTGCAAGATAACAGGTCACAATGCTTACCATGTATTACACCTCTGTAAACGAGCTTTTCTTGTTCAAGATAACCAAAGTTTGCTAAATTGAGCTCCAGCTTACATACACAGGATGCTTGCACATAGGCAAGGTATGTGCTGACAGGTAACCAGAATGTACCTTGTGGTTTTTGCATTTATAAACTTCTGACTAATGTGGCTTGGGGTTACATCATGAGAATCCCGAATCTCAGGCATAGTCCTAGCGCCAATATCTGAATAAAGCCTCTTCTTTGTTAAAATTTGTTCATGGTCAGACTGGTGATTCTCTGAACAACCCCAGACCCATAGCACTGGGAAAGGGGAAGGTAACACACTTATTCTTGGTCATGCCTGATGGACTCAACCCCCGCTTGCAAAGACTGAAAGCCGCCATCACTTCTGAGGATGAGACAGAGACTTATAAATAGCCAGCAAAATTTTGGTGTCTTGCCGTTTGTCAGAAAAGTATCTTCTAGCTGAGAAGCCTACCCCCAATCAAACTGTCACACTCTCTCTCAGATTTGCAATGAAAATTTCCGAGGCTTGGGCAAAAACCCACCCCCATCCCCACCCCCGGGACTGGCCCAACACCCAGGTTCCCATAATCATTCACTAGTTCAGCTACCCCCATCCAGATACCCAGTGACTCTAGGAACAAAGCGGGAAATATAGTCCATTTCACCCAGCTTAGAGAGACAGGCATCCTGGTACCATCGTGCACCCTGGAATACACCTCTCCTGCCTGTGGCTTAATCTGGGACCTCTGATTATATACCAGTCCAAGACCTGAAGGAAGTGAGTAAGAGTGTCGATACCATCCACCCATACAGTCCCAAACCCATACACTCTCATGTCTGATTCCTCCAGAAAAAAACAGGTTCACACTGTCTTGAACCTGAAAAATGAGACGTGAGTCAACCCAACTTTGCTTTTGAATGGCCAGACCCAGTGAGAGGTTACAGTGGGGAACTCATCTGGAACCAGTTGCCCCAAAGATTTCAAAACTCTCCAACCCTGTTTGATGAGTCACTAAGTACTGAGCTCTTGTCCTTCTATCAGCAGTTTTCCGAGATCATACTTTTACGGTATGTACATGAGCTCCTCTTAGCCTCTGAAACTGCAACAGATTGTAAAGAGGCCACTGGGGGACCGCCGCAAGGGTGACTGACCTTGGGCTACAGGGTGCCAGCTAAGAAAGCCCAACTTCCTGCTTCAGAAGCTGCCTATCTTGGCTACCAGCTGAGGGGAGGCAAAAGGATCCTGTCTCTGAATAGGGTTGCTGCCATCCTTCAGATCCCAACTCCAAAAGACAAAGAGACAGGTTTGAGAGTTCTTTGCTGTGGTTAGGTATGCCACCTCTGAATATGAGGGTTTACAGAAAGCCTCTATACACCAGCACAAAGTGTGGTGGGGGGGGCACCAAGCCCCTAATTGGGACAGAGATTGAACAAAAAGCATTTAACACTTTAAAAACAGCACTGACTTTGGCTCCAGCCCTAGCCCTTCCAGATGTCTCAAAACCTTTTTATCTGTTTGTCCCACAAAACAAAAGGTACCGCAAAAGGAATTTTAACCCAAGCTTTGGGGCGTGGAAACTCCCTGTGGCGTAACTGTCCAAATGATTGGACCCCGTGGCCCCAGGATGGCCCACTTACCTAAGAGCTGCAGTGCCTACTGCTAGTCCTGTGAAAGAAGCCATCAGGTCAGCTCTGATCAGAATCCTAGACTCACAGCGCCTCACACAGTTGAGGCCCTTCTCCCAAGGAACACCAGACTACTGGCTGTCTTACCCGTGTGACTCAGTAACAGGCCCTGCTCCTGTTCCACCCACAAGTCCAGTTTGAGAAAGCCACCTCCATCCTGCCACCCTCTTGCCTGAAGATGACCTGCAGGTGCTCATCCATCACTGTCTTGAGGTAACTACGGTGGTCTAGGGCATCCATCCATACCTAGTGGACACCCTCCTGAAGGATCCCGATGAGTAGCACTCTGCTTGGATGGGAGCAGTTTCATTAGAGATGGAGCCAGGTACTCGGGCTGCAGTAGTTACTTCAGCTGCAACGATTTGGACCCAAGCCTTAGGGGCAGGTACCTCAGCCTAGAAAGCAGAATTGATCATTTTAACAGAGGCCTTCAGATGGGGAAAAGGAAAGTCCATCTCTATGTACACAGTCTCTAGGCTTTTGCTATTCCACATATTCATTGTATGACCTATCGGGAAAGAAGGCTCCTCACTGCTAGGAGAAAGGACATTAAAAACCAAGAGGAAATCTTGGCCCTCCTAGAGGCTATTTGGCTTCCCCTAAAAGTTGCCATCCTTCACTTCTGAGGACATCAAAAAGATTACTCCCCCGAGGCAAGAGGTAACTGAGCTGCTGACCTGGCTGCCCGAAAAGTGACCCTAAGACCAGTAGGGCCTCCTGATAGTCTGGTGACAGACCTTGATCAGGTGCTGCCTGAGATTCCATGGTACCACCAAGAGGAAATAGAGGATGCAAAAAGAAGGAATGGACAGTTCAAACCTGCTGTCCAGGAAGCTGGGGGATCCCCACCCTTATTTCCCACTTTTGGAAAGATCCAGCACTTGTTAATCATTTCCAGCCAGAAATTAGCAAGGATTTCTGGTTGTACTTAGACCCCTGACCCCCGTACTACATAGTGATAAGAACGAACCAGACTGTCAGCCCATTGACTTACGAAACCCATTGTCGCCGGGGACAGCCCAATCATGAGGGGACCTGCAAGGGAATAGAACTTGTCTAATATCCAAAACCTTTAGCCTTGCACTTACCCCTGCTGTGATGCCTGCTATTCTGCCTTCCGGGTTAATTCATCTGGAAAACAGCCACGTTACTGAGCCCCTGAGACTAGTTGGTGGGCATGTACTAATAGTTTGACTGAATCTGCCTTTTCTGGTGCTCTCCAAACTAAGAGACCCTTCTTATGTATCTCTGTACACATTCTGCCCTGGGTACAGCTATATAATAGGGAAGAAGGGGGGAATATATTTTAATATGGCCCCTGGAATATAAAGAAAAAAAAAGAGCTCACCACCAGTCCTCATCCCACTCTTGGTTGGAGCAAAGATGACTTGACAGCCATAGGCACACCAGCCTTTATCATGGGAAACTAAAACTTCAAGGAACTAAGTAGACATGTTGATCAGGACCTAGAGGCATTAAAAGTTTCCATTTCTGAATTAAAACAACACTCACTTGCAGAAGTGGTCCTACAAAGTCCAAGAGGCTTAGACTTCTCATGAAACAAAGAGGACTTTGTATGACTTTGAGAGAAATCTTGTTTCTATGCTAATCGATCAAGAGTAATTAGAGAAAATCTTGAATGGTTGGGGAAAGCTTAAATGAGAGAGAGAAAGATATAAATCGGGCAATTGGTATCAGCCTCTGTACTGGGTGATTTTGTGTGTTATCTTATACAAGCTATAGAGTCATCAGAAGAAGGAGCCTCATTTGAGGAAATGCCTCCTTGAGATCCAGCTGTAAGGCATTTTCTCATTTAGTGATCAGTGTGGGAGAGCCCAGCCCATGGTGGATGGTGCCATCCCTGGGCTGGTGGATCTGGGTTCTATAATAAGGAAGGCCTAGCAAGCCATGAAAAGTAAGCCAGCAAGCAGCTCCCCTCCACGGCCTCTGCATCAGCTCCTGTCTCCAGGATTCTGCCCTGTTTGAGCTCCTTTCCTGACTTCCTTCAGTGATGAACAGCAATGCTGAAGTGTAAACCAAATAAACCCTTTTCTCCCCCAACTTGTTCTTTGGTCATCATGTTTCATCACAGCAATAGAAACCCTAATTAAGACAGCCTCTATTCTCTTGGTCCCCATGGCTATCTATTCTGCTATCAGCACTGGCTAGGCCTCTAAATCTCATTTTGATTGGATTGAGTGGAGCTTTGCATTATAAATTTCATGGCCAATTATGTAAAACAAAGGTTAATTCAGTCAAATCAATGATAGTTAGACCAACAACACCTCCTTAGAGTAGGAGAAGTCTATGATTTGACTTGTTCCCTAAGACCAGTGAGGAATGTGACAGGGCAAATGCTTCTGCATCTTGTTCCAGCTGGAAATTTGGGGTTGAAATGCCCAAGCTAACTGCTGGTTCTTGGCTTCTGTTAAGCTGCTTGCCTGCTTCCCCCTGCAACTGCCAACCACAATGTAGTTTTTCTGTGTTCTTTGTCTCTAAAAACTCCTGTAATATACATTTGAGATGGCTCTTTGAAAAGTGTTTCCATCCAGGCAGTCACAGGCTGGCTTAATAGAGACCCTCAATTCAGACTTTTGTCATGCTGGGTTGCCTGAACACTTTGGGGCCTACCCATACTTCATGGATTGACATCATGAACATATTGCACTTTGTAAAGCTTTATCTTGTGCTAAAAAGTTTTAAGTCTGATTCTGATTAATACACAAATGAAGTAGTAACTCATCCTTAATGCTTGTGTTTCTACACAAGATATAGACTTGAAACTGGCCTCCAGGCATAATGTCATTATTTAAATTTGAAAGTCAGCAATCCTCTGTCCTACTATTTTGCCAATATTCACTAGCCAAGAGGCTCAGCTCTCACCCTGGGTGGAACTATTTAGTAATGCTTAAGTAGAGAAGGATTGGGAAATCACAAAATTAACCTCATCCTTGGTGGGGATTCAGGGAGACACACCAACCTTAAATTATACCAAGCAATACCTAGAATGCTTATTGGAAATTAAGTGTAGAACTTTAAAAAATGCAGAAAACTTGTTATTTTCAAATACTAGTTGTAGCTAGAGTTTTCTTGCCTTGCCCAGAGTCAGGACAAATCTTTGTCACCTGCCAGTCCCACAGCCGCTCAGACACAACCAAGTAAATACAGAGACTTATGTTGCTTACAAACTGTATGGCCGTGGCAGGCTTCTTGCTAACTGTTCTTATAGCTTAAATTAATCTATTTCCATAAATCTATACCTTGCCATGTGACTCATGGCTTACCAGCATCTTCACATGCTGCTTGTCATGGTGGCGGCTGGCAATGTCTCCTTCCGCCTTCCTGTTCTTTCTTTTCTCATCTCTGTTAGTCCCACCTATACTTCCTGCCTAGCCACTGGCCAATCAGTGGTTTATTTATTGACCAATCAGAGTAATTTGACATATAGACCATCTCACAGCAACTATTGACAAAGTACTTAGTAAGGTGGAACAAGATATTTGCCCCCTCCCTTTATAGCCATGTATTAATCTTTATAGTGCTTCAGAGCAGACATGCTTATAACTAACACATTATTAATCATTATTGATAACACATGTGCCAAGCACACTTCCATCTCCTTATCCACATCATATTTCAGACAATACAAGAAACATTCCTGATGATATAGGGTGATAAAAGTGACTTGAAATGGTTTTCAAAAATTAATTTAAATTTGCTAATAATTCTTAGGTAGAATCTTTTATTAATAGGCTTGTGTCTAGTGTTTAGCTAGATAGGTCATTCAAAAACCTCTGTATTCTTGTGTGGTTTATAATTCCATCACTGGAGTAATATAGTACAAAATTTAGTTGCTCCAGATGAAAATAAGTAGTGGTTGAGACATAATCAGGTAAGAATAGCCTTCACTAATCCTACACATAACAGTTGTTTATCCTATGTGACCACTAATTCCTATCCATTTACCTTTCCTACATTAATATTCCCCAAACCACGTCTTGGATACCCATCAAGACCTCCAATCCATTGGCTTCTCTTACTTTCTTACTATAGTGATTTCCTTGGCCTGCTTATTTCCATCAAAACCCAGCTCAAATCAAATAGGGTACCGCAAGCCTGTAATCCCAGCACTCAGGAGGCTGAGGCAGAAGGGTTATGACTTTGAGGCCAAACTGAACTACAATGTTAGACCTTGTCTAAAAAAGAAATAAACACTACTACATCTATTCCTTGCCTTCTTGCATTATTAAAATAAAGATTATTACTCTAGGCACATTTCTTTCCAATCCTATCAACATAGTAATGGTTGTTGACTGTAGTTAGTAACAAGCCTAAGCTAGTGGCTGAGCATTTATAATTAATAATAAGTCTCAGTGTGGTTATTTAAGAACTGACTGATGGGACAGAAAAGTCTGCCTACAAGCTCTGAATGGTTTTGTTAACACAGCTATGTGGTATAATTTAAAATCAGGTATCGTGATTCCCTTTGGCATTGCTCCCTTTTCCTAATTACTTTGGATATCTTGAGTCTCTCACACTTCCCTCTGAATTTTAGGGTTACATCTTCAGAGGCAGGAATAATGTGATAGAAGGAGCTCCAGGTTTGGACCTTTATAGGGATCAAGAGCTCATGACCCAAGGGCAGGAGATGAAGGTAAGGGGCTGCACTTGAGAGCCTGCCACCAGAATCCATTGGATGGCCACAAGGATGGTTAGAACTGACAGCCAGGCACTGAACCCACACAAGAACTAACAATACAACAGGTGCTAAACCCACACAAGAAAAACAGGCTGCTTTTGCAATAGGACCAGGGCTGGAAGGAATGTAAAAAGCTTGTGGGGGTGGGGTACAGGAGGAGTGCCCCATCTCTTTTTGCCCCCCCTTCCCATATTTCTGTGATAACCTGATGAGGAACAGGACAGTGGTCCTGACTGAGGACATTTTGTGGTCTTGGTAGGCTTTTGCTTTTCTTTTCCGGACTCAGAGCTGTCTCCTAGTCTGTTCTTATCCTATGCCTTATTTACACACACACACACACACACACACACACACACACACACACACACAGCCAATCATGACCCACTTGAGACTATATAAAGAGCTTCTCTGGCACTCTCTGATGGGAACCACCTCTGGATGTTCCTGCTGTCTTCAGAGGAAGATGCTTGAAGATTTCAATCAGCCTCCTGGCGAGATTGGTGCTCCCAGCTAGCACCTAGCTCTGGCCAGGTTGGTTGTAGGTGTTTCTAGGAGAAAGAAGATTGCTCCTAAGACCCACCAAAGACAGACCTGCTGGACACCATCCACAAGCAGGGAAATTCACTCAAGTGCCCACAACTCCTGCCCCAAGAGACACTGCTCTTCCTTCCCACAGAGAATTTGCCTCAACGTCAAAGGATGACTGTGCCCGTTTTGTTATGCGTCATTCCTGCCTTGGCCTTTGAGACCTGCCAGAGACAGGAGACACCCACCACTGCCACCACCCACCACTTTTACTACTTTTATTGGGGAGCTGCTATCTACAGAGTTGATAGGGTCTGCCATGGGCTGCTGCTGAGAATCCTGAGAGCGTAGAGCTGTAACACTTCCTGATGATCTCTCACGGCAGCGGCCCAAAGTCTACTGAGGATGTAGGTCTGTAACACTCCCCATCTCACAGTCAGTCGGTAGCCCGTTTCTACTTTCCTGTTAAAGTTTATAATTTCCCATTAAAATTTCTCCCACATGGGAAACAAGAGTTCCCTTTGTTTTTCTTGTACTGTCTGTGCACTCTGTTCTTAGTGCAAGACAGGAACCTAAGATAAGAAAAGTCAACAGCCTCAGTATGGTGAATCCTGTCCACTCACTATAATTTGAGGTTTCCTACATGCACACACATTTTTGAACATTATCTTTTGTGCTGGCTGCTGTTTCTGTTTTAAGTTTGCAATTAAAATGCATTAAACCAGCCCAGCACAGTGACTCATGCCTGTAATCCCTGTGTAGGTGGAGACAGGAGGACCAGAAGCTTAAGGTCTTTCTCTGCTACCTAAAGAGTTTAAGCCAGCCTGGGCTACATGAGACTATGTCTCAATAAGAAAAAAAAAAAAAAAAAAGGGTCAGGCATGGTGGTACATGCCCTTAATTCCAGCACTCAGGAGGCAGAGGCAGGTAGATCTGTTCAAGGCCAGCCTGGTCCACATAGCACTTTCCAGGAGAGCCAGGGCTATATAGAAAAACCCTGTCTCAGAAACCCAAAATCAATAAGTAAATAAATGCATTAAGATTAAGCTGTGGAAGAGAGAGTATTTGAGACCAACCTGTATTACTTTCCTACTGCTGTTATAAAACGCCATCACCAAGGAAACTTAGAGAAGGAAGGGCATATTTGGGCTTTACAGTTCCAGAGGGATAGGAGTCTGTCACCATCACGGTAGAGACGGGGAAGGTCGTCATCAGACAGCCGTGGCGGCAGGAAGAGGAAGCTGAGAGTTCATATCCTGAACCACAAGCAAGATGTCAAGAGAGTTAACTGGGAATGGAAAAGATCTTTTGAAACTTCAAAGCCTACCCCCAGTGACATACTTCCTCCAGCAAGGCCATACCTCCTAAACCTACCCAGAGACCTTGGTTTGGTTGAGAGACCTCTACCAACTAGAGGCCAAGTATCCAAATGCCTGAGAATATGGAGGATACCTCATTCAAACCACCATACTGGGTTATACAGCAAGAGTTGCAGCAAAAAGAAACAAAGGAATGGATCAAAATGAGAATTAAGACTGAGAACAGTAGGCAACAGAAGATACATCAACTATTGATACATTTGTATAATGACACATCAAATTGTTATCAACTGTTTTCAGAGGGTGAAAGGATATACAAATGTTTGGATTTTTCTTTTCTTTTCTTTCTTTCTTTTTTTTTTTTTTTAATTTTCCAAGACAGGGTCTCTCTGTGTAGTTTTGGAGCCTGTCCTGGATCTCACTCTATAGACCAGGCTGGCCTTGAACTCGCAGAGATCTGCCTTCCTCTGCCTCTTGAGTGCTGAGATTAAAGGCATGTACCACCACTGCCCAGTGAGATTTTTATTTTTTTAATCATGTATTATTGAAATATGTTCATAGGAAAAACTGGTGTATTTGCCTTTCGAGGAATAGGAAAAATTCAGTTTATTTAGAAGGACTATGAAAAGACAAAAGATAAATACATACAAATGTGAGAAATAGTTATAAAATATGGGTTAGACAAAATTGTGGTATCTACAGTACCTTTTCACTTCTGAATTATAGATTTCAAACTTAACATAAGACAAACTAACATAAAAAATAATCACTTGAGATAGAAACAGCAGAGAAAAGAAAGCTGGATCCCAATACGCTGTCTCGCTTGTTTGAGCCATGCACCTCTCTAAAAGTCTCCACCCATCGCCTCCTGTTCCTTCTGGTAACAGTGGAGGCCATTCTTATTACTAGACATAGAACTGAGTGAGTTTCCTAAGGTTACATAAATAGCAAGCCATGAAGACAGCATTCTGGCGAAGTTTGACATCATACTGCATCATATATGACACTCTTCAAAAGTAAACAAAGATATCTAGTATCTGAGCAGCTTTATTATTTTCATGCATCTTTAACTTTTTAATGTGAAATTTCCACATGTAAATATAGAAAAATATAAAATGACTCACATACCTACAACCTCACTTCAGTAATTATTTATACTTTGCTATTTTCTTTTCATGAATTCTTCCCTGAAATTCATAATATTTTTGTCCTGGAGTATTTTTTTTTTAATCCAGAGACATATTTTATTAGTTACAAGTAAAAAAAATTCAATGTTTCTTTAATACATCCAAATTTAAAGGAAACAAGACAATAATAACATCATGTCCCTAAAATGAACCTTAATATAGTTAATATTCAAGTTCAAGTTTTATTTCCTTTTTATGAGTTTCATTTTTTAATGGTTTGAAACAGGATCTCACAATGCAGCCCAGACTTGCTTCTTGAATGCTGGGATTACAGGTATGCAATTGACTTTCAACTTTCCTTGATTATTGTAAATTTATCATTTTAAAGTTGTTCAAATAAAAAAACATGATGTATATGTCCCAAAATATAGTCCATATAAGTCTCTCAATTTATCACTTGTGATTTGGATGTAAAATGTCCCTCGTGGGCTCCTGTACCTGAACACTTGCTTCCCAGAGGGTGACACTGTTTCGGAAGATCATGGACCCTTTAGGAGTGAAGCCTTGTGGGAGGAAGTGGGTCACAAGGGGGTGACCCATGAAGGTTTAGAACATTGGTTCTCGACCATCTGCATACCAGATGTTTACATACGATTCATAACAGTAGCAAAACTAGAGTTATGGAGCAGCAACGAAAATAATTTTGCGATTAGGAAGTCCCCACCACATGAGGAACTGTGTTAAAGGGTCGCGGCGTTAGGAAGGTTGAGAACCGCTGCTTTAGAGCCTGGCCCCGGCTCGACTTCCGGTTTGTTCTTCGTGTATTTGTATCTTGCCTCCACACCACAGCGTGACTAGCCGTCTTTAAGCTATTGCCGCCCCTGCCCCGCTATGACGGACCACATCCCTTCTCTAACCATGAGCCAGGTAAGTCGGTTTCGCCGGATACTTCATCCCAGCAAGGAGAGAAGGAACAGCCCTTTTCCTATAGTTCAGTCTCTGCCTTTTGTTCTTAGATCTGGCGTCGTGCATTAACTTCATCACAAACCTCGTAGTTTTTGGAGACGGGGGTGGGGGGTGGGGGGGGGTGGGGGGTGTTGTGTCCCTGTGGAATGTCTCACGGTCTGGATTGTCCCAACAGCATCTCCTTGGGACCATTAACAAGGTCTTCCACGTATATTCCTATCAGCTGGTGGGTGGTTTATGAGGCTTCATTCGGCTCAGGTTCCGATTTTATAAATTTTGGGGGAGGGCACGGATAGGCTAGGGTTGCTACAACCGCTTAGTTTTAAACAAACTATAACTGGTTCATTAAACATGCTGACTCTGTCCTGGCAGTATACTGTTTTTCTTCTCTCCATCTACCCTGTAACAGACAGATCTCCCTTTAAAACTCCTGGAGGGTGTTTCAGCCTCATCCTTCTACTGTGGTATCACCCTCAAATGTAAGAAGACTCTCGCTTTCAGCTGTGGAACATTTCTGTTCCGTCCAAATTAAACTTTAATTTTTCAGCCACCTCACTTGATCTGTCCTTCCCCCCTGTTCCGCTGCAGTCGGTAGGCGGGGGTCAACATGGAGGAAAGGGACCTGCATGCATTTATTCCAGGTTTTGGGCAAGGCCTTTGATGTCTTCTTGACCCACGGGAAACATCGTGTCTGTTCGGCCCAGAGGTGGCATAACCTGCCCTTATGTGAACCCCTCATCCCGCCCCTGCAGCAGGAGGAGTTCCGACCTGTTCTTCAGGTTTCTCTGGAGCCTTTAATGTCCAGGGAATCCTTTTCTGCTTCTTCCCCAAACTCTCTCGCCTGCTGTAGTAATCCAAATGCAACCCAGAAGGTTATGGGTTAATTCTTACAGGTTGTTGTCATGACCAGAGATGGAGTCTAAATTCTTGGAAAATTCTAATTTATATCCACATAAGTCTAGTAAGACCTGGGGACCTCTGGGCGTAGTTGAAATAGAATGATTGTAGGTAAGAAGGCTTTCTAGCATGGGCAAGGTCTGCATTCTATCCCCAGCACCATAGAAACACAAAAGACAAACCAAACAAAAATGATCCTGACTTCACCTCTCAGTTTGGAAAATTACACAGAATTTCCTGGTTTGTTTTCAAGCGAAGAGCTTAGAGAAACTCCAACTGACATAAAACTCCGTAGGAGTCTTTGCCAAGTAACAGAGGGATGGTATCGAAAAGATTCCCATCCTCTGTGCTCCTCAAGAAGGCCTACCTGGCCTAGCAAGTTCTATGGCCAATAGAAGCAAGACATAGAAAACATTTCCCAAGACAAGACAAGACAAAGAAGCAGGCCATGTTGGCACAGCAACTGACTCTTCACAAATGCGGATGAAATGAGATTGCTGTGTTCTTTAATATTCCAGATGTGTCTGGAAGACTGCAAACTTGTCTCCCTCTGTGTTTTATTGGCTACAACCTAAAAGAATGGTAATTGATAAGTTAAGGTCTGCGTGCGTTCTTTAACGAATGCTTTTAACTAAAATGACTGAGTCAAGAGCTGTTTGCTGGGGTCTTAAGGAGAACCAGGGTAAGGAAATGGCAAGAGAGTCTATGGGCTCACTGAAGAGTTGACAGGAAACATTTGTATTTGGTTCTCAGCCAGAGAGGGAAGAAACAATAAACCTAGAGCTACAGGTGATGAAACAGTCCGCTTAGATAAATGACCAGAGACCTGGATGAGGAGGAGTTGAGTTTATTGGGCCCAAGGAAAGAATGTAAAAATGTGTGAGGACTGGAGAGTTGACTCGGTGTTTGAGAACCCTGTTGCCCCAGGACTGTGAGAACTCTACAGCTACAGCTCTGTGCCAACCAGGAGCCAGTCTGGTGCCTGGCACCAGACAGTTGGGCCCCATTATGAGTGTGTAAGGGTCGGGAAGTGGAAGAGAGAGACAGAAGAGCAGTTCATAGTCTCAGGAGAGAGACAGATCTGAAGAGGTAAGGGTGCTTAGGAATGGGCCAACATGAATGGCCTACTTGCCACCCCAGTCCAAGGTGATTATAGCCAAGAGCCAAGTCTTGGCCCAAGGCCATGAAGCAACCAAGGGGGCCTGAGATGAAATCTATGGCCCCTGTCACTACTGAGAGCCAAGCAGAGACCTGTAGTCTGAGCCACCACCTGGGGCCATGTCACTGTCCAAGGGACAGGGTGCCCCAGGGGCCATGCCTATTCAGGTGGCCAGCACCACCACCTGGGTCATGGTGACACCTGAGCCCAGGCTGCTTCCAAGGACCATGTCTGGGTCCATGGTCCTACCACAGCGGGGGGTTTTGTATTGATGTCTATGGCCTATGTTGCCACCAAAGGCCACATGGATGCCAGCGATCTAGGTCACAAACTACAGGTATGTTGGTGCCTGAGGGCCATGCCTCCACCTGATCTGAATGGCCTGCACTGTCATCTGGGTCCATAGGGTTGTCCATTCCAGGGCTGCTGCAGAGGGCCATGTCTAGGTTAATGGCACTATAGCTGCCTGAGTCTAAGTTGACATCCGTGGCTCTTGTTGCCACTGAGGACGGTGCAAACGCCTGGGGTCTGATGGCGTCCTAGAGCCATGCTGCTGCCAGGGCCATCCCTGGAGATGTGCATGTGCTTGCATGTACACACATAATAAATGTGTAAGTGTGTTGGTTGCTCCTTCCAGACATGCATGATCACGAATCCCCTGGCTCACACTGAACTTACTCTGCACATGGCTGGTTCCATAGGCCTGAGGTTAAGGGTTATACATTCAAACTGTGAGCACCTGTTACAGTTTCCAGTTCGCACCACATAATCTCGGAAGAAGTGAAGGAAGGAAAGGAGAGAAAAAATTTCAAAAAGAAAAATAAGAGAGAAATAGAGAAAGGAAAGGCAGATCGGTTTTAGTGCTAATATCAACAACTGGGTAAGTATAAATCGGCTAATAGCCTTTTCATGGTGTGGTTAAAGCACTGACTTTCAGCCTAATTGTGCAAATTAAGTAAAAATGAGCATTTAATTAAAAAAAACGTGTTATGGTAATAGCTGGAAAGATAGCAGCTTAATAAGCATTTGAAAAGGAATGCTGAGCATTTGGTGCTGGTTTTGTCTTTAATGCTGGCATTATGAATTAATGTTGTAACATTGCAGAATAGCAAATCCTTGATTCTTTCCTATAAGAATCATATTTTTCAAGTGTGCTGGCTAGTCTTATGTCAGCTTGACACACAGAATTATCTGAAAGGAAGGAACCTCAATGGAGGAGATGCTTCCATAGGATCCAGCTCTAAAGCATTTTTATTTTTGTTTTTTTTGAGACAGGGTTTCTCTGTGTAGTTTTGGTGCCTGTCCTGGATCTCACTCTGTAGACCAGGCTGGCCTCGAACTCACAGAGATCGCCTAGCTCTGCCTCCTGAGTGCTGGGATTAAAGGCATGCGCCACCACCACCTGGCATGTGGCATTTTCTTAATTAGTAATTGATCGAAGAGGACCCAGCCCATTGTGGGTGGTGCCATCCCTGGGCTGATGGTTCTGGGTTCTATAAGAAAGCAGGCTGAGCAAGCCAGGGGGAGCGAGCCAGTGAGCAGCTCCTCTCCATGGCCTCTGCATCAGCTTCTGCCTCCAGGTTCCTACCCTGCTTGAGTTTCTGTCCTGATTTCCTTCAGTGATGAACAGTAATATGGAAGCGTAAACCAAATAAATCCTTTCCTCCCCAACTTGCTTTTTGGTCATGGTGTTTCATCACAGCAATAGAAACCCTAACTAAGATACTGAGTTATTTGAATTTAATTACAAATTTGTTTAACCATAAACACATTCACACATCGACCACAGACATCCCATTGGGAACTATACTATAGAATACATGTTTAAAAGAAACTTCATAAGACAGGCTTTCTCAAGACAGAATATCATCCTTCATAATTCTTCATATGCATAATTTAACACCATTCCCTTGTCTTCAGGCGAGACTTGGGTGAAAATCCTGAGCAGAGGTCATAGCTATAGTCCTGTGGTCACCAAGAGGCTAGGTCCTTCAGACTTCCATCCGTCTTTGCAGGGACCATTCACCAACCTGCTGTGCTCCCGCCCTTGGTGTTTGTTGCTTTTCTTGTCGCCATTACAAAATACCCAAATAAAGAAGCAACTTCAGAAAGGTGTTTCCTTTTGGCTCATAGTCAAATGCACACTCTGCCGTGAGGAGGACGTCGGGCAACAGGACCCTGATGCAGCACTCATACTTCATCTGTGTAGCAGGAATCTTGAAAGTTCTTATTAATAAAATCAAACCTGAGGCCAGTTATTGGGGTGAAATGCTGGAAGGTCAGAGAGACAGAACAAGCCACAGCTATCTCACCTGGCCAACTTCTCAGCTGGTCTTGTTTCCTCAGACTGGAAGCTTCTGTGTCCTCATCCCAGTGGCTCTCAGCTAAACTGCTTCTCGAAAGCCTGAAGCTTAACCAGCTAAAAGCTTAACCAGGCCAAATGCTTAACCAGACCAAATGCTTCTAGTTCCTGGTTCTCACGCCTTATATATCCTTCTGCCTTCTACCATCACTCCCTGGGATTAAAGGTGTGAGTCACCATGCTTGGCTGTTTCCAATGTGGCCTTGAACGCACAGAGATCCCAGATGGATTTCTGCATCTGGAATGCTAGGATTAAAGGTGTGAGTGCCACCACTTTCTAGCCTTTGTATCTAGTGATTGTTCTGTCTCTGACCCCAGATAAGTTTATTAGGGTGCACAATATTTTGGGGAACACAATACCACCACACATCTGCATTCAGGAAGGAGAGTGAGATGGAAGCTAGGTCTCATCTCACCCTTTCCTCTTTATCAAATCTGCTATCCCAGCCTGTAGAATGATATGACTCATGTTTAGAGTGGGCCTTCTTACCCCAATTAACCTGAAACAAAAACTGCATCACAGACATGCCCAGAGGTTTATCTCCTAGATGATTCTAGATCCTGTCAAATTAATAATGTTGACCACCACACCATGTGATATTATCATCCCACCCACCCTCTTGGAGACATCTACATAGGCATGAAGAGAGATATCATAAAACTGCCTCCAGGCCAAAGCTACCTTTCCCTTCAGGTTCTTCACACATTATATACCCTTCATTGCTGTGCTTACAACATAATGAATATAATTTCTTATCCACAGAACACAGACTCCATAGAAATAGTTTTCAGATTCTCTCAGTGTGGTGGTTTGAAAGAAAACGGCCCCCAAAGGGAGTGCCACTATTAGGAGGTGTGGCCTTGTTGGAGGAAGCTTGTCACTGTGGGGGAGGGCTTTGAGGTCTCTTTTTCTCAAGCCTCACTCAGTGTGATAGTCAACTGACTTCCTGTTGCCTGCAAGATGTAGGACTCTCAGCTGCTCCAGCACCACATCTGCCTGCACATCACCATGCTCCCCATCATGATGATAACGGGCTGAACCTCTGAAACTGTAAGCCAGCCAGTGAGTAACACCCTGCATGGCCTCTGCATCAGCTCCTGTCTCCAGGATCCTGCCCTGTTTTGAGTTCCTATCCTGACTTCCTTCGGTGATGAACAACAATGCTGAAGTGTAAGCCTAATAAACCCTCTCCTCCCCAACTTCCCTTTTGGTAATCATGTTTCGTCGCAGCCATAGAAACCCTAACCAAGACACTTAGGAATCATCATTGATAGTCTTTCTTGTGTATTGACACCATTCAAGATCTGTATTTTACATTATAAAAGAATTGAAAAAAATAGGTATGATTCAAATTTGGGAGAGGTTCTGACTTCTGAAAAAGGAAATCGTTACGTAACTTGACAAACAGGAGGTTGCAAATGTTATGAAGGAAGACCAGATTCACAGGAGGGATCGAGATTAGGGGGCTTCTCTGAGGAGCCAGAGAGGGTTTAATTGAGCCCATGATGAGAAGTCACTTAGGTTATTCTTGTTCAAAGGAAAAGAGGGATGTGCTTGTCAGACAGGACAGCGTAAGTGGAGTGGATTGGACAAGAGGAGCAGAACAGAAGGGTCTGGGGTCCAGATGCTGTGGGACCTGAAAGGCCATATTAAAGAGCTGTGGTGGTTTGAATGAGAACGGGCCCCCATAGGCTCATGTATTTGAATGCTTAGTCATTAGGGAGTGGAACTGTTTGAAAATGTTAGAAAGATTAAGAGATGTGGCCTTGTTGGAGGAGGTGTATCACTGGGGGTGGGCTTGGGGGCTTTGAAAGCTCACACCAGGCCCAGTGTTTTATTCTCTCTGCTTACGGAGAAGGAGGTAGATCTCAGCTACTTCTTCAGCACCACAGCTACATGCTGCTGTGCTCTCTGCCATGATGATAGTGGACAAAGCCTCTAAAACTGTAAGTGAGCCCCCAATTAAATGCTTTCTTGTATAAGAGTCACCTTGGTCATGGTGTTTCTTCACAGCAGTAGGAGAACGGTGGTGAAAACAAGAGTGTATGTTTGTCCTAAGTACCGACCACTGAACGTGGTGAATTGTATACCATGCCTTATGTTTCTAGGCTGGTACTGAAGTTTTAAAGGTAAAAAGATGGCAGAAACATAATGGATCAATGATATAATTCACCGAAGCCACTTCTGACCTTTGCTTCCCCAGGCAGCTGAATTCGTTGGACATACCTATTCTTACTGATCATGAACTAGGCATTTGGTGATTTATAATCACTATTTTCCCATTCTACCATCTTCCATTTTATTTTAGATAATACATTATGATTGTGAGTTTTATGTATCATCTTGACTGATCTAAGGGATGCCCAGATAGCTCTAAAACATTGCTCCTAGATATTTTTTTTTCTGGATGATTCTGCAAGAGATTAGTATTGGAATTCATAGACTGTTACAGAGGACCTGCCTTCCCCAATGTGGTGAAGCCAGTGTAGTGAAGGGAACAGAAAACAAACAAGAAAAGAGAATTGACTTGCTTTTGCTGAGCTGGGACATTCCACTTCTACTGTCCTTGAATTTTGAAGGTCCTAACCACCCCCAATCCTCTGTCCCTATAGTAATGGCACTATTTCCTGGTTTTCTGCTTAACAGACAGTCTATGGTACTGAGACAGACAAGCACAGGGTATAGTTAGCAACCTGGGACTCCACTTGGTATGGACTGTGTACACAGTCCTTGGGACCTGAGGACCCTTACCTGTACATACTATTCATGCATACCCTACTCCGAACACCTAGCACCCTGTTAAGCAACCTAGGACGGTTACCTGCATTAAGCTGCATACACACCCCACTCTGAGTAATGCAATAAGTTTCTCCTTCTCTTAGCAACCATCACATGCAGACAGGTCTGGTCAATCATGTTCTAGGTATGTCCAAGTACAAGAGTAGGGAGGCTGGCCCAGACTGAACTGGTTAGAGGCGGTGCATGCACAAGAAGGCAAACCATGGCCTCAATGTGGAGTTTAAGGGAAAGCCTCTACTTACCATCTTTTGCTGATGCATATGATTCAAATCAGATGCATTATGGGAAGAGACATGCATAGTGTAAAAGAGATTATATAACTTAGTCTGTCAACCAAAATAAAAAAAAATTCAAATAAAATTGGCACCCTTGAATAGCCTGACCCTTGAGGACTGCTGTTCACTCTTGACAACATATTTCTTCCTGATCTCTACTACTGATTAGCTCTGAAATAAGATTTCCTTACTACTTTGCATTCTGTGTGAGTTTCTTTCCATTGTTTTAAAGAAGACGACCAAGCACCTATAAACACACAGCCCAGAATACTGGTCACTGTAGGGCTTCTTGGCCTCCATGATCATTGAGGCAACACCCACAATAAATTTCCTCTTCTACGTTAACATATGTTAACGGTTCTGTTACTCTAGAGGACATATGTCTCTCTGTTGTGTACATTTGTGGTTGTTAGCCTCTCCCTTGGCCAGGAGGCAGATGTGAGAATCAACTTACTCTAGAGGGACTTGCCCTTTGTGGTGTGCTTATGGGTGGTGGAAATATTTCAGTAAGCCAGTGTCAGCTGTGGAAATTTCCACAGCCAATAGGCACATGGAGCTCTGGTGTCCTGTTTCCTGGTTCCTGCCGTGGCTGCAAATCAGAGTCTCCAGCCTAAGACTGTCTTCCTTCATCCCTGTGAAAGGCTCTCCAGGAGATGCTTTTTTCTTCCTTTGAAAGCCAGGTGCCTGTGTCTCTTCACAATGCCTAGGTATACGTCTTGAAGTGTCTCCTAAAGGCCTGTTAACATGCTCTGAAAGTGGCCACACTAACTGTACTTCAATTGTTTTATATGCTTCAGTTATATATCTTTCTAGTTGTTCTAAATTAAAAGTGATGTCAGAGTAGGAAAGCTCGCCATTCAGTTCATGGAAGTATTTCTTGGCATATGCACAATCAAACACATTTGTGTACACACACAAACACAGGAAAAGAGAAATCATTTATTATATTTTTAATCAATCACATGTGGGTTTTTTTTTTTCAATTTTCCTTTTATTGAAAATAGATTCTTTTCTCATACAATATATCCTGATAGTTTCTCCTCCCTCTACTCTTCCCAGGTCCTCCTCACCTCCCTTCCTCTCCAGATCCACTCCCTTTCTGTCTCTCATTAGCAAAGAACAGGCTCCCAAGAGACAACAACCAAACATGACAAAATAAAACATAGTAAGGTAAAACAGAAACCATCACATCAAATCTGGATAAGGTAACCCCAACAGAAGGAATAGAGCCCTGAGAGCAAACATAAGACCCACTCATTCGTACACTCAGGAGCTCTATAACAATACTAAGCTGAAGGCGGTATATATACCTATATACACACACATATACATACATACACATATATACATACATACACACTATACACACATATACATATAATATATATACATATATATATGTATGTATGTATGTATGTATGTATGTATGTATGTATGTATATGACCTTGTGCCAACCTGTGTTGGCCCTGTGCTTGCTGCTTCAATGTCTGTGAGGTCTTACGAGCCTTGCTTAATTATTTCAGAGGGCCTTGCTCTCCTGGTGTCCTCCATCCCTTCTGGCTCTTATATTCTCTCTGCCTCCTCTTCTGCGGGGGCTTTCAGAGTTCTGAGGGGAGAGATTTGAAGGAAACAATCACATTTCCAAGTACTCTCTCTTTGTGTCATTTCTGGCTGTTAGTCTGTGCATCTGTTCTTGCCTGATGCAGGAGGAAGATTCTCTGATGAGGACTGAATAAGGCACTGATCTGGATATAGCAGAATATCACTAGGAGTCATTTTATTGATCCTTTTTTTAAAAAAATACCAGTCAATAGTGTTGGGTTTTACCCTAGGTTTCTGGGCTATCTAGTCTCTGGTTCGTCACCCAAGCTGTATTAGGTATGAGCTCCACCTTGTGGAGTGGGGTCATATCAGACATGGGTTACATATGTATAGTCACTCCCGCAAGCTCTGTGCCACCGTTGCCCTAGCCTATCTTGGAGGTTTTGTGTCTTTTCCTTCTATAAACAGTGTACTTCTGAGCTTTAGGGTCCAGAGTCTGTCATGGCAAAAGCCTGCTCTTGGTGGCCAGCTCTAGTAAAGGATTCTTTTTTGTTTGTTTGTTTTTTGAGACAGGGATCTCTGTGTAGTTTTGGTGCCTGTCCTAGAGCTCTCTCTGAGGATCAGGCTGATCTCGAACTCACAAAGATCCACCTGCCTCTGCCTCCCGAGTGCTGAGATTAAATGCGTGCGCCGCCGCCGCCGCCGCCGCCGCCCGGCCAGTAAAGGATTCTAATTTATCTTTATAGGTGTGGTGCCTGTAACTTTCTTGCCTGGACTGTAACAGTATCCAACATCAGGTACAAGATCCCACAGAGCCTCCTTGCACTTCAGGAAGTAGCTGCAGTCCCATAATTAATAACCACTGGAATTTCATAGTAATCAATATTCCGGTGCTAATCAATAATGAAGTACATTGGCGCTCAGGGAACATTGAAGAAAAGCAGGAGGAGGTTGGGGCAGACTGAGGTAAAGCTGTCTTCTGGACATGACAGGCCCACTGCACTCATGGACTTACAGCAGCTGTGGTTGCCCCCACACACGATCAAGGTGTCTCAGTCAGAGTTTCTGTTGCTGTGAAGAGACACCATGACCATGGCAACTCTTATTAAAGAAAATATGTAACTGGGGCTGGCTTACAGTTCAGAGGTTTAGTCCATTATCATCATGGTGGGAAGCTTGGTGGCCTGCAGGGCAGACATACTGCAGGAGAGGTATCTGAGAGTTCTACATCTGGATGGCAAGCGGCAGGAAGAACCTGTTAGCCACTGGGCCTGGCTTGAGCTTTTGAGACCTCAAAGCCCAGCTCCTCCTCCCCCCCCCTCCCCCAGTGACACACTTCATCCAACAAAGCCACACCCACTCCAGCAAGGCCACGCCTCCTAACAGTGCTACTTCCTATGGGTCTATGAGGGTTTTCATTCAAACTACCACACAAGCCGATCAATATTTCAGCATGGAGAAGAGGGGCCTCCCATGCGCCTCACCCCTAGCTGAGGAGCTATTATTGAGAACTGATGGCCTCTAGGGAGGGTAGAGTCGGTTTTCTTTAAGAGTGTGGCCCTTATAGGTTGAACACTCTCCAGCAGATGGCGCCACAGCCAGGCACACATGGGTGGCACAAGTCAGATTGGGGAAGCAGGGCAAGCCAGTGTGAGAGAGAAGACGTGGAATTAGGGGACTGTGGTGTTGGGGGAGGATCTGGAAGGAGTTGGGAGAATCCGATCACAATACATCGCATGAAATTGTCAAAGAACTAATGTAAGAATTTTTTTTTTTTAAAGAAGTGATTGGAATGATACCAAAAAAAATGCAAAACTAAAAAGAAATAAATGGATTCACTCATCCCAGGAAGAGCCGTGCTAGAGGCGGATCTCCAGGGATCTCGGTCCTGGGGATTCCTGGACTGGTACGCATCCTTTGGAGGCTGCCAGCAGCGTAACTCAGCCCAGCCCTTAGCTCTGTGTGTCTTTATGTTCTAGATTCATGTGCCTGGCTTGTGTCGTAGGCTTTTAATTTGGCTGTGTTGGAAGGGAGGGTGTTGGGGACTTTAAAATGCCCTAGATGACCAGCTGCCTGGCTGAAAACAAAATTGATGTATTTTTCAAAGTGAGTCCAAGCTATCGAGGGCCGTTCCTAGAGGGTCTGTGGGGTTGATTTCTTCCTAGGTGGAGGACTGCATGTGCCCATTTCTATTGGAAGAATGATCTACAGTGGCCTTTTTTTCCATTTCAAATGAGTGAATCTATTAAGCATACAGTAAGCAAAGATCAGAGAACAAAGAGCGGGTGTCAGATAGACAGAAGCAGCAGAGAGTGAAACATCAAAGCGGGCGCTTACGACATCCTCAGAAACAACTCCAGTCGCCTGATTGAGAGAGCAAGCAAAAGCAATATCAGCCATTAGGGGCTCGCAAGGTCCAGCAGAAATGACGGGGGTGGTTGAACCAGTCACTCTCAAGGTGCAACTCATTCTTAGCACCTCTAGCTCTTTGCTGTTCTCCTTTCTCCCAGGCACAGAGGTGGGGCCCAGTCTGACACAGGACAGGGTGTCTTGGAGGATGTTTCACATAAACATGCTGAAGTCTGGGACAAGGGGGCTCCTTTCCCTCTCGGGAGCCCCAAAAGGGCTATCACAACTTGCAGTATGGTTTATATTACAGCACCCTTTCTTACAAAAGACCCGACCCTCTGAAAAGAAAGTAAACGAACGTGAATGTTCAGAGCCATACTCAGGAAGGACCACCGAAACCTCAGGATAATGTTTAATAAAAAGAAGTCTCATAGGATGAAGTATCAGCCAGGCAAGCATGAAGACATACATTCAGATCCCCACACACTGAAAGCTAGATGCAGTAGCATATGTTTATAATGTCTGTGCTCCTAGATGGGAGGCAGAGGCAAGAAAATCCCCAGAAGCTGAGCGGTGGTGGCACACGCCTTTAGTCCCAGCACTTGGGAGGTAGAGCCAGGTGGATCTCTGTGAGTGCAAGGCCAGCCTGGTCTACAGAGTAAGATTCAGGATAAGCACCAAAACTACAGAGAAAATCCCCAGAGGTTGATGAGCCAGCTACCCCGCCATGCACAGCCTCAAAGGACACTTTTTCAGATCAGGTGGAAGATGAGGCCAGGCATGTGTCAAAGGTGTCCCTGAATGGAGGCCTAGTAGAGAGGCCATTGAGTGAAGCTGTGAAGTTGAAGCCTGGACTGCCTTGGAGAACCCAAGGTGTTAGAGATGCCAGAGTCATGGGATACCTGCCAAGGAGTGAGGCTAACAGGGAGTGGAACCAGCCTTTGAGAAAGACGTGTGTTGCAGTCAGCAAAGCCAAATGGAGTTGGAGATCTGAAGAACGCTTTGACATCAGGCATGGAGCTGCAGACTTCAGAGTTTGCCCACATGGTTTTTGGTCTTGCTTTGGTCCAGTATTTCCTCACTATACTCCTTTTCCTCCCTTTAGGAATGGTAATGTATATCCTGTGCCATTAGATGTTAGAAGTATGTGATCTACTTTTTGATTTTTTAATTAATTAATTAATTATGTATACAGTGTTCTGGCTGCATGGTTGCCTGCAGACCAGAAGAGGGCACCAGATCTCATTGCAGATGGTTGTGAGCCACCATGTGGTTGCTGGAAATTGAACTCAGGACCTCTGGAAGAGCAGCCAGTGCTCCTAACCGCTGAGCCATCTCTCCAGCCCCTACTTTTTTATTTTGATTTTATAGGAAATTATAGTTGAAATTGCATGAATCTCAAGGAGACTTGAAACTGTGGACTTTTGAATAAGTTTGAGATTATTATAGACGATGGGGACTTTTGAAGTTGGACTGAATTTACTTTTGCATTATGCTATGGCTACAGGCCTATGGGGGCCAGGGAGTGGGATGTGGTGGTTTGAAAGAAAGTAGCCCCTGTAAGGAGTGGCACTATTAGCAGGCGTGGTCTTGTTGGAGGAGGTGTGTCACTATATGGGGGCAGGCTTTGAATTCTCCTTTGCTCAGGC
This sequence comes from Peromyscus maniculatus bairdii, assembly GCF_049852395.1. Classification (NCBI taxonomy): domain Eukaryota; kingdom Metazoa; phylum Chordata; class Mammalia; order Rodentia; family Cricetidae; genus Peromyscus; species Peromyscus maniculatus. The sequence goes on along the minus strand of NC_134869.1, from coordinate 21,259,806 downwards.
TTCACGTGGTGTAACACAGTTGCTTCTTCTGCCTGCAGATCAAGATGCAGAACTCTCGGCTCCTCCAGCACCATGTCTGCCTGCACGCTGCCTTGCTTCCCACCGTGATGATAATGGACTAAACCTCTGAACTATAAGCCAGCCCCAATGAAATGTTTTCCTCTATAAGAGCTGCTGTGGTCATGGTGTCTCTTCATGCAATAGAAACCCTAACTAAGACAACCTAGAATTCACTGTATAGACCAATTGGCCTAAAACTCACAGAGATTAGCCTGCTTCTGCCTCCTAGGTTCTGACATTTGTTTTTTTTTTTTTTATTTTTTATTTTTTTTTTATTTTTTCGAGACAGGGTTTCTCTGTGTAGCTTTGCGCCTTTCCTGGAACTCACTTGGTAGCCCAGGCTGGCCTCGAACTCACAAAGATCCGCCTGCCTCTGCCTCCCGAGTGCTGGGATTAAAGGCATGCGCCACCACCACCCGGCCATTTATTTATTTTATGTATGTGGAGAGAAGGCCGTGGTGTATGCAAAAGTCGTAAGACAACATGGCCAACTCAGGTCACCGGACTTGGTAGCAAGTACCTTTACCCACTGAATCACCTCATTGACTTCAATAACCAAGTAGTTTTTTAGGTAGAGTTGCTCGATTAGAAATCATGAACAGCATACACTCAACTGGAGTATATGTTAATTCAGTTAACAGAACTAATGTTTTGCATGAATACATCTCATATGTTTTTATTTTGAAATTCAAATTCAACTGGGTATCTAGTATTTTATCTTATCTAGAAATCCAGTTTTAAGCAAATTGTAAATTAAAAAATGATAGGTAAGTGAAAGGATGAAAGGCACTGATTGGTCGGCAGAAGAGTCACGGGCCATGGCTACCAGAGTTAGAATGGGCTTTATTAGAAAGAAGAGGGGATAGGACGGAAAGGCCAGGCCTGGCGGAGGGAGGGAAGAGGGGCAGAGCAGAGAGGAAACAGAAAGGGAGGGGTGGGGGTCCGAGTCCAGCTTTTTAGGGTGGGGATGCAGTTGCCCTCACCCCCTGATGATGTAAGATGTTTGATCTGGAAGAGTGAGAGCAGGATCCTAACACTAAGGACATTCTTAGATGACTCAATGGCATACTTTATATTCTTTGCCATTGAATTAAACTGCCATTGAATAGTTAGGGTGTAACTCTGTGATAGAGAGCTTACCTAGCACAGGCAAGGCCCTCAATGAAATCTCCAGAACCAATAAACAACAACAAACAAATAAATAAATACTATTGAAGTCCCTTTTTTTTAGTCTATAAGGGATAACTAATTTTAAGATTTGCCAATTTACCATAATGACAATCTTACCTATATTTTTCATACAGTCAGCAATAATATGGCCTCCTTATGAATACTAACCACAATTCACACTCTGGACAACCAGGGTTTAAAGTTCAGTTCAGTTGCTGGAAAAATCCAAATACAGATCAGATATGCTCAGGAAAAGATTGTACAAAATCAAAATAATGAAATCAGGAAAATACATGCCTGATCAATGAAATCAAATACTAGAGAGAAGGGTAGATAGATAAAAGATAGATAGATAGGTAGATAGATAGATAGATAGATAGATAGATAGATAGATAGATAGATAGATAGATAATGGATAATTTAGGTACTGTAGTTAAGTACTACAATAGAGTTTGTTCCACAACATAGAATGTATTTGTCATTAGCAGCAATCAATTATTATACTGATTCACACAAGGGCAGGGGTGATTTCAAATATAGTCACCAGAAGGTCAAGAAATCCTCAGATAAAAATAATCTCCAAACTGTGTTGTGAAGTATGGAAAAATATCAAAATTGCATAGATAACACACTGAAGATGCTCTCTGAGCCTCAGAAGCAGCTGTCTGCCTCCAGGAACACAATTTCAACCTACCACAATGCTCTTAATTTGACAAACATTAAAGAATGACTTCAAAACACCCTTCGGAAATTGGGATCCACAGCCTAGAATGACTCAGATACTATTTCTAACCCCGTTGCCTTCCATCATTTTAGTTTGCTATATTTTAGTGATCTGTGATGTATCTAGTATTGCTCTGTCTTTTCAGACTGTAGGCAACAGTCAGTTATGCTATCCTATAACAGCAATGGACAAGTGTGAACATGGAAATAAGCTCTCAAAGACTCCATTTGATCTTCCCAGAGTTTTCTCTCTCTGATCTCTCTGTACCCCTTATGCCCAAATGATTACCCCAATGTTATTCACCTTTCCATTACTGTAATAAGTAACTTGAGAAGAGATAATTAACCAAGAAAGTTCATATGAAAGTTCCGGTGCAAGATCTGGTAAAGCCATTGAACTTGATGGATGGTATGCATAGAGAATGCTTGAAACAAAATTTTCTCAGGGGAAGCCAGAAAGGCAGGAAGGAGCTAGGGTCCCACAATCCCCTTCAAGCTCATGATGACCTAAGGATTTTCTACCAGGTCCCACCTCCCATCAGAGCCACTGTGGGGATCAAATCTTTAACACATAGGCACTGATCAAATCTTGGGGGACAATCAACATTCAGCTGATAGCAATGTCTCTTTGAAACACAGCCTTCATCTACTGTCATAGGACCAGCGGTATCTTGGAGGAACCTGGTTTGAAGTGTTCTTCACACTGCCCAGTCCCATTTGTGTTCAGGAGTATCATGTTACCTTTCAAACAGCAGTTCAAGCAGAATGAGACTGTAGGGAATGATATTCTGAGTCTCTTCCCTAATAATCAAAGCAGTTCCTTCTATTCAAAAGTTAACCAAGCCAGGCATGGCAGTACATATATGTATACTCAGCACTTGAGAGACTAAGGATAGAAGATCATGAATGAGGCTAGCCTGAGCTACTGAGGAGACTAGATAAATAGATGGTAGATAGATAGATAGATAGATAGATAGATAGATAGATAGATAGATAGATAGATAGATAGGCAGACAGACACATAGATAGATAGATAGATAGATAGATAGATAGATAGATAGATAGATAGATAGATAGATAGATAGATAGATAGATGATAGATAGATGATAGAAATTAGATAATAAGTAGAAAGATGGTGGATAAACAGATCAATGGGTAGTTGTATAAACAGACAGACAGACAGGTAGACATGATAGATCTACATGAAGCTGAAGTGAGAAGATTGTAGTTTTAGTTCAGAGCAACCTGCATTGCATAGAGAGTTCCAGGCCAGATTGAGCTACAAAATAAGATACTGTCTCAAAACAAAACTAAAGATTAAATAAGCAATAGTAGAAATAAATAAACAAGTTTAAAGGTATGCATTTATATAGAAATATATACCCAAATTCCTTTCACAATACAAGGAATAAATCCGCCATCAGTTGTTCTACCGAGACAGGCAAGTTTTTTAGCTCAGTGACAGAACTATCTCTTAACATGTGCAGAGCCCTGGGCCTGATCCTCCCCCCCAGAACTGTTCACACAGTGAAATCCATTTCCTTTCTTCTATAGTCGATTGTAAACAGCAGGAACTCTTCTGCATAATGAGGAGACAATACAAAACCCCACCACCGCGTGACACTATACAGCCTCCAGCTGATCAGATTTCCAACCTGCCATCCCCAGAGTATTAAAGAAGCCGGGCCGGGCAGCTGCAACAGCTCACTCCTCCTTTAGAGTCCTTGTGTAGCTCAGCACGCAACATATGGGACACAGCTGAGTAAGCACAGAGACCAGAAGTTGGAGGTGACTGGACTCCTCATGGTCCCAGGACTGCATGTTGCTGATAACTTTGCCCCTCCTTCATCCCGATCTCTGCTCAGCATCACCCTCCAGAGTCCCACCATGACGACTCCGATGACTCGCTTTCTCCACATCACCTGCTTCCTATTTCCAGAACACTTACTAATTTTATTTATAAATGTGTGTGTGTGAGTGTGTGAGTGTGTGTGTGTGTGTGTGTGTGTGTGTGTGTGTGTGTGTGTGTGTGTGAAATTACAGATCAAACCTAGGGCCTCGTCTGCTGTGAATGATTGTTTGATAAATAAAACACTGATTGGCCAGTAGCCAGGCAGGAAGTATAGGTGGGACTAGCGGAGAGGAGAAAGGAAAGGACAGGAAGACAGAGAGGAGGAGACGCCAGCCTGCCATCCAGGGAGCATCATGTAGAGGCAGCAGGTAAAGCCACAGAACATGTGGCGACATATAGATGAACAGAAATGGGCTGAGTTTAAGTGTAAGAGCTAGTCAGTGGTAGGCCTGAGCTAATGGCCGAGCAGTTTAAATAATATAAGCATCTGTGTGTTTATTTTATAAGTGGGCTACGGGACTGCCGGGACTTGGCAGGACCCAGAGAGAAGAACTCTAGCTACACTTGTCCATGCTAGAAAAGAGTTTTTGCTGTGAAAGTGTCTCCAACCAAGCATTGCATTTTGTTGTTGTTGTTTTTAAAATCTAGAGGTTAGTGTTCTTGCCTGTTCATTAGAATGCAAACAGGACCTATTTCTCCATAGTAGAACTTCTGGGGGAGGCTGGCACCCCAGTACAAACAAGTGCTGAATAAACTTCTCACAGGTGGAATGAAGAACATGAGCATTAAGTGAGCAGAGACAGAGTGGTAGAAGGGGAGGCTATTCCTTTAGTCAGTCTTCTTTCCTGTTCATGGTCCACCGTCCCAAGAAGGATGCAGCAACTGAACCAAAAGAGCTAAGTCTCGGCTTTTATGTCCCTCAGTAATTGAATGGATTCTCCTGGAGAGTTTCAATAAATGGGATCAGTTGGCTGGAGACTCTTGGCGTTAGAAACACCACCCTGACTTTGTTGGAGGTGTTCTGTAAAGATTGGCCTACAGAGGGTGCTAGCTCCCTTTGAAAAAAACCTAAAAGTTGCACTGTCCCCGGAGCCTGGGAAGAAAGAGCAAAACAATCAGAGAGATGTAATAACAGAAGGGAGATTTATAGTTTCGCATTTTTTACTTTAAAACCAAAGTGAATGAAAGAATAAAATAATAAAGCAGTTTGTGAAGATATTAGAGACACACGAAGCCCTCTCCAAGGAAAAGCAATCACATCGGGTCTGGGTCTTTCAGTGCAAGGAGAAGCCAGATGAAGAGAAGTCTCGGGAGAGGAGGGAGGGGAGCACTCTGTGAACAAGGAGACTGAGGCCTGAGAAGTTGCGGGTTCTGGAGGGAGAGAAGGATGACAAGCCTCTGTGATATACATTCCATCCTGATGTCATGCTGGGAAATGGGGACCTCGGGAACTTCAAGACCAAGTGTGAGATGCCTGTGGACTCTGTCACCAGGGAGTGTCCCAGCTGCAGCTCAGACAGGCATATCATCCCTGAAACCAACTCTTGACTTTTTCCTTCTGATATGTTTTGGGTCTAGACCACCGTTGGGGCAAAGGGAGAGGATTAGTTGAGCAGTTTGTCACAGAAGGGACAAGGGAGCTTGTGATTGTGGCCAAACCGGCTCTAATAATGTCTGGGTCTGCAGGGGTGAAAGAACACCTCTCATAGAGGAAATGAAGCAAATAAGCTACCGGGAAATGTACTCCCCCCATCACCGTGCAGGGTGACATTCGCACCTTTCAATGTTGGAGGCAAGAATTCCTAAAGCTGTGACACATCTTATCATCACAGAGAACTGTCACTTGATAACCTCCATGTCAGTTCCAGGTGGCAGTCATCTGGTTATAATGCCCAGTGGCTAAACTTTAAACAAAAACCAGTAAATTGCAGACGAGGAAATAGAATGGCTTCTCCAGTAAAGGGATTCGCTGCCAAACCCGACAACCTGAATTGAATCCCTGGAATGCACATGGTAGATGGAGGGGAGCAATTCTCACAAGGTGTCCTCTGACTTCCACAGGCATGCACACCCACCATGACACCCTACTCCACCCCCAGAATAAATAGATGGGTATGTAAAAACTCAGCAAAGTTCAAAGAATGTTTTCGTTAAAACTATCAGCCACCTCCCTCGACTACCTGTAAAATCAACAAAACACATTTTTTGTTACAGAGTAGGAAAACATCTATTTTCCCAATGAATTGCCTTGATTAAGCCGATTGTTTGAAAACAAAATAATAGCCTAAAATTTTATTCCTAAAAAAAAATGTTTTCTTTCAGGGCTGGAGAGATGGCTCAGTGAATAAGAGCATTTTCTGTATAAGCACAAAAACCTAAGTGTAGATCCCAGCAGCGTCATCAAAAGCCAAGTCTTCCTGTGTACATCTGTAACTCCAACACTGTGGATGACAGAGACAGAAGGACCGCCAGGTTCACAGACATCCAGACTAGCTACAGTGAAAGAAGCTGTACCAAAGGAATCAGGAGGTAGAGCGAGACACCAAAGTTCTTTTTTTCTAATGCACACATGGACATATGCCCCACCCCGTACACCAGGATTTATCTTTCAAACATGTTTTTAAGATTTTTTTTTTCCTCAAGCTTTCTCTGCTTCTTTCCCTTAAGGATTCACTTCATTTCAGGTGTTCAGCTCATCTTCCTTGTGTATTTTAAACCACTTGTCTATCAAAGGATTCAAAATGTTAAACTGAAATGCTTGAGTCCAGTGGGAGCCTACAAGCCCAAATGCCAACTGTAGAATCACTCAGATCTACTGGGGGGCCACTTTGTACTTTATTGTCTTTGAATAACATTAATACTCAAAAAACAACATCCGAAAGTAAGGCCCTTGGTTTGGCTTGCTGAATACCTGGAACTTCAGGCCTCCCAAAAAAGGCCTCAAAGGCTTCCCCTTCACCCTTCCCTTTTCCTTCCTTCTTACTGAGGTAGACCACAGACACTGAAAGAAATCTCTCCCTCAAGGCAGCCACGAAGCACAGAAGAGCAACTTGGACCTTCCTCCATCTTCCTGCATAGAAACTAAATAAGAGAAACCTCCAACCTACCTTATCTGAGAGTGGGTCCCAAAGGGATCCTGCCCTACACCCAGGAGGAAGGAATACCACCCAAAGGGACCAAGAAGAGTCAGAATGGACAGGCCTTCCTGGGTTTCCTCCAGGTCAGACCAATACATTTCTACACTGCTGTCAATTCTTCAGTAAACCTCGTGTGTGTGTGTGTGTGTGTGTGTGTGTGTGTGTGTGTGTGTGTGTGTGTATTTGTGTGTATACATGCACACGTGCATGTGTGCTTGCACATTCGTGTGCAGATGAACATGTACGATCTAGGCACAGAGGCAATTTTCTCTAGGTCTTGAATCTTCAGTTCTGAAAGCCCTTGTGTAATGAGAAATGCTAGTGACTTCTGTAGATGGAGTGTTTCTCTCCGGGTCCCGCCAAGTCCCAGCAGTCCTGTAGCCCACTTATAAAATAAACATACAGACCCTTATATTATTTAAACTGCTCAGCCACTAGCTCAGGCCTACCATTGTCTAGCTCTTACTCTTATACTCAGCTCATTTCTGTTCATCCATATGTCGCCACGTGTTCCGTGGCTTTACCTACTGCCTTTACATCACGCTCCCTGGACGGCAGGCTGGCGTCTCTTCCTCTCTGCCTTCCTGTTCTCTCAATTCTCCTCTCGGCTAGTCCCACCTATACTTCCTGCCTGGCTACTGGCCAATCAGTGTTTTATTTATCAATCAATCATCCACAGCAGACTTCCTTCTGTTACTGGCATGTCTGCCACCATGCCACACCACAGTGGGGACAGCTACCCTACCTTTCTGCCTCTACCAGACACAATAGCTAATGAGGAGCACCAGTGTGCTGCCCGCCACGGACCAGAGCCAGCACAAGGCTGCAAAGGAGGCAGGCAACAAGGGAGGCAAGTTCTGAGGACCGTCCCCTTACCAGGAGATGACACCATGTTCCTGGGCTCTACTTGGCCAAGAGAAACCAGAAGGCTTAAGAAATGTCTCCTAGTGATTTGAAAAGTGGGCGTGACTAATTAAGAGAAATGGTTTCAATACATGTAGACTGAGGCTCCAAAAGACGCTCTTGGCAGTCTGGAAGTGGGATGGAAGCAAGGCTCAACAAGGTGACATCATCGCGCTGCATGACTGGTGGGTAACAGGAAGCACGTGCTCCATGGAGTTTAGCATGTCCCACGTTCACAGTTCGTATATGCTGATACATGCTGCTGAGGAACGACGTTAATAGATCCTTTTAATGTATGCAAGTGTATATATAAAAATATTCTTTTTTTCTTAGATAAATCTCACTGCTGTAACTTAGTATGAGGCAGGCACAAAAGTGCCACTTTCTAGCCGGGTGGTGGTGGTGGCGGCGGCGGCGGCGGCGGCGGCGGCGGCGGCGGCGGCGGCGGCGGCGGCGGCGGCGGCGGCGGCGGCGCACGCCTTTAATCCCAGCACTCGGGAGGCAGAGCCAGGCGGATCTCTGTGAGTTCAAGGCCAGCCTGGTCTACAGAGTGAGATCCAGGACAGGCACCAAAACTACACAGAGAAACCCTGTCTTGAAAAACAAAAATACAAAGTGCCACTTTTTGCAAGTTAGACTGGGCTAGAACTCCTCTAAGGGATCCTTGAAAATACCTGAAGGAACTGTCGAACACAAACTCCAGACCATCCCAAAGGATGGTCACAAAGGGTAAGGGGGTACTCCCGCGGCACGGTGGAAGCATTGCCACCTGAGTCTGTAAGCATTTAAAGTAAAACAAACAGATTCTTGGCTGGTCCTGTTGTACCTGGAATCTCAGGAGCCATAAACCCGAGGCAGGAACGCAAGCATGAATTTGAAGCCGGGCTGGATTACACAGTGAGTTCTAGGCCAGCTTGCGTACAGAGTAAGACCCTGTGTCGAAATCTACAAAGCCCAACGACCTTCAAAAAACAAAACAAAACAAAACAAAACAGGAGCTCAAGAAGGGACTCCATGGATCAACTGCTGGCCGCATAGGTATAAGGAGCCGAGTTCAGATCCCCAGCACCCACGTGCAAGCTGAGGGCGGTGCACATCTGAAACCCCAGCACAGGAGACAGAGACAGGCAGATCCTGGCAGCTCACTGGGAAGCCAGTCTAGTGTAAACAGTGAACTCCGATTCAGGGAAAGACTCTATCTCACAAATTGAGATGGAGAGTTTGGTAAAGGAAGACACTCGGCACTGACTTCTGGTCTCAATATACATGTACATGTAAGAAAGAGAGAGAGTGAGCGAGATCAAGAGAGAGAGAGAGAGAGAGAGAGAGAGAGAGAGAGAGAGAGAGAGAGGCGAGAGCTTCTTCTTCTCCTTTCAGAGAGCTGAATAAACAAGAAATGGGTGTGGAGAGGTGGGATGAGGGAGTCACCTGATGGGAGGGAAGATCCAAGAATGTTTTTACTGAAGGTCAGCTTGTTTACAGGGAGGGTCCTTCAGGGCCGCATGCTGGCTCAGGGTGTGCCCACGCTGCACCCCTTGGGGAAGCGGGAAGCTGACTAATATGATTGACAAGACATTTTGTTTGATCATTTAGAACAAGCTGTTCAGATAGCCATGCAGAGGGCCAAGAATGGATGTTCAACAGTCTTGGTCTGGCCATTCTTGTCAGTAAAGTACGGGGACGTTAAGTCATATGGGGAATCTTCCAGAACACAAAGGGGTTGTGGGTTTTTCTTAACCCTCAGGAAACACACACACACACACACACACACACACACACACACACACACACACATCAAAAACATAAACCTGAGATAGTGAATGTTAGGATTCTGCCACTCCTCCAGCTGCATGACCGCACATGCGCAGTTCAGTAGCTAAGCAGGGGGGGGGTCTTACGATTACGCCATCAGTGCACTGCGTGATTGCCCAAATGCACAGCATGGTCATGCAATCAGTGCATGCATGGCGTAGCTCTGTAAGCCCACCTGCGCATGTGCAGGGGAATCCTTAAAAAGCCAGACACAGACTCCTCCTCCTGCTCTACCCGCCCCCCCCCCCCCACTCTCTCTCTTTCTGCACATGCCTCTTCCCAGGCCTCGTTACTCTTTTCGGTCATTCTCCCCCACTTCCTCCTAATAAAGCTCTGATACTGGGTTTTGTCGTGGCTCATGACCTTTCTGCATGGTAACCACCGCTGCTTATATTTTTTAAAACAACAGTGAGGTTTACATCAGAGGAAAGAGGAAAGCAAAGAAACCCGCATGGTCTGGTTTCCCAGAAGGAAGGCCTGGGCTGCACTGGGTATTCAGAGGTGGGGCTGGTTTACTAGATGCAGCTCTGAAGACTGACCTGAACCCCACCCAGGTCAAGAAAGCGGGTTTAACTTAAGATCAGAGGCTGGCCATCTCTGGTCCCCAAAGACCCTGGAAAGGAATGGGACCAGTTCAGGATGAGGGACCGAGAAAAAACATGGGACAAAAGATCACTTGGCTTTCACTTAGTCGTCGTGTTCATGGCCATTTCAAATCATGCAGAAAACAATGAAAAGTTCCAAAAGTCAGCAGCTGTGAGCGAAGGAGAAATAATAGCTTTTTTTCATTGTTAGCTGCTTAGGACTCCCATTTTAATTGTTAGGTTGATGTGACCTGTGGGGTAATATTGGTTATGTTTACATCAGTGGTGGCATTCTGTGTATGGATGCTGGTCACAAGAAGGGCTGCTCTTACCTTCCCATCTCATCAGACCCTCCTTTAGTTGAACTTGACCTTATTTCTGTGATATCAACTCAGAATAGGTTGTCCCTTTCTTACATTCTGAGCAACTGGAGGCTGTCTTTGAAAAGAATATGAAAAGTACCGTACCAAGCAGTTGACCAATAGATTCTTGAAACCTTGAAATAATCAATTCCTACAGGCGGTACTCAAACTCCCTCACACATTATGACATTATGCACACACACACACACACACACACACACACACACACACACACACGCACTCAATTTAAAAATAAATAAATTAATTAAATAAAATAAATAAAAACACATAAAAAGATAAAATTAATTTATTGAGGTATTTGATTTAACTCAGTATATCAAAAGTAACACGTTACATAGAATTATACAAAACTGAGATGTTTTGTGTTCTTTTTTCCTTCATACAAAGTATTCATAACTGTATTAGTGATTTTTCTGTAGTAGGGATCTTAAAAGGTCTTATTAATGAAAATAAGACCCGGAAACAGGTATTGGGGTGAAATGCTGGAAGAGCAGAGAAACAGAACAAGCCCCAGCCACCTCACCTCACCAGTTCCTCAGCTGATCCTGTTTCCTCAGACTGGAAGCCTCTGAGTCCTCATCCAGATGGATCTCAGCTGAACTGCTGCTCCAAAGCCTGAAAGCTTAACCTGCCTAGTTCTTGGTTTTCACACTTTATATACCTTTTTGCTTCCTGCCATCACTTCCTGGGATTAAAGGCGTGAGTCACCATGCCTGGATGTTTCCAGTGTGGCTTTAAACTCACAGAGATCCAGACAGATCTCTGCCTCCCAAGTGATAGGATTAAAGGCGTGTGTGCTACCACTACCTAACCTCTATGTTTAAGATTGTGTCTGTTCTGTTCTCTGACCATAGATAAGTTTATTAGAGTACACAATATTTTGGGGAAAACAATACCACCCCATTTTTCTATTGCTGTGATAAAGAATCATGACCAGGGAACTTACAGAAGAAGGACATGTTACTTGGGCTGACAGTGCCAGAGGAGTAGAGTCCATGACAGCAGAGAGCTGGTAAGCAGCAGGTGGCCGGGGCAGCAGCTAAGAGCTCACATGTCAAACCACAAACAGGAGCCGAGGTTGAAACTGGAAAGGGTACATGGCTTTTGAAACCTCAAAGCCTGCCCCCAGTGACACGCTTCCTTTTACAAGACCCCACACCTCCTAAGCCTCTCCCAAAGAGCACCAAAAAACTGGGGGCCAAATAGTCAAATGCCCCAAACTATTGAGGGACATCTCATTCACACCCAGCCACAATAATTATGCGCATGTTTTGTGCGTGCTTATAGCACACCTTAATTTGGACTTGTCATTGAAAGGAAGCAGTTTGCTCCCCTCCCAAACATGTCACTTTGGCATAAGGGTTGTTTTGAGCTGAAGGCTCATTGAGAATCGACAGGTGATGCTCCCCTTATTTATCTAAAAACAGAAGCTCCATTTTCTCTTGTGAAGGTCCGGGTCCTCTACCCCTCGCAACACCGGGAAGAGAAGACTGTATCTTATAATCGCAGATATGCAGTCAACCCTGAGAAAAGTCTGAGCAGCCCTTTCTGAATCAGCCTTATCTTTTATTAGTTCCCCATCGGTTAACATCTCTTGAAGCCAAAATTTCTTTTTCTTTGTTAAGACAATATGTAAGTCCCCATCCCCAAATGCCTCCTCAAATTTAATTTCTTTTAATGAAATACTTAGGCAAGTAAATACTAATAAAGACTGTGTGCCTCCCTGCCATTAAAGTGTTTTTCTTATTTAGTTTGCAGGCTCCCAGGTACTAAACTAAATATTATAGTAGAGGAGGGTTTTCTTCCCCAATACTCTATTTCCAGTGTTAGGTAGGTGGACATAGTTACAGGCATGGGTATTAGACAGTGTGAGCCTAAGAGAAAGGCATAATACAAATCAGTTCTATCTACAATCTACTTGTTTTGTCTGCCCAGTACTTGCATGGTTGCAGAAACTCAACAAAGGCGGTGTTAACATTGTAGCAACTGTCTTAGTTAGGGTTTCTCTTGCTGTGAAGAGACACCATGACCACGGCAACTCTTATCAAGGAAAAGCATTTAATTGGGGTGGCTTACATTTTCAGAGGTTTTATCATCATGGTGCAACATGATGGTATGCAGGTAGGCATGATGCTGGAGTTCAGAGTCTGACACCTTGATAGGCAGACAACAGGAAGTGGTCTGAGACACTGGGGGGTATCTTGAGCATACATGAGACCTCAAAGCCCACCCTCACAGTGACACACTTCCTCTAACAAGACCACACCTACTCCAATAAGGCCATACTTCCTAATAATGCCGTCCCTTTGGGGGCCATTTTCTTTCAAACCATTGCAGCAATGAATATCTTTAATTGGTTATAACATCTCATTTTTACAATCTTGGGTACTCCAGAGCATCAGAAAAGGGCCAGACTTTCCTCAAGGGTCTTTGTGCTTGGCTTTTGAAAACGCCATCACCATCTCTCCTAATTGGGAGTTGGGAGGAGCAAACCTTCCCTTTGCCGCATGTGTTGACGTCAGAACAACTTGCAGTAAATAGTTCTGTCATTCCGTCATGTGGGGCCTGGGGATTGAACTCACGGTCAGCAGCCTTGGCCTGAGTTGCCTTTATCTGCTGAGCCATCTCACGGATCCCAGATTGCCTTTTGAGTAAAATTCAGCTGCACTTTGGCTTCCACAGTTAGATGAGTATAATCAGCTGCGTGCTTTTATGCCATACCATCTAATACAAGAGACAGCACTGTAGGGAGATGAGGACGGCATCCAATTTATTTCAGGGGTGTGAGAAGCATTCACGGTTGGGAAGTGGGTCCATCCTATCCACGACACCAACGAGCCAGAGGATGAAAATCCCACGGTTTTCTCTGACACCCGCAGGAAATCATACTTGCACCAATCACAGACTCTAAAGAGCTGAGTGTACAGTGCTGCATACTTGCTGCAGGGGAGCTTGAGGCAGGAGGATCTCCAGTCCCAGGCCAACCTTGGCAATGTAGGAAAACCCTACAATGTAGGAAAACCCTACAACCTTGGCAATGTAGGAGGGAGGGGAGGGGAGGGGAGGGGAAGGGGAAGGGAGGGGAGGGGGAAGGGAGGGGAGAAGAGGGGAGGAGAGGGGAGGGGAGAAGAGGGGAGGAGAAAGGAAAGGAAAAGAGGAACATTTTTCTTAAATTGATTAAAATGAGAAAGGAATGTGATCTTTATAGGAGAACGATGAAAAATCCTTCCTTTAAGGTTGAACGTAAACGAGGATGCCTTTAAATAACCTGGTTTCCGTGTGATGTTAGAAGTCTGTACCACAAAGCAAAGGAAGAGAAAGGAAGGAGCACAGCCATCAGGATGTCGGAGAGGAGGAAGAAAACCTGTTAGCAACGGTCAGGGGCTGGGCTGTGCATTTCCAGGCTCTTGGCATCTGATTCAAGCAGCTGGGGTAAGTGCGAACAGATTGCAGAGTAGCAAGAAGACTTCTCAAAAGCAAGGCGGTAGTACAGTCCGGAGAGAAACACATTGTCGGGAGTGACATTGGGCCACCCGAGTGAGGGTCAGTAAGGGCTCTGAGTATTGGTTGAGGCTTCTGGTATAGGGTTCAAGAGATGGAGGAGTTTGGTTGCTAAGAGGTGTAGCCTGGGTGGTTCTCTGTTTTGACCATCAGGTGTAGATTTCATAAGTCCCTTTTCTACTGTGCATGTGCCTTCCTTGATGCATCTAAGTTTAATTGTATGCATGCCCACTTGTCCATCAGTGCCCCAGGTTGCTAAGCTATTCCCTGTCCTTGCCTGCCTCAACCCCAGAAGTTATTATAAGTTATTATTTATAATGTTTATATTCCCAGAAAGCTCAAAAGGGATTTAATAGAAAAGTTGTTTGGAATAGAGTTTAGCAAGGGGATTGAGAGCTTGGAGGGGTTCTATTAACCTAGGAATTAAAAGAATAAAAAATAAATGTGCCAAATTCTTGTGTGTGGGGGGATTCTGTAAAGTTCTGTGGGAAAAAACAGGCATGATTCTGAGTGGGCATCTATCATCCCTGTACTCTGAAGGGATGATTGCAAGTTCAAAGTCATCATGGGCTGCATAGAGAACTCAAAGCCAGGGTGTGGGTTATCTACTAAGACCCCATGACAAAGAACAAGCAAGCAACAACAAAAAAAATGAAATAAATTCCATAGTATTTCCCCAATTTTAACATATACTCAAATCACCCAGGGATGCTGTTTACAGGCAAATGTTGGTTCAGTGGTTCTAGGGCAGAGCAGAGCCCAAGGGTGGACACAGGTAGTGTTGCGGGCCGCAGGAATATATCATAAGAACTCAGCTGGTTGTGGCAAAGTCACTACCTGGAGGGATCATGGAATTCCTCCAGAGGAAGCCAAATCCCAAGGAGTTTTTGGTGTTACTTGGCTTGTTATATATCAGCTGTATTCTGTTATGAAAATCATGTGTGCCTTCATAGCTTTCCCAATTGACTTTTCCCTAAGAAGGACTAACAGTGTAGACTGAGCACTCTCTAGACATACACATTCCAGGCATTTGGAGAACAGCCTCAGGAAAGGCTTTCTCTGAAATCAGATATCTCCCCTAGCCACTTTCAAGGACTAAAGGAGACATCCCCCAGGTGGTCACCCAATTTCCGAGGATTAACAGTGATAACAACCCACAGGCGAGTCTCCTGACTTACGGGTAAATTCCACAAGGAGACACCGCCTAGGTCAGGTAGACATTAAGTAATAGCTTTACACAATTTAGCTCAGACCCCTCCTTTCTTGTAAGTAAGGCTGTAGCCTTACTAACTTTATAGACCTCTAACTACTTACCTAACCACTTCTAGGAATGTTTAGATAACCTTCTGTGCTAACAGCTATGCTCAGCCAGAACTCCCAGTTCAAGCCTCCCTGTAATTATCATTATTGGTAGCATCCGGCCAGGTCCATCACCGGATGGAGGAAAGTACCTTATCAGAGATACCTCTGTACTCTCTAAGAACAGACTTAAGCATCCAGGCTACCTGTTTGAGAAGGCCTGGTGGATGTGCTAATTAAGCTTAACTTCCTCCTTTCCCAAATCTTACCTCCAGTTTCAGATCTCCCTTTAACTATCACCAGGGGCATCTAGCTGTACACAGGTTGCCTAGAGACTGAGCACACTTTCCCCCACCCTGCAGAAAAACAGCAGACAGCTTGGACAGATAGGAGCCACAGGAAAAAAGAAGACAGTTTTATTTTCTCCCATTGACCTAGCAACTTATAGATTTTTAACATCCTTTACCAAACACATTTAAGATTATAGTTGTGCACGTAAGATCCCTCTTCTTAGATATTACCCATATTTAGCCTTTAGTTAATTCATTAGTCACTTCCCCTTTGGGTCACAAATGGTAATTAACAACTAGTGCCCCTCTTTGTAATTCTTATCAACCCTCCATTTGATCCTGATAGCGGACAATCACTGCCTGAGGAAGTTCAGGCTGAGTGTCCTGGGTGGAGGGGAGGATTGTGATTTTGGGGAGATATATAACTGTAAAGCAGAGGACAGAAGGGAGGAGAGAAGAGAATGGAAGAACGAGATGGGTAAGAACTTGAGAGGAACAAACTGAGATGGGGAAGAAGTCGATTGAAGGGCTACAGGAGAGTACTAGAGGAACGAGATGGAAGATGAGGAAGAGCCAGATGAGAGAGAAGGAGACGGGAGAGGAGATGATATGGGAAGGAACAAGATGGATGAGAACCTAGAAGGGACAGAACTATATGAAGGAATTAAGATAGAACCTAGAGGGGACAGTAGGTAAATATAGAGAAATCAGGCAAGAAAGGAGCTAGACATGAGAACAGAACTGAAGCTGTGTATAAAGGATGTTATGCCAGAGGAATTAAAGCAAGTGGACTATAGAACTCGGTGTGCTGAGATTATATTTCCTGATAATAGTCCTCGCCGTTAGTAGTTCTCTCTCCTGAGCCCCTGGGATGTATAATATTGAGGCTGGTTCCTCTAATATTATACAAGAAGGTAGAAGGTAGAAGTGGAAGGGTTACTGAAAGTTTGAAGCCAACCTGGACTACAGTGAGAAAGCCTGTCCCAAAACACATAAATACAAACCAACACCTAACATCAAAACAACTTGCAGTGGGGCAACTGGTCCACCAACCACTCTTTGAATGGCCTGGGTCTGAATGAAAAGTAGATGGAGATGTAAGCTTGTTCATGTGGACGGACCTGCCCGTTTTAAAGATTGTGTCTCTCTCCAAACTATCTGTGATCGTAATATAACTCACACATCAACCCCCTGCAAAATGGAAGTGAAGGATATTTGCTGAATTTGCACACACACACACACACACACACACACACACACACACACACACACACGATGGGGACTTTCAGAAAAAAGAACCTAAGCAGGCTGAAGGGAAATCTTGTGGTCACATATTGTCTTAGTTAGGGTTTTTATTGCTCTGAAGAGACACCATGACCACAGCAACTCTTATAAAGAAAATTTTTATTTGGAGTGGCTTGCTTATAGTTTCAGAGGTCCAGGGAGCATGATGGTATACAGGCAGACGTGATGCTGGAGCTGAGAGTGCTACATCTTTTTTTTTTTTCCCTTTTATTTTATTTTACAATATCATTCAGTTCTACTTATCAGCCACGGATTCCCTTGTTCTCTCCCCGCCCCCTGCCCCCCTCCCCTTCCCCCCAGCCCATCCCCCATTCTCACCTCCTCCAGGGCAAAGCCTCCCCCGAGGACTGAGATCGACCTGGTAGACTTAGTCCAGGCAGGTCCAGTCCCCTCCTCCCAGACTGAGCCAAGCAACCCTGCATAAGCCCCAGGTTTCAAACAGCCAAGTCATGCAATGAGCACAGGAACCTGTACCACTGCCTGGATGCCTCCCAAACAGATCAAGCCAATCAACTGTCTCAGCTATTCAGAGGGCCTGATCCAGTTGGGGGCTCCTCAGCCTTTGGTTCATAGTTCATGTGTTTCCATTCGTTTGGTTATTTGTCCCTGTGCTTTATCCAACCTTGGTTTCAACAATTCTTGCTCATATAAACCCTCCTCTTTCTCGCTAATTAGACTCCCAGGGCTCCACCCGGGGCCTAGCCGTGGATCTCTGCATCCAGATTCCTCAGTCCTTGGATGGGGTTTATGGCACGACTATTAGGGCGTTTGGCCATCCCATTACCAGAGTAGGTCAGTTCTGGCTGTCTCTTGACCATTGCCAGCAGTCTATTGTGGGGGTATCTTTGTGGGTTTCTGTAGGCCTCTCTAGCACTTTACTTCTTCCTATTCTCATGTGGTCTTCATTTACCATGGTCTCCTATTCTTTGTTCTCTCTCTCTGTTCTTGATGCAGCTGGGATCTCCCGCTCCACCAAGCTCTCTTTCCCTCGACCCTCGCCCTTCATGGCTCCCACTCATGTCCAGGTTGTTCATGTAGATCTCAGCCATTTCTCCGTCATTGGGTGATCCTCGTGTCTTTCTTGGGGTCCTGTTTTCCAGGTAGCCTCCCTGGTGATGTGAGTAGCAATCCAGTCATCCTTGTTCCACCTCTAGTATCCTCCTATGAGTGAGTACATAACATATTTGTCTTTCTGAGTCTGGGTTACCTCAAGAGTGCTACATCTTGATATGCAGGCCACAGGAAGTTGGCTGAGACACTGGGCAGTATCCTGAGTATAGGAAACCTCAAAGCCCGCCCCCACAGTGATGCACTTCCTCCAACAAAGCCACACCTCCTAATAGTGCCACTCCCTATGAGATTTTGGGGGCCAATCACATTCAAACTACCACACATATTAAGACACAGTAGGTGGAATTTATAGGAGCCATTAGTTTGAATGGAGCTCATGCCCCAGGCTCAACAGACAGAAGCAGAGTGGGGGGCTGCTGGTACAGAAGTCCCACAACACCAAGTCCAAACCAAGCCCGCCCTTTATCTGACCTTCTGAGAAACAAAGAGAGCGAGTGTCAGCAGCCAAAGCCTCGGGAGGCAGTGTTATGGCCAGAATGAGGAAGTCTCTCCTTTAATCTTAGGGGGAAAATAAGTTTAAAAGGCCCATTTGTTTAAAAGATTTATTTATTTATTATGTATAGTGTTCTGCCTGTACATATCCCTGCAGGCCAGGAGAGGGCACCAGAGCTCACTGCAGATGGTTGTAAGCCACTATATTGTTGCTGGGAGTTGAACTCAGGGCCTCTGCAAGAGCAGCCAGAGCCCTGAACCTTTGTTAAGGCCCAGTTTTGTTCTTTCCGCCTTCCTTAGTCTCTTTCCTTCAGTAAAAGCCTACCTCCATTCAGGCCATCAGAATGCACATCATCTTGTACTGTGTGTTGCTTGATTCTTGGAACTGCCCATAAGAGACAGTTCAGACTACATTTGTCGTGATTTGTCTTTTGACAGACATCTTATCTAAGAAGGGGGCATCACCCGTTGACATCTGGTGACAGCTCAGGAGAAGAACTAAAACAAGAGTATCCAAAGAAGTTCAGAGGCCTCTGACCCTCATCTACCCGGAAAACACAGACCTGTCATCCCGGCTACTCTGGAGACGCCGACAGGAGGGTCGGAAGTCAAAGCCTGTGTGGGCCACGGAGTTGAGTTTAAGGCCAGCCAACAAACTTAGTGAAAGCAAATAGCGAAAGGAAGGCTGGGTATGTAGCACAGTGGTCCTGTGCCTGCCTAGTGTCTAGGAACTACTAAGTCCTTGGTTCAATCCCCAGGAACCCGGGGCGGGGGGGAGGGGGGGTAAGGGGAGAGACATTTGCAGTGTGGTCTGTTTCTCATGGGATTGATGCTAATCCAGGTAGAAAGCAGAGGAACCGCATACCCCGTAGAGCAGGTTGGCGTCCTACATGGAACACAAGGCCACGGTTTCCTCTTCTATTACTATCTCTTAGTCATTCATAAAAATTTCTCCGAGGTTCTCATGATAGACCAGCCTTTGCACATGGTCCCAGGATAGGGTGTGTGAACTGACAAGACTTTTTATTTCTCCCTACGTATTTTATTACGAAGTTAGGAAAAGCCACTCAGGGCATGATAGCCACGCTCAAGCTTGACTACATCCAATGTATAATTATTATCAAACCTGTTTTCTCCTAAGTCAGTTGTTGGCGAATTCCGTTACTGTAGTTCTGTTTTCGTTCAAGTTCAACGTGAAAATGTTTGACTACATCAGGGCCATGGGGGAAGCCCTCACACAAACAGGTCAGGATTTTTCCACTGAGCTGACCCAGCCTCCCTGATTAGCTCGCTGTGTTTCGGTAAGACGTTTCCTGATTCCTCCCGTTGGTACCCTGCTTGGCAGCGGGAGTCACCTAACCTCCATTTAGGGACTTGGCCTCATATGCGCGCAGGAACAATACTAGGAATTTGAAGGTCTGCACATACAACTCCAGAACTCAGCCTTGGGTCATGACCCCGCCCAGACAGCACTGGCCCCTCGTGTAAGAGCTAACAACCAGATGGTGGCCACGAAGCCCTCCGTTAAGTTACCTTACCCATAAACTTTCCCCTTTCACCCCCTTTTATTTCAGCTGGAGCACACTAAAAGGTGTTCAAGCTCGAGGTCCTTTAACATATATTTTAATTGAAACCCTCTAGGTTACAATACAAACACTAGAACAGTGGTTCCTCAACCTGTGGGTCGCGACCCCCGGGAACATCAAATCATCCTTTCACAGGGTCGCCCAAGAGCCTCGGAAAACACAAATATTTATATTAGTTAAGATTCATAACAGTAGCCAAATTGAAATTAAGAAGTAGCAATGAAATAATTTTATGGTTCGGGGTCCCCACCACATGAGGAACTTGTTAAAGGGTTGCAGCATCAGGAAGATTGAGAACCTTAGAAGCTGGTAGTTGGTGATTTTCCTACACTGTCAGCTGGCGTACCCTGGTGTCTCACAATCGTTTGCACCCGACTCTAGACACACCATCCATGTTTTTGTTAGGCTCTTCCCTCCATCCTCTTTGTTTCCTGGTCCACTACCTAGCGGGATCTCTCACAGTATCTTTGTTATAGTATTTATTATCCATAACAATTTGTAATTATATGTATTTATGCAGTACAAGGTGTCATCATAATTTATGAATATGATGTAGAAGAGCTAAGTTAATTGTCACAGTTATCAACTCTAACTCTTTTTCTAGAGAACAATATCTGGCATTTATTCTTACCTAGCAGTTTATTTATTCATTCATTCATTCATTCATTCATTCATTCATTCATTCACTTTTGAGACAGGGTCTTGTGCTGACCTCTTCCTTGCTGAGCTTGCCGTATAACTAAGGCTGACCTTGAACTTTCGATCTTCCTGCTTCCACAAGGGCTGGGATCACACGTGTATTTAGTCAGGTTCTCTAGAGAACAGAGTGGATGGAATGAAGGACGGAACTACAGAGGAGATGTAGCAGATGAGCTTACACCGTATGCACTGAGTACTATGACAACATCCCTCCACACACCAGAGAGGCTAAGAACTGACCGGTGCTCAGTCCCTGAGGCTCCAGCAGCCCCCATTGTGGTGCCCGAGGCCTGGAGGATTCAGTCCACACTGGAAGGCTGAACGAGCTGGGTTTTGATGACAGCCAAATCTGGTGGTGGCAGTGGTGGTGTCAGGAATGGAGTAGATTACAAACCCCAGAAGGGAGAAAGGCAGGCAAGCCAAAGCCACAGCTGTTCCCTCAGCTGCCTTCCTGTCTGAACTGTCCGCCCCCCCACCCCCACCCCCACCCCCGCCCCCACCCCATCTCCCACCCCCCCCCACCCCCCGGGAGGGGCTGCCCACTCCACTCGGGGGAGGGGTGTTTCCTCTCTCAGTTAATCCTTCCAGGAAATACCCTCACACGCACCCAGAAATATGCCTTTCAATTGATCCCGGCTCCCCGCTGAGTTGACAACCAAGATAAACCATGACAATGGGCAATGCCAGGGTTCCTGTAGCCTTACCCTGCTACAGATGTAAAAACAAAGAACAAGCCTTATTTGCATGTTTATCTTTTTCTCCCCATTGAACTCTTGGCCTCTTGTAAGCACCCCTCTCCTCTCTGTATGCGGTGGATGATGCTAGGTTCCTCATACACCATTTTCAGACCCCTGGCTTCTCTCACTTCTCACACAGTCTCCAGTCTCATCCACATTGTCACAAACGACAGAATTCTTCCCAAGGTTGTCACAGAACCTTTAAAATGCCACACTTGTCAGCCAGTTCCATCGTCCCCCAGCTTCTTGTTTTTCTTCATCCCTACATCTTCTCTTCAACAGTTTCTCATCTTGTTGACTGAAAACATCACAAGTGATTTAATCGGATGTTGGCTCACGCCTGACATTTGATGTCTACTTCCCCTAACATGGAATCTACTAATCCTCTGGAATAAAATGTGGGTGTCTTGGAGTGGGTGGTGTTACTGATTACAAAGCAAATGCTACTGTTTTCTTTGCACCGTGTGCTTGCCTGTGGGATACCGTTCCATTACCCAGGATGGCTTTATCTGGTTATGGAGATGTTCAATGTTAGTCTTTAGAAAAGAAAAATGGATGAAAACGCACCAATGTAGCCACCAATCTATTAAAAATAAGAGAATTTTACTACATAATATAACAGGAAATGGGAGGAGGTGGCTTCAGGTGGGCAGATTCCACAGCTCAATGTTATTATCAAAGATCTATATCCTAACCTCGGCTGCTCAGTTGGAACCTCTGGCTCACCCCTGCACAGTCTGGGAAGCCCATCCCCCCCCCCCCTCTCTCTCTTTCTCTCCCTCTCCCCAAACCCCACTGGCTCAGAATCTCTGAACAAAGGGAAGGCACCAAAAAGCCCAGTTCCACAGCTACTGTACCTTCCTCCCACCTAAAGCACTCAGCTTCCGGCCATACTTGGGCACAAACCCAGCTCGTGGTGGACACGTCATCACCCCTTGTCTGCAGCCTAGAAAGTCTCCCTGCTTTCATTTGTGGGTGTGGCTTCTCCAGCCTTGTTCTCTGGGACTGGAGACCCTGCCCAGGAAAGGCTTTGCTCAAATAAATGTTGTTATACTTTTTCAATTCTGTTAGATCTGGCTTACTTCATAGACACAAAAACCGACTGGGGGTCAGGGGGGAGCAGGATAAAAAAAAAAATCTTTTAGTTACCATAGTAACTATGTCCTGGATTCAAGGAAGCTACTTCGTCTCTAGGATTGGGCCCAAGTAAAAGTAAGTACTAATTTTTCTGTTGAGTTTTTGTTTGTTTGCTTGTTTGTTTGGTGACAGGGTCTCTCCGGCCCTGAGTGTCCAGGAACTCACTAGGTAGATCAAGCTGCCCTTGAACTCACAGAGCTCACCTGCCTCAGCCTCCTGAGTACTAGAATTAAAGGTGTGCACCACCACACTTGGCTAAGTCTTTCAAGAGTGAGGAACCCTTTCCGGAAGTCCTCCCTGCCTGCCCCCCCCCCCACACACACACACTATATTTTATGGCAGAAATCCCTCAAACCAGGATGGGGATACAGTTCAGTGTTCAAGCATCTGTCTAGCATGTGCAAAGCCCGAGTTCGAGCCATGGTGTCACCAAATTAGAGCTACAAATAAAACTGCCCTCTGCCAGCCAATCACCAGCAAGCTAAGACAGATGCATATTCAATCTCTGAGCCATATAGGGGAAAGATGGGCAAGTCCTTAAATTTAGATCTTTCCCATACAGAAAATGTGAGTAGAGACTTGGGTAGATACTACACAGGTTTCTTGGGAAGCATTCAACCTTCGTCTAAAGGGTTGGAATATTTTTTTGAAGACTGTCACTGATTAAGGCCACTCCAACAGCATACATTTTTTATTTATCTGAAATAGCCTAAACAGGATTGTTTCCAAAACCAGGGTAGATGAAATCATCTCCGAAACTCGCTGCCAGCCGTTTGTTCAAAGCCTCAATGCTGGACTCGGTGCTTTTTTTTCCACCAGGAAATTGCTTGCGGCGGAGATGGAGAACCGAGTGCCGAGGCGGCAAAATCGTCGAGTTGCTGATCTGGGAGCCTTTCCCCGGAACAGCGCCGTTGTGGAAAATCGCATCACAGGGACCCTAGCAACTGAGAGCTGATAACCAGGACAATATCCTGGACATCTTCCACCCGCAGGCCCTCCGCAAATAAGCAAACATGAGCTAAAAATGGATGTGCAACATGGGATTGGGGAAGCAAAACCAATTTAGCTGGCGGTTTTTTTCCCCCCCCCCCCCCCCCCGGAAATGTTCTCTTTTGAGTTTGCTGGGCTGAAAGCAGACGATTGTGTTAAATCAGGCAACAAATTAAATGTGGATGTTAGCACTGCAAAGGGAGGAATCTTGCAGAAAAGTGGATTTGACTCACCTCATCATGTGCAGATACGTCACTGCGCTGTCTGGGGAACGATTTGAATGATATGCCACCCAGATGGCTCCACCAGAGGGAATCCTGTTCCCTCAGAGCTCGGGAGGGGAGAGGAGGGGAGGGGAACTATTTTTGTGGCAGTCGAGGTATTTGCACCTGGAGGTCATAAATTATCAGCCACTGTCCTCTATTTGGTGTCAGGACAGAGAGAGGAGCAGCTGAGGGCAAGGGATCCTCCACGGGTGGTGCCACGTTCCTCAGAGATGAGCAACTGGTTGAATCTGAGGAGCAAGAAAGAAGAGATGCAGAGGTCCACACCTCTAATCCCAGCATGGAGGAGGGAGAGAGGAGAATCAGAAATTCAGGGTCATCCTCAGCTACAATTCAAGGTTGGGGCTAGCCTGGGCCACATGATGCCATCTCAAAAGACAGACAGAAAGAAAGGAAGGGGAGGAAAAAAGAAAGGAGGAATGCATGGGAAATGACCTTAAGTAGTTTTGTTAATAACACTAAGGACTGTTAATATGCTGACCCGGCCCTTGAAATCCCACCCCTTGGCTCTGCCCTTGTCCTGACATAAAAGCCTCATTCTAAGGAAAAACTGCCCTTCCTCTCTCTCTCTCTCTTCTGCTTTTCCTCCCACAAGGTGTGCACTCTTGACCTCTTTCTCCCCCCCCCCCCCGCCCGTCTTTTTCTTTCTGTCTCTTTCCTATATTTCTCTTCGTCTCTCTATTACAATAAACTCTCCACGTGGATGCAGCATCTGGGTTGTGAATTATTGACCACTGCTGCTGCCGCCAGGCCTGCATGGCATGCATCTGCCCAGCCCTCTGCTGCATCTGCCGAGCATGTTTCCCTGCATGCACAGGAGACCCTCAGGGGTCCCCCTGTGTAATAATTTATAACAAGTACTATATAAAGGATACTATGCTGTATGTTCAGTACTACTGCATTCCCTACCTTTCCTAGTAATTCTGTTAAGTACAAACACCCAGCATTTTATAACTGTGAAAAGTGGGCTTTCATGGGATCTGTTTAGTAAAGAGCAGAAATGAGATTGAAGTCTAGATCCCAGTTTTGTGTGTGTGTGTGTGTGTGTGTGTGTGTGTGTGTGTGTGTAGGTGGAGTTTCTCTATGGCCCGGCAGTCAGCTCCTAAATAACCACACAGAGACTTATTATTAATTATAAATGATTGGCTGATAGCTTAGGCTTGTTTTTAGCTAGCTCCTATAATTTAAAATTAACCCATTTCCATCAATCTATGTGCTGCCCCGAGGCTTGCTTACCTCATCTACTCACCTCTTGTGGCATTTCCTCCTTTCTTTTTCCCAGTGTCCTCTGTGTCTAGCTGTCCTGCCTATACCTCCTGCCTAGCTACCGGCCAATCAGCTCTTTTATTATACCAATCAGAAGGTGCCTTGGCAAAGATACATCTTCACAGTGTACATAAAGATTATTCCATAGTGTGTGTGTATGTGTGTGTGTGTGTGTGTGTGTGTTGTGTGTTTGATACAGTCTTAATGTAGCTCAGGCTGCCTTCAGACACACGGTTTTTCATGCCTCTGCCTCCACAGCTTAGGCCAGCAGGT
This sequence comes from Peromyscus maniculatus bairdii, assembly GCF_049852395.1. Taxonomy (NCBI): domain Eukaryota; kingdom Metazoa; phylum Chordata; class Mammalia; order Rodentia; family Cricetidae; genus Peromyscus; species Peromyscus maniculatus. The sequence goes on along the minus strand of NC_134869.1, from coordinate 21,234,251 downwards.
CATCACTGTGCTCTCTCTGGTGAAGCACCAGAAGACAGGGTGTTTCTGTGTAGGCATAACTGAATTTTGAGTGTTGGTAGGACATTCCACTAAAGCTGCCTAGCAGGCCACAGGGAATGAAGGTGAAGCTCAGGAAATGATGCAGGTTGGAAGGTCAATTCCAAAGTCATTTGTTGAAAACTGCAAGCTGAACTGACGAGGCTACCCTTAGTTAACCTGAAAGCTACTAGCTCAGTTCCACCGGGTGGATCTCTTTAGGCGTGCCCAGTATTAGGAACTGAAAGAAAAATTCAGCTGAGTGCAGTGGCACACTCCTGCCATCACAACAGTCAGAAGGGTGGGGCAGGGGGATTACTTCCATTCAGTCCTGGGGAATTTGACCCTTGACCCTTAGGCATCTTAATTTTTGCTTTGTATCATCATCATTGATTGCCAGTTTACCTCAGCCTTGATTTAGCCGGGCTAGCTTCTGACCTTTGCCGCCACGACAGTAATCCTAGGTGATAAGTGTTCTCGGACTCCTTGCTCCAAGAGCTGAAGTTTGACGGGATTCTGTGTTGCCTGGCTCCCTTAGTGGTTAGGGTGACAAGAAAGAGACTCTGATTTGACGTCACAGTTATAACCATCACACACATCACTGCCTTCACCGGGCAAAGGGATGCTCTGTGTTCCACCTTTGACTAATGTTATATCAGTTTCCTGAAGGGTTTTTCGTTAAGACAATAGCTATCATAATTACTTGAGGAGTTCTCCCTTACATTCGGATGCAGAGTGTTTTTGTCTTGTCGCTGTCCAGACAATACTGTTCGAACCCGATACGCTTAAGATGGAGATGACTTTACTCCTCAGGGGAAGGGCGTATTTAAAAGAATATGAGGCACAAATGATGCTTTGTTTTGTTTTCCTCATCTGAGTCAGAATCTTGCTATACAGCCAAGGCTGGCCTTGGACTCACTGCAATGCTCCTGCCTCTGCCTCCCAAATGCTGTTAGGAATGCAGGCATGAGCTGCCACACCAACATAAACAATTTTTTGATTAAAAAAAAACTTACATACTAAAAAATGTATATATAGAGAACAGTTTAAATGGCATGACTCTGTATATGTGAGTGTGTGTGTGTGTGTATGCATGCGCACACACACAAGCACAAGCACACATGTGTATACATGTACAGCAAACACTTCAGGACCCCATGGAAGAGGTGGACCTTAAGGATGAGTGGGATTTGGTGGGAAGAGGACAGAACCTAGGGAAGACAGAACTCAGCATCTTTATCCCTGACTACTATGTGTCAAGTACCTCCACGGATGAGAGTTTGAGGCTATGGGACCAAGGAGATGTATAAGCCTTTGTCTTGCTCATGCAGAAAACCTAAACAAGTAGTGAAACATACAGCAACACACGTGTTACATAGTACTCAGAGCAAGACTTGGGGAATTTCACAAAAAAAAAAAAAAAAAAAAGCTCACGGACCCTGAGACATAGCTCAAAGGACTCACTGATGACAATGACCGATTTTATAAGGTAGGCACTGGACACAATAGGGGCAAGGCTCAGAGTCAATAAGAGGGAGCCAGAGACTGTATCATCATCTGTGGAGGCAGACTTGAAGGGCGAGGATTCCTTAGAGACATCCAAGGACTGTTCCCGGTAAGCAAAAGCCACATGTGCCAGAAAGGGCAGAGCAAGCACCTGAGTGGAGGTGCAGGTTGGAGGACACACTCCGCATGAAGGAGGAAGAACAGCCCAGGAGAGTCAGTTGCTGATCTGGCAATAAGAACAAGCCAGGGCTGGTGAAATTATGTGGACAGGACAGAAAGACCATGTTCTGAAGGGTTGTGATGGCCATGTTGAGAGCCTGGATGTGACAGTGACCCCGGAGAAGGTTTTAAGCTCTGAGCAGCTATGAGAATCAGATTCAGGAACTGGCCTATCTTATCAACCCTCAAGGGCCAAGTTGGGGAAGTCTTTCCTCATTGTAAGTTTGCTGTTGTCTTGGTCTGTTTTCTGTTACCATGACAAAAGCTGTGAGGCCAGGTAGTACATCAACAAAGTTTTATGTGACTGTTTGGTTTTGTTTTTTAAGCTGGAAAGCCAAAGGGTCTGGTGCCAGCCTCTAGTGAGGACCCTTTCCCTGCATGGTAGCATGGTGATGGAGAAAGTGTGCAAGACAGAGCTTGACTTCTGTCTTAGTCAGAGTTTCCATTGCAGTGAAGAGACACCATGACCACAGCAACTCTTATAAAGGAAAACACTTCATTGGGGCTGGCTTACAGTTTCAGAAGTTTAGACCATTATCATCATGGTGGGAAACATGGCAGCCTGCAGGCAAGACACGGTGCTGGAGAAGGAGCTGAGAGTTAATACACCTTGAGCGAGAGGCAACGGGAAGTGAACTCTCTGCCATACTGTACATAGCTTGAGCAAAGGAGACCTCAAAGCCCGCTCCCACAGTGACACACTTCCTTCAGCAAGGTCACACCTACTAATAGGGCCACTCCCTATGAGCTTATGGGGGCCAATTACATTCAAACTACCACAACTTAATCACAAAGCCATTTCAACAATAACACGCTAAGCCATAAAAACCTGTGAATGAGCCAAGCCCACATTTTCACACTGCTGCACCACACACCGTATTAGTTAGGTTTCTGTTGCTGTGACAAAACACCATAGCCAAGACAACTTATAAAAGAGTTTAATTTTTGTTCCAGAGGGTCAGGGTTTATGATGGCAGAGCAAAGGCCTGGCAGCAGGTGTGTGGAGAAGCCACTGAGAGCTGACATCTCAATCCACAAGTAGGAGACAGAGAGAACCCTGGGAATGGCAGGAAGCTTTGAAAACCTCAAGCCCACTCGCCAGAGACACACTTCTTCCAATAGAGCCACACCTCCTAATCCTTCCTAAACAGTTCCACCAACTGGGGACCAAACATTCAAATATATTAGCCTCTGGGAACCATCCTCACTCAAACCACTACAGGAATTGAGTTTCAGACACATGAATACTAGGAGCATATTCAAACTGCAGCCATTGTGATTTGTATTTTTAGCATTCAGGGAATAACAGCTATGAAGCTCAATTCAAGTGTCAGCTGCTGATTATTGGCTCGCTGCTGTTCTTTTCTTTTAGCGACAGGTCCTGACTATGTAGTACCGGCTGGCCTGGAACTCACTGTCACTGTGTAGCCCAGGCTAGCCTTGAGCTCACGTCAATCCTCCTGTCTCAGTTGCTGGAGTGTTAGGATGATAGGCCTGCACACCTGTTTCATGTATGCACGGAAGACTCCTAGGGAGTGAGTGGTTTTCAGAGTGATGACTTTGAATTCCAGCTTCTACAGCATCTTTAACAACAAGCACTACATTTTCATCGGCACGATAACACAGAGGAAAAGGATCTCGCACATCTATGAGAAGCTTCATGGGGGAAGCCAACAAATGCCGGATAAACTTAGCAAAGTTGATGAATTTATATCTTTCTTCAAGCTGTCTTTTTTTCCGGTTCTGTTTTTTTTTTTTTTTTTAAGACAGGGTCTCCTGTAGCTCAGGCTGGCCTTAAAAACCACGTGTCGTCTGAGGACGATGTTGCAGCTGCTGAGACTGCAAATGAGGGCCAGCAGACCCAGCTTCAAGGCGTCTTCACGTTAAGCTCTGTTCTCTTTGGTAGCGCATACATACTGGAGGATGGAAAGGGGCAGATTTTGTCTCTAAAAAAATCAGCGTCTCGCTTTTGCACAGAGGTGGAGGAGGGTGAAATAGCTGTCTGGCATCATTCTTTACTATTCTGGTCTTCCATGGAGTCCTTCAAAGTGGAGCCAGATCTGGTCTGGATTCTTTACCTCAGTATTTTCCAGTCCTTCTTCTCACCTTCCTCTGGGGCCCTACTGGTCTATGGCAGACATCTGTTTCTCTGAAATGAGGCCTTGATGTACTGTTTGCAGAAGACTTATCGTGTGTGTGTGTGTGTGTGTGTGTGTGTGTGTGTGTGTGTGTGTGTGCTGAACTTGGCTGTGTTACCAAAGGACTGCAAAATCTCTGTGCTGCCAGCAAATCCCTTTTCAGTCTCAGTTCCCTCAGCTGGGCAAAATCCTGTAGCCAGACTGCCATCTCGGGCACGTCCCCTGGGACCCCGTTCATTCTGTCGATCTGTTTAACAGTTTACACATTCTCTCTTCAATGCATTTATCACCATTTCCCATAAATGATAACTGATGTGAAGGTCACAATTGGTTTTAATGCCTCTACATTCCACCCAAAGGTACTTTCCAGCAGAATTTTCCATGATTCTGAGTGTGTATCAATTTCATGTCAGGCAGGATCAGTGGCTTCGTCAATATTATTTTTTCCACAGAGAAAAAAATGTAAGTGGAAGGCCGGAGACCTCACTGAAGCTAACAAATATGTATCCTTCACAATGGAAGAATAAATAAAAGTGTGATATGTGGATTAGGTAATGGTTTCTTCCTGAAAAAATTATTAACCTCTTCTCTTCATTAAGAACTCAGTGCAACTTTGGCTTTAAGTACTGGGGAAGTTTGAAGCAGAGATACTTTCTAAACATTTGTTTCCCATCTCCATTCCCTCTTCCTTCTCTGAATGTCTGTGATGCTACATTTTCTGCTTATGGTTGTCTCCTTTTCCACTGTTTTATCCTCACTGACACGTCCATACTTCCTACAAAGAAATTAATGACAAGGGTTTCATTATTTGAGTCTAAATCTTGGCATGGCCCCAGTTTGGGCCTACGATCCCGGAATTGGCAAGGATGAGGCCAGAGAATTGCCTTGAGTTTGATGGCAGCCTGAGCTACATAGTGGTAGGAAGGCCCATGTTAGCCAGAGCTACACAGCAGCTCACTCTCTCTCTCTCTCTCTCTCTCTCTCTCTCTCTCTCTCTCTCTCTCTCTCTCTCTCTCTCCCCATGTCCTTCCCTTCTTCTCTCCCTCAAAAAGCCAGACTTGATATAGGCCTATAATCCCAATTACTTGAGAATCTGAGGCAGGGGGATTTCTATTTCATGCCCTGTCTGGCTACAGAATGTTTAAGGCCAGCATGGTCAACTTAGCGAGACTCTATCTCAAAATTTAAAAATAAAAAAATAGCCGGGCAGTGGTGGCGCTCGCCTTTAATCCCAGCACTCGGGAGGCAGAGCCAGGTGGATCTCTGTGAGTTCGAGGCCAGCCTGGTCTCCAAAGTGAGTCCCAGGACAGGCACCAAAACTACACAGAGGAACCCTGTCTCGAAAAAACCAAAAAAAAAAAAAAAAAATACACCTACAAGAGAGAGAGGGAGAGAGGGAGAGAGGGAGAGAGGGAGAGAGGGAGAGAGGGAGAGAGGGAGAGAGGGAGAGAGGGAGAGAGGGAGAGAGAGAGAGAGAGAGAGAGAGAGAGAGAGAGAGAGAGAGAGAATGCAACAGCCTAGTTGTGGTGGTGCACACCTATGCTCCTAGCACTCAGGAGGCTAAAGTGGAATGATCACAAGTTAGAGGTTATCCTTGACTACACGGTGAGACCTGTCTGTTGCTGGAGGGCTTCTCTCCAGGTTCCACCAAGCCCTGCAGTCCCACAATCCACGTATAAAATAATTATTTAGATGCTTATATCACTTATAAACTGTATGGCTGTGGCAGGCTTTTTGCTAACTGTTCTTATATCTTAAATTAACCCATTTCTATAAACCTATACCTTGCCACGTCACTTGTGGCTTACCGGGGTCTTCACATGCTGCTTGTCCTGGCGGTCACTGTAGTGTCTCTCCCTCCTTCTTTTTGTTTTTTCAATTCTCTTCTCTCCTTGTCTCCCCTATACTTTTTGTCTGGTCACTGGCCATCCGTGTTTTATTTATATAGAGCGATATTTACAGCACTTTCCCCCCCCCTTTTTTTTTAAAAAAGGAAGGTTTTAACTTTAACATGGTAAAATTACATATAACAAAATAATTATTGAGCAAGAATTGCAGTTACGTTATTAAAGAAGATGTCCTATCTATCTTGTATTTGTGAGTTTAAGGTTTTATATCTAACTTATCTTTTATCATAACTGAGGAAATTACAACTATCTAGTCTTTAATCACATCAAAGACCTCAGAAGGATATAATATTACCTGAGAAATGGGAGAAGGATGTATGTAACTTTTGGGAGTCTTGTGGGGTAGACAGAGACAGCTGACAGCCTGGACAGTCACCTAATGTTCCTTTGTAAAGTTGTGGCATCTGTCCTTAGTTTACAGGGCTAGAGTCTCTCCGTCATTTTTTTTTTAAGTGTCCCGTAGAATGTCTGGCAGTTTTCTCTGCAAAGCAGGAACCTGAAGGACCATCTTGTCAAGCAAAGTTCACTGGTCATTCTTCCATGGGTCTTGCATGTTTAGTCGATCAAGCAGTCCAGGCAAGAACAGTTTCTTGCCCAAATGGCTATCTTTGTCAAGGTGAAGATAAACTCCATATGGAGTGTCTTCGATGTCCATCCTCCTCTCTGAAGTAAATCCAGTGCTGTCAGGAGCAGACATATCTCACTGTCCAGAATGTCTAAATTTTTTAAACATTTTACATGTCATATTCTGTAGGTCTTTGAAGTGTTTAAAGACTACCTATCTATCTGAAATATACCTATGTATACCTAGAAGACTTATTTAACATGGCTATAAATATGATTATCATAGATGACTAATTATTAATCTTTTTTTTAATTATCCATTACAATTTTAAATGAGTTACATAAACATAATACCTCAAACAAGAATATATATATATATATATATATATATATATAGTATAACAAAATTAACTTTAAGTTTGTATCAATAAACTAAAATCGATACCAATGTAAAACATTTTAAACAAGTTGTTCTTTAAAAGTAGGTTCATTAATCTACCCTTTTATCTTATCTCTATATCCTATATATTTATATCATATCCCCTTTTCTTTTTTAGAAAGAGATGGCATTTATAATCAACCTGTTTTAAATAAAAATATTGGTTTTTCTCTGTCCCACACCACCTGTCTCACACAAACAAGTCAACAAACCAACAAAACTTAAACCCCAACAGTTAAGTTATAGCAATTGCTCAGTAGTTTACCTCCAAATATCACCAGTAAAATCTCTGATTTAGTAAACGTGGGCTGTTCATAGGGAAAGAAGTTTCAATACGTACTCAACACCGTGCCTTCCAAATTACAGGCTAAGTGCAGAATACTCACACACTTTTGCTGCTAACACATTGATACAAACCCCTCTGCTACGGCTGAATCTCTGGGAGTCACGGGAGTGTTTTTCTGCTACAGCTTATTAAAACAGAGGAGACAGCATGGACCAAGAAAAGAGATCTGCTTTCTAACGAGACTAAATCAGATATACCCAAATTGGGACAGGGGCTGAGAGGAGAGGAAGATCCAATCTGTGTCTATTTTACATCTTGGAAAGCTCTTGAGCCGAGCTAAATTGTACATATGCTCAAAAATTTCCACATAGGATACTCAATTCACCAGGACATTATTTCACACATCAATGGAATGGCTCCCTTTCATAACATAATGTACAGGAAAACTATAACTATATAAGAAGCACGTTTGATACAAAATGTAAGAACGGTCTGTATAGTCAAGCTTTCTTGGACCTCCAGCTCCCAGATAATGACATAGAGACTTCTTATTAAGTATGAAAGCTTGGCCATAGCTTAGGCTTGTTCCCAACTAGCTCTTATAACTTAACTTAGGCCATTTATACTCATCTGTGCTCTGCCACGTGGCTTGTTACCTCTCACCAGTGCAGGACATCCCACTTCATCTGTGTCTGGCTGGCCAATCCTTGCCTCTCAGATTCTTCTCCCGAGTTCCTCTCTCTCCCCAAAAGTACTGCCTATGCTGTCCTGCCTAGCTATTGGCCGTTCAGCTCTTTGTTAAACCAATCAGAAGGTGCCTTGGCAGATACATCTTCATAGTGTGCAAAAAGATTACCCCACAACACATCTGAACTACTACAGACTACTTGCAGTTTCCACTAATATAAAGGGTTCAAGAGACAGCATGAGCAAAATTGTCAGCACTAACACAGGCACAGACCAACAACCCAATGGAAAACAACTACAACCAAGAACTCCATAGCATATAGCTCAATAAAAAACTATGTTCTAAAGCATTTTGATATTTGGTGCTACCAAGCAACGATGTATTCAAATTTCCACAATTCTTGTTCTTTTGAGATTTGGTGCTTGCTTATAAAGTAACTTAGCAAGGAAGTAGTTGAAGAAAACAAAATTATATATGTTGCGTATGTGAAACACAGATGAATATTAACAGTCAAAGTTTCTGAGTTTGTGATGTATATAGAATTTAATTCTTTATTCCGTATTTTGGAATGACTGCATTCTTAGGCTACTGGTTCCCAGGCTTAACTTTTTGGGGACAGTAAAAATTCCCAGAGCACTTGAGGGAGCCCCCAGAGTTGCCAAACTATTCATTTTGCCAACAATAACAATAACAAAAAGGCTACCATTTCAGAGAGGAAAGGATATTTCAACACCAACAAAAAGGGAAGTTCCTAACTTCAAAACAAAAGAGAGCTCTTCCCAAGAAATACATTTGTTAACCACCGAGAACTCAAAATAATATCTTTATAGTTTCATACAAACACAGAAAAGTTTGCCACCCTAAATTGCATTTAACAACACAGTCTGTATTACATCTTTTTGGTATAAGCTTCCCCTTAATTTTTATATTACAGTGTGCATTGGGCATTCGCATTTGAACTCTCATAGATCAAAAGTGCAGCTTGCTCTGATGTTTCAGTCTTATCTGTCCCAGGGCCTGGGAGGATGTCTCAGGGGTGTGGTGCCCGCTATGCAGCATCTGGACCAGAGTTGGATCCATGACCATGAACGAGAAAAGGAGATTGGGGAGAACACATGGGGGGTAGGAATGACAGGAGGGTTAAGAGTGACGGTGAGGGGGAGAATATATAAAAACACAATTCATTCAAAAATACCACAACAATATCTAATAGTTTGTATGTTAGTTTAAAAGTGGAAAAAAATAGCTGGATGTGGTAGTGGCAGGCCTTTAATCCCAGCACTCTGGAGTCACAGGCAGGGTTGGATCTTGATGAGTTTAAAACCAGGCTGGTCTACAGAGTGAACTCCATTCCAGCTAAGGGCATGTTTAAAAATAAAATAAATAAGGCAAGTAAGATATAATTAAATACAAATTTAAAAAATATAGACAGTAATTGAGGAAGACACCTAATATTGACATGTATGCATGCATCTCCCCAAACATGCTCACTCTTGAATATACACATGTGCACAATAAAAAAAAAATGTTTCAAATTAGATCTGAGCAAGAGTGAAAATGCTGGTCTTGACAGTGTGTATGGGGCTGATGCCCTACTTACTGAACTATGAGAAAGCCTTGACTGTTCTAAGACATTTGAAACAGTCAAGACAAGCTAGGGAACTAAGGGACAAGATGTCGCCAAGCCTTCTTTATTTGACAGGCAGGAAGGTAAGCAGGGGCAGGTCAGAAAACAAGCCCACAGCATCCCTTGAAGTCCCCTTGTTGTATTTCAAGACAGTACCAGGATGGCTCCTTTGCCTTCTAGAGGGAAGCTGGGCTTCCCTACAACAGGGCTTCTAAAGTCAAGTACAAACTTCTCCCTAGCTTCTCATAATGGCACATGACTAGTAATCCCAGCTCCGGGAAGATAGAGACAGGATGATTGCAAGTTCAAGGCCAGCCTGGGCTACATGGTGAGTTTCAGGCCAGCTTGGGATACATGCACATTAAGCCTTGTCTTAAATAAAATAACATTTAAAAAAGTGAAAATTCTGAAGTTTCCCAGAGAGAAGAAGAAATAGACAAATATGCAGGCTACTAGATGAGAAAGCTCTGAAAAAGTATTTCATTTATACAGCTATATTTTAAATTTTATGATTGTATGTATATGTGTGATGCGGGTATGGGTGTGTGTGTGTGTGTGTGTGTGTGTGAGAGAGAGAGAGAGAGAGAGAGAGAGAGAGAGAGAGAGAGAGAGAGAGAGAGAGAGAGAGATGTGGGTGGGAGTGGGTGCATTCTCCATGGCACATGTGTGGAGTTGGTTCTCTGTTTGCCCCTTTACTCTGTCTCTAAGGATGTTGTCTTAGTTAGGGCTTCTATTGCTGTGAAGAGACACCATGACCACAGCAACTCTTATAAAGGAAAACATTTAATTGAGGTAGCAGCTTACGGCTTCAGAGGTTCAGTCCATTATCATCATGGTGGGGAGCATGGCAGCATGCAGGCAGACGTGGTGCTGGAGTCATGGCTGAGAGTCCTACATCTTGCAGGCAACAGGAAGTCAACCGAGACATGGGGCAGTATCCTGAGCATAGGAAACCTCAAAGCCCACCCCCACAGTGACACACTTCCTCCAACAAAGCCACACCATCCAATAGTGGCACTCCCTATAGATTATGGGGGCCAGTTACATTCAAACGACCCCAGGATTGAACTCAAGTCTCCAGGCTTGTGCAGCAAATACCTCTACCGACCGAGCCATCTTACTGGTCCAAAACTGTATCTTAAGAAGCTAGAAATCATTAGCTAAATATAGTAATGAAAGATACCACTTAAAGCAAGTTAGCATATACCTTGGGCCACTTTCTGTTGCTATAAGTGGAAACTGCAGACAAGACTACTTTATAAAAAAAAAAAAAAAAGTTTTATTTGGCTCTTAGCTTGGGAGACTGTGGCCCCAGGCAGGGACCTGGCATATGGGGGGGGGGGGTGCGGGGAGCCCTCTTGCTGCATCCTGATGTGGAGGCCATCACAGGGTCAGAGAGAACAAGCCTGCTGACTCAGAACTCTCTCTTTACAGTGCGGTTTCCTCACAGGGCCTCATACCATGAGTTCACTATTTCCCGAAGGCCCCACCTCCAGACACCATTGATATGTGAATCTGGGGAGGTTATGCTTCTAAGATGTGGGCTTTTAGGAGACACATTCAATCTACACCAATGTGTTTTATCTCTAATGTGTAGAAGTTAGTCACTGCTGATTGTATCTATACAAGGTATACACATTAATTTACATAGCACATTTCTTTGTTAGCTGTAGAAGATAAATATAATAGCCGGGCGGTGGTGGCGCACGCCTTTAATCCCAGCACTCGGGAGGCAGAGGCAGGCGGATCTTTGTGAGTTCGAGGCCAGCCTGGGCTACCAAGTGAGTTCCAGGAAAGGCGCAAAGCTACACAGAGAAACCCTGTCTCAAAAAAAACCAAAAAAAAAAAAAAAAAAAAAAAAAAAAAGAAGATAAATATAAACATGCACACACACCACACAGGTGCACCCACACAGGCACACACATCACACACACACCACACATATACACCACATATACACACCACATACCACACTCACACACACCACACACCACACCCACACAGAGGCACACACACACCTCACACACACGTGCACACATATACACACATACCACACCCACACACACATGCACACACACATGCACACACACATGCCACACACACCACATATACATACCATACACTCCACACACACACACACACACACACACACACACACACAAACACATCACATACACATACCACACACACACACACACACACACACACACACACACACACACACACACGAGAACAGCAGCCATACATTGAAATGCACTCAGACATTTCAGACTAGGTTTAGGGCCTGGTTCGTTCAGTTCACGCCCTTGTCCCACTGGCTCCAGCCTCTTTCTCCTTTGGTCCCGTTCCACCTTTTCATTGTGTTTTGACAGGTGAAGCCGCTCACGCAAAGTCATCGAACAAAAATACAGGAAGGCCACCTTGGCCTCCTTCCGGGCTGCGCACCCTCCTACCCTTCCGCAGAGCCGGGAAGGACGGGGCAGCAGGAGGGCTGTTGGCTTTGTGGGGAGGGAACTGGAATGCTGTCTGTCTGTCTGTCTGTCTGTCCTCTGCCCTCTCCACCCCAGGCCCCAGGAGACCCAGCCCTGGAGCTCTTCAGGCTTCAGCCAGCACAAACACGGCCCAGCAAGGCGGACAGGGCTTGCAATCAGCCCATGCAATTCACTTAAGTGCAAACATTGTTCTTTATCTTTTATAAAAAGCTTCATTGTTACATCACAACCAGAGGAATTTAGCCTTTAACCCACAGTTTCCCACCCCTAGCAGCAGGAAACCTTCGTTTCTGATAAGAGGAATTTTCTTCCTTTCTCTCATTTCTGGAGATGAGGCAAACCGCGGCAGTGTCTTTTGGACCCTGATTCACTCCAACTAAAATAAAGCAAAGGGCCCCCCAGTAAAATATGACACAAACAGAATCTCCCAATGCAGTAACGCACAGAACATGCAAATGAAGGGTCCAAGGGGGTTTTGTTTCTGCTTTTTTGTTTGTTTGTTTCTTTGGTTGTTTGTTTGGTTGGTTGGTTGTGTTTTATATTTCCCAATCTGCTTTGTTATTTTCTTATTATTTCCTTCTTCCATCTGCTCCTAAAAATTCTTTATGCATTGTTTGGAAGTTTCATACAGTCATAAAGTGAATTTTCATCATTTTCATTCCCTCTCTCATCCATCCAACAATCCCTTCTCCTGCTTCAATGTCTCCAAGGCTCAGGGAATATCACAAAGGAGAAGACAGAAAGACTCTAACAGCCAGATACTTATTTCAAAAAAAGACATGGGTTTCTCTTGCTTAGGCATGGAACCATGCTCTGTTCCTTCATCTCCCTCTAAAGATCACAGTGAAAAGACCCAAACCCTTCCTAATGGACGAAATGTCTGTGCCCCTGCCCATCTACATTGAAATCCTAATATCCCTCTCCGGGTGGAGGTACTTTAGAGGAGGCTTTCTGGAAGTCAGTAAGTCGTGAGGATGTCATGAGGAGGATTCCACCTTCATGAACAAGACCCCTGTCAGAAAGCACAGAGCCAGGCTTCTACTGAGGGAAGTCAAGTGTGCGCATCACCTAGGAGGCCACGGGCTCTCATCAGTGCGTCTCCCGGGATACTGATCTCGGACACCCCAGCCCTCTGAACCGTGAGAAACATGTTCCGGAGGGAGTGTTGCATTGTGATGTATTCATCTTACATGCATGTATGCATCGTGGGTGCACACATGCCACCATGTGCCTGTGAAGGTGGGGACAACTTTCGGGAGTCATTTCTCTCCATCCACCACCCAGTGCTGAGGGGTTCAATTTAGGTTGTCAGGCTTGGTGGCCTTTATCCTCTGAGTCTCTTAACAGGCCCGCATGGAAGGCACCTGGTTCTTGGTGTTTTGGGGTGTGTGTGTGTGTGTGTGTGTGTGTGTGTGTGTGTGTGTGTAATAGAGTTTGTTAGATCCAAGAGACTAAGGTACTCACTCCCTCCACTGCTGAGTTCTACTGAAATTTTGAGAACCAGGATTTATGGGACCAGCTGAGCTGGACAGAAAAGAAAGGGGGTAGAACAGAGGGGAAACAATCTCCCCATCACCCACGGAGGAGGGAATCTCATGAACTAATTTTATCAGTTCTGCATCCTCCTCAGAACCCTAGTTTCCACCTAATTTATCAAGTAAGATGTGTGTGTGTGTGTGTGTGTGTGTGTGTGTGTGTGTGTGTGTGTGTGTGTATTTAAACTAATGGTCTGGGTTTTGCTTTCCTTTTTGAATGCATGTATTATGTGCACGTACTGTGTTGTGTATGTGTGTGAACGGGTGTGAATGTGTGTGCTTGTGTGTGCGTGCACGCGAGTGTAGAGGTCAGAGGATAACCTCAGGAACTCTTGAGAAAGTGTCTGTCCTGAAGCTCACCAATTGGGCTAGACTGGCTGGCCAGCACGCTCCAGGAATCCTCCTGTCTCTGCCTCCCCAACACTCACCACAAGTGCACACCACCAGACTTAATGATTTCAGGTTGCTTCCTGGACTTGAACTCAGATCCTCACACTTGTGAAGCCAGCATTTTTGCCAGCTGAGCTACCTCCCTAGGGCCCTGCTTTTGTTTGCTGTTGTATAGCAAGCTTCCACAATGGCCACTTGAAAAAACTCTTTTCGATTATGTCGTAACTATTATGGGTCCTCCTCCGCCGGCCTTAACACAACGCAAATGACGACGCAGTTGCTGGAGGTGGAGTTCTCAGCTGAGAAGGACTTGCCTGTAATTCCTCAAGTTACTGATTTTCTTTCCTTGCTATTAGATTCACAGCGTGTAGATTCACTTTGGAATCTGCTGTTGCCTTGGAGACCTCCCAATGGGTCCACTATGAAGACAGGGTACCACATGATTTTATCCAGTCGCTAGAGTTACACCCCATTCCTGTGGTTAGAGGTGAGTCATGGGTTCTACCTACCCACCCTGGGGAGCAGTGCACAGTGGTGAATGTCTGGAAGCTGAGATCATGGGGCATACTCTAGACCCCCCTGGGGTCACGCCATTTTCTTTTATCCTCCCTCCAATAGACAGTGCGAAAGACCCGAGACCTCTGCAATGGCTGAAAAGTCACAGAATCAGCTTTTGGTAAAGTGAAAAGAGATATTTTACAAACATACACCCTAACACAAAGGTAAAATACATCTAGCTCTTTTCTCTAGTGGCTAATGGCATGAGAAGTTGACACCATACAACCATGGCTTTAAAGCCCCGATTCCCAGCTCAGTCTTTGACAAACTCGGTCTCAGCCCCTGTCTTTAAGATAGGAATAACAATATCTCCCTTTGTGATTATTGTGAGAAGTAAATTAGATGAAATCAATAAGCACTTGGGAAATGCTTGGTGTAGAAGTGTTTGATAAATGATCACTTTGGTATCCAGGTAAGAGCCTGGGGTGCCTCAAACAAGATTTGTTTTTTACTGTGTGTTCTAAACACAGAAAACTGAATTGCCAGAGATGGGCTGCCCCTTCCGAGGCCTTGGAGCGTGGGGCTTCAGGCATCATACAAAACTGTTGGTCTGTCTGACCTCCTGGGTGACTCTAACAGGGCTCTCTAGCCCAACTTCTCCTTTGTCTTCATCTATGAAACCCGATTTTGCAGTCTGGGGTCCTTGTAGATCTCCAAACTTCATAATAGCATGCTTGAGGGAGGATGGAGTGTCTCTGTCCATAGCCCATGGGCCAAAGCAAGTCAGTGGCCCACACAACTTCAGGGAGGACAAGGAAAAGTCATTGTGTCAAACTTGGACTTGTAACACCTAGTGATGGTAAGATAACCAGCACAAAGCAAAGGACAAGTAGGGATTTTTAGGAGAGCAAATGAATGTCTTACTGAAGAGAATGAGATGCTAACGAGCTTTGTCACCTCTCTGTTCAGTAACTTCTTCCTGTGTAGAATATCTCCATAAAAGCCTTCGGAAACACAAGCATCACATCTACTTAAAACTGGTGTCCTGATTTGACTAAGGTGTTGAATGATGCTGAAGAAATTAAGGAATTGAGAGAGAGAGAGAGAGAGAGAGAGAGAGAGAGAGAGAGAGAGAGAGAGAGAGAGAGAGATGGGTAGCAGGAAGATGGAACTATTCATATTCTGTTGTAGGATTGCTGAGAAAACGCACTGTGAGATCCTACAAGTATAATGTATTGAAGCTTGGATAGCTTCATAAATGTTTTATCCTTGAACATGCATATATACCATCCTGCTATTTTTCCAAGCAAATTTCAAAGAGTTTTGCTGTGTATCATCTGGGGCTTCCAATGGGATTTCGACTATTTCATTTCTAAGAATAATCACTTCTTTTCTTTTTTATTAATTTTGCTCTTCTTCTTCTTCCTTTTCTTCTTCTGCTGTTGTTTTGGTTTGGTTTGGTTTTGATGTTTTAAATTTGAGGCAGAATCTTATCATGTAACCCCCTCCAGCATTGGACTCCTTCTCCCAAGTGCTGGGATTACAGACCCATACCACCCCTCATGGCTTCATTTTTTGTTAGCAAAACACCTGAGGCAGGATGTCATTATAAAGAAAAGATTTATTTATCTCATGTTTCTGGAGATTCAAGGGTGTGGTTTGCTCAGGTCTGGTGAGGACATCATTGATCATGGCAACTGAATGTGTGAAAATAAATCACTTTACTGAGCCGGAGGCCAAGCAAAGAGAAAGGGCCAGTCAGTCTTTCAACTTCCCACTAGATCCCACCCCTTAAAGGTCTGACCACCCCTTAGCATCAACAGGCTAGGGACCAACTTCCCAAACACACAAAACTGTGTGAGACACACTCCAACCATATCCAAATCCATTTGTTACTTCATTCATCAAATTAGGGCATATTCAAATGCTGATCTGTGTAACCCCGAGTTTAAATCTAACTTAAGTTATAAGACCCACGAGATCATGGGACCCCTTAAATGGGGACTCACAAAGTATTTGGATAGACCAGAGGAAAGAAGCTAATGAGAAATCATGATGCTTCCAGTCTTTGTCGGTATGTTCCAGCAGAAAACACCTTCAATGGTCACACCCAATTAGCAGAGGTCAGTAACTGTCCCTTTGCTAGAGTAAAGGGTAGTGAACCTGTCCATCACGCCTCCACCCTCTGGCTTTTCAACATGCCACATTACCCTATGGTTCCCACAAGTTTCCTTGGGCAGAACAAGTCCTTCTTCTATATCACCTGGTAGTACATAAGAGCATGGGTTAGTTCATTGATTCTCGGAGTATGGCTTCCAACAGGCATCATCAGCCGCATCAGGGAACTTTCTAGAAGGGCAGCTCTGTGATCCTGTCAGGACTGATAAGGAGAGTACCCAGCCAACTGGTTTAACAAGTCTTCCAGGGAATTCTGATGTACAGGAATGTTTGGAACCACCAAGTTCATCCAGCATGGTGGTGCACACCTACAGTCCCAGCATCTGGGATAACTGAGGCAGGAGGATTGCCATAAATCTTGTTAGGGACACATAGCAAGATCTTGTCTCAAAACAAAAGAAAAGACCTTTTTTTTAAAAGCAAAGGAGATGATCATTGTGCCTATCAAATGTTCTTCCTCTCCTTCAAGGCGATGGTGGAATTCCTCAACTCCATGCCTTAACCAGACACTTAATCTTGCTGTATCTCAAATGGGAGCCAGCTGTAGTCACACTTACAGGTTACTGTGAGGGATCAATGAATTCTGTATGTAAAAGCCCTACTCACATCCTTGGCAATGAGCTGTAGTCACACTTACAGGTTACTGTGAGGGATCAATGAATTCTGTATGTAAAAGCCCTACTCACATCCTTGGCAATGAGCTGTAGTCACACTTACAGGTTACTGTGAGGGATCAATGAATTCTGTATGTAAAAGCCCTACTCACATCCTTGGCAATGAGTACATAGTTGATAAGTTACCACTTGACAAGAATTCCCTTCACCCTCATATCTTTTTTAACTGGAGTGATCTGGTTGGAAAACCTCGCCAAGAGCTCTGTGGCTCTGTTCCTGTTTGTCCCTTTCCCCCACCGGCACCTCCTGTGCCCCCTTCCTAACATGTTTGGCTTTCTTTGGGGGAATTTTTTTTTCTGGCTTTTCAAGACAGGGTTTCTCTGTGTAGCTTTGCGCCTTTCCTGGAACTCACTCTGTAGCCCAAGCTGGGATCAAACTCACAAAGATCCTGCACCTGCCTCTGTCTCCCGAGGACTGGGATTAAAGGCGTGTGCCACCACCGCCCGGCTCTTTTGGGGAATTTTTAAAACAGGGTCTCACTGGGTAGCTCTTGCTAGCCTGGAATTCACTATGTAGACCAGGTTAACCTTGAACTTGCAGTGATCCTCCCACCTCTACCTCTACGGCGCTGGCATGATGGATATGCACCACCTCGTCCAGATTCTAAGATTTTTGTTTTTCCCAGCAGATCGTTCATTCACCACTGTAATCCCTCCCTATAAGTGAGAAGTTCGGTGGCCGTCGCTACACTCTGTTGTGTGACCACGGGTACCTTCCATCTCCTGAACGGTTGTCACCGCCCCCCCACCCCCCACCCCCCCAACCCCGCAACCCTGTGCCCACTAAACACTAACGCCTCGGCTCCCTCCCCCCTCCCCTCCTGTGACTCTTGGAAAACTGCATTCTACTTTTCCATCTCTGAGGACTTGACTATTCTAGGCATCCTAGAGAAGTGAAATCATACGGTGTTGATCCTTCTGTGACTGACCTCCTCAGCTCAGTAGAAGGTCAAGACCCATCCATAGCGCATCACGGTGAGGATGCCCTTTCTTGCTAGGGTTGATTTGTGCCCCAGAGTATAAATGCACCGCTGTGTTTTTATTATTCATTCTCTGTTCGCGGACACTTAGGGTGAGTAGTTTGTCTACAAACACGAATGTATACGTCTTTCTTTGAATCCCTGCTTATAACTCATTTTAATATGAAGTACTCATTTCTGGTAGTCTACTAGTCTTGACAGCCCCATCCTTATTATAGAAGCCTCCCTCTCTCTTCTCTAAGGCTGCTTGGCCTCCCCCACCCCTCTACGGCAGCCTAGAGAATGCTGTCCGATTTTCTTACGTTCTTTGAAAACTTCAGAGTGAAGGCCCAGTCTTTCCCCCAGATTTCATTTGATTATAGGGCATGGTTATTTTTTTTTTTACGACCCATCTGCCAAATTCGAAGTGCTCACAGAGAAAATGTTATTTTTTCCATCCCGTGGGTGATAGAGGCCTAAGAACAAAGGAGGATTATAGGGTGGACCATCTTCTATGATAACTTAGTTGTCTTCCAGTTATTTCCAACCAAACACACAGTATCATTAGCTTTGGCCTTGGCTTCCACTTAATCTATTTTGACTAGGAATATTGTCTTCGGAAGCACTACAATTTCCTGAAGAGACTGCAAATCAGCATTCTTGCCTACAATCATGCATTATCTTTCCCCTGCTTGAAAGACGCACAAAGGGAGCAGCATATCATTGCGAGCAGCAAGGTTTTATTTTATCTTATTTTATTTTTTTTATTTAGTGTCTGCCTCCCAGATGAACTGCAAGGTAAGGTATTTAGACACTGAACATTTATCAGATGTGTTTCATTTTCCTGCTATGTCCTGTAGACAGAAAGAAAAAAAAAAGATAATAGACTGTAACTAGCAGTTAAGAGATTCAGACTTCCAAACCTTTAGTCTGTATAATATACAGTGGCAAGACAGTGGATAGCAAACTCATCTGCTGCTCGAAAGTACCCTGAGATGAAATGTTTAGTGAAGAATCATTTCTGTGAGGTCTGCAAAAAAAAAAAAAAAAAAAAAAAAAAAAAAAAAAAATGGGCGTTAAACAGCTTTTTACAGACTCAACCTGAGCTTTGTCAGGAGTTGGTGCACATGCGTCCTCTAGGGGGCAGTGTTGTGTAGTGGAGATGTGGTCTGGATGCTGGTTGCTGAGGATCATAATATCCTTCACCTCTAGCTGTGTGACCTTGAAAACTGTTGTAAATCTCTCTGTCTCTGTCTCTCTGTCTGTCTCTGTCTCTGTCTGTCTGTCTGTCTGTCTCTCTCTCTCTCCCCAATTGAAAAGTAGGAACGGTAATATTACCTACAGGGTAGTTCCTATCTTTCCAGTGTAAATACCTGGTCACTTAAATCCATCAAACAAGACTTGAGAAATAAGTGTGTTACCAGAATAGCTTATTGAAAAGTTGGCAAAGAATTGTATAAATTATAAAATTATTTGTATTTCATCAAATTTGGTTTAAAGCTTCTATTATATGGTTTTTCTTAAGGAAAAACAAAATTTAAAAGAGGTTTTTGTTAAATTTTTCAAATAATTGGTTTTTTGAGACAGGGTTTTTCGTGTAGCTCTGGCTGTCTTGGAACTCGATCTGTAGACCAGGCTGGCCTCGAACTCAGAGATCTGCCTGCCTCTGCCTCTGGAGTGCTGGGATTAAAGACATGTGCCACCACCACCCAGCATATCCTTTCTTTTTCTGTTTGATTTTAGTTTTTGTTGCTGTTATTGCTGCTCTGGATTTTGTTTTCTCCCCCCCCCCTTTATTCTTTGTTTTTGTTTGTTGGTTGTTGTTTTCAGGGTCTCCTCCAACCCAGATTCATCTCAGATTTGCTGTGCAGCTAAGGAGGGCCAGGAACATCCGATTCCTATCTCCTCCCTGAGGGTTGGGATTAATAACGTGCACCACCAAACCCAGCTTTACACAGTGCTGGGCCAAACTCGAGCACTGTGCATGCTCCATGTACATCGTACACGCTGGGCGAGCATTTTGCCAACTGAGCTCTACCTGGCCTTTTGTTGTTGTTGTTTTGGTTTGAGAAAAGTTTGCACTGTGAAGCCTAGGCTAACTTTAAAATCTTATTATCTCAGACGACTGAATTTTGGGGCTGCAGGTACATGCCACGATACAGCTTACATAATGGTCTTCATTTCACACGGACTCAATGTTTTAATAGGACACGCATTTTGAGAAACTATTCTGAGGCTTCAAGTTTCTAAGCACCTTTCCTGTTTCCTTAAGATCGAGTCCTTCCCTTTAAAATCTCTGTCATTTTCCTATCATCCTTTTCCTCATTGTGGACGGGGTGACGACTGTCCAACTATCAGTTGTCAGTGGCTTTACAGATAATCTCAGTGGTTTTTCTCTATTACTTTCGCCAACTCCATGAAACCCAGAAATGATGGCAAATCCCCCCCTTTGTAACCCACTTTCCATTGTTCAGGCTTCTGCGGCCTCTGACAGTCAACCAGGCCATGCTCAGCAGAGTGTCTGCTTGCTGGCCAGGGTAGAAACCAGAGCGAGATGGTGAGAGGTTTAAGCAAGGGTTGCTTTTAGTGAACAGCCAGCCCATTACGATACATTTTGCTCCTGACACCTCTTGGAAGATGAACACTCAGAGAGCAAAGGCCTTCTTCCTCCTGAAATGGTTGAAGTCATGCCATGTACTCAGCTTAGTGCTGGGTGAACAGCGTACACTTTAGTTGCCAATCACTGTCCTCATTGTTTACATAAAAAGACCCACATGGTCACAAAAGGCACTGAATTGTGGTATTGACGATATTGAAAGCACCGGAACATGTGGGGATAGATAAGAAAACAGCATTGTGTCTATTTATGCTTACATATAAATATGTACCATTCACTCTCTATAGCCATAAGTTCTGGGCTCACAAATTCAACACTATATAGAAAATCTTTAAAAAAAAAAAAAAAAAAAAAAAGAAAGAAAGAAATCATCTGAGCTGAGAGGGGTGATGTACGCTTTTGATTCCTGCACCCAGAAAACAGAAGCAGGTGAATCTCTGTGAATCTGAGGCCAGACTGGCCTATATAGTGAGTTCCAGACTAGGCAAGATTACAAAGTGAGATTCCCCATTTTTCCCATCCTTCTCTCTCTCTCTCCCTCTCTCTCTCTCTCTCTCTCTCTCTCTCTCTCTCTCTCTCTATATATATATATATATATATATATATATATATATATATTTATTATATTTACTGTATTGACATGTCATTTTTCCCCAAACAATAAACTTAACAACTATTTATGTAACATTTATATTGGGTTAGAGATTATGTATGATCTAGACATGTGTCAAGGTACATGGTAGGATAAATCATTTTACATCAATATCAATGAATAGACTATACTACTTTACATCAATATCAATGGATATACTATATCATTTTATATCAATGGGTAATGGACACAGGCTAAGAGGAATATTTCCCTCAAATCAGTTCCCCCTTTCCTCCAATTACAGCCACAACTAGAGAATAAATTAATTGATTTCTCTTCAGTCTACTCCTTACTTTTGACTTATCTTCTTTCAACAACTCTATTCCCATCGAGCCTCATGATTACAAATATGCAGTTTATCTGTCTCTTGTCATTAGAATCTGTGTCCCAGCATCCATAGAACACACAAAGTTTGTTCCAGCACCAATAACAGGGTCTGTCACTTCGCAGGTGTTCAATAAGCATTTGTTTGTGAATACATGGTATGGTGGTTTGGATGAGAATGGCCCCCATAGGCTCACCTATTTGAATGCTTGGTTCCCAGCCAGTGGAACTGTTTAGGAAGGATTAGGAGGTGTGGCCTCATGGGAGTGGGTGTGGCCTTGTTGGAGGAGGTGTGTGACTAGGCGTGAGGCTTTGAGGTTTCAATAGCCCACACCAGCCCAGTTTTGCTTTCTCTCTACCTGTTGCCTGTGGATCAGGGTGTAAAGTGCTCAGCTGCTGCTCCAGCACCATGCCTGTCTGCTTCCCACCATGATGGCCGTGAACTCCACTACCTTGTGGAACCAGCAGCCCCTTGTCAAATGCTTTATTTTATAAGAATTGCCCTTTTCATCGTCTTTCTTCACAATAGTAGAATAGTAACTAATACACATAGTAAATCAAAGACTCTGTTAGTGTCCAAAGGCTATCACAATGGTTCTGTGGTCAGGGATCCTCATTCACTCTGCCTGACAGACTCTGTTGTGAATAAGAAAGACAGTCTGGGAAGCCATGCAAATCTTAAGGAACACAGTGCAGGATTCTCAGAAGCTCCAGGAAGAATGGCAGGCTGAGGCAGTCAGGCAAACTCAGTCTTCTGGGTTCTTAGACAAAGCCCCATTCTGATTCAGTAGACAAGGAATCAAAGCTGGTACTCCCAAAGGGCAAAGGAAGGAAGCCGGAATTCTCCCTGCTATGAAGGAAAAAGTTTGTGCTTGAATCCTGGTGTGGCTCCCTAGGGTGAAGACATTGGTGCCCTATGGCATTAATTGGGCCTGTATCTCAGGAAAATGGCCTCCAACGTTCAGGGCCCTGAAATGCATTTGTGTGACTGCAGAGTGAGGCTGAATCAGCATTCCCCAGCCTCCAGACCTGCACTCACTCGGGAACCACTGGCCACACGTGGCTGATGAGTCCTTGGAGTGGTGCTAGGACCACATTTTTAAATGAGAAGACCAAAACAACATGTAGAAAAGGCAGAACAAACACGCAACGCATCCCTTAAATACTTCGGTAATGACTAATTTTTAAATAATGGTAGTTTTATCTACTGGGCTAAATAAAATATATCATCCGAATGAGGATAGTAGGGGAAGCAGATTTGAGGCAGAGGCTATGTGTGGACTGCAGTACCTTTGTTCAGTTTTGCTACAAAAACCTAAAACTGCTTTGAAAGAAAGAATGTTTAAGTCAACCATTGTAGAACATACTTATAATGGCAGCATTCTGGGACAGAGGCAGGAAGATCATGAGCTCCAGGCCAGCCTGAACTACATTGCTAGTTTGAGGCCAACCTGGGCTATATAATGAGAACCTGCCTAAGAAACCAAAAAACAAAAAAAGAAGGCTGTTTATAAATAAATTAATTAAATCAATAAATAAAATTTATATACATATTAAGTTCACTTGTTCTTTCTTTTGTTTTACCTTTTTACCTGTAGTTGCTAGAACCTTGAAATTTGCATATGCAACTAAAGATATGCCAAGCCAGGCATGATGACTCACCCTTGTAATCCTAGTACTCAAGGGTCAGAGTCAGGAGGATTGCCATGAGCTCCAGGTCAGCTTGGG
The DNA here is from genome assembly GCF_049852395.1 of Peromyscus maniculatus bairdii. NCBI lineage: Eukaryota > Metazoa > Chordata > Mammalia > Rodentia > Cricetidae > Peromyscus > Peromyscus maniculatus. The sequence continues at coordinate 21,210,795 of NC_134869.1, read as the reverse complement.
CTATAGTATGAGATCCTGTCCAAAAAAGAAAACTGATTGTGGTGGTTTGAATAGGTATGGCCGGCATAGACTCATGTGTTTGAATGCCTGGCCCACAGGGAGTGGCACTACTAGCAGGTGTGGTCTTATTGGAGGAGGTGTGGCCTTGTTGGAGGAGGTGTGGCCTTGATGGAGGAAGTCTGTCCCTGTAGAGGCAAGCTTTGAGGTCTCAGATGCTCAAGCTAGGCCCAGTGTGCCACACAGTTGCTTCTGCTGCCTACAGATCAAGATGTAGAAACCTCTCAGCTCCTTCTCCAGCACCATGTCTGCCTGCACACCATCATGAAGATAATGAACTAAACCTCTGAAACTGTAAGCTAGCCCTAATTAAATGTTTTCCTTTATAAGAGTTGCCATGGCCATGGTGTCTCTTCACAGCAATAGAACCCGTAATTAAAATACTGAGGGTGGGTGGCATATTTCTATTTAATAAATTCTCATTTCTCCTCCATTTTTCTGATCAAATACCTCCATCTCATCCCACACTTTAGCAATCCCCACCCCATGTCATCCATGCTTATTATCCAAGTGTGTATGCCAAGCCTGCTCAGAGTACGTAGTGCACAGAACCCTGTTCAATTGGCATTTTCTAAATGCACTTAGCCAGGGCACCTATTTCCCACTGAACACAAACTCGTATCTTTCATTTGGGGGAAGACATCTTGGAAAACATGGCTCTAGATGGTCTGCAGCATTCAGATTCCATTGATTTATCACACGATTCTAAGGATATGGAAAGAAATCTTGAGTGGGCATGTGAGACACTTGTTGAGACAAGGCGAGTTTGAGGGAGAAGTTACATTTCCCTGATGGCTCCTGGGAGAAGCCACAGCTAGGTAGAAGCTGATAAGCAATGGAGTGTGGAGTTGGAGAGGGAAGATGGGTTTGGGTTCGGTTTCTCAACAGAAGTGTACCCTGATTTTTCCACCGCTTGGGTTGCCTTAGAGCAGTGGTTCTCAACCTTCCTAATGCTGCCTTGAATACAATTCCTCATGTTGTAGAGACGCACAGTCATAACATTATTTTCATTGAGACTTCCTAACTGTAATTTCCCTACTGTTGTGAATCATAATGCAGATGTTTGATATGCAGATGGTCTTGAGCAGGTGACTCCCCCCCACCCAAGGGGTCATGAACCACAGGTTGAGAACCTCTGTCTCGAGGAACCAGCTTCCCAGGAACATCCAAGTCTTGGCTACAGGATAAAGATACAGCGCCCTCAAAATAAACTCAAAACTCTAGGAAGAAGCATTGAGTTACCATGACTAGACAGCTACAGATTTCAAAGTTAGGAGACCGTAAGACCTAAGGATAAGTCAAACCCAGCAAGAGCTGGGCCACCACGCAGGGCTTCCCCTCTCACCCAGATGGCTCCAGGGAGCAGCTGAGGAGAACCCCCTCAGCGTTTATCTCTCCAGATAAAGCACGAAGCCACAGCTCACCACCTCTGATGGCTTCTGACAGAAGTTCCTATGTGGATGATAAGAGAGCTATTTCTGATGCTCAGCACTTCAGATGCCCTGCCGGATGTGGTGTTCTAAGTGGTTCAGATGTGAGTGAAAGTTTCTCCTAGAAAAAAAACTCAAAATTTCTCCTGTTGTCTGCAAACTTCTTCATAGCTACTGAGGCTGGGCTTAGCGGTGATGCTCTCCATAAACACCAAGCATGTATTCTGGGTTATATGTATTTTTCAGAGCTAGATATTGATACCGGGCCTTCTTGCAGGCTAGACAAGCGCCCTACCGCTCAGAGCTAAATAACGTTTTTGATAGCTCTATTAAGGTATAACTTATACACAATAAAATTCACCAATTTGAAGTGTGAGTGATCACAAACCTGTTTTGGAAAATTTCTACCACCCTACCTTTCACCCCCAAGTTTTGGGGGGCTCCTTTTCAGTTAATTATCATTCTTAACTACGACTCCCAGAACTACCAATCTGATTGTTTTCCTGGTGGCTTTTTATCGTGTGTGTGTGTGTGTGTGTGTGTGTGTGTGTGTAGATGTGTGTATGCAGTGTGTGTATGTGTATATATATAGTCTTCATATAAGATTTCATGTTAATGGAGGAATACAATGTACTATGAGGTGTTTTGTGTCTGGCAATCTTTTGCTTACCATGATGTTTTTTTTTTTTTAATGGTTTTTCGGGATGGAGTTTCTCTGTGTAGCTTTGCACCTATCCTAGAACTCACTTTGTAGACCAGGCTGGCCTCGAACTCACAGAGATCCACCTGCCTCTGCCTCCCAAGTGCTGGGATTAAAGACGTGCACCACCACCGCCCGGCACCATGATGTTTTTAAGATTCCTCTGGGTCATAGGTCAGGACTCAGCTCCTTTTAATTGTAAACATTCCAATGCTCCTCACCAGTCTCTTTTTATCTATACATCAGTTGTTGGGCAATTGGATTGACTCAGTTCAGTACTCATAATATAATGACACTATAAATATGTACATATCTTTAGTTGACATATATTTTTGTTTATCTAGGGTAATACCCTGTAATATAATTAATTACTGGGTCATATGATAAGTGTATGTTTAACCTTCCAAGAACTTCATTTTCAAAATGGCTGTACTGCTTTTGCATTCCCAGCGGCAGTAAATCAGACTTCCGGTTCGCACCACAGTCTCCACCCTTGTTGTCAGGCTTTTTAGTCTTAGCTGTGCTAGTGTGGGTTTTACAGCATCTGAGCATCAACTTGAATTTCCCATCATGCTAAGCATCTCTCCAGGCATGTGCTTTTTGACTGTAGATGCTCTCTTGCGAAGTGCTTATGAAAATATTATCGGGGGGATGGGGGTGTGGAGAGTTGGCTCAGCAGTCGAGAGCACTGGTTGCTCTTCCAGAGGACCCAGGTTCAATTCCCACCACCCACATGGCAGCTCACAACTGTCTGTAACTCAGGAGCTGACACCCTCACACAGACATACATGCAAAATAACAATGCACGTAAAATTAAAAAAAAAAATATTTTCCTCACCATACTACACTATTGGATTGTTACCCTTTTATTGAGTTGAGAGATATATTTATGTTATCTAAATATGAGTCCTTTGTCAATTATATACCACACAATTATTTCCTCTTGGTTAATGGCTTGCTTTTTAATCTTCTCAATTACATTTTTGACAAGCTAATGTTTTTAAACTTTATGAAGTCTATTTTTCTTTTTTTGTGTGTTTGTTTATTTGTTTTTTTTGTTTGTTTTGATTGTTTTTTGAGACAGGATCACACTCTGTAGCCCAGGATAGGCTGGGATTTATTATGTAGAGCAGGCTAGCCTCAAACATCTAGTGACCTTCCTACATCTGCCTCCTAAGTGCTAAAATTATATTCATGCACCACACTATCTAGCTTTGTAAAGTTTTAAAATAAATGTCTTTTTTAAGTCTCATGTTTCTGTGTTCTAAATAAGAAATTTCAGACAACCCAACATCCCAAGGATCATCCTCGCATACATTATTCTAGAATCTTTACGATACTAGCTTTCAGATTTAGCTCTAGGATCTGTTTTTGAATTGAATTTTCAATACATCGTGAGGAAAAGGTCGAGGCACCTTCCTTAATATAGATATCTAGTTACATATCAAAGTCTGTACTTTTGATCACCACAGTTTATCATGACTCAATTGGCCACAGAGATAGGAGTCTCTTTCTGAACTCTAAACTCTGTCACGTAGATCTACACGCCTATCTTTATGACTGCCACATTGTCAAGCGATTACAGCTTTTACAGTAAGCCTGAAGATCAGGGTGTGCTGGTCCACACCTTTGTTCTTTTAGAAAGTCGTTCTTTGCCTGGGCTGCGTTTTAAAGGACGCTTTAGTGTCTGGGAGGGCTAATCCTGTGCCAGTTTCATAGCACAAAATGTGTAGACACCTAGACAGACGCTCCCGACTTCATACCGTGAGGCTGGGCTCTCTCTCTGTGGTCACCGCTCATTTCCCTATGGTCATATCAGCTCATGAGAGCAGAGGCCACATGGTCTCTTCACCTCTCAGCCCCAAGCGCGATCAGGCTTCTGGTAGGTTTTCTTTCAACAGTTACCTAGTCCACAAAGGGAGTAACCAGGTCCAAGAGACACGCGGTGGCTTATCTCTAATACCAAAGTCGAGAGCAGGCTGCGTCTGAGAACTTCAGTTTCTAAATGTCTCTATTTTATCTTTTTTCACAACACATCCGAAAGCAGTAGACAGAAGGAAGGAAAAGCAAGGGTGGAGAGGAATGGAGGTAGGAAACAGATAAGAGCCCTTCTGGAAAGTTCTCTGAAAGGCTCTTGTTTCGAAACCACTCAGCCCATTACCTGTAGCTTCCAACTTCGGAACACGCACAACTTGCACATGTCTGTTCTTTGTGCAGAATGCCGAGGGATACCAGTGATTCGCGGGCCCCAAACTACAACCTTGGCAGGGGACGATCTTTCTTTTCCTTCCTGACACAGTGCTAAAAAAACAAAATAAAGGACAGATGCGCAAGCCAGAACGGATCCAGAGGTCGGGAGACGACAATGCCGGCAGAACTGGCCAGGAATCACAGTGCCTCCAATTCCCAACATCACTAGGGACCAACGGTCGGCAATTTTCCCCCTCGCAACCGAATTTAGGAAAGGCCCTTATCTTTAGGAAAACAGAGAGTAGACATTCTGGAGAAGTGGATGTCGGGGGGGGGGGGGGGCGGGAGGAGATAACCTGGTATGAATCCGAGAGGAGAATACTTAGAGAGAAAGATAAGGAACGCATGAGTAAAGACAGAGGTGGCTTCGGTGTGCAACCCCCTAATTCATGCGGCATGCAATCTTCCTAAATAGTGGTTGCAGGATGTAAATGCGCATTTGGAGGGCCGGGCACTGTCAATAAGCCCATCGGCCAAATTGTCCCTTCAAGTAATTACATGTCCCTCCTATTGAAATGAATGGGTGTCACTTACAGGTAACGGGGAAGACGTGGTCCCAGGAGCTTACAAGGTGCTCTGAAGATTGACTTAGAAACAGTGACTAAGGGAGATTTCTACCAGAAACAGCCATCGATCAGGAGAGAATGGGATCGGTATGTCATAGCCAAGGAAACGCTTGCTTAGGGGGGATTTCACGAGTGCAACCTGGTAGTCACTTCAGAGGCAAATCCAAGATGAGACATGGCCCTGCCTCAACTTGTTCTCAAGCCTGCAGGTGAAGGGCTGGGGCAGCATCCCTGTGCGTGGCTCATTCCCTTGGTTCTCAGCTTGAGGCCATTTTCTCTGGATGAGATTAGGTTGCCTGGGAAGATGCACATTATCTGTCATCTTTTGTCACTTGCCCATCGCTTGTTTCCAGCTTCAAGAACAGAGGGGGACCACGTCTGCTTAGCCTGCCAGGCGGTGGGTTTCTTGGGAAGAACATGAGCCCCAATGGCTGCAGTCTGTGTCCAAATCGTCCACTCTCTGTGTGATCCTGGGGAAAAACAAACAAAAAACACATTAGTCCTCCCATCTGAAGGACAGAAACAATAATTTTGTAATCCTCACCTCCTAGCACTGTTCTGAGGTATGATTAAATGACACCCAGTCACTCAATGGCCCAATGTGCATTAAGACTTCAGTAACAAAATAAAATACAGCAAATAAATAGGTGGATCTTTTAAATGAGTAAGGAAGGATAACAGTGGTGTTCTCTGGCTTCAAAGACAACAAAACAGTGGTCATAAGTGTTACTGAGGGCTTACTTTGGGCCAGGCACTATGATGGATGAACATTACTCAGTGCTTTTGGGAGATGGGGTTATTAAAGTGTTAATAACAGCCTGACCATTCCAGCTCTTCTCTGTGAGCAGGACATTATTCATTAGAAAAGTCAGGTTATCAGGACAGCCCTTACCTTGGTGACAAGTGAGTCACTGGACAAATCAGTCTTGGAATAAATAAGTGACAAGCTCCAACAATAGACCAAAAGACAATGCAAGGATTTAGTGGATCAAGGAAGCCCACAAGAGATCAAGAGGACCCAGAGACTCCAGACAGTGCAGAGTGGTTGCCTCCCACAGGCTGGAGTAAGTGGGAGAAATGGTGTTTCCAGGGTGTAGTGAGTCAAGGGAATCCCAGCCACCCTGGGCTTGAATGATGAATCATAGCCAAATCGTGGTGAGGCAGAAGCAGCAAGATTTCCTAAACTATTCCCCTCTCATTGGTTGATTTCCTGTTGCTACCTTGTAATGGCTCCACGCAACAAGAATCTGGAGACGGTGGAGCCCAGGGGATGCTGCCCAGAGTCATTTTTGTCTGGAGTAGAGAACAATATACAAGGGCAAAAGACAAACCATCTGGCTGGAAGGATCACAGAATAATGTGAATAGGTGCACAGAACCACTGCCCATTATGCCTACTGGATAATGTTAGGAAATGAACAGTGTTGACCGTTAAACTGAGCAACACTCACAGAACTATTGTGATGTGGTGGGGATGCTGTGAATGTGTTGCTTTGATTTGGTGGATAAGTAAAACACTGATTGGCCAGTAGCCAGGCAGGAAGTATAGTATAGGCAGGACAAGAAGAGAAGAGAATTCTGGGAAGAGGAAGGCTGAGTCAGGAGTCGCCAGCCAGACACAGAGGAAGCGAGATGTAAAAGTACTGGTAAGTCACAAGCCACGTGGCGAATTATAGATTAATAGAAATGGGTTAATTTAAGATATAAGAACTAGATAGCAAGAAGCCTGCTACAGCCATACAGTTTATAAGTAATATAAATCTCTGTGTGTTTACTTGGGTCTGAGTGGCTGGGGGCCCAGGCAGGACTGGAGAAAACTCCAGCTACAGTGATTTTAAAGATGAAGGCAGACTTTTTGTTTTATTCTACAACTGATGAAGACACCAACAGTCAGGCTCATTGGTTCACTGGGGCCCATCATTTCTTCTCAGACTTCACTGAGATCCCACACTTGCAAATGATGCCATGTTTTTATTCTGTTGAATTTAAGAATCCTGGCTTTGTTAATGAACCCAGATCATCCTCACCTGCCGCTCTATCCCCTTTCATTTTTCTAGGCTAACAATCATCTGATTAAGACTGGGGCTTTGCCAGGCAGTGGTGGCATAGACCTTTAATCTCATCACTAGAGAGGCAGAAGCAGGCAGATCTCTGTGAGTTCGAGGCCAGCCTGGTCTACAGAGCGAGTTCCAGGACAGGCACCAAAGCTACACAGAGAAACCCTGTCTTGAAAAAAAAAGAAAGAAAGAAAAGACTGGGGGCCTTTTCTGTTTGCCCAAACAGAACATTCTTCTGAAAGATAGAAAAATTTATTATCATTATTTATGATATATTTTTATTTTACAAAAATAAAGTTATTTTTATTTTTATAAAAATAAAACAAAAAACAATTCTAATTTAACTTTATTGTTGTTGTTTTGAAACAGGAGAACACACTGGTAGCTCAGGCTTGCCTCAGACTCACCACGCGTAACAGTGGATGACTTTAAACTCCTAATTCTGCTATCTCCCCCTCCCCAGTGCTGAGGTGACAAAGCTGTACCCCCATGCCTAGCCCTCTAAACCGTTCTAAAGTTTACAACGTGGTGGCGCTTAGTGCAGGCACACTCCTGTGCAAGTATCACTGGTATCTAACTCCCTAAACTCTCCACCATCCTACATGGAAACGATACCCATTAAACAAGAGCTCTCCATTTCTTCCTTCCACAAGCCCTACACCACCATCCCACCATTCTGCCTTTCCTTCTGCGTGGAGCTGGCTGCTCCAAGACCCTCGCAGACACGGAATTACACAGAACTTGCCTTTGCGGCTGGCTTGTTTCACTTAGCTTAGTGTTCCCAAGCATCATCCGTGGTGCGGCCTGAGTCCTTCCTTCCAGAAGGTTGAATGTATTCCACGGGGTCACACACCCACCCTGTTTTAAATCTATTCAAGTGTCAACCCTTGGCTGTTATCAATAATGCTGGTCTAAACACGGGTGTCCAAATACTTGTTTCAGTCTCAGTTTTCAATTCTTTGGGAGTTATACCCAGAAGTGAAATTGTTGGGTTATGTGGTAATTACCTTTATCTGTTTTGGGAAGCCATCATAGTGTGGCTACATTTTACACCTGTCAACACTGTGCTGGGTTTCTAATGGGCCCACAGCCTCACCTTTACTTACCTCAGGTTTTTTTTTTATTGTTGTCCATATTTGCTTTTGTTGATAGCCATAGTAGTGTGTATAAACTCATATATTGCTGTGGTTTTGATCCTTATTTCCTTAATGTTTAGTGTTGCCAAGCATGGCTTGAGTGACTTATGGCCCTCTGTGCATTTTCTCTGCAGATATGTGAGTATGAGTTCGTTGCCAATTTGAAAATCAGGATGTCAGAGGCTTTGCCATGGAGTTCTAGGGACTGTGTACACAGTCTTTCATCTCCCCACCTTACTGTTCTTTCTCTTGGCAACCTGAGGATCAAACGCCCCTTCTCACTTTTCTGTGTTGTTCTGCCCTACTGGGGGGCACCAGCAAGCAGCCAGAAGGACTCTCTTAGTGCAGAAATGACGACCCTAAACATTTTTTAAATGCTTTGTTTTTGCATTTATTATAGGTATGTATATTGTGTAAATGTGTCCTGTGGGCAGGGGCCGACCCTGAGAGGCCAGCAGAGGGCGTTAGATCCCCTGGAACTGGAGTTACCCGCATTGTGAGCTGCCTAACATGGGTGCTGGGAACCGAAGTGGGGTCTTCCGGAAGGGTAGCAAAGCACTCGTAACCACTGAGACATCTCTCTAGTCCTCTAAACATTTTTTTTTTTTATTTAGGGGGGAAAATACCTAAAAAGTCCGGAGACAAGCATCCCGGCTCCGGGTGTAGGCAACTCTAGCCCTGCTGGCTCAGATTCAGGTTGTGGGGTCCCTTATTATGACAAGGTGACATCCTTCCATTCATGTTTATATTCCACCCCACAAGCGAGTGCCAGGCAAAAGACAGGTTCCGTTTCCCTTAGAGTTCCCAGAAAAGGCCCAGCATGTTCTTCTGTGTTAACATTGATCAAAGGTTGGGTATGGGCTGTACAATGGTATTCTCAGCACTTGAGAAGTTGAGACAGAAGGATCAGGAGTTCAAGGCCAGCCAAGACAACACACCCCTGAAACAGTGAGACACTATCTTAAACAAAACAATAAATCCTTCACAGCATCATTAAGGCCAATGGCTAAGAAAACATCCCTGGGGAATTTGAAGGGCTTGACTTGATGAGTGTTGTCAATATTGACATTGGCCATCATTTTGATTTATTCCTTCTATAGTTAACTTGCTCCCCTTATAGCAGGAGGAAATGCTTAAGCTGATGGTGCATTGCTCAGGGACTGTATTCTGAGTCCCCTTACTCATAAGATTCATGGCACTAGTGGATTAGAAAGAAAAGGCCATAGAAATAATTAAGGAAAAAAAAATTGGTGTAGATGACTGTTCAATGTGATCTTTCAAAGCAAACAAACCAATTTCGTTAATCACCAAATTCTGCCTGTTTTATGAAAATATAGAAATGGGATAGAACATGAAGATGAATGATCCAAGTCTGTGTCCTAACCCTCCACCTGCCCACTGTGTGCCCTGGACATGGTCCTTGACCTGGGTGTCTGATCCAAGACAAGTATAGAGGGGAGACAGCAAGCATCAGCTAGACTGAAGAGCAGGATGCGGTATTGCATTTGCAGGTAGTATGTGGGGAAAGGAAGGAGGGCACGATTCCAGGACTAACTGTGAGTCTTCCTTAGCTCACATAGGAATGGAAATCACTCACAAGCGATATTTCAATTATTAGTAGCAAGAAAGTGTTAGCATTATACCTCACAGTGGATCATCTCAACCACAACAGGAGAAACTGATCCAGAGCAATGGCTTTCTGGATGCTTTGAAACATCCGAGGCAGGACAAGAGATCCTATAGTTTACATATTTCACCCAATTCTACTTTCCAACTTTAAAATCCATTCATGGGTTGCAAAAGTAAACATTTGAAAATACTGCCTAAATCAAATAAGAATGATAAAAATGAGCCATGATCGATTCAAGATAAAATATGTGATATACAGATGTGGGTGATTTGTGCATGCCTGTGTGATAATGAAGGCACTACTTCCTAAATATCCCACATACATACTTCCTATATACAACTGTTTGCTGCATTCCATATGAGCAAGCTATCTTAGTGGGTAACTTAGCTACTTTTCTATTGCCATAAACAAAACGCTCTGACCAAGGCAACTCATAAAAGAAAGCATTCCATTTGGGGCTTGCTTGCAGTTTTAGAGGGTGATTCTCTGACCATCATGGTGGGAAATATGGCCGCCGTGGGCAGATGCTGGAGAAGCATGAGGCAGAGAGAGGGAGAAGCTGGAAAATGGCCCTGTCTTTAAAAAAAAAAAAAAAAAAAAAAGGACAGCTTCTAAGGAACAATACCCAAGATTGTATGCTGCCCCCCTACACACATGTACAGTGAAATGAGGAATCATAAACAGATCTTGAAAGAACATATAGAATACGAGAACTCAGTAAGTGCTATGAGGGACCAAATATTTGAGATCAAAGCCATGTGTGTGATTGACTTCATGACAGAGAATACAATGCTCTTGTGTAGTGTCAATAGTAAATGCAGTCCTTCCAACCCTGTGGCCTTAAGATTTCCTTCACTGTAACTAAAGCCCAGTGACCTTTATCAGAGTTGTACACACACACACACACACACACACACACACACACACACACACACACACACACACACACCGCCGCCATAAAGAGCTGAGTCTGAGCTTCCATCTTATTTGGCTACAGTGCGGATAAGCACAGACAATAACTCTACAATCTGTTCTTGCTTCAAGCGTGTGTGCACCAATAACACAAAGTTTCCTGAAGGAGCTGTAAAACACTGTGCCATGAGAGTCAATCCAACCGTTTAGATCTCCTCACGCTGCCTACAAAAATAGCTGCCATAAAAGAAAATCGGATGCGGTGAATAATTCACACAAGTGCCCTGGTGTGGGCGGGAGTTGGGTGCTATTTGCTTTGATACTGCGAAACCTGCAGCTAGAATATAGACTTCTTCTGCCTAGAATGTCAGCCTGAGCATTTTAAGCCACTGACAGTTGCAGAGCGAATGGGAATGTTCTGGTCATGTAGCTGTGGCACTAAGGGGCACCAGGAGTCGTGGTAGTTTCTAATTAATGACTTATTTCTGTCAGTATATGTCATCTTTGTTTTGGGGGGTTGTTTTTGTTTGTTTGTTTGTTTGTTTTTAACCCCCTATGTGGGTTGTAAACAGATTGTGATGTCTGAGATGACGCAGAAGCTGAAGAATAACTTCAAATCTCCTTTCGGAATAATATTCCAGTTCTCCCTTTACCCCAAAGTGCTTGTCCTGAGCATTTAACCTCGACACCTATGACATCATCTATTTTCAGAGGATCTGGAGGGCTGGAGGCGCCAAAGAAAGAGGGTAGAAACAGGCAAGCGAGAATATTAACCGTATCTTTTTCTTTGTTGTGTTCTGTGATGGTCTAACATGCTGGGGGTCTTCCGAACATGGAAGAAGAAACTCTTCCCTGAACTAGTGAATTTCTGTGAGTGTGCAATGTGTAGAAACCACCTAATTTCAAGCTCACATCACCACATGCATTTCGTCTAACCCTCAGACACTAATCAATATTGACTGTGCCCTGCATCACCCCAGGGCCAAGTGTGGGGCAGGGTGGGCAGGCTCTGCCTCTGCAGCCCAAAGCTCCCCAGAAATTCTTAGCCAGCCAATGCTGAACTGTTCAACGGCTCACTCCGCCCTGCTACTCCCTGCCCCATAGAAAAAGAAAACAGCTGTGGTTTATGACTTCCCTCATTCTTTTCTGGCTCCTGACAAAATCCGTGTGGCCCAGAATGACGGGCATTCCTCCTCTTCTCAGAAAATATAAGTAATAAATTCTTCTTCCAATAACATTAGCTTCTCCATGTTGCCACTCAGTCACTTCCGTAGGTTTCAAGTCTGGTTCAGAGGCAACCCATTTCATCAGAACATCCTAAGCGACCCATCTGTAGCTGAGGATGAGAACCAGACATTCCATATATGAGCCTTCTTATTGCCACACAGCATAATGGTACACGTGGAAGCATACTCTTGGGTTGACATTTAGTTGTTTTTTTTTTTTTTTTTTTGGTTTTTCAAGACAGGGTTTCTCTGTGTAGCTTTGCGCCTTTCCTGGAACTCACTTGGTAGCCCAGGCGGGCCTCAAACTCACAGAGATCCACCTGCCTCTGCCTCCGGAGTGCTGGGATTAAAGGCGTGCGCCACCACTGCCTGCTGGGCTGGAGGAATAGCTCAGCCGTTAAAGGCTAGGCTCCCAACCAGAAATATAAGAGTTGGGTTGACATTTATAGGGACACCAACATCTAGAAGTGTGTGCCCTGCCGAGGAGGGCGGGAACACAAACCTATAAAGGACGTGAACAGCAGAGCCCTTTCTTGGAGGGCTCTTCCAATTGCTCAGGCGACACATGGATGACAATTGCATTGAAATTGATGTACAGACTGCCCAACTGTGGCCGCTGTCGTAAAATCCTCTTCACTGGACCCTTATGACCGTGAGTACCGTTATCATCCCACTTCAGAGAAAATTTAGAGGTGAAAGACAATGGGCCAAGGTCATAGAGTGTATACAGACTCCACGAAGTCTAAATCCACACTCCACTACTTGCTCTAGACCATCTGTCAAAGTGGAACGAGGCAATTTCTCTCCCACGACCCAGAATCCAAGAGTACAGTTCCCTCTGCAAACAATGTGTCCATCGGAAAAACCTCAACTCCTAATTGGCACCTCCTATTGGCTGGCAGATGGGGCCGCATTCCTTCCAAACCAAACATATTTTGGGGTAGGTTTTTAGAAGGTTCCAGTCCAGAAAACATTGGGAAATAGGCAGCCCTCTTAGAGTCCAGAGATTGCTTTTCCTAGAATTCAGTGTTCTCAGGACTTCTGTTAATGACCCAGGTCACTCTATCTTCAATATTCTCTGGTCACTCTGTCTTCACTGTTCTCTGTGGTCTGTGTTTAGGGCTATATTATTTCTCTGTGTTTCTAAACACACCAGAATTTTCATTCCAATGGACTTGTTTCAGATTCCAGCTGCACAGCTGTGTAAGCTATGGCCTTGAGCCCCGATTTCCTCATCCAGAAGATGGCTATTGTAACTCTGACTTTCTCAGCTGTGAGTGTGTGTGTGCACGTGCATGCGTGCGTGCGTGCGTGCATGCATGCGCATGGGCACACGTGCAGGTGCACTTCTGTGTGGGTTTGTAAACATGTTCCTTCATGTTGATGCTGGAAGACAGTCCTGAGTGTCATCCTCAAGAATGCCATCCAACTCTCTTTGAAGCAGTCTGCCATTGATTGGGAGCTTATCCATGGTCTGGAGTGGTTCACCAGGGGGACATGAAGGGTCCTCCTGTTTCCTCTTCCCCAGCCCTAGTACTATAAATGTACACCATCACACTGGGGATTTTTAAGTGGATTCTGGGTCAAACTCGGTTCCTCAAGCTTGCAAGGAATGAGATTTATTCTCCCCACCCCCTAGTTAGAAAAAAAAGAAGATAAAAATAAGTCCACTGTGCTGCGCTAAGACCAATTATTAACATGATTAATGTGCTACAATGATGGTTGAGCCGTGAGCAATGGCCCTCTGATTTCCATATATGCAGTTTGGAGAAGAATCACCAGTAGCTCGTGGAGCTGTAGAAGAGGCAGGTACATTATGGACCTGCGTCCAAATAGGGCTTGATGAACCAGCCATGAAGTTAATGCTGGCCGAGCACATCTGAGGATTCAAGGGCTATACAGGAAGTCTGTGGAAACTAGATGATGGAGTAAATGAAATCTAAACAAATCTAGTAAAGGAACGTCAGGAGTACAACCCAGAGTTTCTCCAAATGTTTGCAACTTTTCATGTCATAGAATTCTAGAAAGAGAGTTTAAAAAAAAAATCAAGCATTGATATTGTTCTCAAGTCCATCCTACTTTGGGGCCAGATGTCCTTGACTGTGTCAATCAGCCTCAGGTGTCAGTTTCATCCCCTAGAAGAAGAGGGTGTTGGACCAGATGATCTCCGCGACCTCTTCCTGTCCAGCCACTCCACAAGTCAAGGACACCATTGTCCCTCCCCTTGTACTCTGGAGATACTGTTGCCACAATAATTAACGCTGCCCCCAAGTAACATCACGTAGCAAAGTCCAGTCACGCACAGGAATTCTAAGCAGTGTGAGTGTGAATTCTAATCCCTCTTTGTTCGTACTGTCCTTGAATAACCTTGGGCAGGGCACCTAACTTCAACTCATTCCCTCCGATACCTCATGACACACAAAAAGTTCCCTGGCCTACCAATTTCCAACTGCCCTCCAAGTGCCCGTACATTTCTGCCACCCACAGAAAATCATAAAATTAGGCTTTTTCTTTGAATAATTCTCGGTTACAGAGTTTTCACTTCAAACTTGGAAGCCCTCTTTTTTTTTTTTTTCAAATTATAACCACTCTTTAAGGAAGGCCAAATTTAAGTGAAGCTTTAAATAGCTATCGTACCTACAGCAAAGTCAAGGACTATGAGGAAGGCTGATAACTCACTGTATAACGGAACTGCCGTACTTTCAGTAGGTTGCAACAAAAAGTAGAAACTGCATATTTCACCAAGTATTTTTGAGTGGATGTATTTTCTAGTCATATAATTCCTGCCCTGAATTAAACAAAAAACGTTTAATATTTTTGTTAAATAATAATAAAGTGAAAGTAGTGTAAATAGTATGTGTTTAACATTACAGTGAGGGATTTACATAGCATACCTATTAATACTCATTCAATGGCTTAAATAATAGGTGTTTCCTATCTCATGTAACTATTGGCCAATGAGTGGCTTTTTTTGAGTTGATTGAATGAGCACCATGTAGTGGTTTGAGAAATGTCTTCCTATAGGCTCTGTATTTAAACACCGGGTTCCCAGGTGATGGCCCTGTTTGAGAAAGAAGCTGAACTTCAAGGAGATGGAGCCTTGCTGGAGGAAGTATGCTACTAGGAGAGGGCTTAGAGAGCTTAAATTCCCATGCCACTTCCTCACTTCCTCTGCTTCCTGTTTGCCTTGGAAGGCATGACCACTCAGCATCCCACTCGGGCCAAGACGCCTGCCAATGGCTGCCGCGTTTCCCCGCCATGATTGACTCTAATCTCTCTGGAGTCACAAGCCCGAACAAACCTTCTTCTACACGTTGCCTTGGTCATGGACTTTTATCCCAGCAACAGAAAAGTAACTAATATACACCATAATAACATGATGGGGAATCCACCCTCCATCTCCGCCATGCTCAGGGTAAGGCCGACATCTCCACTTGAACTTGCATAATGGCGGCATGATTCGGGGTGTACACAGACATTCTGACAGCTAGCAGGGCAGTCCTCCCCCATGACCCTTCCCACAGGTTCGGAAATGTTGACCCAAAAGGTCACCCTACAGGTTCCCCTGAACGTTTCCTTTCTAGGATCAAATCCAGTGTGGATATATAAGTTAGTTCATAACAAGGAGAATGAGGCCGCAAGGATCACCTCAGACCCATCATAACTGACCCCTGCTTCACCTTCCTGGGACATTTGGAATGTAACCACCCCAGCAAAATAGAACTGGTTTCCACCGGATGCTCCTGCTGTGCTAGGAAATGGTGGCTGGATACGCAACCAAAACGGTGGACTAAAAATATCACTATTTTAGTAAATATCCTCTGAAGAATTATTGTCTTTATCTTGAAGAGACCTCGGTCCAGGGACATTAAATGATTTGCCTTTGTGCCACAGCTGGAAATTGGAAAAAAATCTAAGCTAATAACCATCAAATAGACAGCTCTGAAATGCCAATGTGTATAAGAAGCATTACAGAGTTCCATTAAAAAGTGGATTATCAGACTCCGCAACCAGAGATTCTGACTCAATAGCCTTTCTTCTCTCTTCTTCTCTCCTCTCTTCTCATTTCTTCTCCCATATAATCATTCTGCCTCTACCTCCCAAATAAGGAGATAACAGGTGTGCAACACCACCTTATCCTTCATTTGATAGTCTTACTTAGTTTAGACACGAGTAGTCTATAATCTATATCTTGACCCAATAGGGCTGGATCTCATTTGGATAGAAATCTGATTTAAAACAAAACGAAGCTAATTTTCTGGGCATCCCAGACTCACTGTTTATAAAAGCAAGGTATTATTCCAAGCACCCCCGAGGGAACATCTCATCATAGTCCCTCTGTAGCTTTTAGACCTCAGCCTCATCTACTGTCTACTGGGTGCTCCCTCACAGAAGAAGGATGAAGAAAACACATTTAAATGAAGAGAGTGAAGTCAGGAGAAACCTTACAGGTTTCCTAAGTAACCATCAAAGAGTATTAGAAGATTTATGGTTGAAGACAGTCAACTGTTTGGAGTAGGGGAGAAATCAATCACAAGCCTCCAAATATTGATAGGCATCATGAGTAATGGATGCCCAGAAGTAACACAGCTGTTCAGAAACTATGTTGCATTACAAGTGAGAACAGACTAAAAATGTACACTGTGTAGCCATATGATGCTCTCAGCCTCACAAAGCATTCTGAATTTACTCAGTCAGATCCTGGCAGACCCCATGTCTCTCATCAATGTTGCAGCAGAGGACCCTGTATGAAATGAAACATTGTGTTGATGTCTCTTAAGATATGGCAGGATCCCTCTTTTCAGCCATACCCTCTGCAAACAGACTTGAGTTCGTTTTTCACTCACGTCCTTTCTACTGAACTCTTAGAGTGCTATTTTTCATGCATTTAGTCCCCATGTTTTCCAAATCAATAGGATATGTCTGACCCTGAGTCGCCACAGCATCTGACTCATAAGCCATGTTCACCACAGGTGCTTAGTACAAACTTGGAAAATAAAAACGATGATCTAGAACAGTAAGTAAGCACATTCAAATGATAACACTGACCGCCCAAGGCAGAAGTAGCTTTTTGGACATTGGTCCTGTTTTTACCACCCTTTTAAAAAGCACTTTTCGAAATCACGTTTGTCACAGAGTACTCACATGGACCTTTGCACTTAAACTTTGTGGCAAAACTATTTCTCAATACCCATGTGTTTTCCTTATTTTTTTTTACCCCACAGTCCCTAACAAATCATGTGGATGGTACTCGGGCATAGTCTCGCATACCAGAATCTGAACAATCCCCCACATACCCAAGATACTACCAAAAAGCTTCATTTCTGTCTTGGGTAGAAGAGGAGCCCCAGCTAAGAGTCAGGGGCAAAGCCATGGCTGAAAAGGGAGGCAGGGACATTGTTGAGAAACTTGTTTCCAGCAGCCTCCGTATCTCTTATGTTGATGAAAACTGGCAAATCATTAACACAGGAGATGAAGGATTTCTTTCTTCTCTCTGTTGTTTTTAATTTCTTTCTTAATTTTTTTTTTTACATTTATTTATTTACTCTGTGTGAGCACGGGAATGTTCAATGACCCTCATGTCATTGGAGGTCAGAGGACAGCTTCCGGCCGGTTCTCTCCTTCCACCATGCAGGGTTTGAGGCTCCAACTCAGAACTTTCATTTTGGTTGCAAGTGTCTAATCCAGCAGTTCTCAATGTGTGGGTCAAAGCCCCTTTGGGGATCACATAGCAGGTATTTACATCATGATTCATAACAGTAGCAAAATTGCAATTATGAAGTAGCAACAAAATAACTTTGTGGTTATGAGGAACTGTATTAAAGGGTCTCAGCCTTAGGAAGGTTGAGAAACACTGGTAACTCTCTGAGCTGACTCTCTGCTCACCTGTCACAGTTTAATTTTAAAGCTCTGCCAATCGCATGTTGCTGGGGCTCTTCAGAACTATACCCTTCCCCTCACCCCTTTCAATCCTGATGCTTTTCACCACTTTCTCCCCTCCAGGCATAAACACCTTCTGCACTGCCCCTGATTCCCACCCTGGCAATAGATAGCATCACGCTTCATTCTGTGGAATGAAATCTCTCTGACTCACCGTGTGGCCAAAGACATAAACCCTAACTTCTCTTCATTACAAAAGTAAAACCCGGAAAACCCGCTCCAGCTCTTCTTCCAAACACGGTCAGAAGCGTTATTTAACAAAGACACCTTCTCACACGTTCTCACACGTTAGATCCTGCTGGGGATCTAACGGGCTGGAAATGGAACAACTAATAGTCTGTAGGAATAAGGACAGTCATTCAAAGAGACAGCAGCAGTTATCCCTGGGCAAATAACAAAAAAAACAAAAAATTTTCCCATGTGCTCACTCACTACGTTAGAAATATAACAGGAATTCCATATTACTGAAAATAATTTTGATTTAAATTTTATTTATTCAAATAGCTATAAAGAGTTCTCAAAATGGGTGTGATCTTTGATTTTGCAATTTCACTTCCAAGGATTTATTCCTAATTAATGTACCAATGCACACCTACTTGAAACGTTGTTATAGGTTTAAATGTTGTATAATGCAAATTATCAAACATACACATATGTGAGAAGAAAATGATCAGCCACCAGGTACCCACACCTAGCTTTGTTGATGAACATTTTTCCCAGTTCTTTCTTCGTTTACTTCCCGTTATTTTTTCACCTTTTTTTTTTTTTCATTAAAACAGCCTAAAATAAATGTTGTCTTGGCATTCAACTCAGAAGTACCTCAGTTTAAACCTCTGGGGGAAAGGATTTTTTTTTCTGCTTCTATTCAGATTTATGGTGAAATTCAGGAATGATTTTTTTTAATTAGTATTACATGAATGCCGTTCACTTAGACATCCAAATGAGCAGCAATTCCTTTGTGTAGGGGCATGGTGGTGTGGGGTGTGCATCTTGTGTGTGGAAACCAGAAGAAAGGACGGGGTGTCCTGCTTTCTTACTCTCCACCCTGTTCCCCTGAGGCAGGCTATGTTACTAAACCTGGGGTTCTGGCCAGCAAACCCCGGCTGTCTTCCTGTCTCTGTCTCCCACAGTACTATGGTGGGTGCTGAGGATCGGAACTCAATGCCTCATGCTTCTGCAGCAAGAGCTCTTATCAGCGGAACCATTTCCCCAGTACATCAATGATTCCTTAATATCATCCAAATACATATTCACGTGTAATCTTAGAGTGCTAAAAAAAAAAAGTCTTCTTATAAGTTGTTCACATATGGATCCAAAAGTTCTACAGGCCAGATTCATCAATATTTTTTCCATGAGTATTTATCTTGTCTCCAAAATATGGAACCATTTCTCTCCTATGTGTTATTCCATTTATTGTCGAAGGAATCAAGACATTGAATGCCGTAGATATTTATTACTCATGCTTTGGATTTGGTAGGTTATGCTCACGTTATTCAATCAATGTTCCTTCACCCCCCGAAACTAGTGTTTGGAGCTAATGCCTCAGCTGAATTCGGAATCTTGTTTCATTCTGATTACTACTCTTGGGCTTAGTAATATGATTACTTCATAGGACTCTGTGTATTTCCTGTTACATCACATCAGAAAATACACTAGACCTGTTCACTCCACTCTCAGTGATGTTTCCACCGATGGATGAACTGTATTTTTTTTTCACCCTAACCTTCTGCTTTAGGTTGCTTTCTATTGCTGTGATAACCACCATGACCACATTTGCAGAGGACTTCCCTCCATTTCCCTTGGTGATGGACTGGTACCTAAAAGTGTGAGATGAAATAAATCCTTTCCTCTTCAAGTTACCTTTGGCTCTGGTGTCTTATCACAGCAGCAGAATCCCTAGCTGAGACGGAAATCTTTTTTTATTTTACTCACTATCTACGTACCAGTTACTATTTGAATTACATTTCCTCTTTCTCCTCTCCACTGTTTTGCTAGTGTTATTTCTAACTTAACAGGATGTGTAACATGCACTGCTCTTATATATATGTTATCCCTTTGTCTCACTCTTCCATGTAGAACCAAAACTGTCAGGGCTCTCCACCAACGCCTGTGGCTCCTGTTCCCAGCCCCTCCTGGCTGGGCACACTCATTGTCCAATGGGTTTCTCAGAAAGTATTCCCACTCCTTGCATACATGTCTTGATATGTGAAAGACAACCAGAGAAGTAACATGGCCTTGTTTTTAAAGGCCAGACTGGAAACAAAATAACCAACAGTCCAGGACTGTCTAAAGAAAAAAATGTAAGGTCACTTAAGTAACAGAACCGAGCAAGCACTATAATGCTACAACCACTTCTGAAAAGTAGAAAACACCATATAATCCCAGAGTGAGTGGCAAGGGTGTTTGTGAAGTGTAATGCTTCCATGGTGATATGTCTCGAGGTTAGGAAAAGCAGCAGATCGGATATGCACAAAACACTTGGTCGTGATTGTTCATTGCAGTACTTGTGATCTGGTGGGAAAGAATATGTCTATTTAAAGCAAGATATGATCTGAAATCCTCAGGTTTTATTTCAGTATGCCATTTTTAATCAATGCCCTGAGACAGGGTGTACCAAGGAAGAGCAACATGAGCTAATTAGCAGGCTCAGGGCAGCCTATGCTGGTCTCAATGTTCTGCCTGCGATTAGCACTCAATGTTGGATAGTACCAAGAAAGCAAACATTAGTTTCAAGCGAAGTCGTTTCGGGTACTACTCCTGACTCAGTCAAGCGCCTGCCTCTAAGGTTGTACTGAGAATGATGGGTGAAGGAACCAAACAATGTGGGCTGCAACCAACATCCAGGCAGAGAAGACGAATGATCACCCGCTCTCAACACTAAGGGGTGTGTCCACTTTTAATAAGCCCAAAGAATAAAAATCAGTATGGATAGAAAGCCCAGGAAAGAGCCTGAGGCCTCGGATGAGAGAGGCACATAACATCATCAAGGGAAGGAGATTAGGAAGGTAAGAGAAGAGACAGGGTGAGCTGAGGACACAATAGGACTCTATTTTTGTGTTTGCCCTGGACATGGTAGAACTGAGGCCCAGGAGATGACCCATGGGGGAGCAAGAAACTATTTCTGTGCCTTGTGGAGTCATGTCTCTACAGGCCACACCTGGTGGAAGGCCCCAAAGTCCGGGGACTTCATCAGAGTAAAAAGGGCATATGAACCGGCCTGTCACCCTGGGTATGCTGGAAAGGGGTCATGCAATCCAGCATTGACTCAATTCACCAATGCAGGCAAAAAGCCTCAGATCGGATGTCAGGGAAAACCTGGGCTCTAAAAATGTATGACAGACAATGGCACCCACAGATCCGACAGCATTATTCACCCTACAATTAGACATCCAGCCCCTACAACCATGGCAGCCCCTGGGTCCCAATAAGATAAGAAGCCCAACTAGACCCATGCCTGCCCCACTCCAAGGCCCACAAAAACTAAAATGTTGCCATTCACAGACAAAATTGCCCCCACAGACCTACCCTCCTATCCAGGACCCTTAAGCCTTCTAAAAAGCTACCTATTTGGTTTGAAACGCATGAAAGCATTTCTCACTAGAATCTGCTAACTTTGCCTAGATATAACACTGCCTGATTACGAAGGGACTGCAATAATGGGAGGCTATACCAACTCCTCTGACTCCCAGCTACGCCGATGGCAACAGTCAGGCAGAGGGAGGCTTGCCTTACGGTCTGTGACATCAACCTCTGCATCGGCCGGCCCCCGACAAATTATGCCAGTCTCTGCAAAGAGACTCAGAGTCCACCGGGGATGGGATACTTAATAACCCCAGACGATGCCTGGTAGGCTTGCACTACAGGTTTGACCCCTGTGTACACGCTCAAGTTTTAAATAACCCTCAGGGTTTCTGAGTCTTAGTACAATTGGGCTATTCTTGGTCCCTAGAATAGCCTATTACCCTGAAAAAGAAATTCTCCACTGGCTGGAACTACCAGAGCAGGCCAAATGGGAAGTTTTCACAGCCATATGGTGTCCTGCCTCCTAGGCCTAGGTTTAGCTGGGGGCATAGGTATTGGGATTTCAGCCCTCATTCTCCAAGACCAGAATGAGAGGAATTGAGCGTGGCCATGATGCAGATATAGCCACCCTAGAAAAATCTATCACCCATTTAGAAGAATCCCCCTCCTCCTTAGCTGAAGTAGTCCTCCAGAACAGAAGAGGGCTGGACTTAACTATTCTTTCAACAAGGAGGCCTATGCTTGGCCCTAGGGGAACAGTGTCGTTTTTATGCCAACCACTCGGGGAGTCATTAGAGATTCCAGGATCCTGCTCAGAAAGAGGTTACATGACAGGAAACTCAAGAGGCCACATAATGAGGGATGGTATGAGTCCCTGGTTAACTGGTCTCCCTGGTTGACCACTCTCTTGTCTGCTCTGGCTGGCCTCTTAGTCCTCCTGTTGAACTTAACTTGTGGGCCTTACATAGTTAATGCATTAGTTAGGTTTGTCAAAGGATCTCCATCCTTCAATTGATAACCCATAGACCTGGAAGAATCATCTCCGAGATTTGAGATGACCCATTACTCAAGTGAGGGGCATGTGACAGCCAGCGGCATAGGTGAGTATGGGGACCGAACTGGGAGCCCGACCCTGGCCGGCAGCTCCTGTTTGCTTGGCTCGACCTTTGGCATGGCCCCCAACTCCACTTCCGGTTTGCCACTTTACCATTCTTTGGCGAGGCCAGGACAGCGGCCTCCTCCCCAGTCAGCTCCTGAACCCAGCACAGCCTGCCCGGTCTCGGCAGGCTAAAGCCGGCCAATCAGAAAAGGGCAGATCCTGCAAACCCCACCCACCTCTCTTTTTTGTGATGCATACCCGGGCCTACCCTGACATGTCCAAAGGTGCCACAGGCAATCAAATTTAAACTAGCGGAACTGTTGCTTGCTTAGCCACTCGTGTGTGCTGGAGACGACCTAACTGTCCCTGGAATTCTTAGCAGTGTATAAAAGGAGCCTGCGAGCTTCTCTTGGGGTTACCACCATTTTGTTGTGTGGCCGACACCCCGCATGGAGGAATTTGCTCTGGAGAAATGAACACTCTTATGGATTGCTTGTGTGAGTGGTGATCTTTGTGGGGTGATCTGTGGACCCTAACAGTTGAGGGCTTCAGTCTTACACTTCGGTCTTACAACTGTGTACCCTTAAATACACAGGCAAGAGGGCCAGACAAATACCATGACAGCCTGCCCTAATAACTCAGTTAAGAACTAGGCCCTTGTTCCCTGCTTTTTGGAACCCAGCAATCAGTTTCTGAGGAAGAGTCACAAACAAAGGACAGTCTTCAACACCCCCATCAGCAAGGACAAGGAGGCCTGGTGGCCTAAGCCATAAACAGCTCAAAGCAATAACAAATAAGGACAAAACCTCGGACTTGTCCAGGCCTGCCCCCAAATGGAATATCTGTAGCCCTGACCAACGCCTAATTAGCCCTGGCCAATTAGAACACACTAATATGATTGCCACTTGCTTAAGCCAATCAATATCTAAAGTGACCTAACTGCCCTAGGAACTCTCCTTCTGCTGAAAAGGAGCCCACCTGTTCCTCTCAGGGTCTTTACCATCTTGCCCTTGTGTGGGATGGCAGACCCCAGTATACTGGAATAATAAATGTTCTTGCTGATTGCATATGTGGATGGTGGCCTTTTGTGGAACTCCTCCGGGGCCCTAACACAGGCAGCAAACCCATGCAGTTGCTGTAACAAAAGCAGTTGGTGGGCTGTTGTTCCCTGTTTGTCTGTGACTACGTGTGCAGGCAGAGTAGCAGATTAACCCCTCATCTTCTAATAGCTATTCTAGATGTGCTGGCCACATCCCCAAAGCATCTCTATAAGGGCTTATAAGGACTAGCCATGTTTTGAGCAGCTGTCTATCCCACTAGTCCAAGGGTAATTATTACTACTGTGTGTGTGTCTCTCTCTCTCTTGTAAAACTCTCTTAATAAGCCTGAAGTTAGACGTGGTGGCGCACACCTTTAATCCCAGTGCTCGGGAGGCAGAGGCTGGGTGATCTCTGAGTTTGAGGCCAGCCTGCTCTACACAGTGAGTTCCAGGACAGCCAGAGTTACATAGTGAGACCCCTCTCTCTCTCACACAGAAAAACAACAGAGGCTGGGGAGATGGTTCCGTGGCTAAGAGCACCGACTGATCTTGCAAAGGACCCACATTCAATCCCCAGCACCCACATGGCAGCTCATCACTATCTGTAACTCCAGTTTTGAAGTTCCAGTGCTCTCTTAGGATCCTATGTGCATGTGGACATACAAATTCACAAAAGCACACACACATATACACATTTTAAAAAAAAAAATTGAAAGGATAAGCAAATATATAGGGGGCTGAAGGGATGGTTAAGTACTTAGGAACACTCAGGTTCAATTCCCAGCCCCTACGCAATGACTCCCATCTTCTGTAACTCCAGTTCCATGGGACCTGACACCCTCCTCTGGCCTCCGTGAGTACTGCAGGCACACGGTGCACAGACATACATTCAGGCAAAAACACTCATGCACCTAAAATAAAAACAAATAAACATTTAATATATGTAATCTGGAAAATAACAAAAAAGAATGAAGTTGTGTGCTGTCCTGCCTATAACCCCACCTCTCCTGATGACACTTTCCAAGAAGATGGTAACAACTCACTTAAGAATAATCATTATTAGTAAGAACCCCCATGGGGATAACCTTGGACCACTCCTTCCATTGCACAGCTAAATTCAAGACTCGGAGAAAAACAATCCATGCCACTTACATTCACGTGGGGTGTCAAGTAATAGCCCGAGTGGAGGAGATAGAGGGGTCACTTTTGATGGAGAATGAGGACCCAGGGCATCTCAAACATGATGCTTTTCATCTGGCTTCCTATTTGGCTAGTTGAGGGAGCTGGGAGTGAATGTGAATTTTATTTGCTCTCCTGGTTATTTTTAGAACTCTTGCTTGTTGTTACCTTAATCACATTTGGTTCCCAGTTTCTAGAAGTGTCAAGACTTCACAGTGAACCCACATGGCACTTCAGTCTGAGAAACAGATCAATACTTCCCACGGACTCGGTATATTATCCAAAGTGGGGGCTGCCTTGTCCTAGCTTAATCCTGATCTGTCACCTGTGCAGTGAGGACATACCAAAAGGAAAGATATGAACTTGAGTAGTCTCACAACTATCCAGGCATTGCCTACTTTTCCTTTGAGGGAAAGATAGGGTCTCTCACCAGCCTAGAATGTATCAAGTGCGTGAGGCTGCCTGGCCCATAAGACCCAGGGATCTCTCTATCTCCACTACCATATCCAGCTTTAGAAAACCAATTACTTGCTTTGTGTGCCACAAACATGGAGGTCCGAGAACAGCCAGGGTGAGCCGGTGCTCATTCCAGCCTGTGGGTTCTATCAGTCTTGGTGCAGGTGCCCCGACTTGTTGAGCCCTCTGGCCCCCGGTTTTGTTTGTTTGTTTGTTTGTTTTAAAATGCATGTTCTAAGGATTGAGTTTCAGCTCCTCAGGCTTGCCGGGCGAGCACTGTGCCCACCAAAAGCTCTCTCTCTCCAACCTCAGTTAACTTTTAAATGAACATTTGTGTTTTCAAGATTACACATTGAAAGGAAGCAAGCTGATTTTAATTACTTGTCATTCAAACCATGACTGAGTGAAAAATGAATAAAATAAGAAAAAGATTCTCTAAGTTTCTCTAACGAGTTTCCAGAAACTCCAGTGGACACATTTGACTGTTGAAACACTCAAATCTCAGCTATCTGTTTCATCAGTTAAATGGTCTCAAGTTTCAAGTGCGTTTATAAATGTAATATAAATTCAGATGCTCGACAGGACAAATTTATAATGGAAACAAGCAATAACGTCTCTAGCATTTAAAGAGCTCTCTCTTGGGATCTTTAATCAAATAAACCTCAAGCCACCAGAAAAAAGAATTCTCTTAACTCTCCTAGCTCTGCTTACAAAGTTAATCAAAGTCTTGGTAACCTTTCGACTTAACACCGGCAAGGTTAAAATAAGTTACACAGTTTATACCGACATGAAGACAGACATCTCCTGGAGTCAGAACCAGCCCAGCCCTCTGGAAATAGCAAATACTGGCCCTTTCAGAGCAGCTTAATTTGGGTAGATGGAATTCAGCAGCCATCAGCCTAGGCTGGATTCAAGTAATCTCTTTACTGCCTGACTGATTTCTGCATTCTTCTCATATTCTTTTTGTCCAGCTCCAGCCAGAAGATCCCATCTGTCTAACAACCGTCAGCCTATCTTTGGTCTAAATTGAATTGAGTGGAAGTCACCCCTCAAAGTTGACATACTACAGCCTGAAGAGCCTTTGGGAATGCACATGGCTCCCTTGGATGGAAATCACATTACCTAGCTCTAACACTGCCCCACCACACACACACACACACACACACACACACACACACACACACACACACATATACACTGGTTTGGCTTCCTTAAGGGGAGGTACAGTGAGGAACAGGCTATTATGAGATGAATTCAATGCCCTTTGAAAGCTTTTTCTTTTCTTTTTTTTTTTTTTTTTTTTTGATATTTGCTTAGAAGGCTCTGTAGAAGGAACACGGGGCCTTTTGTAAGCCCGTTTGAAAGGCTTGTCTCCAAGGTGATTACAAACTCAAGGCATTGTTAGGGGAAACTCTATTATATAAAGATGGTTAGAGCTGGAAGCGATTCGCTGATGGTTTATTTGGTCCAATCTCACTCTCCAAAGGGCAGGCGTGGAGAAATGGGGAAATTCCACTTCTTCTTCTATGCCCTAGTTACCACACAAGCCAGCCTTCAATTGTGATGTCCAGAGTGGCCCTCAGTGATCTTCCGCCACTCTCGTCCCCAGCCAGACTGTGGTTCTCAAATCCACATGACCCCCACGTTACATCCTCACTGGATAAAGGAGTTTCTTCCACCGAGTTCAGTGGAAGTAACGAGGTATTCATTCACGACTCCAAATTCTAACCCGAGCTCACCTCTCCCTAAACATTTTGTAGATAGGAGCTAAATTTTAGAGGACCAAAGAGTGCAAAGGAGATCCAGAGTCTC
Organism: Peromyscus maniculatus bairdii; assembly: GCF_049852395.1. Taxonomy (NCBI): domain Eukaryota; kingdom Metazoa; phylum Chordata; class Mammalia; order Rodentia; family Cricetidae; genus Peromyscus; species Peromyscus maniculatus. The sequence goes on along the minus strand of NC_134869.1, from coordinate 21,183,785 downwards.
GTGTGTGTGTGTGTGTGTGTGTGTGTGTGTGTGTGTGTGTGTGTGTATGTGTCTGTTGGAAGGGAAGGGTCAAGGTTGGGTAGAAGAGATGGGTAGGGATGCAGGGTCCAGAGAAGGATGGAGAATGAGGAGAGCTGAACGCATTTGTAGGGAGAGCGGATGAGGGCAAATACATACAGCAGAGGCCAAACGGTTGACAGACAAGGCCTCTCTGAGTAGCAAGGACACAGGGTGAAGCACCGATTCAGAAGGAAAGACAAGATGCTTCACGGTCCAAACAGGGGAAAGAGAAGGGATGCTTGCTATGCTGTGAGGACACGAGTGAGGAAACAGTTCTGATAACGGTGAAGACAGAGGCTGAGCAGGAGGGGATGGAGGGTGGGTAAACGTGAAGGATGGAGGATCCGGACACCATCGGCTAACGGAGCCTCAGAGATGAGGGAATGGATGATTTGGAAGGACACCAGGGTTAGAGATTTCAGATAGGGTGATCCTGAGTTTGTGCCACAGCTGGGTAGTGATGTTGAAATGCCAGCATGGCAGGATAGCGGCCCCAGCTGAAGACCCGGAGCCAGCGGGTTAGCACCAGAGGCGTCCAGCTGACATCTGGCCAAAGCCAGGGGAGAGAGAGGACACACGTGTGCTGTCAAAAGCCTCCGTGAGTTCTCGAGATGGGTGGCTGACGATACGTGATAGGTTTGACAGAGGATGAGGTGTGAGGGAAATTTATGTGAGAAGGAAAGAATACGGCCTGGGCATAGTTTTAAAGGGTAAGGGTGACATCAACTCCCGACACGCAGCCCCAAAGGGCAGAGGGTGGGCAGGAAGAAGTCTCACCAAGCACAGGTGCTTGCTGCTGACCCGTGACAACTTGAGTTCAATCCCTGGAACCCACACGGAGGAAGGAGAGAGCCGACCCCCGAGGGTTGTCTTCCGGTCCCCACACACATGCTGTGGGACATGCATGCTCACCGCACCCTCCCATAAACAAGCACATGTTTTAAAAGGTTTTGCTTTCTGTTGTCTTATGTTTTAAAGAATGAGTGCTTGCGGGGTGGTAGTAGCATACACCTTTAATCCCAGCATGTGGAAGGCAGAGGCAAAGGATCTCTGTGAGTTCGAGGCCAGCCTGGTCTACAGAGTGAGTTCCCGGACAGCCAGGGCTGCACAGAGAAAGTCTGTCTCGGGGGTTGGGGGGATAAGTCCTCTCTAAGAGTAGGAAGAAGCAGGAATCTCAAGAGACTAAGGCCCACCTGATGGCAGAAAGGGGAAGGTTGGTAGGAATGGTAAAGATACAGGCATGGGGTTCTGAAGGGCACGACTGAATGCTGTAGACTGCGGGGAGGCAGAAGGGGCGAGAACACATCCTGAGGCCCTCCAAAGAGGCCTTTGATGCTGGTGCTTAATCCTAAGAATGCTGTTAATAATACATGAAGGCCATTTAGGAAAATGATTGACATGTAGTCAGCTCTGAAGAAGTGTCAACATGAGAGGGGAAAACAGTACCATGCCACACTTCCCCCAAAGTCACACATGTCCAGTTCTATCAAACCCTAAAGAACATACCATCATCTTTCAACACAGAGAGCTGAAGTCCAACCTGCAAAGTAAAAGTTCTGTCAGAGTCACTTGTAGATTTGATTTCTTACTGAGTCTAAGGTAGAGGCAGTTGAGGCCAGCCTCAGTTACTCAGTCGGTTCAAAACCATGTTGGGCTACATGAGAACTTGTCTAAAAAACAACAAACAAGCAAACAAACAAACAAACAAACAAACAAAAAAAACAGGGGCTGGAGCGCCGGCTCAGCAGTTAAGAGTTGCTCTCACAGGGGCCCCAGGTTTATTCCTCAGCACCCACTTTGGTGGCTCACAAACGTCTAAACCCCAGCGTCAAGAGATTTGACACTGTGTTCCGATTTCCCTGGCACCAGGCACGCGCATGGTACACATACGTTCATGCAGCCAAGACAATCATCCTCCACATACGATAAATATTTAAAACAAACAGAATCACCTCAAACCAACCAAACCAAACCAAAAAACAATAATAAAAAACTTCAATATGACAGATCATTAAAAAAATCAAAAATAAGATTACCCCATGATTGGGCAATCTGTTTTATAGATGTGCATGTGTACATGTATGTAAATATAAATCAAAAGCAGGGGTTTGAACAGGTATTTGTATGTGCATTTCTATACTAGAGTTTGCCACAAAAGCCAAGATGTAGAAACAGTGTCACCTCTGGATGAACAGATAAAGAGAAGGCAACAGGCAAGTAGTGGGAATTTATTCAGCCTTAGAAAGGAAGGCAATCAGCTGGTTACAGACAGACAAGTGCTGGATGATTCTTTTCTATGCATTACGTGACATCAAGTTCACAGAAGGAATGATGTGGTTACCCGAGGCTTGCGGGAAGGGGACGCTGTTTCATGGGTCTAGTACACCAGATTGTAGTATGAGAGTGTTCTGGAAATCAGTTTCTCCACAGTGGGGGTGCACACAACGCCACTGGACCACACGCTCAAGAGAGGTCACATGTTCCTGTAAGCTTAGCATCAAGGAGGCTGAGCACAAGGGGAATGTGAATTCCCAGGAGGTTCTGGGCTGTTTACCCCTGTCTCAAAGCACAAAGCGACAACAGAAATAGGTTGAAGGTGACAGATTTTATGAGATATATATATATATATATATATACACATATATATATATATATATATATCACAATTTAAAAAAAAAATAAAGGTTAAAATGGTCATTCAGTATCTCCTCTTCTCCCACCTGATAGATGAAAAGCCAAGGAAAGGTAATTGTTTATCCCAGGCTGCCAGCTCACAGTCACAGAATCAGGACCAGAACTCTGCCAGGTCTGACCCTCACTGTGGGTCTTGGTCCATCTCTCTCTCTCTCTCTCTCTCTCTCTCTCTCTCTCTCTCTCTCTCTCTCTCTCTCTCTCTCTCTCTGCCCGTGTGTGTGTGTGTGTGTGTGTGTGTGTGTGTGTGTGTGTGTCCCTCTCTGTCATTTCTGTCCCTGTGTCTCTCTGTCTGTCTGTCTGTCTCTCTATGTGTCTATCTGTCTCTCTCTCTATGTATCTCTCTCTGGTGTCTTTGTCTCTGTCTCTCTGTGTGTGTGCCTGTCATCTCTGTCTTTGTGTCTCTCTCTGTGTCTGTGTCTGTCTGTCTCTGTTTGTCTCTGTCACTGTGTGTGTATCCCTCTCTGTTGTCTCTGTCTCTGTGTCTCTGTCTGTCTGTCTGTCTGTGTGTGTGTGTGTGTGCGTGTGTGCGTGTGTGCGTGTGTGCATGTGTGCGTGTGTGTGTGTGTGTGTGTGTGTGTGTGTGTGTGTGGTGCTGAGGTTAAAAAAAAAAGAGGAGGTGGCTGATTTATGGGCAGTGACGTTCCAATGAACCTGAAAGGGATCAAGACTCTTCTCTGCTCATAAATGCTCCTGCGTCTGTGCCCTTTCTCCTGATCTCAGACGGATTATTCAGCTCAGCCGGATCCCACAGGCCACCCTGGAAACCTCCAGCTACTCACAGCTCCTGGAGTCTGAGGCAGGCCAGAGAGCAGACGAGAGAAGCTTTTCTGTTCCCCAGCTGTTCCCCCATGTAATTTAGAAGTCCAGACAGTCCCAGCAGAAAACAGGAAAGAAAACACAGGGGTGCCCTTCAAAATGAGCTCGGTGTGGGGTCTTTCGTGGGGAAGCGGCTAGTCCAAACTTGCTGCCTTAAGCTCCCTCTGCAAACGGAAAGGAAAGGAAGTCTCTCTTCCCCTTTAGGGGTGTTCCTTTGGCTCCGTATTCCATAAGAGAGACAGCAGGGAAGGCTGGCCCCAGCTCAAGAAAAGCAGGGGTGAAAGCGAGTCCTCCGTCCTTTACAGGGGTGATGTCCGTGGGTCGCTTTTTGCTTGCCATCGGAAATTTCACTTCCACGGAGGGATGGGAAAAAACATGGGTTTTAAAGATTCCTTATTCACCCTCTGCAGGATCGGAGCTGGGGACAGTGGATGCAAATGGCTTGGCGATTCCAGAAATCTAGCCAGGTTCAAAGTGTCAAAGCCAAGGCCCCCTCCCCACCCCCAACCCTGCTCCTCCCATCTTGATGGAGAGACCTCTCAAGAGCCCCACATCCCCCAGAGCTTGGAAAGTGTTAGGAAAAACTCCCTGCTCAAATATGTCCCGTGATGAAGAACTAAATAAAACATTTGGCAAGGACATTTCTAAAGATCTTTCCACTGAGATTTTTTTTTTCTCTCTCTCTCAGCAACCCTTCAGAGGGTGAACCAGGATGCCTATAAAAAGCCTTCTGCATTCCCCTGTACACTCTTCATGAATCCTCAGGAAGGATGGAATAAGACAAGGGTCAGAGACCCGGAGCCATGCCAGATTCTGAAGATGCCAGGCTAGCTGGAGTCACTGACGACTGCGCTTCCTGTGCCCATCTCCTGTCTCTCTGGCTGCCGTGGCCTCTGCCTACACTCAAGGGAAATGGTCATGCTCCTGGCTCGCTTCGCCTGTGTGTCTGTTAGTGTTATTGAACGAAGAAAGGGTTATTTCCATGCTCAGTGGTTTTCCAGACTGTGGTAGTCTGAGTGTAAGTGGTCCCATTTCTATGAGATCATAGAAAGTGGCGCTATTAGGAGGTGTGGCTTTGTTGGAGTGGGTGTGGCCTTGTTGGAGGAAGTGTGTCACTGTGGGGCGGGCTTTGAGCTTTCCTATGCTCAGGATACCTCCCAGTGTGTCAGTTAACTTCCTGTTGCTTGCAAGATGGAGGACTCTCTGCTACTCCTACAGTACCACCACATCTGCGTGCATGCCGCCATGCTCCCCACCATGATGATAATGGACTGAACCTCTGAAACTGTAAGTAAGCCCCCTTCAATTTAATGTTTCCCTTAGAAGAGTTGCTGTGGTCATGGTGTCTCTTCACAGCAATAGAAACCCTAAGACACAGACACTAACAAGCACAGATCTGCCAATCAGCTACAACAGCAGAAAACTCTGAGTGAAGAACCCCTCTAAGCAAGAGACTCATCCACTGAGCTGCCATCCCTGTCTCTGAGACACTCCTGCCATGTAAAAGCAATGAGCCATGCAGGAAATATCAAGAGCTTCTAGCTACCCCTAGAAAGGAAGGTCCTTCATGAGCTCAACCATAAAAGCAGAGGGAGAGGCCGAGGGCCCTTGCTAACGCTCTGCCCTGTCACACACGCAGGAGTCAAAAAGTGACAAGGCTTTGCTACAACCTCACTCACCTCCTCCCCTCCACCAGGTAGGTATTCTCACCTCCAAACTTCAGGAATCCAGGAACTATGGCTGACAAAAGGTTCCACCCCCAACTAAATGCTGACAGGATGCTACTAATCAAACAGGATGATAGACACCTGTAGGTCCATGGCTGCCTTCTACAAACTTAAAGGGCTGAAGGAGAATATTTCCCTTGGGATAGGAACACAAGGACCCCTTACCACTGCCTCCCTCATTTGAACATCCAGAGGACCTGGGACCATCCGAGGCTCTTCCAACAGCTCGCCAGAGTTCCACAGATCTTCACAATTCCTTTGCATCTTATCTAAGGGAACCAGGACTTCATCGTCATAGAAGACTGTGGAAATGGCATGCAAGGATGGGAGAGGGGCTGGAGGAGATGGCAGGAAAGGAAGATTCTTCCGGGACAGGAGAGAAGGAAGCCATTGAGGGGCAGAGAGGACCAGAAAGGGAAGAAGAGCCATTTGTGGGGAGCCCCAAGGGGAGTTTGGGGCTAGCGAGGAACACATAGACGGCAGTAATTGATGAAGGCTGTTGGTCATTTCCTGGCTACTGGTTTGGAAGGTGGGGGAGAAATTGCATTCATAACTATATTATCCTCTTTATGAGCTGGGGCTGAAAAGGTCAACTTGGTTCTTCAATCAATATATTTCATTTGTATCTTGTGGAATGTCTCACATGAGCTCACTGGGTTCTTTGGACATTTTCTTTCATTTTCCCCAAATCAGAGATTGCTGTTGGAAGGCATGAGCTAATGCTTTGGCAGACCCATGTACATATAGGAAGACACTCACTATTAGGGGTTAGGACCGACTCCAGAGTCTCCTCTGCTGTGGGATGTTTATGAACAAAGTAAAGCAGTCAGGAATATGAATTGGTTGTGCTGTCAGTTTGTTCTGAGCACTGGACTTGTCGTTTTATATTCAGGGCCTTTGAACCTAAACCCTTTAAATAGCTGTCCACCTAACATCCCCACTAAGACGCACAATGACCTCTCAGTCATCCCAAACTGGGCTGCTGTCCCTCCTCCAGAAATCCCATCCCAGCCACGGTCTCCCCCATTCTGGTTTATGGCAGTTTCAATCTTCCAGCTGCTTGATTAAGACCTTGGAGTCATATTTGACTCCCCTATCTCATCCTGACTCAGTCTCCCAAGATGCTGTCTTAAGTCTACCTGCAGAATGGAATCCAGAGTGGTAACTCTTCTGACTTCTGCAGCCACTGTCCTGGTCCAGACTACCCGCATGTCTCACTGGGGCTGTATAGGTAACGCCTTCGTGTCTACTTGCCCGTTGGAAGTCTGTTCTTACCACAGTGATGGATGGATCCTTTTTACCATGTCAAATCCTGTCACCTTGTGGATCAAAATCACCAACAGGTTCCCACTTTATGTAGAATAAGAGCTCAAGTCCTTACACACTGCGAGCACCTGTATCCTCTGGGGACCCCTTCCTTCCCTGATGCTATCTGAACACCCCCTTCTCATGCTACCATAGTTCACTAGCCTCCTGGCTTTCCCTCAAGCACATTCCCAATTCAAGTTCTTTCTTGAAGTTAGGATTTTGATCATGGCTGTGTCCCCCGATTGCCTAGAATGGTAATCAACATACAATGAATGTGGGGGGGGCATTTCTGTGCCCAATCTTTCCCATTTCAAATGGTCAATGAATTAATGATTCTATATCAGGTTGACTTTTTATCCCAAGGCCACATTTTAGCTTTTGGACTGTGTACCTGACATCATGAACTACTTACCTGGTCTGCCAAAGCATTAGCTCATGCCTTCCAACAGCCATCTCTGATTTGGGGAAAATGAAAGAAAAGGTCCAAAGAACCCAGTGAGCTCATGTGAGACATTCCACAAGATACAGGAAATTTCAATTTGCTCCACGCAGCTGAGACTCCTAGAGAAAGCCTTGGATTTTCATTGTTGGCAGAAGAGAGGAGAGAGAGAGAGAGAGAGAGAGAGAGAGAGAGAGAGAGAGAGAGAGAGAGAGAGAGAGAGAGAATATGTATGTGTGTGTGTAGAAACAGAGAGAGACAGAGACAGAGAGAAATCTGTGAATGTAAACAATGTGCACACATACACTGAGAAAACTGATATCCCAAATCCCAAACAACCTTAACTGGGAGAGACATCATGGGAAAGTCTGGCATTTAGAATAGTCATGGGGTGGGGAGGGGGATATAGTTCCTGAATTTGAGTGGCAGAAGAATCTAAAAATACCTTGGCATATCCAAAGTTGGCTTGCTTGTCTTGTTATTTCACATTTTAAAAAACGTATAAGTTGGAGGATAGAGGTGAAAAGAGCTATAATACTGCCTGCTATTAATATCCTGTCTGTCTTCCTAAGACCACGTAGTTCCTTCCACCTTGTTCCTGATTTTTTGAAAATGACTGTTACTGAATTTACGTGTTCACATGTGAACTTTCCCACTTGTAAATTTTTAACCCGGTCCTCCTCATACCGGTGGATGAATTTTCTTCTGGGAGTTGGGAAGGAGGATGACGATGAACTATTATGTGCCAGACACTCAATACATCACATTCCTCTCCATCTCCAAACATAAAGTCCATACCATTATCCTTATTTCATACAGTAGGAGACTAAGGCTGAAGGGTGACTTGCTCAAAGCCCCTTGGATATTTAGGACTTGGACTCATCACTGATTTTGCCCAAAATCGTTGCCTGTTTTTTTTGCTCTTTTGGGGTCTACTACCCAGCTCCCAAATAAGTCACACATGGAGGCTTATTCTTACTTATAAATGGTCAGCCTTAGCTTGGCTTAGTTTCTCACCAGCTTTCCTTAACTTTAAATTATCCCATCTACCTTTTGCCTCTGGGCTTTTCCTTTTCTCTTACTTCTGTACATCTTACTCTTACTCCATGGCTTGCTGTGTAGCTGAGTGGCTGGCCCCTGGAGTCCTCCTCCTTCTCTGGCTGCTTTTTTCTCCTCCCCAATTTCTCCTTCTATATATCCTCTCTGCCTGCCAGCCCTGCCTTTCCTTTCTCCTGCCTCACTATTGGCCATTCAGCTCTTTATTAGACCATCAGGTGTTTTAGACAGGCACAGTCACACAGCTTCACAGAGTTAAACAAATGCAACATAAACAAAAGTAACACACCTTAAAATAATAATACTCTACAACATGTGCCTCTTCAATCACATTGTGTTACCTTTTGCCTACAATGATAGCAGAGGAGCAAGCTGTTCGTGAACATTAAGCATGAATTAGTCTCACTAGTTAATCCCAATGAAATATACAACACACTGGGGCTGCCAAGATGGCTCAGTGGTTAAGAGCACTGGCTGTTCTTCCATATGGACCCGGGTTCAATTCCCAGCACCCACATGACAGCTCACAATGTCAGTAACTCCTGTTCCAGGGGATCTGACACCTTCACACAGCCATACATGTAGGCCAAACACCAATGCACATGAAATAAAAATAAATAAATTATTTTTTAAAAAGAAATATACAAAACACAACTTTGATACATTTCTATCTGTTTCCTTCCATCAAGGAAACAGCACTGCAAAAAATGTTGCTAATAGGAGGTGAAGTTTGATGACGAACCGGAATGACCAATTCAGGTCAAAAGAAGTCAAATGTCATCAGATCCTCAAAAGCGGCCTTTTCAGCATCTCCTGGCCAAGGCCAACAAAACTGTAAAACTTTACCTTATAACTGCTAATGTTGAAATGGGCATGTTGTCTGGCATGCTTTGGGTTTAATCCTGAGTACCACGTACACCAGGGGTGGTGGCTTCTGCCTCAGCACTCAGGAGGTAGAGGCAGGAAAATCAAGGGTTCAACATCATCCTGCTACATAGTGAGCACAAAGCAAGTCTGAGTTACCTGAGACTCGGTCTCAAAGAGAAAACAAAATTCTCAGAACTTTCCACGGCCTTAAACATCTCTATTAAAAGCCACAGAATGTATGATTTCTGCTTAATGCATCCAGACAGAACCGATTGCTAGTAATAGAAAACTCAAAGTAGCTTTAAAATGAGATTTACTGTCTCATACAGTATGGACAGGGTGCCTCAGAGCTAGTGACCTGAGTATCTCTGTGACATGACCAGGACACACAGTTCTCACAGCTTGCCTCTCCACCATTCCCTGTACAATGACTTGTCTTTTTAAGGCAGGCTTTTGTAAAGATCCCCTGATGTCTGCCCGAGACAGAACTCACAAACACACAATAACATCACAGGTAGAAAAGGAATTCCCTGCCTTGGAAATTCAGACAAGATAGATCATCTATTATGCCAGACTCCTGAGAGAGTGGCTACCTGGAAACACACACACACACACACACACACACACACACACACACACACACACACACACAATATAGAAATGCAAAAACAAACCAACAAAAATCCAACAACACAGTACACTTGAAGCCTCTGTTTTGATCCTATCTATCAGTACATGATTGTCCAAAGCAAATTCCACAGTCAAGCCTGCAGTTGAGGAACAGGGACCCTTGTAGCTCCTATAAGGACACGTGACAAGGACGCAGATTATATGTTACTGCAGGGCATATGGAATTAGACTCAAGAAATGCAACTTCCACTTGTGGCTGTATTAGGCAGAAACCTGTGAGAATGTTATCCTTTAGGTACAGAATAATGAATATCGACAATCTTTAGTGATTTAGTTTAATATCCATAGAGGTAGAGTGTGTGTGCACATATATACGTGTGCATGTGCAGCACACATGATATGCACATGTGGAGGCCAGGTGACATCCAGTGCCTTTCTTTATCACTCTTCACCTTATTTTTCCTGGCAGGGTTCCTTATTGAACCTGGAACTCACTGGTTGACTAGTCTGGCTAGCCGGTGAGCTCTACAGATCCTGTCTTCACCCAACCCCATCATCCCAGCACTGGAACAGCAGATACACCGAGCTTTTACATGAATTAAAGCAGATCCAAACTCAGGTCCTCAGACTGGCACAGCAAAAACTTTACCCACCGAGGCATCTCCCAGCCCCATAGAAGTAGAATTTAATTAAGCCTTTTGTTGGCCAAGCATTGGAACTCTCTGAAAAGCAAAGCAAAAAGTTCCTATCGAAAGAAAAACAAGCAGACAAACCAGAATTGCTAAGCACATGGAGAGTGAAAATCATGGAATTGTCTATCTCTGGAGTGGCAGTGTGGTTGCCTTTAAGAGGAGTCACGCATGCGCCATTTGAATCACTCGTCATGGTTTAAAGAAAGTAAACCGTCAAAGCTGAGTCCTGGTACTATTTTTCCCGGGAGCATTAAAGGCGTTGTGGTCCCATGAGCCGGGTCTTAACTGACAATAGAGCTCTAATTGCATGTGAGGCTTTGTTATCACTGGGCCTGCTGAGTATCGGACTTTCCAACAGAATCACACTAATAAAACATCTCAGTCAAAATTCCCTCCTTGTACCTCCTCCTTCTTACACTACATGTAAATCCCCATGAACTTCTTTTCTCTGCCATCTCCATTCATGCCCATCTCCTTGAAATACGTGTCACCCGACTGGTCTTTAATCAGCCTGTCTACCGCCGCTCCCGTTCCCAGCCCCTACTCACTCCGCTTTCTTGTGATACCTGTGTGCATCTGTCATGCTCAACTTAGTAAAGGCGTATCTCTTTCTTCCTCTTCACTGCCGGCTGCTTGGGGTCATGGACTGTATTGAACTCATCTTCATTCTTTCAATATCCAGCATCATGTTTGGAAAATGGTAGGAGCTGAGAAATATTTAACGAGAAAGGGCGTGTTCTAGTTAGCAGGTCCAGCCTAGTCTTACTCAGGAGAAGTACACATCGGCTATTCGTGGTTGTGTGGATCAATGCAGTCAGAAACATGAGGCAGTGTGTTGTGTGGAGAGAGAAGCCTGCTGGCAGAGGGCTGGTGATTTTCTTAAACTGGGTGATAGGTACAAGAGGGCTTCAGGCTTTGTATCCCCTTTTTTGTATTTGTATTTTATTTCTCATTACCAAATTAAAATTTAAAATGTTCCCGTCTTGGTCCTGGGATCTCATGATATTGATATTCACAGAATAGCCAGTACTGTGAAGTCATGCCCATCAAGATAGCCACAGTGGCCTGCCTTTTCTCGGTATCCAGTTTCTTGGGATGCTTAAATTCAGGATTTTAGCCCAAGATAAGCCAAACATATATGAACTGTTTATACACAGCCCTGTGTGACTTGGCTGCTGAAAGACAGACGCCAGGACGGTGTGTCTGTCCTGGATTCATTATAGATGAGACCATCGTGCTGGGTGTGCCGTCCAGGTGCCCCTCCCCCTCCGGGAGTCACGGCAACATCTCTGGCTCCAGAAGGGTTTGTTCTGGTTTGCACAGTGACAGCAAGGCTCTGCAGGAAGCTGATAACTTGAGCAAACTGTCCAGAGTCAGGAGCCACAGAGTGATGCACTTTACCAACAGGGACTGTGAGACAGCCCCATGGCAGCTCTGGGGAGGCTGCCAGCAGTCAGTGTTGGGTCTGGGAGAGGAGCAACCACCAGAAAGAACCAACTGCAGCTCTCGGGGTGGCTGTTGAAAGGGAAAGTCTGTCCTACCATCTCAAAACCAAAGGCAAAGGAGAGTCTTCTTTTGCAACATGGAAAAGAAACGTGATTTCAAGTCATGCTCTGGGCAGGGAGACCCTTGAGAAGTAGGTGAGGTCATCCCCTGGCCCGAACATTGAACAATTATCATTGACTAAATGTGAGGTCTGTTGGTGGAGAGCTCTAAAACGCTCAGCTCTGGAGTCAGGCTGCCTGCGCTCAAAGCCTGGCTCGTCTGTTTCCTCCACGTTTCTTTACCTGTTTGCTCGCCGATAGAATGAGAGTGAGTGTCCACGCATAACGGACGAATACCATACGATCTCATGTATATAAGCAGCTCAGAAATGACAAGGTCTCAGAGATAGGAAGTAGAATAGAGGTTACAGGGGCCAGGGAATGGAGGAGGAAACGGGCCATGGTTGCTTAATGAGCAGAACGTTTCTGTTTGGAATGTTGGTAAAGTTCTCGCAATGAACAATTGTGATCGTCACATAACAGTTATGTGCTTAATACACTGAGTCATAAATGTTAAAATGGAAATAGTAGGTTTTGTGAAATATTTGTGATACATATAGATGTCTTTGTGACATGTCTATGTCACAACTTTATCACACACACACACACACACACACACACACACACACACACACACACACACATATACACACACACACAATATTTCCACAACTTTAGAAATAAGTTTTTTTTTGCTACAGATCTAATGTTGAACAGAGAGGTTACCAACAAAATAACCCGTGCTGTGTGACGTTGGTGAATGGAGTTAGAAAGAAGGTTGAAATTATTGGTGTTGGAAATCATCACTGGGGGGATGGTAGGGGATGGGGGCGTCAGAGGGACTGACCATACTCTCTCCCTTCATCCAGGGTCTGCTTGCCCTTCTGAAGGTGACTGGGTTGGCACTTACGCACACATTAGCAGAGTACCCTTCATCCTCGCAGGAAAAACACATGACTATGCTAACACTGCCCTGCTCGCAGGGACTGTTTTAGTGTCTAATGAGTTAAAGAGAAAACACATTCAGAACTGGGGCTGGGACAGACTATCTCAGAGACTGGATCAGCAGGAATTTCCAGGCGCAAACAGAGGTAGTCTTATCTTTCTTAAGCAGATTTTCATGGCTCAAGGAATTAAGTCATATTGACACAGGTGGTCTCAGGTCTAAATCCAAATACCTATGTCATGCGGACGGCTGTCGTCATAGGAATCAAGATAGGAATCGCTGCTCTCCGCGGTTGTTATCAGGAGCAGCGAGATCACAGTGCTGACCCACATCAAGGACCTCACAATCAGTAACCCAACGGTGTTATTCATGTCCATTTGCTTTGGAAGATAAGGCGAATGTAGCTAGAAAATCTGGTGTCTTTCAACCTTTCAGAATCAGTTTTGGTAAATTATAAAGTCAAACCACACAAAAACTTCGGGCTGGGAACATAGCTCAGTAGTGGAGTGCTTGCCTCGAATGCATGAGGCCCTGGGTTTCATTTCCAGTACTGGGAGGTGGGAAGCACAGAGAAAACATGACTCCAGGCTTCGTGGCGTTCAGGAACTGCTGGCATTGATGCTAGAGTCTGCACTTGAGGAGAATGGGGATAAAACCACTGAAAGGGCTGGCACCTTACGGCTTGATCTAACCGGCTGCTCCTTTGCATCTCCTCAGGGACTCTTAAGTGATGAGCTTCCAAAAGCTGCAGGTCTTAGGAAGACAAACCTCTCTCAAGCAGCGGTGTGGAAAGATGGTGTACCATAGGAAAACACAACTGGATGGAGACCCTGGAGGTCTGGCTTATCCACCGCGTGCTCCCAGTTTAATTAGCAAAGATCCTCCATAAGAGGCAGAACCTCTTCAAGGCTCGGAACAAGCCCCATGGACTTCTCTGAAACAGTGCCAGACGTGACTGTTATGTAATTAGGGGTAAAGGCTAATGTCGGCCGGAGGAATGGATGTCGTGTTGGCTATCCTTCCCACGACTGCGACCAAAGAGCTGACACAAATAAGAGAGGAGAGATCTCTTTCGGCTCGTGGGTTCTGGGGTGTTAGTCCGTTGTGGTGAGAAGGGGAAGCAAAGCAGAGTGACTGATGATGTGGTGACGAGGAAGGAGAGGTGGAGTGGAGAGAGAGAGAGACAGAGAGAGAGAGAGATGTGGAGAGAGAGACAGAGACAGAGAGAGAAAGAAATAGAGAGAGAGGAGAGAAAGGAGAGAGAGAGACAGAGAGAGAGATGTGGAGAGAGAGACAGAGACAGAGAGAAAGAAATAGAGAGACAGAGAGAGAAAGAAATAGAGAGAGACAGAGAGAAAGGGGGAGAGAGAGAAAGAGAAATAGAGAGAGAGGAGAGAAAGGAGAGAGGAGAGAGACAGACAGAGAGAGAGAGAGAGAGAGAGAGAGAGAGAGAGAGAGAGAGAGAGAGAGAGAGAGAGAGACAGAGAGAGAGAGAGAGAATGCCTGCACTGATAGGCTTCTTCCCCTCTCACACCATCTGAACCCCCAGTCTACAGGATAATTTCGTACAAGTTAGACTGGGTTTTCAAAGATGTCAGGACACGTCAGCTTCAAGACTGCTACGGTCTTGGGGACAAAGAGTAGGTGCACGCACTTAGTTACTGAATGGCATGGCGGACACAGTGGGATGGTTATTATTCATTGCCTCAGTTGACCTGAGCGTTTGCCCTATAATGCTACTTTGAACTTGTTCAGTGGTTAAAGCATTTCCTAAGCAAATGTAGCTCCGTTTCAGCCCTTGTCTGGAGTCACAAACACTTGTATGCATAACTGACTGCATACACTGGTCTTCCTACCTAAGTTGTAACTAGGCTATCAGTTTCCAGCTTTGTGTTCTTGGTAGTCTCTGGAGGAGTTTTACCACACTTTTAGTTTGCACTTGCATACTTTTCTGACTTGGTATTAAACAGAGAGCCCAAGACCAGAAGTTGGACGGAGGAGGCGTGGCATAGCCCTTACCTGAGATCTTGGCTGAATCATGTCACCTGTCTGAACCTTTTCCTGAAAAAAAAAAAAATAATAATAATGAGAGGATTTGGTTCATTGATCTCAAGGCACTATGTTGGAAGAACCTTGTCGGGAGAGTCCAGAGGTGAGGTCCAAATTCCAGCACTTGTTGGGTGCAGTTTTCTCAGCACATCAGCTGTCTTCGTGCATCTGGGAAGTGAGTATCAGGTTCTCACAAACGCTTCCCCCTCAGGCCCGTGGCCAGTGCAAAGCTGAGCGATGGAGAAAGCGTTCTGTAAACGGTAAAGCGCTAACTAGATCACCATCATTAAGGAAGACTCGGTTAGTCTAATTTGTATGCTGCCCATTTATTTTCCTACAACCTTTTACAAATATTTGTGCTCCTGTGGGTAGACTCCGTGGGCTGGCATCAAGCTATAAAAGTGTATTTTTGGCATCCAGACTGCCTATTATAAATAACGTCTTCCCGGAGTTAATGGACTCTCTATAAATCTTCAGTTTGTTCTTGACCCATCATCTGAGTCGTGATTCTTTGAGTCAAGAAATATAAAACTCTAAAAAAAAGAATTATCTGAGAGAACTATCTTTTCATCCATTTTTCTTCCCTGTGCAAGTGTCTAAATATATATTATATATTTATAATATAACTTGTCTGTCGCTGTGGAGTCTCTTCATATTTCAAAAGGATGCTGTAGAAGAAGATGGTACCCACACAGGGGGCTGATGCCTGTACCCCCAAAACACACACACACACACACACACACACACACACGCACACGCACACGCACACGCACACGCACACACACATACACATACACACACCACAATGCACATAACCACAGACACAACCCTCCAGCCAGAAATAAAAACTCTGCCCTTCCACTGGGCTCCTTTTCTTGCTGCCCCACCCCCACCCCCACCCCCCCCACCCCCCACCCCACCCCACCCCCCGGCTTTCTGTTTCTACAGGGTCCACCTGTCCAGTC
The DNA here is from genome assembly GCF_049852395.1 of Peromyscus maniculatus bairdii. Taxonomy (NCBI): domain Eukaryota; kingdom Metazoa; phylum Chordata; class Mammalia; order Rodentia; family Cricetidae; genus Peromyscus; species Peromyscus maniculatus. The sequence continues at coordinate 21,167,992 of NC_134869.1, read as the reverse complement.
ACACCTAACATTTGGGGTTTTATTTTAAAATCAAAAATTTTCAATGAGATGTAGCAAGCGGTTCTTTGCTCTTTGATAATCTTTAAAGTAGATTTTTTTTTAAATGGGTATGTATGTTTACGTGTTTTTGTGTGTGCTCAGATATGCATACCAGTATGTGCAGGTTCACAGGAATGCATGTAGAGGCCAGAGGTCAACAAGCTCAGATGTAGATCCTCATGTGCTGACCACCTTTCATTTGCCGGCATCTCACCAGGTAGTCTAGCTAGGCTGGCGGGCCAGCAAGGCCCAGGGATCTACCTGTCCCCACCTCCCCAGTGCTGGGATAACAATGTGCGTCAGCATGCCGGGCTCTTTTTTTTTTTTAAAATGTGGGTTCTGCAGGATTTAAATCAGATCTTGGTGTTCATATGCCAATCATCAACTAGCCAAGTATTCCTTAGACTGAATGACCTGTTCAATGTCCATTTGGAAGAACATAGAGAAACATTTGATTCATTTATTTCTTTTTCTCTGTTCCCTAGGTAGATAGTATCAAGTCATTCTAGTGTGAACCAGGCCTTTCCCCCGCCCCCCCCCCACAGTCCTCCTGTGGCACATACACAGTTCCTAACGCTGCCTCACACCACAGAGCTCCTGGGACTAAGTACTTCCCCCTCGGACTGTGAGTCCTATGGAAGAGTAATTATCCTACTCTGCGAATTGCTCACGGCTTTTTAACACCGCGTCCGCAGCCAGTTATTACAAAAGTTCTGCACACTGAACGGATGTGGAACACCCCAAGGGCATCTTCTGCCTTCCTAGGGATGTCTCCGTTGGACTCTCCCACAGAGAAGACCTTCTGGAAATACAAAAAGCATCAGCGTAGATGTAAGAGCCCCCAACATCTACCGCTGCCCCTGGCTAGCCCTGCAATTTTCAACATCCAGGATCTTTGGGGAAGAAGAAGAGATGTTGCACAATCCTTTCCAGACAGGTTTTGGGAATCACACATTCCTTGTACATTCTGAGCTGACTGGGGTCTGAGGGCCCAAGGCCATTTGCAACATGATTTTAATAACTGCCATTACTTCCACCTAATAAAATCTCCCACTGCTTGATGTTACTGTCTTTCAATTGCACAGTGCTGCAGACGCCAGTGAGCCACGGAGCATCTGGTCTTTGCCAACATTATCCATCAAAGGGGGATTAAAAAAAAAACAAAAAACCATAGCAACACCCAGCTTGTCACAGTGGGTCATGGCTTTGGGAATGCTGTAGCTTCAGCTCAGCCTGGGTTTTTCAAAGATGCTGACCCCTTTTATCCACAGCGTATTTCACAGAAGTGAACATGGAACACACGCTGAATGGGATTTTCACAACAATGAAACTCTCGTAACTAGGAATCGATACTTAAAATTCTATTATCCTCTAAGAGCAAAACACAGTAAAATGTTAATGCAATTCCTATTTCAGCTTTTTCTGAGACAGAGAGGTAAAGACTGCATTTAAACCCTTCTATATTTTTTCAGGGACCCAGTGAAAGGGGAATGGATGACCTGGGTCCACTTCTTTCCATCCGTCTGTTACGCCACCAGAGAAGGGGTCTTCCACCTCTGCCTCATCCAGGAAAGAAAAGAGGCCCCCAGCTGTGAAATGGATTGTGCCTTCCAACTCTGCAGCTGGAATAGAAGCCATCATTTTTGATGAAATGTGTCAAGAATTTTGCATCACCGCTTGGCGGCTTCCCAGTCTCTCCTCAGTCCACGGATTCCATTTAACTAAAGACTCGGGGTGGGGGTGCACTGGTTTGTGTGTGAGTGTGCCAGTGTGCCACTACCGTGCACTGATGGTGACCGGAACCTGCGAGTGCAGTCCAGAAACTCACATACTTACATTTCTTTATGACCTTAACCAGATAGCAGCTCCTTGGAACATACTCTTCGGGCCTGTTTATCTATTTATTTAAATCTGTTTATTTATTTTGAAGGCCTTGCTCTGTTTTGGTTTTTGTTGTTGTTGGGTTGTTCAGTTTGGTTTGGTTCCTTTTTTTTTTTTTTTTTTTTTTTTGAGACAGGGTTTCTCTGTGTAGCCCTGGCTGTCCTGGAACTCTCTGTAGACCAGGCTGGCCTTGAACTCAGATATTCACATGCCTCTGCCTCCAGAGAGCTAGGATTAGAGGTACCCACCACCACTGCCTCGGGAAGATTTTATTTTGAATCCCTAGCTGGCCCCAAACTCGGTGTGTAGCTCAGGCTAGCCTTAAACCCAAGACCCCCTTGCCTCTAGCTTACAAATTCTGGGATTGTAAGTGTAGTTTATCCCCACGCCTGGCTAAACATAAACGACAAATGAAGAAGCAAATTCAGTATGCAGCTGGTCATTTCTGAATGCTGAATTGTGATTTCTGGGTAGTTCCCTATAACAACCTAAAGTCAAATTTCTGATTCCACAAAAATATTAGATAAAAAGACCCAACACTGTTGTTAAAGAGGATCCATATTTATAGATAGTTCATTTAGATACCTATGGACTAAGGTGTCATGCGTTATAAAACAGACCACCATTTAATTAAGAAAAACACGCGTTAAGCCATAACGCCATGCTTTCTCATTAGAAAATGTCACCTCTTGCTATGCTCAGCTTGAGTGATGCAGATACTTATCTGAGCAGCACGGAGCCATGGTGTGAACATCGACACCCCAGACTCCACTGTGACACTGTCATGACTGCCTCCAGGTGACGGAGACTCGGCAGTAGTGAGTATAGGCTGCATCCCGATCAGTGGCCGTGATGAAGTCTTTTCCTCACCTTCGGATTCCTGCGTTTTTCAGACTCCCTACCATTCATTCACCCTGGCCACCTTGCTTCTACTATTATTATCTAGGATACATATGTATGCCTTATACATAAATATATGTAATATGTATTTTTTGATTAAATAACATTAACTCTGTTCTCCTCAGAAGATTAATGTATTTATTGTGAGGACGGAAAGATTATCTTTCCATGTGTCCATCTTAAATTTTGCTGCTAATTATGTAACATGAAATCTACCATCTAACCATTTTTGCAGCAAGATATTTCGTGGTTTTGTGCTCCTGGCATAATACACCTTACTGTTTTCATGTATTTTAAACGTAACTGGTCATTATTGTTCCTCTCACCCTGACCCCCAAAGGATTTGGATGTCTGCAGTGACTTGGGGTAAAAAAGAACCATTCTACACAGCACTAGTTCAAAGCCCATCCCTTCCCCATGTCCAGTAGGTCACATAAGCACAGCCTGTCTATTAGCTAACCTCTACAACTTCCTTTTTCCTTCTGTTACAGCTGTACAGCAAGATCAGAGGGAACGCTTTGTCCTTTGGGCTTCGGGGAGTGCCTGGAAGAGGACAGAAAAGCCTTTAACTCTTTTCTTAGAAGTCACAAAAGTTACCTGATCATCTCATGACCCTCAGCCAGAGGGGATAGATTGTCCCACACCCTGTTCTCTCTCTCTCTCTCTCTCTCTCTCTCTCTCTCTCTCTCTCTCTCTCTCTCTCTCTCTCTCTCTCTCCCCCATACACACACACCTCCATCTTACTATCACTTTAAAAAATTACATTGTTTTACCTTTGAATTTTAATATTCATATTAGCCTAATTCACCTGTATAAAACCATTCAGGGGCATGTGGACGCTCTGATTTGTCCTCATTCTAAATATCTCTGGCCCACATTTAAAAACAAACAAACAACAACAACAACAACAACAAAAAAAAAAAAACGGTTTTGCTTCTGAGCAAAGCTAGGGTGATCTCCCTCTCCTTTGGGCAGCAGTCGTCCTGGGAGGCGGTCTCAGTTGATATCTGTGCGGAACACTGTGCTAGTGAATATTTGACGGCCGACTCTGGTGGCCAGAAGACAGTCTCGTTTGCTAGGGTTTGTCCATTTCTGCGGTGTAAATACCCCCACAGTGGCCTGTTTCAGCACTAAGATGATGTCTCTGGGCACAGCTGAAAAAAGATACACACGAGCACACCTACAAGATGCGCTACAGCCAGACAGTCACAGCGGTCCAAAACAATTCCGAGACCAGACGCAACAGCAAAATACGATAACTCGGGAGGATGAAGTTGAGAGCTATGCATTGTTTTGTTGTTATTATAATTCAGCTAATTTGAAGTTTATATAACCAATTTTGTTTTTGTTTGAGACGGGGTCTCCCTGTATACTTCTGGCTAGCCTGGAACTTGCTGTGTAGACCAGTCTGGCTTTGAACTTTCATGATCCTCCTGCCTCTGCCTCCCAAGTGCTAGGATTAAAGGCATGCACCACCACCAACTTTAATTTTTCATAATGGCTATGTTTAATAACTAGCTTGCGAAATTCTGTGAAAATGTAACATTTGACTCCTGCAAGCCAGTAGGAGCAGCCCTGGCCCATCAAAATGATGAAGCAGATACTAATTTGCATTCTTCTAAAAATTATTTTATGTTCCCCACTGACATTTTATGCTCCAGATTACAAAGCCGTCTCTCCTGCCCTTCCTTGTATTTACAGTGCTGCTAAGCACAGATAGGTAACTAGTTTCTAACATTAATAATGATATTGACATCATAAATATTTTTGAGAAGCCATCAGAAATGTCTAAGAACACCATTGTAACTGGATCTTAAATCTTGAAATATTATATTTAACCGTGAAACGTATATAAATTAAAAAGATATTACAAAAGGAGTGTATTCCTGGCAGGGTGATTGAATTATTTCTTTCACACAAGCTAAAAATACTTCTGTATAACAAAGGGAATAGCCAAGAAAGTGTGTGTGTGTGTGTGTGTGTGTGTGTGTGTGTGTGTGACAGAGGGAGAGAGAGAGAGAGAGAGAGAGAGAGAGAGAGAGAGAGAGAGCACTGAACAGAAGAAAATTATTTGCAAAGTATTCACCTGACAAGGAAATAATTGCTAGGATATATAATTATATAATGAATTCTAAAAATGACAAGACAACCTGACTGAAAAATAGATGAAGGGACGAGAGAGATGGCCCAGGAGTTGAGAGCACCCGCTGCTCATGCAGAATCCCTCGGCTCAGTTCCCAGCACCCACGTGGCAGCTCACAACCATCTGGAACTTCAGTTCAAAGGGATCCGATGCCTTCTCCTTGCTCTCCCTGGGCTCCAGGCATGCTTGTGGTGTGCAGGCACACATGCAGGCCAAACATTCATGTTCAAATGGGGCCCTGCAAACTCAGTTGGTGCAGCATGCGACTCCAAAATGAATTAACTAAATAATTAATTTTTCTTTTTTTGTTGTTTTGGTTTTTCAAGACGGTGTTTCTCTGTTTAGTCCTGGTTGTCCTGGAGCTCTCTCTGTAGACCAGACTGGCCTCGAACTCACAGAGATCCACCTGCCTCTGCCTCCCAAGTGCTGGGATTAAAGGCGTGAGCCACCACAGCCAGGAGCTAAATAATTAATTTTTAAAAACCAGATCCTCCAATACTGCCAAGAAGCACCTGCTACACGGAGACAGGAATCCTGTCTTGTTCTTCCTCCCTTCTCAAAGCATTTAACAGGAAAGGGGCAGCTTCTGCCTCTCTTCCAACTGCTGTTACTCAGCCTGTCTTCCCCCACTAAGGCAGAACTAAAAAAACCAGTAGTGACAGTTTGGAGAATTTGGGCACAAGCCAAGAAGCCCTTGTATCCGGCTGCACGCTGTCCATACAAGGAGAGACGCACGATATGATGAGCCCTTGACGCAGAGTGGTTCCCCCACGAGGAGGGAAGCACACTCCGATGGGATGTGAAGTCTCCTTAAGCCTTGAGCCTTTGATGGTTTTTTGTTGCTGCTGCTGCCGCTGCTGCTGCTGTTTTATTTTGTTTGTGTGTTTGTTTGTGCTTGTTTTTGTGTTGTTCGGCTTGTACCATCAACGCCCGATGGTTTAGGATTAGGTCGTTTTTCCCTTTCGACCCTTGGCGTTTCATTTACAGTTGCTCAGCAGAGACAAAAAAACTCCCCGCTGGTCCGGCACACAATGGCCCTTCCTCACACAGCTCCACGCGGGGTGGGACCTGGGTTCCCGTATTTCCTGATGCCCAGCCGCTGACGCTCACGTAAGGCTCGGCAAGCCTTTTCTGTGTAGAGCGACCTATTAAATAGTTGGTGCTTTATCAAAACGTTAATAAACGCAAACAAATAAGGCCTGACCTAACCACCCCGGGCCGGTCTCTGCCGTCCCAAATAGGAGGCCAGGGTCTGCCCACGCTAAACATCCCCTCGATTGCTTGCTCTTTTCCCTCACCTTTGACCCCACTTTATACTCGTTTTCAATTCTTATTGATTCACCTTCTTCTGCATCTTGCACTGGGGCTGGATGAGGAGGCAGTAAGTGTGTACTCAGTCCTATCACGGTGCCTCACGCACACAGTTGTGTGCTCCGTTCTAGACCATGACTGAAAACCACGCATGCCCCTCTTGCTTAGGGTGCCAGAAATAAAAACCATGCCACCCCAGTAAACTGTAGTGAACCTTCCACACGTTCGTAGGCGTGTTCTTGGGCCCCGTTCACTAACTCTTCATACAAGAAAATAATTCCCCTATGAACATTCACTCACTAGTCCTCTGCTCGTCCCCTCGGTAGAATTGAACTTCTTTGATCGGTGGCCTGAAAGTTTGATACAGAAATAGACTTCGGAGTGTCATTCAGCTTGACCTTGTAGACGTTTCTCCCAAAACAGCCTGGGGACAACCTTTAAGTCAGAATGAGTTCTAGTTGCTAACCTTCTGCCTGTCCCCCACCTTTCTTAGAGGGTTCTTTTCATCCCGTTGCCTGTACATTGCCCCAGTCACCTTTTGAAATAGAACAAGCTCCCGGCAGCTCTTTGGAGAGGCCCTATGAGGTGCCTGGTCAGCACTTTCCATCGGTAATTATAAGCATCGCCTGATAGCTTTCCCTTAATACTTCTAAGGCATGACTGAGGGTAATTGATGGTTTTGAAGTGAAATCTTCAAGGGCCACTGTCAATGCAAGCTTAATGTCCCTTATGATCTCGGAGCAGTCGCTCCAAGCAAAGAGGAAACACATGTCTCTTCCGTCCCAGGAAAGAGGAATTTTATTAGAATGTAGTGAAACTCTTGTAAGAACGTTAGAGCTTGTGCGACTCAAGGATTGAATTCACCTCAAGCCCTCATTTGCATACTTGCTTCTAGGGAAATCTATTATGGGATGGCCTGAATATGTCACTTTGGAAGCCTTGCTGCTAATGATCAGACAGGCAAAGGTGAGAAGTTGTCAGCAGGAAGAACATTAACTCACCCACCGCTTTCCCATAGGATATGAACGTGCTCAAAATACGGTACAGAAATAAAGGAGCTATTTTGAAACAGAGACAAAAACATTTTGACTCATGAAAGGAACACCGCCAGTGTCAGAGAACGTTCTTTAACATGGTGCAGAGAAAGAAGTCTCTCTTGGTCTTTGGTCCTGACTCTCTCCTTTCCCAAATTTATTTCCGTCGTTGATTTTACCATCTCCTTCCTCATTTTCCCTCAACAGGATACGTTCTTGGGATATACTGCCCCTCTTGAGAGTCATTTCATTCCCTTCCATACCCTTCCACTGAAGATATACTCTAGAACCTTCATTATAGTCCATGACACACACTTCATTTACCCACTCACTCACTCACTCACTCACTCAACAAATATGCATTGTGAATCTCCCTCTGGCCAGGTGTGGTAGATTTGAACACAGTAAGCAGTCCACACTTTGAAAGTGTACCTGCAGAAATCTTTTGGGTAGTTTTTAAATTTTTATTCTTATGTGTAGACAATGCATCTTGATCATATCCAACCTTAACTACCTCCTCCCGCCTCTCCTGACAACCCCCCATACAAATTCCCCTCCCACCCACCCTCATGTCTTCTTTGTAAAATTATTATTATTATTATTATTATTATTATTATTATTCACTGAATCCAATTAACACTGCCCCACATATATGAGTGTGGAGTCTATGGTGGTTTGAATGAAAACAACCCCCATAGGCTTAGAAGGAATGGCATTATTTGAAAGGATTAGAACGTGTGTCCTTGTTGGAGGAGGTGTGGACTTATTGGAGGGAGTGTGTCACTGGGAGCAGGCTTTGAGGTTTTAAGGGCCCAGGCCAGGCCCAGGGACTCTCTCTTCCTGCTGCCTGCTAATCCGGGTGTAGAACTCTCAGTCATCTCTCTAGTAGCAAGTGCGCCACCACGCTTCCCCCTGTGACCGTAATGGATTCAACCTCTGAACTGTAAGCCAGCCCCAATGAAATGTTTTCCTTTAGAAGAGTTACTATGGTCATGGTGTCTCTTCACAGCAAAACAAACAAACAAATACTGTAAGACAGGGTCGAATTGGAGTGTTTGTTTGTTTGTTTTGTTGTTTGTTTGTTTTTCGAGACAGGGTTTCTCTGTGTAGCTTTGTGCCTTTCCTGGAACTCACTCTGTAGACCAGGCTGGCCTCGAACTCACAGAGATCCGCCTGCCTCTGTCTCCCGAGTGCTGGGATTAAAGGCTTGTGCCGCCGCCGCCGCCGCCGCCACCCGGCTTCTAATTGGAGTTTTTACAACAAAAGCCCAGGCTTCATTGGTCCAAACAGGCTAGGCACAGCCACTTGCTCCCAGCACGCCAATTAAACCGATGAGCAGCAATGAAAATCAGGGAGGCATTTATCTAGTGTGGCCACACTGGAAAGAGGGACAAATACAGGGTCCCATGACCCCAAGGCCAAGGTTGACTTGCTGACATGAGGTTTGGCCTTAAGCAGAGGAAGAGTTGGGCCCGAAGGCAAGAGGCATGATTAACTAAGCATCGTCTCAGTTATCACTGCCATCCCTTGAAGAGGCCAATCTGCTTCCCAAAAGATGAGCCGTTCTGGGATGCCGCTGCTCCCTCCTGAATAACAGCCTTCATCCAACGAGTCATCTCTCTGTCCTGCATGGTCCTGCTGCTCCAGGAACCCAGAGTGACTCCAGAGGGAAGGTTAAGAACAATACTGTCTCTGTGCTTTCAGTTCAAGGGGAGAGGACAGTTGACACACAAGGGATCCAGAGGTACCAGGCATTTGCTCACCCTGTGCTTAGTTGCCTTGGGAGCCAAATGAGGCGTCCATGCTTTTTCAGCAACCAAAGCTTCCAAGTGCGCATTCCAAAGGCACGACAGTGCAGCTGCACCAATATTTCAAGCTCCGCTGAAGTTCTCATTCTTGGGGGCCCATCATCCCTCTGTGCTGGAGGCCCTGATTAGCTGACAATGTGTCCCACTGATCTAGTGGACAGAGTATGGCTGTAATTAACTCAGAGACACCTAGTGGGCCAAGCAGGCTGGGAGAAGATGGGCAGAAGTCTGGAACCTGTTTGGGTGGGAGCTCCACCTCAGCCCCTGGCACCCTGGCATCCCTATACCCAAAGAGTCTGGAATGTTCTGGTGGAAGATCCACCTCAACTCCCTTCCCCCATCTCTTTCCCCAAACCCACCCCTACCAAGCCCGCCAAACACAGCTCCTCCCCCAGAGAGGCTCAAGACCACTCCCTCGGGGTATTTAAACTGCATCCCAGAAAACAGGTGGTTTTCCGATCTCTCATCTCTGTCTCCTCTCTGGGGGCTGGAGAATCACCCAGGAATCTTTTACCCATTAAACCGGGCCTTTTTCTAATTCGGTCTGATTTGGTTTGATTTGGATTGCTCCATCTGCGGAGAGGCCTTTCAGGGTGCAAAAACCCTACAGAATCCACGCCAAAAACAGGCATGAGTTCAGAGAAAGAGAGCTCTGCCTTCCTCTAGCACAGCAAGAAATCCTGTGACTTGCCTGTTGCAAGTGTTCTGGGACTAGCTCCCTCTTCCTCTCCCCCAGCATGCTATGTAACCCGACAAACCCAGCTCAGCCCAGACTGCTCAGCCCACAGTGAGACTCTGACCTGCCATCTACACGATAGCACACCAGCCCAACCAGAAGCCCGTCTTCTTGTAAAGTACATGATCCCTAATGGAACCAAAGCACACTCCCTCTGGGCTGGCTCAAGAGACGTCAATTCAGACCGAAGCCTACCCCCAAAGTACAGAGCATGAAAAGCGCATTCTGGGCTTCACCTCTCCCCCAAGCCCATACTTAGACAGCGTCTGTGTGACGCTAATGATTATTAAATCAAAAGGCATTCATTTAATGGAGCCGGTTCAGGATGGAGCAGTAAATTGCCTTCTGCTGCAATGGCTCTGGGCATGAAATGATTACACCATCGTGTCTGAGCCTCTGGTGCAGGGTGAGGTGAGGATGGCTGGGAAATTGGTTTTCAGTTTTGCAAAGCCAGCAAAAAAAGAAAAAAAAGCTTCTCGCCTCTGAGGGGGTTTGTGTCCTCTGCCTGGGACCACTGTGTCCTACAGAATCACACTGACACCGAGTCCAGAGATAGGGACCCAACTCCAACTCAGGGTAGAGAAAGAGACCTTCATTAGGCAACCGCCCTTGAGATTTATACAGAGAATGACAGTCTGCAGTGACTAAGAAAGCGTGGAGAAAGAAAGACTCGGCACAGAGCCGCTGAGACGGGATGATTTGGAGCACATCAAATAGACTGCAGCCTGGAGCTGCTTCCCAGACTCTTTCCTGACTGATGGTGAATGCCATCAGGCGCTGGTCACATTGGGGGGGGGGGGGCAGGCTCCCTGTTAACACTTTCACACTTTTGACCTTCACAACAGCCTCTAACAAGGGGTTACTATCATCGTGTCCCTTATGCTGATGATAAACTAGGGACTCGGCAAAGTTAACTTAAACAGGGCACAGCTAGTCAGTGGTGAAGCTAAAATTCACACTCCAGTCCTTCAGCTCAAGAGCCCAGGTTCTGTAGTCGCAACGCTGGTTGAGCATTTATCTCCAAAGCCCTAGCTAAAAGAAGTGGGTCATGGGTATAGCTCTGGCTGTGTTTGCTAGCTTCTGATTTCTAAAAATGGATGATAATCTGCTAATGGGTCTCAAATATAGTCATCATGCTTCGCAAGATCTGATGTAAGCAATCACATCTAGTATTTCTCCCCAACAGATGTCAAACGGTCTCACTGGATCTCACCTTAAAAGCCAGAAAGGGAAAGTGGATAGGTACTTCCTGTTCAGAATTCCACCTTGGTGTGGTAGGCCACCTTCTGAACTGTCCACTGAGGACTGTAAGTATTTTAAGAATAAAAGAATTGTTTTGTTTTGTTTTGTTTTTTGCCTCAGTAATCCCAGCATTTAGGAAGTAGAGGCAGGCAGATCTCTGTGAGTTCAAGGCCAGCCTGGTCTACAGAGCAAGTTCCAGGACAGCCAAGGCTACACAGAGAAACTCTGTTTTGAAAAGCCAAAAAAGAAAAAAAATAGATTAAAAAAAAGTAAATTTTCATTCTCAAGGATCTTCTATTCCCCCTAGAGAGACTGGAAGTTAACAGTTCAGAAATACTCAAGAAAATGAACCGTTTTAAGCATCAGTGGCCTCTCACTCCAGATGTCTAGTGTGTCAAAGGACCCCAAAGGAAGATCTCACTACTTTGCTATGTGAAAGACGAAGTCACAGACTCCATCCTACCGAGCTAAACTCAGGATACAAGTTCTTGCTCATATAATGACTCAGCATGAGTAAATTATTTTAACCATAATTGTTCCAGAACCTTGGGTGCCCATGGTCAGGAGTCCTAGAAGAATTTAATCACACTGTGGGCATTGTACCAATCAACCCTTTGGGAAATTTCTAGCATAATTCTGAGAGTTAGAAATTTCCCCCTTGCAAATGAGATGGGTGCTATCTCATGTTCAGCCAATAATCGCTCTCCCCCAACAGGCTCTGCTCCATTAACTCTTAACTGGTCCATTTAATAGTCAGTTTATAGTTTTGAACTTTTAAAGCCTTATCAGATGCCCTTTGAAACAAAATGCATAACAGATTGATTTTTAATCTACTCACAAAGACCTTGAGAGGACAAACAATGTGTTTAATGATAGAAACTGGTACAGTGTCGCTGATGAATGGTTCTGTCTCCCGATGATGCCCAGGACTAAAGCCATGATTTCTGCAAGCCTTGTTTTGCTTTAGAAATTGACAGTGAAGCATTTTCACATGTGTTAGCTTATTTAGTTCTTCTGACAACCACAGAGCCAAGCAGAGCGAGTTTAATAACCTCGTTTTAAACTAAAAGAGACTGGCTCAGAGAATTGCAGTTGCTGTCCCAGGCTTACACAGCCAGGAAGGGACAGGAGTCAGAGCCAGAATTCTCTCTCATTTCCAGCCCACTCAACTCATCTTTGTCTATACATGTAATATAACTTATTGTGACGTGATCTCTTCGGGTAAAGGTCCAAAGGCTTATTTGCCTTTGTTTGCCTGGTACCGGACTCAAGACCAGTAAGAGTTTATTGCAGACCAGAAATAAAGGCATTTTGTTCCGATGTCTGCTTTTCAGTTTGCAGTTATGCTGATGATACCACAGCTGATTTTCAGATCTCCAGTGTGTACGAGACAGCTTGCAATACCATACTGCTGCGCACACCACTTCCTGTACACAGCAGTGAGACTACTAGTCTACCTCAAGAGTAGCCCAGCAAGTTCATGGACAAATTAGTCCCTCATTGTCCCCTGAATCTATCCTCAATACTTATAACAGACTTCTCCGGAAACATCCTCACCTACAGTCTCTTCTAGGAGGATGCCTGAACAGGTCCTAATGTAGTGAGGGCCATAAGCTGTTCTTGGTGACCCCCCTCCCCCACCCCTCACCCCCCCACCCCCCGCTTGCCACTATAGGACTAATTGGAGCACAGTTGCTGTACAACCTTTGCTTGGCCCAGTAAACTGCTATTCACTCCACCAGGAAAAATCCAAAACCCTTTGAGCCGTCCTAGCTGGAGGGTGTACCCTGATTGACATGATGGTTGGTTTACTGAACCAACCCAACATTCCTTATCAGCAATCCAAAGCAAAGAATAAGAAAATAGTAATTTAGGAGCACAGGGCAGGGGAGAGGGGGGGAGGGAGGAAGTGGATGAGAATCGGAAATGGAGACACATTGGCGGTGGGGAACCAAGTCAGGGTACACAGGAAGCCTCCCCCCTGAGTTCTGATCCAGATTACAGGGCTGATGGATGACTATCTGTTGGAGCCTGGGTTGGGTTTTCTTTCCTACCGCATCAATTGCTCTTTAATCGTTTTTTTGGATCCCAAGTTCCTTAGCGAATCTGATGAAAGACAGAGATCTTTGCCTCGACGAAACATTTCTATGTACATTAAGACAAGCGACTGCACTTCATTTCGAGGGCTTGCTAGATCCCCCAAGCCCAACTTCACATGCACTGTAGATCCGGAGACCCGAAAGCAAGGGATCTTGCTTAAACTACTAATTGTCTGGAACAGCTGTGGCATCCCACTGCCCGCTGAAACAGTGCATGTAGCATAGGATCTGGACGGTGGTAGGCATGTGTAGGTCGAAGGACTGAGGGAAGGAGTAAATGAAGGAGTCGATCCACTTGAGAAATGCAACCCAGTGGGGCTAGAGGGGTGACTTGGCAGTTAAGAACAACGCTTGTTGCTCCTGCAGAAGACCTGGGCTCAGTTTCCAGCATCCTCATGGCAGCTCATTATGGTTGTTTGTAATTCCATGGGATCTGATAATACCCTCTCCTGACCTCCTTCGGCAGGGCACACCTGTGGTGGGCATGCGTACATACATCCATGCAGGCGAAATGTGCACATGCATGAAGTAAATTTTCATATAAAAGAGAAATGCAACTCGAGATTTGTGTTGTGTTGACAGCACATTGGGAACATCCTTTTCCTCTCCCTTAGGCAACACTTGGTTAATAAGCTGGGGGTAGTATGTCTAGATGGAATGCCTGCTATCCCGATGATGCTTAATAAATCCATCAACAGAGCTGATGGACACACTATCGTCTTCCATCTCCAGAACTACACGGGTACTGTAACCCCCACCTAAACACAAATGGGAACTGGAATGACAGAGCCTGGAAAAGCAGCTCATGTAACAGAAACCGAAAAGAGGGCCTCTGTTTTCCGCCTGAAATGAGTGTATAATGGTTATTTGGATTTTAAACTAGTTTCTCTTGATCTACAGCATTTAAAATGAAGAGTAACGACACTTCCATTTCGTTTCTGACATCTGGGAGGGATGCCCAGTTATTTTCAATAATCCCGGCTTCTATTCTGGGGAGGAACATCAGCTGGCTTCCCATCTACTTTGCAGGTCATATGTTTACAGAGAGGGAGACAGTTCCCTGGCCCGCTTTATTGGGGATGCTGAAGCGTGAAGACTGGCAGACTCACGCTCCTTGAGAGCAAGGTTGTACAGCAGGCTTTTTATCTGCTCTCTTCTCCCCACACCAATCTCTCTACGCATAAAAAGACCGCAATTAAGAGTCTGCTGTGGACCATAAAGCTGGGAAGGAAAACTTGCTTTATGGTATGTGAAGGACAAACAAGGAAACAGAATCACAGCACAGTGTAATGGATGCAGACTGCTTGCAGCCATCATTTCAAGCAGACTGCATTTAAAGGCAAGGGTCTATCCTGGGGGTTATGTTTTCAAATCCATTAATTCTCAGCCATCAAACTCCTGTGTGAGGGAGGGCAGGTGCTTCCTACATCGAAGAGTGCAGCTCTATAAATAATTGGTGTTGAAAGACTTGCATATTTTTATGTCAAGGATGTTTTCCCCTTTTGGATTGCACATCCCAGGGGTGGAAGAAAACTGAGGGTCAACACCCCCTTTCTGCACCCCCTTGAGGGGCTCCTCGCCTCTAAGAGTTTCCCAGAAGCCAGAGTGTGGGGCCATTCTGGGTGTCCACACCAAGAACGCAAGCGCTCTTCCATCCACACACTGAGAGCCCGTGAACAGGAAATCAGTGCTTCACATGTAGCAGCGTTAACCCTAAACAACTGATTTTTGCCCATGTTTTCACTCACTCGGCTTAATCTAAGCATGACATTTTTTCCCACTTTTGCTGGGGGATGTCTTTCTGTATGCTACCAATATGTGTTGCTCTGATTGGTTGATAAATAAACCTGCCTGGCCTATGGCAAGGCAGCTTAGAGGGCAGGCAGGAAATTCAATAGAAATCCACCAGCAGATAGACAGGAAGAAGAAAGGAAAGAGAGAGGAGACACCAGCCTGCCGCCCAAGGAACAACATACCAGCAGATTGGTAAGCCACGGAACATGTGGCAAAACATAGATTAATAGAAATGGGTTAATTTAAGTTATGAGAGCTAGCTAGTAAGAAGCCTGAGCCATAGGCCATATAATTGGTAATTAATATTAAGCCTCTGAATGATTATTTTATAAGTGGCTTCAGGATGGTGGGTGAGAGAGATTTGTCTGGACCACAAGAACACAGGAAAACTTCCAGCTAAACACTTTCATTTATCTGTTTACCATTTTGTTGGGTTGGCATGTAAAGCAATGGTTTCCATCATGGTGTGTTAACATATGTCGTGTTCTTATTTGTTCCTCTCTCCCAGGCCCCTTCCTAAGTCCCCACCCCCTCCTGTTGGTCCTCTTTCTTCCTCTCCATAGACCCCTTCTACTTCCATGCCCCATGAGTTCCACTTCCTTCTGGGCCCCCTCATTCTTCCTATCTCTTCCTCCTTTCTCATAGTCTCCCTTCCGGTTTCATGACCTCCCCCCTCACTGATACACACATGAAATCAAGGATCTGCCCACGAGAAGCATGACATTTTTAATCAGCATATATTGTTAGCTGTACATGGTAATGGGATTCACTGTGGCATTTTCATAGAGACCACACCTTTTTTAATGGCTACTGTGTCCTGCATGCCTATGAAGCAAGAAGCAATAAAGGGGAACCTCACAACGTGTTACAAATACCTCTGTGTGCCACAGATGCCTTCTGAGGTTATCTCCTTTTAAGGACTACATTTAACTCCTTTTACAGACCAGGAAATTGAGCCATAGAGAGACTGAGGGATTTGTTTATGGTCATATAGCCGCTTGGGATCTGAGCTCAGTATTCTGGCTTCAAAGCCCAGGCTCTTGTCTCCCGATACATCCTGCACACAAGATCAAGTCTGAGTCATGGCTGCTGTTGTCAGTCCCACAGTGAAGACCCGTACTGCTCCACAGGGCCCATCTGCATGGAGCACCATCCAAATGTTGTCTCCTATTAGTGGTCAGGGCCAGGAAGTAAGACAACTTCCTCCTAAGAAAACAACAAAACAAAACAATAGACCAAAACAAGGAACTTCCTTGCCCCAGCAGGGAGAAAGCCAAGTCAAAGATCAGAAAGACGACCCTTGGGTCAGCTGTCAGGATTTCTGTCATTGCCTTTGGTTTCATTGTTTTGTGTTGCTGGGGCTTGAATCCCAGGCCTTGGATACGGTGGGGAAATGATCTATCACTTAGCTACACCCTGCGTTGCCTCTCCATTTTAATAGGTAAAGAAAGCTGAATCAGAAATGGAGTCTTGGACTTATTTCCCACTCCCATGAGACCTTTCAAGGTGACCTGGGGGCTGATCTGCAGCTTGATTTCTTTGGAGCGTCTCCCCTTCCTACAGGTTCTAGCTTCCAGGATAGCTTTCCCCACACACAATGTCGACTCTGAGACACAAAGACCAGGCCCCGAGACCTTCCTGTGAGCGTGGAAAGGCCATCTGTAGGTCCACATCCCGATCCTTACTGACTCCGGCACGGTGTAGCTGCCCAAAGTAGGTCCTAGAAGGTCACGTCCCCAGCAAGGCTCTTGGTGAGTTCCAGACATTGCAGTGATACGCATGTCCAGGATTAGACCTCAGAATGTGAAATTCCCTGGGAAGGTACGGTTTCTGTTCCCCACATCAAGTAAACAGCCCATGGCATCGGCTTCCGGCGGGCAACAACACACACTCACCGGGCCACAGCTGAGGAGCTGTTTACTTGACACTTAATCCCCCCGGGAGGCACTGGATAGATGGGGATTCCCACAGGTAACCTAACCCACACACTTGCATCTCCTCCTCTGCTCGGCTGTCATCGCCCCTCCAGCCTCCAGAAGGTGGCCAGGGGTTCCAGACAGTGATCCAGTCTCTGAGATAAAAGAAGGTGGTGGGTTGTAGGTAATCTAGGCACCGCAAGAGAAAGGAGCTTTTTTTTTTTTTTTTTTCAAGATTTATTTATTATGTGTACAGTGTTCTGCCTGCGTGTAGGCATACACACCAGAAGAGGGCGCTAGATCTCATTACACATGGTGGTGAGCCACCAAGTGGTTGCTGGGAATTGAACTCAGGACCTCTGGAAGAGCAGCCAGTGCTCTTAACCTCTGAGCCATCTTTCCAGCCCCAAGAAAGGAGCTTTTAAGAAAGTATGTTCACTGTTGAAAAGAAATATACTAGGTAGGTAGGTAGATAGATAGATAGATAGATAGATAGATAGATAGATAGATAGATAGATAGATACATAGATAGATACATAGATAGATACATAGATAGATAGATAGATAGATAGATAGATAGATAGATAGATAGATAGATAGATAGATAGATACACACATACATACATACATACATACATAGATGATAGGCAGACAGAGATAGAGAGATATAGTGTATATACATATATATGTATATATACATACATTATGTGTGTGTGTGTGTACACATAAACATGCATGTGAGACCAACCATATGTACCTATGTGGAAACTAGAGGACAGCATCAGGTTCCTCCTCAGATGCTCTCTTATTTTTTAAGATAAAGTCTCTCACTGAACCTGTAGTTAGCCATCCAGTTAGGCTAGACTGGCTGACTAGCCAGCTCAGGAGATGGGCTTGTCTCTACCCGCGATGCTGGGGTCATGGGCATAGGTGGCCATGCCTAGGTTCTGCACGGGTGCTAAGGACAACTCAGATCAGGCCTTCCTGCCTTCATAGGAAGTACTTTCACCCTCCAAGCCTTTTCCACGGCTGCCTCCCCCATTTCCGAAACAGAATCTCATTATGTAGCCCTAGCTGACCCTGAGCTCACTATGTAGACCAGGGGTCCTCAAACCTACAGCAATCCTCCTGCCTCTGCCTCCCAAGCTCTGGGATTGCACGTGTGTACTATCATACCTAGGGAAAGGCAGCTTTTAAAGGGCCATCTTCATCGTCTTCAAGGGACAGAACTAAATGATCCACCCAGAGGGCTACAGAGAATTGGGCAGAGACCTGCTTTCTAACATCTGCCGGGGAGCCCCTAAAAGACCTACACCACCAGAGGCCCTTAATAGGCGTGATCTGAACAGTCCACGTGAAAATCAAGCATGCTCTAGCATGGGCCAGCAATGTGACCTTGAGCCAATCACGAACACCCCCTCGGCCTGCCGTTTCCAAAGCCAAGGTCAAAACAATCAACATGTGTGTCGAAATCCTCAACGATGATGTCAAGGAACAGAGCGGAAAGGAAGAGAGTGGCCCACGGTGAGTGGGCAGAAATAGGAGAGGCAGAGACCCAGCCTTGAAAAATGGGCAGGAAAAAAAAAAAAAAAAAAACAGAGACAAAGAAGAGCAGATTCAATGAGCAGTTTGGAAACATGGGACTCCAAACAAGTTTCTCTTCCCTGCGATATTACTGCTTTGTGTGGGTTTACACAACGAGACAGTCTCCTGTCTGCCTTAAAAAACAGACAGGATAACAGGAAACGGCTTTGAATTCCACGGTGATTATAGCTGCTTAAGTTTGACTTACCCAAAACTGTCTCAAACAGATGGTATGGAGCATTTGATTAAGGGCTTATTCTACAAGCCAACAGAGAACATTTCTTCCCCCTCTGAATATAGAAAAAAAAAATACAGAAAAGGAGGGGGATAAGCTGACCCAGGCCCCATTTATATCAATCAGTGTTATCCAGCAGGAGGATTGCCCTAAATGAATCTCTGCTTAGTAAGTCACTCAAAAACCAAGCTGTGTAATGTCAACAGCGTGGAATTCCAGTGCAGAAGGATGCTGAAGGTTATCCAGCCTAAACCCCTTATTTTACAAGGAAACTGAGACATTGGGGAGTAGCGGATTTGCCCACAGTCTCATTATTAGTAAATGTGGGGCCCGGCTCCCAACTCCAGGTCTGGCACACACACATTGGCCTTTATACACGCATAATGTTCAGTAAAAGGGAAACATAAAAATCTGTTAGCACCATTATTACTAAATTAGCACCAGTCTGTGGTGAGCAATTATCAGAACTTGAAGCTGATGGGTAATGCCATGTGAGTCCAGTTAATGAGCCAAAAGCTGAGTTCTTCAAAAAACATTTAACATTAATCAGCATTTGGCTCCAGCTTGTGACAAGTGTTTTCAAAACATCACAGACAATTACAATATTCTTAGCTTTGCTTGGTGTAAATACATGATGAAAGAAAGTCAGAATTTCATAAATGACAGTCTCCAGAATGGAAATAATGGGTCCCGCAGAGAAGGTACAGTGTGTTCATCTTTCTAGCAGGCCAGATATAATTTGGGAACTAATGAGGTCACCAAGTTGACAAATAGTGAGGCTTCTGCCGGGTGAAAAATGCAAATGCCTCTTTCTACAGTGGGGGAGCAGAGACAGTGCGCAGGATCAGCGCCATGACGGTGCCACAGAAGAAACACCAGGCTTCATGCCCACGGCCACCCTGGTATGGGTGTAACACAAAACAGGGGTTTTCCTGAATGGGGTACAGATGCCCCATCTAAAGTGAGAAAGCAGCATTCTGAGAGGAGCTGGGACTCGCCCTCATGGTGTGTGGTGCTGAGAAAGTAGCAGAGAAAAGGAAACACAAGCAGCATCGGTGGTTGACCTGAGGATGATTTCTTCCCCTCTACACCCCAGGGCTTGGGCCGCCATTTTTACTGGACTCTGCAGGATCGCCGCAGAAGTTCATCTCTGATTTTACTTATTTATTTCTTCGTTTTTATTTTACGACACAAGCTAACATCCAACCATGGTTAGTGTTGGGTTTTCTGAAAGCCAGAATTGCTTCGTAAACTCGTCATGAGGTAACACTACCTATTTAGCTAGGTTTGTGTGAATGGATGAGATGACAATCAATTAACAAGCATTGTCATCTTCTCGACTGCTAACATTCATTGGACGTCACCAAACGCCTGAAGCGGTGGTACTAAGTCCCACCTATGATTTCATGAATACCTCACCATGACTCATGAGTCATCAAAATGCTTACATTCAGGAATGTAATCCACATATGTGTTGATCGCTCGGTTTTGTAACACACTGCTTGAGTCTTTCAGATAAAGCAGTGAATGAAACAGGCAACGGTCCTTCTGTCTGTTAGGTAGAGTAGCTTATATTGGTTAGTTCCCACCACATAACCAAACTTCCAAAAGTGTATCAACTTCAGATAATTAGCATTTGTCTCGTGATGTCGCTCGGCTGGCAGAGTGTTAATCTATCACACACAACACCCTATGTTTGATTCCCAGCATCACATAAAAAATAGGGCGTGATGATCCATCACCATTCATGAGATGGAGACAGGAGGATCAGTAGACCAAGGTCAACCTCCAACATATGGTGAGTTCAAGGCCTTGGCTCAAAATAATAATAATAGTAATAAAAATAAGAATCGTTTATCACTGTTCTTGAATGTAAGAGTTTCATGATCTTGGCTGGGCACACTCACATGCATATAGCCACTGAGAAGATGCCACTTTGCTCTACAAAGATTTGTATCCTCTGACAGGTGATGTTCAGGCTTGTTCTTATGGCAAGGGCAGGGGTCTCGAAATCAAGGCCTAGGCTTCGAAGAAATGCAGTATCATTTTGGCCATCTTCTCTTGGCCAAAGCATGTCACAAAACCCAAGAGTAAGACAATGGAACCCATCTTATGATGGGAAGAGTTGCAACATCATGTAGGAATGCCATGGATACAGGGTTGACCATCTGCCTAGTCTCTCTTCTGTGTATGCAAAGATGATTAAAACAAAGCTTGGCAAGTTATGAAAATATTTCATTTGAGTTTCACTAGAATCTTTGGGAGAAAATCTTATTATCAACCTCCATTCTTCTGGTGAGGAAATTGAAACCTGTAAAGGTTAGAAAACTTGCCCAAGATCTACAACTATTTGGTGAATGGACCAGGATTCAAACCCAACACTCAGATGTTTGTCATCCACACAGTGACTCTCCAGACAGGGAGGGAATTCTGATAAGGTGTAAAGCTGGCCACTTCCAGGTACTTATCATCCTCCTGGGGGCTCATGGCATAAGTCCATAAAGAATTGGTAATAATGCTGGATAATTGTGCTTAAAGTATAATTGGAAATGGATAAATATATCTACCAAGAATCTACTACCAAATGCATGTACTTAATAACTGACCACAGCCAAAAAGTGAGTGTGTGGGGGGCAAGACAGAAATCAAATTTCCTACAGAGAAAGCAGGTCTGAATTAAGCTTTGGTGAGTGTAGACAGACACCAGGGTTGGTTTTCCCACAATAACATTCCCTTCTTCAGTAATATAGTTATGTCCAACACATGACTTGATCAGCTGTAAGCAATGGAAGATCTGGCTAATGAAGACTTTATTAAAATAAGAGTTATTTTCTTTAAAATAGGGTCTCACGTACCCTACACTGGCCTCAAAGCCACTGTGTAGCCAAGGATACCTTGAGCTTCTGACCCTTCTTCCTCCATCTCCCAAGTGCTGGGATTATAGGTGTGCACAACTATCTACGACAGCTTTATGTGGTTCTGGGAATTTAACCCAGAGCTTCATGTATGTTAACCAGGCTCTGTACCGATAGAGCTGCTCTACCAGCTCAGAATTATTATTGTTATTATTGGCCACACACATTAAGGACTGTTCAGGAAAGCAGTCCAGAGTTTCATAGCAGCCAGAAGCTGTGACTGAGGAAACTCACTCTTTCTGCTCCTCTCCTCTGCCATTTTGTGAATATAGCCTCTTTCTTGCTGTCAATACGGCTGAGATGTCCATCAATATTCTTATACATTTCTACACAAGAAGTAGGACACGGGAAGCCCAAGATGAGTATATCTGCACATCTCATCAGTGACTGCCCTCTGTTACACACTCTGTACTCTCTTAGAACTCAGTAATACATAGCTGCAAGAGAAGCTGAGAGAGCTAATGTTTTTGTTTTCTAATTCCTTAATATGGAAAAACAATAGAGAAGAAATCCATGAATGACTTTTGAATGATCGCTTCATAGTGTCTACCTCAGCTGGCCCACCCTAGCTGATCCCCTGAGCCAGGAATTTGAAGTTGTCATCCCAAGAACACTTCAATCCATTGATCTTCGCCTCCCCTCTCTCAGAATTCCATTCCCCCTTCATGGACTATTGCAAAATCTCCCATGACTCTTCCTTGAGCCCTATAGCCAGAGTGAGGTGCGTCATATCTTACATCTGAAGCCCTTTCTTGGCTTGGCTGTACCTGCTCTAGCACTCAGCAGCCTGCTCCTATACTCTGTACATGCTCTCTGGGTCACAGATATGTGTGTATTCTTTTGATACCCTCAGCACCTCACACAGCACCCATCATGTGTAAACAGTAGAAGGAATGGTATTGAGCCTGATGACTTAGCACACACAAGAACAAGGGGAAAGGTGGCCCCAATCACTCAGGATCTTTAAGGAGTTGTTGAGGAGGAACTAGAAAATCTCCTATATTTTCTTCAGGACTTTGGTTAGTTCAAATAACCTGTGGCAAAATCACTAGGAAATACATATCGGGGTGGTGAACTAATACAGGATGAGGATGCTTTCAGTAGGTTAATTTGTACCACTCCGTGTTAGAGTCAGTTCACGGCATCTGGTGATAAAGAATATTTTATTGCCATTACATACATATTTTAAAAAGTTGAATCAGGATACTGAAGTCTGCTGGAATTGGACTAGTTTCCCCTGTTTTTGTTTTTGTTTTTGTTTTTTTAGATGTGCTTAATTTTATGGTGTAACTAAAGATTTTCTTTGTGTAATGCATGATTAAGACAATAAAGTATTTTTTTCTAGTCTTCCAAAAAAAAAAAAAAAAAAAAAAAAAAAAAAAAAAAAAAAAGATGTGCTTTGCTTGCAGGTTTTCGGAGAATATCTGGAGAATGGGAACTTTTATGGATTCTTTCAGGTAGAGAAGAAGAGGAGACAAGACTCTTCCTCCTGCTGTTTCCAGTGCTTAAAGCAATCATTACACACAAAGTGGCATGTTTGGAGCTGCCCTGTCCTGATCGCCTTCAGAACCCATGACCCAGGAGGCTGCTGAGTACCATCCTAAACTTGTTGAATGTGAGCTGGTCACTAAATCCTCAACTGAGAAGTTAGGAAAGACAAATTGATTTACGAAGAAAGGCCAGAATCAGACCTTGAGGTTGATATAAAGTGGATAGGGCAGAGGATTTCACCCACTGTGACCTGACTGCAAAGTGGAATGGTACAAATTAGCCCATCAAAAGAAACCTTGTTTGTATCAGTTTGCCACTCTCAAATGTATTTCCTAGTGGGTGAGGATTTCACCAACTGCGTGGTGCATTGTATCACCAAGTCCCCTGCCCAGCTGGAGCACTGGCCAGTGTGTCCTCATGGAGAACAGAACTCAGCAGGCATTTTTAGCATAAACTCTAAGTTTCAGACCAGCATGGATACCACATTTATTGCTAAGAGGCGGTAAACAGACACATGTATCTCCTTATATTGCACATTTTAAAACCTCAGATGAAGTTGGATGAAACTCACTGGGCAAAAAAAGAATTTGTTTGTCTTTAGATATGGTAGGACTCAAGGTCCGAATGATGTTCTTAGCTCCCTGTCTCTCTCCATCCATCCCTCAACTTTCTTCATTTATGTTTCTCTGTTGGCTTAAGACTTAGCTTTCTCCATGAGTGTGGAAAACGTAACAGAGAACAGCTCCGGCTCATATCACCTGTGCAGTTTATGACCCAAAATTTATAGACAGCCATTCTGCCTCACTAAAGACATAAATATCAAATCTCAAGGAAAGTATATTGACCTCTTTAGGGTTCCCTATTTATGCCGAGTCAAGGGAATTGATTATTCTATCACCTACTAACTTATCTGGGAAGCTAGGAAATTTCTTCTTTAAAAAATAAATAAATAAATAAAGTGCTGGGTGGTGGGGCACACCTTTAATCCCAGCACGTGGGAGACAGAGGCAGGCGGATCTCTGTGAGTTTCAGGCCAGCTTGGGCTACAGAGTGAGTTCCAGGACAGGCACCAAAGCTACACAGAGAAACCCTGTCTCAAAAAACCAAAATAAATAAATAAATAATTTCTGAGGCTCACAAGATGGCTTGGCCGGTAAGAGTACTTGCTAGCAAGCCTGATGGATGACTTGCATTTGATTCCTGAGACCCATATAATGAAGCCAATTCCCACAAGTTGTTACTTCAACACATGTGCCATAATACATATGCATATGTGTGAGCTCTCTCTCTCTCTCTCTCTCTCTCTCTCTCTCTCTCTCTCTCTCTCTCTCTCACACACACACACACACACACACACACACACACACACACACACATGCACACACACAGACACAAATAAATAAATGCAATAAAAATTTGAAAATAGTTCTGTACAGAGAACAGGACAAAGATACTAAGTAGACAAAAGCCCTACCCTTTTGTGACAAACAGACATCATTTGTGAACGGCTTCATTATTCGTGGATTTGGTCATCTGAGAGTTACTGATACTTCAGTTGGGACCTGGGGATATAGCTCAGTGGTTAGAACAGTGGCTCAGCATGCAGGAGGCCCAGTATGCCATCCTCAGCATTGGAAAAAAAAGTAATGATGATTAATAATGCAAGTGAAGACTTGTTGGGCTCGCTGGCCTGTTTAGGTAGCAAATAGACTCTTCCCCTTTCAGACATAGCCCAGGCCGAGGAAGTGGAGCCTTACACCAGTCAGTCTCCAGGCTGGTTATTTTCAGTAACTGGATTCTGCCCTTGCTACCTTATAAGTGCATCTCTCTCTCCACACTCACCTACCAGCCACCAGCACCAAGCTTAGCTGCGTTGAGGTCCTGCCTGCCCTCAGTTCATTCACCGAGACTTCTACCTATCCTCTCACGGCTCAGACCACTCCACATCATCTCCAAAAGCCGGTTCAGACTCCGAGTCCCAGTCTTCACCAGCCAGTCTCCAAATATGAGTTAACACCACTAAAAGCACTTCCACAGTCTCTAAATACGCAGGATAATCGGGCCACCGGGAGCAGCATCTGTGGGAGCGCCTGCACTGTGTTTACTGCATTATAAACATTTGATCTTCTCTGCTGAACCACGAAGAAACGGGAAGGATGCCCAGCTGCCCTGAGTCTAGATCACACTTCATCACTGGGCATTTAAAGAGTGTGTCCTGCTGGGAACTGAGGTGCCAGCTCTCCCAAAGCAGTTCCTCTTTCCTCCCAAGTTCTTTTTTCCACTGACTTCAGATCTTGTTTCCAGTCCTGGCCCTGTTATTTCTCCCACACTGCTTTCTCCTTTCCGTGTTCTCTTATGTAAATAAGTAAATATATATTTAAAGTTATAGATGGAGAGAGAGAAAGAGAATGGATAGATTGATGGATGGATGATAGAGATAGATAGATAGATAGATAGATAGATAGATAGATAGATAGATAGATAGATAGATAGATAGATAGATAGATAGATAGATAGATAGATAGATAATGATAGACAGACAGACAGACCTTGAGAAAAAGAACTCATGCAAGTAAATGCATGCAACTATCTTCTCAGTCTGCCCCATTAACTTTTCAAACATGCCTGGACATGAACTCTAACAGAAGAACAGGCCTAGGTTCAGGTTGAAATCTCCAGCACAAGAAGAGGCATGTTACTAGCAAACTGTCTCCCCGTCTGGATCTACATTACCACATCATTCTTGGTTCCTGGTCTGGCTTCTTTCCCTGAACGACTTTTCCCATTCAGCTCCACGTCACCTTTGTCCTGTTTCACCTGAGAGCACTTTGATTGTGTCTTACGGGGGCCTCCACCTTGAACCTTTTTCTTCCGGTATCAAGTTTTCTCTCGGGCCATCGTGAGGTATAACAAGGAAGGAGCATCTCCTTGGTACCAACACATTACAATCCAGAAGTCAGGAGAAACCTAACATGTGGCACCTTTGACCACTGAATGATAAAAGCTACTGGATATATAGTTCCTCACAGATCTTCTAGATGGGCAGTATTGTGACATACTTCACAGATCTCCTCAGAAGGGTCGTGTGAGAAAGGACAGAAGTTGTCTGCAGTCCTAGCCAAAGCAAGAGGTCAACCATGTCTGGGCTTCCCCTCTGCTGTCTCGCACCCCTCGCTTCCCGGTCTTCCTCCCTGGGGTCACTTTTTAGATGAAATATCTTGGGCTTTGCTTTCAGGAAAGCCAAAATTAAGAAAGTGCATCATAGCATCTTGCCAATTGTCCGAAAGGAAGAGAGACAGAGTCTCACACTTGGTCTAACTGGACAAGCATGGCGGAATACTTGGCCACCTTGAAACACAATTCCTTCATCTTTAAAGTAAGGATAACATGACTGAATTCATCATGTTCATCAGGGAGGAACCCATGCCCCAAAGTCCATATCCACCCTAGGTCAATACCCACCATCTTCTCATCACTCCTATTCAGTGACCTGACAGAAACAAGAACAGTATTTTTAACTAGAAGGTTCTAAGGGAGAAGTGAAAATCTACGTGATGATAAAGGGATATAGTTGGGCATGGTGTTTCAGGTACTTAGGAGACTAAAGCAGGACAACAGCTTGGACCCAGGAGTTGAAGACGAGCCCAGACAACACATCAAAACCTACATCTTAAAGTAATAATGATAATAGCAATAATGACATGGGGCAGTTATATGTACAAAGGAAACATACTTCAAATCCGTCTATCACAACAGTACTGGTATATGTAGATGGATGCAGACATAAAAATTCATTAAGTTGAACGCTTAAATCTTATGTGCTTTATGGAAAATATACCATGTTTTAATTTATTTAGTGTGTGTGTGTGTGTGTGTGTGTGTGTGTGTGTGTGTGTGTGTGTGTGTACATAAGTGCTGGCTTGCACCAGATATACCAGAACACTCATGTGGTGGTCAGAAACCTTATGGAACTTTATTCTTTCTATCCATTGTGTGGGCCGCAGGGATCAAACTCAGGCCATCAGATTTGTGTAGGAAGCTCTTTTCCCACTGATCTCTGCCACCTGGATAGATACTGTATTGTTTCCAAAGTTAAAAAAAAATTCCTAGATGTCTTAAAGGCTTCCTAAAATGAAGGAATGCACCCTTGTTCTACACCATGCAATTAACATAGATTCAGAATTATATGAATAAGAGAGCTCTGTCAGGGTAGAGCTCTGTCTTTCATTGAACTTGCCTTTGTGACAGTATGCAGACACAGTGTGCGTGTGCGTGTGCGTGTGCGTGTGCGTGTGTGTGTGTGTGTGTGTGTGTGTGTACAGTCATGTATTTGGCTCCCTGTTCTCTATTCCACACATACCCCTTGTATTTCTGCTTCCTGCCATGTGTTCAAGCATCAGGAGACCCTCCACAGAAGTCAGACAGAGACCAAGGCTTAGACAGCTTTGACTCCAGGACTGCGGGCCAAAATAAACTGGCTTCTTTTATAGGTTACCAAGTCTCCAGCTTTCAGTTACAGCAACAGAAAACAAACCAAGACCATCTCCAACGCAATAGCATTGAGAAGTGGGCCCCAGGAGGGCTGGTTAGATCAGGAGGTCTCTGCCGTCTCGGAGGTATTGAGATTGCTACCATAACTACAGAATTCAGGTTACAGCTGACGACGTAACCGCAAATGAGACTCCCTGGCAACCAAGTTTACAATGAGAGCTAGACAGAGTCCAGTCTGGGGCACTGGCGAATGACCTCCTTTCAGCAGCGGAGAGAAGAAAAGCGTATTGTAACCGGATTTAGAAGGGGAGCGCAGGGGTGCTGGGGAAACAGAAGTGGCCAATAGGCAAAGGACTAGGGGTCACACACCAGATGTGGCTACTAGCTGGTATCAGGTGCAACTCTGATGAAATGCGTAGAGGCCACAGGGTCACCGGCGTAGACCACTCTCTGTAAGAGCTGGAAATAAAGGAGGCCTAGTGTTATAGACTGAGGGGCTGCAGGCCCAGGTACTGCGGCTTGTCCTTGGTGGGAGAGGGGAAGGGAGCGTGATCAGAGCTCCTGTCCTGTTGTAAGAGGTAGGTGCGCCACCCAAAATACAGGAGGAAAGAGTAATGATTAGTAGAGCAAATGCTACATGTTTTCTTCCTACATGACCTGTCACTTTATCTGGGGAAAGATAAAACTGTACCAACTGTGCTGGCTGGTTTTGTGTGTGAATTTGACACAAGCTAGAGTCATCAGAGAGGAAGGAGCCTCAGCTGTGGAAACGCCTCTGTGTCATCCAGCTGCAAGACATTTTCTCATTTAGTGATCACTGAGGGAGGCCCCAGCCCACTGTGGGTGGGGACACCCCTGGGCTGGTGGTCCTGGGTTCTATAAGAAAGCAGGCTGAGCAGGCCAGGGGCAGCAAGCCAGCAAGCAGCCCCCTTCCATGGCCTCTGCATCAGCTCCTGCTTCTGGGATCCTGCCCTGTTTGAGTTCCTGTCCTGACTTCCTTCAGTGATGAACAGCAATGCTGAAGTGTAAGCCTAATAAACCCTTTCCTCCCCAACTCACTCTTTGGTCATGGTGTTTCGTCACAGCGATAGAAACTCTAACTAAGACACCAACAAAAGTGGAATCTTGTTCCATCTGATTCTCCTTCATCGTCCTCCTCCCCCAACCTCTTCCTCAATCTCAGGCCCATGCTGCCATCAAATTTGCAATCTTCTACCTCAGCCTCGAAAGTAAGGCTTCTACTAAAGAAGTAGTATTGTGTCTATTGTGCCCAGCATAATACCATCAATATGGCGTTCATCAAACAAATATTGTTTCCTCCTTTGGTGATTTGAACTAGTGAAATGGGATTGAGGGTGTTGGTCTTAGGAACTCCAGATGAATTAATCAGTCAACAGTAGGATCAGAAAGCAAGGTAAAGTAAAACAGAAGAGAAACGCCGTGGGGGTTGTCACACAGCTGGAGTGGTAGGGTTGTCTCACAGCTGGAGTTTGGGGGCCACTTAGAAGCTCTTGGCAAATGGCTGCTAACCATGCTTCCGTGGAGCCAGCCAGTAAGATGGCTGAGGAGGCAAAGGAACTTAACAGCCTCAGTTTAACCCCTGGGACCCACGTGAAGGAAGGGAAGAAATGACTCTCACAAACTGTCCCTAGCCCTTCATCCTGACTCCCTCAGCATACGCGCCCTCCACCATGACACTGGCCTTGCAACCTCTCTAAAATAAATAACTGTGGTAAAGATGCTTCCTGATCGCCTCTTGGGTTTTCATTCTAGCAGCTTCGGCTCTCTAAGCTTTTTGTTTCTGATGGAGCAGACAGGGAAAAGAACATGGCGTGGATCAGGGTGTCTCCTGGGACAAGAGCGGAAGGCATCACCAGCTCATCCCAGGCTCCGTTTCAAGGCAATTTTCTGAGAGCTCCTGCTGGTTCCTTGCTCAAGGGAGCAATCACAGACGAGATTGTAGAATGAATTAAGTCGTCGAGAAGCAGGGTTAAAAGCATCCCATGTAAAACGTGTACAAGACTGTACTGAAGTCACTCAGTAAGAGAAGGTCCAGCTCAAGGCCCTCACAACACAGTTGAAAAAACAGAAAATGCAATCAAGAAGAGCTTCGCAATGATAGCAGCTTCCTGCCTGGTGTGGCAACCGCACAGAAGTACGTAAACAATGTCCAACGGTACAGGGGCCAGACGTGGAGAAGCAAAAAAAAAAAAAAAAAGTCACGGGGATTGTTTACTTAAGCTAGTGGAGAAGCAAAGAGACGTCATGGGGATTGTTTACTTAAGCTGTGAGCTTCCAAAGGCAACTGAATTCTCAAAGTACCAAGAAAACATCAGCAAAATTACACGTTAAGTATGGAGGCCAATCGGTAGATACCAGACAGACCAGCCACAATACATCAGACTGTAAGGATGGAGGCCTTGGGAGGAACTGAGGAAGGTATCAGGAGCTAGTGGACCACCATGTCTTCCAGGGCACTGGTCTATCCAGGCAGGAGGCCCTGCAATGACTCACCATGTCCCACCAGCCTTTTAGGCACCTGCCACATGGGAACACTTAACACTCCACAGTGCTACAACAACCCTAGTGTGAGTGGACTGTGGACATAGGTGGGGAGGTAAGGGGTACCAGGCCCTCCCTTCTCCCTCCTCCCCATACAAGACACAGAGGGAGCTAAAACCTTGAAAAAGGGGTGGGGGAGGGGTGAAGAGGAACAGAGAACTAGACTGATGGAAGTCAGACACGTTAGATCTTACCTTTAAAAACCACAAACTTGCAGTTAGTTGTTAAGGATAAAATAAGGAGTGAGATGTAGAGAGAAAGGATCCATGTTATCATTGTGTGTCCCTGGTATGTTGGGATTTCCCTGTTAAACACTCACCATGCTGTCCATGGCATTAAATAGATGAGCTGATGGATCTATCCATAGCTACATGCATACCTATATACAGATGAACAAACAAGAAACTAAGAGATCAAATAATTTCTGAGTAGTATAAAAAGGAGCTACATTTGCTAGGGCATGGTCTGGCTCACTTCAACGAACCAAGTTACCTAATCCTTAAATCGAATTTATCTTCACAACAAATACCACAATTTCCCCATATCTCAGATGTGGAAACAGAGCCCTCAAGGCATTTAAGCAAGAAGTCCAAGTCCACACAGTTTAAAGGGGTCTAGTGGCCAGTTCTTGGCCTTCAACTTCCACTGACGGCCTATACTAAACCAGGAGTCCCTAAGTCCTCTTGTCCTGCTTTCTATGGCTCATTTGATAAATGTTTAAACTTAGGTGGAAAGAAGGGGAAAAGATTATTCAGTAACAGAGAAAAACCAAACAGAAAGCAGTCTTCTCATTTTTATTAGAGGGCTTACCGTAAGCCTATTTTAAAACTAAGAGTACTTCATAAACTTGCCTACCAGCATGTTACTGCACTTGCGTTAAAACAACCGTCATGAAAGAGATCACAGTACACAGGAGGTGGCTGGCTTCAGCTGTGGTCTTAGAGCAGGGAAGGGAAGGACCTTGTAAAATTTCAACCTTCTTGGGAAGTTCAAAGGCATCGTCACCCTGCCTCGCCAGTACCATAAAACTGGGTGCGTTCCGAACCATGAGACCTGGTACCTAGTAGATGCTCAACCAACAGAATTGAGTTTTGTTCTGTTTTGGTTTTGTTTGGAGACAAACTCTCACTATGTAGTCCACGCTGGCCTGACACTCACTGTGTAGCTCGGGCTGGTCTTAAACTCGTGTTCTTCCTGCCTCAACCGGCTGAGGCATGTGTCACATGTCTGTCCCGGAATGACTATTATAGGTTCCTTCTCCAACCCTTAACGTGACGAGCAAAACACCAATGAACAGACGTGATGTGATTTTGGTCCGTCCAACTCAGTTCTGTACAGCTTTTATTTATGTCTGTGGTTTGGATGCCTACACACAGCTCATCCATCATCTCCCTGGGGCTGCCAATCATGATGTCATAATCTCTCACCAGACACCAAGGGCAGATGCTCTGGGCTGATCCTTCTCGGTTTGTGTATGGCTTATTCCTCTGGGTATTTGTTTCTGTTATTTGTAACATCACCTGTGTCCTGAGGTTTGGCTCCCAGGCTCTCTGTACCCCTGATCTCACCCTTCCTTGCTGACTGGTGGCTCTGGGAGGCCTGTGTAGACTTCCAAAATGGTGTGGGGAGTTTCTCACTCTCTCTCCTGTTAAATTCTAACTCACGGCCCTCACCATGTAACAAAGTCTAGCCATCTCCCGGGGGCAGTCTCTGCCAGCTAGACCAGGCCTGATCTTGTTCTCTGAATGTTTGAAGAGGGAGTCCTATAAGGAAATACTGCTCTCAGTTTCACGGTTGCTTCATCTTCTGGAGGGGGAGGGACGAGGAGGGGGGTGCCAGTGGGAGCCTTTCCGAGAAAACTAAATGCAGCCAATCTAAGAAAGTGTGGTTGATTATTCACTATCCCTTAACCTTCCAAAGGCTCCACCGCAAAAAAGGAGCCAGGTATTTACACAGTTCACGGCCCAGCTAAGTGCTCTTTCCCTTTATAAGCAGGTAGCTCAGCCTTCTGTGCAAAGGGACATCGTGACCCCGTCACTTCACCGCCCTGAATGTCTTGCAGTGGACCGTCAAGGTCATGTATGTGAGATCACTGCTGATTTTGCTGTTATTGCTCTTAAAACAGGATCTCGCCACAGAGTTGCAGCTAGGTTTGAAATCACCACATACCCCAGGCTGTCCTTCACATGGAAGTCCCTCTGCCTCAGCCTCCTGAGGAATATGCCACCATGGCTAGTACCTTCGTTCTAAGTTCTCGGTGTGCTTACACATTAGCTCTGTCTGAACACATAACTGTCCTTAGCTAATCTTCGCAGCACATGAGGGAAGCTGTCAATATCTTTTTGAAATATGACTCTGGGGTTTAAGAGCATCAGTCTACATGAATGAGTTTCAGGGAGAACGTTCGTGTGGAAGTTTGGTGCCATTTTGCTTCAGAAATATTGCTATCTGAAACAAGGGCTCAAAATGCACCATGGCGGTGTGCAGAGCAGCCAGGTACCAGCGCTGTTACAGGGGCTCAAGTTGAGACCCTACTTTCCAAAGCCTGGAAGGAATGCTCAGTACTCCCCCACATCTCTCAGAGACCTTACAAAGTATGGTAGCTGAACTGGGTGTGGTGATGCACAACTGTAATCCCTGTACTCAGGGGGCAGAGTCAGGGGGATCAGGAGTTCAAGGCCAGCCTTGGATATATAGAGGGTTCAGGGCCAATCTGGGGTACGCAGGACCTCGTCTCAAAGAAAAATAATGTATATATGTATATTATATATATTTATAATAGAGACAATTCTTTATGATAAATAAAAAGCAAAGTAAAATGGTCCATGGCAAACAGACTCTACCAAACACAAAAAGTAATACTACTTTATGGTATGTTAGGGCAGTATCATAGGAATATCTATTATATCTAACAGCAGTTTGCTGAGA
This sequence comes from Peromyscus maniculatus bairdii, assembly GCF_049852395.1. Taxonomy (NCBI): domain Eukaryota; kingdom Metazoa; phylum Chordata; class Mammalia; order Rodentia; family Cricetidae; genus Peromyscus; species Peromyscus maniculatus. The sequence goes on along the minus strand of NC_134869.1, from coordinate 21,134,883 downwards.
TGAAGCCATATATTCACAACCAAGAAGAATGGACAGCTGAATTACAAAACCATCAACAATTTCCAGAATTTAAAATCCTGAATCATGACATGACACTAGTGGAATTCAGGTGTTTCTGGTACATGGACTGCTCTCACCCAGTGTGAGGTTGAACTGTTGACCTTGTGTGCATCCTACTTCACAAATGAGTCTGTCAGATATGCTAAGCCTGTAGGCTGAAGATGATGCCCTGACACTGCGGAGAAACCTCAGGTGACTGTCCAGGCAGCTGGCTGTTTCTGTCAACTCACAAATTTTTTGGAAGTTGCTTGCATGCACTTCTTGTTTTTATTTTTGTTAGCTAATATTATTTCATTCTTGGGTCTCTGAGGGAGTTGAAGATTAGTTAGTTATAGTTGAAGATTAGTTAGTTATAGTTGAAGGTTAGTTAGTTACAGTTGAAGATTAATTAAGATAGAAAATGAATTAGATACATTTTGGACTTACCAAAATAGGATAGATAATGAAATTATTTTCTCTGAATTTGTCAAATACAAATGGACTAGACATTGTTTAGGTATTTATTACTTGTATATAGTTATTGTACTTTCATATATAGTTTTTCTTTTGTTAGTTATAATCTTTTGCTTTTTTTCCTTTTTATTAAAATAGAAAAGGGGAAATATGGTGGCATTTTATTTGTACTGAAATGTGATTTTATTTGTATGTTAATAAATAAAGTTGCTTGGAGGTCAGAGCTAAAATAGCAAGCCGTAGTAGAGCTGGGCATTCATGGTGCACGCCTTTAATCCCAGCACTTGATAGAAGAGCTAGGTAGATCTCTGTGTTTTCAAGGATACAGCCAGCATTGGAGACATACGCCTTTAATCTCAATACCATAGAAGACCTGAAGGGCTGTACATACAGGCAGTGATGAGGCAGTCATGTGGTTGGGTTTACAACCAATGAGAAGGCAGAACAGAAAGTCTATTTAAAGACAGACACACAGGAAGTAGCTCTCTTTCGGAGAGGTCTCTTGGCTTAAGAGGCTAGCTGCAGGGTAAGGCTCTTAGCTCTGATCTCTTGGCTTTCTTCTTTGCATTGGTTTGTGTTTCTTATTTAATAAGACGGTTGGTTACATCTACAGCCGTTAGATATAAATCAGAGACATCATAGTAGCTAATATGGCCCAATAGTTTGTATAGAGAGAGAGACACACAGAGAGGCAGAGAGAGAGATCTCTGAAGGTATACATTCACCAGTGACCCCCAGTCCTCTCTCGTCTTTATTATCCCTGTAGTCTCTGTTTCCAGGTAATAGCTGAAGCCCCGCTATCCCATCTATGTCCCAGGAGAGAAAGGACAAAGAGTATGTGTCTTCATTCCAAAATCCCTGTGCACAGAGTTATCGTATTTGGCAAATAAAAATGCAAAAACGTTGGCGGCTGGAGAGATGGCTCAGTGGTGAAGGGCACTGACTGCTCTTGCAGAGGACCTGAGTTCAGTTCCCAGTGCCCACATGACAGCTCACAACTGCCTGTTCCTCCAGTTCTAGGGGATCTGATGCCCTCCTCTGGCCTCTTCGGGTACCAAGGATGCACATACATACATACATGCAGGCAAAACACTTCAACACACTAAATAAAAATAAATAAACCATCAAAAAATATATAAATACTATTATGCCAGGCACACATACATACTGAATTAAAAATGATTTATTTGCCAAAATTCAAATTTATGTAAGCACCCTGTCCTGTGTGCTTCCTACTGTGAGAGAGGCCGGGAAATGTCACCTCCAAGCCAGGAATTTTGCCATGCTGGAATTGTTTTCATAGAAAAAGAATAAATATTGACTAAGGAGCCAATAGTCTTTGCCAGAATGTGAGTGAGTCTAGAAGAAAGAAAAGGAGCCTCTTGGTGTCCTCACATCCTCTAGGAGGAATTCTAAGGGCATCAGCTCCTCCTGGTCACTGACTTCTGAAAGTTAGTAGCCTTCTATATTTAGGTTCTGGATGCAAAGTATGGGCACTGATTTTTAATAAATAGATAGGGTATGATGTATTCAGGTGACTACTGATCTCCTTTTCTTTTTTGTTTTTTCCAGGCAGGGTTTCTCTGTGTAGTTTTGGTGCCTGTCCTGGATCTCATTCTGTAGACCAGGCTGGCCTTGAACTCACAGAGATCCACCTGGCTCTGCCTCCCGAGTACTGGGATTAAAGGTGTGTGCCACTGCTGCCTGGCAGCTACTGTCCTCTTTCAAAAGACAGGATGTTGACAATACTGTCATCCTTCAAAGTACATTTAGAATTTAGGTCTGAAGGAAGCAGAAGTCTTGTTGCGGATCATGAACAAGCCTCAGGGACCTTGGAAATTTGTTGACTATAAATGGGAGTGTTTTATACCCTTCCCATCCTAAGAGCCTTCTCCAATGGATGGAGGACACAAGTTTATCTTCCAAGGTGTCAACAGCTCTGGACAGTGGGGGCAGGACTGACAAGAGACAGCTAGTTTAAGAAAAAAGTTCTTCAATAGCTCCATGGCTGTCCTCACTCAGTTATCTATGGCTTGATACATTTCACTAAAGCTTGGCTTACACTTGGGGTCTACCCTACCGTAAGAAGAGGTCACAGCAGAGCAAGCTAATGGGGCACATCAAATCCATTCCAGATTGTCCTTGGAAAATTCAAATTTGAGGCCCTTCGTATCTGCTGCTGACATATCGGCTCCTGCACAATATTAAAACATGAGTCAAGGTTTTGTCCTCATTAGTTACCTGACTGACCTGGGGAAACTTTTAGGGACCAGCCTCTGCTTCTGAATGACAATCTCCTCCAGCCTCAGGCTCCGCCTCTGAATTAACTGTGCCGTCCTCCAGTTTCCAAGAGTAAGGAGATTTGGGGTATTTAGCCTCCGCAAGTCTGTGTTCACAGTCCCACGCCCCTTTCCTGGGGAGACAGCTCCCTGCAAGGTGCTGAGTAAACACAGAGGGTGCCTCCTGCCTGGGCCTCAGCCACACTCATGTCTGAGGTTCTCACATGCCTCTCTCACTATTTATACTGCGTTGGGCCAGCTACTTGATCCTTAATAAAATTTGCCTCCAAGCTGCCCTGCAGGGAAAATGACCTGTCTGGGGAGGGACTCTGCTACAACTTCCTAACCTCTGACACTTGCCCAAGTGTCCTCTGGGAAGGTTGCAGGGGGCTCCGGTGGAGGGGGCGGGGAGGTCTGTGCCAATTCCTGACATTTAACAGCACCAAGCGCTTTAGTGTAAATATATTTATATCCCTTGCTCTCGGATGCCTTCCCGAAGTCAACCTCTCCCACACTGGCTCAACTCTAGATGGCCTGAGCAGTGTGGAAACTCGGCCTCTGTTCAAGGTCAGAACATTTAGGGAGAGGAGGGGGTCGCCTCAATGATGATTTTTTTTTTTTTCTTAACCAATCTTTCCGTTATTTCAGAAAGCAAGAATGGATCTATGGGATGGAAATAATGAGCCATTTATATCCCAAAATGAGACTGCCAGGAAAAACAAACACGAAAAAAGAACATTTTATCACAGGCTTTACTGCCCAAGGCTAACGGGGTACAAGGTACTGAGTGTTCGGTGGCCTGGGCCAAGAGCTACAGTAAGTCATGGCTGTGCCTCCTGCCAGCCCCACCAGGCAGCTTTAACCACCTGGTGGCGGAGAGCTTTAGTGTTGTCTGAGTGAGTCCGGGCAGATGCACCACGCGTTTGGTAGCAATGCAGAAGAACCTGTCGCCACACTGAACAAGTGCTTCTACGTAACAGTTGCGCAAGTCCGGAGAGGCCAAGGCTGAGCGCATCAGCGGCCGCGGACCTGCTAACCTGCGGCTTATGCAACGTGGGAGCCGGCCCTCCAGGGTGCTCCTGGCAGCCTCGGAAAGAATGTCCAGTCTTTGAACTTGGACCCGGCTTCCGGCAGTTCTTTGCCCCAAAGGTGTGTGGAATGGCTCAGCTGTCAGCACCCGCTGGGGAGATGAAGAAAAGCACCCATGGGCTGATGATCCTCCTCCAGCACCAATGCAGTGGAGGCTGGTGACAGGACCCAGATGGCCCTCCCTCCACCCCACCAGGCACCTTACAGGGAGGGAGGGAGGCCGAGGTCTGTTCATCTCAGGAGGCAGAGGCCGGAAGTCCGAACTAGGCCTGCTACAGTGGAGGACAAAGGTGAAGGGATTCCCTCGAAGCCCGGAACCCTCACTACAGCAGCGCACGGTTGAGTGGTCTGTGCAAGGTCCCTGCGGACCGGAAACTTGGCACTCTCCTCTCCTCCAGGCTTACCTGGAACAAGACGATAAAGTAGGTCAAACTCAAGTCTGCTGCCCTCTCACCTCCAATCGCCGCCCCGGCGCTGCCCACTGCCCTGCCCAGCTGTTTCCATCCGAGCTTCCAATCATTCTTGGCTCTGAACACCAGCTCTCCACCGGGGGCTGTGCCAAGCACCAGGCAGCAGGCAGGGCTTTCTCAGCACCTGATGGCCCCCTGTAGAGCACTGGGCCTTTGCTCCTGTCAGTGAGCTTTGCCATGAACCGACGTGACCCACACTACACCATCCCTATCCCTATTCACCTGTCGTGGTGCTGAGCATCTCATCCTTGGAAGTGGGAGGCTTTCTTTTAATTTCATCATTGAACACTAATGAATTATTCTTACGAAAGGACGGTCACCATAGATCTTTCTAGGGAGTTTCTGCAATCCCAGGACTCAGAGGATTGAGACAGGAGAAGCATGAGTTCCGGGACAGCCTGGACCTTGTTGATGGTCAAGAAGAAACTCTGTCTTCCACAGAATGAACTAGGTAGGACTCATTGGCAAATTGGAGGTGTGGATTGGGGAGGATGTCCCACACTGAGCAGAATAGCTTCAATATCACCAGAGGTATAAGACACTCCTTCACCTCCTCACGTGCTGCTGGTCTGTGTAAGGCTTAGGGGAACACATTCTAGAGCTGAACTACCTGGGTCCAGATCTCAGCTCTGCAAACTAAAGTGTTTTTAAAAAAGCACTTGATCTGCATTCCTTCATTTTTCTCCCGGAAAAAGAAGGACAATGGGATTATCTAATTGTAACAGGATTTTCTTTGGAATGCCAGCTCCCAAATAATGACATGGGGACTTCTTATTAATTATGAAAGCTTGGCCGTAGCTAAGGCTTGCTCTCAACCAGCTCTTAAAACTTAAATGAACCCGTTTATATTAATTTACATTCTGCCATGTGGCTCGTTACCTCTCCTCAGTACTATAAATCTGACTTCCTCTACACCCGGCTGGCAAATCCCCCCCTGCCTCAGATTCTTTCCCAGAGTTCCTATTTTTGAATTTTAAAAATGGCAGGAGAGAGACCTTGGTGCCCCACGGCGGTGAGGGAGGGAGACATGCCATGCAGACACAGCACCCATGCGGAAAATTTTATTGGGGGGAAGAGAAAGAGGGAAAGCAGGCAGGGCTGAGAGAAAAAAGGAAAAGAGGAGGGGAACACTACCTCATGGAGAGAGAGAGAGAGAGAGAGAGAGAGAGAGAGAGAGAGAGAGAGAGAGAGAGAAGAGGGAGAGGTTTTTTTCTTTTCTAGACAGGGTTACTCTGTGTAGTTTTGGTGCCTGTCCTGGAACTTGCTCTGTAGACCAGGGTGGACTTGAACTCACAGAGATCCGCCTGGCTGGAGATGGCTCTGTCGTTAAAGGTTAGGCTCACAACCAAAAATATAAAAGGTTTTTTTTTTTTTTTTCTGGAAGGGGGACTTTACATAGAATGATGTCTGAATGCTAACATCTATCTCTACCCAGAAGTCCCGCCTATCCTCTCCTGCCTAGCTATTGGCTGTTCAGCTCTTTATGAAACCAATCAGAAGGCGCCCTGGGCAGGTGAGGAAGGAGAGAGACACATCTTCACACAGTGTAAACAAAGATCATCCCCACATCGAATGGCACCTAACAGGGTGGTTTGGGGATTAACATGCACCAGTATGTGTGAGAGCTCTGTAAGACCGGTGTGAACCGGAAACACGCTCACTTTGGTTTTGCACTGAACCAAGTTGACGCTCTCTACTTTGCAGGCAGATTCTCACCGGAGTCTCTAGTCAAAACCGATGGCTTGTTAGCCGAGCTGGTATTTCCTCACTTGCAAAGTAGGAAATAGTGGTTGGGTGAGGAGGATGTGGGGGCAAAGCCAGGTGGCCATGTTCTGGTCTCTGATCTTTTCTGACCGAGGGCAACTCATTTAACCTCTCTGTCTCCCAGAGAATGCGTGTGATCTCCATTTCTCAGTCTCGGGCCATTCAAACAGCGCTTAGCTTCCATGTCGTGTTCCTGGTCATAGCCTTATACACGGCTGCTTCGCAACACGTTCCTTGGGCTAAGCAATAGTATCTGTGTACGCAAAGATTAGGTATGCTAGGATTAGATTTTTCTAATGCATTTGAAAACAAGTAATGGAATTTTAAAACATTTGCATAATAATTGAAAATCACCTTGCATGTTGTCAGTGATCTATACTTACCATCCTAGGAAAACTCTGGGTTCCTAAAATCCTCTCAGTTACTATTACTCTTTTTTTTCTGTAACTATTTGATTTTGTGTGTGCTTAATATTTTTTTACCCGCGAGGGCAATGACTGGATCATACTTCTTTAGGCAGCTAGCTTAAGGCACAGTACTTTGAAAATCATTTAATTTAAAATTATAACTAGATATCATACAGAGAGAGAGAGATCACCTGCTACCCCCAGCACCTTTGAGCAATCGTTCACGATGTGAGAGAGAGTGTGTGGAGTTCTGTGCCCTCGGCAGCACTCAGGAGACATTACCTCTCCCAGCCTCTTGTCTCTTCCCATACCCCTTCTTGATGAGTGGTCATTTGTCTGTGTGAAAAGTCAGCCCGTTTCCTCAGGAGAAGGTAGCCCCGACCTTTGTTAGACCTGAACAACCGTTGTCCTTCATGTCAGCCTTAGGAGAGGTCCCAGGTCCAGAAACATTCCTTCTAAGAAAGAACGAATTTGCCTTCCTGAAAGCTACTGCTAAGAGGTCTTGAGAAATTGGTGCTTTTTCCAAAAGCTCTTCAGCAAAATGAAAAAAAAAAAAAAAACCTAGAACACACACCACAGCACCATGGTGCCCTCCTAGGTTCACAGTCAGCACTGTCTCAAGCTGCCAGCTTTCATGAATCTCTTCTGTGTTCAGCACCTGGGGAGACACAAATTGTAGTAAGATCAACAGACTAGAAGACCGTGAACATCTCGGAAGCAAGGAATGCACTTTATTCATGTTGAATACCTTCCAGCACAGCGGCGCACCACACATGCATAAGTGGATGGATAGATGGATGGATGGATGGATGGATGGATGCCTGGATGCATGGATGGATGCATGGATGCATGGATGGATGGATGCATGGGGACACTGGTCTCACACTTATACATACAGCCTTTGGTGTTTTGGTGTTGTGTATTTGTGACAGAGTCTCACACGTAACCCTGGCTAGGCTGAAACACAAGACCAGGAAGGCTTAGAACTTGGAGGACCCTTCTAACTCTGCTTCCGGAGTGCTGGCATACAGGCCTGGGCCACTCTACCTGGCCTTAGGCGTTTGCAGTCTGAACAGAGAGAAGACAGAATGCTTAGGCACATGGAAGGGTCATTTACAATGAACTGAACATTATAAGAGAAAGCCCAGAGTTACAAACTGTTCAAGGAGCATCCTCCGTATCCTTTCTTCCAAACACCGGGTGCTGAATTAGTGGCAAGTCTCAAAATAAAAGCTTTGGCCTCTCCTTGACACTGCCCCACCTACAAGCTTGATATCACACAAACCCTGCTGAGTCATGGTCACATGACTGATTTTGAAAGGCCAGTGAGAGAGAGAGAGCAAAGTATTATTTAATGTAAATAAATCAGTGAGTGTTTATTCTTCCAAATATGTCTTCCTCTTTGTCAACCACAGGCAAAGAGAAAGGATTACTGGCGACTCCTTGAGAGCCAAAGAATTGGAATAGACAGGAGGCTAGAGGCCTTTAAATTATTGATTTGGGAGTCAGGGCGACCCCTCGGTAGGAAAAGGCCTTTGGTGTGGCTTGCTGGGAGAGGCTCTAAGCTTCAGATGCAGCTCTCCAGGTGTCCAGACTGTCTGCAAAACAAAACAAAACAAAACACAACAAAACAAAACAAAACAGCGGCTCAGATTGGTGTTCTCCTTTATCCATCAGTTACTGAAATCTACTCTCACTGAAGCCTGCCTCCTCCCATAGCCGAGGACACCATTTCTAGTTCCTGCAACAGCTCTGACATTTCTGTCCCTTTCTGTCTATTCCGCCGATCGCTGATGCCTGCAGGACGCAAACCCCAATTAATTGGGAAGAGTGGCATCCTCATTAAAATTCTTTTTGAGCACGATTTATGCACCTGGCCAGTTAGGGTTTTTCAAACACTGCAGAGCAGTAGGGGGTTGGAAGGCCACCTCCTGAAGGCATCTGGAAGCCAATCCTCTCATCTCGTCCTCAGAGACGTCCGCTGTCACATTTTTGGGATAACTTCCTAGAAGCAGTTGATGGATATCGTTGTTCATATTGTGACCCGCCCCTTGGGGCCGCCCTGCGTCCTGACGTAGAAGCCTCTTCGTAAAGGAAATCTCCACCCTTCCCTTCTCTGTCTCTCTCTGTCTCTCTCTCCACTCCCATGATGTGTGCACCCCTCAACCCCCCTCTCTCTCTTTCCCTCTCTCTTTCTCTCTTCTTTCCTTTCTTCTCTTCATCTTTCTATTTAATAAGCCATTTCCTCTTGGATGTAGCATCTGGGTTGTGAATGTTCCAGCATCTGCCCAGCATGCCAGCATGGTTCCCTGCACGCGTGGGATACCCCGGCCTGGCCAGCCGGGGGTTTCCCATGCATGCAAATTCATAGCAATAGTGCCATGCTGTGTGCCTACACATGCCCAACCCCTTCCGGGTGCGCTTGTATTCTTTAGTGATGCTTACTTAACACACCCTGAGGCACAGTTTAGAATCTTCACCGTATCTCAAACCTTCGCTGCGTACCCTAAGCTGAATCTCACCCTCCACCCCAGCCGCTCTGACCAGACCACGGTTACTTCCACATTTTTACGTTCTTTTGTACAGCTAGGATTGGGAGATCGGCTCCTGAGGGCGAAATCGCAGGGTCAAAGGACCTCTGGGTTGAGTTTAGTTATACACTGACTGATAAAAACACTCAACTTTTGATGGGAAACTGCTGGGGTAAAGAGTTCTTTCCACAAACAGGGCTGGAGACAGGAAGACAGTATTTTACTTTACACTTGAATACTCCGGGCACACAGAGAGCACGTTTATTTATGAAACTTATTTGTCAATGTCTTGTCCACCTGAGCACACTCGGGGACAGGGACACACACACACACACACACACACTACACACACACTACACACACACACACACACACACACACGCACGCACGCACGCACGCACGCACGCACGCACGCACGCACGCACGCGCACAGGCAGAGTTTGTAAACTGAAAACATACCCTGACAAGGGCTCACTGATGAGGAACTTGCCAGGGCTCTTGCTTGAGGACCTGCTGTAGTGGATTAGCTTACTGATGGGCCACACTGCCTCCTTGTCATCCCTATTTGCTATGAGTCTGTGGTCCCCGCCCTTAGCGCCTCTTCCTTTATAAGCAAAAGTCATCTTGGGATCCTGCCCCCCTCCTCTGCAAGCGGGTGATCATTTCCTCTCCCTGTGGTCCCCTTAGCTGCCATCGTGTAGACATATCTGTGAGGAAGACCCGGGTGCAAGAGAATTTTTGGTTTCCTGTGACCCATGGTGGACGAGAAAGCGACCAGAAGAGGCGGGAGAGCCCTGTGCTCTCTCCCTCAGCCGGCTGCAGAATCACTTCCAGACCTGGGGGGGTGGGGGGAGGGCGGGCAGGCCCAGAACATTCTCCAGTTTCCCAGGTGTTTACCCCACGCACTGCTTCAGCCCCCAGCCCCCCACCTTTCCCATTTGCCCAGGTAAGGTGAGAAGCCCTGTGCACGATCGATGTTTGTTTTGTAACCAGCTGTAACCCTTTTCTTCTCTCAGCCTGCTGACATAAACACATTACCATCCTGGTAACCGCTGAAAAGCTGTGTCTGGCCAGGGTGAAAGTGAGTGAGGTCATTTCACGCCCGTTGTGAAAAATCGGTTGCTTTGGCTTGCTTTAGACCAGCTCTAACCCTCAAGACAGTGGTTCTCAACCTTCCTAAGGCTGTGACCCTTTAACACAGTTCCTCATGGTGTGGTGACCCCTGACCATATAACTATTTTCATTGCTACTTCATAACTGTGACTTTGCTACTGTTAAGGAACATAATGTGAATGTCTGTGTTTCCCGATGGTCTTAGATGACCCCTGTGAAAGGGTCATTCGACCCACATGTTGAGGAAGATGGCCGGAGACATACATACGATATTCTTTGTAAATAATTTCTATAATATTATATAATAATATCACAATATGAGTTGTCAGGAAACTACATGTTTACATTTACCTCAAAGTCATCATCAAAGGACCAGAGACTGGCTTTTTAAGAAGAAAAGTTTTGGGATGAGAGGTGGTTCGTCCCTTAACAGTGCTTGCTGCTCTATCAGAGGACCAGCGCCAACATTGGGTGACCCAGAGGGGCTTGTACCTCCAGCCCAGGGGTTCTAATGCTCTCTTCTGGTTCCTGTGGAAACACACAGAGACAGACAGACAGAGATGCAGATACAGAAAGAAATAAACTAAAATAAATACTTTTTAAAAAAAGTTTCGAGTCTGCAAGGAAGCTATTTCAGTATTCCCATGCTGCAAGAGCAAAACCCTCTCAAAAAGCAAGGGGAGGGGAAAAAAAAAAACCAAAAACATTTATTTGTTTAAAAATAAAATATTTAAGGCCGGGCGGTGGTGGCGCACGCCTTTAATCCCAGCACTCGGGAGGCAGAGGCAGGCGGATCTCTGTGAGTTCGAGGCCAGCCTGGTCTCCAAAGCGAGTTCCAGGAAAGGCGCAAAGCTACACAGAGAAACCTTGTCTCGAAAAACCAAAAAAAAAAAATAAATAAATAAAAATAAAATAAAATAAAATAAAATATTTATTTGTTTAAAAATAAAAACACAAAGAAAAGAGGCACTCTACAGCACGGTGATTGGTGGCCCACCGAGTCACATGACCCTCGCAGGCAGAAGCCGGGAAGTGGGCGCGGCTATTTTTGGTCCAGCCACAAGAAATCACCATAGATCAGGTGACCCAAGGATCCAGAAAAAAGGTAAAAACAAGTGACAGGTGGGAGTCTCCAAACTACTCCAGATGAGGCCACAGAAGGCTAGAGAGGAGAACCCCCAAACGCACCCCGAGGCACAGTGGTTCGGCATCTGTCTGTAGAGATAATTCTTCACCACGGGACACTGACAACAGGGAAGAAACTATGGCTTTGACAATGGACCTCTTTTCTCAGCCCTATCTTTCCTTATTTGAAGAACAGCTCTCATGGGGTTTTTGCAGGGGACAGGCATTCTGCTAAGTGTCGCACAAAAAGTTAAAATGTCACTGACTCTGCCCTGTAGTAGACACGCACTAAATATTATTAGAAGAGTGGATCTGCCAATATATTCATACAGTACGCGAGTGAGTGGAGTCTACCACTGGGTTAAGGAAGAAAACATAGGTTGAGTTTTGTAAAGCCTGGGGGGTGTCGTGCCCAACACACGGTTAATGGAGAGAAATTGGAAACCAGTGGAATTGGAACTATAGCTATTTGTTATATAGCAGAGGTAGTCTGTTTAAATAACCTCTAAAGAAGATGTTATAAAACATCATACAGAGTCCTATATTCCTTCCTTGGTTATTCTACTCAGTAAGGACTGACTGGGAGCTTCCATTTGCCAGGTTCTGTTTCCCATGTATAGAGCAAGGTACATTTTTTTTTTCTTGTTGTTGTGTAATTATTACTTCCAATTAGTTCCCTAACTGGAATAGTGAGAAAGAGCTTTGAACTTTTGTAATAACTGAACTGGTAGTGAGCAGATGCGAAGGGGAAAGGGAGTGTTTAATGTGGATCTGTAGAGGATCAAAGCTGGGGCAAAGGTCTAGAAGAGACAGCAGTAGGCTACAGCCTAGCCATCAGATCTGGCCCCCTGACTGGTTTTGTAAATAAAGTTTTATTTGAACACATCGATGCACATTCACTTACATTTCATTTGTGACACTTTCTCCATGATAACAAGAGCACGGAGAAGTTGCAATAGAGATACATACTACAGAAAACTGAAAACAAGTGTGGTCTGGCCCTTCACAGAAAGCCTGTCAGCCCATTGCCTACAGGAACAGAAAAACGGGAATGTGTGTAGGGAAGTCCAAATGGCTAGGACTTCGTGGTTGTAAGAGGGACAGGGTACAACATGGGACAGAGAGGTAAACATGACCAACCCCGGTGCCAGTCTATGGACTCTGGTCCCATTCCTTCTGGAAATGGATAGGACAGCAGTTTGACATTTATTTCTGTCAGTAGGATGCACACGAGAGATGCAAAATTGTGACAGACGAGCTCTCCAAACCCTTAGTCTCACAAAGCCCTTGATCTAGTAGACACAGCGGTGCTTGATTCTTATTATTTGATATCTTGCTCTCTCTATGCTGGGGAAATAGAGCCCGGCACACAGAGGCTCAGTCAGTACTTAGGGTGTAGAGTAAAACAGTAGCTAGAACGCCCACTTGTTTCCAGTTCCTTTACTAAAAGGCATTGAGATTCAGGCATGAGCAAGTTAATGGTGGATTACAAGCGCAGGAGAAATCGCCACCCTGCAGCTCTGGTGCCAACATCATTGACCACCGGTCATGGGCCAAACCTGTTTACGCCGTGCCCTATGGCCCTAAGGAGAGGCTGGTAGGACAAGAGGCAGCTCTGGTAATAACAGCTGTAAAAAAATAATATCACTCAGATCTGTGAGGGATCTTTCTTTGGAAGGTCTTGAATCATTTTTCCCCTCCCACGTAACCATTCATTTCCAATTTTATCTCCATCAAAGGCAACAATCCAACCTTACAGAGTGGGTGTGACTTTCCCAAGGTCACTGAGCAAACCCAAACCAGAACAGCGCTTTTTGAAAGTTGGAAAAAAAAAAAAAAAACTATTCAGTGCGTGAAAACACAGGTCTGGTTCCAGCCTAGGATGGGCTGGGCTCAGGACTCTGAAACATGAGTCATTTGGAGAAGACCCAGGCTCACAGGCTGGGTCGGGCGCAGATCTTCTGGAGTCATGCATTATCTTTGCACATCAGATTTCAACAGGTGTGACCAAAGCCTATCACAATCAGAAGCTCTTTGAAGGTCTAACTTTGAGGACTGGAATGGTCTAGTGCAGGGTTCTGCCCTTTCTGGCCGTTCTTAGAGCTATCGGTGCCTATGATATGCAGCCCCCCCCCCCCCCCCCCGCCCCATTCTTATATTCTTCAGGGACCTACAGCTAGCACAGTTACAGCTTCCAGTTGCTGGTGCTCCCCTTTTATCCCAGCAGAATTGTTACTGAAATCCTCTTTTACTCCTGAAAACAAGAAGCCTCAGTTTGCATCATAAATAAATGATGTCGTTCCCCACTAGCTCTGACCAATGGGGAGGCATCTAGGTGGATCCAGCCTTCCTCTCCTCAAGAGCATCCTGTCACAGCCACTTCAGTTTCATACACCAAGAATCTTAAACTCACAACTGACTCAAACCCTTAGAGCACTCAAGAATCTCCTCTGAGGGGTGTTCCTGCTGTGCGGTGCTCCAGCTGTAAGGTGCCCCAGCTGTGAGGTGCTCCAGTTGTGGGGTGCCCCAGCTGTGATGTGCTCCAGCTGGGAGATGTTCCAGCTGTGAAGTGCTCCAGCTATAAGGTGCTCCAGCTGTCCACCAACACTCCTGGTTGGAGTGTGACGCATGGCCCCTGGAACACTGGGTTCTAACTGTTAGCAAATGCTTGCTTGCCCTGCATCAAATCGAGCCTCTGGTGGTCTTTCATATGCTGACCTTAGGGCTGTTCGTAAGAAGCTGAGAACGTACTGGGGGTGTAGCTCAGAGAAGGAGCACAGGTCTGGCATGTGCAAGCCTCGAGATTCAATCCCCACGGCTGCCCAAGGCAAAAATGGAGACCAAAAGGTCAACCCCCCATCCTGTTCCTGAGAGAATCCCAGAAGTCCGCTGTCCTCCAGCCCAAACCTTAACCAAGCATCCATAACAAATTATATGCAACCTTTAGGAGTTGTGACTTTACGGTCAGATGTGCCTGGCACTCCTTCTCCAGGTGACCTTTGGCAAACTGCTATCTAATTTGACTTTCCCTGTCCATAAATTTTGAACAAGCATTAACTATTTGAGGAAGGCTAGACAAACAGCCAGTATCCACTTACCCTTCCTTTCTTACTAACCAAGGAACTCAGGTAAACACTCCTGGATTACCAGCTAGCTTGCTTGGTCAGGCAGTCAGGTTTGGACATGAGTTGCAAGTCCAGGGACCCGCTGGAGGCTTCGAGAAAGCTTGTTGGAAGGGATATACATTCAACCTGAACTTACCTTGTTAGTTCTGCTACTTAGCCTTTTCCCCGATTCCTGCTTTGTGCTTCGATATTGCTTAGAGCCCGTGAAATAAAATAGCCTGTGGCAAATGTGACAAAGAAATTCTTCTGTGAAAGCAACTGACGGCAGCCAGGGGTCCCAGACTCACTCTAAAGTGCTTCTGGTTAACCTTCATATTCTGTGAGAAAAAAACAAAGGACCTCATGGTTAAGCCACAGACGCGGGGTCTTTGCTACTTAGTTAAACCATGTCTAAATGGCACACGGGAGAGTATTGTGACAAAAACTGAAATTTTCACAGTGCCCAGCACAGACCAGAGCCACTGTGAAGGATGGCTGTTATCGCTACACAATGGTGATGCTGGTTAAAAATTGACATGGACCTTAGAGACACGGGCAACAAAAACATGTTCTCCTGATCTCAGACAGACCTGCTGTAAAAATAACTGTCCCCATGCTTGGAAAAGACATCAACCCACTGTTCATGATGCTAAGTTATAAAATCAGCCTACGTGTTCACCCATGGGTGAATGGATAGAGAAAAGGTTGGTATATGTGGTTCATCTGCAAAGATGAATGAAATTATGTTGTTTGCAGGAGAATGGACAGAACTGATCAGGGTGCTCAGTGAAACAAGCCAGAATCAAAGACAAGCGCTGTGTGTTTTCTCTCATTTGTGGAATTTGGGGAATAAAAGAGAAACAGGTAAAATGGAGAGTGTTCCGGATATGGACGGGAGAGGGGAGAGAATATGAGGGGTCAGTAAGGAATGAACACATAAAAATTCTATGCGTTTATATAAATGCCGTAGTGATGCCCATTACTTTATATAATTAATGTACTTGAGTGCCCTCTCTTAAGCGTTCACACACGTACCGTTTGCAGATGTTTGGACAAGCGTGTTTCTGCTCACGGCTAATGAAACCAGTCTATCAAAGGACAAGCTCCCGGAAGCTCAGAGGTGAAGTGCCACCTGGCTGACAGGGCAGAAAGCAAGCTGTCGCCTGCTGGGAACGCCCTGTCTGGTGTCCCTTCTGGATGGAAGATCCACCCATGTTGTAGAGTGTACTTCCTAGAAGAGCTGTCTTCTCCGGATGACAAAAAAAAAAAAAAAAAAAGATAGTGCTTTAGGAATGGTATTATCCCAGTGGATCGGGATTTCTGAGAAACCAAAACCACGCCTGGCCAAAGGAGCATTTGTTAAAACACACTTATGGGAAGTGTAGTCACTGGTCGAGATCAGGCATTGATCGGGTGGGTGTGCTTCCACGCAGTCCACTCACCCTACCATCATCTGCCCCGGCTCCCCAACTCTGCATCTGTAGGTAAAGAAAATGTTGTGAAAGGCGGTCACGTGAACAAACACGTGATCGTTACGGGACTCCACCAGACCTAGGGGTCAGAGCCGAAGGAGCCATTTATAAACGGAATGATTGGGCAAACCGTATTCTTTTGGGGGGCTTCAGTTTGTGTGCCCGTTGAATTAAGAGAGAAATGGGTGTGTCCCAGCTCTATAGGGGACAGGAATCGGTGTGCTCGACAGTACCAAATAGAATTATCTTCCGTTTTTCCTTTCATTTCCTTTCCTATCAGCGGTTTGGCCCAGCCTGGCTTGTTTATCTCTCCCTCAAGTCCAAGATATGAAGCCAGCTCAGGTCACTGACACAGAGTTCAGCTCGCTGCCTCTGCCCAGTGCATCACCGTGCAAGTCTTCAGGCCACACACGGGGAGCCAGAGCCTCTCCCAGAGCTGAGATCATAGGACAGAAAAGGCCAAAGCTTCCAGAGAGCAGAGTCATCTCTGTGGCCAGCCTGCCTCTGGGCATGCAGTCCCCAGGAAACCCGGTAGGAGAAAGCTGATTCGCCCAGGCACCTCATCAGACATTACACCTGGACAAAGGGACGACGAGGAGGAGGAAACTGGGGTTCCCAAGTCACTCTGCTCTCTGGGTGGGGTGGGTATCTGTGGGGCCCAGCCTCAGGAGGGCTGGAATGTGACAGTCACAAGATTCACACCTCAAGCCATGAAACATGATCGTCTTGCTTCAGCACCTGGCACGCGTCCTTGGCAGTGGGTCCCATGGTTACCGTGGTGCAGATGGCACAGGCCTCGCCTCCGTGTCCCAGGAGAGGCCACATCTGAAACTTCGGATGTATTCAGGGACATTGATCAAAGAGAGTCTGTGGACACTGATTGGGACGGGCTGGGTATTTGCATAGGCATTGCTCTGTAGCTTCAGAAGCCGGCAACATGTAGTGAGACAGCAACCAGATAGTCAGGGTCTGTGAATCATGACTTGGTACCAACTGGGTTTCATCCCAGGTTCAGAACCAGGAGCAGCAAACAACACTGGCTGGCTGTCAAGCCTCGTGCTGAGCACTTTGCTTTCTATTATTGCCATTATGATCATTCCTACTTTGTGAAACAGCCTGAGATTTAGGTATATATTCTAGACATTAATGCCTCGTAGGCTTTGGATATAAGTATCTCCTGTCAGCTTTTTATTAACTTGGCTTAAGTTGCCTGCCCTTTACAGAAAGTCTTAATTTTTAAAGTGTTAAATCTGTGAAAAGGCCAACTTACATTTTTCGCCTTGAGGATGTATCTCCTTTAGTACTTTTACAGATTTTTTTATGTGCATTCATGTTTTGCCTACAGGTCTGGCCTGGTGCTAGATCCCCTGAAACTGGAGTTACAGACAGTTGTGAGCTGCCGTGTGGGGTGTTGGGAATTGAACCCGGGTCCTCTGGAAGAGCAGCCCCGTGCTCTTAACCTCTGAGCCATCTCTCCAGCCCCTTCTTTAGTACTTTTGACATCTTCTATTAGCTTCAAAATTTTACCTCTGCCCTGGGCTTTTCTTTTGTCCGTATGTGAAGCAAACATAGCCATGGAGAATAAGACAAGACAGATTCAAGAGACTAGTGAAAACCAAGCAGTTCTTAATATGCCGATTCTGCATCAAGGGACGCAGCATAGAAACAAAAAGGCAAAAATAGCAGGAGTGCTGACTGACACAGAGCAGTGGTTTTTAATAACTCCTGTTCAGAGAAATTCCTATCTTCTTTCCCTGTAGCTCAGACTTGCCCCTTTCCCAGGTTCCTCATGTCATTGGTCTAAGACACAAGGTCACGATCCAGTGGATAATTTGGGGCTGGGGACTGCCCCTTTTCTGATTATGGATTCAGTCATGGGGCAGATTGACCATAAATTTACAATTTTCAGGCGTTCTGAGACAAGCATGCCAATTGCCAGCGAGGGGAGAGAGGGGCCTATCACTTCCTGCTTCCCTATAACTCTGATGAACGCTAAGTATATGTCATACTGAAAAAATGGACCACAGCAATCTATTTCTTACATAGCTGATCAACTTTTTTCAGAGTCATACAAAGTAAGTTCTCCCTACACAGGTTCCATAATCATGAATCCAAGCAACCACAAACCCAGAAGCTTGGGAATTTTCATCTGCACTAAAATGTCTATTGTTTTGTCAGCCACGATCATGTAGATAAGCTTTTAAATTTTTTTTAAAAGTATTGTTATTTTATTTCACATGAATGGGTGTTTTGCCTGCAGATCTGTGAACCACATGTGTGCCTGGTGCCCACAGAAGCCAGAAGAAGGCTTTGGATTCCATGGAACTGGAGCTGCTGTGTGGGTGCTAGGAATTGAACCCGGGTCCTCTGGAAGAGCAGCCAGTGCTCTTACCAGCTGAACCATCTCTCCAGCCTCTCATGGACTAGCTTTTTGTGTGAGCATTTATAAGAGCTTTGGCTCTGGTCATTGTTCCCTAGAGAAAAATATACAAAAAGTGCTTGTAACGTTTGCATTGAATTAGGTATTGTAAGTGACTTAGAGATGGGTTAAAGTATACAGAAGGAGGTGTACAGGTTGTATGCACATAGTATACCGTTTCCTGTGAGGGATTTGGGCAGTGGCAGGTCTTAGTGTCCTTGAAGTGGAGCTTGGCCTAAACTAGTAGAAGACTATAATGAACTGTGTTGTCCCATTTACCAACAGGGCTGCTGCAGACCCAAAGTTACCCTAGTAATATGTGAATCCATCGCTTTTCAGGTTGTGCCTTGTCCTGAAGTACATCACTTTTACAAGGAGCACTTGGCTTCCTTTGGACAATAAACGCAAAGACAGAATGATGTTACATCTCAGCATGCACAAAGACACCACCGCCTGTCCAATACTACTATGAAGCCCAAATTGATTTAAAAACAACAACAACAACAACAACAAAAACATGTACAGGCAGCTAAATCAAGCCTTTTTTCTACAATTAATTAGTACTCTATATGAGAAGAGGAAGGGCAGAATCAGGAGTCATCAGCCAGACACAGAGGAAGCAAGATGACAAGGCAGAACTGAGAAAAGGTACCAAGCGACATGGCTAAATATAGATAAGAACTATGGGGTAATTTAAGTGTAAGAACTAGTTAGTAATAAGCCTGAGCTAATGGCTGAGCATTTATAAATAATATTAAGCCTCTGAGTGATTATTTTATAAGTGGCTGCAGGTCCACAGGGGCCCAGGTGGGACCCAAGAAACCTTCCAAACTACAAATTGCACCCAATGTGGGGCAGAGAAAACAGCCATGCTCGGCCCAAGCCGTGAAGCTTGGGCCTGAGCCAGGGGCCTGTAAGGCCACAAGCGGCTTTTTAGTGAATTCTTGCCACAAACATTGGGTGCCAATTGTAGGACGAATTGCTAAATGGTCTTATTAATAAAAAACCCAGAGCCAGATATTGGTGTTAAAACTGAGAGAGCAGAAAGCAGAAAGAAGCCAGCCATGTTCTCACCACTTGGAGCTCCTCAGCCAAAGAGCCCTACTTCCTGTCTACCCATGCCTATATGCCTTTCTGTTCTGCCATCTCATTTCCTCTCTCTGCCCAGCTCTGTCACTTCCTGTCTGTGTGTACAGACCTCCAGAACTCTATGGTTAGTGCTGGGATTAAAGGCGTGTGCCACCATGCCGGGCTCTGTTCCCAGCATGGCCTTGAACTCACAGAGATCCATATGGATCTCTGCTTCCCGAATGCTAGAATTAAAGATGTGTGCTACCATTGCCTGACTTCTGTGTTTAATATAGTGGCTGATATTTTCCTCTGATCCTCAGATAAGCTTTATTGGGGTACACAGATAAAATATCACCACACGCTTCCAGCTCTGTTCCTCCACAGATTGAACCCAGAAGTCTGGCTGGACTCTGCCAACCTGCAGCATCTCTGCATGGTTCCAGCAGCTCCCCAAGCAGGGTTGTTAGTATACCAGCTAACCACCCTCAGAGACTCTGCCTCTGCATGGGCATTCTGATGCTGATGTTCTGCCATTGGTGGAGTCTCATTGAACTCTCCAAACTCTGCAGCATCTCCAACTCGTTTGTGACCCTTTGTATTCAGCAATGTGTGTGTGTGTGTGTGTGTGTGTGTGTGTGTGTGTGTGTGTGTGTGTGTATGCATAGAGAGATATAATTCAGGTGTAGTGTGTCATGTGTTATCTGAGAGTTAATAATAGTCATTAAGATTGAAATAAAAGAAACCGTTTGCCAAGAGGCAGCTATCATGGGGAAGCAGGACTACTTGGCAAATGTCAACCAACAAAACTAATGTAGGCTGTGAATTACTCAGCAAATTCTGTCATTGTGACAAGACATAAACAGATCTATGGTTTGGGCGTAGTGTGCTCCGATCAGCGGGTTGAGGCAACCCATCCTTCACCTATTGACTTACGGAGCTATGTTTATTTTAGAGCAGGCTCCCAGATGGACTTGACTCTGTTACTGACTCTGGGTAATTTTTCCTTGGGTCTGTTGGACTATGTACCAGTTCCAAACTGGTTTGTATTGGAGAGTGAGTTCCCCCTTTTTGTTTTCTCCCATTCTAAGTAGACTTGAGCACCATTCCTTCGTATAGATTTTAAAATAAGCATATTGAGATCCTAAAAAAAAAACGGCTATAATTTTTCTAAATTTACATTATATTTATAGATCTATTTGAGGGAGATTAGCACATTTGCATATCAAAGATGTGGTATATCTTTCCATCTACTCAGATCTTCCCCCTCTCTCTCCCTCTGTGCATGTATATGTGGGATACATGTACTTGTTAATGTGGGTGTATGAAGAGTATACGTGACCATGGGTGCACATGCCTGTGGAGGTCATAGGTTGACACTGGGTGTCTTCTCTGCCCATCTCCACTCACCAGTGCTGGAATTACAGATGAGCTCGAAGCTGGAAATCCCAGCTCAGGTCCTCACTGAGCAAAGCACATTACCTACCTAGCCATCTCTCCAGCCCTGGGTTTTACTGTTAAAAGTCACATGTTTACAGTTTTCAATAGGGCATCCGTGATCATAACACCGTCTGTATTTTACAAATACCCCATATACAGAAAGAACAGGAACTGAGCCCATTTTTATAAATAAAAACTCATTATGGCAGGGTTTAAAGGCTCACATGATTAAAAAGAAAAGGTTATATTCGTGCCTTTTAAACTCCAGATTTTCTCATTATGACAGATGGACATACCGGATCAAAGTCTATAAAACAATGTGATTTAACCTAATAACGTGAAAAGCAAAATTTTATTTAAATCTCACACTCTCCTGAAACTGGTGATCTGATATGGCCCTGGGAGTTTGAAGTAAATGGTACCAGCTGATGTTAAAAGTTCTGAACTTTGCTGGGCGGTGGTGGCGCACGCCTTTAATCCCAGCACTCGGGAGGCAGAGCCAGGTGGATCTCTGTGAGTTCGAGGCCAGCCTGGTCTACAAAGCGAGTTCCAAGAAAGGCGCAAAGCTACACAGAGAAACCCTGTCTCGAAAAACCAAAGGAAAAAAAAAGTTCTGAGCTTCCTGTGCTCATGTGGACTGGGTCTGTGGTTCTCTGAGCATTTGGGTCTATGGTGGAAGAGCAAGTTTGATCAGTTAAGACAAGCAAGTCAGTTCCATGAGCAGGAAGAGAATGACGGGAAATGTCCTTCAATGATTTCACTAATGCGGCCAATGCAGTGGCAGCTTTTATTTGGTTATGTAGTTGGCTTGTTTGTTTGTTTGTCTTTAACTCTTTGGGGGCCCGCCACCCAGCTCCCAAATAAATACACAGAGACTTATTCTTACTTATGAATGCCTGGCCTCATTTGGTTTGTTTCTAGCCAGCCTTTCTTACTTAACTTAAAGCATTCTGTTTCTCTTCTTCTACATTTTACCTCCGGGTTTTTTACCTTTCTTTATTCTATATACCTTTCTTTCCTTCTTATTCCGTGGCTGGCTGTGTGGCTGTGTGGCTGTGTGGCTGTGTGGTTGGGTGGCTGGGTGGCTGTGTGGCTGTGTGGCTGTGTGGCTGTGTGGCTGTGTGGCTGGGTGCCTAGCCCCTGGTGTCCTCTCTCCTCCTTTTCTTACCCCTCCCATTCTTCTCACTCTTCCCAGGTTTCTCCTCCTATTTATTCTCTTTTCTGCCAGCCCTGCCTGTCCTTTCTCCTGCCTTGCTATTGGATATTCAGCTCTTTATTAGACCATCGGGTGTTTTAGACAGGCACAGTAACACAGCTTCACAGAGTTAAACAAATGCAACATACAAGAATGCAACACATCTTTGCATCATTCAACAAATATTCCACAGCACAAAATGAATGTAACACATCTTAAACTAATATTCCACAACATGGTTAAACTTATTTAAACATTTAAAAGCTGTGATTTGCCCAGAGTTGTGGTAAATATCTGTTGCCCCAGCACTGGGGATGTAGGGGATGAGGATCGAGAGTCAGGTTTATCCTCTGCTACATAATGAAATTGAGGCTAGCCTAGGCTACTTGAGACCCTGGGGTGGTAGGGAACTACAGTGAAAATAATATAATATTGCTACTCCATTTTATTTTAAGCAAAGACAGCCTATTTGTAAATGACATTAACTTTGAACAGAACTTCTGAATGAAACCCAAGCTTAGTGTCCTGTACTCTGTGATAAAGCTCCACAGATCCATCTGTGGGTATCAAGGCCTCCTCAACGCATTGAACAACAGACAAATAACCAGACAATTTCCTTTGCCCTTTACAAGATTGACATTGTGACGATTTGGAAGCATATTCTTTTCTAACAGGCAAGGGAGTTTTCTTCCAAACACTTGCCCTTCGCTTAGGGAATCAGTTAACCAATGCCCCTCAAAATGCTGCTGCTCCTTGGAACGACATGGGCAGGAAAAAAAAGACACATACAGAGGTGCAATGATGCTCGAAGAAGAATTGCCAACTGTGGTGCTACATGATTAGAATCTGGATCAGGAGTTCAAGTACATCCTTGGCTACATAGTAGTTAGGGGCAAGCCTGGGCTACCACTGTTTCAACCATCTCCCCCCGAAAGAATCAAAATTCAGCCGAAGAGGAAACAGAAAGTGGAAGTGGAAACCATTCTCAAATTCATTCCAGAAAACTGAGTAATAGAGAATGATAACAGAGCCAAGCAAAACGCTCCTCCAACTGTGTGAGGAAACAACCAGGAAACTGGATGGCTCCAGATCCCTCATGTTTAGGAGAGCCCCAAATTTCCTTTGTGATGGTTCATGCTTTATAATGAGATTTACCATGAGCTAGCTAAGAGGAGTTTTCCTTATTTTTTTTTTTTTTCTTATTGGGAAAATAAGAATTCTCTGGAAGAATGTAATATACATTCTCTTTTAAATCCTCAAGATTATAAAATTGAGCTTTTATTAAAAGGGTAAAAACTGACTCCAGAACAGAGAAGCATTATGGAGGTGGTGAGTTTTACCTACTCTCTGACTAGTTTATAAAAAGACAAAAACCACCTTTAAAGAAAACTAAAGTCATTGTATGTGGCAGAACATAAATGACAATCCCTCACAGGGCAGCAGCCACGTGTGCTGGAAGATTCTCTTGGGGGGGGTTGGGGGGGTCATGATTGTTAAAGTCGTGAACTTGTACAAGTTTATATTTGGTCGGCTCCTGTCCCACACCTGTTCTGTTCAGTCATTAGTCTTAAGCACATGTAAAGCAAATGAATACATCTGTGCAGCAATGAGTAAAAATAAATGAAACGATTCTTGTAACACTATCAAAGAGCTCTGACCAAGTAGAAGATCTTATTTCGTGGCATAAAGTGGTTAAATTAGATGTTTCCTCATGGCCGATGACGGGTGTGTCTTATTCACTGTGTATAAAATAGCTGACCTCCATTCCAGGAGGGTGTGTGGCAACCAAAGTTAACGCCATTTACTCAGGGTCTCTAGCAGCGGTTTCAATGCCTCTGACGCACACCTTCTGCATGTGTTCCTGTCACACAGAGACCAACGCTTGATCCTTAGCTGCAGAGGGATATTTAAAGCAGGGGGTGCTGTACACGCTCCATGCATTACAGGATGATTACCTAATCCCCAAATCCAAAATACGAACTGCTCCCAAATCCCAGACTTTTTAGCCACCAACATGATTCCTCAAGGGAGTTTCGTGAACAACTTTCAAAAATGAATATGATCTCCTCAGGGTGTGCATGCAAGATATGTATGAGCCTTGTGTCCGGGTCATCCCCCACAAACTGTCGCATCCACTCTGCCTCTGCCAGCCACTTCTGCTCCCAAGAGTGGAATTCTGTGTCTCTTCGAAGCCAGAATTCCTCAGGTTGTATTTACTTGTTATTAAAATTACATAATGAGACAGGAATATGAGGAGTGAATTATTATATTACAAAATGACATTTTGGGAAAACGCACCAGTGTTAAAATATGGTAAAAGATCCTGAAAACTTTTTCACTCCCAAGTTTGGAAATGAACTATGAGGTCTCCCAGATGTGGGTTAGGCTAAAACTTTGGCTTTAGATGATTGCCAGTGAACTTAAAGTGAAGACTGGTAAATACAGTTCTGTTTATTAATATTATGATTAAAGTATGATGTTTTCACTGTGTCATAATTTGGATCTGTAGCATTTAAAAGTTTAACTCCTGGGCTGGGTTTATTGGGAGTGGTGTGATCTTTAAGAGGTAGGGCCTGGTGGGAAATGTTTTGGTTATTGACAGGCACACTTAATAGGGGTCCTGGCACTCTAGCCCTATCCTCCTCTATTGCCTGACCAATATATGGTGAACGTTTTGCTAAACTACGTTCTCACTGCCCTGAGGTATTCCCCCACCACAAGCCAAAAATCAACTGGGCCAATTGCCCTTGGACAGAAACTTCCAAAACCATGAGTAATTACAACCGTTCCTCTTTATAAATTGATTGTCTGAGGTATTTTGTGAGTGCTACACAAACTAACACATATTGTAACTATGTCTTATTTATTAACTGTAGGCAGGTTTTTCTGTCCCACCTGCCAGCTCCAAAATAACCACATGGAGACTTATTATTAATTATGAAGGCTTGACAGTCTCATTCCGCGTCTGGCTGGCTTCGCCACTCTTCTTCCCAGCATCCTCTCTGCCCTGAAAATCCTGCCTAGCTATTGGCCATTCAGCTTTTTATTAAACCAATCTGAGCGACAAATCTTCACAGTATACAAAAAGATTATTCCACAACACTTAACTAATATTATTTTAAACTCTAATTGTGCTGAGGCATTTTTTACTGTCTAGTAAGGTATAGACAAAGTATGACAATCTCTAACATCACCTCTATTCAAAGAGTTCATGAGTGTTGACTTTCTGATAAAGAGTGTATGTGTCTATCAGCAATCCCTTTAACCAAGCCAAGTCTCCTTCCCTCATTTGCACAGTAGAAGCCAAGAGCACACTGTCACTAATAGGTAGCATCATTCCTTTGAAATCCCCATGCCCTTTACAAGGACAAATTAATAACAAGCAGTCTTGCTCAGATCATCCTGAGGTGGATGGAAGAATTTATTGGCTACTCGGAGGATGATGTATGTGCTGAACAGCTAGCAGGTGTCTCTGTGCCGTCTCTGGGGAGAATTATACTGCTGCTCATCTCCCTGGGACATTGCTTCCCGGTCTCTAGTCTCAGCGATTTCCAGTATTACAAATTGTGAGAACTCTGAGAACATGAAAGGCACCTTTGTTTGTGGTCCAAGACACAAAAGCTCTGCCCCTGAGCCACTAGCTCAACATGGGACCAGGGAACGCTTCAACAACCCTATGCCTGATCTGTAAGTGACAGTGATGGACTCATCATGCCAGAAAGAGGGCTAAGGGGATCATGTCCATCAAAGCATAGGTGAGCATAGTAGGCACAGAGAATGAGAAGCACGGGCTGTGGACTTCGGGCCATCTCCCTCACTGTCTTTTCAGAATTCCTGAGTCTGGCTGTTCGTGATTTGGAGTCGTGTGTAAGTGTATGGGACCTGATTTGGACATTGCCTGTTGAGAGCAGATGTGGAAGTCTTTTCTCAAATGTTCTTGTCCCAGCATAGTTCTGCCACCTGTCCATCTTCCAACACAGACTCAATAGAAATGTAAGAGAAGTAACAGAGTTTAGGAGACAGTCTATTGTGCCCTGAACCCCAGCACCCCAGCGAATGGCTGTTTCCTATGAGCTGTGTGAAGCCACCGTGTCTCTTCTCTTATGCCCAGCAGCCTGACTGATGGTGAACGGGAGGGGTAAAATAAGCCAAACTTCCAATAGGGGCAGCTCAGATGACTGATGGGAGGCTTTCAGGAAAGATGGCTGTTGTCAGAGATGGAGAGATGGCGCAGCGGTTTAAAACCATGCTGGTTCTGGGGGAGCCAGTGCCCTCTTCTTCCTCCACAGAGTCCTACAAACACTGTGCACATAAAATCACACAGGCAGACACACATAAGTGAATAAATAAACACATAATCTTTAAAAATATTATTGTGGGTGAGTATTGACTGGTATATATCACAGTTGTGATAACGAAGGGAAAGCTTAACTAATTACTTAATTACTTCCAAAGGAGTAATGCATGACATTATCCCATCTTTTTGAAAGAAAAAAAAGTATGTTAATAAAAAATCTCAGGGAGACTATAGAATGGCGACCTTTGGATGTACGAGTATAGAAATTTAAATTTTCCTTCTTTATGTCAAACTGCAGTTTATAATTTTCTATAATAAGTATATGTTGACCTTTTCATTTTGAATTTTGAAAAATATGTATTTTGTATTCCTAACCACTTGTATTTGTGTATGCCTGTGTGAGCATGTGCGTGTGCGCAGATGTGCTGCCATGGAGGCTAGAACCATCGGAACCCGTGGAACTGGAGTTACAGGCAATTGTGAGCTACTGACATGGTACTGGGAATCGAACCTGGGTCTTCTGGAAGAGTGGTACGTGCTCTTAATGGTTGAGACAGCTAGAAAGAAAGAAAGAAAGAAAGAAAGAAAGAAAGAAAGAAAGAAAGAAAGAAAGAAAGGAGGGAGGGAGGGAGGGAGGGAGGGAGGGAGGGAGGGAGGGAGGGAGGGAGGGAGGGAGGGAGGGAGGGAGGGAGGGAGGGAGGAAGGAAAAGAAAAGAACTAGGTGAGTGAAGACCTGTGGCAAAGCTACTTATAAAACACTGACGATATTTTGAGAGAAAAACAAATGTCAACTCTGAAAAAAGATAAGGAAGAAACTGATTTTGAAAATCAGAAAGATTTGGGGGCTGGAGAGGTGGCTCAGTGGTTAAGAGCACTGGCTGCTCTTCCAGAGGACCCTGGTTCAATTCCCAGCACCCACATGGCAGCCCACAGCTGTCTGTAACTCCAAAATCTGACACTCTCTCACAGACACACATGCAGACAAAACACCAATGTGCATAAAATAAAAATAAATAAGTTATATAAAAAGACAATAATAAAGATTTTCTTTTATTCCACTTTTAAAAGGAGTCACTGAACGACACATTCGTGAAGCAAACCACATGTCACTTGCAAGCCTATTCTCAGCCCAACTGTACCTTAAACTAAATAGAATCCAGATCGTATGTAAATAATCACAGTACTTTGAAATCTATAAATTACAATCCTATATAACACAGTATAATTTATTTCCCTTTTATGACTTGCCAAGGTATCCCTTGGATATATTTATCTTTCTAATAGTAATAAAAGCTATCAGTTATCAAGTGCCTTCTATGTGCCTGTGTGTGAAATTCTTACAGAGATATTAATGGCTGATGTTTAACCTTCCTGCTTTTAGAATCTGAGTGCTTTTGTGCTGATGTTATAGTTGCTGAAAACTGAAACTCACAAGCTGAATTTCTTAGCAATTAAAAATTAGAACAAGTTGTACAAACAAATAAACAAACAAACAAAAAAATTCTTACCAGCTGTCTACTAAAGCTGCTTTGTGTTAGCCATGTGAGCTGATACGTGAACAAGACACGGTCCCGCTAAGAAGCGCACATCCGGGCAGATGACAGGAAGCCGATTCTAAGTGTGCTAACCATTACAAAAGAGGATATACAGGGTGTGAAGCAGGAGTTATTCTGGTCTCCGTTGCCCTCCCTGCATGCAAGATATTTAAACATGAGCTGAAGCAGGATTAGGAACTAACTAGGCAAACAGTGGGCACGGGAAAGCATCACTAGTGGAGGGCACAGGGTGTGCCGAGGCACCGAGACCAGTTCAGGGATGACGATGTGTGGAACCAACCATCCCCAGCTTCAGACTGAAACAGTCGGCATTTATTTTTCTGTGGAGGCCTCTATGGGTTAGCTGCCACGGTCGGGGCACGGCTGGAGTCAAAGTCTCATTTTTACATTACGTATAATCTGATCGAGAGCTTTGTGAAACGTGCCTTTTTCATGGAGCGTGATATGAAGGTAAGAGCTCAAATGAAACCATAGGAATGCAGTAAAGTGCAGCTAGCAGAGCCCAGCGGTGGTGGCACACACCTTTAATCCCAGCACTCGGGAGGCAGAGGCAGGATGATCTCTGTGAGTTCAAGGCCAGCCTGGTCTCCAAAGAGAGTTCCAGGAAAGGCGCAAAGCTACACAGAGAAACCCTGTCTCAAAAAAAAAAAAAAAAAGAAAAAAAAAAGAAAAGAAAAACAAAACAACAATAAAAAGTGCACATATCATATCCAGAAAAACATCACTGGCTACCATCAGCCCAAAAATCCATGAGAGGGAAAAGCATTTTTCCCACAGTGGGCACCACTTCAGGAACATATGACACAAGGTGTGGATGGAAAAGCTAATACGGCTATTAGCTGAAAACTGAACAATGATTCAGTCCATCTCACCTGGATTGATTAAGGAACCCATTGCTCTCAATTCTTCTTACAGTTGGCTGCCCATAGACGTTTCTTAGAGTAGATGACATAAAGAGAACGATTTAACCAACCTGGACCTGAACTTTGTCCCCAAAGAGTTCAACACTGAAAAATACCAGCTAAATATCCTTTATTTGAAGTGTTTGGACCAGAAGTGTTATGGATTTCATAGTTGGAGGTGAGGGGTTGGATATTTGCACAGTTCTTAGAAAGGGAAAGATCACTGGGTCCTTCCCAGAGTCACCTGTGTGGACGCCCGTCTAAAGAGCACCATGATAACTTTTATTACTTAATAGTTGACACTAAATGGTATCTTCATGGACAATGACTGGTGACAGCCCCAAGTTTGAGTTTAAATCTTATCTATCATATTTACTGTCAAAATGTTTAATCCCATCCTCCCTAGTTAATAAACCCTCAAAGTCTTCAAATTTGTCCACACAAGAATGAATCTGAGTTCATCTTAACCTCTTCTCAGGCTCTAGGAAGACCGAGAGCTTCTTGAAATGGGAAAGAAGAGTTAGATAAGATTTCATTCCAACTTTATTCTCTTCCCCCTTCTTACATACACCATGGGCTTTCTTTGGCTACTTTCTTCCTCCCATCGTTAGTAAGCAGGTTCTGGGACACAGGGCCTTTATTTACCTCATCCACCTACGTGTGTACGCTTGGCACAGTTAAGAGTGTCTGGGGTAGAGATGGTTTGCAATACATGTTTGTCAAATGAATTCTTTGATCCCGGTTTACACAACAAAAACATCTGCACTGAACTGATTTTACTGAGTCATTAACTTTTGGTTTTCCTTTCTCCTGTGTGTTTTGTATCCAGGTCCCCCAAACTCACAGTGACCTACCTGCTTCAGCCTGACAGATGCTGGGAGTGCCAGGTCCCCCAAACTCACAGTGACCCACCTGCTTCAGCCTGACAGATGCTGAGAGTGCCAGGTCCCCCAAACTCACAGTGACCCACCTGCTTCAGCCTGACAGATGCTGAGGTTACAAGAATAAACCATCACACACAGTTGAATTTCCTTCTTAAATCAAATTTTACACTCCTAAAAGATCTTCTGATTACTCAGCAAAAAATAGCGCCTGTTGAAAACTAACAAACAACCTTATGTGAGTCGGGGAAGCCCCACTCGCTCAACTGAACGCAATTGGTAAAATCCAATGACCAGAACCAAACAACTGTTACATTCATACCAAGTGCAGAGGGATCTAAATGTTTGTCTAGATTCAGCCCTAATCAATGGTTCCTTCCATTGCCGTAACTGAACTCAACCAACCCCTCAAAACAGAACATGATATGTAAGCCAGCACACTTACTGTGACCATAGTTCAACCCCTTAATTGGAATTTCTCCTATGGATCCCTTCTTGGCCTCTCCGCTAAGATCAAGAGCAGAATTTCTAACACGAGTCATGGCAGAACTGCCAGTGATTATAGGAATAGACAAAATTAGATTTCATCTGTGTCTTAGGCTTTCTTTTGTTTAAATGCAGACTTTGTTAGACACTCAACTGAAAGGAGATGATATCCTGGAAGAAGGCAGTGTATTTGAAGGGACTCTAGCCAGGCCAGGCCTGGCAAGCATGGCTCTGGCAGGCCTTGCCCTTCTCCCCAATTCCCTCTGCCTTGCTAAAAACCTTTAGATTGCATTCCTAAAGCTAGCCACCAAGGTCTAGTCCCTTATCTGTCCAATCCCTCCTCCTGAGGCTGACCACCAAGGTCCAGCTATCAAAAGCCCCATTTGGCTCACCTAATTAACGAGCCAATTAAAACTAAACACCCCATCCTAATATGGGGTTTCCCCCTTTTCCTTTATAAACTGCCATTTGCCTATGGGCCACGTCTGTCTCCTCTCTATCCAGAGACAGTCCTTTGTCCTCTGGAACAAATACCCCTCCCCCCTCTCCTTTACTCCCTTACCTTCTCCCTCTTCCTCCATCTCCTGTCTTTGTCCCTTATTCCTGCCCTCTGTCCCTCAGGGACAAATACATCTCCTTTATGCTGAGAACTTGGTCTTGGGAGTCCTGAGCCAATACTTTTCCTTTCAATATTTAAACAGGTTGATAAACAAATAGAAAGAATAATTACTTTTTTGTTTGTTGGTTTGTTTTGGTTTTTTGAGACAGACTTTCTCTGTGTAGCCCTGGCTGTCCTGGAACTCATTCTGTAGATCCAGCTGGCCTCGAACTCATAGAGATCCACCTACCTCTGCCTCCCAAGTGCTGGGATTAAAGGTGTGCACCACCACTGCCCGGATAGAAAAACAATTTCTATTCATCAATAGGAAAAAGCAACACTTTTTTTCAAAGAAAGAGCAAGAAAGGAAACAGCAGCCAGTGGGGAATGATTCATTTCTCTGTCACCAATACAGAATTGATGTTTTTGTGTCCTGGTGTCACTGTAGAGTGAATATCACAAGCGTAATTACCTCCATCAGGTCCCCCAAGCTACAGCTATGAGGCTTGTTACAAATATTCCCTGACCTTCTGTATTGAGCCGTTAAAAACATTGCATAAAACCTTTAAAATGTCTTTCAAGTTCAGCCTTTCTCCATCCCATTGACACTGCTTTAGGCTCCGGTGCCCGGTACACCGTCAACACCTTCTGAATGGCAACAAGGCTGAGCACCAAGAATACTTCAGAGAATAAGGCAGACGATCTGAGCCTCATAGAGTCTGCATTTCACTGAGGTATGCCAAAAGCCATTTAAAAAATACTCTCGGTTAAGTAGCACTAAGGCGCCTAATGAGTGAAAATAGAGGATAAGGAAATTGGGAACAGTGAGCTAAACAGACAAATAATATCTCATGAGTTATACCTTTCCACAGAGAAATAGATCATGGGCTTGACCTTGGCTATAATTAGACACACCTCTGCGATTGCATTTTACAAGAGTTCTTATCATTGACCTATATATGCATTCCTCTGACCGTCTTTATCAATGCTGCTCTGGGAAATGGTATAGAACACTAAAGATTCTGCCTCGTGTGCTGTTTGTGTTCCAAGGTGTCATTTCTGCCTGCTCCACAGGGGAGTGGGAGTGAGGAGGATTCTGTCTGGCCCTCATAAACCTCCTTGAATTAAATCCAAGCTAACACATTTAATCCTATTACATTGCATTCAAGTATAAAAAAAAACATATTAGGGAGCTGGTGATGGTTAACAGCATTTGTTGTTCTTCTAGAGGACCTGAGTTTGGTGCCCAGCACCCTCGTTTGGTGAGTCACAACTACGTGGAACTCCAGCACATGGGATGTCTCTGGCCTCCACAAGTGCCTGCGTTCTTATCTACACACAGACGTGCACATACATACACATACTTGGAAGATTTTCCAAATGCTTTAAGAAAACCTTTCTTAAAACTTGCCTGAACAATGTCATTTTTACTTTAGTCACTTAAAAAGTGTGAGGTCTGTGATGTTCCTGTACCCTTGCTAAATTGAGGTTTTCAAATCCAGGACAGGTTCTCTGCATACTGTAGATGTTGGCTGTCTAATCGGGATAAGTTAGTGGTCAGTTTGGACCAAATGCTGTGACAGGAGAGGCCCTGAAAGCCAGAGGTTCCTCTCAGAAGCCTTCGATTAAAACTCTGGAATGTCGTCTTTGTGCAAAAGAAAACTGGAAATGATCCCATTGGAAAAATCATTAACTAAAAGCTGGAATGAGCTATAATCATTAACACTCAAGGCTTTGTAAAATAATAAATAGCATGCAGAAATCACTGCTACATAAAGCTACGTGGAAGCCAAGAGAGAGGACTCCGTGGGTCAAGCCTGTCTACCTGAGTTCAGTCTCTGGGACCCACGCGATTGAGAGAAAGAGCTGCTTCCTTTAAACTGTCTTCTGACCTCCCCACGCATGCTGCGGTACACGTGCATGCTTTCCCACAGAAAGAAATAATAAGCAAACAAAAACGAGTGGAAAAGGTATAGTTGTATCAACCAGATTTAGAACTCCCCCCCCCCCCCTGTAACCTACAAGGCTGAAGACTAGCAGTCAAGATGAGTAAAGAAACATCTCTAAAGCCTTGGGACCCAGAGTCATTATTCTGTTCCATACAAAGGAATGGTCCCTCTTTGTGCTACAGAATCAACAGGAAGTTGTGGACTGAGGACGGCTCGAAGAAGAGCACCTCATGATCCATTTGTCATGCCCTCATCCAGACTCTCTGGCTAGAAAACAAAATAGACAAGTCCCTAGCCTAGATCTGGTAGTTGACACGGATAACAAATACATAAACAAGGCCTTTACTGATTGTGACTCCAGTGAGGATGTTGATGAGCAGAGGCAAACACAAAGTCACTGGGGAGAACACTTTAGACTTGGAGAAGCGGACAGGAAAGACCTCTTTTGAGCAGTTAACATCTGGGGGAAAAAAGGTACACGTCAGTGTGATTGGGGAGTCAGAAAGGGCTCCACAGTGGCGACACTCAGCCACCAACGGGAAGAGCATGCCTGCTGCACACCGGCTGGATGGGAACAGAGATGGGGCAAGGAGCTAGATCCCATAGGGTCCTGGGTGTTATTTATTAAGAAATGCAATGTTATTTATTAAGTGGTGCTGTCTACCATGCGAGAGAAGCCACGAGGCACAACAAAACCCACTATAAGAGTTTATTAGAGGAATAGAGAGGGGGTGTGCACAGGCCTACGGAATGACCGTGCAGGAAGAGAGAGGGGGAATAGGTGGAACCTGCTTTTATAGGTTCCCCTCCCCCACCCCCGCACATGCGCATATGGATTTGTGTAGCTACGCCACACATGCACATGGATTGCGTGATAGCGCTGCACGCAGATTACGTGATCACGCGGGGCACGGATTACGTAGGATGTAAGGCTCTAGGATGACTAAGCGTCATGCCTGGCTGCTGGACAGCACATGAACAGTCTGTAGCTGGGGGAGTGGCTAGGAATTCTAACACTGGGTACCTACTGGGTTTCCTGGGCCATCACAGCTCTTTCCCTAACGTTAGTGTAAATAACCACTGCAGCTTAGTTGCTACGTGGTACAGTCACCCTGCATATGAGCTGCAGAAGCCCGGGTTGCATCCCAAGAAAAGCAGAAAAGTCTTGAAAACTCTTAAGCAGGGTGATGACTTGATTTTTTTGTAGTATCACTTGAGACAGGAGAATAGCTAGTAACTGCAGTAAGTTAAATATGTATACATCTAGAAAACTGATTTTTTTTAAAGTTAGAGGAATTTTGTTTTTGTTTTTTGGGTTTTTTGTTTGTTTGTTTGTTTTGTTTTCAAGACAGGGTTTCTCTGTATAGCTTTGCGCCTTTCCTGGCTCTCACTCTGTAGACCAGGCTGGACTCGAACTCACACAGATCCGCCTGCCTCTGCCTCCCGAGTGCTGGGATTAAAGGCGTGCGCCACCACCGCCCAGCAGGAATTTATATTCATTGTACCTGGTGGCTTATGCCTGCAATTCCAGCAATTAAGAGGCTTAGGCAGGAGGAGCGTGAGTTTGTGGCCTGCTACACAGAAAACCTGTCTCAAATAACATTCGGGAAAGAAATTTACTTAAAATATGTACTGTGATAGACTGTGCTGATAAAGCACAGATATTCCTTCATTAAGCTCATCTAATGCTATGCTTTGATTTTTAACATTTTTTTTTTTACAGGGAGAGGGGAAAGGGAGAACAGAAGTAAGTTTGTGGGAGTTATTTCTCTCTTTCCACCATGGGGGCCCCAGGAATGGAACTTGGACTGCCAGGCTTGGCCCGACAAGTGTCTTTACCCACTGGGACATCTCAATGACCATGCCTGTTTTTATGCCCACTTCTCCAAAGCTAAGAAACACTTTCAGATTTGAACACGGCCTTGGCTCTCTGGGTCTCTTGGCAACTTGGCAATTCAGTTATTCTAGGCTGAAATCCCAGCCTCCACATATTCAGCCAACGGTCTCAAATATTTACCTTACCTGGCTCCTCGGGCTAATTGAAGGAGGAGACTGTGTTCCTCTTGGCTGCCTCTTAAATTGCCTTGGGAGACAGAAGCAGCTGCCAGTCAAGAGTGACAGTCCTGTGGTCCGTCTCCACGGCTACCATGGCTCCCTTAGCAATGCCCTCTACATACTGGAAAAAGCTTTTGCATCTAGGCCCCCCTCTTTGCCCGTCTGACTTTAAGATTGCTCCTCCTGACGACGCTCCCAGGAAGCTAAAATTGTGCTTCTCAGAACATCTGACCTTCCGCTGCCTCCAGGAGAGAGGCTTGTGGTCAAGTCCTGAGAGCGGGTTTGCTGCTTAGAACACGGTGCCATTGTGAGGTTTTTGTTTTTGTTTTTAACTAAAATGGCATGATTTTTGTTTTGTTTTCATGTTGAGAGTGGAAAAGGCAATTTTCCCCCTCTCCCAGCCCTTGTCACTGACCTCAAGAATGTTCTTTCCCTGATAGCCTCTGCTACCGGGCTCTGGGGGGTCCTCTACGTCCGCGAGGAAGTAGAGAACTGGATACAGGTTTCCAGACAGGTCACACTAAGGCTTTGCAGTGAGTACACAATGACGAGCCGGTCCAGATTTGATCAAGCATTGGATGAACTGCATCATAGGTTCAGTCAGGAAGCTTTGTCCCAAAGGCAAGGCAGAGTCATGAGTTAGTCCTGGTTACAAATCCGGGTAGAGAAACCAAAATCAAATTGTCAGGTTGTTGCTAAAATTCCTTTAATTGGCGAGACAGACATAAACAGTAAATAATGTCTGCTCCTCCTTCTAAGGTCCCAACTGCAGACACACTGGGGTGCAAGTCCACCAACGTTCACTCAGCGGAACCCACTAGGTAGGATCCACTATGAACAGAGCGGTGGATGGGTGAGGGGGTTCACACAGGAGCTCGGATGACCTTAAAACAGGCATGATGGAAGGTCAGCACCACTCAGGGATGATGGCTTCCCCGTGGCTATATAGATCGATGCTGTCCCCCCATCCCTCCCTGCCTTTATCCTCTAGCCCCCTCCCGCAAAGGTCATGAGCACTGAAGGACAGAAAGGCATCCGACTTGTTGGCCGGGGTGGCTGGGTACTCAGGTAAGGGTCCCAGGACCCTCTACTGCTTCTGTAAATCCCGGGGCAGACTCCTTCAGCTACAGCCCCCACAGCTGCCCCCTTTGCCCTGTGGAAGCTTCTGTTTTCCCAGTGAAATCTGAGTTTCCCGTCTTCTTCTGCTCTCTGTCACCTCAGCGATGACGGTAAACCCCGAGAAGATGACCACAGCTCTGAGCAGAACCCCCTCTGTCTGGGCCCGAGGCTCGGATCCCATCTCGATCTACTTCCCTCCCTGACGCCACCCTCTGGGTATCCATTTCTAGAGCTGTAGCTTCACCTCACACTCTGATTGCTGGCGGGCTCTGTGCTTTGCAGCACCCTGAGCCAACCTGTCACCATCTTCAGGAGTTCCTCAGGATATCCTGTGAGCCAGCAATTGGAAGAGGGATAGAATAAAGGTGACGTAGGCAGCATGGGTGTCCACAGGTCTAAAGACCTCCCACTAAGCCCCACCCCTTAAAGTCTTCATCAATCCCCGACACATCCACTCTAAAGAGCAAGATTTTAACACAAGACCCTTTGGAGGACGTCCAGAGCCAAGCTACAGAGCACCCATTGTCTCAACATGTCTTAACACTTTCCGTAGTTTCTTCATTTCAAATGATATGACATTCCGGACGATGGCCCTTTCCTGCCTTCCCCCACCCCCACTGTTCACGCCCCCATTCATTTATGTAACAGAAAGCGTCATCCCAAATTTCGAGTTTAGTTTTCCCATGTGATATATAATTTCATGACCTAAGTAAACCATTCGGTGCTCTGTATTCTTTTAAACTCCGTGTAAATAGTATCGCATTCTGCATATGCCCCTGCGTTTCCATCAGTCTTATGTCCAAAAGCTACATCTAAATTGCTTCATATCCATACTCCGTTATATGAGTATCCAATACTCCATGTTTGTTCTTGGTGTAGAACTCTTGTCTTCTGGGCGGGGGCGTAACCATTGCAGTCTTGAAATCAGAATGGCTAGAATTACCCATGGGAGACCCTCACAAGAATGGAATTATGAACACTCTGTCATGGAGGCAGGAAGGGTGCTTGAGGCTGTGCTGAAGGTCCTCCCCACCCCTAATGATATATGCAATCAGCAATTGCTGGATTTGGGAGAGAGGGCTCTTCTTCAGTGGTGTGGCTGCCCAGAAGTTGGTCTTGCTCTTATAAGGAACACTCAGCCACGTTCATGTAAGTAACTCCAACTAGACTCATTGGTTCCCCAAGCTAGACCTAAGTGGAATCTTTTCTTTTGTCTGTCTGCCTGTCTTTGCCCTCTCTGGAGTTGGTAACTGTGTGTTCAGTCTCCTCAGGACACTTCATGTCATAGCACCATTACAAGCAACATGTCAGTAAATGTTCTCATGCCTTGCCCTAAGTTATACATATAAGCCAGGCTTAGGACCTAGACAGTGGTATCTTACAGCCTAACATCATCAATTCCGTGGATAAAGTCAAACTACTACTTGGCTCATGTACAACTGTTCATTTTTGCCAAAGGCTTGCTGAGGGTGAAATCCTGTCAAATGTTTCAATTTACCAAGTTAAGAAAACAGTATAGTGGTCAAGAGCCCAGGTTTGGACCCAAACTCTGCCTTTACTACTTAGAGGTTATATGATGTTGGCCCCACTTTCCCTCTAAGAAATAGAAAAGGGCTAGAACCCGTGGAGTTATTGCTAGGATTATGTGTATTAACACGTACAAGGCATTAGAATAATGCATGGGGAGGGCCCAATAAAACCTCTACAGCAATCTATGGTGCTCAGTAGTGTAAGCCTTTTAAAATGTGCAATTAGCCAGTTGGCTTCCTTCCCTTGGTCTGGAACTTTTTCATAGTGATTTGGGACACTTTTCATGTTCTGGCGAATGTTCATTCATTAGTGCTCATGTGTTGGAAATGCCTTCTTTAGTCCGAGCCTTGTCTTTTTAGTTCATGGTATCTTTTGTCCTCAGGGTTTTATTCAGAATCCAGTTGGGTAAACCACCCTTGTTCTCTCTCTTCAGTCTTGATTACAGTAGCTTTACTGTTACTTTTGATGTGCTGGATCATTCTGTTGTAATCTCTGAGGCATGGATTTCCTCTGGTTCTAAGTTCAAGTTGCCTAGGAGAAGAATCTTTGTGAGAACCTGGGATGTGAAAATGAAGGGAACCTGTTTGGTTTGGTTTGGCTTGGTTTTTTCTTTCCCCTGTGGAGGTTTTTATACCGAGATGTATCCTAGTACATGCTCTACTGCTAACAAAATACTCAAGACCAAGTCAATTATTAGAGGTTAATTTGGACCCCTGGTTCTAAAAATCCACTGTCATGGCATCAGCAAGGGCCTTCTGTTGGTTCAGTCATGGTGGAAACCAAACACTAAGAGCAGGTGTGTGGAAGACAGAAAACACACAGCTTTCCCTTACTTATAACAATCTACTCTCCAGGTGACTCATCCTATACCTTGAAGGAGAAGGTAGGTGGAAAAGATCGACCCCTCTTACCAGCCTCATCTTTTCTCTCTAGAACCCTACCCCATCTCACGAATGTTAGTTACACTGGGGGACCCAACTTCAACTTGACATTGGGAAGGGATTCGATAACATTCAAACCATCGCACATGAAGTAGCAGCCACGGAAATGACTGAAGGATTCCAACTCATCTTTCATCCCTTCTGCTCTTCTAAAGCTCTGGTCCTACAGCCTAAGCTCCAAGACCAGATTCATGGCTTTGATCCACCAAATATGTGGCTACAACCAAGCTATGGCTTCTCATAGATGCCCCTGTGAACTCTCGATACTGTACAATGTCAGTGGCTGGATGTGAGCCTGGCTTGTCTGCCCGGAGTGCTCCAACTTGTATTTAAGAGGATAGGTCAAGCTTCACTGTGGATCCTCCAGCTTCTCCTAGCCCTTCATTACCCCATTCCTCCTCACTGTAAATTCCTGCTCCCTAACACCCAGGAGAGCTCTCCATATTGATTGAACCCTGGATGACACACTTGCAGGGTGGAGTGACAGTGCCTTATCTTGGTCTCCTACAATTTTTT
Source organism: Peromyscus maniculatus bairdii (assembly GCF_049852395.1). NCBI lineage: Eukaryota > Metazoa > Chordata > Mammalia > Rodentia > Cricetidae > Peromyscus > Peromyscus maniculatus. Next base: position 21,096,064 of record NC_134869.1, on the reverse strand, counting down.
TTGGTCCCTTATTCATATGACTTTTTTTCATCATCTTGCCAAGTGTCCCCAAGAAGACAGTGAGGATTGGTTTGAACTTAGTAAATAATATGGAAAGAAATGATTTTAAGTATTTATTTTTATTTAAAAATTACTATTGATGTCATGTGAGAATGCAGATTATTTCTATACTGGGATTGTATTTAGTAGCTCACTAACCCCTTCTAATTTGCATTGTGTGCTTGAATTTCACTAGGATCTGCGACAGAGTCTATACCTCTGAATAGTGATGGTTACATTTGTCTTACAGTCCTCATGCATACCTTTCCTGTCTCACTGCCTTGACAGAGCCCTCCAAGTAGTGATTACTTGGAAATAGTAGTAGGCATCTTGTCTTATTCCTAAGGCTGAAAGGAGTAAAAGCAAAGGTTGACCAGTGATATTTGCTACAAGGTTATCATAGGTATATTTTATTCTATTAAGAAAATTTCCTTCTGTTTGTATTTATTGATTTTTTTAATATAAAACAGTATTTCATTTTAGAAAAAAAGAAAGTCTGCCTCTAATGAAGAAATTATGTGGGGTTTTATAATGGTAAATTATAGTAACACATTTTCAGAACATTAAACCATCGTTCCTTTCTTGGGATAAACCCAGGCCACACTGTAATATTGTTTTTGCTTTTGAAGTTACTATCTTCGTGAATTTTGACTCTGCACTTTTATATTTAGGAATGTTGTTGGCTTACAATTTTTCCTACATCCCTTTTCTTGTTTAGTACTCAAGATTATGTTTGTCTAATAAAATAAATTTGGGGAGTGTCCTTGCTTTTCATGTTCTTTGTATGCTTTACATGTATCGTGAAAACTTAGGGATATTTGTCTGTATGAAAATTATCTCTACCTTATTTCATTATTTGACTAGATATAATCAGTGGTTAATGACTTCCAAAATCATAGGATTTAAATAATTTATCCATTCTTAAGTTAATTCCACCTGATCACAATATTCTACAAAATTGGCCACTTTGCACAGGTCTTTCAAATCAATTATAAACTTGGGTAGGCAATCTTTTTATTACCTGTTCTCATTTCCAGCGTATTTTGTTGCTATTCCTTTACAATTCCTAACTGCAATATTTTTTTTTTAACAATCTTTGGTATATACTACCAGCCAAAACTCTTTTAAAAAGGATTTCCCTAATCAGTGCTTACAGTAGCCCAGGGTGTGACCTGGGAATAGAGACAGAAATATGCCTACAACTCCTTTCCAATACCCTCAGCCTGCTGCCCCCATTCTTCCCTGGGGAGCCACTGAGCAAGACAAGCACTTGCAGGGGAAAGCAGCAATATTAATGCACCTTCAAAGCGTTGTTTCCTTCAGTTTCAGTGAAAACTTCATGATGCCAGCTTCGCATGCCCGGAGGCATCCATGACCACCGCTTTAACCTTTTAAACATGTGCTCCTGACTTGGAGCCAAGCATGCTGGAAATGTGTCTGCTAGATTTCCATCTTAAATTACAACTCGGAATGCAGCATGCGCAGGAATGCGGCTTGTAACGAAGCATGCTCAGGAATGTGCCCCCCACCCCTACAGCACTTTCCTATAGGAATATGTACTGGCTGCCCTCATAAAATTCTGTGCTTCCCTTCTTAAAGGGGGCAGTTGCCTTGGTAATAATTGCAGGCTCCCTCTACCTGGTGTCTTTCTCCGCTCTCTGGTGTCTTGGCTATGCCCCCTCTGGCTTGCCCTCGCCACCACCCAAGCCTATTTTTCAGATATAATTACATGACCTTGGGGCTGAAGAGATGGCTCAGTGGTGATGACCACTTACTGCTCTGGCAGAGGACCCAAGTTTGGTTCCCAGAAACGACCTGTGACTCCAGCTCCACGGGACCCACTGCCTCTTCTGATCTCAGTAGGCCTTTGTACGTATGCGTGCCAACACATAATTAAAAATAAAAAATTCCTTAAAAAGAATTATCACATAAACTACTCACTCCTTGGAAATGTGTTCTCTTGCACAAATGCAAAGTGGTGCTTTCTCTATTTCCTTAGTCCTTCCCTCCTCCCCCCCCCAAGCCCCCAAAAAATTAAAAACAGCAGAAAGTAACACATTCCTCTGCTGAAAGACACCTGTCCTTTTACGAATCCTCCCTTTCTCCAGTGGTTCCTTAAGCACTCTGATTCCAGGCTCTTTCCAGCCCCCCTCCTCCTGGTGAGCCATCCTGCCACCAACCTTGACTTCAGCAGCAAGCTGACCGCCACAGGGGGTGAACACACTCTCCACTGTGGCCTGCACCCGTCCTTTCTACATGCTCCGTGTGGTGTTGACTTGTGTTAGTCCGGCAGTCCACCAGACAGTAGGGGTGTTTTTCATACACACTGTTGAGGAGCCTGTGTCTATTACCAACGTCATACGGCTCTCCCGAGCTTTCCTGACTCTACTCGCTTACAGTGAGAATTTGAAGCATTTTGGAGCAATGAACTAAGCCTTGGGATCTAGCCACAGAACATCAAGGATGAAATAGTAAGCAGATGGAGGTGTCCTTGGCAATTTAGAGGAAATATCCTTTCTCTGGAGAGGCAGGCGTAACAGCAACCGAGCTTGACCCTAGTCCTATTTCCAAGAAAGAAAGAGGAAAGCGATTTGCCACTATGGATGGAAGATCAAAAGGTTCCACGGTTATTTCAGCCTGAACCCCCATAGCAGTGCTAGCAAAGGTGTGACGTGAACACACCTTTAAATCATAAATCAACAACGTTCGCTAAGATGTCCCCTGTTTTATGTCTGAGGGAGCTAAGGTTCACAGCATGATCTGCTCAGAATGATGTCGTAGGGAGAAAGCAGTGGGGCTTCATTCATTCAGCTCCAAAATCCATGCCGTTTCTTCCCCACGGTCAGGCGGGAGCAAATGAGTACAGGTGGAGAGGCGGTGGCGGGGGAGTGTAACTAACTGTGGGCACCGTATTCTTTAAGGGAGGACTTTCACCTACATTTTGATTTGCTTTGCACAGAGCCCTCATCTGCAAGGTGGAGCAGGCGATAAGATCTTTATTTTACAGGTAACGATAGCAGGGCTCAGAGAATTGAGTGACCTGTGCGAGGTCATCCAGCTAATCCGTGGTAGGGGCAAAGTTTGCCCCCAACCCCCTACTGACATATCTACATCCAGCAGATTGGGGCCAGGAAGACAAGGGAGTCCTGGACCACTTGCCAACTGAACGATGTGCTTAAAGAAATCATGAAAAAAAAAAAAAAAAAAACCAACCTCACCAAGGAAACACAAGGCTCTGTTCTTGTTGGGGTTTTGTTTAATCTTCTGGAATTTTTAGACACACAGGAGTAACAAAAATCCCAGGGCAAGCAGTCTAAGACAGTGGTTTCTGCTTCCCCTGCAAGCATTTGGAGGAAAGGTTTCTTCAAGGGCAAGGGGTCACGTGATCAGCGATGCTACTAATGCAATAGCTTCTCGTGGAGATGACACTGTAAACCCGGAGCCCAGAAACCTTACCCGCTTCCCTTCCACGTCTTCAGCAAAGCCAGAAACTTAAAATAAAACAAGTACTCCAAAGAAATCAAATATGATCATTGCAAATCGTGCTGAGGACATGTGGGTTTAGCGCCAGTCATGGATGCAAGGGACAGTTGTTTCCTTGGCTTCTTAAACGCCACTTAAGTCCAGCACCAACTTGCTCAAGCTGGTAAAATGGAACCTTGGGCTGTTAATTACCAGTTGGCTTCATGGTGACTGAGCTTCATGTGGCCTCAAGGGAAACTAAATCCCCAGCTGGGAAGTACACTTTCTCTGTTTTCCTATGCCACCAGCTCAAGCTCATGTCCCCTCTTAAGGTTAGCTGAGAAATTGCTACCCTGAAGCCTCTTAATCTGCCCTGGTATTCTCCATATCCCCCAACTTCAAGTCAATGTTTCTTTCTATCTATCTATCTATCTATCTATCTATCTATCTATCTATCTATCTATCTATGGCCTACCTATCTCTCTATTTGCCTACCTATCTCTATCTATCTATCCATCCATCCACCCATCATCTGTCTCTCTCTCTCTCCCACCCTTCCTTTTTTCTCCCACTATGTAGGCCAACCTGGCCTAAACTCACTAATATCCTCTCCTGCCTGCTGACTAGCATGCCCAGCACCAAAACTAGTTTTGTCAACCAAATGAACAAATTCAAGGAAAGAGATGGCATCACTGCAAACTATGAACATATTGCAAAGATAATAAATGCTGTGAAGAATTATTTACAAATAAGCTTGACAATTTACGAAATGGGCAAATTCCTTGAAAGACACAAAAGACCTGAAGAAGCACTAGCCAGCTGGAGATACAGCTCAGTCAGGGGAGCCCTTACTGAGCATGCACGAAGGCCCTTGGAGTCACTCACTCTGCATCTGCTGTCAGAAATTCTACAACAGGGCCTCTTCCCTTACAGCAGTGGTCCTCAACATGTGGGTCTAGTGACCATTTCCCAGGGGTCATCTAAGAACATCGGAAAACAGATATTTACATTACGATTCATAACAGTAACAAAATTACAATTATAAAGTAGCAACGAAGATAATTTTATGGTTGGGGGTAATCACAACATGAGGAACTGTATTAAAGGGTCACAGTGTCAGGAAGGTTGAGAATCACTGGTTTATAACATGGAGTGTTCCTAGCACAACTTTTGCCCTCAACAGGAGTAGAGATTCGTTGTGTGCACATAGATCTGCCCTGGTGAGACCCCTCTCAGTGTGTGTGTGTGTGTGTGTGTGTGTGTGTGTGTGTGTGTGTGTGTTGCATTGTTCATAAACACAGTGAATGTGTAACCACAGTGGACCTCAGCAAGGCTAGAGACACTGTCTCACTGATTCAAACTATCTTAAAGAGAAGACTTTTCCCTAACCGTCAACTTTTGCAAGAGAGTTTGGGCTCTAGCATGCAGCCTGGCTGCTAAGCCTCTCCATACACAAAGCCTGGGTGCATGTGGCAATCAAGGAGCTCTCTGAAGAGAAATCCTGGGGTTTTTCCATTGCTCCAACTGCTTGGCCAGGGAGCCTGGGACGGGCAAAAGTCCAGTGGGAGTCGCCAGCGACACAGGGGGCATTACCCCTCAGGCCGAATCGTCAAAACCGCTTCAAGAGGTTAAAAGGCTATTTTTAAAAGGAAAGGACACAGCGTATGCCTGTAGCTTGGTGTTAAAAATAAACCCAAGGGCCTTCTCCACACTTCACACCCCTCCTTCCATAGCTGGAGCCGCTCGCTCAGAGGGAAGAAAGGATGCTTGTCTCATTCTGATTCTTCTCCTGGGGTTCCCCCCACCCCCTACCCCCCTACACACCCCCCACCACCCTTTGCCTTGCTTTCTTTCATTTTTTTTCTTTCTATTTTACTCCAAACCTAAGGTGGGGTTAGTGGCTGCTTAGCTTTCAGGTCACAAAATAAGTTCCATTTTCTCTCTCTCAAAAAAAAAAAAAAAAAAATTTCCCCAGGGACCCCAGAGACCAAGGTGGGTAATGGTTTAGAATGAGCCGGTGTCAAGGGCTGAGTAAATCGTTTATACTGAGTTTAGCTAAATGCAGCCTTGCCAGCTTTCCCTCACCCTCACGCCCAGGCTGTGTGCGAGGGACGTTGCCCAGGCAAAAGCTGTTGGCATCTACTGTTTAATGTTGGGTGTCAGCGCTGAGCCAACCTGAGGTGGGGCTGTCCATGCAAACACTGCTTGTCCAGTTGACGACAACGAATTCCGTTGAACATTCACAAGCATCCTATTGACCAGAGGTACAATTTTTTTTTTTCATAACAACAACAAAAAAGTCCTAATCTGTGTTAATCTAAACAGCTGCCGCCCGCAGCTGATGATCTTGATGCCTTGCTAAGAAGAGGCCAGTGGAAGCCAATAGGTTCTCCAATGAGAAGACATGGGCCTGTGACACGTAAAGATTTCACTGGAGGGAAAAACAGGAGAAGGGGCAGGGGGGGGGGCTGGAAGGTCTGCCAGGCCTGTTTACTCAAAAAGATAAAGTCTTTAAAACAGATAGCCCTTATGCAATGTAGGATAAGGAAAAATGGCAAGTGAATTCATTTACCAAAATAAAGTTCTAGGACCCCAGATGTGGCCCAGTTCTTACCCGGCTTGTGCGAGCGACTCCTGAGGGGTGGGATGGATGTGGATCCGTCACCTCAGGGCTCATGTATTGGAGGCTTGGTCCTCGGGGTGTGGGTAGAGTAGGCGAGTCTTTAAGGGATGGGGCCTAATGGAAGGTTATTAGGTCGCTGGGGCACTGTCTTCGGAAAGGATTGGGATAGTTCCCGTGGGACTCTACACCAGTGTTTTCAAGAGTTGCCTGTTGTCAGAGTAAACCTGACCGCGCCCCTCTCCAGTTTCCTGTCTGATGGTGTAGTCTTGAGTACTCTCTGTCATGGTTGGTTTTCCCCATCATTCCCTCACCAGGGACCATGCTGATGCTGGTGCCAAGTCTGTGAACATCCAGAATAACTAGCTAAATACATTTCCTGTCTTGATGAAATTACGAGTCTCAAGGACTTCATCACAGACACAGAAAACTGACGAATACACCAAGGCTTCTAACCTGTAGAGTTCGGCTTCTAGGACTGCGGGTAGCTCTTGCAAGGAGTTCCCATACAGCGTCTGACATTGTTCAAGATTCATTGAAGACTTTGTTTCCACCATATAAATAGGCAACTAGTCTTCAAATACATGTGTATGTATATTTATATATATATATAATTATTTAAAAATATGTCTGTAAATTATAGATTTATCACTTGTATGAATATTAATAAAATATCTTTTCATTTAAAACATTGCCAGGTTAAACAAACTTGTCAATATCTGTTTCTTTGTCAACAAATTCTAAAATTCCACTTTCTTGTAGCTAAGAACTCTAGGACTTAATATATAGCTATCTGCTATACACTTATGCTTTTTCTATACATTTATACATATCTACTTTTTGGTAGATTTGTTCCTTCTAAAAAGCAGTGGAATATTAATGCATGATAGTACTCAAGGCACCCCACTAATATGATGCCAGGAATCTTGTGTAAGCCTGCTGTGGAACAATCTTCTTATACACTGTAAAGATTTGTCACTCAAACTGGTTTTAAAAAAATGATGATTGGTCAGTTGCCAGAAAGGAAGTATAGGCAGGGAAAACAAACTAAGGATGATGGGAAGGAGAAGAGTGGAATCAGGAGTCTCCAGCCAGATGCAGAAAGAGCAGGAGATGAACATACCATGCTAATAAAAGTACTACTGTATGGCAGAGCATAAATAAGGAATACGAGTTAACTTAAAATGTAAGAGCTAGTTAATAATAAGCCTGAGCTATCGGCCGAGCATTTGTAATTTATATTAAGCTTCTGTGTGGTAATTTTGGAAGTGGCTGCCTGGTATTTGGGAATAAGTGGTTGGAACAGGAAACATTCAATTACATAAGTCTAAACATTTGAGTGAATCAGAATCTACTTACTTAATTGCATTGTTTCAGGAAACACTGGGGATAGCTTACCAAGCTGCAGAAAGGTCAGCAAGAGAGACTTAAACCCAAGTAAGGTGGATAGCGAGCTGCCATGGTCAGGTTGAAAGACACATGGTGTCCTACAAAAATCCTGATGCATCCAAATGATGCATGGTAAGTTCATAGTTGTCTTAGGATATGCAGTAAATATAGCACTTTTGTGAGTGGGCAGTGAGATGGGGGAGCCATTATCAGGCACACAATCCATAATGTCTATGAAATAAATATGCATATGTGTATTATGGACTAGACACCTAGCTCCTCTTGATGACAAGATGAAACTTCAAAGTGCTTCTCTTGGTAATATAATTGTTGCAACAATAAAAAAAATTATATGTGTGTGTATATATGTATATATACATACACACACACACACACACATATATATATATGTATATGTATATGTATATATATATATATATTAGCTAATATCCTCCTGCTAAAAGCCAATTTGATATTTAATTTAGTGTAACCTTCTCTAATCACTATAAAGACCCTTTCCAACATTTCGGGGAAATTATCTTCGCCTTTCTTTATGTGGGGAAGCAGAGGCAGAGATGAGTGATTTGTTTCTGGTGCATTATACCAAGTCCACGCTCAGATATAAATAGAACTAATTTGTCCCAGTGAGATCCACTGCCGGGTCTTGACTTACCTCCAGATATCCATGGATGGATTCTAACCTTCAAGGACTTGCCGAGGTTTCTTACTACTGACCTATCGCCATTTCATTTCTTCCACACACCCACTCTTGTCTTTTTGAGCTGGCACAGGGTGCCCACTCCCTGTCCTATCCTTCTCGCCTTGGTACCACTGGTTGCTCAGGGGGTATAGGAAGTAGCCTCTCTGGGAAGGAAGACAGGAGCTAGTACAGAACTAGAGGACATGGCAAAGCTACCAGCTCTGTGGAGATGGCCTAGAAGGGTCCTGGAGAAAGACTGGCCTTTGACCTCCTGCCTTCAGCACCTCCACCTCCAACCTGAAAATTCTGAGACGGCCTGGGAAAGCCAGCTTCCATGAGCACCTGCAGATCTGCAGGCTGATTAATAATTCACAAAGCAGAATAGGCAATGAGTAGCCTCCGGGCGTCACATGCCAAGTGAGTGCTGTGGAATCAAAGGCAAAAAGGTCCAGGTCATGTCCCCAGAGAAACTGCAGTCGGCTAAAAGAGAGTCCCAGAGCCTCCCCTGCACAGGGGCGCTCTGCTGGCCTGGACTCCATTGAGCTCTATTTAGAGTTTGGCTATGTACCCTGGGCAAGTCAGATTCTTGGCCTTCAGTTTTATCATCTGTAAAATGGACACAGCAGTGAGATGGGAGCTCTGAAAGCAGTGGGCACGGCTTCTGCCCAGGGACCTCTAGATTCTCCTCCGCTCCTATCTCCATAATAGTGACCCAAATTTGCTGTGTGTGTGCTAGTCTAGGCTACTCGGACTTGTTTAATCTTTCCAATAGATTTTTTTTTCAGAGGATGCTACTACCATTGCCATGTTAGACTCCTGAGGACAGTGCTCAGGGACTTGCCCTCAGTTTTCTGAAAGGCAAGTCAACAGTGTTAAAGGGGACTGAACCCTGGCCCAAACCACCTGACCCTGCCATTTAAAAGTTCTGTGACTTTGGGATAACCATAGCTTGTCTGGGTCAGAGTTCTGCTTGTTTGTTTTTAATTCATTCCCTGCTCCTTCCTGTGATCCCTGAGAACTACAATTCCCAGGCTCCTTGTTGTTGTTGTGTGTGATGAGGTCACACAATGGAAAACAGTGGTGATCTTGGCGTCTTGGAGAAGAGAATCGTGCCTCAGCTCTAGAAACGTCGACATCTCTGTCTCTCCAAACTGTAGTCATGGCTTCCACGGTTGCCAGTCCCCGGATTGTTTTACGTCTACTCTTTGCTTGTTCTGCCCCTCTTAACACTGGTATAATTGAATCGTTATTAAGTTTCCTTTAGTGGGGCTGGAGAGATGGCTCCATCTCTAAAGACCTTGCCTTGCAAGTATGAGGACCTGAAGGATCCGAGTTCAATCCCCAGAACCCACAATTTTAAAAGCCAAGGCATTAGGGCTGGAGAGATGGCTCAGCAGTTAAGAGCATATACTGCTCGCAAAGCCCCCCGAGTTTAGTTCCCAGCACCCACATTGGATGGCTTACATCCGCTTGTAACTCTAGCTTCAGGGGATCTGACACCCTCTCTTGACCTCCATGGGCACTTACACACACACACACACACACACACACACACACACACACACACACACACACAAATGAAAAAGATCCTTTTTGTTATGCCAGGCATCATGGCATGAATTTGTAATCCCAGAGGTAGATACAGACAGATCTCCAAAGCTCACTGGCCAGCCAGCCCACTCTGCTTGGCAAGTTCTAGGTCAACGAAAGATCCTGTCTCAGAAAACAAGGTAGACAATGCCTGAGGAACCTCTGAAGGTATTCTTTGGCTTCTGTATCTGTTTCTAGAAAGCTGTTCCATATGCTTTATTAGAACCCCAAGGTGCAGCCCTAGGCCTCCGTCCAAGGTTTCATCACCATGGTACTGCTGGCTGTGGGGGAGAGTTTATTGGAGGACACCAAGACGCCAGCTGGGCCCCTGGGCAGGAAAGGAAAGCTACTTTGTCATCTGTCTCACACAAGGAAGTGGAAGCTGCAGTTTTTACCATCATTGTAAAAGCCTAGACACCATGTTTTCAAGAAATGGTAAGAACTAAACAGGGGGCTCTCTCCGCGATCTCTAGCCAAGCTGTCCTTTTGGTGTTTCGTGTTTTGTTTTGTTCTCTTAACTTTAATTTTATTGAAACAGATTCTCACATAGCCTAGAATGGTTTTAGACTCTCTGTGTAGGTAGGGACGACACCGAACTCCTGATCTTCTTGTCTCTAGCTCTCGAGTGCTGGGTTTGCAGGCGTGGACCACCACCCCTTGCTTGCCTGGTGTTGGGGGTTGAGCCCATGGCCTAGTCCATACTAGATAACGAACCCTACTGATTGAGCTACAGCCCCAGGGCCAAGCTGTCTAACATTCCATTTCCTTCACATTCTCTGTCTGTCTGTATGTCTGTCTCTGTCTCTATATCTCTGTCTGTCTCTGTCTCTGTCTGTCTCTGTCTGTGTGTGTCTGTCTGTCTGTCTCTGTCTGTCTGTCTGTCTCTGTCTGTCTGTCTCTGTCTGTCTGTCTCTGTCTGTCTCTGTGTGTGTGTCTCTATCTCTATGTCTGTCTCTGTCTGTTTCTGTTTCTGTGTGTGTGTGTGTGTCTGTCTCTATCTCTCTGTCTGTCTGTCTCTGTCTGTTTCTGTGTGTGTCTGTCTGTCTGTCTCCATCTCTCTGTCTGTCTCTGTTTCTGTCTCTCTGTATGTGTCTATCTGTCTGTCTGTTTCTGTGTGTGTCTGTCTGTCTTTGTTTCTGTCTGTGTGTGTGTGTCTGTCTGTCTGTCTGTCTGTCTCTGTCTCTCATTACTGATTTGTTTTGTGTTAGACCGAATCTTGCTTGCTATGTAGTTCAGACTGGTCTCAAACTCAAAATTCTCCTGCCTCAGCCTCTTGAGTGCTGGGATTGCAGGAGCACACAATTACCTCAGAAAAATTCGGAAACCAACTCTTGGTAGCACTTTGGTTCTGCGGGAGTGCTACTCATTCCCTTCTTACTGTGGAGAGAAAGACACCTTTGTTAAAATGAAGCATTTAGCCCAAGACGAACTGAGTTAAATTGTATTTCTCATTCTCCCATTCTCAAGCTTAGTTGAGTAGCTGAACCTCCACTAACCAAAACCAAAGTTCTAACTGGTATCTTACTCTACTTAAGAGGAACATCAAGAAAAGCCAGAACAAGGCTGGGCAGTGTAAACTCATAAACACCACCACGTTCACATCCCCTTTTATCACTATGTGGCCAATAAAAAGAAAGTGTCTGTGATTTTTTGTTAACCTTCACAGGGAAAAAAAGGCATGTGGAATAATGACCTTATTATATAGCAATTACATAAACAGCAAGTCGCCTTCACGGACTATTCATGCTGAATTAGGAGACGGTGCATATTCGAGCACAAAAGCTGATGGAAGCCCCAGGTACAGATTTCATTCTCTCTGGGTACAAAGCTTGCCTCATTGCATTAACAAGAAAGACAGCCCAAGCAGAGAAGAAACTGAGAGCGAAGAGGCTCCCTGGGAATTTATCTGCAAGGACATCAAGTCACGGGGCAGGTGGTGTCACCTGTGGACTTTGGGAGTCCGATGCTAATCCTGCTGCTGTCTCTGGAGAAAAAGATGGAATTTCTCCCTTTAAATGGTGTTACCGTTGAAGTAGGTAGTTCATGGCTAGGAAATGCTATTTGGTTGTTGAAAATAGTTTTTACGACTTGGCTCTACCATTTGCTGACTTTGCACAGTAAACAGAGCCATTTCTGGCCCCCAGAAGCCATTTTAAACCCTAGCCCAGGAGACCACATCTCTTGCTTTGCAAGAGTTATGCTTAGCACCGCCTGAACAGCTCTCCTGTGTTTACAAAATAAGATTGGTTCTTCCAGTCTGGACTTTGCTTATTAGCGAAGCAAAGTAGACATTTCTCAAGTCCAACACTCTCCTTTGTTTATGGCTGGCGACTTTGGCTCAGATGAGAAAACAGAACTCATGATGAAGACAGAAAATCGCCGGTCTGCAGAAATGGTCCCTGACAATGAACCATGGTGCTCATGAGTATACACATAAGAAGCCGATGGTGGCTGTCCACACTTGGTCTCGTCCAGCCCTTAGTAGAGCTCTGTGGTATAAGTAGACAATAGGGTTTGCAGAATCTGTGTTTGTGGTAGACTTTTATGCTTTTCAGAATGTGTTTGGAGTAGTGAAGCAGTCTCCTGGACACACTGATTTCTTTTTTATAAACTGTTGAAAACCAGCAACGATGGGAATGAAGAAGACCATACTGAACCCTGAGCTGAGAGAGAGCATTGCCTCTGTCTAGGGCCAGGGGGTCTCAGTCCTGTTTGCTGGACTTTCCAGGGAAACTTAAGTTCTCCATGAGTAATCAGATCTATGGACATAAAACTTTCCAGTGGCTCCTAAGTTACTCTTAGATAAAATGCCTTACCCTAGCCAGGAAAATCCTACAAAACCTAACTCATGCTCAGAGGTTGCCAGCTTTGCAGTGGGTTGAATTGTGTCCCCCTAAAATGCATATTGTTGAAGCCCTAAGTCCCCCAATTCCTTAAAACATGATGGTGTTTGGAGATGGAGCTTTTTAGATGTTATGAAGTTAAAGTGAGACCCTATGGGTAAGGGCACTAACCCCGTGAGACTATTGTCCCCATGAGAAGAAGAGCTCAGACACAGTCACACACAGACATAGGACCCGGCCGTATAAAGATGGAGAGAAGCCTAGCTTTCTGCCAGCCAAAGTGAAGGCCTCAGCAGAAATAACCCCATTGATATCTTCAGCTCAGCATTCTAGTCTCATTCTGTGGTCCAAACCACGCAGTCCATGACGGTAGACAGCCTTGGTGAATGAAAATCAAGCGCCTTCACTCTCAGCCGTCCCCATGCTCCAGCCATCCTTGCCTTCTGCTGTTTCCTAGAACCTGCCTGTGCGGTTTCCCATACTGGTTACCATTGACGTTTCCTGCTAGCTCCCAGGCTCTCTCAGCCTCCATTTCCCCTGTGCTCAACAAAATGCTCCACCAAAATAACTTAAAGAAGAAAGGCTTTATTTTGGCTCATGGTTCAAAGGGAAGTTGATCATAGTGGGGAAGGCAGGAATGAGAGACAGCTGGCCACACTGCATCCGCCATCGGAAAGCCAAGAGAGGTGAACGTCCACACATTCTGGTTTCTCCTTCTTGTGCAAGCCGAGACTCCAGCTCGTGGAATGGCGCCTCCCTTAATTGCATGTATAATAACCTAATCTAACCCCTCACAGATGCTCACGTATTTGTCCCCAAGGAGATTCTAGACCCTGTCAAGTTGACGATCACACTCCCAGTAAGTTCTCTGAGAAAAAATGCTTCATCTGTCGTCTTTACCATGCCCCGCCCCCAACCCTTAGAACAGAGCCAAACACTGGGTAAGAGACTCAGGAAAGAGTTGTTAAATCAGTGACTGCACAAGCAAACAGCAACTGAAGAAACCAATGTCACTAACGTCAACGAATTGGCATCAGATGCCTGCCACAGGGTCAGGATTGCAGAGCTGGTTTAAGCAAATGTAAACTGAACTGAACTGGGCAAGTAAAAAAAAAAAATACTTGGTTTGTAGAATTTGAATGTCAAGGCTTCTTTCCAGCTCCTTGTGGTCTATTACTAACCGTTAACACTTTATTTCTCAAAAGGAGACACAGATGAGCTATTTAAAGGGAACACTGGATGGAGAGAGTTTATCTGGGGGAAAGGAAGTCACGGAGGTTGCAGCCCCCATTGTCCCCTTGTACACTGTTCAGAATTCTTGTCAGCGCATAAAGAACCTTCCAAAATAATTTTACAGGACAAAACTGAGAACTGAACACTGGTTTGCCTTAGGAGTATCAGGGAAGCCCTGGTTCCTTACCCATATGACTCCAGCCATATCAGCATTAATCTGCCAGAGTTAGGAGCATTCTGCTTAGCTGATTCCATTTATAAAAAAAAAAAAATGTAGACTTGGGGGAGCCAGATTAAACCCGCTTACCTACTATAAAATTCACCCATTTTAAAGTACGAAGTTCAATGGTTTTAGTATATTTACAAGGTTGTAAAGCGTCAATCTATTATTGAATTCTGGAACATCCCATGACCCCCCCCCCCAAAGAAAACCCACACTCAATAGTAGCCACACCCCCTTTCTTATTGTCCCATAAGCCCCTGGAAACCACTCATTCATTACCCGTGTTGGTAGATTTACCTGGTCCAATCATATCATATGAATGGATTTGTATTTTAAAATGCAGCCTTTGACCTGGGTTTCTCTCACTTAGCACAATGCTTTCAGAGTTCATAGGATTTCTAGCAAGTATCACTGCCTCATCTATTTATGCCAGAATAATACCCCCTAACATGTCTCTACCTCGTTTTGTTTACTTAGTCCTCAGCCAACTGACCTTGGGGTTCTTCCTTTCATCTATTATAAATAACACGCATATTTTGTATAAACATGGGTTTTCAATTTTCTCAAATACATACCTAGGTGTTGTGACACACACACACATAGCTTCTGTTTACCCTTCTGAGGAGCTCGGTTTCTGTAACCCTGCACTATTTCTGTTAACCAACAACAGATAAAGGAAGGGAATATTGTTAGAAGCTAGAAAAATTACACTTCCCTTTACAGATGGTCCAAGGTCCAAGGTAGAGGAAAGATATTGGAGAAGAGATGCTTTTCTGGGTCAAAAATGGCGCACGTAGTCTTGCTGGCTTGTTTCAGCCAACTTTGCCACAGTGTCTCTTGATTCACAGTTTGACTGACATCCAGCCTTAAGGAGAGGCGCCCAACTAGGGCATCTTCTTTGGGGCAGTATAAGTGCCTTCGAGACGCAGCTTGATGGACGTGATGTGTTCTCTGTTTGGCAGGGAGGACTGAGTGAGTGTTGTTCATCTACTTCATTTTGTTTCCAGATGTAAGCATTTCAAAAGACAGAGGGTCCAGCCCACTCCTGAACCTCCTAGTTGCCCGACCCAATTTCGTCTATCCTTTCTACCTTTATTTTAAATAATTTTATAGACCTAGAAGCCAGCCTCTCTCTGGAGGATCCCAGTGACATTTCTAAGGCTCTGTTTCTCCAGTTCTGAGGTGGGAGAGAGGTCATGTGGTCTCCCACTGAGAACCCATGAGAGAGCATTGCTACCCAATGAACAAGAGACTTGTAAATGCATAGTAGTACCACTCAAGGCTAACGTGTTTTTTTGGTTTGTTTGTTTTTTATTTAGTTAAACACAGATGGCTTAGCTCCCTTCCAGAACAGCATTTCCAACTGTTCCCATACGTCACTGATATTTCTGGTCAGGAACCTTGAGAACCCCTCTCTGAAGAGCAAAGAATAAAAGTCAGCTGTAATTAAAAAGGGCAATTATGAGACACACCCACAATGAGCAGTAAAAGAAACAACTGTACTTGTAAGGATAAGTAAGAAATACATACTATATACATATGCACAATATGAAACTATAAAGCTTGTGTTGCCCAAAGCCATTTGGTGAGCTGGTCTTTGAAGTCAGAAAGAGCAGAGCTTGACTGATGAGACATTTTCAACCAAGTTCTGTCCTCTCAACAAAAGCCAAGTTTGCCATCCTCTGGGACTTCTTGTGCCTGCATCTTTCCTTTTCACCGGACAGCAGCCCTAATTCACATATAGGTGAGAGGATCCACGCTACCATAGAAACCTGTGACCCTGGCTAGCTACCACTCATACCAGCAGGGCTTCTTCTGGGTATGTGGATTTATGGTTTTAAAAAGTTTTTGCTGTGACCCAGACTGCACAATTCTGGTGAAGGGATAGATGATAAATGGACTCCGACATACAACAGGACACCTTGAAGCTGATCCATACGAGCATAGATGTTTAACTGATCAGTGACAAGGAAGCAAAGGTAATTCAGTGGGAAGGGACAGCCTTGTCACCCCCAAATAATAAATCTAAACGAAGCCCTTACACCTTTCACAAAAACTAACTCAAAACAGACAACCGACCTAAATGTAAACTGCAAAGCCATACCCTGGGACAGCCATAAAGAAATAGATAACAACCAAGTGACTCCTTGGTGCCAGCCTATCGTGTTAGCTGCATCTCCTAGCTCATCACGTTGATTATTAACTCTGCGCGGGTGTGGTTAACCCAGTTCACCAAGTGACTTTTCCCGGGAGTGAAGCATCATTTTTCCCCACTTCCTCTTGGACCGGGGACTGGAATGTTAGCCTTCTATCAAAAAGAGAGGAGCTTGAGCAAGACTCTTCACTCCCTGTCTGGAAGCAGTGGCCTTGAACTCACTCACCCTCATCGTCTCCCTGAGCCCGTTGCTTCGTTCAAGCTTTTACCTCCTCCACAGGAAGTTGTACATCTGGGATGAGCAGAAGTTGAATTTCATTGCCAGTTTTACAGAGACACCGGCAGGCCTATGAGAACACGCTTGGATTATTTCATGAAGATGATGTGAATCGCTAATGTGAGCAGAACCTCCTGAATTAGAAAATAGACTTATTCATCGGTGATAACGCCTCTGTTGGCCTAGGAGCTCACTGTGTAGACAAAATCAGGCGGAGCCTATTCTGTGGAGAACGTACAGTGTGGTCCTTTGCTTGGTGATACAAACAGGAACCATGGGACCCCCAAATCTACCTCAAATTGTCCTGTCAATTCTCCTTAAAGAATACTGGCTCAGTAGACCCGGAAAGACTAGTAATATCATGTTTTTGTTCAGATGTGGAAGCTAGGTTTAGAATTACATATGTGTGTTTTCGTAAGGGTGTGTTGGTAACTAAACTGGGAAACTGATCATGAGAGAAGAGGAAGGGATCTTAAGGGAGGTGGGACATGGGGGCAGTAATGGAATCCATGAAACTGGAAAGCAGAGCGAGGACTGGCTTCTGGGAGGAAGGGACCACCCGGAGAGGTAGGGAGCCCAGGAAGGGCCTGGGAGAGGGGAATGAATGAATGAAAACAAGCATACTGATGCATCTGTGCAAACATGATTACACCCATCGCCTCATATATCTTTGTAATCTTTAAAGGTTTTTAAAACCGTAAAGTGTGGGCTGGGGCTGGGGCCCCGTGGGTAAACGACTTGCTATGCAAGTGTGAGTGCCAAGCTGGGTCTCCAGAAGCCACATAAAGCGAATGCGGCAGCACACATCTGCAGGACAGTACTCCTGCTGCGAGATGGGAGGCAGACGCGGGAGAAACCCTTCACGCGCTTGAACCAGCTGGGCTATCCTGGTGTACATCGCGGCAGACAGTAAGAGACTATCTCCAAGAAGGTGGACTGTGGCCACTGACACCCGAGAGTGTCTTCTGACCTCAACTCGTGTGCCATGGCTGTCACACACACACACACACACACACACACACACACACACACACACCAAGAGGGGGGGGAGTAAAAGTATCAAATAGGGAAAGAAAGGGAGGAAAGTACTTAGCCAGAAGAATTCTCCCAAGATCTGTCTGCTGTGAATTAGCGGACGACACTTCCACTTGGTTTGAAATGGCATGATAAAAGTGGAATGTGGTACACTGTCCGGACCGTTTGAGTCTGTCCTTCTTTCCCTCACCACATCCCACTTTACCCACCGGAGACGGTCTCCTGTGATGGGCTGGGAGAACCAAGCCATGCAGTGGATAACTGAGTGCTGGAAACATGGGGGGAGAAATTTAAAGTGAAGCCGAGCAGTTCCCTCGTGGAAATCAATTGGTGGCGGCTCTGAGATGGCTGTCCTTAGAAAATCACCAGCCAGCCACTCTCTTTGTCCCTGCCCCCAGTTCCCTCAGACCACTCAGTCCCTTCCCCTCCCCAACCCGACATTCTCTATTTAATTAGATGGCTTTCAAAAAAGAAACAACTTAGGTTATTTATTCACACCGTAGTATGAATTAAATCCAGTGTGTCAGCTCTCACAGGAACGAATATTTCAAGCCATAGCTCTAATTGTGGAATGGCTGCCTTGGAGCCCTTTTAAGGACATTTCACCGAAGAGCTAAATACAAAGAAGAGGGAAAAAAAAAAAAACTGGCCCAAGTCTACCTATGCAGAAAAGCCAGCTGGTTCCAGCCTTTGAGAGAGGAGAGTCTGCCATTGCCGCTCCCAGTTGAACTCAAGACATTTGCAAATGCTGAGTTATTATTCTTCGTGTGGAGGATTTACTACTTTTAATCCCTTCCTGTTCTGCCCCAGACCCAGGAAATAATTTCTGATAGCCCCTGTCAGCCCGGACCATCCATTCTCTCCCGACACCTGGCGTCCCGACACTGGATCTCCTTTCTCCCACCAGGTTTTGTTTGAAAAGGCAGCAGAAGCCGCTGGGGTCAAATGTGGCTGTGACTCCTTCAACAAATGTTTGCGGAGCTCGACCCTTGGGGGCAGGAAGCTGATAGCCCCTGAACACATGGCTGGTGCCTGGGAGACTTTTGCTCCTCTCCTCCCCGCCCCCCGCCCCCCCCACACACACGGAAGAGCTTTGGAGCTCTGAGGCAGGGGAAAGCACTCTCTGTTCCAAGCCAGTGACACAAGTGTGCTCCCAAAATGAATCTTGGCATCTGAAAATGCCCCGGGGCATGAGTGATAAATATCATCTTTCTGATGAGAGTGTGTGTCAAGGAGAGAAAGACATGGAGAGCGTGTGTTTGTACGCGCGCATGCCCGTGATGATTGGCAAAGTGAGAACAGGCCGAGGACCAACAAGTATCCGTGAGAAAAAGGCCAAAGCTGACACTGCCCACTGTGAGCCCAGGGTCGGTGTGCAGAAATGCCTGATGCTTTGCGTCCAGAGAAAGAGCAGAAAGGAGTCGGGAGGAAGCGGGGGTCAGTAAGAAAGGTGGAACTGGAAGAAAGGGGAACGGAGCGTGTTGAGACTTCCTGGGTGTGAACAGAGAAGCACAGACTGAGGCTGAATTGGAAGGGCAGGTCCTAACACATCACGGTGCCCACCGCCAGCCACACTTCGAACCTGTCCTTCAAATGTTGAAATTATCAAGGCAAGAACATGGCTTTTTAATACTTGTCCACGGGGACCCGTGTCGACCAGACCTTCCTTTCAGAATGGAGGCCTGCCTGCTCCACTTGGGGAGTGTTAGTCACTGATGACTCCCAGCTCCCAGGGAGAATCAAGTGAGGCCGCTACCCCAATTACATGCTCAGTACATTTCTTCCTCCACCCTCTCAGGCTTCTCCTTCTCCCTTTAGACCCATCCCCAGAGTCCCACCGCTAAAGCCTCCTGTGTGAAAACCGCAGTGGGTTTCCATGGAATTCATCTCTAAAGCCATCCTAAGTGAGTCATTGGTTGTTTAAATAAACTGAGGCCCATCCTGGGGGTGAGGTGGAGTCAATTCCGCTCATGACTGTCCTACAGTGACAGGGACTTGAATGAAATGAATATTAAGATATAACTGTACTGGCTGCTGTATCATACGGCCCACTATGTGGTGTAAAAAAAAAAAAGTGGATAATCTCACAATCTGATGGCTGCTTGCCTTATCAATGCGGAGAAAGGAGAAAGCCACTGTCCACATCTGGAAATAATCCCAGCCAGCCCTTGATATCATTGTCAGCTGCTCTGATATTCAGAGCCAAGCCGTGTAACTTCCCTTGTGAGACATGGACAATCACACAGAGCAGCAACCATAGACCGACGTGCTTGAGGGCACTGTGATAAAAACGACTCAAAACAAGACCGCTGTGTGACTGACTGACTTTGCCCGTGCTCAGACAAGAACAGGATGGCTGTACCCTCTAGGAAATCCTCCTCACAGAATCTCCTGGGCTCCTGGTGGCATCCAGTGTAGAGCAAAGCTCCTGTTTCTCCTCAGATCTCCCCACCAGAGACTACAGTTATGACAGGTCTTTCCCAACGCTCCTGACGAGCCAGTGTGCCCATGATGCATGCACCTCTTTATCAACAAGGGGTGGGTCCGGTGTGCTGCGCTCCCAGAGAGCCTGGGAAAGAGCTATGGGGTGAGGAGCTGAATGTGTAGATGGCCAAGCTGCTGCCCCTGCTGAGGAGCCCTTACGGAGGCTGATGGGAGGGACTTTTCCCGGCAAAGTCGGGTCAAACAGAAGTCATTCTGGACAGAAGAAGCAATGTGAGCTGGACGCTATCATCAACATGGAGAATGAGGAGTCTTTGTGGGGTGGGATTGGGGGTGAACAGGAAGGAAGTGAGAACCAAACATGGAGATCCTTGTAGATAATATTTCATCCTAAAAGAGGCCAGAGGAATAGGACATAAGAACTGTGAACTTGAAATCTGCTTGAAGAAGAATTCCTGGACTGGCTCAAACTATTTTTCTCCTATTCCGTTCTTTAGAGGGACGTCGGAAGGTAGAAACCAGGAGAAGAGACATTTGATGCAGTTACATCACCATCCCATAGCTTGTGTTTGTCAACCTAAAGTGTAAGTCCAGACAGCCATGAATCCCTTTCCCTGAAGACTATGAATCCTGAGAAGACATTGTGGCCTCCCCCACTCCTGCCCTGTCCCCGGACAGAACTTGGAGACTGGCATTCCACACATAATTCCTCTTTGCTTGTCAGGGTCAGAGCATGTCAGTGAGTCAGTTCCTCTCGGGTTTAAGAGTCTGTAACTGAAGAGCTTTACCACATGTTCCTTAGCCCAACGAGTCTCCCAGATGTCCTGTCAGGGGTGCCAGGGTCCTCCCGGTTCCTCTCAGGAAAGGATGGTTGTAACCGAGAAGCTACAGGAGGCTTCCGGAAGTCTCATTATGGAGCTCAGCCTGCTCCTGCGTACATGTGCGGACCTCTCCATCTGTACGCCCCTCCCTCCCACACCGCATCCTTCCCCAGGAAGCTGCAGCTGAGCTCCCAGACAGTGGGACTCCTCCTGTCCTGTGGATTTAAGTCGTGCTTGTAATACAGCCCTTTCTACCTTAAGGAGTCCTCGCGTGTCCTGCTCCACTCCCCAGTCAGCCACACGTTTGCATTTGTGTTTTCTTGTATTGCCAAAAGGTTTTGTGAGGGGCGGGCGAGCCCTGGTCTCTTGAAGATGCTGCAGTGCCCTGCTCACTCTCTTAAATCACCCCTTCCTGTCACCCTAGACTGCTCTGACAGAGAATTTTGTGAACATTTGTGAAATCCCAGTTTTAGGCTTTTTACCCCATATGGGTACAAACAGACCACAGTCTAGTCTGTGCCTTTAAACACCCATAGTATCGCAATGGTTTTGTTTGTTTGTTTGTTTGTTTGATTTTCTATTCCCACTCCATGTCGTTTTTGAGCTCCAGCTTACTGTTTACATATGCAAAGTTATTGGAAAAGTGCTAGTTAATACCATAAAAATATTAGCTGCTTTATTTACATTGTTATTAATATGTGGGTTTAGGTCATTTTTTTATCATTGCTTTATGGTGATCTATTACTGATCTTACAATATTTTGTTTATTCTCATATTGGTGAGTATTGAAGTTGTTTTTATCCTTTTATAATCACAATCAGTGCATCTAAGAATATATTCTTCGGAGAGATTCAAGATGGCGGAGACAAGCAGACGCAGGTAGGCCTGTGGCAGCGGCCCGCGGAGGTGGACGGGCCCGGCGGCAGCAGCCGACAGGGACATTCAGGCCCGGCGGCAGCCGGCGGAGACATTCAGGCCCAGCGGCGGCCCACAGAGGTGGACAGGCCCTGCAGCAGAGATAAGCAGACGGAGGTGGACAGGCCCTGCAGCAGAGATAAGCAGACGGAGGTGGACGGGCCTGGCGGCGGTGGCCAACAGAGACATTCAGGCCCAGCAGCGGCCCACAGAAGTAGACAGGCCACGCGGCAGAGACAGGTGGACGCAGGTCGGCGACCCGCGGAGGTGGACGGGCCTGGTGGCAGCAGCCGACAGGGACATACAGGCCCAGCAGCAACCGGCAGAGACATACAGGCCCAGTGGTGGCCTGCAGAGGTGGATGGGCCCGGCAGCCGGCAGAGACATACAGGCCCTTTGGCGGCCCGCAGGGGCAGACAGACCCGGTGGCACCTGACGGGGACATACAGGCCCGGCGGTGGAGACAAGTGGACGCAGGTGGGCCTGTGGCAGCGGGCCACAGGGGTGGACAGGCCCAGGGACGGAGAGGGGCGGACACAGCTTGGAGCGGGGACCCCCCTGGCCCCAACACCTGGGGAAGAGGCTATCTCCGTGGGTCGGAACCAGGGCGAGTCTGGGCACTCTGTCTGGGGACAACCCAGGGCCCAACTGCTGATCCTGTGAAACCCAACAACTTGGAGGTGTTGGTGAGACTACCCTGCTCAGCTGAAACCCATCTGGGAGAGGATTCAGATGCCCACAGTTTGAAGTCTGAAGAAACAAGATCAGCTGAGGAGTTGACAAATGAACAAAACGTGACCTGGGAACACAGAAGAAGGCGCTACCCAGCCACTAAACCAGATCACGAGAATCATAAGTATATAATTCACCAACTGAAATCAGCTGTCCCTGAAGAAACAGCCCAATAGCACCAATTTAACCAAGAACCCCTACTAAACCAAGACTAAAAATTAGAACAAGAGAGGCACTCTCAGACACAGACACCACCTGCACCGCACAGAGGAAAAGATGAGTAGACGCCATTGCAAAAATACAGGCAACAACATAAAGACCTATATGGCAACATCAGAACCCAGTGATTCTACACCTGAAAGACCTAAACATACCATGACAGAAGAAATAGAAGAAATCAACCCTAAAAATGACTTTAAGAAGATGATAGAGGCCCTTAAAGAAGAAATAAAACATTCCCTCAATGAGGAAATAAAAACTTTCCTTAAAGAGGAAATGAAAAACTACCTTAAAGAGGAAATAAAAACTTTCCTTAGAGAGGAAATGAAAAACTCTCTTAAAGAGGAAATAAAAACTTCCCTTAAAGAGGAAATGAAAAACTCCATTAAAGAGGAAATAAAAAACTTCCTTAAAGAAATGGAAGAAAAAATGAACAAAAAATGGGAAGAAATCAAATCAAGCCAAGAAAAAGCAATTAAACAGATGAAAGAAACATTCCAAGATCTGAAAAATGAATTTGAGACAATAAAGAAAGCACATGCTGAGGGAATGCTGGAAATAGAAATCCTGACAAAACGAACAGGAACTACAGAAACAAGCATAACCAACCGATTGCAAGAGATGGAACAGAGAATCTCTGACACTGAAGACACGATAGAGAAAATAGATTCGTCAGTCAAAGAAAACACTAAAGACAAAAAAGTTGTAACACAAAACGTCCAGGAAATATGGGACACCATGAAAAGACCAAACCTAAGAATAATAGGGATAGAAGAAGGAGAAGAATACCAACTCAAAGGCACAGAAAATATATTCAACAAAATCATAGAAGAAAACTTTCCTAACCTAAAGAAAGAAATACCTATGAAGATACAAGAAGCTTATAGAACACCGAATAGGCTGGATCCAAAAAAAAAGTCCCCTCGCCACATAATAATCAAAACACTAAACACACAAAACAAAGAAAAAATATTAAGAGCTGCAAAGGAAAAAGACCAAGTAACATATAAAGGTAAACCATCAGAATAACACCAGACTACTCAATAGAGACTATGAACACTAGAAGATCATGGACAAATCTCATGCAGACACTAAGAGACCACGGATGCCAACCTAGACTATTATACCCAGCAAAACTCTTAATCACCATAGGCGGAGTAAACAAAATATTCCAGGATAAAACCAGATTTAATCAATACCTGTCCACAAACCCAGCCCTACAGAAAGCACTAGAAGGGAAAATTCAACCCAAAGAAGCTAAACACATCCATGAAAAATCAAGCAATAGATAATCCCACACCAACATACACCACAGAAGGACAACACAACACAACCACAAAAAATAACAGGAATTAACGATCACTGGTCATTAATATCCATCAATATCAATAGTCTCAACTCACCTATAAAAAGACATAGGCTAACAGAATGGATAAGAAAACAGAACCCATCCATCTGCTCCATACAAGAAACACACCTTAACTTCAGATAGACACTACCTCCGAGTAAAGGGCTGGGAAAAGGCTTTCCAAGCAAATGGACCTAAGAAACAAGCTGGTGTAGCTATCCTAATATCTAGAGAAAAAGGATGTTTCAAAAGAGAAGAAGTCTTGTGGCAATTCCTCAGTGGTCCAGGTAACTACCAGAACTCGGAAATCCGCGACGGAGACTAAGGCAGCAGAGATCTAGAGTGGAGTGCTGAGTTCTGGCAAACAGCTGCACCTTTCTTCCGGTGGGTGCCTGGGCAGGGCTGATGTGAATTGTGTACAGTCCAGATTTTGAGAATCGTGCTCTCTCAGGGATCTCCACGGACTAGTGGGTGTCCTCCATCACTGCCCTTGTGGGAGAGGCCTCGCGTGACTTTGTCTCTGGTGTTCCTCTGGGGACACCTGTGTGAGAGACTGTATGCTCCAGAACCAGCTCTTGTGTCCTTTGGCCAATGCCGGAGTGTGAAATAGTCCAACGTGGGAAACAAAAGATGATCCCAATCGGGAATCGTGTCTTTTTTTTTTTTTTTTTTTTTTTTTTGGATGATGGTCATGTTCTGTTTTGAAATAGCCTCTGTGTATTTCATTTGTTTTCTTTTACCTGGCGATCTCTGAGCAGGCTTCAGACTTTGACAGTTGATGAAGGATGCGACAGGCATTAATGTGTGGGTGAAAAGCTTGGTGAAATTCTGAGTGAAGTTTTGGTTAAAGTTGGTTGAACTTGGGATTGACTGGGAGGCCAAAGATTTAAGGAGCGGAAGATTCTCTCAAGACACAGGTTGTGTGATATTGGTGTGTTTTGTGTGTGTGAATGAGAATTTGTGAATGTTGAATTCTGGGCTTCGACAATCATTGTCAGTGCAGATTAAGCTGCAAGTATTTGTGTTTTGGAACTTAAATTATAAAGCTAGTTATGTCTTTCTGACAGCTAGTTTTGGTGTTTGTGAGCATATTTTACCTACATTGCCTTTTCAGGATGTTGAGAAAGATGCATCACGGGCACAGACTGGAGGCTGAGGGCTGGATGGTTTTGAGGAAGAGGTCTTGGTGGACTCTTTTGTGGAGCAAAGGGAAGCAATGCCTTCTGGGAAATGAGATGAGTTTTAATCTAGTCTTTAAGATTAGAAGTCAAAAACAAAAATATTAAGGAAAGGAAAACCTAATTGATCTTTGAAGTATTGTTATGTGGAATTGAGTGGGATTTTTGAGGCCTTTCTTCCAGAAAGCAAGGACTTGGTTGTCAGGCCTATGTTAGGCCTAGGCCTTGGTGCCATGTAGTTGTACTTGAATCATTTCAATGGAAAGTGTCTTGGTGACTGGAACTTCTAGTGCAGTTTGGAGTTCTTCCATTTGAAAAATGTGATATTTGCATGGGATTGTTTGAATCTTGTTTTCTGGTCCCTCCCCATCACCACCCTCATAGTCTGAAGGTAGATTTTTCTCTTGATAAGGGAACAAAAAAAGTGAACATCTTGTTTGTAAATAGGTATCTAGTAACTAGTGGTAAACTTGAAATGGTAGAATTCTTTAAAACCTAATTCTAGGTAGCCTTAAGAAAATGTATCTTAATTATTTTTGAACCTGTATTCACCTTGTTTTTTTCAAATATCTTAAGTTATATTTTCTTTTTCAGAGCTGCTTCTTATTTGGGGCTACTTTTTTTTTTTTTTAATTGAGGCGTAATTCATAAAAGGGTATATTGTTTTGATGAGATTTTTTACAACTGTGGCTGGATGTCTTTCTTTAGTCTTCCAAGAAGGGCCATTTTACTTTTTTAGAGTTACTTTTTAAAGTCATGAGGGCAACAACTTGGACTACTATGCATGTAAGTGCTAATGCAAATTAAAACCCAAGTTGACCTCCAGCAGCAGTTCATTCTATGTTGACAGTGAGAGAACACTTTGCCTGTTAGGATACTGTTATTCGTGGACTGAAATGCTGAAGAAACCCCTCCCCCTATTTTGTTTTTTGCAAAAATCAAGGTATATTCTTGGGTTTCCTGGTTGACCTCAACAGATAAACTGAGATGATAGTCTTAGTTCAGAAATGATCTGAATGTAGATTTACAGTCTACGTGTACAGCTGGCTAAGTGAGATCGCTTTCACAGTTCTGCATGTATCCCATCAGCTCCCCATTAGTCACTGAACTCTTAAAACTGGTATTGTAACATTACCACAATGTTTTGCGCCAATTTTATAAACTTTACAGTGCAATATGTGTTCCTTTTCTGAGGCAAACCAAAGGTATATTTCTCAAGGTTCTGCTGCTAACAGCAGCGTTGATGGAGGATTTTTTATACATTTGTAATAGATAGAAATAAACCAGAAAAAAAGAAGAAAAAAAAAGTGGTGGAGGAAAAGGTGAACACTGCAAGAATACTCAAAAGGGCTGAGAGTTGCAAACGCCAAGAATGGCTTTGCATAGTAAATGGAATAGAACAGCTCTGAACTATAGCTTACTTTTCCTGGTTTGATCTGACAGAATGATTGAATGCTTTTGTACAAAAATCAGAGCCTTAAAAACAAGGATTTGGTGAGATTGTAAAATGGTGTGCCACTTTGTCAAAACAGTTTGGTGGTTGGTCAAAATGCAAAACATTGTTACTCTGTTACTTAACAATTCTACCCTTAGGAATATATCCTCAAACTACTGAAAATGTGCTCCTATGAAACATGTACATGAAAGTTTACAGCAGTGTGTTGCTAATAGTAAAAAAGTTAAAACAACTCAAATAGCTATCAAATACTGGAGAGAAATAAAATGTGGCTTATTCATACAATAGAATATATTAAGACATAAAAATGAATGAGAAACTGACAGATTAAATGACTTTGATGAACCTTCATAATTTCATTTGTAGATCTTTCCATTTCTAATTTATAAATACATTTGGGGTTATAAATTATAAATGTACTGCCTCCTGTCAACATTGTATACTTCTATTTGATGATTTCTGTGTCAAACATTATATGGAAATGTTTCCAAGTATTTTCTGTATTAACTGTGAATGAATAGAACAAAATAAATTGCCTGTGATGGAAAAAAAAATAATAAGCCTGAGCTACCAGGTGAGCATTTATAATTAAAAATAAATAAATAAATAAATAAATAAATAAATAAATAAATAAATAAATAAATAAATAAATAAAAGAATATATTCTTCTACATATTATATTTATCACCCAAGAGTTGCTATTAAAGTAGTTTTTTGAGAGTTGGTATTTTTTCTTTTCTTTTTTTTTGTTTTTTGTTTTTTGTTTTTCAAGACAGGGTTTCTCTGTGTAGCTTTGTGCCTTTCCTGGAACTCACTCAGTAGCCCAGGCTGGCCTTGAACTCACAGAGATCCACCTGCCTCTGCCTCCCAAGTGCTGGGATTAAAGGCGTGCGCCGCCACTGCCCAGCGAGAGTTGGTGTTTTCTTAAAAGAGGTCTTGGTGGGCTGTGTGAGAGTACGTTTAAGTTTTCTGGCTGCTACCAGCTTGCTGAATAAGCACACCTGTGCTATTGGCAAGATACAAAAATCCCGAGTTCTCTACGAATTTTGCCAAACCACATGGATTTTTAAAGATCTGTAGGAACCAAGTGATAATCACGGCTTAACTTGCAGTTTTAAAAATGTCGCTGCCCTTTACTAATAGGTCAGGTGAGGTCTTCCTTTATGCCACATGTGTTTGACGTTACCTACTAGATCTTAAGATTATGTAGAATCAGGGACTGTCTGAGGGTAAGCCTCAGAAAAGTGCCCGGTGCCCAGCATCATTCTTTATATGAGTATCAGGAGGCTTCAGAGAGCCCTGGTGACATCATCTATGAAACCCCCCCCCCTCTCCCCATACCTATTCTCCTGCTTTTATTCCTCTTCTATTTCAGAATATCTATGGATCATATCCACCCACAACCACCACACACATCTCCCGACCACCTTCATTTAGTTTTAGATTTGTGTTCATTTCTTCTGTAACCTGCCAAGTCCGGTTAATGTTGCCTGGTCTTGTTGGCTTGACCTCACACAGGACTTGCATAGGTAACCACGGCTGCAGTGGGCCGTGAGTGCAAAGTCAACCTTCCGGAGAATTCCTCCCCATCTTCCAGCTCTTACGTTCTCTCTACCTGCTCTTCTGAGATGCTCCATGAGCCTTGGTGAGGAGATGCATTGACACAGAGATCCCATTTAGGCCGAGCACTCGTCAGTCACGACCTTGAACTCTAACCAGCTATCAGCTCTGTGTGAACTGCTGCCCACCACAGGAAGAGGTTTGTCTGGCCCTGGGCGAACTCTTCAGTTTTTAGTGCAAATAAGAAATTCCTGGTATTCCGAGGTCCCCACCTCCAGGGAGTGGGACTGAGGAGGTCTCCATGGAAACTGAGGATTGGTGTGGGTCATCATTTTCAGAAAGGCGGTCTTGGGTGTGTCTGGATTCTCTGGAAGAAACTCCTATTTCTGCTTTCTGAAAACTTCCTTTATTCTATAGCTCTGAAATAAAGGATAAAATCCTAAATTTAATACATAAAAGTTTCACTCACCTCCAAATTAAGTCTGCAGCTGCTCTTAGTTCCAGGGTTACTATAGGAGAGTGGATCTGTGGCGTCTGGCCTTAGCTGGGAGCCTACGGAGACACATGCTTAGAACTGGATATGATAATAAATAAATAAATAAATAAATAAATAAATAAATAAATAAATAAATAAATACATAAATAAATAAATAAAAAGAAAGATATAAAGAAAAAAAGGAAGACAGGGAGTGAGGAAATTCTAAGCCATGCAGAAAATAGAACATAAAAAGTATCCTCTTGTTAAGTCTGAACAGCTTGTGTTTGGAATGGTTTGTGTTTCTAATTTTATTGCAAGTGTGAGCTCATTTTTCTCCTCTCTGCCGGACACTCTAAGGATTCTTCTGTGAAAAGAAGGAAATAGTTGAGTTTCCTCTCAGATTCACATTCATGTAACTGACTCTGTTGTCCAGGAAAGTCCACTGCCTCACTCACAAATCACAAAGCAGGTGGGCCTCTGAGTTCAAGGCCAACCTGGTCTACAGAGTGAGTTCTAGGCCAGCCAGGGCTACAAGCGAAATCCTGTCTCAATATATATTGTCACACACACACACACACACACACACACACACACACACACACACACACACAGTATTAAGGAGGGCAGGAAGCAAAGGATTTGTGGACCATTTTGAAAGCAGCTAAGAATCCTATTTGTTGTTGGTAACGATGTCACACACACACACACACACACACACACACACACACACACACA
This sequence comes from Peromyscus maniculatus bairdii, assembly GCF_049852395.1. NCBI lineage: Eukaryota > Metazoa > Chordata > Mammalia > Rodentia > Cricetidae > Peromyscus > Peromyscus maniculatus. The sequence continues at coordinate 21,066,614 of NC_134869.1, read as the reverse complement.
CACACACACACACGCTCTTCTCTTCTCTTTTGTAAGTTACTAGTATCAAGAGAGTTAATCCTTGCTTTTGACTCAGTCATGTGCAAGTACATTCTTCTCTGAGAGGTTCGGTGCCAGCATCCTCTGGAGCCTTTGATGGCATTCAGCTCTCTAAGAGACGCCAGGAACAAGAATCAGGATCCAGTTCTAGGACTCAGAGTGACTCACTGGGTAACTTTGGTGTGGCAACAATAGAAAAGTGACTCGGTTGTTCTGTTTGTGGAACTGGGACAGCGATGCTGGCAATCTGCCTCGGACAGGGACGAGGCAGGACCAAGCTTTCCAGATCACCGAGGCTCTGGGGCATGGGCATTACTTGGGGGAGGAGGAACGTCAGCATAAAGGTGGAAGTCAGTGACAGGCAGCCGGACAAAGAACAGAAGGAGGTCGCCCAGCCCGCGCGACAGCCTGGATGTATGTGGTCTGTATAGTGAGGGAAACTAAGACGCCAGCTCCTGGCCCTTGTTCTCCTAAAGGTCATCTTTCAACCACCACGGGCTATTCATGAAGACAGAGGACAAGGGGGAGGCTGTGTCCTCCCGAGGCCTCCGAGTGCTCTTCACTGTGTTCATTTGGCCACAAAGTGCTTCTCATGAGCGGCTTTCAGAGTCTCCACTTCCGTTCGCTGAAGGAGGAGATGAGGAGTGAGATCGGGGCGGTAGGGAGCTTGCCGGTAATCTCAGCACAGGGGAAGCGGGGACAGGAGGATGCCCACAAGTTTGAGGCCAGCCTGATCTGTGTATCCAGCTCAAGGTCAGGCTGAACTACACAGTAAGACATCGCCTCCGAAATGATAACAACAACCAAATCAAAAGCAAAATCCAATGAGCCTACCCCTAGGAGAGGCTGTGAATAATCATATAAATAGCAATCATCATCAGAATGGCCATAAAATGATTAAAATGGGGAGCACTTGCTTTGTACCAAGTGTTTTATCCACATCATTTCATTTGGAATCTAAAAAGAGAGAAATGTTATATTATTACATTTAAGTTAATCATATACAATTAATATTAAAATATAACATGTAATTAGTATACTATAGACCATACTAAATATTATATAATATAATTGATAAATAATATAATTATGTGTAATAATTACTATATGTTATTACTATCCCCACTTATGGCTGAGGAAATTGGACTTAGAAAAACTTTAAAAAATTATATAAGACCACACATGAACTAAGCACCTTTGCTACCAAGACTTCAGTCAAGAATCTGTCCTGTGTGATCTGAGCAGCTGGACCACTGTCCTGTGTGATCTGAGCAGCTGGACCACTGTCCTGTGTGATCTGAGCAGCTGGACCACTGTCCTGTGTAATCTGAGCAGCTGGACCACTGTCCTGTGTGAACTGTGCAGCTGGACCACTGTCCTGTGTGATCTGTGCAGCTGGACCACTGTCCTGTGTGATCTGTGCAGCTGGACCACTGTCCTGTGTGATCTGTGCAGCTGGACCACTGTCCTGTGTGATCTGAGCAGCTGGACCACTGTCCTGTGTGATCTGTGCAGCTGGACCACTGTCCTGTGTGATCTGTGCAGCTGGATCACTGTCCTGTGTGAACTGTGCAGCTGGACCACTGTCCTGTGTGATCTGAGCAGCTGGACCACTGTCCTGTGTGATCTGTGCAGCTGGACCACTGTCCTGTGTGATCTGAGCAGCTGGACCACTGTCCTGTGTGATCTGAGCAGCTGGATCACTGTCCTGTGTGATCTGTGCAGCTGGACCACTGTCCTGTGTGATCTGAGCAGCTGGACCACTGTCCTGTGTGATCTGTGCAGCTGGACCACTGTCCTGTGTGATCTGTGCAGCTGGACCACTGTCCTGTGTGATCTGTGCAGCTGGACCACTGTCCTGTGTGATCTGTGCAGCTGGACCACTGTCCTGTGTGATCTGTGCAGCTGGACCACTGTCCTGTGTGATCTGTGCAGCTGGACCACTGTCCTGTGTGATCTGTGCAGCTGGACCACTGTCCTGTGTGAGCTGTGCCTCTCATCCCCCTGCCACCATCTCACAGATGTTCTTCACTTTATCTAGGAGCCCTTAGGGGCAGGGCTAAGCAAGAGTGTAAAGGATCAAGTTCTTGGTATCTTAAGAAGCCATTTTAGAAACTGTATTTGAAGAAGACTCCATATAGCATTTTACAATGAAGAAACTTAGAAGAAAAAAATTAAAACCAGTTCTAAATCCGATCATTTTATCTGATTATTGATGTTGAAAAAAAAATCTAAGCTAATCCAGACGCTCGATTTCCAAACTGCTCTTGTTCCATACAAACTGTGGCTTTAATAAACTAATGTATCATGTGAGCATCTAAGTGTGGCTTTCAGAGACCAAGCCTCCTTGACTGTCTGGAATCCAGGGCCATCTGATATCAGCCATCTCCATCTTATTGCCAAGTTTGATTCCCAAAAGATCAGAGTCAATTTTGAGGTACACAGATGGCAAGATCAGTTTCCCATCTACCCTATCCCCCTAAACTGGCCTCCTGTATCTGTTGCCAAAAAAAAAAAAAGTTGATGATGACATCACCAAGACCACAGGACACAAGAAAGTTCTGAGGGGTCTTCAGAACAGACAGGCCCAAAGCTAAATGACCCCTCCTACTTCTGCCTGATCATCAGAGCCCTGCGTGAGCCACCAAGGGAATAGAAAGAAACAGAAAAAGTCAGGCAGTGGTGGCGCACACCTTTAATTCCAACACTCAGGAGGCAGAGGCAGGCGGATCTCTGTGAGTTCAAGGCCAGCCTGGTCTACAGAGCGAGATCCAGGGCAGGCTCCAAAAGTACACAGAGAAACCTTGTCTTGAAAAAAGGAAAGAAGGAAGGAAGGAAGGAAGGAAGGAAGGAAGGAAGGAAGGAAGGAAGGAAGGAAGGAAGGAAGGAAGGAAGGAAGAAGAGAAAAGGAGAAAAAACAGAAAAATACTAAATACACTCAACACAAGGTTATCGTCACTGCCTGAGTGATGTGACACAACAGTTTAGTCAGAGAACTTCGGGACCCATTAAAGAGATACTTGGGAATTTCCTGTCTGTGGGCTGAAATGGGAATGGCTGCTGTCCTTGAGACATCAAGCGTCTACTGTAATGTTCCATGACTAACAAACAGAAGAGACGTCTAGGGAGATGGCCCTGCCAGTAAAGAATATGTCACTGAAGCATGAGGACCTGAGCTCAGTTCTCCAGCACACATATTAAAAAAAAAGATTAGAACCAGTGCAGTAGTGTGTCAGTAACCTGAGGTCTGCAGAGACGTTGAGACAGGGGGTTCATCTGGCCAGCCAGTCTAGCCGTATTGGCAAACTCCAGTTTGAGTGAGAGATCCTGCCTCAAACAATAAGATGGAGAGCCATTGATGGAGAGCCATTGAGGATGATACCTGATGTTGACCTCTGACCTCCACGTACATGTACACACACACACACACACACACACACACACACACACACACACACACACGTAGTGCACAAGAAGTACAAGAGAACACTGACAAGATAATAGTAAAAGTTTGCCTCACCAGTAAACGGGACTCCAGCATACGAGCATGGCTCTCTTCCCAAATTAGGCATCAAATAGATGTCCAATATCTCTGTACATTAAGCATATCAGCTTTTTCTTTAACACATGCCTTCAGAATTACCCACAACATATTAGAAGTGGTTAATATAATTATATAGTTATAATTATATTATTAGATGTTGCTGTGCTTCAAAATTTGATACTAAGAACTCGCACTATAAAAAGTTTTGCTTAATCCATGTTAACTTATCCCAGAAACTTAATACGCTCACTGACTTGTGTGTGCTGTGTGTGTATGTGTGTATGTGTGTGCCTATGTTCCCAGTTGGATTCCATTGCTATTAATAAGCTTGTTTACTGGGCTGCTTTTGCCCCCAACATTTTGTATGGTTAGATTTAAATAGACATCATTAGACCTGAAGGAGTCAAGCCATTAAGAAGATCTCAAAGTACCTCAGAACGTGATCATTACAGTCCAGGTAGACTGATGCAGGGTCTGTCTGTCTGTCCTTTACAAATCGTTTCTTGAAAAGACATTCATTCCATGAGATATATAATTAATATAGTGTAATCTAAAAATGGGTGGCATTTTCTCCCCTGGAAATCCCAGGTGAAATTTTGTTTTGATTTGTTTTGGGTTCTTGTTGTGGTTTTTGTTGTTGTTGTTTTGTTTTGTTTTGTTTTGTTTTGTTTTGTTTTGTTTTGTTTTGTTTTGTTTTGTTTTGAGACAAGGCTTTTCTGTATAACTCTGGCTATCCTGGAACTTACTCATACTAGCCTCATACTCATGAGAAATCTGCCTGCCTCTGCCTCCTGAGTCCTGGGAATAAAGGTATGCACCACCACTGCCTAATACTAACTACACCAGGTGAGATTTTCAAAACTCTTTTGACCCTAGAAGTCTGAATCTTTATCACACAGACCAGTGAGATTCCTATTAAGTTTGCACAGATACTTCACCAGCCTAATGCTTCTTGACAGAAAAAGATACTTTTTACTTTCTGGGAAGTTATTTTAATGGCCGTCCTCCCCAAGACATGCTTGCCTCATTGTTTCTTTTTGGGGGTAAGTTTCCAGCTCTTTAGTAGCAGAACTGTAAACAAGTGAACATATCCTAAGGGGAGAACACGCTTCTGCATCGGGAGGGAGCCCTAAATCTGGGAAGGAGAGGAGCACCCCAGCCTCTTCAGGAAGACTTAAACCATGTCTCACTAGACAAAAATGTTCACTGGAAGAAGAAATACAGATTGGCGAGCTGGCTTCCCCCTTGACGTTTCCCACCCAACTTCTTGTTTTGAACAGGTTCAAACAGATCGGATGAGCCCTCCCCAGGAACTGTTTATAGAGATAAACCAATCGTTAACATCTTGCGTGATCCTGAAGCTCTGAAGACTATTTGCCTTCTCTTTCCCCAGCACAAGGTGGCCACGTGGATGTCCACGGTCCTCTATGGAAGTAGCGGAAGTGTCTGTTACAGAGATCCTGAATTATAATCCTCAGTATTTACGCTCATGTCGCCTTTAGTAGCCAGGATGTCCCCGCTACAACCCCAGTGGTCTCAAGGTTGGGTCTCTGCCCATGAAGAGGCACAATCCATGCTCACTCAAGTCCACGTCTAGTATCTTAACCTATGTCTACCCTCCTCCAGCCCTGACTTTTTCTATTTTACTTTGTTTCTCAGGATTTTTCAATCTAGAGTAGCCGGCTTCTAGAATGTGTCATACTCTCGATTTATCTGATTATTTCCCCCCATGAACCAACTCCATTTAAGGATTTTCAAGCAATTTTGGCAAGAATGATACAGTGGGGTGTTAATCCCATGAACTTTGAACAAATTTGAGAACAAGGATTTTGCCATGCCTGAGCGATACAAGTGAAAGAATTTTAAAAGGCCATTTTTGAAAATAGGGCTTTAGAATGGACTGCTTTTAATCAAAGGGCAGGATGTTCAAAGTAAAATGAAAAGGGGGAGGGGTGGTGTCCAAGACTAGAGCCCAAGACTATTAATAACTTACGTATGTTTGAAAGAGGTCCTTGTTATGCCAAACCTAGCGACCTTTGTTGACTCATCAGAAGTGAGATTTGGGCAGGGTCAGACCCTGCCCTTGCAAAGTGGATAATTACTAATTACTGAGCTGGTGCGATTTCAGGAATGTGGGCTGCCACCCTTCTCCACTCAGCTACACTGCCTCTATTATTCGAATGATGAGTTCCAGTCACCAGCCTCCCCCTCCCCAGCCTTCTCCTAATGCCTAATATCCATCAAGCCTTGTGCTCGGCGTTTCCTGAGCCATCCTTATGGCAAACCCCATGAGGCAAGCGTTCTTAGGGCTGTTTTTTTTTTTGTTTCTTTGTTTGTTTTTAAGGTGAGAAAATGAAGCTCGGCAATGTAACTTCCCCCACAAGGACCCAAGAAGCTAGCATGGAATTAGAACCAAAACCGGCCACAACAATCAGAGTTCAAGGGCTGGAGAGATGACTCGGGAGTTAAGATTATGTGTTGCTTCTTCCAGAGGACCTGGGTACCGTTCCCAGTGGCCCACATGGTGGCTCCCAACCATCCATAACTCCACTTCCAGGGGATCTGACACACTCTTCTGACCTTCACTCGCACCAGACATACATACCAGCAAAAACACTTGCACACACAAAATAAGTAAATCTAAAATTTTTCATATAAATAAATAACCAGAGTTCCAGAATTCCATGCTCCCTCTGGTAGGCTTCCATCCCTGATCTCACCTCCTACCCCAAATGGCTTTCTCTTCTCTCTCTAGAGTCTATGCCATACATTGCATTAGACATCTGAGAACTTCGCTCTATGCCAACAGATCCTTCTAGAAGTTGCAACCGTTGTTCTTTCTACCCACATTTGCACTAGGCACTTTGCTGAAATCACATGGTCTTCCTAAGAAGCGTGTAAGGACAATGCTGATGATAGCACCCTGTGTCACTGGGCTAGGAAATGGAGGGCGGGGTTCTGATCCACACCTGCCTTCAAGCCTGAGCCCCTGAACTTGCTACCTTAGAGCCTGGAAACCCTGACAAGTCAGGGGTCAAGGTAATTCCTAGAAGTAATGAAAGCCAAGACATTGGCTCATTAACTTCTGAACTCCTTTGCTTCCGGGAATACCACCCCAAAGGACATTGCCCCTAAGAAAATTCCTGTAATGGGTCATGGACTCACAGAGGCCTGGGGACAATTCCCTGCCCAGATCTCCTCCCTGTAGGAAGTGCTGGTCCTCACATCTTTTTGGACAGAGCCGGGAGCCAAAGTAATACTGAAAGGGAGCGCGCACACACACACACACACACACACACACACACACACACACACACACTCGTGTGATTCCTCCTACATAGACTCCAACAGTAGCTGAGTTTAATAATAGATAATGTTTCCCCACAGCTATAGAGAGGAAATTTTCCTGACACTGATAACTGACCCACAGCAAACATATCTCCATGAACAAACTGGTGTACATGTGTGTACGTGTGCGTGTGCGTGTGTGTGTGTGTGTGTGTGTGTGTGTGTGTGTGTGTTCCAACTTGTTATCCTGGCTCTTCTGATGAACAGGAAGTCCATAGGTAGAAAGGCTGTGGCGGCCCCCTCGCTGCCAAAGCTGACCTGCCTGTTAGGGAGCCTTTCCCAGGCTGTCTTACAGGGATTGGAATTTGGGGATTCCTATCCCTACTGCCGTAAGGTTCTTGAGCTGAGAAGAAACGAAAGTCCCAGAAGAAAAAGCAGGTCTCTGGGGAAAGAAGAGGGTAGGGACAGGAGAGAGGGTTGACTCATCACACGTTCCACACTGTCCACCCTGCCCTGGAGCCTCGCCACACACCCCTGGTCTCCCCATTTCTAAAATGTCCACCCTCCTCTCCTCAACCCCCAGCTCTTGGACATCCACCGACTCTTCATTTGGGCCTTAATTCCAACGTCTCTTGGTTTTCCAGGCCCTTTAGTATCATAACTAGTCTTCCCTGGTGATCCATAAACATGTGAGAGTGTTCATCCTTAGAAAACAAAAAGCCTCCCTTTCCCTTGCATTCTCTTCCTGCACCTTTGTTGTTGTTGTTATTATTATTTGTTGTTGTTGTTGTTTGGGTTTTTTGTTTGCTGTGGTTGTTGTTTAGACAGGGCCCATCTAGACCCAGCTGTTTTCAAAGCCATGGTGTAGCTGAGGATGACCTTCCCATCATATCCTCCTGCCTCTGCCTCCCAGGTGCCGAGCTTCTAGACCTCTGCCAGCACACCTGGCTCTTGCTTCCATTTTGATTTTTGCTTCTCTTCCAAGTAAAGGTTGTATATTTATTCCCTCTGCTTTTTTCTGTTGAATCTTATTTTCTCCCTTCAGCCCACTTAGCCATCAAAACCGGTCTCCTTGAGGTCCCTAGTGACCTCTACGTGTTTCTCCTTGGGTTGGTAACGACCTGCAGAAATGAGAGTTCTCTGCTCCAGAGTGTCCATGACACCTCTATTTCCTGCTTTGCTTCTGGTGTCTGTGACCTTTGTTCAACCACACCCTTCTCTTGCTTTCTGAACACTGAAGGAAAGGAAAGTGTCGTGTTTTACGTGAGGCCCACGGGCTGGAAACTTGGTCGTGGAAAGGCAGCGTTGAATGGTGATGGAGCCTTAGGAGGTGTGGTCTGGGGAAAGATGCTTAGGTCACGAGGGCACCACCTTTTGAAGAGATTAATGATGCTCTTGCAGAATAAATTACTGCTAGAGAGAACAGTCATACAAATGAAGACCGCTGCACTGTCTGGTCCCTGCCACAGACAGCCCCCTTCAATTTCTCTACCATTTTGTGGTGTATCCAGAGCCCTTATTGGGACGCTGTGCCCTGTTCCTGAACCTCCGGAGCTATAGGGCAAATGAATTTCATTTCTTCATAGTCAACCCAGCTTCAAGTGTCTTGACAGAGGAACGTAAAATTGACTGAGACAGTGAGTCATGGGAAAGAGAAATGATGAACACAATGATACATTACTGAACATGTTTCCTCTTGGGACCAAGTAGAACTAATTGCTTCACCTCCAAGGACCTGCCTTAAGAGCCACATAAGTGACTGTATCCTGGGAGCGTGCTGGCTCCCATTCTTAATAGTTTACTTCACAAGATTCTAGCTCTTCCTCACTTCCCACATAGCCATTGAGTAGGGCTTTCTCCTCATTAAGAACCCTGGAAGGCAGAAAATGATAGACATGTGTAAAGGACTATGTCAGGTTGTACCCCCAGAGGGTCAGGAGGAGCCGCACAGAAGCAGACAAACAAGGAAGACTGCTGACCAGTTAAAAGCAACTGGAGTAGTTCTCCAGAGACATCTAACGTGACATCCTGGCATCCCTACGCACCCTCAGACTTGCGTAATGGACACTCTTCATGAATGGCTAACAGGCATATTAAACTTAGCTTGGCCTAAAGAGAATATATCTTCATCTATCCCTCCACATGTTCCCACATGTTCATCTGTGTCCTCCCTATCTTGTTCAATAACAGCTCTGGTTTTTTTGTTTGTTTGTTTGTCTTTAAAAAATGGCCTAACTACATTACCCAGGCTCACCTTGAACTCAGGATCTTCCTGCCTCAGCTCCTTAAGTCTTGGGGCTACACATTTCCACCACTGTGCCAAATAATCAGCAACATCTCAATGCAACCAATTATTTGAGGCTAGAAATTGAAGAGTTATCATTGGCTCCTCATTTCTCCTCACCCTACTCATCCAGCAGTGTGTTATATTGGCTTTCACTCGAAATGTGCCCAAAACCATCCCCTTCCCTCTGTCTATTCTACACCAGCCTAACTCCCTCCATCTCCACAGTACAAGTCAACTCCTTGGTGCATCAGGCCTCCCATTCTTTGCCCTTCCACCATGCAATCTCCACACAACTGTAGCCCAGGTGGTATCTTTCTCTATTTTCTTTGTTTAAATTTTTCAAAAAGACACAGGGCCAAAATAATAATAAACAAAACTCCCATTTACTCCTCATTAATAAATATCCAATTACAGCCAATCATGTTTCACCCTTATCTCTGGGTTTGTGGTAAATCTCAAGTATCCTTTGATATTTTGATCTACACATGATTATTATTATCATACTATCTCATATTTTAAGGAGAAAAAAATTTTAATGAACCATACCAAAGAAAAGAGCAAATGACTTTTTTAAACTATAAGCACACTGCACTGTAGAGTGGTCCCCTTAAAAAAAAAAAATCAAAGATGGTCAAGTGACTTTGCTGAAAACCTTCTGGTGACTTCCAATCCTGCTTTGAAGAAAGCTGAACTAATGAAGACTCAACCTCACATAGCCCCTGCCTACATCTCTGGTCCCATGCCCAATCAGTCTCTCTAATGCACACCAACCATACTGTTCCTCAAATGCTTCCAACCTGCCCTTGCTGGAAGCCTTCATTCTGAATGGTCTCTCTGCCCAGAAGGATCATCCCCGTCACCTTCCTGTCTTGGCTCCTTCTCTTCATTCAGATCTCAGCTTACATGAAGAGATCTCTTCCTACCCTCCTCCAATGGCTACCCTGCCCTCGCCATATTACCCTGTTCCAATTCTCCGCTCACCCTGGACCTGTGACATTTCTGCTGTGCCCCAAATAGCGTTATACTTATTGTCAAGTGTGACTATTAATAATACCTCATTCACTCTCAAAAGTGGGCTGTGGAGTTGGGGACAAAGCACTAGTACCACATTTACATGGAACCATGGATTTGACTCTCAGCACCACAAAAGGAAAACAGGCAACAAAATCTAGGGCTACTCAATTTATAAGAATCTTATTTTGGGGGTTGGGGATTTAACTCAGTGGTAGAGCGCTTGCCTAGCAAGCACAAGGCCCTGGGTTCGATCCTCAACTCCAAAAATTAAAATAAAATTTTAAAAAAAGAATCTTATTTTTCTTAATTTTTTACTTAAAAATTTGTCATATATTCCTATCATATTCTCTTCCTTCCCCAACACCTCCCAGATCCCCCCCACTTTTCTACCCATACAACTTCATGGTTTTTATCTCTCTCAAAATAAAAGAAAGAAGCCCAAAAAAATGAAAATCAAAAGAAACTAAAAGAAAAACCAGTAACCAGAAATACCAAAATGAAAAATGCACACACACGTATTAAAAAAAAAAAACTTGGAGTCCACTTTGTGTTGAGCAACTATTCCTGCTTGTGGGACCTGCTGCCCTGGAGTGTTGTTGATATACCCAGGGACCGTCCATTGGAGAAAACTGATTTTCCCTTTCCCACTAGGTATCAATTGCAAATAGCTTCTGGGCCAGGGGTGGGACTTTGTGTCTCACTTCTCCTTCTCAGTACTGGGATTTCATCTGGTTAGAACCTGAGCAGGTCTTGTGTGTGCTGCCACAGTCTCTGTGAATTCACAATTTATGGAAGACGTCCATCAGGCCTGTTGTGTCTGGGCGATGCTGGGTTGTTCGTTGCTTGCTTGCTTGCTTGCTTGGCTGGCTGGCTGGTTGGTTGGTTGGTTGGTTTTGATTCATCCACCACGTCTGGCTCTTACAGTCTTTCACCCTCCTCTGCTCCACACAGATCCCTGAGCCTTGAAGGAGGGGTGTAATAAAGGCACCCCATTTCAAGCTGCATGCTCCAAAAGCTCTGACTCTCTGCTTATCGTCTAGCTGTGGCTCCCTGTGTTCATCTACCATCTACTGCAAGGAGAAGCTTCTCTGGTAAGGGGTGAGCGATAGAATGATCTACGGTTACAAAGATATGTCATCAGAAGTGGTTTTATAGCTCTGTTCATTTAGTAGACTAATAGTAGTAGGTTTGCCCCTAGGGCCTACTATGTAGTCTCAGGTTCTTACCCACTTTACCCGTGTCAGGTATGGGTTCTATTTCATGGAGTTGGTATTAAATCCAACAATAATAATAATTACCAATACTCATGATGATGATAAAATGGTTAGTTAATCCCTTGATATCTGTGCCACTATCGTACCAGGCTAGTGCCAAGACTATTGGTTACTCTCCATAGCCTCATGGAAAGGCCACCTTACTTATGCCAGTGAAAATGGAAAATATATGCCGGGTGGTGGTGGTGCACACTTTTAATCCCAGCACTTGGGAGGCAGAGCCAGGCGGATCTCTATGAGTTCAAGGCCAGACTGGTCTACCAAGTGAGTTCCAGGAAAGCTCAAAGCTGCACAGAGAAATCCTGTCTCAAAAAAAAAAAAAAGAAAGAAAGAAAGAAAGAAGGAAAGAAAGAAAGAAAGAAAGAAAGAAAGAAAGAAAGAAAGAAAGAAAGAAAGAAAGAAAGAAGAAAAAGAAAGAAAGAAAGAAGAACAGAAAAGAAAAGAAAAAAGAAAAGAAAAGAAAAGAGAAAATGGACAATCTGGTTCCCAACTTCACCCCTACTATATAGAGTTTCTGGTGCTGGAAAGCACTCTGTATGCTATTAGATGAGAAAAACAATCATCAGTGTTGCCCAGCTGCAAATCCTGTGACCTGCAACAGCAACATTCCTGTAAGAATATTGTTTTACCTGAGTACAGTGACACACACCTCTAATGCTAGTGCTCAGGAGACTGAAGCAGGAGATGCATGAGTTCAAGGACAGCCCTGGGCTACATAGGGAGGCCCTGCTGCAAAACAATTCATTAGCTGGATAATTAATCTAAGAGGATCTCAAGTTGGTTTGTTTGACTTCGACTTGTTTGCTGTTTATTTCTTTTTGTAAGAATAGAATCACCATGACAGAAAGATGCTCTTCTGACCAGCTGTATCTATGGGCTTTGGGTCGTAGACCCACAGATATTTATGTGGTAAATATCTGTGGAAAGAAGGAGGGAGGAGAAGGAGGAAGGTCTGAGGTCCTGACTCCCAGTTCCTGCCTCAGTCATCTTCTGTGGTCTTCCATAAAAATCCCTGTTTGGCTAAACACAGATTGAATCTGGTTTCACGACCTATAACCAAGCAATCTTTGAGGTCATGGGGATTAAACCCAGGGCCTCATACATGCTGGATAAGTACTTTGTCAGTAAATACACCACAGCCTCACCAAGAAAATATGCCGATTTAAGACATCATGCTCTATTTTACTCCCAGTGAATTAGTTTCTGTGATGGCAAAAAGAAATGCTGGGGATGTAGCTCACGTGATAGAGTCCTTACCCAGCATGCCTGCTCATGCTCAGTCAAGGTCACTGCTCAGGGCTGGCACTGCCCACAGTAGGCTGGACCTTCCCACATCAGTGCATCAATAAGCTCCGTTGCGGGACATTTGTACGCTGTGTGAAGATCTACTGCTGTGATTGGTGTAGTAAAGAGCTGAACAGCCAATAGCTAGGCAGGAGAGAATAGGCGGGACTTCTGGACCGAGAGAGGAGTCTGGGAAGAAGAAAGGCGGATTAGTCAATGAGATGCAGGAAAAGCAGGACGCACAGTACAGAGATGAGGTAACAAGTCACATGAGCCGGGCGGCAGCGCACGCCTTTAATCCCAGCACTCGGGAGGCAGAGGCAGGCGGATCTCTGTGAGTTCGAGGCCAGCCTGGGCTACCAAGTGAGTTCCAGGAAAGGCGAAAAGCTACATAGAGAAACCCTGTCTCGAAACACCCCCCCCCCCCAAAAAAAAAAAACAAGTCACATGAAAGAACATAGATTTAAAATTATGAGTTCATTTAAGTTATAAGAACTCGTTGGAAACAAACCTAAGCTAAGGCCAAGCTTTCATAACTAATAATAAATCTTCATGTCATTATTTGGGGCTGGAGGGGGTGGGTTGTCCAACTACAATGTCTAGTGCCTACCACTACACAAACCAGATGTGGGGTGCATATCTGTAACCCCAGCACTCCGGCTCAAAAGTTGAAGGTCATCTTCAACTATATAGTGAATTGGAGGGTATCCTGGGCTACATGAAACTCTATCCAAAAAAAAGGAAGAAATGAGGGGAGGAAAGAAGGAAGGAAGGAAGGAGAGCGAGCGGGAGGGAGCGAGACCAAGCTGATATTGTAACCACGCTGAAGCAAGACATACAAAATATTAAGTTTTTCCTTAACCACCAATCACCAAGAAGTTAAGAACTGCAAATAAGCCATGCGAGAAAAGCAACTATATTATTTCTGCAACAGACGGCGAATATCAGTGATGGCGGCAGAGCTTCCCGCCACACCGTTCTCGGGACTGTAGTAAGTCCTTGAAGTAAGAGCTAAGTCGTCTCTTTGGAAGGCATTTGTACGGCAGTGTCTATGGGCCATTTCAGGAAATGGTTGCTTTAAATAGTCACTGGCCAGCCCCTCGCCTTTCTGGTAAGAGAAGAATGGCGGGGCCACTCATTCAAAGGGAACAATCGAAAGATTTGTGTGTAGTGGGGAACGCGAGCTTGGGAGCAGACTCTGAACTTCAGGGAAGTGATTTTGCCAGGAATGTCCATTCATACCCCCACAATATTGAGAAAAACTCAATCGGCTCACTCCCAAGTCACAGAGACCGCCTTTGAACGAAGCCGGAAGCAGCCAGTTGTGAAAGGAGATGAAATGGGACCCCAGGAAGGTGCCCGCGCCGCTTTTCCTCTAGCTCCTTGCCACACACCAGAGGTGGGTTCTCACAACCTAGAGAAGGCAAAAGGTGCCCCGGGCACCATGCGCACCCTCCCTTCGCTAATGTCCTGCTCTTTCTGTTGCTGTGATACAGCACTGACCAAAACCAACTTGGGGCGGGGGAGGGCGGGGAGGTTCTTCCATCTTACAAGTCAGAGTCCCATTTTCGGGGTAAGCCAGGGACAGGGCTCAAGCAGGAACCTGGTGGCAGGAACTGAAGCGAAGCCCACGAGGAACGCTGCTTACTGGTCTCCTTCCTTTGCCCATGCTCAGTCAAGGTCACTGGTCAGGGCTGGCACTGCACTCAGTGGGCTGAGCCCTCTTCCACATCAACCATCAGTCAAGCCAATGCCCCACAGACATGCCCGCAGGCCAGTCGGAGGGAGGCGATTCATCATCTGAGAGTGCATCTTTTCAGGTATACCAAGTTCGCGCCTAAGATTAGCCATACTCCCTTCAGTGCCATTTCTATGAGAAATAGCGGAGATTGACTCATTCATGAAAATGTGCCGTCCTGAACTGTGGTTAGGATGTGGGGATACACGGGTGAGTAAAACGCATGAAATTCCTTCCTCAGAGAGACACAAACCCCGTCAGAACAATGCTGCCCACACCCCAGCCGTATTACTGTCCTATCAAGGGGACAGATTGTGTAAGCCCTGTAGTCAACTGCCAAAGGGCCTGAATTCAGATTCTGCCCCTTTAAAAAAGATGGTTTGTTCCATTGTTTTTAATTATGTATCGGCCTATACATATGTGCACATGAGTGCGGGCGCCTGCCAAGGCCAAAGATGTCAGGTTCCCTGGAGATGGAGTTACAGATAGTTGTGAATCACCATATACGGGAATCGAACTTGAGTCCTCTGGGAGAGCAGCATATTCTCTTGGCTGTTGAGCCATCTCAGCCCCCAGAGTCTGTCTTTACAACTCAGTGGCAGTGTGAACTCAGGCTAGCTATTCCGACTTGTGCCTTTCCTGTGAAACTGAGACAATTAAAGCGCCTGCTGAAGTGTTTCTGCATGCTGAAATGGGATAAACAGCAGGTAACAGTTAGATCCTCCACGCCTGCCGTAGATGAAGCACCAGGCGAGGCTGGCGTTTTTGTTATTGCTCTGCACAGCGTAGGACTGGCTGAGGATGCCGGTGTTTGCAATGTTCAGATGAGGAGATTTATGCATCCCAATGCCCTGAACACCATTTCCTGGTATCCAACTCTGTTTTCCTCTGAACAAGAACGGTGAGGCGTCTAACCTGGAGATGCTGTGTGTCTCCAGAGGATGAGTTCTACAGAACACACTCGGAAGCCTCTCCGTACCCCAGCTAACAGCATATTAATCATCCTAACACAGCCAGTTTGAGAGGTGTGTCTCCTGGGCGTAGAAAGCGCTTCCATCTTACCTCCCAGGAGTTGGTGTTCAATTATGAATGAAGAGTGTAGATGTAACCAACCGTCTTACTAAAATAAGAAACACAGAACCAATGTAAAAGAGAAAGCCGAGAGGTCAGAGCTCAGAGATAAAATCTTACCTCCTGCAGTGCTCCTAGCTTCCCCGAAAGAGAGCTACTTCCTGTGTGTCTGTCTTTAAATAGTCTTTCTGTTCTGCCTTCTCATTGGTTGTAAACCCAACCACATGACTGCCTCATCACTGCCTGTAAGTACCGCCCTCCAGGTCTTAAAGGCGTATGTCTCCAATGTTGGCTGTATCCCTGAACACACAGAGATCTACCTAGCTCTTCTACCAAGTGTTGGGATTAAAGGCATGTGCCACCACCACCACGCTCTTGCTATGGCTCTAATAGCTCTGACCCCCGGGCAACTTTATTTATTAACATACAATGAAAATCACATTTCAGTACAAATAAAATACCACCATAGAAGAGCTGAGGGCTACCAAACCTTTGATGATGGAGGGGTTAAGAAAAGCCCTCTGTTAGCCATTAAGCCATTGATAAACAAGCTACAACCCATATAACCACAGAAGTTAGGTAGAGAGTAAGGGACTAGAGGTGAGGAATAGATTCCCTGGGAAGGGGAAATAGAGTAGACAGTTATAGATGGATGAGGGAAGGGCGGAAATTGGAGGGTGAAACAGGAAGGGAATTAAAGAGGGGAGGGAGGGGGAAATATGAGAAGGAACAGTAAAAACTAAGGACCATTTGAGGGATGGTATGGAAACCTAATACAGTAGACGCTTCCTATAATATATACATATAGGAAGGCAATATAAATGAAATTGCCAAAAGTGGGGAGACAGAGCCCCAACTGGACATCTCCCATCACCAAATGAAGCTTCCAATATTGGCAACAGCTTCTATCTAATCAAACTGTTAGTGGCCAAGAACCTGAGATTAGACAGGCCAGGCCCTAGGGAAAGCCGAATACAGTATACTGTTCTACTAAAGAAACATAGCAATAAAATTATTCCTAACAACATTCTGCTACACTCATAGATCAGTGCCTTGTTCAGCCGTCGTCAGAGACGTTTCCTCCTGCAGCAGAGGGGAACAAATACAGAGACCCACAGGCAGGCAATATGCAGAGATCGAGAGACCTTGGAACACTTGGCCCTCCATCAAATCCCTCCCCTCAGGGCTCAGGGAACTGCAGAAGAGGAGACAGAAAGACTCTAAAAGCCAGAGGGGACGGACAACAAACACCAGGGGTCAAGGCCGTCTAGATGGAACAGGGCTGGCACACAAATGAACTCACAGAGACTGTGGCGGCATGCACAGGGCCTGAGGAGTCTGCGTCAGATGGGGTCCGAGAGCTGAAAGGAGAAGTGGACACGTGTCCCATCCCTAACCTAGAAGCCATCTCCAATTGATAGCCACTTTCAAATGAAAAATTAATTTTCTCCAAGGACGTCTCACGGGGGAAACAAACCAGTCTTAAGGGCAGGCTCCATGCCAACAGTAGACGCCAACACAAAATGAACTCAGTGGCGTCTTTAGAGGTTCTTTGTCTCATAGTGTTAAGTCAGGGCATTTTTTTTCTATTCTACCTTTCAAGTCCTTTACATACATATCATGGCTTCTGGTTTTGTGTTTTTATGGTATTTCTACGTGTGTGAAACATGCGTGTCTCTGTGACGATAGATGTTTCTTGTGCTTTTTCTTTGGCTCTTTTGTTTGTTTGTTTATTTTATCATATTCAGTTTTTTGTTTTGTTTTTAATTTATTGTATTATTATTCCTGAGAAGCCTGTTCGATTTCTCATGAGAGACAGAAAGGGTGTGAATCCAAAAAGCAGGAGAGGTGGGGAGGAACTGGAGAAGGGAAGAGGTAGAGGGAGGGGAAACTGTAATCAGAATACACTGTATGAAAAAAATCAGTTTTCAAGAGGGAAAAAGAAACACATCCCCAGGACAGCGTCAGGTCACAGAGAAAACACAGGAAACTGGGGAAACCCTGCCGATCTCCTTTGCTCTTCAGCCTTTCGGCTAAGATCACAGAAAAGATAATTGCGTTGGAAGAGTCATGCATGCAAGCACATACACATTTAAATAAATACTCTTAATTACAAATTGTTAAATGCTGTGGAGGAAAAAAAAAACAACAGAAACTCGAGGAAATGAAATGAAAGTGAAAATCCAGCGGAAAGGCTGGGAGATAAGAGATGTCTGTTTCTCTGCCCCGTGACCTTTCCTCACCCGTGGTATCCGGAGCCTGTATTCCTAACCTACTTTGCTTCCCGTGTTCTGTGCCCCAGGACACAATGGAGGCCTTTGACACTAGAGGCAAGGGTTATCTTAAAGCCATTAGTACATGAGACTAGAACAGGTCCGGTGAGGGGAGAAAAGGATGAGGCAGCCTTGCGTCGTGCCTTTATCAGCCTCGTCAGCTCAGCTTCCACGGCCCTCACCCTAGACACATCTTCCCCCTGGGCTCAAAGGCGACGCTTGACAAAGATTTGCAAGTCCATGAACAGGTGTCTGGAAGTCCATGAACTTATGTGCCCAGGCTCTGCCATCAAACTTCAAAAGGCCAAGAGTCCTGTCCGTAAGAATCCTACTGGCTTGAGATTTCGTCATTGTTAGCCAAAAGTCAAGTTGTTTTATTTGAGCGGTCTTTTGCTAGCATTGATCTGAATAAGATGTAAAACAACAATCTGTTAAATCAGTGATAAATTAAACATACACATATAGCTGAAATTAAAACAAGTAATAAGCATGTTCTATAGACCTGTACCTATAGTCTAGCTACTCAGGAGACTTTGGTAGAAGAGTTCCTTCTGCCCAAGAGTTCAAGACCAACTTTGTAACATAGCAAGGCCCCGTCTCTAAACACAAAACAAAAGTGGATTATGCCGACAAAAAGACACATTCCACAAAGATGGATCCGGATTTCAAACGTCTTTGTTCTACACCAACTCATCTTATTGTGGTTCTACCCAAACACCTGACGTAGACTCAGGGAGGAAGCGTTTATTCTGCTCAGTTTCAGGGTGCTCTGTCCAGGCTATCAGTCCCATGCTCGTGGGCAGAACACCCCAGCAATGGGACCAGGTGAGGCAGAGTGGGGATGAGAAGGCACCAGGCAGAATCCACCATCAGGTATAACTTCATCCTGCTACACCCCACCTCCTGAAGTATCCAGATCCTCTCCAGACAGTGATAACATCTGGGACCAAACACTCCACACACGAGCCTCCCGGCAACACTTCATAGCCAAACCACCGCCGAGTTCCTGAAAGAGAACACAAAATGTGGGGGGAAAAATCAAATAAAGAACTCAAGAAATTTTCCCAGAGTTTGAAGACCATCAATCTTCAGATGGAGAGAATTTAGCTCAGAAAAAAACATAATAATAACTTTACCAAAAACTAGCCTTATGAAATCCCAGAACACTGGACTGAAGAGAAAGATAAATCTCACTTGACCACAAACACCAAAATTGATGCCAGGTCAATTAAAAATTTCAAAGTGAAAGACAAAACTAAATATATATATATATATATATATATATATATATATATATATATATATATATATTTAAAAGAATATAGTATAACTTAGGATACTGAGATTTTTTTCAAATTAGATAGCAAATGTGCAATTTTTTTTAAAGTATGACATAGTTGATGATACAGAGTTTAAAAATACTCACAGCCTGTGTTCTCCACCACACTACAAGATGTAGTATGTACTGGACAGTGGAGCTCATCTGGGCCCAGGTACACTCTGTCATTGAAAGACATGTGGAGGAATGGAGAGGTGGCTCGGTGGATAATAGCACTGGCTGATCCTTCCAGAGGACCCAGGTTCAATTCCCAGTACCCACATAAGGGCTCACAACCATAAGTTCAGTCTCAGAGGATCTGATGCCTGCTTCTGGCCTCCAAGGACACCAGGCAGGCACATGGCGCACAGGCATACAAGCAGGCCATATGTGCATCCACATAACCTGGAATGTAACAGGACCTACTCCACACAGGTACCGTGGAGCATTGATGACATACAGCTATTTCAAATCTTGACTCAGGCTACAGAGTTTGGCTATTTTTATTTCTAAGGGGTTTAATCAAGAACATAGACACCAAAATGAGATCACCGTTCAACAAGATGGCTTTTTCACTGTCTAGGGAGGTTCTTGACAAAGCAAGTGTCCAGTGACCTTTGAGCCAGCAAATGAGTATGGAAGTGAGTGGTCATGAAGAACCCTCACAGGCTCAGCCATCAGAACACACTGGAGTCTTCCTGGCAACTTTTTCCAGCATTTCTCAGCCCCACTCACATTTTTAGAAGGTTTTAAAAACACCAGTAGCTGATCTTCAACCTAAATCATGTAAATCTTGGGGAGAGAAGCAAGCATCCACTGTATTTAGAACATGGGTCCTTGGGGGGGCAGGGGATGCAGCTCAGTAGTGGAACACTCACCGGGCATGCATGAACTATATATAGCATTGTAAGATGATGATGATGGTGGTGGTGGTGGTGATGGTGATGATGATGATGGTAGTGATGATGATGATGGTGGTGGTGGTGGTGCTGATGATGATGGTGATGGTGGTGATGATGGTGGTGGTGGTGGTGGTGGTGGTGGTGGTGGTGGTGGTGGTGATGGTGGTGATGATAATGGTGGTGGTGGTGGTGATGAAAATGATAATAAATTAGTTAAAGCCCAGGTAATTCTGCATCACACCAGGTTAACCCATTGTTGCCCTTCATTCTGAATCCACACCTTTCTGATGCCTCACAGCTGCTCTGAACTCTTACTGTTTCCTTCTTCAGGCCTCATTCCTGGTCCCCGCATCCTTAGCAGACAGACTCCTATTCTCCATCTTCGCACCACGGTTGACTGTCCTCTGCCCTGCCCTTTCTAGACTCGTTCACTATTTTGTTCTGACCTGAAGCTGCCCCTTGTTGCGTTATCAAGTCAACAACACGCATGCTCACTCTCCAGCTGGGCGGGAACGCCCCAAAGTCGGTCCATTTCTGCAGCCACGCTGTGCAGAATGATGGCAGTTTGCTCCCTTCGGGCGCAGGGATAAAAAGTCAGTGCTCAGCTCACAGTGGGCTCCAAAGCTCAGGTTGTGATCTTACCAGATGCGCGCAGTGATGTAACCGCCACTTCGGAGAAACGGAGAATTTTAGCATCACAGAAAGTGCCCTCCTAACGCTCTGAGGCCAGCCCTTCCCTCACGCCCAGCCCTTACCAACTCTCTAGTGCGCATGTTCAGAACGACAGACATGGAATCACGTTCTACGTAGCCTTTTCAGACTGAATTCTTTGGTGCAGCATAATGCGTTCTAGGGCTGTTGCATGCTCCAGGAGTCTGACCCGTTAACCGTTCCGCAAAGCATCATTGTTCCAACTGACTCCAGTGTCTTTATGCATCTACTGTTGGAAGGACATCGGGATTCATTCAAATTTCTTATACTTATGATTAAAGCTGCTATTATAAAATATGTTTGTATACAGACTTTCCTGTGAGCATAGGAAATCATCTAAAAGTGATATTCCTAGGTCACAAGGAAATTGGATTTCAACTCTATATGAAACTTCCAAATTATTTTCTCAGGTGTCCTTGCAGGAATGAGTATCATCCCCTGTGTCCTTACCAGCATCTAAAGCTGTCAGTTTACCTTTGTTTCTTTGTTACCCACTTAATTTATGTTTGGGAATATTTTACTAGGACATTGATTTATAGTTCCCTAATGATACCACACACTTTTTAAATATGTCTGTTGAGAGTACTTTGATGTTTTGGAATTTTCAAGCTCTTGCCTATTTGTATTGATGAACTTTGCTACTTGGCGATTTCATTCACATACATACTGCACCCGATTACTCTACCCTTCACATCCTCTCCTAATTCCCACCCACTGCTATTAACCCTGCCCCACCCCTCGCCAACATTGCCAGGCTCTTTCCCAGATTCATGACTTTTGATTTTCTGACCTATTAGGTTTAACTTGGGTCATCTGTAGGACCACTGTGTTGGAATTATTCCTTGGAGCCCAGTGGGATCTCCACTGGGTACATGATCCTCTCCCTGAATCGATCAGGAGCAAAAAATTCATCAATGAAAGGTAGAACCCGCTAAGCTCCTTCCCTCCCCATACCTGTGTGTAAATAGGACCATTCTTGTGCAGATCCAGTGGGTGTTTGTCCATTTTTTAATTGGGGTATGTGTGTGTGCACGCATGTGTCCATGCACGAGTGAATGTCTGTGTGTGTCATGCTCAAGTTTGCGTTTTGAAATTCTTTACATATTCTCATTGATTTCTTGTTTGTTTCTTTATCCTCCTAGGAACTGCCTCCAGCATTTCTGGGATGAGAATAAAGATGGTTCTTGCCAAAGAACCATCATCCACAAGGTATACCAGCCATCTATGAAAAAGGACAGACAAGGCCTTAACTACATGGTAACCCCAAGTTTTCAGCAGTACAGAGGTCAAAGCAGAGAAAGAAACAGAGTAGCAGAACAATCATACAGACTGAGACAAACTGCTAAGGGAGAGTCCGTGTGGGGGCGGGTTCATTAGGAGGCGGGACCAGGAGGTGCCAATCTCATTCCACACTTTTTTTTTAAGGCTAGGAGCATCTGGTACTTCCCTCATTTCTAACTCCAACAGGGACTGATCTGATTGGCTGAGCACACAGAAGAGAAGGGAGAAATAAGGTCCTAGGGGTAAGCACACAGAGAACTGGAAGGAGAGGAAGGCCCTGGTGGCCATCAGAGGGACTTGGTGCTGGGTGATAGCTGCGACATCCTCTGCACTCCTTGTGGATACTTGATCTGTGGAAAGGTTTTCGGGAAGGACCCTGAAAGGAAAATCTGGTCAAGTGAAGTCGATGCATCAGTAGGCGCTGGGAGGTGCATTTGGAGATTTCTTCACAAAGATTTGAAAGCATTCATGTTCCAAAGACAAGCACAAAGTCAACTTCCAGCCATGAGGGACAGAGTTAGAAAGAGAAGGGCCCAAAGCTCTGCTTCTGTAGCACTTAGAGCTGACACCAGTGACTGCTGGCTGTGTGTGTGTGTGTGTGTGTGTGTGTGTGTGTGTGTGTGTGTGTGTGTAAGCATTCACACGTGTGGTGTACATGATGGGATGGAGGGGAAGACACATGCCCGAGTGTGGGAGGTCAGAGGACAACTTTCAGGAGTCAGGAGTCAGTTCTCTGCTTTCACTGGGGTTCTGGGATTCTGGGGTTCTGGGAATTGAACTCAAGTTACAAGGTTTACACAGTGACTACATTTACCTGCTGACACATCTAGGCAGCCCTGGTAGTTGTTTCTTTAACTCCAAGTTGTATTTATCCTGTTGCTTCATTTGAGGTCCCACAGTGTCTTTTTCAGAAGGATCTAGTGATACATACATGTAGGCATGCATATTATCACTTATGATTATTGTATGACTTTGTGGTATAAATGTTACCTGATTATATATTATATATATCATAATTAAATTTATATATTGTATATAGTAAATATATATGTATATACTGGCTTTTGACCCTAGTGAAATAATTTACAGTAATCCTAGAATTCTAATTATTCTGCATTACTTATTTGTCCTGAGAATGTTACAGTTCTGAAGTCACAAACAACTAAGAAATGAGAAGACTTCAGATTACCCTGGGTTTCTGGAGGGGACACAAGTCATTGGTACATTTTCATTTCCTTTTTCTTGGGTCAAAACAGACTGAAACCTGTAACAAAGAAGAGGGACCACCCCTTGGCACTGATGGTGTCCCATTCCCGGGCCGGAGTCGTGCCCCGAAAGTCCTTTCTACTGAGTCCTCCATGTTGGATGGCGCCTATCCTCAGTGACCAGCATTTACCCTGGGCTGTTCCACACCGTGGTCCTCTGGGTAACATGAGTGGTTCAGAAAACACATCATCACCGATCATACGCTATAACGAGAAGTAGATTAACCCCGGGGGCACGCCATCAAATGATCTGCCAGAGGTACAGTTGACAAGGTCTTCATCCGTCAGTGGAGATATAAATATCGTCCTCGGTGGAACTTTGCAATGTGCCTCTCAGAGCTAAATCTGCACTCTAATTACAACATCAGTTACAGGCCCTGCTCAGTGATGAGAGAGAGGGGGCAAGGCTATGAGGATGTTCTCAGGCAAAGCTATTTATACACGCCATGTAGTCCTTGGTTATCGGCGGGGAGGGTGTGGGCAGTGGTAGAAAGTGGACCTGACTGGAAACTGAGTCCACCGGCTGCCCTCTGTGCCATTCGTGAAAGAAAAAAAAAGGTTCTAGATGTTTCTAGTTGTTTCTAAGAAGAGATTAAAAACCTCCAATCCCGTGAGAATAATGTCTTCCAAGATGTTAACTGACATTTCAAGGCTAATTGTCATAAGATCTATATATAAAATAAAATATAAAAAAATTTTAAAGTATGTCTTCCAGCCCTTCAAACCTTCCATAGACTGAGAAAATTTAACTTTTATAAGCCCCAAAGTAAATAAGCCATTTCAAAGGGATCTCCTTTTATCCTTAAAGGTAAAAGAAAGTGATAGATTTGAAAATTTATTTAATGTGTCAGAAGCTTGGTCAATAAAGAAAAAGCTGAGATTTCAAGCAGTGAAAACTCCTGGAACACGACACGTAATTATTAACGATGTATACACAAACCTGAATACTGTATGCCAGATTCAAAATGTGATACAGGAAAAGCACCCAACATTTAAGAATGGATGGCTATATTTATCTAATTCTCCTGTCAGAGACCATGCTGAGAAATTTACCTATGTGTCGGAATAAATTCTTCCAGCAACTCAATAACACATGTGTTATTATCCATGTGTTACAGATATAGACATTATGTTTCAGAAGGTTATCATCAAGTCATGTAACATTTAAACAGAAACGTTATTATTCAATTGCTCACCTGACTTTAAAGTCTTTACCCCCAAACTCTATTTTGCATACTGCATCAACAAGATGACTCACCTCACTCATATTTATATTTCCTGTGACCCCATATATACCCTTTTGATTTTTCTGTATAAATCTTTGAGCTGTGAACCCCTGTAAACTACCTGGATTGATGCTCATTTCCAGGTTCAGATCTAACAGAGGAGTCATAGCTGATCTACTCTGCCTTCTTTGAGCAGAGATTTTTTTTCCCCAAGACCCCTCACAACCCACCAGCTGTCCACGTGCCAGGTACCTGGTCCTGTTCCGATAAGCTGGTGGCAAGCAGGAAGGAAACAGGAATTGGGGAGAGCCAAGAGAGGAGGGGGGTCTCACTGTTAGCAGGAACTGTGTATGGGCCAGATTCCCTTGGCAGAGGCTGGAGAAACTGGCAATATAAATTGAGAATGGTTTGGAAACTTCTAATTTAATTCTCTAAAGGAGTATTTAATAATATGAAAAAAGTTCACTCAACCATTAAATTTAAAAATACAGCTATAAAACTTGAGTATAGAGTCAACCTTCTCTTTTGAGAATATGGGGTTTCTTATTTCAGGATTGTTCATAAACAAGAGCACAATATTAAAAAATTAACCCCCAAACAAAAGCCTTCAAAGTCTTAACCACTTCTGGTCCCAAGTCTTTGGATAGGGGATACTCAATCTGGCACTGGTGCACTTATATAAACACATGCATTTATATGTGCACACATACACATAGTGTAAGGGAGGAGCTGAGGCCCTGCCTTGGAGGAAGAAGAGTACTTACTGCTCAGGCCTGAGGACCTGTGTTATGATGCCAGCACCCATAGGAAAAAAAAAGCTATGTGTGACCATGTGCACCTGTAACCTAGTACACAGGTGTATGCCCCTGCACACACACATGCACCTTCTCACACATGTGCACACACATACACACACACACACACACACACACACACACACACAGAAAGAATAAAAGAATGTTCACTGGGAGATAAAGTAATTTTAACTTCCTTTAATACTTTTTGTGGTTTTTTTTCAAACTCATAATAATAAACTTTATGCTCGCACATCTTAAAACTACATAAATATTCTTGTTTTGAAAAGAAATCAGAATGGTTGACATGATTTTGTGGTGTTTGCTTTGCTTCGCCTTGTCTTAAAAGAGGGTCTCATCATGGAGTTCAGGCCGCCTTCAGACTAACAATTCTCCTGAGTAAATGGGGACACAATAAGTCACAATCCAGCTCTATCTCATAGTTAGAAATATGCTTATGCCTAAGGAGTAATCTGGATGGATTTAACAAAAAGTGGGTAGTACTGCATGGCATTACAAATGATTTTAATTTTCTCATTATATTGACTCGCTTTTTCATTATCTTACAAGGAGCATGCATTACATATATAATTCTCAGAAGTAAAGATTGGTTTCATTTTACACTGTTTTGTTTAAAAAGCATACTTGTGACCAGGGAAGATTCAGGACTGTTTTTCATTCTTCTCTCTTTCTCTTGACACTGAGGTGAGGTCACAGGGTAACCTCAGCCAGCAAAGCTTTTGTAGTTGTGAGACATAGTAACCGAGCTTCTTCACACCAAGAGCACGGGCCACCTCCCGGTCTCTAGACTGGATTTCCTCTAAAGCGCTCATCCTTGAGTGGTAGATTGTCCCTAGAGGTTGGTTCTACTTTGAAAATGCCTCTACAGAGCCGGTTCTTCTCATATCCATGGTAACAAGATTTTCTCGAGCATTCTTATTTGTAAACTCCACAGGCTACTGGAATGGAATGGTGAGGAAACATACAAGAACACTCTAACACAACACGTTTCACATTAGCTGCTTTCTAAAATCATAACTATGAAAATTGTTGCCTTCTTTAAAATGAAATAAAAAATAAGATTTTTATATGAGCTAGCAAATCCACTCCAGGAATAAATGCCTAAGAGAATTGACAGCATGGGCTTTAACAAATATCTGTGTGCTCATATTCATGCAGCATTATTCCAAACAGGCAGATGTGGAATTGAACTGAGTGTCCATCGAGGGATGGAGAGATAAGCAAAAAAAGACTGAAAGTAGCCAGGCTTTAAAAGAAGGCAAGGCGGACATGATTGAGTCTTGAAGACACTGTGTTAAGCGAAACAGACTTGCTGCAAAAGAAGAAATAATCTATGATTCCAGTGGTACAAAGTCCCAAAGGCCATTACATCCAGTGACTGGGAGGAGAAAATCAGAATTTGTGTTTAAAGAATCCAGATTTGCAGTGTTGCAAGATGAAAAGGAGTGCTAACAATAAAGGGTAGGGAAGGCCACAAACAACAGGGATGCACTGATACCACGGATCTGTGCACTAAACGTGGTCAAAAGAGTGTATTTATAGGCTGGAGAGATGGCTCAGAGGTAAAGAACACTGACCATTCTTCCAGAGATCCTGAGTTCAATTCCCAGCAACCACATGGTGGCTCACAACCATCTATAATGAGATCTGGATACAGGCACACATGCAGACAGAACACTGTATACAAAATAAATAAATCTTTTAAAAAAGAGTGCATTTATGTCACATTGGTCAGAGGGCTGTGGCTGAGACTATGGGTAGAGTGCTTTCCTAGTGTGTACAAAGCCATAGGTTGAATATCCAATATCATATAAAACCCAAGCGTAGTGGAATACAACAGTAACCCCAGCACTTGGGAGGTAGAGGCAGGAAGACTGCAAGTTCAGAGTCATCCTCAGCTAGTTTATAGTCAACTTGGATGGATGGATGGGTGGGTGGGTGGGTGGGTGGGTGGATTGATGGATGGATGGATGGATGGATGATGGATGGGCAGGTGGGTGGATGGATGGACAGATGGATAGACAGATAAACAGATGGACAGATAGATGTCAGAATTGCTTTTTCATTTCCTCCTGAGTGGTCTGATTATTTTGGGTTCCAGAATTTGGACATTCTACACTAGCCTAGCACTATGTAGCCCAGGCTAGCCTCAAACCCATACTCCATCTGCCTCAGTGCCAGGATCAACAGGTGCATGCCGCCACCCCATTCTAGATTGTTTTTCTGTCCTTCTTTCATTATGGCTTTTTAATGTAGAGAGCATTTTTAATAAAGCACCCATTATCCACCACCCGGACTTTTAAGTGGTGTGTTGTGCCTCCTCCGTAGCTCATGCTCATCCTCCTCCTCTCCTTCCCTAGAGGGAAGATACTTGTATAGCACACACACACACACACACACACACACACACACACACACACACACACACGGGGGGGGGGGGTATGTTATGTATTTGTTGTGTTTAATTATGTGGACATAGAGGGAAATACACCCTCTATGCATAACAATGACATCTATGCTTTCAAATCTTATGTGAATGCTGGCACATGCCGCCATGTCTTTCTTTGACTTGCTCCTTTTACTTGGCATCAGTGTGAGATCTGCCTGTGTTGATATGGACCCATCCAGTTAATCTATGTTAACGGCTGTATAGTATTCTACTATACCCATAGTGCCCCGACTCATCTAGGCCATTTCTCTGCTAATGGTTGGATTCCTTTCAAGTGTCTGTTTGACAAGCAATGAATAATCCTTCCAAATACCTAAGTTTCTCTACATACCTAAAAAGGCAATTACTAGATGTTATAAATACTTAATACCACAAGAAAAGTCTTGGCTCCCAGGAGCCTAAGGAAAGAAACAGCTGATATGTTTGGCTGACTAAGGCAGAGTCTGTTAACCTCTTGACCTCCTCACTCTGACAACAAGGCTACAGCGGTTGCAAACATCTTTCCTCCAGCCATATTCTTAGCCAGTCAGCTGGGGGGAGGCACATGAAATCATTCAACAGACATTCCGCTTCTCATTGACTGGAAATGAGTCACGGACCTACCACAGAGGCAGACAGAACGGAAACCTTACTTTGAAGCTTTCCTAACCGTTTTACTAAAGGGTAGAGAAGTTGCTGGTTAATGGCTGTTGGGTGTTCAACCAACCTGTCCACCACTTCACCGAGTTCACCTGTGAGTAAAAAGTTGTCCGTTCAAGATAAACAGACAACTCCATTATCCTCCAGCATGAGTGACTTCTCAGCCCAAATGCTCTTGATACACTGAGATGTTTCCATCTTGATCAAGCTGAAGGATCTGAACTTCGATCTCATTAAGGTTTAAGTTTGCATTTCTCTAATTATAAGTGAAATAAGTACCACCCTTTAGATACAATCCACCATTAACAACTGTATCATGCACACTTCTGAACATATTCTTTGTTGATTTTTTTCCCTTGAGATTGTTATTATTTTATTCTTCTATCTAAAGATGTTGGCTTCTTAAAGCTATATTCTAGATGTTAGTTCTCTGTCACTGGTTCAAATACTACCTTCTTTTTTTTTTATTTTGTTTTATTTTATTTTACAATACCATTCAGTTCTACATATCAGCCACGGGTTACCCTATTCTCCCCCCTCCCACCCCCTTCCCTGACCCCCAGCCCACCCCCCATTCCCACCTCCTCCAGGGCAAATCCTCCCCCGAGGACTGCGATCAACCTGGTAGACTCAGTCCAGGCAGGTCCAGTCCCTTCCTCCCAGACTGAGCCAAGTCAAATACTACCTTCTAATCTAAATTTCTTTGGAGTTTACAAAATGCCTTTGGCTTTATGATTTAACTTACGCTCCTCTGTTCACGTGTCCTCCACTCTGAAGTCATAGGTATCTAGCCTATATAGTGTTCCTTTGATCCCTAAAGTTTCTATTCTGAAATACAGATCTTCAATCTACCTATACTGAAATATACATATTAATTATTCTTCCACTGTTTATTGTGATCCACTGGTTTTAACTGATTTGTATTGTAAAATATCATAATGTTATATATTCTTGAATCTTAGTTTATATTCCAACATTGGTTTGTTTCCTTGGCTTTTTTGTTTGTTTGTTTGGTTGGTTGGTTGGTTGGTTTTGGCTTGGGTTTTGGTTTTGATTTTCTTGACATACTGAGGACCAAACCCAGGGTCTTGCACATGCTGGGCAAGCACTGTATCACTGAGCTACATCCCCAACCTAGATCACAACTTCTTTTCATTGTGCTATCCCAATCTTCTATATCTTTACTAAATCACAGTCTACCTGATCCACCGAGAAAGAAACATGTCAAAATCTCTTACCCTGTTATCACAAATTAGATGATTTCCTCCTAGCTAAACTTTTCTCATGGATTTTTGGGGGCTACTGTGAGATGTCTATAACTTCAGCATAGTACTATTATCCTAGAGACTTGTGCCTCTAAGGACTTTATCCCCAAGAACATTTATTGTCTAACATTTTTTGATAGTTAATATTGTTGACCTAGCTATTTTGTAGCAACAAATCTCTTTGCAGTTTCTTGCAAAGCTTTGGTTTTCAAATATCCTTTTTTTTTTTTTTTTTTTTGTATATTTACAAGGTCAGAAAGCCATTTCAGTCTCCATTTTACAGGCATTTGTTATCTTTGGTTTCCTGTCAGACAGGGTCTTGATAGGTGGCTCTGACTTGGAACTCACTGTGTAGACCAGGCCGGCCTGGAACTCACACACGTATGCCTGCCTCTGCCTCCCGAGTGCTGGGATTACAGATGTGCACCACCGCTCAGCTTCAGCGTCATGTTTAAGGAAAGCATGCCGAACTCCTCCTCCACCCATCTGTCTGGGCGAAAACTTTATGTTCTCTCTTATCATTTTAATGGTTATTCTATTATTTAACCATACAACTTAACTAAAAGTCTCAAGCTGGCTGATTCTTCAATTTCCCTCTTGGAGGGAAAAAAAAATGCTGGCTTCTTAAAATGCTTTAATTTTAACCAGACCCCCTCTTGTTCTGCATATTATTGGTGTTCAGTATTCCCAAAAACTTGAATTTAAAGTCTAAAGCAGGGTTTCTCAACCTGTGGGTCGCGACCCCTTTGGGGTCGAATGAACCCTTTCACAGGGGTCCCCGCAGACCATCTGAAAACACAGCTATTTACATTGTGATTCATAAGAGTAGCAAAATCACAGTTATGAAGAAGCAATGAAATAATTGTAGGGTTGGGGGTCACCGCAGCATGAGGAACTGGATTAAAGGGTCGCGCAGCCTTAGGAAGGTTGAGAACCACTGCTCTAAAGTAAGTTTACCTTTTAACAATTACGTAGGTTTAGTACTGTGTTTATTAATTTATTATTTGTTCACTGTTTCTTTTGACATCCTACCCATTTTTAGTTTAACTTCTTTATATCCAAAATATAACCACTAGCCAATCATATATATCTACATCACATATATATGTATATAATTTTGTGTGTGTGTGAGAGAGAGAGAGAGAAAGAGAGAGAGAGAGAGAGAGAGAGAGAGAGAGAGAGAGAGAGACTACACACACACACACACACACACACACACACACACAAACATCACAGGACAATTTTCTGGATTCTGTTCCGTCCTTCTGCCATGTGAGTCCCAGGAATCGAACCCAGGTCATCAGGCTTAGCCACAGAACCTTTACTCTCCGAGCCCTCTTGCCTGCCCTCATTTTCACATTGACTTTGACTCCTCATTCCTGAAAAGGAAAAATCATACAATACCTGCTTCTTACAGCCTCCCTTTGGGCTTCCTGAATCCCACCCCTTCGCCCCATGTCCTCCTCCCCTCTCCTGGCCCGTCTCCCACCCAGGCAAAAAGAAAGCGTGTCCTCTGGAGGGTTCCCAGTTATCGAATACTGTGTGACTTCTGTCCGTGAGACACTTGAGAACACTGCCCTGCCTTCACCTCCAACCCCGAGGCGCGTCACGCTTCTCTGGGTCGGGCTGAAAAGTCAAAGCCGCTCGGGACACAAAGCCTCCTCAGCCTGCGTCACCCCAAGGGTTCTGCCTCTAGGATCATGGTGTTCTCTCGGTGGCCACTTTTTAGTAAGTTCGGCTTCCTGAGGACACAGATAAGGTGGCTGGCTGCCTCGCCGCCGCCGCCGCCGCCGCTCTGGTTTTGAGCAGGCTTCTCCAAGACACAGGTTTGATTGAGGATGATGTTGGAGGCTGTCCGGATGGTTCAGTGGGTCGAGGTACTTGCCACCAAGGCTGGTGAACTTGAGTTTGGTCCCAGGGGTCTACATGGTAGAAGGAGAGGATGAACATCCATAAGACTGTCCTCTGACCTCCACATGCACGCTGGAGTGGTGTGTGCTCACACCCACCACACACAAAATAAATAAATAAATAAATAAATAAATAAATAAATAAATAAATAAATAAATAAATAAATAAATAAATAAATAAATAAATGTGTGTGTTCGCGTGTGTGCGCGCGCGCAAAGAGATGAAATGGTTAGAAAACAGTACTCCCCCTGTCTCCCTCTGACCCCAGACCCACCCCAGCCACAGGCAACAAGATCTCAAGGGCTGTGCTGCCAGCCGGAAAGCAAGGGTTCAGGGGCAGCATCTGCAGGGTTCCCCGTGATACCATGGCCAACAGAGTAACAACCATCTGAAGGAGGAAGTTTGGTTCAATATGTCTTGTTTTGTTGTGTTTTTTTGTTTTGTTTTGTTTTGTTTTTCAAGACAGGGTTTCTCTGTGTAGCTTTGCACCTTTCCTGGATCTTGCTCTGTAGACCAGGCTGGCCTCGAACTCACAAAAATCTGCCTGCCTCTGCCTCCCGAGTGCTGGGATTAAAGGCGTGCGCCACCACCGCCCAGCTTTCAATATGTCTTAGTAGCTGGTGTTGGTTCAAACTTCGGGAGTCTGACCCGGAGTAGTTTCTTTTAGGCATATTTAAGCACAACACAATTTGGTGAGACCTTTCTGGTGATAGTTAACTCAATTCCACATGCACACTAAAGCTTAAAACCTGACTATGTCAAAATTCTTTGTAAAGTACATATGACACCTTCCATTAAGATAGACTGACAACTTCATGATAAGGTCTTGGGGAGGATCCAGTGTGGCCTCGGCCACACAGATAGCACAGAGGTCACCAGGCTATTAACCATTTCCAGTCCCAGGCTTCTGGGTGGATTTAAGGTTAGGCATTCTTCCCTTGGAAGAGTCAACCTGCGCCTTTAACACTCCAGGTGCCCCTGGTGCTTATCTGTGAGCATAAGGACCTCCGTACCTCCCCCGCACACACACACCCTGAGAGAGATGGAAGCCGCTCCAGTGTGGGAGAGCACTTCACCTTGGCAGTGACGAGCCTTGCCATTCTCCCAGAAGCTAAACATAGGGAGATTGTTAAGTGAACCGGAAGCTTCCTTTTGGGTTTTAATCCAACCCATTGGCCAATGACGATCAACTCAAAGGCCAGCCCCTCTCCCCTCCCTAGAGGTCAGAAGAGGGGTACAACTGAAGGTTCCAGCTGTCTCTTCATTTGGTTATTTCTCTTGGCAAACAGCCTCCTTCTGAGGGCTACGCAAGAGGCCCTAAACATCAGTAATCTCATCAGCATCTGAAAGTCACATCGCTTCTGAGAACTGACAGGCGTGTGTGGGCGCTATATGCCAGGAAGTGGGACACAGACCAAATCTCCATTTTTTTCCCTACTATGTCAAATCTGCTCATATTCTAAAAAGCCTTCACAGTGTCATTTCCAAAGGAGGGGCTGCCATGCCACACAACTCTCCTCACTGCTATTGCGCGTCCCTGCTGTCTATTTTTAAATATCTGTGCACAGAAAAGGAAACAAAATACCCCAAGCTCTCCACAGATCCAGATGCCGCACTTGTCTGGGTTTGGGTTGCTTAACTGTTTTGGAAAGCAGTTCTCACACTCCTGGCCGTGGTAGCCAGCTCTATGGTATGCCCACAGCAACCTGGCCAGGCTAGAGCAACAGCCCAGCTGAGAAGGAGCCAGGACTCGTGCCCAAGATAGAAACATTAAATAAAAGGAGGGTCCTGAAGGGATGTTTTGATCATTGCTAAAGAATTAAAAAGGATGAACCCCCACCCACCACCAGCACAAATCAATCAGAGTAAACCAACAAGAACAATGGGTGTGCCCAGGCCAAGAAGAGAGAATCTCCATGGTAATTAGGGCATGAAGTCAGAGGGATCCAGGGGTATCTATTGGTCATCCTTCAGGATGTCTGGAGCGATTTTAAAGAGTTTGGAGTCTGAATGTATTTGGCCTCCCTTAGGGAACCATCAAGGCCACCCCACTCTTGGCTATGATGGCACTTCCTGTGTTTCCTTTCGCCATGTCAAACCTGGCCCCAAAACATTACATTGAAAATTCCAAAAATAAATGATTCATATATTTTCAATAACTTCTATTGTGGTACATTGGCATGCATTCTACTTTATAATTAAATATTTTAAGCAGTAATAACTCATTAGTGCAAATCCCCTAGGGTAAGCTACAGATGCATTAGGGCAAGGAAGGACAGAGGAGCTGGCTACTGCAAAAACAACATGACTTCTCACATCCCGGGAGATCAGAGAGTGGGATGCTAGACCAGAACAGGGGTGAATTTGACCCTCAAAATCTGTCTTCCTGTGACCTACTTCAGGCTCTCTACTGAAGATGCATAGCCTTCAGAATCCTAAGTCAACAGTCTCATTCCAGAGCCTTCCTGCTCTCACCTGAGAGAAGGACATGCTACCCTCAGAAGCCAAGGAGACACTGGCAGGCCATGGCCACCAAGCTGCCACCACCAGGTCACTGCCACCAGGTCACCATCACCAGGTCACCACCACCAGGCCACCACCACCAGGTCACCACCACCAGGTCACCATCACCAGGCACCATCACCAGGTCACTGCCACCAGGTCACTACTACCAGGTTACCACCACCAGGCACCATCACCAGGCACCATCACCAGGTCACCATCACCAGGCACCATCACCAGGCCACCATCACCAGGTCACTACCACCAGGCCACCATCACCAGGTCACTGCCACCAGGTCACCATCACCAGGTCACTGCCACCAGGTCACCACTACCCAGCACGATCCCATTTTTACAGACTGTCCATCTTCATGGAATCTGGGTGTAAAACGGGCAGCTTTCTCTCAGCTTGTGAGCGCAAACTTGGTCCTGCAGTCTCCCGTGACCAACTGTGAGTCAACAGATTGGCTGCACTTTTTTCCGGTTGGTCTCTGTCTACCATGACACTCGTCTTTGCCAGGGTTCCTACTGTTGTGATGAAACACCATGGCTGAAGCCAGTTGGGGGGAGGGGGTTGGCTTACACTTCTGTATTGGTGGAAGTTTGTAAAGTGTGGCTTACACCTCCACATTGCTGTTCATCATCAAAGGAAGTCAGGACCGGGACTCACACAGGGCAGGATCCTGGAGACAGGAGCTGATGCAGAGGCCATGGAGGAGTACTGCTCACTGGCTTGCTCCTCATGGTTTGCTCAGCCTGCATCTTTTTGTTGTTTTGTTTGTTTGTTTGTTTTTTGTTTTTGGAGGGGGAGGGTTTGAGACAGGGTTTCTCTATGTAACAGTCCTGGCCATCCTGGAACTGGCTTTGTAGACCAAGCTGGCCTTGAACTCAGAGATCCGCCCGCCTCTGACCCCCAAGTGCTGGGGTTAAAGGTGCCCACCACCACATCCAGCTTCAGTCTGTTTTCTTATAGAACCCAGGACCACCAGCTCAGGGATGGCACCACCCGCAATGGGCTGGGACTTCCCCCATCAATCACTAATTAAGAAAATGCCCTACAGGTTTGCCTAAAACCCCATCTTAGGGAAGCATTTTCTTAATTGAGTCTCCTCCCTCTCCAGTGACTTTAGCCTATGTCAAGTTGACATAAAACCATTCAGCACAATCCTAAGGGGGAGGAAAGGGACACCCTTTTCTGTCCCTATACTTTTTTAAGGTTTAAAAAAAAACTTCCAAGAGCAATAGCTGACTTACGGAAACATCTCCTACTTCAGGGCCTTTGGCACACTCCTGGTTATTGAAACCCTCCAAGGAGTTACTAACATATATCCTTTGCAAAACATACAGGAACGATTTCAGGCCAGGCGAAACTACAGAGAGAGAGACCCTTCCAAAACAAACAAAATACCGACAGTAACTTATTTAATTCGAGTTCTGTGTGTCATAGGAATGGTCACACTCCCCAACAGAGAGACAGCCATTTGGTGCTCAAATTCCATGATGAATGGACAGCCATGGAGCAACAGGATTGGACAAAGGGGAAATGTCATGGCAACTGTCTGAGTGGGGAAACCTACTCGGATCTACCGGCTCAGCCACTCCATCTCTGTGAGCTGACCCTTCCTCCTGGGTACGAGGCAGGACCTCTCTAGAGCAAGTGTGTCGTGATCTGCTACCGAACCAAGAGTGTCATAGATTTTCTTTAAGCTTCTATGTGGAAAGGCAGTGGAAGATTCCAGCAAATAGCTCTAGGCTTTGAGAGAGAAAGTATGACTTGCTTTGGGTAAGAAAGAGAAGCCTGAAAAAAAAAAAGGAGGTTAGGAGAAGGTTCCAGAGAGCTGTTTCTGAGGCCTTTGAAGGAACTTCAGTTCAGATTCCTCAGCAGGCCAAAGAAGCAACATGTTTTGGAATATCCTTTTCTGAACCTGGAAGGCCCAAGAAAGAAGATCCTGCTGGATAGATGCCTCAGGTTACATTGAGCGGCCTCCACACAGTGCTTTACTAGCGAAAATTCTCATGAAAACCTCTCCTGCGAAGATCTCTACTTAAAAGGACATTCTTTGTCGATCAGCACTCGCAGCTCTGAGACCTTTGAGGTGGAGGAGAGAAATTCGACATTCATTTCTCTATACAGGACATAGGACACTCCAGACATTTCACCTCATACAGTTCCCACAACTACAAAACTCCAAATAATGAACGGCCTGGTGTTTAGCACGTGCCAGCCTCTGCTACTTCAGCTCTGTGTTAGATACTGCTACCATCCCCTGGTTTATAGGTAGAGAAACAGGGATAGAGAAGTTAGGGGACTCCATCGTGTGCCTGATCACGTCCATGCTATTATCTGTCTGCCCTGTGGGCTGGGAAAACCAGAGCCCAGAGAAGTTACATGGTTCTCTCAAAGGCACGCCAGAAGTGTAAGGAGTGGAACCAAAATCCAGCTCTGTACCCTCTATATTCCCGTATCTACCATGCCGACCATGGTCCTCCAGGCGGCAAGTGTATTATGACAGCTAAGAACCTGCTAGAAATACCCGATCTTGGGGCCCAGCAATGTAGACCAGAGCGTGGGAAGCAGGCCCTGTATCAGGCTGTCTTCTGCAGAGAACTCAAACTGGCAGTGACTGACCGGGCTAAAGAGACAGTGGAGTCTGGGCATCAAGGTTCTGGGAAGTGAGAAAGAATGGGTGCTGGCCACGACCTGCCTCGCTGGGACACAGCTCAGCCGTGACCAGCTCCTGTCCCTGGCCTGTCAGTGCACAGGCTCCGGCTCCTCTTTTCCTGCGCAGAAGACAGAGTCTAGGCGGGTCCTTGACCGTCCTCACCCTTGCTCACTGCACAGATGCAGAGACACTAGATGCATTTCCGTTTCTGGTCAGCGTTTCCAAAGTCCTCCCCTGGCTGCAAGGAACTCTCCTTGTCTCCCAGCTCCTTCCGCTCACGCTCAGGGAGGAAGTCATTCTGGGGCAGCGTGGCCAGCTGCTGGCCTGCTGCTAGGTACATTAGGCAGCGAAAATGTCTTTTACAGTCCTGAAACCAGCCCCCGCCCTTTTTCCCACACTAATGTTTGCGTTTCTCACCGCTTGGCGGAAATGTTTGCGATCCCCAGCTTCCCTTCGGAAGGAGATGATGGAAGAACTCAGCACCAGCATTTGTGTTTTTCAGGGGGGTTCGTAAGGATACTGCTTTTCAAGACATTTCCCTTCTTTAACAAAAACTAGTCCAAGCTCATTGAGTTCCTGCAAGCCCTACAGGTCCCCACAGAGCATGTGCTGCCCAGAGTGGTTTATTTCACCTTCAAAGTCAAAAGAGAAGGATCTTCAACCTTCCTAATGCTGTGACCCTTTAATACAGTTCTTCATGCTGTGGTGACTCCCCTCGACCATAAAATTATGGTTACTTCATAACTGTAATTTTGCTGCTGTTACAAATCGAAATGTAAATATCTGATATGCAACCCCTGTTAAAGGGTCATTCACCCCTCCCCAAAGGGGTCACAACCCACAGGTTGGGAACCACTGTTTTAGAAGGACATAAACATGAATAAAGAGGTAAAGAAAGAACCCCCATAAGAGGGCAAGAAGGGGCTGAGGAGATATCTTAGTCAGTAAAGTGAACCTGAGTCCATTCCCCAGTATCCATTAAAAAAAATCTGGTCAGGGTGGTTCATAATCCCGGCACTGGGGATGTGGAGACAGAAGGGAGAAGGGTCCCTTGGGCTTGATGGCCAGCCAGTATAGTCAACTTGTGAGCACACACACACACACACACACACACACACACACACACACACACGTGCACACATGCACATGTACACATACAGATGCACACACATGCATATGCACACATGTGGACACACACAGGCACCCACATGTTTGCATGCACACACCCAAAATAAGTGGCTAAGATCTTACCTGCAAAATCTGGACCACGGTGTCTCCAATACAAAAGCAGACACACCAGCCCTGCTCCTGTTCAAAGACCTTCCTTTTCCTCCTTCAAGTCCTCTGCTCCATCTCAGGGCTATCACTTCAAAATTCCATCAGGCACACAGAATTTAGGGTAGATGCCTCTCTCAACGTGGATAAAGAAGACTCTTAAAAAGCCACGGGGCAAAATGACGTCACGCGACTTCTTCATACAGATTTGTCTGAGTGGCACAGAAGAAACACCTCGACTCTTCAGTCGGTTTTGCTAAGTTATATAAGTGACGTTTGGAGAGAGGGAAGATCATATCTGCAACGGAAAGCCAAAGATGGATGATACGGCTCAAAGTGATGAAGCTCACAGCAACAGGGATATGGTGAGCTATGTGCCTCCCAAAGCAAAAAAGGTCCCGATGACCCTAAAAGGCCACCACCTGCCTTCTTCCTCTCTTGCTCTGGATGCTGAGCAAAGATCAAGAGTAAATAGTGGGGGGTTGGGGATTTAGCTCAGTGGTAGAGCACTTGCCTAGCAAGTGCAAGGCCCTGGGTTCGGTCCTCAGCTGGGGGAGGGGCAGAGGAGGGGAGAGTGAGTATGTAAGCCTCCCCATGGAGGGGAAGATGGAGAAGATGAAAATGATGGGGTAATAATGTAACTCTCCTGTACAGAGTATGGAGGGCATGTGTGCCTCACGCAACCATCTTGCTGAAGATGTGAAACTTGAATTCTACTCAGCATTAGCTTCAGACGTTTTCATACCCACCTGTGCCCTTCCAGGAGCCCAGCCCACCTGACCCTAGAAGGAGAGATCCCATCCACATTCCCTTGAGGACCATGATGGCTGGCACCGGGATGTCCAGAGTTGAGACTACACCACTCACGATGATCAACTAGTGCCCTTCAGTGCACACCGTTTACAGCAGTCCTGGCACTCTGAGCAGAACAATGTAACGTTCCCAGAGCAGCGACTGCAATTGTTATCAATAACAGAACAGGAATTAATGTTTGCACAGACTAATATTATTGTTCTCCTAGAACACAACTCAAAAGAGCCAATCGTTCCTAGAAATCTATTGAAAATTGTTAATAGGTGCTTGAGGGCTAGAGAGATGGTTCAGCTAAGAGTCCATGCTGTTGCTTCAGAGAAACACACACACACACACACACACACACACACACACACACACACACACAACCAAAATAAATAAATCTTTATAAATTGATGACCACAAATATTTGTTACGGTATGAACAATGGATTAAGACAAACTAAAAGAGCCCTTTTCTCTTGTGTGTTCTCTTCAGGCACATGAGAAGAATTCACTCATAAACAGGAAAGAAGAAAAGGGAGGCTATTTCCAATTCCCAGCTATTATGAGTAAAGAGGCCGTGAAGGTGGATGAGCAAATCTCTATAGTAGGATGTAGAGTCCTCCGGGTATATGCCCCAGAGCGGGGCAGCTGGGTCTTGAGGTAGACTGATTTGCAACTCTTTGAGGGGCCTCAACACTAATTTCCATAGCGGTTGTACAAGTTTGTACTTCCAGTAGCAACGAATAAGTATTCTCCATTCCCTGCCTCCTTGCCAGCATGAGATACCATTTATTTTGTTGATCTTGGCCATTCTGACTTGAGTAAGAGGAAATCTCAAAGTCGTTGTAATTTGCATTTCCCTGATGGCTAAGGACATTGAACAATAGCAGAGACCTATCAGGAAGATATACTGCTGTAGTAGTGGCACAAATGTTATGGAAGTAACCAACCACTTGTGGGTTTTGTTGTTGTTGTTGTTGTTGTTGTTGTTTATTGGATATAAGACCCACTTCATGAGATAGAACCCATACCTGCCACTGTTAGTAAGATCAAGAACCTGAGAGTGGATAGGGCATGGACTCGAGGGGCAAACCTACTATTATTCTACTAAATAAACAGAGCAATCAAACCACTCCTAATGACATACTGCTATACCCAGAGATCACTGCATCACCTTCATCAGAGAAGCTTCTGTTTGCAATCAATAGTAATTAACACAGCTATCCACAACTAGACAGTGTTCAGAGAGGGAGAGACCTTAGAGTACTCAGCTCCAAGACATTTTTATCACACTCTCCCCTCAAGGACCTATGTAGAAGAGGAGGCAGAAAGACTATAAGAGCCAAGGCGGGCAGTGGTGGCGCATGCCTTTAATCCCAGCACTCAGGAGGCAGAGCCAGGCAGATCTCTGTGAGTTCGAGGCCAGCCTAGGCTACAGAGTGAGTTCCAGGAAAGGCATCAAAACTGTGCAGAGAAACCCTGTCTCAAAAAAAAAATGGCTGTAAGAGCCAGAGATGGTGGATGACTCCAAGGAGACAGCATCATCCAGACACAGCAAGGCTGTAAACTCGCAGAGACTGTGACAGCCTGCACAAGTTCACAAGTTCAAGCCAGAAAAAAGTCTCAGTACAGAGAAGTGGGCACAACGTCCCTCCCCTGACCAAGAAGCTATTTGCAGTTGATACCTGCTGGGAAGGGGAAATCAGTTTTCTCCTATGGAATAACACTGAGTGCATCAACCACATTCCAGGGCAGTCTTCATGATCAGGAGTAGTCGGTTAGCACAAAATGAACTCTGTGTGTGTGTGTGTGTGTGTGTGTGTGTGTGTGTGTGTGTGTGTGTGTGTGTCCGCCTTTTTTCAGTTTGATTTGATGTTTTTGTTGTCTTGTTTTACTTTTTTTTTTTAAGAGAAAGAATATGAAGATGGGTGGATCGGGATGGGGGATGATCTGGAAGGAGTTAGGGGAGGGAAAAGAAGATGGTCAAAATTTTTGCATGAAAAGATTTTTTTTTTTAATTAAAAAAAAAATGTTCTTGAAAGAGGAATGTCCGAGAGCTACCAAGAACCATGTGTGGGTTCTGCCCAAAGAGGTCTAGGATGTTGAAATAAAGCAAGATGGAGACTCTAACCATCTACTTGGAAACGTCTGTGCAGGGTGATATATGGGAAACTGGCAAGTGCTTGACTAAGTGGGCGTAAATTAGAGACTTGGACAAGAGGCATGAAAGGACCTGTCTCCAAAGAGCGTCAGCTGTGCCAAGATGGCCTCCAGCCTTCCAGATGGACTCACTTTCTACTGGAAAGTGCTGGCGCTGTTGAGTTTGGCCTGGGCTACAAGACGTTCCCCAACTTGGCCCAGCTTTCTCCAGGAGTATTTTCTCTTTCTGGAAGAAAAAAAAAAAAAAAAGCAATGCAGCACAAAAGAGGGAAGCTATACAGTGAGGAGGCCAAAGAACGTCAGGGATGTGAATCATCAGGGAGGAAATTCCCACGCTGATTCCCAAAGTTATTTTCTTCCAGGCCAACCCACGTGTCCGCAGATTCTCAAAGCCCCTTCTAAGGGGGTCACGCTTGCATCATTTTGTAGCATGTAGATAGTCCGCACACTTGTTTCTGTCTCCGCCAGCTCCTTCCGCGTGCACCCGAGCAGCTGTGGGGAAATTGTAATGGGGGCGGAAAATGAAGCTAAAACCTCTGCAGCTTTGCACCACGTGACTTTCGGTCGCTGGGGCCTGAGGAGTGGAGCCTGAGTACAGCTCAGTGGCAGAGTGCAAGGCCCGGTGTTCAACCCCCAGAACCGTGAAGAGTGAAAAAAAAAAGTGTGGGAAATGCCACGTGGCATTCTGGATGTCACGGCCCCTGTAGCGGCCACACTTCATCAAATGGTGCCCCACGCTACTTTCCTGTCTTCCCAAAGACTTGGCTGCCACCTCCCTGAGCAGACCAAGGGAAGACTGAGCAGAGAGCTGCCACAAGGTGAGCTGCCTGTCTCCCCTGAGGCTACTGCCATCCTCGATGCTCAGACAGTGCCACTGAGAACACGGCTAACCCCTTACCCAGTGACTGAGGAAGCAGGGTCAGGGAAATGACTGTGGGAGGAAGCTCCCCAAGAAAGATTTTAAGATCACTTAGTGCTCAGTGTTTTAAGATCATTTATCCCAAGTAATAAAAGGAATGGATTAAGAGCAGTAGAGGAAAAAAAAAAAAAGTTGTTTCAGTGACCCCTACCCAGCAGCCCTTCTGGGGATGAGATTCTAAGCCTAGTTATTACTCTCTAGCTGGTTGATGGCTGGCAGACATGTCCTTCTGAGACAGGTCCTATTGCCTCTCCTTTATCATCCTTCACACTACAGAATAATGAGTTGTACCACCATTTGTGAGTGACCTCAATACTCATTTGGGTAAGCCCGTATTTCTGTCATTTTTTATCTTTGAACTAGTTTTTGCGGATTCGACTGTGTCCCCTGCCTAAAGAGCTATGTTGAACATAATCCTGATCGCAGGTGCCTGTGGGTGGGAGCTTGTTTGGAAATGGGGTCTTTGCAGATGAGTGAGTTGCACCATTGGGAAGCCCTTGGACCTGTGCAACCGTGTCCTTGGGGAAAGAGCAAGTCCAGGAACAGAGACAGACATGCACAGAGAAAGAATCCCATGTGGACAGGAAGTCAGGACACTGGGAGCACACAGTTGACGTGGATACAATGACGTTACCCCCTCCTTCTTTCTCTTTCACTTCCTGGCACTGAGCAGCTTGCTCTGCCATGTGTTTGCACCATGATACACTGTTTCATTACAGGCCCCAAAGTGTAAGACCAACCAACCAACTTGGGTAACCATAAGCCCAACTGGAAACCTTTGCTCCTTCTAAGTCACATGTCTCGGGTATCTTGTGACAGTTACAGAATGTTCGCTATCATAATTGAAGGAAAAAATTATTTCACAATAATAGCAGGGGACGTCATCACTCTTAATAATGGAGGGAGCCACCACACAGAAAAAGAGTGAAGAAGGTGACCTCTTATACAATAGAATATACCAACTAAACTTAAGACAGGTAGAAAACATTTATCCCAAGAGCATGTGAGACATTTTCCAGGGTAGACAATAAGTTAGGTCACAAACTAAGTCTCTCTCTCTCTCTCTCTCTCTCTCTCTCTCTCTCTCTCTCTCTTTCTCTGTGTGTGTGTGTGTGTGTGTGTTTGTGTGTGTGTGTGTGTGTGTGTGTGGTGTTTGTGTGTGTGTGTTCATGACAGTGTGTGAATGTGTGTGCATGCAGGTCAACAACAGGTATCCTCTATTGCTCTCCACCTTGTATTTTGAGACAGGGTCTCTCACTGAACACGGTGCTGACCAATTGGCTAGCCTGGCTGGCCAATGACCTCTGAGGGTTCAACTGTGTCTTCCCCTCCACCCTTCACCATCAATACTAGGGTTACAGAGACGCACTGCCATACCCAGCCTTTTCATGGGTGTTGCGGATCCAAACTCAGGTCCCCATGCTTGTGCCGTGGGGCAGGTACTTCATCAACTGCTGTCTCCCTAGACCCTGAATAGATTCACAACGGTGCACTTAGTACAAAGTGTCTTCCTTGAACTGTAATAGGATAAAACTGGAAATTGATAACTTAAGTAAAGCTGGAAAATCCACAACTTTGTGGAAATAGAATAGGCCCTTAATCAATGGGTCAAATAAATCAGATATGCTTAGAGAAAAAAGAAAACAGAGAATGTGAAGTGCAGGGGCTGA
The DNA here is from genome assembly GCF_049852395.1 of Peromyscus maniculatus bairdii. NCBI lineage: Eukaryota > Metazoa > Chordata > Mammalia > Rodentia > Cricetidae > Peromyscus > Peromyscus maniculatus. The sequence goes on along the minus strand of NC_134869.1, from coordinate 21,023,034 downwards.
GAGGGACGCTTACAGCTGTAGGTGTTTACATTTTAAAAGAGAACGGCACCAGGTGCAGTGGTGGTGGCGTACGCCTTCAATCCCAGCACTCGGGAGGCAGAGGCAGGCGGATCTCTGTGAGTCCAAGACCAGCCTGGTCTACAGAGTGAGTTCCAGGACAGCCAGGGCTGTTACAAAAAGAAACTCTGTCTCAAAAGAGAGTGATTGGGGGGCAAGGGGACATGAAACCAGCAACTGACTTTTACAAATTGCAGAACAGAAAAAGAGAAAACTAACCCAAAGTTATCAGGAAAAAAAAATAAAATAATAAATATCAGAGATCAATAAAACAGAGGCTGAAATAGAGCATAGAGTCTTAGACTGAAGACTTAGATCAGTAAGATACTGTCCAAAGGGATCTACAGATGGAGTCAAATCCCTGTCAACACCTCAATTTCTCTTTAGCAATTAAAAAATTGACGTGAAACACTGGGCAAGCGGTCTGACGTTCCCAGACCCATCAAAGGACCTTTGACAGAGACGCCAAGACCACTCAGCTGGGCTTTTCAACACTGAGGCACCCAGATACCAAACGGTAAAGCTGAACCTTTTAACCTAATAAAGAGTGTGAGTGCACGTGTGCATGTGTGCCTGTGTGTGTGTGTGCTCCAGCATGTGTGTGTGTGTGTGTGTTAGTGTGTGTATGAAAGAGTGTGTGAGTGCATGTGTGGTATGCATGCACATGTGTACATACGTATATGTGTGTCTGTGTGTGTCCATGTGTGTGTCCGTGTCTGTGTGTCTGTGTGTGTGCCCGTGTCTGTGTGTGTGTCTGTGTGTGTGTGTGTGTGTGTGTGTGTGTGTGTGTGTGTGTGTTTTAGACTTCATAAACTCACTTGTTATTTTTGACAGGGTCTCACTCTGTAGCCCAAGCTGTACTGGAACTCACTATGAAGCCGGAACTGGCCTTGAATTGAGAAACACCACACCCATCTAACGGTTTTAATATTTGTGCACCAAAAGATACTTGGAGCTGGTCATCGTGGTAGATGCCTTTCTCCTTGGCTCCTTAGGAGGCTGAAACAAGAGACTCATGAGATCTAAGGTAGCCTGCGTTATACAATAAATAAGAGCCCGACCTAAAATTATTTTTAAAGTACAGCAGTTCAATTTTATATTAAAAATATTATGTTAAAAATACCTTTGTGTCTGCTCTAAGCCCACGTGACCATATGCAAGTAAGAGAAAAGGAAGAACATTCTACTTTGGTTGCTGGCAGTGATGTGGTTGTTGAGTGTGGTGTTTTGATGAGGAAGGGGCTTTGCGTGTGTAAGAGTTGGGAAGTTAAAACCCGGTTGCCCTGATCTAGCCCAGGGTGCCTGAAATGTGCCATCTTCTTGGGCTGACCCCTGAGGGCCGGACTTACAGCTGGAAACTGTCACACCCAGTGACCGGCCTCCACAATCAGCAGCCATGCTGGGAAAAGGAAGAGAACAGTTGACTCCCTTACTACACGTGTGTCATCTACTTGGCTAAGACTCCCCAGAGTGTCCCCTCACCAAAGCTCCCAGCTCCTCCCCTTATTCCCAGCCACCAGCCGCAGCAGCCCAGCTCCCTGAGAGCACCCCAGTCCCTGGGAGAGCGTGGCTCCTCTGTCCTGGTATCCACACCCAGGACTCTGAGCTCTCCGATGTTCCCATGGCAGTGAGATAAAACCCACTTGTTCCCTCTCTCCACAATAAAACTGGCAACTTAGAGGACCCGGAGATAAAAGACTGAGAGGTTTTTTTTTTTTCCTTCAAGTAACAAACAGTGGTTTGTCTTTCTCTGCTACCTCAGAGCTGTACCAGGATCAAAGCGCGTGAAACCGGCAGAAACCCAAGACAGGCCAGTTCTGGCCGCCCTGTGTGGGATCTGGCTGCGTGCAGGACAGAGTAGAGAGAGGAGCCTTGTGAGAAAAAAAAAAAAAATCACATGGGCCAGCTAGACTCAAACATGCGTGCACACAGGCCCCCAAAGTTAGTTTGGTAGCTTTTCCCTCACGCTACTTTTACCTTGGCAAATAGACAGGATATGGGGACAGAGAGGGACACAAAGGACGGCGAACTGGGCTCGTCCCATGGGTAAATCTTGAGCTGACTCAACGTTGTTTAGTCTAGAAAGCCTAAGGGGCTGGCAACAGACACCTAGGTGTGCTAAGAACGGATGGGACTCTGAAGTCCGATGTGGGTGTCTGCTCGAACTCAGTGGGACTGCGCACAATGAAGAGGAAAGAGAATAGTGTGTTCCCCTGATAGTGAGGCCCATGGTATAACCCTGAGGCCAGACCCTGTGCTGAGAACCCACAAGGCCACCGTGGGGCAGGTGAGTCTATTCTCCCCATGTTATAGACAAGGAGATCTGAAGGTCAGTGTTCCCAAGTCATGTTCCAAGGAAGGACGTCGGTCTGCACCAAGACGCACACTGTTAACCTAATGTAACAGGCTCTTTCCACAGGGATCGTGGGCATAATTTTGAAAAATGCCAAGCAACAGACAACTGTAGGACATCAGTTTTCAGTCGGCTCACGACTCCCAAAACAGCTCTGTTAAAGCCCCATCCTTAGTACCTGTGAATGGGACCTTATTTGGAAATAGTCTTTAGAGAAAAAAAAAAAAATCAAGTTTAAGTGAGTTATTGGGTTAGAATGGACCTAGAACAGTGGCTGCTGTCCTTGTAAGGACAGGTAAATCTGGATACAGATCAGCACCAAGGGAAAGTAGCCATGTGTATAAGGAGAATAACATTGGAGGTGTGCTGTGTTAAGTCAAGGAACAAGAATGTAACATGAATCTTTTTTTATGAAGAAAATTTCTTTATTCATTTTACACGCCAATCAAAGATCCCCCCTCTTTCCTCTTCCCGCCCCTCCAGCCTTCCCCTCCTGTAACATCAATCTTAAAAAGTAAAATTTATAACGGCTCTAGCCTTCTCTGACAGCAAGGGACGGGACTAGGAAGGAACAGGATGCTACCACAGTCCACCTGACCCATGAAGATGACCTTGCCACACTCCGCCCTGCCTTCTCACACCTCAGCGGGGCGCTTACGTCAACCTCTTCTTCAGTTACTGAACTCAGGGAACATGTACTTAGCACTCACAAAGTGACTGGCACAGGAGGATGGAGGTGAGTGCCAGAGAAGTGCTGAGGGACCAGGTCGTTAGGAATCTCACGGTTGCTGTGGCCTGGATGGTGCTTTACTTCCCTGACAGCCTAGAACGCACCTCCTTCCAGCTCCATCCGGCTTCACCTCACTGGGCCCGTGACACCCTCCCCACAGGTTTCTTGGCTTCCATACTGAGTTTGTTTATAGATGACCATATGGTGATTTTTTTTCTTATTTATATGCAATGTCATTCCTCATCCTCCACCCCACCCCCATCAAGCTGTGGGCCTCACAAAAAGCAGTTTCTATTCATCTCTGTGTATTCTGTGCTTTTGGAGATCTAGTAAAACATAACTGATCAGTAAACAGTTGACAAATCGACATTCCAAATATTCTAGAACTTAAGCAGCAGAAAGCTTAAAACAACAGAAAAATAGTCATAAATACAGAGGGCATGAATACAGGATTTATAAAATTTTAAAATATAACTGCTTCTTAGTCCCATGGATTTCATCAAATCAACTCTACTCAAAATAAAGAGGAATTCTAAGTTCAAACTGCATTGAGAAAACACATTTCACTCTGCTGAGACCAACACAAGATTGACAACCCATGGGGTTAAGAGGCTGGGGAGATAGAAGCAAGATTCTACCCACCTGCTTGCAAGAGTGAAAAACATCCCCCTCTAAGGAGGTAATTCACCAATGCCCCTTGAACTACAAGTCTGCTTTGCCTTGGCCAGCACTGGCATCTAAGGGCTCCTGGAGAACGTCCTGTGAACAGGACTGCACCAGAAAACTGAAGCTTCCTTAGGATCCCACTGTAGCATCCTTTGTAACAGCACAGCCATCAAGAATCACTCAAGAGACCTTCTCCAGAGAACCAGGAAAACACACCTAGGAAGGCCCAACATCCAAGATAGATAGAAAAGTAGATAGACAGACACACAGATGAGAAGACTTCCCAAGACATTGCCTTCCTACCACAGTGACACTTCATTTTTTTGTTATTTTGTCTGACATATAAAAATTATGCATATTCATGGGGTACCATGTGATGATGTTTCAATAGATGTGTATCGTATAACGCTTACATTGGGTTAAACATATTTATCACCTCAAACATTCGTTGTTTCTTGATGGTAAAAATAGTTCAAAAGCTTTCTTCTGTCATTTTGAAATCAGTAGAGTATTGTCCTTGTCTACAGTAGCCCAAGTGTACAATAGCCCACTAGCTTCTCACTCTTACTATCACTTAGTAACCATTGACTGACCTTCCGACCATTGACTGACCCCCTTCCTCACCATCTCCCCACTGTCTCCAGCCTCGGATAATGATGACTCAACTCTCCATTTCTACCATTTTGGTTACCTGACTGTTCACCTAGTGAACAATTCAAAATAAATTCAAATTTTTAAATAATTAAGCAGTGGTATTATACACCTGTAAATCTCAGTACTTGGAAGGCTGAGATAGGAGGATCAGGAAGTCAAGGCTAGCCTAGGCTACATACTAAGGCCCTCTCTCAAAAAAGCCAAAGGCTGGGAATATAACTCAAAACTCTATGGTAGAGTGCTTACCCAGCATGCACAAGTCCCTAAGTTTGATCCCCAGAATTTGTTGCTGGAAACCTAGCCAAATACTCAGTGCTCGTGAAGCCAGGAATGTTGGTGGAGTCTTACAACCGCTACTTTACCAGCATGATCCCTAACAACAATCTGAACATTTGCCCTTATATCCACACATGAGTTTAGTCCTTACCCTTCATCAAGGAAATTTGTCTTTGCTACAGATGGAGACCACTACAGAAAATCACAGCCAATCAAAATGCAGAGTTGTGGAGTCTGGTTCCAATGGATAGATCTAAGAAACACTCCCACACCTAAGGCTCAGTGAACATCTTGGAAGAGGGAGCATGTGATAGTTAGGTTTACTGTGGCTATGATGAAACACCATGACCAAAAAAGCAAGTTGGGGAAGAAAGGGTTTTTTAGGCGTACACTTCCACATCACTGCTCATTGTCAAAGGAAGTCAAGACAGGAACTCAAACAGGGCAGGAACCTGGAGACAAGAGCTGATGCAGAGGCCATGAAGGGTGCTGCTTACTGGCCTCATGGCTTTCTCAGATGACTTTGGCTTGTGTCAAGTTGACATAAATCTCTCTCTCACAGAGCAGAAAAAAGTATAAGAGCCCAAGTGGATCAGGGAGTTTGCTGGGAGATTTTGTCTCCTAGTAATGTCAGAAGCTACACCCATAATGTCTCACCAACATGGCTGACTACCCATGAGCTGGACCAGGATGGCACCAACAGGTATGCCAAGATGGAGGAAAGCCCACAAGGCCTCAAGCCGACACAAGGAGCTATGAGCAACTAAGAAATACCGAGAGAGGAAGAAATAGTCTTCTCTAAGGAACAGCAAACACCAATTGGTTATCCAATGCCAAATGGTCAGCCCTGAAGATGTACATGTGAGTAACATTATACAGGCTGAGCAGGTTTTATGTATATATAATTATATAGTTATATATGGGTATGCATACATACATACACATGTAATAACAATAAAAAAGAGGCCATGAATTTGAAAGAGGGCAAGGAAGATTATATGGGAATTTGGGAGGGAAGAAAGAGGAAGAAGAAATGTTGTAATTATATTATAATCTCTGTCTTAGTTAGGGTTTCTATTGCTGTGAAGAGACGCCATGATCACCAAAACTCTTATAAAGGAAAACATTTAATTATGGTGGCTCTCTTACAGTTCAGAGGTTTAGTCTATTACTGTCATGGCGGGAAGCAAGGCAGCGTGCAGGCAGACATGGTGCGGGAGCTGAGAATCCTTACATCTTGATCCAAAGGCCACAGGAAGTGAACTGTCTCAATGGGTGTGGCTTGGGCATCTATGAGACCTCAAAGCCCGCCTCCACAGTGATGTACTTCCTCCCACAAGGCCACACCTTCTCATAGTACCACTTCCTTTGGGGGCCATTTTCTTTCAAACCACCACAGTCTCAAAGATTTAAAAAAGTTTCATAGAAAAACCCAACTATAGACTATTAAGTCATAAATAAAAATCTAGGATGGAAAGGTCCTACATCTTTCTTGCCTACTGCAGGAATGCTCGTAAGTGATTATAAATCACAGAATCAATGTGTGTTAGTTTACATCACTCTGATAAAACATCTGAGAGAATCCGCTAATATGGAGGGAAAGTTGATTTGGACTCTATTAGTTCATCTGTTTTTAGAAGACTAAAGATGAGATCCATTTCCTTAAGATCCAGACCCTGGGTAAATAAATAAACACCAGGCCAGTCAAAAGCCCACTGTGTCTGAAGGAAGCATCCCCTTGCCCTCCTTCAAGAGTTTGTACAATCGGGACACAACTGGCCAAATTACTCCATCCCCTATTGTCCCCCTACAGAACCCATTCCAACTCCTTATATTGCCCACGCTCAGCCTTTTCCAGGCCTTTGTTGTTTGTTTGTTTGTTTGTTTGTTGAGACAGTATCTCACTATCTAGCTCTGGCTGACCTGGAATTCACTCTGTAGACCAGGCTGGCCTCGAACTCACAGAGATCCGCCTGCCTCTGCCTCCTGAGTGCTGGGATTAAAGGCGTGCGCCACCACTGCCCGGCCCTCTTCCAGCTATTCTTAAACCCAGTATCTTCACGTATGTTCAACTGCTAGATGCCACACTACAGAGCCTTGTAAATCTCAGACGACCTCCACATTTTTTTTCACTTAAAAACCCAGATTGTCTCATAGAAGTGTGATGCCCTGACTAACCTAAGACACAATGTTTTGTCCAACCCCATACCAACCTTCTACATGGTAAATCCACTTAATCTGCATATGCAAGATTTTCTAAACGGTGCCTGGGCAGGCTAAGCATATTCCCCAACGTTATACAGTGAGGGAAGATGAGTCCGTGTGGACTCTCAAGCAACCTGCCTTCAGATCATCTCTCCCTACATGCCCCCAATGGCTTTCTGGTACCCAGACCTCTTCGTCTACTTGTCACTCGTTTGCACTGCTCGCTCCCTCCCTCTCTGCATTCATTTGGCCATCAACGCCCTTGAGAACCTGCTGTATACTGACTGGGCGCCATGGCGGATGAAGAACACAGAGTGAAACAGTACTGCCTCCCTGGCTCTGAGTCATTTACAGTCCGCAAAGAACACACAGGTGAACAGACAAGGCCGTACATGAAAGTCTACAGTGGGAGCTTGGAAAGCCCCCCCCCCCACGGCATCCCTCATTTTTCCTCTTCTCTTCCGTCCTTTGAGGTCCTGCACCTATCACAACCGGAACAACATGATTCTTGCAGGTAGAGATAGTTACCTAAACAGACGTGCACATTCCCGACTCTCAGACTAGCCCTGGAACCCGCTCCCTGGCAGCCTGTAGTTTGATGAATGTCATTTTGCATCAACTCACTAACAAGAGCATTGTGTCTTCCTGCTTCTCTCCACGGGGATCCAGGTTGAAGACAGAATGAAAAGGAGGCTAATCAGGTGATACCTCTCCTCAGAGCTGAGGGAAGAAAGCACAGGAAGATGCTACCTGCTAGCCTTAAATGTCCTCTACCTTATCCCAGGTCAATAAGGAGTCGAGTTGCAAACACCATTGTTCTGACTGGGCTAGAAAGGACAGCCTACTGAAAGGGTGTGCGATCTTGCCTGTGATCTGCTGTCTGCACAGGAGAGCGGTACCTCTGCTCCTTTCCCCTCAAACAAAGCATTAAAACTGTCACATGGATCTGTTCAAAGGCAAACCCACCGGCATCCACTTCCTCATTTGGAGAATCAGACCAGTGGTGAGGATTCTCTAACACAGGGGTTCTCAACCTTCCTAATGTCACAACCCTTTAATACAGTCCCCCCATGTTGTGGAGACCTCAACCATAAACTTAGTCCTGTTGCTTCTTTATAACTGTAATTTTGCTACTGTTAGGAATCATAATATAAAGATCTGATATGCAGAATATATGATATGTGAACCCTGCGAAAGGGTTGTTCAGCCCCCAAAGGTGTAGCACAAATCTTAAACAGTCATATAATAAAAACCCAGAGCCAGATATTGGGGTAATCAGAGAGACAAAAGAACAAGCCACTGGAGAAATTTCTCACCACTACCAAATACTCAGCCAAAAGGAAGGTGAGATCCTGTCTCCACGAATCCTCGGACTGAATGCCCCTGAGTCCTCAGCCAAAAAGGCACTAAACCCCTGTCTCCTCCCTCCTTATATTCCTTTCTCTGCCCAGCCATATCACTTCCGGTCTCAACCTTCCTAGTGCTGGGATTAATGGCGTGTGTGCTTCCCAAATACTTCGAGCAAAGGCATGAGACCTGAGATGCTGGGATTAAAGGTGTGTGCCACCATTGCCTGGTTTTGTCTCTCTTTTAGACTGGATCCATCTTGTGTAGTCCCGGGTAGCCTTGAACTCAGAGAGATCCAGATGGATCTCTGCCTCTGCCCTCCACCCACCCACCTACCCCGAGTGTTAGGATTAAAGGTGTGTGCCATCACTGCCTGACCTCTGTAGTTAACTCTGTGGCTTGCTCTGCCCTCTGATCTTCAGGCAAACTTTATTTGTTAAGAGTACAAACAAAATATCACCACACCAAGGGGTCATGATTCACAGGTTAAGAACCACTGTCCTAAAACATGTCCCATGGCCCTGGCTACAGGCCTGACCCAAATCAAGCCATGTTGTAGACTTCACAACACCATGTGGCTCAGTTCCTGAGCCAATCATAATGAATGCAGAGCCCTGGCCACATGGGTATCCTGAAAGTATTTCTGCCACCCTAAGCTTGGCTTCAAGTGCTGCAGGTGGGCGGGGAGGACAGGCCCTGTGGCCCCAGAAGCGAGAGGGTGTCAAAGCACACAGACTGTCCCACAGGCTGGGACTGGAGTCCCACTCCATGCTGAGATGCAGAGAAAGTGCAGGAAACCCTGGGAAAATGGAAACACCACAGCTGGAAGGCAGCAGAGCTAGACGCCAGCACCCAAAGAAATACTTTATGAAGAATTTCATATCCTCACCCATCCCTGAAAAAACACTCAGGAAGTTAGGGTAGTTGGGGGGGGTGTGAGCTGTTTGAATTAATTAAGAAGATGCGAGCTATTTACAATAGCCAGGAGATGGGATGGAGATGCCTGTCTACAAGTGAGTGGACAAAGAACAGGGGGTCCTCATGCACAGAGAAATTTCATGCAGCAGCCAGAACAGTGGAAGCAGAAACTGGGTGTGGCTGGAGGTCATTACCTTACATGAAATAAACCAGACTCAGAAAGACAAATGTCTCTTATCCATGGAACCTAGATTTGTAATTCTCTCTCTCTCTCTCTCTCTCTCTCTCTCTCTCTCTCTCTCTCTCTCTCTCTCTCTCTCTCTCTGTGTGTGTGTGTGTGTGTGTGTGTGTGTGTGTGTGTGTGTGTGTGTGTGTGAAAACCGAAGGAGTGGAAATCGCAAGGGTAACGGACCGTGTGTCATAGGAAAGCAGGAGGAAGAGGCCCAGCAGAGGGAAGCAAGGGAACCAGGCCGGTGGGAATGGGCAATGGAGGAAGGGAACAAATGTCTGCAGATGCTGGGATGAGATCCTGCTAACTAAAATCTTTGACCAAAGCGAAAAGAATTTGGGCGGAAAATCAGCGGAAAATCAGAACTGGGTTGGACTGGCCTATACTTTTATACCCCTTAATATTGGTTTAGTTTTAAATATGTAAGGGGAGGTGGGGAGAAGAAACACCACCATCTTCTCTGAACCAGAGCTCTGAAGTTCTTAGTCTGGCCTGTGAGTTAAACCACATGTGAACAAGGTTTAACCATTACGTCTCCTGGGATTGCTGGTCAGAAATGCCCAAAGCCAGAACGCGGCAGACAGTCACTAGCGGGCTGGGTGCTGTTATACTCAGTCACTTTGGCAACACCACGGATTACTTCCAAAAATCATTTATCCACTTGTCTTAGTTATTTAGGCAATCACAACAAAATACCACAACATGTGTGGCCAGGACAGTGAAACTCATTTCTCATGGTTCTGGGAAATTTAAAAGCAGGTTACCCAGAGCTTCAGTTTCTGATAAGAACCTGCTACCTGGACACACAGAGCCGCTCTGCTACAATCTTACATGGTAGAAGGAGCTGAGAGAACTCCTTGTACTTCTGTGCTAAGAACACTGGTCCCCAGGACTGGGCAGATGTCTCTGTGGGTAAAGCATTCACCGTGCACATTGTGAGCACCAGCATGTGAATTCTCAGAACACACATGAAGCTGGTGCCAAAGCACACATCTGTGATCCCGGTGCTCCTGTAATGAGATGGAAGGTGGAAGTGAGAACCCCCAGAGCTCATAGGCCAGGTAGCCCCAGGGCACATGAAGCAGAACAAAGAGACCTAGCTCAAACCAGGTGGGAGTCAAGGACTGTCACCCAAGGTCGTCTTCTGACTTCAACTTACATGATGTGACAGGGAGATACTTGCACTCATACACACAAAAACATGCATACATGCATGCTTATTGTACACATGCACACACAACATAAAAGAGTACTAGTTCCTAGAGCAGGTATCTTAAAAGTTTGTATTAATAAAAACAAACCTGGAGCCAGGTATTGGGGTGAATGCTGGAAGATCAGAGAAGCAGAACAAGCCACAGCTACCTCACCTCGCCAATTCCTCAGCTGATCCTGTTTCCTCAGACTGGAAGCCTCTGAGTCCTTATCCAGAATGAATCTCAGCTGAACTGCTGCTAGAAGCCTAAAAGTTTAACCAGTCTAGTTCCTGGTTTCCATGCCTTATATACCTTTCTGCTTCCTGCCATCACTTCCTGGAATTAAAGGCTGTTGTTACCACACCTAGCTGTTTCCAGTGTGGCTTTGAACTCACAGAGATCTAGACGGATCTCTGCCTCTGGAAGGCTAGGGTTAAAGATGTGTGTGCCACCATTTTCTGGCCTCTATATCTAGTGGCTGTTCTGTTCTCTGACCCCAGATAAGTTTATTAGGGTGCACAATATTTTGGGGGACACAATATCACCACAAGTTTCATGGGGGGGGAGCCCCATCACCAAGACAGAACCAACAGCACATTGTTTTGTTCACAATGACCCATTTGGCAGCCTTTTAATGTTGTAACTACCATAGTTCTCATTTTACAGATTAGGAAATAGGAGCAGGATTGATGTTTTAGAACACATCTGTAATCCCAGCACTTAGGCTGAAACAAAAGGTTCATAAGTTTAAAGCCACAGTGAGACTCAAAGGGGAGGGGGATTGAGGAAATAGCTCACTCGGTAAACACGCAAAGCACAAGGACCTGACTTTGGATCCTGGCACCCATGTTAAAGCAGGGCACGATAAGCCCATGTCACGCATTGGGGAGGGGCCATGTGTTGGTTAGTTTTTATTGTCAATTTGACCTAACATAAAGTCATCTAGGTAGAGAGAATCTCAACCTAGGAATTTGTCTGAATCAGATTGGTCTGTTACCATGTATGTGAGAGATTGTCTTGTTTGATGACTGATGTGGGAAGACCCATCCCACTATGGGTAGCTCTATCCCTAGGCAGGTGAGTCTGACCTATATAAGAAAGCTAGCTAAACCTGAGCCAAAGAATCAGTAATCAGCATTCTTCCATGATCTCTGCTTCAGTTTGCTTGAGTTTCTGCCCTAATTTCCTTCTTCAATGGACCTTGACCTAAAAATGTAGGATGAAATAAACCCTTTTCTCCCCTAAGTTGCTTCTGATCCTAGTATTTTATCACAACAACAGAAAGTAGACTAGAATAGGGAGGGAGGGACACAGAAGTGGGGGACAAGTGCATCCTTGGGGGTACATTGGCCAGCTAGTAGCCAAATCTGTGAGCTCTGTATTCATTGAGAAACCCTATGCTCTGGATTCAGTGAGAAATCATGTGCTCTGGATTCAGTGAGAAACCCTGTGCTCTGGATTCAGTGAGAAACCCTGTGCTCTGGATTCAGTGAGAAATCATGTGCTCTGGATTCAGTGAGAAACCTTGTGCTCTGGATTCAGTGAGAATCCCTGTGCTCTGGATTCAGTGAGAAACCCTGTCTCAAAAAAAAGGTGGAGCACAATCTTGGAAGACATCCAGTGTCAGCCTCTGACCTCCATACACAAATGGGAAAGTGCACCTGCACATGTGTGTGTGTGTGTGTGTGTGTGCGTGCGTGCGTGCGTGTGTGTGCGCGCGCACACACACACACACACACACACAGTCTAAAGTCAAATTCACAGAATAAAAGAAACATGTGACTAAAAAGCTCTATGGAAACAGAGATACTCGTAATGGAAATTTTGTGTTCTCTAAAAGTAGTAAAACAGCTCCTGCTCCCATAACTCCATTCCACTAACAAACAACTACCTGCCCATAGCTGGACCTGGTGGCACAGGCCTATAATCCAGATTGAAAGTTCGAGGTCTGCATAGACTACAACATAAGTATGACAGTCGTCTAGGCAACTTAGCAAAACCCATCTCACTTTTTAAAAACTTTATAGGGCTGGAGATACAGTTCAGAATTGTGAGAAATAAATGCCTATTGAGTCCTTTTTTTTTTTTTTTTTTTTTTTTTTTTTTGGTTTTTCGAGGCAGGGTTTCGCTGTGTAGTTTTGGTGCCTGTCCTGGATCTCACTCTGTAGACCAGGTTGGCCTCGAACTCACAGAGAGCTGCCTGCCTCTGCCTCCCGAGTGCTGGGATTAAAGGCGTGTGCCGCTGCCACCGCCACCACCACCACCACCACCCGGCTGGAACCCGATTTTATAGGCACCCCACACATGCAAATATGGGCTTACATAGCTACGCCATGCATGCACATAGATTATGTGATCACACAGTGCATGGACTACGTAGGATATAAGTTCCTAGGATGATTAAGCATCGTGCCTGGCTACTGGACAGCACCCATGAGGTAGGTCATGTAGCTGTGGGGAATAGCTAGGAATTCTAACAACAGGAAGTTAAATCCATCCTATACGGCATAATGAAGTATGAGGCAGCCCTACCTAAAAGTAGAAAATGAAGCTCGTGGTGCATGCCTTTAATCCCAGCATTTGGGAGGCATCGAGAAGCAGATCTCTGTGAGTTCAAGGCCAGCCTGGTCTACATAGCAAGACTCAGAACATCCAGAGCTACATAGAGACCCTGTCTCGAAATAAATAAAGAAGAAAAGAAGAAACCTAACCTCCCAGACATTAAATCTTATAACCACTTATTAAGACTCATAATGTCAGCAAGTGCTAATGTTGCTTGCCCATTTTCACACGTGTACAGTGGGGCTGATGTGGTTCTCCTTTCCTCCATGTACACACCCACACTGTTCTTCACACAGTCGTGTAAGTAAGTAGTTCATGTCCTTTTTCTCCAATGCTACCACACAGAACATTTCCCAAGGTTTGCAGACACACGACTGACATCAGATCCTCCTGAGATGCCTGTTACAAACCCAGATTCTTGGGCACCAACCCCTATGGACTAAATCAGGAAATCGCATGCTTTTAACAAACGCTGAGTTTTTTTCTTACTAAAGCCAACATTTGACAACCACGGGACAGAAACTGTTCTCCTTTCTCCCCTTTGGGGATCAGACAAATCCTAACATGGGGTAGGTGATTATCAGATGTTGTTGAACACGCTAGCAAATGGAGTCATTAGCTTTTAACTAAGTTCTCCCCGAGTCCACCTCGCTAAGCCAAAACATTAAGCCTGCAACTGGGAGCTCGCATCTGGGGTGCTGCCAGCTGTCTATTTAAGGATCTCTCGGCCCCACGAAACTGGGAAATTCTTCACACTTCTGTCACAATTGTTTCCCCAGAACACAGGCAAGCACACATTGAGTACTCCACTAACATTTGTTACATGACAGTCGGATAACGAGAAGACGGAGTTAGTGAAGGCAGAGCGCCCACTGCCTTATTAGCTTGTGTGTGGGTTTCACTGTATACTTCCTGGGTCTTCACGAGTTTCTATTCCTATCCTAATTATAATTGTGTTCTGAGTGAGACTTTGTACAACCGTCACCCAATTCAGATAACGTGTGGTTCTCACTCAAATGAAAACCACCCAAATTAGATAATTTCGCAGTTGTTTATCCCATCTGTCCCTTCCCTTCCACTGCCTAGAATATAAGGGTGTGTTCATGATCCTCCTGCCTCAGCCTCCTGAGCTCCGGGATGATGGGTGTGCACCACCACTAGCTCCTTCTCTCCTAAATGACCAATGATTTAATGCCATCTTAATCCGAGACATAGAAGACATTTTTCTAGAAGCTAAAAAGCTGATTCTAAAATGTCCGTGAAAAAGCCAAGAAAGGAAGCAAGCCAGAACAAACCCAAACATGTGAGCAGCCTGGTTCTGCCAGCTTCCAGTCTCCCTGTAAGGCCACAGAAATCCAGACAGTGGGAGCTAACTGCTGCCAACAACCTGACCTAATTCAGGTGTCAGCACTGTTTCTCTGGAGCTGAGTGTGGTGACGCAGGTAACCCCAGTCTCAGAGAGGGGAGGCAGGAGTGTGAGGACAAGGTAACTGAGCCGCTGAGACGTCACAGAAGAATGCAGGAAAGGAACAGAGGGAGGGGTGATGGGAAAGAGAGCTATGATGTCATATCCGTGCAAAGAGCCAGTGCTGATTACCAAAGAATCCATAAGAACTTTCTAGATGAAAGGGAGGTTCATATGGGTGTTTGTGTATGTGTAAATTTGTATGTGTGTCTGTATGTGTATGTATGCCTGTGTGTGTTTGTATGTCTATGTATATCTGTATGTGTGTGTATATGTGTGAATGCAAGTATATATGTGAATGTTTGTATGTTGTGTACACATCTATATGTGTATGTATGTGTGTATTAAAGTGTATATATGTGTATGAGTTTGTGTGTATATGTGTGTGTGTGTATATGTACATCGTATGTTTGTATGTCTGTATATATATGTATATGTGTATATGTGGTTGTATTATGTATATATGTGTTTATTTGTGTACATGTATGTGTCTATATTGTGTATATGAGTGTGTGCATGTCTTCCTTTGGGGAACAATCATACAGGTGTGATTATCTGTCCACACTCATTGTACTGTGTACCCACGAATTGCATTTTCCTGTATTTGAAATATGTCTCATTTTTTAAATCTGTGTTTTTACATTGAGCAGAAATATCAAATCATGATCTATCCTGTATGTCCTGTGCTTTCGTCTTAGGACGACTGGACAGAAATGTGAGGTTTTAAACAGCCTGGTTTCAGACACCAGCATGAATAGCAGCAGGCCGTCTTCCAGTTATCCTACAAAGCAAATAAGCAGTGGGCCACACCATAACTTACTGCTTGTGTTTGGCATTGTGTTGGCTCTTAATATTTGGTTGAATTAAATCTTACTTTAATTAATATATATATATATATGGAATAGTTAACACATAGGAGTAAGGTTGACCAAAGCCATTAGGCAGCTTGACAAAGATTTCACACACCACTAGTGAGTGACATCACCCAGACTCAAATCCCAGTTGTAAGTCTACATTCTTTCCCAGACACACACACACACACACACACACACACACACACACTAGAATATTGTCTTTGATAGGGTTCCTATTGTAATGAGACCCCATTGCCAAAGCAAGTTGGGGAGGAAAGGATTTATTTTGGCTTACACACTTGAGCATTATACTCCATCCTTGAAGGATGCCAAAACAGGAATGCAAACAGGGCAGGAACCTGGATTTAGGAGCTGATGCAGAGGCCTGGAGGGGAGCTGCTTACTGGCTTGCTCAGCCTGCTTTCTTACAGAACTCAAGACCACCAGCCCAGGGATGGCAAAACACACACACAGGCTGGGCCCTCCCCCATCAATCACTAATTAAGAAAATGCTCCACAGGCTTGCCTACAGCCTGATCTTTTGTTTTTTTCCGAGACAAGGTATCTCTATGTAGCTCTGACTGTCCTGGGACTCGCTCTGCAGACCAGGCTGGCCTCGAACTCACAGAGATCTGCCTGCCTCTGCCTCCCGAGTGCTGGGATTAAAGGCATGCGCCACCACCGCCCGGCTCCAGCCTGATCTTAAAGAGGCATTTTCTTAATTGAGGTTCCCCCTTCTCAAGTGACTTTAGCTTGTGTCAAGTTGACACAAAACTCTCCTGCACAAGTATGTTTATGACCATACCCAAATCCCAATTCATGGATTTCCCATTCACTCACCATGATCTGTGAGATCAGTTCTGTGAGATTGGAAAAATCAATGAGCAGGGCCTTTCGAAAGAGTTTGAAAACACTGGAAAGTTTTAGACTGTCACCCGATTCCCAGCCCTGGCTTCCATTCTCAAGCCCCTGTTTGCTTTGGAATGTAGAGACTGGAATAACCTAGTAAAATAAGTGAGGAAACACAGAGCACAGTGCACAGAGCACACGCGGAGCTTGCCAAGGGGCAGGGGGAGGTGCGCCCTCTGTTTGGGTGTTAATCACAACTCCGGACTGCCCTGCGCACAGAGCTGCCGCCAACACCTTCGGAAGGGAGGCTCCAAGCACACTGGTTACATTTTCAATTTAACTAATTTGAAAGCCAAAAGCATTACTCCTGTATTCTCCGCTCTGGGAAGACTGAGGCAGGAGAATCAACTCAAGTTCAAGACTAGCCTACATCGCAAGACCCCATCAAAGAACAAAACCAAACAAGCGGCAAGCAAAAAGAATTGAAAGTAATTAGTAAAAGGAAGACAGAAATAAGCTTTGACAGCTACAACCACAGCCTGCTCTTTCAACCCATGGTCCTCCAATTACGGTTTCTTATTTTTGTTCTCATTAGTGAAATTTGTTTTTGGTTTGGTTTGGTTTGGTTTTCAAGTCAGGATTTCTCTGTGTAGTTTTGGTGCCTGTCCTGGATCTCACTCTGTAGACCAGGCTGGCCTCGAACTCACAGAGATCCGTCTGGCTCTGCCTCCCAAGTGCTGGGATGAAAGGCGTGTGCCACTACCGCCCAGCTCATTAGTGAATTTTAACAGGGAATTTCTAAGGGCCAAGTCTACATCAAAGCCAAGATTGATCTGTTAGGATCCAGCCCATCCCCAAGTTTCAGAACCATCCATTGACTCTCATGCACATAGTGACCCTCATCTCAAGAAAAAAACTAATAACCAACTATCAATGACCATTTTCCTTTCTCTTGCACTAATGATCATAAACCCAGAGGGCACTGATGGATTCTACAGATTGGGTGAAGACCTAAATTCTGTAACGGCTATGAGGCATCCTTCTGATCCCCAATTTACTGATCTCTCAATCAACAAACCCCAAAACCCTCCAAGAGACCGTCAGGATAATTTTTCATTGTATGGGTTCTTGCTTCCAGCTTTGAAATCTCAGCATTGAGCAGAAAACACTGCCGTCCCTCAGGAGCAGACCAAACCCATCATTAAGACCTGTGTGTGAGACTGGTATGCTGAATGATAGATTTTCAAGGAGGTGCAGCACAATCTTGAGACATGGAAGATGACCCCTCCAAACGGGAACCTCAGAAGGAACCTCTCACCCTATCCTCCTGATCTTGTGTCTCTTGCCCCTGAGTTTTCCTCCAGGGTGAGACATAGAAACTAGAACCCTTTCTGCCAGAGCCAGCCAGAAGTCCTAAAAATATCATCCTAATCATCCCCAACCCTTCTGGGTAACAGCTGACCATGGAGACATAAGGATCTCCAGTCCTGAAGGTCCTGCTCCTTCCCTCCCAGGAGGAAGACACAGTTCAACAGAGAAGTCAAGAAGAATCTGAACAGACCTTGCTGCACATCATCAGCTCAACTCTTCTGTCCCTTCATCCCCTCAACAAGCTCCTCTCCTGTCCCTTCACCTTTCCACACACCATTCTTAACAGCTAAGCCTTAGTGTAGTATCAGGTCATTTCTACTGTATCTTTGTATGCTTATTCTGAAGGGTCCCATGACACATAAAACTCTAACTCAGGCTTTTCTCTTGCTAACCTGTCTTTTGTTAGAGGGGTGTTGGTCATCACCTAAGGATGGGTGAGGGAAGGTGTCACATCTTTCCTTCCTTACAGCAACAACCATGCGTGGTTAACTGATTTGGTCCCTTCCTTGTGAGTCAACCACAAGGCGATCATTGTAATTAGAGCAGTGGTTCTCACCCTTCCTAATGCTGTGACCCTTTAATACAGTTCCTCATGTTGTTGTGACCCTCAACCACAACATTATTTTCATTGCTACTTCATAATTGTAGTTTTCTAGAAGAGTCATGTCTCAGTTCCTAAGACCATCTGGAAATACATCTTCCCAATGGTCACAACCCACAGGTTGAGAACCGCTAAATTAGAATGTTGCTCAGTAGTGGCAAATGCAGACCTCTCCAGAGAAAGTCAGAACTGAATACTTGGAGCCTTGTGCTTTGAGAACCTCTCTGGGACTTAATCTAATCTATAAATAGAAATTAGTCACAGCTCATCAAAATTATATGTAAATTGTATGGAAAGCATATCTCAATAAATTTTAGCTTTTTGGATTGATCAAATGATTGAGTAATTAATAAGGCTTTACCATACTGCCCAGACTGGTCTTGAACTCTGGATGCATGATTCTCCCGCTCAGTTCACTTCGGAGTATCTGGGATTACAGACCTGGCCCACTATGCCCGGATCAAGGTTGACATTTTTAAATATCAGCAAAACTTAAAAGGTCAAGCACTTGAATCTTGGAATCACACAGATACAGGTTCATACTGGTAAGATCCAGAAGCAAGCAGGCTGGCTGTTAGAAGACCTTCAGGAACACCTCAGTTCCTTCTGGTGCATTGCCTGGTACTAAAGGAAGAAGGCCTATCACATGCTCTCATTCCTTCCTATGCTATGGTTAGAGACCCCATCTCAAAATAATAAAAAGCATTAAACATTTTGAGTGGGTATTACTTTCAGAAACACGTTCAATTACATACAGATGTCTCTGTTGCTCTTAATGAAAACTGAGAGACAGTCATTGTTTCCATAAGTTAGAAACACAAGAATTTAGTCAGACAGTGGTGGCCCACACCTTTAATCCCAACACCTAGGAGACGGAGATAGGTGGATCTTTAAGAGTTCAAGGCCAGCCTGATCTACAGAGTGAGTTCCAGGACAGCTAAGGCAACACAGAGAGACCCCATCATGAACCCCACACACAATAACTTCATGGGACATGGTACCTTGGCCAAAGCACGTGCTCTGCCTCTGTGTTATACCCACGGTCGTTGATTTTCAGTTATAGATCCAGCTGAATTTGTCCTGCGGACATCTCCATTCTGAGGAACTGTGACCTGCCTTAGAGTGAGAGTCACTGAAAACCTAACACAGCGGTATACTTTTGTGTGCACTTTTGAGTCTCAGCCAATCACAACAGCCAAACTTCAGTCGATTACAGACCGCCAAATAATCAGAGGATGTTTCGTGAAGATAACGGTTACGGTGAAAGCCACACAGGAAGAGATTTGTCCCTCGTGGGAGGGACAGGACTGACTCAGCTCATGCCACTGCCTAGGAATGTGACCTTTGTCCACCTCCAACCCCTGACCAGTGTCTGGAAGAACCAGACATTCACACTGTACCCACAGGCTCAAGATGTACACCAAAATGCTATTGGACCTGTGGTTTAGGGACATTCCTGTCCTTGTCTTCTGTCTTCCATGCGGCCTTCCTGACTTCTCAGCACTCCCAAACTAGGATTCCAGAGTAAAGTCCTTGTGATCTTCACAGCCTCCGAGTTTGGATTAATCAACAATTCGAATGAAATGTCAAGTTGTCCCCAGTGAAGTTTAGCCGATACCTGGATTCCCTTCTCTGTCCACCAATACCACCTGCCTGTGCTGTGGGCTGAGTCCTCCTGACCTCTGTGTCTGGAGCAGCACAGCTCCTTGTTCACCCAACTCTGTTAAATTCAACTTTTCTCATGCTTGCTTTGTTTGATTTTCTAGACAGGCTTTCACTCTATAGCCCAGGTTGGCTTAGAACTCACACTGCGTTGCTCCAGCTGGGTTTGAACTTCTAGCAATTCTCCTGTCCCAGCCTCCTGAACACCACCACCACACTGAGTTAAACTTTTTATTTTAGCAGTGGTGCCCATTGTTAGAGTTAACGTCACTCATGGCGCTTTTCTGCTTAGGGTGGTCATTTGAAAGTACAGGCACTTCATACCTGTTTCAAACTTCTGAAGAATATCTGGAAATGACTGGAATTGCTAAGCAGGAAGGTTAAAAACCGAGATAGCAAGCGCTCCAGGTGGGTTTCAGGGCCCCCAGACCACCTTAGTTTTGTGACATCACTGTTATCTTGGATTTGAGTGGCTTCCAGGCAGCAAGAGACAGAGCTTGAGCCCTAGAAAAAGAATAAAAATGAAGCCGGGTGGTGGTGGTGGCGGCGGCGGCGGCGGCGGCGGCGGCGGCGGCGGCGGCGGCGGCGGCGGCGGCGGCGGCGGCGGCGGCGCACGCCTTTAATCCCAGCACTCGGGAGGCAGAGCCAGGCGGATCTCTGTGAGTTCGAGGCCAGCCTGGTCTACAGAGCAAGATCCAGGACAGGCTCCAAAGCTACACAGAGAAACCCTGTCTCGGAAAAACCAAAAACAAACAAACAAACAAACAAACAGGCCAGGGAGACGGCTTACATAAGTCAGCACCTGCCACGTCACAAGCCTTGGCAAGATGAGTTTGATCCCTAAAAAACATGGACACACCACCACCTCCACTGTCATCATCATCTTTTAAATTAAAGATGGTGCCAGGTGGCTCAGCAGGGCCAGGTACTTCTTGCCAAGCTCAAGGACTTGAGTTCAAACCCTGGGTCCCACAGGGTGGAACAAAAGAACCAACTCCTACTAAATGTCCTCTGACCTACACATGGCATACGCGCGTGCATACACACACACACACACACACACACACACACACACACACACACATACACACACACACAAATCAATAAATAAATAACATAATAAAAATAT